>NW_028262369.1:74550934-75838934 GCF_047370975.1 Nipponia nippon | reverse complement strand
GTTATTTTGGACAGGGTTTTTTTGGCCACTGTCTTTTCCTGTTTGCTTTCCCATCTATCTCAATGCTTTTGTTTTTAAGGGTTACAACCCCCGCGTTAGCAAAGAGCACAGAAAAGCAGAGTGATACATCACCAGTCCAAATGTGCAACTATAATCGTATTTCTTTAATGGGGGGCGTTCAGGGGAAAAAAAAAAAAAAAAAAAAAAAAGAAAAAAAAAAAGGGAAAGAAAAAAGGAGGGGAGAAAAAAACCCAACTTATCTAAGAAAAGCCCAAGGGATCACTCCAGTCTATATTTAACCAAACTGCAATTAAAGACAGTATCAGCTTGTATCATTTAGAGCTAATGCAATAATAATGGTAAATTACAGGGCCAAAATGGCTTGTGATAGCAGCCTCCGTATTCCCAATAGTTTCCACGTCGTTGTAATTAATGCCAGGGTGAGCAGTTGGTGAAAGAAAATTTCGCGGAAGGGACATCTCGGCGTTCAAATCGAATAGAAATAGACTGCTTTGCACACACCATTGACTCTTGCATTTTTCCATCGAAATATCGATTTTACGGCCGATCTGTAAATATACGAACAGTTGGGCCGAGCGGGAACGGCGGGGGGAGAGGGCGGCAGCGGCGGCGGCGGCGGCCCGGGCCGCCCCCGCGGTTCTCCGCCGAGCGGCGGCCGCAGCACCGCTCCCGCCTGACAAATGGAGAGCGCGCTGCGCGCTGGAAAAAGCCCCGGGATTTTGCTGGGTGCCTTCTCGACACTAGATGAAAGGCGCACCTTTTCCAGGCTGAAGGACGATTAATATTTTCTCGGCTAAATGGGAAGGCCGGGCACGGACAAAAGCGTAAAAAGCGGACGAAATCATTTCTCCCCGTTGTTTTTCTTACGGAAGAGCTCTGTAATATTTGTAAACACACATCCGTTTAGCCAGCCAATTAATGTTAAACCAATGTTTGGACTTCGTACACATCTGCTATAAACATGAGTAATGCATAGCATTCGCAGTAAAAATACTGATTAGTATGAATTAATCCATCTGATATGTGTATTAAAAGGCATTTAAATATGTTGTTTTAAGAAGTTCTCATAACCCTGGATGCCATATTTAAAAACAAACATCAGTACGCAATGTTTTGCAGCCTCTTAAACAAATAATCCCGCTTTGATTTAAATAACATTTATTTTACATGACCAAACACAATAAATAACGTAATATACAAAGCTTTATAATTATTGCACATTTGTAAAATATTTTACAGTGAGTTCGTACAGCCAGCAATATTTAAAGCACAAAGACTTTATTTACAGTTTCATATAATAACCAGGTCCAACGGACCTAACATAAAACGAATTTATGTTAATTTTACCAACCAGCGTCCTCATCGATCATTTAATAGACATATATCTATATTTTGGAAAAATGTAAACATTATTGCCAAAATCGTCGTATATACATCCCATACGTGTGTGATCATAACAAACGATTCCAACGATCGAAAAGGTTAAGCTGGTAAAAGAGTGCTACGTTTTGGTCTATTTTCTTTAGCCTTAAATTATATATTAATAAAAAAATTTCAATGTAAACTCAGTGAACAACAGCTGGTATAATCGATATTTTTTTTTTTTTTTACATAAGTAGTCTTCCTAGTCGTTCTTTACAAAATGAGAAATTTGTGGGTTAGGTGTCTTCTACCGTGCTTTAAAGTTCTCTACCCAGAAAATGTACACCTCTTGTCAGGAATCCGCTCCAGGAGCCTGGGGATGTTTCTCCTTTGCCCTTCCCTACCCCCGCCCAAGAAACCTGTCCCGTTGGACAAAAAAAACCCTACGATTTATGTTCACTGAACAAAACAGCATAGCCTTTATAGTCATTTCCTGAAAGGCCCTTATTAGAATATGAAAAAATCCAGTGTCTTAAAAATAGAAGTATTTCGGGACACTTATTCGAAATATATAATAGAGATTTTTTTTTTACTTTTTTTTTTTGTGAGAGTGTACGTGTGTGTGTGTGTGTGTGTGTATTCACATTCACACAGGGCCTAAACAAGCAATAGCAAGTTAGATGAGGGCTTCAACTCTTCAGAAACATCTCATTATGTGAAGAGTGAAGTGGCTCTGTAGGGAGCATTATGGAAATATCTGGGTTTGATTTAATGAGGCTCTTCACATTGGTGGAATATCAACTTAACAGAGAAAAGTCTACCCGGGGCGTCCAAGTTACCAAAATGAAAATTGGCAATTGAGATGATAAGAAAGTGGCTTTCTTGTGCGAAATCACTTCAGGTAACAGAGATAACATTAAATAACATACATTCTATGCACCAAGAACAATGTTTTATGTACCAAGTCTCTTATCTGTCTCTTCTAATGACTTCCCTTAGCGGGTTGTTAGTACTTGACAGCAGGTCTCTGTGCGGGGAACTTTTTTCCAATTCCACATTCAAAGGAGGTCCATCAGAGAACATGATTGGCAATTTTCGTCATAATCTGCACATTATTAGCATCAAAATTGACATGGCAGTAACACTGGTGGTTTTTGATGTGCCTTTCTTCAAGTTCAAGGAAGTCCCTCCAGTAGCAGTGGTTTGGTATAGCAGGTCTCGGTTACCCAGTGGTGGCTTTTCAGAGGCAAAGGCGCGATAGAGATGCGTGAGAAATAAATCCAAGAGCCGTTTTAGCGAGAGGAGAGAAAGACGCTAAGAAAAAAAATCAAATTTAGAAAAGTGTCTGGAAGGTAAATGCTTCAGGACGACAGCCTACACCTAGAGAGATTCAAGTATTTCCCAGATAGCGTGGATTATGGTAGTTAGAAAGCGTGAGCCTAAAAAATGCCTCTCCCCATCCTGTCAATCTCACACTTCCCTTCCCGTTACTGGCCCGGCCGCGGCAGCCCCGTTAGCCACCGCTTGTCGTACGGAAATACGCGAGACGTTTCCCATTTAGTCGAACTCAAACCGAAATAATAAGAATTAAAAAGAAACAATTAAACAAAAAAGCCAGAAACACATTCCCTTCCGCCGGCTCTCCCTCCCTGCGCCCGCCGGCCCGGCCGCCCGCAGCCCCCCGGAGCCCGGCGGCGCCCGGCAGCGCCCACCGCGGGGCCGCCTCCGCGGGGGCGCAAGATCCGCGGAGCGCCCTCCCCGCCGGGCCCCGCGCCCCGGCGCGGCGGGGCGGTCAGCAATAAAAAAATAGACGGAACTTTTTGGCCGGGCCCGGGGGCGCCCCCCGACCCGCCCCCCCGACCCCCCCTACAAAAGGCCCCCCGCCCCCGGGCCCGGGCCGGGGTAGTTATCTGGTGAGCGGCGCCTCCTCCCGCTGGTCCGGCGAGGCGACGGCGGCCTTGCTGAGCACGGCGGCCGAGTAGGGCAGGAAGCCGCTCTCGGAGCGCTGCCCCGCCGCCGTGCAGGGGAAGTCGGCGGCGGCGGCCGGGCCCCGGGAGCCCAGCGCCGAGGCCGCCGCCGCCGCCGCCGCCGCCGTCTGGCTGCTGTGGCAGCTGAGGCAGGAGCAGGGCGCCGAGCCCCCCGGCGGCCCGGAGCCCGCCGCCGCCGCCGCCGCTGCCGCCGCCGCCGCCGCCGCCGAGGCGGCCGCGCTGCTGTTGAGGCCGGCGGCGGCGGCGGCGGCCGGCGCCTGGTAGAGGCCGGGGTGTCGGAAGCTGCAGAGCAGCTCCGGGCGGGAGTAGGGGTGCGAGAGGGCGCGGAAGGTGTCCAGCGGGCGGATGGAGGTGGCGAAGGGCGCGGCGGCGGCCCCCGAGGCGGCGGCGGCGGCGGCGGCGGCGGTGACCCCGACGTGCGGGTAGTAGTGGAGCGGGACGTGGGAGTGGAAGGGGTAGGGCAGGCTGCCGGTGGCCGCCGCGTGGGTCATCATGTAGGTGTAGAAGCTGGGGTCGGCCGGGTGGGGCCAGGACATGGCCAGGCGCTGTCGCTTGTCCTTCATCCGCCGGTTCTGGAACCACACCTGCGCGGGGAGACAAGCACAGCGCGGTCTCAGCTCCGCTCCGCACCGCATCGCACCGCGCCCCGCCGCCCCCGCTCCCGCCGCCGCCCCCGGCACCGGCCCCGGCAGGCACCCACCGCCACCCACCGCCACCCACCGCCACGGCGGCGCAGCCCGCCGCTACGCCTCCGCCTCGCTTGTAGGCGACCCCTCTCCCGCCCGGAGCCATCGCCTGTCACCCTGCCCGCGGGGAGCGGTGGGAATGGTCCCCCTCGGCCCGGGGGGACGCCTTCGGTCTGAATAAACGTTTTCCCCTTCGAGTCGTCCCCCCTCCCCCCACGCAGGACTATGACATTACGGTATTGACGCGCTCATCCCCCCGCGCTTAATAGCCGCGCTTATTTTCTCTTCCCTCTTTAGGAAATACGCTAACGCGATAAAAACTGACGAGGAAAATAAATAATAACAATATTTTTTTAAAAAGCAAACGACAAGTTTTCGGTGCGCAGAAGCAAAGGGGCACAAGGGATGACCACAGCTCGGCGAGCCCTTCGGCCGAGGAGCGAAGCCGGCAGCCGGCCCGGGGGTGCCGGGCACCGGGGGGCTTCGCCGGGGCCGCGGCGGCTCGGCGGGGCCCGGGACGCGGCGTACCTTGATGGTGGTCTCGGGGAGGTTGAGGGCGGCGGCCAGCTCGCAGCGCCGCGGCCGCGACACGTAGTTCTCCCGGTAAAACTCCTTCTCCAGGCGGGCGATCTGCTCGCGGGTGAAGGCGGTTCGGTACCGCCGCACCTGGTCGGCCCCCGCCGCCGAGCCGCCCAGCCCGCCGCCGCTGTGCAGGCTGCCGATGCCGGCGGCGGGGGCGGCGGCGGCGGCGGCGGGGGTGCTGGGCGCCGAGCTGCTCTCCGCGTAGCCTGCGGGGCGAGGGCACGGGGGTGAGAGCGGGCGGCGGGGCGGCCCCCCAGCCCTCCCGGCCGGGCCGGGCCGGGCCGGGCCCTGCGCGCCCGTCCTTAACGCCTGCTGTCATCCTTACCAATCGCTGCTGCTCGCAGAATCGATAAAGTTGGATTTTGGGGGGGGCCGGGGTTTGAGGGGGGGGCGGGTTGGGTCACTTCATCACCGCGTTATTCTCAGTAACTGAGACTGCGGAGCGGCCGAGCCCCGGGGAGAGCGGGCGAGGGCAGGGGCCGGGGCTCGGCGCGGCTCCGCCAGGCTGCCGGGAGCCCCGGGCTCGGCGCTAGCCTTTTCCCCGTCGCCTGCAGTTCTTATTTTCGTTTGAGACGTACGAAGTAAGAGCAGCCATAAAAGCCAATTTTTTTCCCCAGCGTTACGTCGAGGATCCCTTCCTTTCTCTGGCAGATTTGACAAAAAAAGCCACGCACTGTGGCCCCTAGGAAATGCAGCGCTCACCTGGCTCCCCCTCCCCAATTACAGCAATAATAACAACCATCGTCCATCACCATGCCCCGCAAAGCGGGAAGGGGACGAGGCTGTTTCAAACCCTCTGTTGTAAACAGGGGGAAAGTGAACAATGCCCAATTACCTCCAGGTGGACGCAGGACGGCACGTTGCATACACACAGAGAAGGACACACACAGACAAACACGGGCAGTTTCCTCGCACTCCTCTCTTTCTCTAATTTAATCTAGGTATGTACATGCACATACATCCAGCTCGAGAGGCGCCGAGAGCCCCAAGAGCGCGAGGAAAAATAAGGAGAAAGCTCTCCCCACATGTAGGTGGGTGGCTGTTTGTGCCCACATATATTCCGGGTATATGTCTCCGTACCAGTGGATGTGGGCACGCACACACACAGACACGCACGCACCCGCACAGGAGCTGCCCGGGCTGTGTGCCTCGGCTATCGGGATAGCGCGGGAACCGCAATAATATTTTACAGCCTGGAGCTCTGTCTTCGCAGAAGAGAGAGCGCCCGCCGGTGCAGAGGCGAGCAACTTTGGCGGTGGCGGTGGGTTTGCTTTGCTTTTCAAAGGCGGTTGGCAAAGTGCGGGGCTTAGGTGGAGAGGGTAAAGGAAGCGTTACCTTTGTTACTGTTTTCCTTCAGCTGGGAGGAAGCCAGGCTGGCCGGGGAGCGGAGCGCGGAGCAGCCCACCTCCACATCACTGTTCATATCTGCCTCTTGAGCAACTTCGGAATAAAGGCTGATTTTCTTCCTGCTTTCCGACGGCGGGATTTCGGAGGAGACGGTGCTCTCACTGCTCGGGTGCTGAAGATTGAATAAAGTGTCTATTTCAAATTTGCCTTTGGCGGAGATGTCCCCGATAGCGCTGTGCAGGGAGGCGGCAGTCAGTCTCGGGCTGAGGCGACCACTGTGCGGAGAATTTTCAAGGGCCTCCAGCACCGCATTTCCAGCTGAGTCTGACAAATTCGAGAGCCTTTTGCCAGCTGTAGGGCTGTGCAGCCCTCTCTCCATCAGGATCATCTCTTTTCTTATTCTTTCCATCATCTCAGCTTTATAAAAAATGTCAAAGTTGCAGGGCTGGTCCTGTACTAATGATGAGCTGCAGCAGGGGCTAATTCACATTCAGCCCGGCAAGTGTCTCTAAATATTATTATCTCTTTTTGAGGGAGGCGTAAAAATTGTGGGATGCCAAAGCGAGGGAATGACTGGTCAAAATGACCCATACATCCTTTCTAGCCCGAAATGTCATTCATCAAAAAGTGGTGCTCGTCATTAAGGTACGAATGACGCTGTTCGAATAATCATTTATTGTAACAGGTTTATAAGCAAATAAATACAAGCTCCTGTCAGTGGATAATGAAGGCGGCTTCAGAGCAGACAAATATATCCAGGTGGAAAGAAAGAAGGACGAGAAGTGAGGAGTAAAGCTCTTGTCCTTAGCTTGATCAGATCTTGCTTGAATTGCTCTGGGGTTTGGCCTCTGGGGTGGAATTGACAGTCTGATTAATAAAATGAGCTGTGCAACATTTCCCCCTTCATTTAGGTGCATCATTATGCTCTGATTTTTGTTTTGTTGCCTTTTAGGTCCTAATGATGCAGCTTCTTTCTCATTTGTCCTCGGACAGAACTAGATGCTAAATATTAGATAATGCTTTTCTTTATTATTATTTCTAAGGCGGATTTTAGACCACAACGCGAGGAAATGCTGGAAGAGGACCAGAGGACCGAGAACCTCCTGCCGCTGCTCTCTCTTGACTTTTTCCTCCCGTTTCCAGGCGGCACTAGTACTTTTATTCAGGAATTTGCCCCGACACCCCCACGCACCCCCTCGCACGCGCGGACCCAGACTTTCTAAGACCGCTGCTGCCGGCGCGCTCCCACCCGAGGGCACCTACAGCAGTGGCCTGGAAATCAAAATATTTACTGTCATCTCATGTATTATAACGCTAATATCTTTTTCTTCGTTGCGTCCTTAAATGTGATCTCCTTTTTACTTTCTACAGTCCTGCTTATCGACGAAGCCAGCCTGCGATTTTTCTCCCCTCTGGGACAATACTGTAGTACGGTATGACACGGCGGGGGAATAAGAGAAGGACTTTAAATGCATTCGTGGTTTAAAACACTCCGCGGCCGTGCCATTTCATCCTCCCCGCAGGTTTCTCTCCAGCCCTCTGCTTCTTCCCTCCCCACCGCCAACAACGCCTACGCATTTAGAAATTAAAAATAATACTGTAAATAAGTGATGAGGGTTTATCGCCGACAGGCTTCGAGCTAGCAGGGACGCCGTCGCCCCTAGCACCCTCTCTCCAAAGTTACCTGTGGCTCAGTGAGCTCATCCCTCCGCTCTTTGCCGGGTGCTGCGGGGCGCAGCGTCGCCGCGCTGCGGGGGACACGGGCTGCCGCCCTCGGCAGCCGCGACACGCAGAAAGTCTCCCTTCAGCGATAACTTTGCTAGTAATAATGACGCTGATGGCAACCATTTAAACGAAGATAAATTCTTTGTCCTTAGCATCTCTGGAGTGCTCTTCGACAGCTGCCAAACCTTTCTCCTCGCCGTGATTTTTTTTTCACCCGCATCATCTAGTATTTGGACCCTGGGAATCTGAGTTTCATCGCCCGGAGAAACACACCAGCGTTTCCTGTGATTAAACGCGGGTGTGATTTTTTGCGAGGAGAGCTGTTCCTGCTAATGTTAGTCACACACATCTCCTAAGCTCTTGTGCTCTTGCGCATGATTCATAGCTCGAAAATGGGATACTTGTCAGATTTTTTTTTTTTTTAATAACGTGTTAAAGTCTCCCTAAACATTCCACCAAATATTTAGGAAACATTCTAGGCGTTGTTTGCAAAATCCAGCCTTCCATTAATGAGCGTTTTATGTCAGCCCTTGGAAACGTGAATTTAGACTGCAGTGTGGTGTCCTGCCTTTTACAGCCCCCAAACCAGACAAAAGTAAATATCAACTTTTCCTTGCCCGCGGGCGCGGCGGCGGAGCGGGCCGGTGCGGAGGGGAGCGGAGCGGGGCGCAAGCCGCGGGGCGGCGGGCAGAGCCCGCACACGGTTCCCCCGGCCGGGCCGGGCACGGCGGCTCCGGGCCGCCCTCCCGGCGGGACGGGGGTGCCCCGCGGCTGCACCCCGCCTCGGGTCCTCCCGAGCGCGGCCGAGCGGGCGCCCCGCGGGCGGCAGCGGGGAGCGGCACCGTCCCGCCCCGCTCCGCGGCGGCCGGCGGGCCCGGGGGGCGCGCAGCCCGGCCCGGGGCCCGGAGCCCGGAGCCCCGCTTCCCCCGCCGCGCCCGGCCCCGCAGCAGCCGGCGGCCCCGGCCGCCGGGCCCGGCGGGGCGGGAGGCGGAGCGGAAGCCTGCGGCCGGGTTTATTGCTGTCGTTTGGCGCCCTCGTCTGTTTTCTTAAAGGCTGTAACAGGGCGAGCATCCTTCCTCCTGCTCTTCGGAAAACCGCAGCCGAGATACCACATCTCCGAGGCACTCGTGTGCGCACACAACCAAAGCCGGCACAACTTTAGACTCCAGAAATGTTACTGCACCGCTAAAAAGGAGGGAACGCTTTTTATGTTATTCGGAGCGGATGGAAAAGACTATATGGAAAGCCTCAATGTGAGAAAAATAAGTTACACGCAAGTGCGGCTGTGAATGATCCTTATTAGTGTTATTTTATGTTTTGCACCTTTTAAATAATGCTGATACCTTAGGTTATGTACAACGCATCTTAAAATATAGCTACAGTCATATGCAAGGGAAATAACATGTCATAAAAGATGTTAATAATCTTCCACTAAGTAGATGTGAGGTAACAAAACCGTTCCCCGCCATGCAGTTAATCAGTTCACCCCAAACCATCAACCCACTAATAAACTAGTCATCTGACATTTATATTCCCAGCAAACTAGATGCATTTACTTGCACCGATGTTTATCGGGTTTGGGTTTGGTTTTTTTTTCTTCAAAAACAACAGCACAGCCTAAAAACCTTTCGGCATATATTTATAGTTCTTCAAAACCAACAGCTCAGCCTAAAGAACCTCCGGCATTGCAGTGACATTAGTGGGCAAAGGGAGAGGAAGTTACGGAGGCCGCCGAAATATGCGAGGTTTTGTTAGACGCTGTTGACTCAGTTGTTCTTGTAAGTTTAAATAGCTGCTTAGGCCTATGGCCAAACTTCTTTTCATTTTTACCTTGAAAGTTATTACTCGAGGCATCAAATAATATTTCAGCGCTCGTTTATTAAACCTGAGCCGGGAAAAAGAGGTCACGCAACTTAATTGAAATGAAGTTCTTATTAAATCAGCCAAACAACATCTCGGCCAGCTTTTCACCGCTCAGAGCGTGCTTGGGCGGACGGACAGGAATATCTGCTCCCTCCTCCCCGCCGGGGCAGGCTGCCAACAGGGGCCCGGGGCGGCGCGCCGCGACGGCGGGCTACCCGCGGCAGCGCAAGCTCTCTGGGCCGCGCCCCGCGGGGTCCGAGCAGGCGGCGGACGGCTGGTCCCGGGCCGTGGGGGGCGCGGGGGCCGGTCCCGGGGGCGCCGGGGCAGCGGGGGCTGCACCCAGGGACCCCGCGGACCGGGGGCTGCGCAGCGCCCGCGGCAGCGCCGGCGGCAGGCACGGCGGCGCCACCTGGCGGTGCAGCGGCGGCACTGCGCGGAGGGGCCGCGGGCGCTGCCTGCCCGCCCTGCCCGCCGGCCCTGCCCGCCCTGCCCGCCCTGCCCGCCGGCCCTGTCCGCCCTGCCTGTCCTGCCTGCCCGCCCTGCCCGGCCGAGGCCGCCTGGCAGCGCAGCCCCGCGTCCTTGCAGCGGCTGCCCCGCGCGTCTCGGCAGGCACCGCGCCCCCTCTCCGACCCGACTCTCCCCTCCGCCTGGTCAAGCACGTAAAGGGCCAGTCTCGGGGCGTCTACCTGCGTGTTCCGTCCTGATTCTCCGTGAAATGTCACCCGAGAGCGGTGACGGACACGAACCCAGCGTGTCCCCGAGTCACGCGGGCCCTGCAGCACCATCCCCCCCCGCTATCCAGGCTGAGATCCCGCGGGCGCTCGCTTTGCGAGGTTAATGATTACATGATGTCTTCTGGGGCTGCCTTTGCACACAAACAGGTTTTAATTTAAACGATAAAGCGTTACTGCGGTCGCAAAGCTACTCGGCCGATGTTTCATTTTAGGTCGCAGCTGGGGCCGGTCGGCGAGCTCGTCGCCGGTCAGGGTCCCCGAGGTCCCCGCGCTGCTTCAGAGCAGAGGTGGGAGCCAGGGAGCGGCCGGCACCAGCCCGTGACCCGAGAGCTCAGGTTCAACGCCCGCGGTGCTCCGCCGCCCGCAAGCGCTGCGCCGAGGCCGCGCGGGGAGTCCCGAGAAAACTTCCTCCCACTCGGAGTGGATTTTTTAAGACTGAAGTAAATAAAGAGATGAGAAGCTGTGGCAGAGATCTGGAGGGAAAAAATAATTCAAGAATTTTCCCCGCGTTGCTGTTAAATCTTTTCATTATCGTAACAGGCTTTTTTTTTTTTTTTTTTTAAAGGGGTAGGGGAAAATGAAAGCTCTTCTGTTTAGCTATTAAAAGTCCACACAAGTTAAAAGGTAACAATGGAACGCAGTGGGCATGGGGGAAAGTTTGGGGGAAATATAAAGCGATTGTTTTTCTCTTCGTTTGCGTTTTCCTTTTGTCCTGGACGACTTTTTTTCT
The DNA here is from genome assembly GCF_047370975.1 of Nipponia nippon. NCBI lineage: Eukaryota > Metazoa > Chordata > Aves > Pelecaniformes > Threskiornithidae > Nipponia > Nipponia nippon. Next base: position 75,827,896 of record NW_028262369.1, on the reverse strand, counting down.
TTTTTTTTTTTTTTTTTTTTTCCTGCAGAAAACACTAACAGGAGAAGCAACTTCCTAAAGATACAGTTACCAACGGCAAATTCTGGCGAGGGAGGTGATGAAAAAACTGGGTTGTTTTTCCTGGGAGAGACCAGGCGAATGACAGGCAGCAAATAATAAAAGCCTGTGCTAAAAGCTTCAGTGGAGTTCTAACTGTGTTAAATCATGGCAAATGTATCTGAGGAAGTGAGATAATTTCAGGGTGAAAAAAAAAAAAAAAACAACCAACTTTTCTTTTTTCAGGGGGAGAGCACAGCCACTTTCTGCAGTGATGCTGTCTAACTCGTGTGTTATGCAGATGCCCGCGCAATGTGTCAACGGAAAATGCAGAGGCTGCCGGGGGAGGCAGGGACTGTCCCGCAGGCAGAAGCCCGGCAAGCGCGGCGCGGCGCCCTGCCTGCCGCCGAGAGCGGCCTCGATGAGGACTGTCCTCCCCGGGCAGGGCAGGCGGCGGGCCGCTCCGGGCCGCGACCGGGGCCGGGGCGGGGGCCGCAGCACGGTCCCCGGGACCGGGGTTGCGGGACGCGTCCTGCCACTTGTAAACTGGGTGGATGCTCTCAGAGATCCGACCTTGGCTCATGAGCTCATTATTTTTATTCGCGTGCATAACATCCTGCCGTGCAGGGCAGTGCTGCTCTCTACACCCTCCACAAAACGGCTCATTATGGAATTGAAGTTGTTGGTCAGAAACCCGCCCAAAGACACAGTTTTCTGGGACACCGAGGGGCTCTCGCTGTCGGCAGGGCTGAGGTCCTCTGCGGCCGTCCCTGCGGCTGCACCGTGGTTTGCTTTGATGTAACGGAGCTCAAAAAGCTCCGAAACCCGGTGCTTTAGGTGCTCCTTTCTTTCGGCGGCCTTATTTAAAATGTCGTGACGGGAGAGAAAATTTCACCGCATTTATTGCACAACGGGAGATGGGAACACAAATGGAAACATGTCCGGAGATATGAAGTCTCCCGTTTCTCGGGACTTCAGCGTGTTAGCAATGTTTTCACCAGAAAGCTGCGTGCAGGGACATAAAAGGATGAGAAACTTGTGCCTCCACAAACCTTCCTCCTAATTATGCAGGGTTTCATGTCCTGAGAGTAAATACTGATTCGGCTTATAACCGAGCGAAACACGTAATCACGTCTGGCTCACTCCTTAGCTGATTATGAAAGATTAATAGCAATTAAGTGGTTAGAGCTAATGAAGGTGAACTCGAGTTTACCATCCGGTGGTTGCTGTGATTACTGGCACCCGTTTGTCATTCCTCACCCCGCTCCCAGAAACTGCCAACGGTTATGAGACGGGCTACAAAGCAGGGCTGCGGGACGGGCGGCTGCTGCGCGACCTGCCGCGCTCCCGCTCGGCCCCTCCGCGCCCGCGGTAGCCCACAGCCCGCGGGACCCGCCATCGCCTGCCCGGGCTGCTCAGCAAGGGCCCCCCCAGCCCCGAAATCGTGTCAGCACTGAGTTTCACCTCCACGGCGGCTGTCTCCCTTCTCTCCTGCACCTGGGTCTCCGTCGGGACAGTGAACATGGCCCCAGCTATACGCTTTTCAGCGGGCGCGGAGTTTCCCTGCCCTTCCCCGCGGAACTGCCGCCTTTCCCAGCAACTTGTTGCCCTCCGCGCCCGAGAGAGGGTTAAGTGTCTGCAATACGCAACCGCGGAACGACAGCAGCCGGCCCAGAGGGGCAAGGGCTGGGGTTGGGGCTGGGGTCGGGACTCAGTCTTCGGAGCTTTCTCCATTTCCAGGTCTTCGAGATCCTGCCATTTCCACCCCGGCTCAGCGGGAGAGTCGAGGGAGACGACAGAAGGATTTGCCACCGTCTTGGGAAGTCACCCCCAGAACAGCCGTCAGCATAAGCAAACGCTGCGTTTTAACTAGGCTGCCTTACCACGACATGAACTGACACTGCAAGGGGAAAAAAAAAGCCACATCTAATGAGTGCCAGGTTTAGCATCTTGCTCTGAGCACAGACCCGGTGCCTTTTCTGTGCTGGAAGCAATATCTAGGGGGGGCTAAGGGGGATGTCTCCCATGGACCGAGAGCTCAGTGGAGCCAGGGGACCCCTATAACAAAGCCCTTCTCCTCCAGACATGGCCGGGAAGGAGGGAGGTGGGGAGGATGGGATACAAAGACCGTGTCGGTTTTTTTTTCCCCCTGCCGCAGACACAACAATGAGCTGGGGAAGGTCTCGCCGGGGATCCGGTCAGACCCCTGCCCGCGGCTTCAAAAAGGGCCTCTGCCCGCGCCTTCAAAAGGGCCAGCGGAGGACCAAGGGTCCTCCGCTGGCCCTTTTGAAGCCACGGGCAGGAGGAAGGGGGGCATGAAAGCCACGGGGGCCAGGCTGGCCCGGAGGGGCATCACCACCGCCCGCCCGCCCAACCCCTCCCCAGCGCCGGGGCCGCGGCGGGGCGGGAGCGCGGCGGCGGGGCGGGGGTGGGAAGGGGGGGGGGCACCGTCGGTGCGGACCGGGGGGCTGCGAGGCGAAAGGGGCAGTGCGGGCAGCGGGAGGGTCACATGTTTCGACGGCAGCCTATGAGCAGCCCCCCGGGCTGCGGCAAACTAATCTGGAACCGGCCGCCCCCACCCCCGTCCCCCCTCCCAACCTGGACTTCGTTTTTATAAACGTACCGCCAGGATCCAACCTGTTGGAGGCAAATAACCGTTTGCATCATGCCCGGCCGGGGACCGAGCCGCCGCCGCCGCCGCCCGCGATGTGCAAGGCCATGAGCAAAGCAGCGAGCTGGGAGATGGACGGACTGCGCGGCGACAGCAGCGGCGGCGGCGGCGGCGGCGGCGGCGGAGCCCCCGGGCAGTGCCGTAATTTTCTCTCCTCGCCCGTGTTCGGGGCGGCGCACACGGGCCGAGCGGCCGCCGCCGCCGCTGCCGCCGCCGCCGCCTCGGGGTTCGCCTACGCCGGCGGAGGGGAGCGCTCGGGGGCGGCGGCGAGGCCCGACCCCCCGGCCAAGGACTGCCCGGGCTCCGCCGCGCCGGCCGCCGCCCCCGCGCTCGGCTATGGGTATCACTTTGGCAATGGATACTATAGCTGCAGGATGTCCCACGGGGTTGGGATCCAGCAAAACGCCCTGAAGTCTCCCCCCCATGCCTCCATTGGCGGCTTTCCCGTGGAAAAGTACATGGACGTCTCCAGTCTGACCAGCACGAGTGTCCCCGCCAATGAAGTCTCCTCCAGGGCGAAGGAAGTGTCCTTCTACCAGGGCTATACAACCCCCTACCAGCACGTTCCTGGGTACATAGACATGGTCTCAACGTTTGGCTCTGGGGAACCGAGACACGAAACATACATATCAATGGAGGGCTATCAGTCTTGGACTCTGGCTAATGGCTGGAATAGTCAGGTTTACTGTGCCAAAGATCAGACACAGAGCTCACACTTTTGGAAATCGTCCTTTCCAGGTACGAGAGGGAGAGAAATGGTCCGAGCTGAACCCCCCCGCGCCTCCTCCGCCTGCCCGTCCCCTCCCCCGCCCCCCGGGCTGCAGGGGCGGCCTGCCGAGGTGGACACGCTGCACAGACACGCACAGAGCGGAGAGAGACGGGGGGGCGGTGGATTTTCCTTTTTCCTTCCCCCCCCCCTACCCCCGAGGAACCCTCACCCTCTGCCTTCCACCCCGCGGGACAGAGCCCAGAGCCCCGCCGCCACCCAGCGCCAGGGCCCCGGGCCCCCCGTCCCGCGGGCGCCGGGGCGGCCTCGGGCTCCTTCTCCCGCTGCTTCCCTCGGTGGCCGGGTTTGTATTCGCGTTTGCAGTTTGCAGGACGATGGCTCGAAGGCTGGCGGTCCTCTGCCTCTCCGGCTGGCGACTGACCCGGCCCCAGAGCACTTCAGAGACTGCGAGCAGTGAGGGCACAGAGGCACAAACCACATGCAAACAAACCGGGGAAGCCGAGGCCAGAGCCATGCCTGTGTGCGCGCTGCCAGGACCGGCCGCTCTCGGCCCCCCAGCCAATGCCCCCGCCGCCCTGCATGCTCCCTAGCCGTGCATGCCGGAAAAGTGATGACAGTCCATCAAGGTTTTGGTGCTTTACTAACGTGCAAATAATGTGGCAGTGTAAATAATAATAAACTGTAAACAACCCGGCATTATTTATTTGCCCGTGAAAGCCAGTGCCCAGCAAGTATCGGTTAAGCTTTAAACGCCTGTAATAAAATTCTAATTTTTCACATAATGTCTTTTACAATAGGGGACGTTGCACTAAACCAGCCCGATATGTGTGTCTACCGGCGTGGGAGAAAGAAGCGAGTGCCGTACACAAAACTGCAGCTTAAAGAACTCGAGAATGAATATGCCATTAACAAGTTCATTAACAAGGACAAGAGGCGAAGGATATCCGCAGCCACAAACCTGTCTGAGAGACAAGTTACCATTTGGTTTCAGAACAGGAGGGTGAAGGATAAGAAAATAGTCTCCAAACTGAAAGACAATGTATCTTGATCTATTAGTTGCGGACAGTGATGGATATATAAACTCAATTTACGACCAGCTAAAGACTTTTGGAAAGACTTGAAAATATATTTAATTTTTTTTTTCTACTTCCAGCGGTGGCGAAACTTTGGGAATTGTTTTCTATGAAAGTCAGCGTTTTTCTCTCAGTGGAAAGGAGCGCTGACAAATCCTGAATTATAGTTCTGTTTCTTCCTTTTGAAAATAATAATAATATTAATATTAATTATATTTTCTGTTCTTCCCTCTAGGCCAGTATAAACGAATTTAAATATGTTGAACGGTTACAGTTATAACTTTCTTAAATGCTTAACTCTTTGGGGGGGGGGGTCTGTAATTTTTTTTTCTTCTCTGAACAACAGCCAGTGCCAAAAAGTGTCAGTTTTGATTTGGTATCGTAAACTTCAAAACACGCCGAGTGGAAAAAAAAAAAAAAAAAAAAAAACCAACAATCGGAAAATGCAAGAAAGCCGGAGTCCGGACCCGTGGCAGCACCCGGCTGCTGCCAAAATCCGCCGAGCCCACCGGGACCCGGAGAGAATTGCGAGTTGTGTGGAGGGGTAACGTCTGCAGCCGGATTTTTAATTGCTTTTTCGAGGGAGGAGAATCTCTCCGAGGTGTTGCGGGGCGCCCAGCACGGTCCCAGGCAGGTCCCACCGCGCTCCCCGCTTCCGCAGGTTTGGGTTTGGTTGGGGGAGTTGTGGGGGTATTTTTTTGCCGCGGTTTCGTTTTCGGTGGAAGGATTTCGTATTCCCCGGTTGCAAAAGGAGGCGCCTGTTGGCGGAAAGGGGGGTTTCGGGCCCGGGCGGGCGCCGCCGGCCTCGGGGGCTGCGCGGCCGGGCGCTCGGCGGAGGCGCGGCTCGGGGCACGGCGGGGAAGCGCTTGCGGCGGGACCCGTGGGCCGGCTCCTCCTGCGGCCGGGGGAGAGGCTGCCGCTGCGGAGGTGTGCATAGACCCGCGCAGACCTGGTGTAAAATGCCCGCGCTAGCCTCTTTGTCCGGACAAGCACAAGACTCTTCTCCTTCCTCCCGCCACGGCGCTTAAAAAAAAAAAAAAAGAAACAAAACTCCTGGTCGGAGAAGTGAAGTTCACCGCTAACTTTTAATTTACAAAAATAAACGGGTGTTAATGACAGAAGCAATAAATAAGTAATTTCAAAAGATGCCATAATTTATATAGGCCGAAAGGCTAGGATTTTGACGATTTGTTTATTATTTTAAAACTAGTGTGCATGTTATGATATACACAGGGTGCTCAGACACGCTAGTCTACTACTAGGAGAGAGAAGCGCTATCCTCTCTGTTAATGTGCCTCGACTAATTATTAAAATGTTTGTGTTCCGAACTAGTATTATTTATTATAATATACTATTGCTCTAAACACTTTGATTACCAGTGTATGTGGGTAAGACATACGGTAAGATTGTTTCTCCATAAACCATATCTTTTTCTTTTCTTGTCTTAAAGTCTGCTTTTACTTTGTGTTGGAAACATTGGCTGAACTTCCGAGCTGTTAACGATGTTGCCAAACTGTTCCTGAACCGTCTTTAATAAAACTATTTCTTTTCGATATATATATATATATATATATAAAGAGAGGAAGAAATTCGCCTTCTTTTTGCAGCAGGGCGTTTCGCGGGCTCCAGGCTTGCCTGGGATCTTCCCAGGGCAACTTATAGGACGCGGTTCTTGGGAAGGGAGAGGCAGATACGATGCGAGGCACGCTGAAGGAGGGAAAGGCGTATCCGAGATGCCGCTGGGGAAGGGTTTTTTGGGAGAAAGAAACGCTGCCGGCGAGACATACCCGGGGTGGGAGCCCGGGGAGAGTCTGTCTTTCCCCTCTCCCCCCGGGCCCGGCTCTGCCTGCCGGTGCCCAGCGGCCGAGCTCCTTTGTTTTCCCCTCCCCGGCTGGCCCGGCACTTGCCGGTGCCCGGCGGGGCTCCGCGGCGGCGGGGGCGGCCGGCCCGGGGCAGCGCCCCTCCGTTCGCCCCGCAAGCGGCGGGCTGCGGCGGGGGGTTATCTTCCGCCTCCTCCGCCCTCTTCCTTCCCCTTTCTCTTCCGCTTGCACGTTCACAGCTTTCGAGGCGTTTATTTTCCCTGAACGGGCGAAAAAAGTCCATTTCGGAGCATTTCAGATTTTATCGCAAAGTGCATTTTTGCTTGATTCTTGGAAAAGAGGTGACTTGTGGGGCACATCATTTAAGTACCTGGAACAGCCCTCTCTCCTGGTGCAGCCTTGTTTTCTCTGAATGTTTTAAATTCTTCTTCCCCCTCTCCCTCTTGGCATCCCCCCCAGCCACACATACTTCGGTCCTATTAATTCTGGAGAAGTTTTTCCTCCCACCGAGCCTCCCCGCAGAGGGAAGGCCGGGCACTGCCAGCGCTGTTGTGTTTCCCGGCGGCGGGAACGGGCCGTTCCCTTCCTCCTTCCAGGCTTAACCTTCGGCTTTGCCGGTCTCCGGGCTCTCAGAAGACGCAGCTTTGCCACGGCCAAAGCTCCCTTCCCAGGGCAGGAGGAAACCCGAACTGGCTGACAAATCGGTACCAGATGGGGAGGAGTCGCCTTTTAATTTCGTAACAACGTGCAGAAACGTTAAGAAACCGGCAGCTACAGCCAGGAGGAAGGCGCGGGCAGGGCTGCGGGCCGGGGCACATCAGCCCGTCCACCTACCAGTGCAGACTGAAAGGGTTTTCTAAGCCTGGAGCTGGGGGATTGACGGGTGTTATTCAAAATCCCCGTGCCTTTTCTCTAAACGCGGACGGCTGCGACCGGCTGCAGCCGCGTTTAGAGAAAAGGCCGTAATGATTCGCCTGAAACGGAGCGCGCATTATTACAGATAATTAATATGTACCTCGACAGAGCGAGCTGCAAATGCGCAGTGGCACAATGATGCATTGCAGGCCGGCCGGCTCGCCTGCCCCGCGGCTGCCATGGAGCTTGGCTCCTGTCAGGCAGCGCGATTTCCCAGCCATGTCTGAGGCAATCCTGCCATCTCCTGGACAACCCCCGGCATAGGCGGGGGAAGCCTTCGCTGGCTTCGGGAGCCGCGTTTCCGAGTGATAAATGAGCGAGGGAGACTACTCGGTCACACGCAGAGCAAGCTTCATCTGTAAACTGCAAGAATATGCCAGGGATGCTCTGATGTTCAGGCCGATCCGGTTGCCTATTTAAAACCAAAAGAAAAAAAAAAAAAAAAAAAAAAGAGCGGCAAGGAGCGTGTGAAAGCAGCCCCCCGGGTCGCCCTGTTCCCCAGCGGTGATATTTCCTGTACAGGCACCGGCGGGGGAACCCGCGGCTCAGAACGGCCGCCGCCCCCCAAACCAGAAGCCGGCTGCGGCTGGCAGAACCAGCCCGCGGCCGGCCGGGGCTCCCTCCGCACCGCGGCGGCGGCCGGCCGCCCCGGCAACAAGATGTCTCTGTCAGTTCTTTTCCCTACAGATTTAAACACCAACATCGCTTTCCGCAGCTGTGAGTGTCTCCAGCTACTCCAGATTTTGCTTTTCATATTTTTTCGCGGTATTAATTAGCAACTACAGATGAGTTGAGCATTAATTGAAAGCTCTGTTTTCTCTAACCCCATAAAAGTTAGTTTGAAGTGTCACCTTTCTTTCCGGTAACTGGGAACTCACATCCATTCCTCGTGTTTATTGCGGGCAAAAAAATATAGTCTTTGAACACAAAACGTTCCTTCTGTCTTCCGAGAACCGAAAATCAGAGTCAGCTTTTTTCGTAAAAGGCGATTATGCGTTTACCCATCCTCTTGGGGAGAAAAAAAGCAGAAAACAAGTAAGCTAATAAGAGGGAGATTCAATTGGTAGACATAACTCAAACAATAAAAATTAAAGGCAGTGGTCAGTAATATCCTCCAGCGGTGCTTGTGTGGTCCTGTGTGGTTTAGGAGAGACCAATCATTTAAAGAGTTCTTCCAGGGCAATGAAATTACTGCAGAATTTACCCCAATTTCCCATTAAATAGAAAGATGAATTTGATTAGGAGAATGTCAAGAGGGGCATTTTCTCTGATCTCGGCGTAGAAATAAAACCAAGATTAAAACTATGATTAACAGGACAATAACACGGAAAATTAACCCTACCTGTTAACTAGGTTCAAGTTTTTAACCGAGGTAATGAAAGTGGCCAAGTGCGGCCATCGAGGCTCTGCCTGAAGCTGGGCTCGCTCAGACCAGGGGAGCTCCTCTTGGAAAAGCGGCCGAGGGCAGAAAGGCCTGGCCCGGCTGACGGAGGGGCCTCCAGAGCCCCCCGCGGGGCTGGGGGGCGGCGGGGTCGGCAGCGGCCGGGGAGCGGGGTGCCCGCGGCCGCGGCGGAGCTCGGCTGGGCTCCGGCGGGGCGCCCCTCCGGGAGGCGTCCGGCCGCTCGGCCCGGTGCGGGCGCCTCTGGGTGCAGCACACGGGGCCTCGGCTTGCCTCTGGGGGAGGTGCGCTGCCTCCCGACCCGCACAACCTCCCGTGAGGATGCTCTCATAGGATTTTATTCGTACTTACTCCGGTGCTACGGGGAAAATGGGGGAGAGAACGGAATAACTGGGCTCTCGTTTGATCTCTCAAAAATGTAGAAATATGTATAACCCCCCAAAATAACACTGCAATTACACTGTAAGGGATCGTTTTCTTGTCAGGGAGACAAATTCCTCACACGCAACTTGGGAGATAGCAGCGGGGTACCCAGCCGGGGCTGGCTCCCCTCTGCCCACCGCTGCGCTCTCATCCCCTCTGCTGCAGAGCAGACCCGGGCATTTTCTGCTTTGCAGTCTTTCGATTCTACTTATTTATTTATTTTTTATCTCGGCGGGTTGCTCAAGTAATTCCGTATTGTTGCTGCTGTTATTCTCGGTTTGTTGATGTTTGTTTGGTTGTATTTTAAAGGCAAAATAAACCCCGAGTTTTAGAAGAGTGGTTTAAAAACTTGCCTTCGCTTCGCGGTGAAGATGAAAGGTAAAAAGTGCAGACGGGCGGACCTAAGAGAATACTAGTCATTAGCGTACCAGAATGACGATCCTGGTAATACCCGATCAATTAAGATTTTAATTGCAAGCATATGCAGATGCATATCATGTTGCTCGCAATTAAAACAAACGCGTATATAAACCGGACAAAATGCGTGTTCTGCGCACACAGACACACACAGGCACGCACAAGGTGTACTGCTCTGTACAGGGGCAGAAACACGTACGTGTGCCCTCAACAGCCACATCTCCTTCCCCTTAGTGGGAAGGAGCCATCGTAGGTTATTCCCAGCCCGCCGTGCACACTCCCATCGCGGGGACAGGTCTCGCCCCGGCGGCTGCCGGGCGCAGGGCGGCTGGCCCCGGGGGGCGGCTGGCCCCGGGGGGCGGCTGGCCGCGGGGTGCTGCCGGCCCCGGGGGCTGCGCCCGGGGCTGCCCTGTCCCCTCCGCAACTCTGCAAATGTTTGTTTTCCCCTCATCTTTCCTCTGGCGCCGCGGCTTTGCCAGCCAGCCCCGGCCACTTTTATAGAAGCGAAGACCATGTTTTCCCCTCCCCCTTGCGAGCTCGGTATTTTCATATTTCAAGTGTTATCATAAGACTTTTAAAAAGGGGGGGAAAAAAAGAGAAGAAAAAAAAAAGGGGGGGACTCTGTGGCTCGGTGGCTGGAGGCGGTGCTGAAATTACCGGCTTTGAAGAACCTGTCTGCAAAGTTTCGTCCAATCGTTTCAGGCTTTCCGCTTATTCCCTGTTGTAACTAAATACTGCTGTAAGAACAGCTGAAGTCCTTTGTTGGAAATGTGTGATCGCAGTCTCTACAGATCTGGCTACGTTGGTTCTCTCTTGAATTTGCAATCTCCAGATTCCTTTTATTTTCCTAATTTGCGGGCTAATGGCAGTCAATTGGCGGCTCTGCCCACCATTTCCTACCCCCGGAGCTCGATCCCCTGGACTTGCTCAAGTTCGTGCGCAGCCCAGCCGCAGAGCCACGCGTTCAGCGGCGCGGCGCAGCCTTACCTCCCCGGCTCCGTTCCAATCAACATCAGCTCCAACGGCAACAAAGAGTGCCTGGAAGACAACAATAAATATTACGCCCACGATGCGAGCTCCAAACAAGAGGAGAGATGCAGGCAGAGGCAATCTTTCGCAAATGACCCAACTGTTACTCACGCAGCCAACTTAAAGCCCGTAAAGTATGACCACTCGAGCCTGCAGAGAAGTTTGCACGGCTCGGCTGCTCTTTTTGAAGTGAATTCCTGCACTTCCAGCTTAAAGGAGGACATCAAGAATTCCGTCAACTTGAACCTGACAGTTCAGCCCGCAGCAGTCCAGTCATGCCTCAGACCTTCAGTGCAGGATGGTATGCCTTAAATATCTCGCTTTAGTTAGAGGCGACCTAGCGATGCTTGCTTTCTGAGAGATGCCTGTAATTGCTTTGTAACCCCCCTGTAGCCCATTCGGAGCGATAATCACTTAATGCGACTCGGAGGTAGATAGAAATCGTGCTGTCAGACGTGCTTTGCCAGGTTTGCCGACCTAGTTTAGCCCTGTTGTCTTGCGGGTTTTTTTGCATATTCTCTTTCATACCCAGCCCTCATCCACTAAATTATCGACGTGTTTGTTGTAGGTTTGCCTTGGTGCCCCACCCAGGGGAGATCAAGAAAGAAACGGAAACCTTACACAAAACAACAAATTGCTGAATTGGAAAACGAGTTTCTCCTCAATGAGTTTATTAACCGACAGAAGAGGAAAGAACTATCAAACAGACTGAATTTAAGCGATCAGCAAGTTAAAATTTGGTTTCAGAACCGGCGGATGAAAAAGAAAAGAGTAGTAATGCGTGAGCAGGCGCTTTCTATGTACTAGAGCAGAGTCCGCCCGTTCCTGCATGAACTTGTGCCCGGAGTGTTCACCCCTAGAGTAGAGCGTATTCGCGAGTGAAACGCGGGGAGAGTGGTTTTTGACCATTTAAACCAAGTTCTCGAAACGCGTAGGACCCCTGTGTAAATTGGCAAACGCTGAGTTCTTAGCCAAAATGAAGAAGACAAGCCAGACCAGCACGGAAACCTGTATTATCAGCTTTTTATCTTTCTTTCTCCTTTTATATAGATGGTCTCCTGCTTTTTACCCTCTCTTTCCCCGGAGAACGAGCGGTGCTAAACTAAAATCGATTTCTTTTATCTGTATGTAAACACCATTTTGCAGCAAAATAAAGGAATAACGCCTAGTAAAGACGTCAGCTCTGTGAGTCCCGGCTGCTCCCTTCATCTGCTGCCCTGCACGCCAGGGCGAGCCTGCGGCGCCGGCTTGTTTTGCGGTTTGGAGTAACCTGCTCGAGCAGCGGTGGGGGAAAGTGGTTAACAAATAAACCTTTTTCTTTCTTTTTTTTTTTTTTTTTTTTTCCCCCTCCCCATCCCCCCGCTCGGAGCTGCAGATCCGGCCGCGGCCCGGCGGAGAGGGCACGTGACACCCGCGGAAGGCCCGCGCGTAACCTGCGCGCCGGCTCCGCGGCGGCCGCTCCCGCCGCTCGGCTTGCGGCTGCCCGCCCCGACGGCAGGGGCGCGGGCGGAGGGCAGCCCTGGCTGCCCGCCGGGGGGGCCGCCGCCCCCGGCCGCGGGCTGGGCTGCTCCCCGGGCACGGCGGAGAGGTTCCCCCCCTCGGGAAGAAGTGCCCCGCCGTCCCCTTCCCCCGCCCGCCGGGCCCCGGGGCAGCGCGGGGTCCCGCGGGGGCGGAGGGGGCCGCGGGGCCGGGGGAGGGCGGCCCTCGCCTCGCCGCCGCCGCCGGTGCCGCCCCAGGTGGCCGGGCCGGGCCCTGCCCTTCCAGCGCCGCTGACTTTGGCCTTGTCCAAGAGCTGCCCCACACAAACAGGCGGAGGAGAGCGGGCGGTGCCGGGGCCGGGGCAGGGCTGGGGGAGCCGGGGCCAGGGCAGGGCTGGGGGAGCCGGGGCCCCCCTCTCACCCCGAGGTGCTGCAGGCGCAAGAGAGGGGAGAGCACGGAGGTTTTGGTGTGTTTGATTATTTTGTGAGACCGTCCCCACGGCCGTTTCCGCAGAGGTTTTTATGAGGGAAAGGGGGGAACGCTTTCGGGTTTTTTGCCCAGATATAAACCTCAGAGGATAACCCAACCAGAGGGGCTGGGAGCCTGGCCCAAGCCGTTTGATTATTGTTTTAGGACGAGAATGAAATCGATTTTCCCCGCATCTTGCTGACAGGCTTTCTCTGCCGGGAGCCTCCAGCCTCTGCAGCACCAGCGCAGTCAGGCTGGCCGGAGCTGCAGAGCCAGGGGAAATGCTAGATGTTGCCTTGGTCTGATACTTCAGAAAATAATAATAATAAAAAGCTCACGGAATTTTAGGTCCGGATTAAAATGGCTTTTGGCTGCAATTTCCACCTAAATCTGTTTCTAATGAAGAGGCGTTTCCACACGCAAAACCTTGGGTTGCCTCTCCCAACAGTAATAATAATTACGCTGGCAGAGCCTGCGTTATTTTCTGGTATATAAAGTAGGCTGGGATATGGTTGTTCGGGGCGTATGCAACAAGGCTAAACAACCACAAGGAACGGCACAAAGCAGCTACCTATTTACACGGGGCTATTGCCTTCCTGAAGGCAATAAACTCATTATTTCATAAAGAGACATATTTGAACTCTGCTCCTACCCGCTCATTCGCTTGCAAGTACTGCTCGCAAGGGCGCAGTGGTCCAGATGATTTTGGGAGGTAAAGGCCGGATTCCTAGGAGGGCAGAAATGCAGCCATCTTCCCGAGAGCTTTCCAGAGAGCCCCAAAGGTAACGCTGGGGTGGTGTTTCGGGAGGGAGACGGAAAACCAGCCCAGCTTGGAGGCGCGTTTCTCGCCGTCCAGCATGGCCACTCTCACCGCTTCGCCCAGTGCAGACAGAAACCTGCCTCGCTGCTGGCGGGGTGGCTGCCAGCGGGAGAGCGGGGGCGAAGCAGCGCCGGGTGAGAGCCCCCCGAGGGAAGGGGGTGCACACCTAGCCACCTACGGCCGGGGCACCACCCCGGGGTCCCTCCGAGCCTTCGAGGCATTCAGCCCCTGTGCTGGGAGCTGGTGCACTGCGGACAATGAAAGTCTCTTCATTCAGTAGCGTTTCCCTAATTAAAAAAACTAGAAGCAACCCCAATGATGCAAGCCAGGAGAAAAGCAAAAACCAGATAAAGCCCCTTTTCTTGTTCCCTCCTGGAATACTATTCAGCCGGCTACAGTCCATGAGAAATGGACCCTTTACGCCGCCCTTCCCTGTCCTAACCCGCCCCAGTACAACCAGTCCCTTTATTACATGGGTGATGTGAAATCCGAAGAGGAACCTCGGGTGAAAAGACGTGAAAGGCAATGTATTATTTATTAAACGTATCTGATCCAGGACGATGGCTTGTTGTCAAGCTTCCAGTCTAAATCGCCCACGAAAGGAGCAAAACCAGAGGAGGTAGGATCTAAAATGCGATGCGACGCAAAAGTATGTGCATTACGTATGTGTGTATGTGCCTGTATGTACATAGATGCCCTTATTTCAGCAGCGCCCGTTGTGTGTAACCGTGTGTGCGCAGGCACAGGCGCACATATTTGCGGGCGCAGACGGTGCATAGACACACAGGCGGGGGAAAATGGTGCATGATTTCACGCGTGCCCATACCCCAGGTTGCAGCTGATCCTCTGAGGCGGCGGGCGACGACAGCCGTCCGGGGCGTGTGGGGAGGCACACACGCGTGTGGGGAGGCACACACGCGTGTGGCAGAGCCGCAGACACGGGGCGCGCCCTGCCTGTGCGGCGCTGCCTGCGCGCACCCGCCTGAGCCGCCCCGTGGGCACATGTGTGCACACGCGTGTGCGGCACGCCGGGTGGGCGTGCGGGAGATGCACCCGAGGGAGGTGGATGCACCCCACGCCCTCCGGCCGGATTATTTCGGGTGTCCTTCCAGCTGCATTTCGCCCCCCGCCCCGGCTTTGTGGGTGCAGGCTGTGCGGGGGGGGGGGGGGGGAGTGGGGGAGCGGCGGGCACCCGCTTGCTGCGCCCACGCCCGCGTCCCCCCGCAGCACGCAGGCGACCATCCATCCCTTTATTTACTCCAACATAAACATCTTTGCATTCCGACCGCAGCCTAAACGTGATAAAGCCCTTCCGAGGGGGGCTCTCCATTCCTCCTCCTTCGATAAGGCTGCAAAGGCAACTCGGCTTGTTGGGAATGGCTCTGGATGCCTTTGTGCTTCCTAAAAGAGCATAAATAATTAAAGTTTGGCAGGGAGGAAAAGCTTTCTTGCAGAACTGTAGTGGCAATAAATGAAATGACTCAGAATCTCTTCTCCAGTCGGTTTTTACGAGAGCTGCCAGACAGTGTCTGTTCACGTTCTCCAGATACTAGGGGCGCCATAACAAAGTTAAGGTCAAGTTAGTGTCTTATCTTGGGTGGCACAAAAATACCGCATCTTCTCCAGCCGGACTGGGTACGTTTTTGAACCCGAATGGTATGCACGTCGCCTTGATTTCCACGGAGGGCTTTTGGAAATGTCACTTGGACCCGAATACTTGGTAATTCCAGGCAACGGTTGCAGATGTTTCAAGACGCCTAACGGTAAAGTAGTCGCCCGACTGTGTACATGATGCGCATTTATGTTTCGATGCTATTTAATCTGCGTAAGGAAAAAAAAAAAAAAAAAAGGAGGGGGGATATGGAGTGCTTAGAGCTGGGCTGGGAACCGACCCCGGGGTGAAAATGCTCTGGCAGGAGGGGACCCCCAGCTCTGCCTTATTCCAGCGGGGTCTCTGCTGCGACATTGGACTCACATTCCCCAAATTAGATCGCTTTTTAAGGGACTGTTTCCTAAAAGGGCTGTTTTCGTATTAACAAATCGTCGCCATGTCTTTGAACTTGAATTAGTTGAAACCGGTTGGCTCCTGCGCCAAAATTTAATTGATGCTGGGCTTGCTGCATCGAAAGGAAGGTGAAGGATTCTGGCTAAGGCGTAATGAGTTGTTTGAACGGTAAAGAAAACGAAGCTCCATAGGTTCCTAGAGCCATCTCTCCTGATGAGATAGGCGATCAGAAACCTGGGGGCACAATCCAAACGGATCCCTGTCCTGCTCTGCTGCAAGCTCAGGGTGGTAAGTGACACAGGAGCCATTTTAACTGCGCAGGCATCATTTTTAGGAGGTTGTTCATGTGTTGCAGCAGAATGGAGAAGGCTCGAAAGTTACCGATAAAGGCAGGGAATGGTGTTTTGGTGCCTTGATTTCTAGTGATACCTTGCGAGAGTCTATCTGCTGGGAGCAATGGCTGGCGTTTGAGGTGGCTTGCGAGCGAGGCACCAGGGCAAAAAATACCATACTGTACAAAGAAAAAGGAAAAAGGAGAGCAAGGCGGGGAGAAAAAAAGGAATGAGTTTCATCTTATCTGCCTGGCTTTGGTCGTCTGCTTTTTAGGAAGGGCAAGCTGGGCTGCGGTGCGGGAGCCCCTCGGGCAGCCCTCGCCTGCTCTGGGGGGCCGGGGGATGCAGGAGGGGCCGTGCCGGTGGCGGCGGCGGCGGCGGGGCGGGGGGCAGGCTGCGGGGCGCAGCCCGGGCTGGGGGCTCCCGCCCCCGGAGCCCCTCCGCGGCGCGGAGCCGGGGGCGCGCAGGGGGCGCCTGCGGCGACGGGGCCGAGCCCTCCGCGGGCACCGGCGCCTCGCAGAGCCGGGGGGCCCCCGGGCCTTCCCCCCGCTTGCCCGCGGGGCTTTGGGGCCGGTTGCCTACCTGCGGGACTCTCTGCTGGCTGTGGGACGCGGAGGCTGCCTTTTTGGAGGTGACCTGGGGCCTGCCGCCTGGCCGCAGCGCCCGGGGGGTGCCTGGGTGGCAGGGGGCGACCCCGCTCGGCGTGGGGAGCTCGCCCGGGTTTCGGGTGTATTTGGAGAGCGGCATGTGCCGGGGCTACTCTGGCTATGCCGTACAGTGGCGGAAAAAGGCATTCCCATAGAGAGCTGGCAAAGGTTTCTGGAATGAGGAATACTCGAGTATAGGGCTGTTGCTGGCGCGTATTATTTATTCTCTTCCCTTTTCAGCATTTGTGACCCGGTTTGTGCCCGTCTATGTAAAATCATATTTCAAAGGGAAAAAGAAAATTGGCAAAAACGAGCCCTCGAAGGCAGGGTGGCCGCGGGGCTGGCGGGCGCTGTGCGCGTCGCCCGCTCCCAACCCTGCTTTTCCCTTCCAATGAAAATGAACATTTTGGTGGGAGTTGAAGGCAGGGGAACAGAGGTCACTTTGTGTGCCGCTCTGATTCCCAAGGAAGCCGTGCTGGGAGGACTCCTCTCCCTGCCCTAGCCCTTTGCTTTCCAGAAGAGCCCGAAAGTGTCTCCCTTTCATAAAACCGGCCACTGAGAGATGTTCTGTTTGCCTGTTTCTCATTGCAGTTTGTCTCTGGCGCCCTTACACAAGCGCGCAGTGTTTGGGCTTGTAAGCGAGGGAAAGCGAGGTGTTCGGGACTCAGGCTTTGAATTTGGTGAGCGGTTTTGATGCCAGCTGTGGATTGCTGGAGGCGGGCGGGCAGATCCACTCGGAGGCTGGAGCGTGTGAACGGGACTTGGCTCTCCTGAGTGAGCCGGCACCCCCGCGTCAGCCGCCGCAGCGGCGGCCGGCGAGCACCGCTCCCTCGGAGGAGGAGCGACCACCTTCCCCAGCCGAGGGTGCCCGCCCGGGAGCCCGCACCCCGCGCTCCGGGGGCTGCCACCTTCCCCGACGGTGGCCGCGCTCCCCCCTCGCCGCCCGCTGCTGGAGGGCCGGCGGCCGGGCGGGCCGGGCGGCGATGCGGGCGGGGGGCTGCGCGCCGCGGGGCTCGGCGCCGGGCCGCGGCGGTGGGCAGGCGCCCGGGCGGGCGGCGCGGCCCCAGGTGATCAGCCGCACCACCTACGTGTCCCTCATCGCCCGGTGAAGGGACGAGGGGGAAAAGCGGCTGTATTTGCACAAGCGCTGCGCTCCTCTCTCCGTGCTGGGAGGGCTCTTTGGAGAGATCTTAGGAGCCTTTCCGAGGGGCTGATATAGATATAAGGACATTTCTACATCGCGTCACGTGACATAATTACCACTAGAATCAATCAAGATGAATTGCACGTCAGCACACGGTGGGGATTTTTTCTTAGTTGATCCTGTCCAAACCCTCTTGTGCAATAGATGGATCTTGTTCAATGCATTGAAGCCTCCTGGTTGCTTGCAATCGCAAAAAGGAAGACATGACTGAGTTTGACGATTGCAGCCACGGCACATCCAATATGTATCTGCCAGGGTGCGCCTATTACGTCTCGCCCTCAGATTTCTCGACGAAACCCTCTTTTTTGTCGCAATCGTCGTCCTGTCAAATGACTTTTCCTTATTCTTCTAATTTACCTCATGTCCAACCTGTGCGCGAAGTGGCATTCAGGGAATACGGATTAGAGCGCAGCAAATGGCAGTACAGGGGCAGTTATGCTCCTTATTACTCAGCTGAAGAGGTGATGCACAGAGACTTTCTGCAGCCTGCGAACAGGAGGACGGAAATGTTATTCAAAACGGACCCTGTCTGCGGCCACCACGGACCGTCTCCCGCCGCCTCCAACTTCTACAGCTCGGTGGGGAGGAACGGCATCCTGCCGCAAGGCTTCGACCAGTTTTACGAGACAGCCCCCGGACCCCCGTACCAGCAGCACTCCGAGGGCGAGGGGGACGCGGACAAGGGCGACTTGAAAGCCCAGAACAGCACTTGCAGTAAAACACCTTCCAGCCAAGAGAAGAAAGTGACACCAGCAAACAGCGCCGATTCCCCTTCTGGTGAGGCTGTTGCAGAGAAGAGCAACAGTTCAGGTAGGTATCAGTAGTAAATTGGGGGCAAGAGTACAAGGCCAACACTTTGTCAAGCCGCATTTTATGTGCAATTTTATAAGCATCCAAAGGATTTTATATATCCTATAAGATTTCCTTTACCGTTGTAAAGCGTGTTTACGATAGGAAACCAATTTAGGTGGGCTTAAGGTATTCTTGGAAGAGGATATTAATTGTTATTAAATTGTTGATTTGGCGGGGGGGAGACGGGGAGATTTCACAGGTAGTGCTCAGAGCTGCCTTCGGTTTAGAGCTTAAGATCTTCGTTTGTTTGGGGCGGGGGGGGGGGGTGTGTGTGAGAGAGAGGAGTTTGAGAAACTTGGAATTTTTCCAGCCCATTTAAATATCTCCCTGTATTGCTCGAAGTGCTCTCTTTTAAGGAGAAGTTGGGAAATATTCGCTTTTTTGCTAAGTCACCCAGAGAGTAAAAGCCCCAGGAATATTTTTTTGAACTGCTAGAGGGCTGCTTTCCAGGCAATGGGATATTGTCAAAGTCTCTGATCTCTTCCTAGCTGAGCATGTTTGTGTAGCGGCAGCATAAATCAGTTTCTTCTCTCTTGAATTTCAGCAATTCCCCAGAGATCAAGGAAAAAGAGGTGTCCCTATACCAAATATCAGATAAGAGAACTGGAACGGGAGTTTTTCTTCAACGTGTACATAAACAAAGAGAAAAGACTGCAGTTGTCCAGAATGCTCAACCTCACTGACCGGCAAGTTAAAATCTGGTTCCAGAATCGAAGGATGAAAGAAAAGAAACTGAACAGAGATCGACTCCAATATTTCACTGGGAATCCCTTGTTTTGAGGGGGGAAAAAAAAGAAAGAAAGGAAAAAAAATTAAAAAGAGAGAGAGAGAGCAAGAGAAAAGGAAGAAAGAAGAAGAAAAAAAAGAATATCTCGGTCTCTCTGACCTGCTATCTGAATGCAAAAGTAAATTGGTTTACATGACACATCCACCCTGCGGAACTCAAAGTTTCATTTTCATGTGCAACTCCACATACTGAATGGCCACTGGAGATTTCGGGGCTTGGCGGAGCAGATTCCTGCTAAGGGGAAACTAGGGTAAATCCAACTGTCCACTCTCAAGTGTTTCTCGCCAAAGGTGCTTTTTTTTTTCCTCTCCCACAGTACCAGCAATGGACCTGCAGTGTGTCTGGTAGTTTTTGCTTACAATTCATTGAGTTCGGGGGGGGCTCTGTTGTTGCTTTTGAGCTAGGGTAACACTTTCCTCCCTCTAAGTGAATGCGGTTTATTTAAGAGATGGTAAATGTACGTTCGCTATATATAAAATATATATATATATGTTTCTATTGTCATCCAAAAGCATGGGCCACTGTCTTTTTCATGTGAATAAATGGTTTCTAGTAAAGTTAAGGTTATAACTTCCGTGCACTGTATGGATTTCCATCTCCGAAGGATCCTAGCGTTTCCTGGGCTAGAGCCAAGTTCAGTTAAATAATAGCGGGAGGAAGCCTAGTCAGGTTCTTTTAAATGCATTTTTAAAAGATAATAGTCTGGATGTCTAACTCTCCTTTTGTAGGTATGCGCAGCCTTCCCTGCTCGCTGTGAGGCAGAGCCAACATGGCTGTCTGCAGACCATCACTTCTGGTGGTGCTACCATTACTATAAACAACGAAAAAGGCTTTTTTTTTAACTGGTCAGGCTCCCAATAAGCCCAGAATCCCCAACGCCAATGACTGTTTACTTGTTAGTGAAGGGTAAGGCAGAAAGACCGAGGGCTCGGAGCGAGTCAGACAAGAGGGAGCTATAAACAATTGGCACTAGTGGGGAGAAAGAAAAAAAAAGAAGAAGAAGAAGAAGAAAAAAACTCGGGAGGCAGAGGGGTGGATCTCTTAAATATCATCCCCCGGCAGGGCGAGCGGAGCCGGCGGCCGGCCCGGAGCGCAGCCCGCTGCCCCGGCGGCGGCGGGCCCTGGGCGGGGGCGGGCATCCGGCGGAGGTCCGCTCCGCTCCGCGCCGCTTTATCTTGCGTGACCTGGCCGGGCTGTTTACAAAACCTTGAACTGTCTAGACAACACCATAAACCCCGAGGTTCTAAACAGCTTAATTGGGTTATATTATACACCTTCTGGTGGGTGAAAAGGAGATTTCCGCAATCTGCAATAAAGGCGAGGAGTGAGAAAAGAATTTGCCTTTTTTGAATAGGACGAAGCGGCTCTCGCTACGCTCGCACGCAGGGAAGGCAAAAGTGCCCAAATAAGTCAGGAAAAGCCCGAGAATTCAAAAAATCGAGAAATGGAAGCGGAGGGAGGCATGACTAAAAAAATTTTTTCTTAAACCCTTTAGCAAGAAAAACATAAGTGTATGCCTTTGAACTTCCAAAATGTCAAGGTCATCACCTTTAACCTTTCTGAATAATTAGGCGCCTTAAGGTTCCTCTGTTATTTTCAACCGCCACCCACTCTCTCTCTTTCTCCGTCTCCCTCCCTCTCTCTCTCTCTCTCACACACACACGCACAACCACACACACTTATTACCGCATAGCTGGCCATATTAGCAAATGCATCATAACGCAAAGAAAATCCCAGCTGGGTCGAGGTGAGGCTCTCCGCGGCGTGGCGGGGAGCGTCCCCCGCTCCGGTCCCCGCCAGCCGCAGCACGGCGGGCTCCCCGCTTCCCTCGCCTTTCTCTTCCGCGCCCCGGGAATTCGCCCCAAATCGCCTTTTTTTTTTAGCTCTTAAAAAAAAAAAAAGAATGTTTTTTCGCTCAAAAAAAAAAAATGCAGAGGCTGTAGGAAATGCTTCGTAATTTAGGCAGAAAGACGGTGTTTCTATGTAGCTTTTCTGCAGATGTGCGTTTCCCCACAAAGCCCATTAATTAGAAATGCGCAAAGGCGCGGGGAATTTCTCAAAGCGTTTCTCCTGACCTTATAGCAAAATTCTCGCGTCTCTCCCGAGCCTTAATCCACAGGGCGAGAACGAGTCGTTTGATTTTCTGTTCCCTGCAGTGCTTTAACCGTCTCTCTTAGCGGATTAATACGCCTTTAAAATGCTAAGACACCGCAAAAGAGGGCCGCGGAAACCGAAACACCCTAGCATTAATCTCGCATAAATGCTCAATTATAGCAGTTTTAAGTTTCCATTTAAAAAGAAAGGAAGAAACCCATGACAGAGAGCAAATTGAGCCGAGGAGAAAGGCGGCGGGAGAGGCGGCATCGCCCCGGTGCTTGGGCGGCCCGCGGCCACAGGAGGGCGCGCCCGGGCCCTGCAATGCCCGCGGCCGGCCGGGTGCTCCACTCTCTCTTCCCCCTATAATAATTCCACTGCTAATAAAATATCTAATATATAAGTAACGATAAGATTTCAGGGCCTTCCAAATGAGAAAATAAAGCATCAAAAAGATTTATTAAACAAATAACCCATAACCGTGACGTGCTGGAGAAATATGCCACTTTAAAAGAATTTTTTTTTTTTTTTTTCTGGGGAGTCGTAATCTTTTATAATGCATCCGAGCTTTAAAAAAAATCCCATAATTTTAAGAAAGGAAGAAAAAAAACCAGTGATATTCAGAATTCGTTCCCTAGAACGAAAATCTATTTGCTTCTTTAAGGACAGCTTTAACGCGGATGGAACAAAAAGTAATATAAAAACCGTGCGTTTCCACAGTTTATCTTTCGATTCTTATTCGAGGCTTTTCTTAAATAAACCTCTAGGTACAGAAAGCGTAATTTTAAAAACATACTTTATTTAAAGGCGAGATTAGATCCTGAGAGTGCTTTTTTTTTTTTAGAGAGACAGAGAGATTAAAGCGAAAAGAAGATATTTTTAATATCCGAACATCACCTTGCCAAGGCATTGCTGAATGAAATCCCTCTCCTTAAAAGTACTATGGAGATCTATTAAAATGAAACTAGAGATTAGAAAATTAAAGCGAAGCTTATGAATTTCCTGGACGCTCTCCAGTGACCGAGCATGTTCCCTTTTTCTGGTTTTCTGTTTTGTTTTTTTTCCCCTCCAGTGCGCACTTTTGGTCAGAATCTGAGGAAAGAAAGGGCTTCGCTGCTTTCTGCTCATTTGCAGAATTCATCGAAATCTAGTTCACGTTGGCTCAGCCATATGCCGCATTTTTTAAAGCCCCGTCTCTCGTGAAAGCATTTGTTGGCACTTTGTCTTCTGGGTTGTTGGGTTGTGGGTTTGGTTGTTTTTTTTTTTTTTTTAGAAGTTCATTGTTAACAGTTTCCTAGAAATAGCCTTTCCGTCGGCAATAAAATGGCATTGTACAATCTGAAATCCTCGGGATCCCTGACGCCAAAGGTACCCCTGGCAGGCGCAGCCGGAGCCCGCAGGAGAATCCCCCGCTCTCGGTGGAGAGACCCACTTCGAGAGGGAGCCGTTTAGCGAAGTTTCGGTGCGTGTTTGTTTTTCTCGGCGTGAGAGGGCTCCTTGTGAGAGCCCACACCGACCCCAGCCCCGCCAGCCTTCATGCGAGGTGCCTTAACCCCGCGCAATGACAGGGAGGCCGATCCCAGCGAGTGCGGGCGAGGGACGGGAGCCAGGGCGTGCTGTTAATTAAAAAAAAAAAATTATATACCGGAATATGGAAACGCCGCTTTCTTCTTTTTTGAATCATCGTGTAATTGTGATGATTCTGTGCGAGTTTATAATATCTTATCTTTTTTTTTTTTTTTTTTACCTCACCCCTTTCTCTGTTTTATTCCTGTAGACAGAAAAGGCTGTGAGCTATTTCCAAATGTCTTTGGGCTTGTCCTTTAAGGAGAACGAAAATGGCACTTGCTTATTTTCTGATGAAACTACAAATGCGGCAGGAATCTGCCGAAAGATAAACGTGCAGCCCAAATACCCAGGCTGGGGGCAGAAGCGGCGACCGAAGTACAGGCTAAAGTCTCATCATACCAGATATGCGCTTCTGTGTCCAGAGAAAGATAGAAATACAACAGGGGAAGGGCTGAGGCTTCAGGCGAAGCTGGGAGTACAGTCGGTGCTACTGGGCGAGCCCCACGCTCAGAAATAACACCTTTGAAGAAATGGCCAGCGTGCTATTTTGTTTATTTTATAAGCTTTCATATTTAGGAAAAGGCATAATGTCATCAGCATGTTCGTGTGCTCCCCCCCGCCCCCCCCGGTCAAAAAAATCCAGGGAATCTGAGCCCTCAGCCCAGACGCCGACTCTTTCTATGAAAATATGGCTCATGGAAATCTGGGCAACGTGACAGTTGCATTATTAAAAGAAGAAAGGACACAATATCGTAGCCAATTTTTTTTTTCCTTAAATGAAAAGTATTCTTCAATCTCCCTGCAATATAAACAGCGTGGCATAAAATATACAATCCGAGCGTTTAAAGACAACCTAAATAAAATGCTGAAATCGAGCAAATGAAAGGAATTTTACTAAAAACTTCCTGGGTTCCAGCCTGTTTTAAAAATAAGATATTCCTCGCAATACCTTTGTTACTGAAGGCATCTGCAAAATATCTAGCCTCTTTCCTACCTCTCTCCCATCCCCCTCCCATAATGAGACACAAACACAGCAAATTGCAACTATGAGAATCCTCAGCACCGCCGAGAAAAAAGGAAATAATCATATCACCAGTAATAAGGTTTGGGAAGATAAGGCAGTGAAAATTAAGCCCGGCTGCCACGTCTGGTAACCTCAAGTTTTTAGCCCTGACATTTGCTAGAGGAGAAAACTGTAATGTCCACCTATGCTTTATTACAAACAGTAATTTACATCTGCATGGACCCATTGGTTGGGATTTTTTTTTTTTTTTCCCTCCCTCCTTCGGAAAAATATGGGGCTCTGAGAGCAAAACCTTTATATTAATGTAGATTGTATATCTCATTTATTGCACAATATTGATTTATTTATTAATGTTAATTACTTGATTCCATTTTAATATGATTTAAAACAGGAGTGACATTAAATGCCCAGAGCCTAAGTCCCCAGTTCCCCAGCGGCTCTCGCATGTTTATTCAACTTCTATTTACATCAAACTTAAACTTTCCTACCGTTCATTTTCAATAAAAAATTGCTGCCCGCTTTTAAAAACCCTCGTGATTTATCGTGAGCGAAGGGTCTTACGGAGCTGTTTGCCAGTCCTGAATACGATATTTAAACCATTATCATCACAGCCATCATCCGCCTTTCCGTGTAGTGACACGCAAGGAATTCATACTTCCAATTAAAAAAATCAAAGAGCCCTCATGTCTAATCAGGAGGCAGGGAGTGAGCCTCCCTAGCACCGGCGAGGCCGGCGTGGAAAGCAGCTCAGCGTTTGCGCATTGTTTTAACTTGGCTGTTGGGCGAAACCCGCCGCGGACCGCTGGGCTCCTGCTTCAGCCGGGGTGTTTCTGGGACCCCCTTTTCTGGAAGTGTAAATAAAGGTTATGAAAGAGCCATTTGATGGGCATAAAATTCCTGATTAGATTTAACAGTCGAGGCTTAAGCTGCGTCCAGGAAAATAGTATTTTGTTTCTTCAAACGCTGTGGGTCGTCCGGGCTGTTGCTGAAGAGGAGGAAATTGCTAGAAAGCGCGGGGGGGACGCGGCGCTCGGCGGGAGCGTCGTGGGCTCCGCCGCCGCTGCTCCTCGGGCGCAGGCAAATCTTAGCCGTGGCTCTGATCATGATCTTAAACAGCCGCCTCGCCGGAGCGCCCGCCGCTCCCCTCCGCCCGCCGCGGCGGCGGAGCCTGCCCGGAGAGGGCAGGGGGCTGCGCCGGCAGCCGGGAAGCGGCGGAGGTTACGAAGGTAATACCGAAACGCTCCGGCGAGGCAGAAGCTGGGGGCCGCAGCCATAAAAGACGCCGGCTCTTAACCTGACAATGATGTTGTATTTGAACAGCTGCGATAAGGTTTTGAAAGGTCTGTCTCATTGCCACAGCGAAATTTTAAATAGGGTTATTGTTTCCAGCAGTGTGAAGCGTACGGCAAAGCGCAAAACCTCCAAATGCCAGGAAACGGGGGAAAATTCAAACCCAGGCGGGTGGAAAACGCGTGGTTTCGGCTGTGCGAAAGACGCACGTAGATTTTTTAAAATCCTTTCACGTGCTGCCCGCTCCCGGGGATCTGAAAGGGTGTTCCGATGGTAGAAAGGCCCAAAATGAAGAGGCGGATGAATCCGACAGAAAAATTATCAACAAGTTCACTTTGTCTGGGCGAGAGTCCTTGACAGCATTAGTCCCAGATAAGAAACACTCCAGTTTGAGAACAGTTTTTTTAAAAAAAGGGGGGGGGGGGGGGAAGAGAAAGAAAAGAAAAAGAAAGGAAGGAAAGGAAAAAGAGTAATAAACAGTTTGTGCCATCACTATTTAAAACGTAATAGCTGCGGGTGTAAATATGGGTACGAAGTGGGGGGAAAACCAGCAAAACAAGTTTAAAATGTTGGGACGGAAAAATCTGATTTGCCGTGTAGACAGGTACTGTTGCCTTCGGTATTTTTATTTTTTTTTTATAACACAGATGCATTTATCATTCCTCGCCCTCCAAAAAAAAAAAAAAAAAAAAAAAAGAAAGGGAAGAAAAAGGAAAAGTTGCTGGAAGAGTTGCAGCGAGGATAGGAGTTTCTGTGTGTTTTTTAATAAGCAATGCTACAGCAGGAGAAATTATCTTTATGATGCTTTCAGTTTGCAGGACAAGTGAAAACCCCACTTTTTTTTTTTTTTTTTTTTTTCTTCCCAGGCGATCGGGAGAGAGCATTGTAAAATAATTTTAGGAATGTAGCCTCCCTATAAAACTCGAGTTATGACAAAAGTCTAGCTTTTAATATTTGACGATGTGTGTTAAAACAAAAATTGACCTTCTCGGTTAGCAGCGAGGGGAAAAATCAATAGTATAATTTTCAATAATTCATAACGCGAACGCCATTATGCTAAATCGTAACTATTAATCTTATCCTTTACAAAGTCTCGATTGATTTGTTAATAAAATATCTTCCCGTGCGCGGCAACAGCGGGTATAACTCTGGAAAAAGCTTCAGAAGCAAGAAAATTACCAAGTCGCCCAAGAATGTAGATGAGGCTGTTATCGATCGCCCCTGATTCCCCCTAATACGCATTAATAAATCCCGCAACCTTTTGTCCCCGCACTTGTCAGGCGCGGGGGGTTCGCGGGAGCGGCGGCGGGCGGCCGCGCGCCCCGGGCGGCCGCGCGGCCCGGGGGGGTCCCGCGCCCGCGGAGGCTCGGGGGGGGGGGGGGGGGCGCGGCGCGGTGCGGTGCGGGGGGGAGGGGGCGCGGCGGCGGCGGCGGCGGCGGCGGCGGCGGGGTGCCCGGCCCGGCTGCCGCAGCGCGTCCGGCGGGCGCGGCGGGGCGGCGCGGCGCGGTGCGGTGCCGCGGCGGCGGCCTAGGGGTCGCTGTTGACCGCGGCGGGGCGCGGCGGGGCGGCGCGGCGGGGCGCGTCAGCGGCGGGGCGGCGGGGCGCGGGGCGGCGGGCGCTGCCATTGGCCCGGCTGTCATGTGGTCGCGCGGAGGCATCCGCAATTACACGGGAATGTTTTCCTAGAGATGTCAGCCTACAAAGGACACAATCTCTCTTCCTCAAATTCCGCCCCAAAATGTCCTTTCCCAACAGCTCTCCTGCCGCTAATACTTTTTTAGTAGATTCTCTCATCAGTGCGTGCAGGAGTGACAGTTTCTACTCCAACAGCGCCAGCATGTATATGCCACCTAGCACAGACATTGGGACGTATGGGATGCAAACCTGTGGACTCCTTCCGTCTCTGGCTAAAAGAGAAGTTAATCACCAAAATATGGGTATGAATGTACATCCTTATATACCTCAAGTAGACACTTGGACAGACCCGAACAGATCTTGTCGAATAGAGCAACCTGTTACACAGCAGGTCCCCACTTGTTCCTTCACTACAAATATTAAAGAAGAAAGCAATTGCTGCATGTATTCCGATAAGAGATCCAAACTCATTTCTGCAGACGTCCCTTCCTACCAGAGGCTGGTGTCTGAATCATGCCCCATTGAGAACCCCGAGGTTCCCGTCCCAGGATATTTTAGACTGAGCCAGACCTACGCCACTGGGAAAACCCAAGAGTACAATAATAGCCCTGAAACGAGTTCAACTGTAATGTTACAGTTAAACCCTCGCGGCAGCTCCAAACCGCAGATATCTGCTCAACTTCAGCTGGAAAAGAAAATGAATGAAAACCCGAACAACCAAGACAGCACCGCTAAAGTCTCTCAAGTGGAAAGTCCCGAGCCCAAGTCCACGTTGCAAGACGAGCGGAGCTGCCTGCCCGAAGGCTCCGTGTCCAGCCCAGAAGTCCAGGAGAAGGAGAGTAAAGGTCTGTATTACCGAGTTTAAGCCGTGCCGTGGTGTAACTCCAACACGCCAGCACCATAAAGCACGCTCGAATATACTAACGAGCATCACAGCCATCACATTTAATGCTAAGGAGTATCGGGCTGCAGGTGCTGTGTCTCTGAAGATTTTGGCAGGCAAAAATGCTACACAAAAGGGTCCAAAGATTTTCGGTAGAGATCTGCCTCTCTCGTGCATGCAGACCGCCTCTCTGATGCGGGGAATAGAGCCGTCTGCTCCTTAATGCGCTGCAGCAGCCAAAAGCAGCCCCATACCTCTAAAAAAGCAGGTCTGGAGGTTGTAAAATACGACCAGCTCAACTTTTCTCTCGTAATATTTCGCTGATTTTTTTTTATTATTTATTTTTTTTTCCCCCCACTGAGCCTTACTGCGGTTTGATTGCATTTAAAGTTAATTACGATCCTATTAAAATAGGTGAGGAATAGGTGCTACCAGGCTGGGTAAAGTTGGAAACAAATGCACAATGAAAGCAGCAGCCCGCTATCTGCCTGGTCCAAAGGTGGAATATTTCAATGTGATGCTTTAGATAACCTTGGGGTGGTCTCCAAAAGTGCAACAGTATTTTGAAATGCGTTTGAAAGCTAAAGGTGATGGTAATCTGCTTTTATTTTCCCTTTAAAAGTGCACTAAAGCCTTCCTTTCGAACGGCGTGTGTCAAAGAATCCCAAAACGGGGAATTTTCTCCTATCAAAATGTACTTTGCAACCTCTAGGTCGATTTTTACCCTACGTGTGCATGGAGATTCTTTTTATCTGAATTGTATTTAACAGCCCAGGTCTAGGTTGATGTGGGGCAAATTTCTTTCTGGTGGGGAAAAAAAAAATCTAAAAGGAAAATGAGGAAAAAAAAAAATAATCCGAGGCAAAGGGTGCTAATTTCTTGTGTATCTTTTTGGCTGGGAAAACGCCTGTCTGCTCCTAGGTGTGCTGGTGTAATTCAGCTGATGGCTGGGGGGGAAGCTGCTTCAAAATACAGTGCGAGGATATTTTGTAACTGGGATATTTCCGTAGCAAGTGTGGTGGGAGCCCGAGGCGGCCATGGCGAGGCATAGACCCGTTAAAATGTTGCCATGGGGGTGGTGGTGGCAGGTTAAACATTGACGAAATGCTGAACGCCAGCTGAAAACTTGAGATCCCCTTCCTGGCAGGGGCAGGCGAGCGGGGCGGCCGCAGGCAGGGTGCCGTGCGGCGGGGACGGGCGAGCCCAGCCTGGCAGCGGGTCCCCGCTCTGCGCCCACACCTCTCCCGAGCTGTGTTTCATGCCCACATCCACCATATCTGCCAGACGCTGCAGAGGAGGGGTCATGGCCAAGGGTACACTCTAACAGCCTGAGGTATTTTTGATTTTTTTTTTTTTCTTCTTCTTTGATTTTGATAGAGGAAATCAAGTCTGATACTCCAACAAGCAATTGGCTAACTGCAAAGAGTGGCAGAAAGAAGAGGTGTCCTTATACTAAACACCAAACACTGGAATTAGAGAAAGAGTTCTTATTCAATATGTATCTCACTCGAGAGCGCCGTCTAGAGATCAGTAAGAGCGTAAACCTCACTGACAGGCAGGTCAAGATTTGGTTTCAAAACCGCAGAATGAAGCTCAAGAAGATGAGCAGGGAGAACCGAATCCGGGAACTGACCGCTAATCTGACCTTCTCTTAAACCCTAACCCCGGGGGGAGCACCAGTGAGGAATGGGCACAGCACCGCCACTTGCTAAAGGCAGGAGAGACTCTGGCAAACCCCGGCATTTTCCAGTTTTGTTTCGGTTTTGGGTTTGGGTTTGGGTTTGTTTTTTTGTTTGTTTTGTTTGTTTTTTTTTTCCTGATAGAATGTGACTCTTCGTCCTTCTTTTAGCGCTGCAAGTGAATATGTATTACTATGATGAGTATATATAAAACCTAGCACGTGTAATTTATTTTTGTTCTCATCGTAATGCAGGGTAACTATTATTGAATATTATCATTTGGTCTTAACTTATTGGAACTGTCGAACATCCAAGCAATGTGACTTTTTCATGTTTTTACTAACAAAATGGTATTTATGTGGGGCTGTTACACGGGCCATAACGTTTTGAGTACATTCAATACTTCAAGAAGAAAAGGGGGGGGAAAAAACTTTGGGGGCGGGGGGAAAGAGAAGCACATTATAATGTAACTATCCTCGCAAATGAACTTAGAGATTGTCCTTCGTAAAATGGAATATTTCCTTCTTCTCCATTGTAGACATTTCCTTGTGGTGCATATGTGGAATAGTAGTCGTTCAGCAGCAATATGTCCTTCTTGTGCATGTTCTGTTCGCATGTATAATGCAATAAACTCTGTAAACTACTGCGGTTCCTTTGGTTTTCTCCAAATGTTTAAAGTACGGATGCAGGTTGGTCTCCTGATCTTTCTCTATCAGCAGCTCTTTGGACTGATGTACCTTCTTTGCCATTTTCTGGTCTTTGTGTGTGTCTGCCTGGTTTTCTTTCTTTCTTTTTCACCCTTTTCTTTTTTTCCCCCTCCTTCCTTTTTTTTAGGGGTGGGGTGGAGACTGGGGCGGGAAATGATGTAAACCTAATTCATTTGCAATTGTGCCTGTAAAAAAACGATTAATTGATAAAATGTTGTGTGATGTTCGCAGTCTGACAAACTGAATGAAAAAAAAAAAAAAGAGAGAGAGAGGGAGAAAGGAAAAAAAAAAAAAAGAAAAACGTAGTAAAATATTATGACCTAAACTGGACATCCTCATCCAATCAACTCATAAATGGTAAGTGATAAAAAATCTTTCTACTACAAGCTGTCAGCAATATGTGTGTCATTTTATTTGACGTTCGTATGTTGATTTTAAAAATATCGGTCACTGCGTGCTTACAATATGTAGACTTTGATTTCGTGTCTTTACTCGCTTAAAAAAAAAAAAACATCATACCAAATGCAAAGCTGGGTATAAGTAAATGTTAAAGAGTTCGGTTCTTGGTTAGCTCAAGAGCTTTCAGAAGATGGTGGATGGAAAAAAATTCCTTCAAACATCTGGCAGGGTTGGCTTTTTTGAGCAGAAACCCTCCCAAGCGTGCTTACAAAAGTACACCAGCCTCTTCAGACCTACTTTTGTCACCCTGCACCGTTCCTGTTTGCTCAGAGATGGTTTTATTTCGCGCAATTCCATTTTAGTAGCACACATCCAGATAATGAAGTTCACGACTCTTAACCCTTTCTGTACATAGCTGAAAAATGTTATTCGCAGGGCTCTGCACTGGAAGCTGAGGAAGGGCGTGTGTGTGAGAGCGGGTGAGTGCCTGTGTGAGCAGAAATACTAAGCAGAACGGCAAATGGCTTGCAAATGAACATGACTCCAAATTGAAGTGCAAATACTTGGGCATGCTTTCACCTTCAAACAGTACTGGAAAAATAGCGTGGCTACTGTTCGCGCTGGGCAACCAGCCTGCTCACAATCAACGCCCATTCCTCCCCTAAGCAGTTTCTAAATCAAGAAATTAAACGCAAGATAGTGCCAATGCTGTCTGACTTGGGGACACCGATACTGCTCATATTGCAGCTGGTGGCGTTGCATTTTGCTCTCTTGTCTCTGATATTTAATTTAAGCCAATGCTTTCTCATGGCCACGTTTACTCGTAGGGCAGAGGTATATTTTCCTCAAACCAAAGCATCATCATTTTGAAGCTGCGGGAGCCGCAAGCACGTAAGTATTTTGTGCTTGCTCTCGTTTCGAAAACAAACAACAAAACGGTGCTCAAAAAAAACCCCTCTCTTTAAATATTGCATACATTTGAACCGTCTTTTCTTTTCCTTTAAAGATACTCGCTACATCACCAAAGAAGTTTCAGCAGTGGGAAGTAATTAGCTGGCTCCATACCAAGTGTTTAACGTATATAATAAAGGAGGCTCACTCTAATCTGCCTGCTTTATCAATTTATATCTGTGTGAAGCGAGGGGCAGTCCTTCGCCATACCACAAACCCTGCTTCTAGAGAAAAATATAAGAAAAGTATGAAAACGCAAAGGAAAATACTAAAGCGAGATGACCAAAAAAAAAAAAAAAAAGGAAAGGAAAGGGAAAAAAAGAGAAGAAAAAAGGAAGAAAACAGCCTAAGAGAGTAATAAATCATGAAATAAACAGGAATTTCAGTCCCTTCCTCATACCGGCCGGCGAGTAGGAAGTGTTTTCTCAGAGCTGTTGTTCGTGCCCTCGGCGGGCTGTGCTGCGGGCTCCCCACTAACTCTGTGCCTTTCCTCCAGATCCCGGCACAGCCGCCGTCCCTCGCTCGGGAGAGCAGGCGTGGGCAGAAGACCATGGGTAATCTAGTTTTCAATACTAACCGGGCACCGTTTCGCTCGGGGAAGGATAACTGGGCCGGGGAGGGAGAGGAGGGGAGGGAAAGGAAGGAAAAGAAAGCAAAGCGGGCAAAAAATCTCACGTAGGCATTGAACGTGGCCAGCGCGGCCCGGCCCGGCTCCCCCTGAACTAGGGACGGAGGAGGCAGCTCTGCCGGAGGCAGCCCTGCCTGCCTGCCTGCCTGCCTGCCTGCCCGCCCGCCCGCCGGTCCCTGCCCCGCGGCCGCGGCGCTGCCCGCTGCGGGGCCGGGCCGCCGCCTCCGGGCAGCGTTTGCCCGCGTCCCCGCCCGGGCCGCGCTGGGCACCCGAAGGGGGCTGCGCCGGAGCTGTGTAGCCCCAAAGTTTCGCAGATACAGGAGCATGTGTTCAGCCACACGTCAGTTGTGCTCGGAGACACAGGCTTTGCTGTTTCCATCCGTCCATTTTATTAGGGACACATTAATCTATAATCAAATACACCTCATAAAATTTTTATTGAAAGGCATAAAATCATTACAGAGGTCTTCCACCTGTTTTAAAACAACACAATGGGCATCTCTTTTAAAAAGTGTATCCTTTCCATGGAAACTTTCTGTCCGGGGGTGGGGGGGAGCGAATAATAATACCCGCACATGCTCTGAAATATGGAAGTACCGCAATGTGCTTTTACTGTAACATTTTCCTGTTTTATGAGAAGTCGTTACAGTCCCAGCTTGCGATGGTTTGTTTTTACAGGCAAGAATCCCCCTTTCCCAGCGGGTTTCCTCAGCAGCTTGGAGTGTGATTAGCAAGCCAAGGCTGTTGGATTTATTTAAACACCCTGCCTCTCATTGATTAAGAAATGAATGGCAGAAATCACTCAAAGGAGGTGAAGAAATAGTCCGCGCCCGCCGCGGCCGTGGGCTGCCAGCGCGGCCACGCCCGCCGCGCCCCGGGCAGGCAGGGCAGGCAGGCGGGCAGGCAGGCGGGCGGGCAGGCGGGCAGGGAGGGCAGGGCAGGCGGGCAGCGCAGGCGGGCAGCGCAGGCGGGCAGGGCAGGCGGGCAAGCGGGGCAGGCGGGCGGGCAGGGCAGGCAGGGCAAGCGGGCAGGCAGGGCGGGCAGGGCGGGCAGGGCAGGCAGGGCGGGCAGGGCGGGCAGGGCAGGCGGCCCGGCGCGGTCCGGGCGCGCAGCCGGCGCGGCGCGCTGTGCGGGGCCGTTGTTGATGATGATTTTTTTTTTAATCACAGCAGCCCCAGTTTAGCGGATTGATTTACTCGCAGTATTGGTAAATATGATCACGTGGGCTCCGCAACCAATGGTTGAGGGTTGCAGTCTGCAAAATACTACGATTGTTCTCCGGGAGGGTATCATATACAGTTAACAGTGTAACCTTTTATATGACTAAGAGGGGAGCCTAAAATGTCGTCTAGTGGCACCATAAGTAACTATTATGTCGATTCTCTCATAGGCCATGAAAGCGAAGAAGTTTACGGGAGTAGATTCGTCCAGGGAGGTCACAGTGCGACCTCCAGGCCATCAGGTGTTGCAGAGAGTTCAGATTTTTCCTCCTGTAGCTTTGCACCAAAATCCACCGTGTTCTCCACCTCCTGGTCCACGGTTCACCCTCAGCCGTCTGCGGCAATGACCGGGATCTACCACCCCTACATGCACCAGCCCCACTTAGGGGCAGCCGACGCCGGCCGCTACGTGCGCTCCTGGATTGAGCCCTTCCCGGGCTTCCCGGGCGGCGGCGGCGGCGGCGGCGGCGGCAGCGGCGGCGGCGGCAGCGGCGGCTCCGCGTCCAGCTCCGGCTCCGCCAACGGGCGCCACTACGGGATAAAGCCGGAGACGGGAGCAGCCGCCTCCTCGTCTTCCTCCTCCTCCTCCTCCTCCTCCAAAAGGACTGAGTGCTCCTCGTCCCGGGAGTCCCAGGGGATCGGTGTGCCCGAGTACACGTGCAGCTCCTTCCTCCAGGAGCCCCGGGAGAAGGCGGCTGCCGGCAGCTCCAAGGACCCCGCCGCCTGCAGCCACAACCCCAGCCCGAGCAGCGATCTGAAGGAGGAGAAACAGCAGCAACTTGACCCAAGTAAGTAAAAAAAAAAAAAAGAAAAAAAAAAGGGGGGAAGAGAGAAGAGAAAGAGGGAGAGAGGCAGAGAGAGGGGCAGAGAGAGAGGGAGAGAAAGAAAGAAAGAAAGAAAGAAAGAAAGAAAGAAAGAAAGAAAGAAAGAAAGAAAGAAAGAAAGAAAGAAAGAAATTGCCCCTTTGATTTATTGCCGAAACCTGTAAGGCTCGAATGTGCAAAACTGATAGTTTTACTAACCTATAAAAACGTCTAGACGCCTACCCCAGCGCAAGCAGCAGCAAGCACCCATAAAAGACTCCACATAACCACCTACCATCAAGACATCATTTGTACAGTAAACAGACTGGGGCATTAAGGCTTTTATGATAATTCCTCCAAAGTTGTGAAAACAGTCCATCCTTCGTTAAATTAATTTAACGACCTTTCTCTCCCCCCCCCCCCGCCCCCTATATACCTCCCTTCTTCCAGATAACCCTGCAGCAAACTGGATCCACGCTCGTTCAACGAGGAAAAAGCGTTGTCCCTACACAAAGTATCAAACTCTGGAACTGGAAAAGGAATTTCTCTTTAACATGTACCTCACCCGAGACCGCCGTTACGAAGTAGCTAGGATTTTAAATCTCACAGAGAGACAGGTCAAAATCTGGTTTCAGAACAGAAGAATGAAAATGAAAAAGATGAACAAGGAGAAAGGCAATAAAGGAGACTAACGCTGGGGTAGAAACGCAGTTGGGGAATATTGCTTTAGTTTTGAGTTTGGGGCTTTTGGGTTTTGTTTTGGGTTTGGGTTTTTGGTTGTTGGATTTTTTTTTGTTGGTTTGGTTTTATTCTTCCCCTGCCCCCTCAGCCCCCGCTACGTTTCTCCTCCTTCTCCCGCGCCCCCCCCCCCCCAACTTTAAATCAATCTGGTCTTTTTTTTTTTTTTTTTTTTTTTTTTTAGATAGAAGTGAAACGTGGTCTATGTCAGGTATTTTGGGAAATTTTGTCTTGCTCGCCAATGTGTTTTGCAGAGTCGCTTCATCCCCCCCTCCCTTCCCAGACCGTTTGGTTGATGATATTGTGAGTGCACGTTAGCTTTGGGAACTCTATCTGATGTTAAATGTTTGACATGGTTCTTAAAAGTGATGTAGTCTAGATAGTTACTTTGCCAAAATGAAAAGGTAAGGAAATTAATTATATTTACGGTAATAAAATATATATTAAATTACAGGCGCTTAAATCAATGGGGGTGCTGTGTTGTCCACGATTTACGAAGAGGAAACCTTACCCAAAACCTCTGCTTCCTAGGTCTGAATTTCGCTCCTTCGCAATACATGCCACAGCGAGGCCACGAGCTATCCCCCCCCTTTAGTGCACTATTAGGAGGTTGTCTCATCCTTGAAGCCGTTCGCAATAGGCCTAACGTCTCCCGGTCCCCCGGCTAGCTGGCGTCCCTGCCCCCGGTGACTGTTGTATTAATTAATAACCACCCCGTGTCTCGAACTACGGACCTGTTGTAATTGTTGTCAGTTATTACACAATAAAGTCTGCCGTGACCGAACGACAGCGCTGCTGTGAGAGGAGAAATCTGTGCGCCCCTCGCGATGCCCTCCGCGCCGCCCGCCCCACCGCGCAGCCCCCGCGGAACCTCCGCGGAGCCCCCGCGGAGCCCGCCGCGGGCCGAGAGCTGCCGGGCCGGGGCCGCGGGAAAGCCCGGCCGCGCTGCCGGGGCAGCAGCACCTCCGGCAGCCACAAAGGCCGGAGGAAAAGCGCTTTCCCCCCCTCGCCTCCCAGGGCTTTGCTCCTGGAGGTCAGCGGCGGAGAGGCCGGCTCGGGCCGCGCCGCGCCGCGTAGGTGCGCCGGCTGCTCCCCAGCGCCTTGCGCTCGGGCGGCCTTCGGAACAACAGCGATCTCTTGGGATAACTTAGGAAATATTTCCGCACCGGTCCTCCAGAGCCAGGGAAACAAAATGATGCCTATTCGCTTAAACCTTTTTTTTTTTTTTTTTCTTTTTTTCTTTTTTCCCCCGTTTCTAATCTCTGAGCTCTTTAATCTGAAGGTTGG
This sequence comes from Nipponia nippon, assembly GCF_047370975.1. Classification (NCBI taxonomy): domain Eukaryota; kingdom Metazoa; phylum Chordata; class Aves; order Pelecaniformes; family Threskiornithidae; genus Nipponia; species Nipponia nippon. The sequence goes on along the minus strand of NW_028262369.1, from coordinate 75,791,885 downwards.
GAAGCTCTGGGGGGACACGGCTGCTTCCATACGTTCAGCTTTGCTGGCGAGAGCTCATTTAGCAACGCGTCTCATGCCTTCTGCATTTATAAACACACATGACTTTATCAAGATAATTGAGATGAAGTTCATTGTAAAAAATGCTTTGTTTAAAGAGCAACCATTAAAATGAAGGACCCGTAAATATTTACGAGCAGTTCGGTTAATTCAAGATTAAGGGGAGAGCTGAGAGACCTGGTGTTTAATGTTTTTTACCTCTATTTAAAAAAAAAAAAAAAGGCAAAAGCATGCAGTGCCAGGAAAAGGTGTTGCATTGCTTCCCATCCATTGTCGAGAAGATACCTATAATTCTTTTAAAACAGGAAGAACCGTGGTATAATAAAACCATTGAGATGGCTAGACGTCTGGACCTAATGAGTTTACGATATGCTATGGCGCTTTTCTTTGAAACCACCTTATTTTGATGTTTGTGTTTGTTAGAGGGGGGAAAAAAGCCAAAAAATGCAGACAAACTAGGTCTTAAAATCTTGGACTATAAATTTCAGTATGTCAGCGTTGGGCCAAGGCAACAGACTCGAAAAAGACCCGAAGGTCACGAAACTGAGAGGTTTTACAAAGCCCACTGATTTGTTGAAATGTTTTTTATTGGATATTCTACTGCGGTGAATCCTACGATGTTAGCTTCCATATTTTCGAAAATAATCATGGAGGGGGCTGATCTCTATCTAACACGTAAACAATATTCTTGCCACACAATGCTATATTATGTTGATTCTAGCAGAGGCCCTGGTAAGAAATTGTCAACAAGCTCACACCATCTCTTTTTAATATTTTATCTCAGGCAGATTGACAGATATTACCTTGTATATTTTCTCCCCCCCCCTTTTGTTTACCTATTTCCAACATTCTGTGCGTTTATTTCAAAATGGCAGAAAGAAAACCAAACGTCTCGAACGACGAAACGCAGTTCTTTGATGGAAATGACTTTTAGTGTCAAACTGAACAATAATTTAATTCCTACCCGTTGGTTGCGTTAATATATGTTTGCACATATGCACAGTCGCGTGCACACGCACCCGCACTATACCGAATAATTCACAGGCATGTGTAATGGGGGGGGGGGGGGTGAACAAAGATTCGTCTTTACTTTCGTTTACATAAATCAATCCATAAATACATAAATGCACGGGCAAACAAAATAACACGTTCAAGACAAAAACGTATAACGCTGAAACTACCACACATGGAGAATTCGTGGTGTAATATGTGGGGAAACATGATCGAAAACGCGATAGCAGCGGTCTTCAAAGCTCAGGCGTCTTTCCTGGCTGCCATGTGTAAACGAGGCGCATTCTTTGTATGTAGTTAATTATAGCACTGGGGAAAAAAAAAAAAGAGAGCAGCCGAAATGTGCTAAGAAAATGGCACTGTAAACTCCGACCGACAACAGAAAAAAAAAAAAAAAAAAAAAGGGAAAAAGAGAAAAAGGAAGCAAAGCAACCCAAAAGCAGAAAGCGAAGGAGGAGCGGCTCTTCCCCGGGCGCCCCGCCGGAGGGGCGCGGAGCCGCGCCGCAGTCCCGCGGCGGCACCGGGGCCTGCGGAGCCGTTGGGGCTTCTGGCGGCACCGGCGGCGGGGCCGGAGCGCCGCGGGCAGCGCGGGCGGCGCGGGCAGAGCGGGCAGCGCGGGGCGGGAGGGCGCCGCCTGCCGCCGCCGCCGCGCGACGCCAGAGGGCGCCCGCGCTCCACTCTAGCGCCGCCGCCGCGCCCCGCTCCCCGCGCAGCGCTCCGCGCCCCGCGCAGCGCTCTCCGCGCCCCCCCCGGCCGGAGCCGATCCCCGCGGGTGGCCGTGCTGGCCCGCGGGACCGGCGCCCCGGCGGGACGAGGATGCGGAAGGGCGGAGGGGGCCCGGCGCGGATGCGGGAAGAGGCCGCTGCCCCTCCGCGCCCCTCCGCAGGGTGAGGCGGCCTTTCTCTGCCGCTGCTCCCGCCCTGCCTGGCCTGGCCTTCTGCCTTCCCGCTGCTCTCTTGCGATGGGCTGTTGCTGCTGTCTGGCCTTGTAGCACCAAAAAGTCGTGTTACCCCCCCCCCCCGCCCCGGGCCTCTCCCGCCCCCCCGCCTGGCCTCGGGCTGCACGAGGGTCCCCGAGCCTCCGCTGGCTTCCCAAAGGCGTGTGCCCCGGGCCGCGGGGCCCCGGGCCGGGCGGGGGTGTCGCTGCGGGCCCAGGACCCGGCCGGGAGCTCATATGCGGGGCAGCCGGGCTGGCCACCTAGACAAAGCGAGTTAATTGGCATGGAGGCGGGGGTGGGGGGGAGTGAGGTGTGATGGGGAAGGAGCCTGCGATGCCTTTTATGTAACCACAAATATTTGTTGTCAATTCACACCAGACGGTCACACGTGGCTCTGGCGGGGCCCGTATTATATTTCACCTCCTTTTTTCGTCTCTCTTCAAAATAGGGCGGACGCGAGCTCCTGGGGGTGTCTGTCCGAAAAGCTGGTTCCCACCGCAGGACGAAGCAGGGAAGAGAGGACGGGAGACGGCGCTTCCCGGAGCGCGGGGAGCGGGGCCCGCGCAGGCGGCCGGGCCGCGCTCCCCCCGCGGGGGCGGCCGCCCCGAGGAGCCGGGGCAGCGCCGGGGCTGCCGGGCAGCGCCTTCCTTCCTTCCTCCCGGAGAACAGGGCTCGCTTATTTCGGACCGCGTCCCCGAGCGGTGCTAACCGCTCACCCACACGTTTGTTTTTTTCTTTCCTCCCTCTCTCTGCCTCGGTAATGACGTCCACCAAGGGTGAAATGATGGAAAGTATATTCATAGGCATGATTTCCATTAAGTATCAATTAACCTGGAGCCTCAGCCATGCGTGCACGGCGTCAAGGGTAAATGTGCATCTCATTTCCCAGCGCTCTGCTCGCCTGCAAGGAAATGACCCGGAGGGCCCGCTGGCACCGGGGCCCGGCCGCTGCACGCTGCTGCCCTTCGGGCGCCCCAGCTTCCCTCGCCGACACCCCCGGCTCCCCGCGCCGGGCATCGGCTCCCTCGGCGGGCCTCTGCCCTCCCGGGCCGGCGGAGCAGGCCGCGCTTCGGAGCTTCGCCGCGGCCCTGAGCGCCGGCCGGGCCGTCTGGGCGGGCCGGGCGGCGTCGCCCCGGGCACCGCGCCCGCGGTTATCGCGCGGGATCTGCGCGGCCGCCTCGCCCCTGCGCGGCGGGGGCTTCGGCGGCTCCTGGCGAGCGCGCACCGGCGGGGGGAGCGGGGCCGCCGCGGCTGGGGTGGATCCGGGCAGGGCTGGGCCGCGTTTTTTTCTTGCCTGAGGAGCGGCACATGTAAACTGAAGCCAAAAGTCCCCCCTGAGCTCATGAGCGCGCGCGCGCGCGCGTGTGTGTGTGTGTGTGTGTGTGGTGTGCGTGTGCGTGCGCGGGCTGCTGTGTGCCTAATAGGAAATAGTAAAAGCAGTGAGGCAGGTCATTTTGAGAGCGATTATATTCCAGTCCTGGTCACCACATACACGGAGAGCAGGAGCGGGGAGCGCACGGGCGAGCGGCGGCGGCGGCATGAGCGCGGCGTAGAGGCACCGGCGGCGGCGGCGGCGGCGGGAGCAGCGCCCCGTGCCCGCGCCCGCGCCCCCGCCCGCCGCTGCCCCCTCCCCGATGAGCTCCTACTTTGTCAACCCGCTGTACTCCAAGTACAAGGCGGCGGCGGCGGCGGCGGCGGCGGCGGCGGCGGGGGAGCCCATCAATCCCCCGTACTACGACTGTCACTTCGCGTCCGAGGTGAGCGGCCGCCACGCCGCCGCCGCCGCCGCCGCCGCTGCCGCCGCTCTGCTCTACGGGAACGGCGCGGCCGCCGCCGGCTTCCCGCACCCCGCGCCCGGCGGGGCGGGGGGCGGCGGCGGCGCGGCCGCGGACTTTTACCACCCGGCCGGGGGGAGCCCCACGGCCGCCTACCAGCCGCCTCCTCCTCCCCCCGCCGCGCCTCCGCCTCCTGCCCCCTGCAGCGGGGTTACCTGTCACGGGGAGCCCGCTAAATTTTACGGATACGATAACTTACAGAGACAGCAGATTTTTACGACACAGCAAGAGGCCGAGCTGGTACAATATCCTGACTGTAAATCGTCCAGTGCTAATATTGGCGAGGAACCAGACCACTTAAATCAGAGCTCGTCTCCTGCTCAAATGTTTCCCTGGATGAGACCACAAGGTTGGACGCAGTCAAAAATTTGCTTCCATCTCACGTCTGAGTTTGAAACTTTCTTTTCCTCCTCCCGCTTCTTTCTCGCTGCCTCTCGCTCCCTGCCTCTGCATCCCTCTCTCCCTGCCTCTCTCCCCGCGATTCCTATCACCGCGGTGACTTGCGAGTGCACAGCGATACAGTGAGCAAGCAGGATCCTCCGCAGAAGGCGGCCGCCACCCCACGGGCAGCCCTAGCGTCGCCCCTCGGAGAGAGGGGTGCAGCTGACACCCGGCTCCCGCCGCCGCCGCCTGCAGGGGAAGGGTGCAGGGCCGGGGGGTCCCGGGCGCCAGGCAATAAAGTGACCCCGCAAACTCGGTCCCGTAAACCCCGATGCGGGGCGGGGGGGGGGGGGGGGGGGGGGGGCTGGGGGGCTGCCTGCATCTGCTATCGCTGGTTTTCCCGCACTCGTGTGTAAAGCTCCAGGTGCCTCCGTGCCCTCTGCTTTCTCTCCCTGCCTTTCTGCGGGGCTTCTCTCCAGGGATTGCCAGGGGGACTCGAGCCCTCGCTCCCTGCCTGCGCCTTCTTTTGAACGACCACTCCAACCTCCAAAACCCTGTGTTTTTGTTTTAAACAGCAGCGCCGGGTAGGAGAAGAGGAAGACAAACATACAGCCGATTCCAGACTCTAGAGCTGGAAAAGGAGTTCCTCTTTAACCCCTATCTGACCAGGAAGCGGAGGATCGAGGTGTCCCACGCACTAGGACTCACCGAGAGGCAGGTAAAGATCTGGTTTCAGAACAGGAGGATGAAATGGAAAAAAGAAAACAACAAGGACAAATTCCCCGCTTCCAGACAGGAGGGAAAGGAAGGGGAGGCCAAAAAGGAAGCACATGATCTGGAAGAAGACAGAGCTGAGGGCCAGACGAATTAAATTTTGCCCTAAAAGCCTTTGTGAAAGGCTATAAAAAATAACCAGCGCCATAGCCCGACATCTCGGCCCGTCTCCCCTTGTACGTGGTCCCGCCGTGGGACGAGTGAACCCGTGTCCCTCCGCTTGACATTTCTCTGCTTCGGGTGCTTCACTTGTTTGTGGTTTTGTTTTGTTTTGTTTTGTTTTTAACCGTATCCGGAACAATCTCTAGATTTAACAGTTCATCTACTTCTTTTGGAAATTTGATACAGAGTTTGTAGCAATACGTGTCTAATGATATATATAAATACATATTTTTTTGCAATCTTAAAAGACGGTGATTGCGGGAAACGACATAAACTTCCTAATAATAAATACTGATAAGCAAGACATTTAACAATGCTTTATTAATCAAGACAAGTGCACTTGTACTATTTTAATTCTTGTTCTTATCTTATGTTAAGTAAATTAAATAAATTTAATAAATTTGAAGAAAAGATCTTAGAAATATATTTAACCTTCTGCTATTGATATTTGATTAAAATAAACCAAATTTATTCAAATATAAAGTGTATCGGCTTCCTGGTATCCTCTTTGTAACCCACTCCTCCAGTAACCTTCAGAGCCTCTCCGCTCCTGGACAAACTCTCTCCTGCGCCTTTCCCCCGTCCTTCCTCCGACGCTGGGTGTTTCTCTGGGATCCGGGAATGGCACATGGGACACAAACCCTCGTTTTCGCTCCCTGCCTCCTGCACACCCTGTCACCGCCGCCGACGTTTCGGCGCCCGCCAGCCTTGGGCTCTGCGAGGCCGGGCTCAAAGCAGCGGCCAGCGGGGACCGCGGCCCCACCTGCGGGCGAAGCCCACGCTGCGGCCCGGCCCTGGAAGCCCCCTCGACGTGTGGGCCTGGGCCCTGCCTTCGCCTTTTTCTGTGCCTCTCCCGGGGCGGCGGGGCCGCCCGCTGCCAGCCCGGCTGGGGGGACGGGACCGGGGCGCAGGCCGGGCCCCCGCCGGCCCCGAGGTCTGCTCCCGACCGGTGCGGGGCTGCCGGCCCCGCCATGCAAACGGCGGCCAAACCAGGCCTAGCCTCCCACCGCGGATGGCGGACGAGCAGAGAAATGCAAAGTTTTTGTGGCCTTGCGTGGGGCTGTAATCATCTGTGGTCCCAAACCACGCATAAACGGGAAAAAAGGGCATTTTTTTCCCCCTAAATGTTATCTCACGGTTTGGGTGCAGTATCTCGCAGCCGGGGAGGGCAGAGCCTACGGCACGGTTCCCCGCAGCCACGGGAGAGAAGTCTGCTCCGATCAGTAAACCGGTTTAATTTATCTCCCCCTCTCCCCTCCCTCCCCTTTCTCCCGCTCCGCGGTGGGGTCCCGCAGACCGCGGTATCTGAGAGGACGGCCGAGAGCAGTCCTTTTTAGGAACAGCAGGCAGAGGGCTGAGGTATGAGGTATAAATCCCTACCAAGGTTTCTGCGTCATTTTTTCCCCACCGCCACACGCCCCGGTGACTGATGGTTCCGTGAAGGGAACCGCAGGGACGCGCCAGCCGCTGCGACAAACACGACAAATTTATATTTTCTGCCCGAGAAACGAGCCTGCTCCCGACGGAGCCGGGGCCGAGCCGGGGCCCCGCTCGGACACTCACACCTAGGGGCCTGGGGAGGTGCCGGCCGCCGGCCGCCGCCGGGCCCCCCCCGGCGCCGGGGCCCTTCCTTCTCCGCCCGGACAGCTCCGCTCCCGGGAACGGACCCGGCACGGCGGGAACCGCCGCCCCCGGGGTTGGGATTTGTACGGCGGGTTCAGTTCATTTCGTTTCCCTTCCTCTTCCCCCCTCCCCGCCACCGAGCCAGGCCCGCTTCCACTCCTGCAAAGCGCCAGCTCCAGAGGGAGGCAGAAGCAAGCGGAGCTATTGTTCTGGGTTTATTTTAATCGCGTAATCGGTTAAAGGTTGTAAACGCGGGGAAATTGCAGCAAAGCGGTGAAGTAAACATTTTGCTGCATGGATTTGCATAAATACACCGGTATCCCTAGAGTCCAGGAAGGATGTGGGGCTGGTGACGGCAGGTTTAAGGAAACCCAGTCGCCTGACGCAGAGAAAAAATTCCTCGCTTTTCAAAATATAGTACCGCTGCCAGTGGCACCGGCACGTTGGGTCTCCGGCCAGGGAATTAGCCTTTTTCTTCTGCTGCGCTTGCGGCCGAGGCTGGGCGCAGCGGGGTCCTGGCGGGCCCTGCCGCGGGGAGAGCCGTGCTGCTGCGGGGGGACCTTCACATCCGAGCGGAGCACTTCCTAGGCTAATATTTGTCCCGGAAAGAGCTGCTGCTGTAGTTGTTTTTAATTGCCAGACAAAGAGAATAAAATTAAAATATTCCTGACAAAGTTTCCGTTAGCGTCACTCTCCCTGGGCCGACCGGGAACGCAGCCACGCAGGCAAAAACAGACTTCCTTGTGCACACATCATTTGCGAAGGCCTAGCGGTGATTGGGATCGTCCCTGTCTTGTTTATTAGGAAAAATAATAATAATGAAAAAATGTATTTGTTAAGGTATTTCCCCCCGTAGCCTGGCAGCTGAATCTCTGCCTCATTCGTACTTGGAGTCTTGCTAAGAAAAAGAAAAGCGAGCCAGAAACTGGCCCGGGCGGTCAGTAAACTGCCGGTAAAACCGGAGCCATCGAGCTCCGGAGCAAGCAGCGGTATTTCGTCAGGAAAAAGCCGTCGCTGCGCTGGTCGCGGCTGCAGCGGCGGCGAGAGGCCGCTCGTGCGAGCCGCAGCGCGGATCTACCGCGCCTTTGGTTTCCGCGGAATTTCTCCGTTCCCACGTCGAGCAGCTCTGCGCGGCCGTGGGCGCTGCAGAGCCACCGCGAAAGGTGCCGGTGCCTCGGCCGAGGGACACGCTGCACGGGTGTACTATTCACGGGTGTGCAGCTGCCTGAAGCAGCGCTTTAAAAAGACTCCACAGCTGTAGGAGTGTTTATTTTTGTTAGCTCTATTTTCGAGGCAGGTACAATCAACACGCAGGCCGCTGCTGGAGGGCTCTGGCTATTCCCTGAAACAAAAATTGAGCAAGAAACACCCGCAATATTCCGACCCCGAGCCGAGCATTCCCTGTGGACACGGGGCCGTTTTTTTAGTCTTTTCGAGTACTTTCTAAGAATCGGATTTTCGCCGTTGGTGCCCCAGGTGCCAGCGCCCCCGGGAAGGTTTTGTGGGGGGCGGAGGCGGCCCCGCCCGGGGAGGCTGCGGGCAGCGGGGGCGCGATGACAGCGCCCGGCACAACCCGTGGGCACCGCACGCTCCCGCTGGGCAAGCGGCTCCGACTGTTTTTAAGTCGGCGACGTCTTCGGCTTCAGCAGCGGGCGCTAAAGGAAATGCGGCTTCTTTTAGGGCCCGGCGGAGCGGGGGGGGGATGCGGGTAAAGCCCCCTTTCGTTGGGGCAAGGCACGGACCCACCGGGACAGCGCGATCCCCTTCCCCCCCCCGTGCGGCTCCGCGGCCGCTGCGCGGGGTCTCGCCCCGCTTTCCGCTCTCCCCGCGGATATTCCGCGCCCCGGCCGTGCCCGTGGGGCCCCGCCACCGCGCCCGGGGCGCGCAGGCCGCGGACAGGCGGGACCGAGGACTCAGTAAAAGCGCAGCGCGCAGGCGAAAGAAACATGGCGCTGGGAAGCAGTATGTGCAAAATCCGCAAGGAATTGCAGTAAATTCCTTTTTGTTTGAAGAAAATTTACAACTTGGTAATAGACCTTTTTATGACCTATTTGGGCTCGTCATTGGCTGCGGCTGGTCATGTGCAGGCAGCGAGCGCTTTCATGGCCTTTTCCTGATTTCCCTGGCGAATTTCCCCCTGCATTCTGCCTTCAGAGAGCCTCAGCCCCTCTTTTCCTAACCTTTGTCTAGGCTGAGGTGTATGGCAGTCGCCCTCATGTTTGTGTCCCGCTCCCCGAAACCCGCGGCCGGCCCCGCCGCCGCCGCCGCGCTGACACTGCCCCGGCCCCGCGCCGCCTCCTCTCCCGCGCCCGCGGGGGGATGCGCGGAGCCCCGCGCCCGCCGCCGCGCCGCCTCCAGCCCCCCGCTCCTCTCCCGCCGCTGGTTGCCCCCGCTGCCGCTACCTCCTCCGGCACACGGATTGCTACGCGGGCGCAAAATGGATTACAGCGACCCTCCCGGGCTCCTCCGCAGGCGGGCAGTGCCGCGAACCGGTAAGCACTCGGCTCCCCTCGGGCTGGCCGCCGGTTCTCCGCGCCCGCGCACCGTCCCGCACCGCGGCACGGCGCCGGCTCCCCTGTCCTCCTGCCCCGCTGGGTCACCTGTCCCTCGGAGCCCCTTGTTATTGCTGTTATTGCTATCGCTATTATCTCTATTGTTGCTGTTGTTGCTGTTGTTGCTGTTATTGCTGTTGCAGTTATCGTTGTTGTTATTATCACGAACTGTTGTGGGCACGCCGCGGGGTGCGTGAGGCTGCCGCGCGGTCTGGCGCGGAAAGGCGCTGCGGGCCGCCACCCTCCGCGCCGAGGGGCGGAAGGCTGGGGCGCAGTGCGCGCAGGCAGCGCCTCTCCCGCCGCGGGGTTCCTTCCAAGAAAAGGCCTTTTTGGGGGCACTTTCCCCCCTGCCAGGCTGAAGCGCGGTGTGGTGGTGCTGTCGTTTGTTTCACCCATGGCGGAAGGGCGCTCGCGTTAACTTTAAAGCTTAACAGGTGTTTTCGCAGGAGAACCGGGGTCACTGCTCCCGCGGGGGCGGAGGGCGCGAGGCGGCCCCGTTGAGCCGGCCGGGCCGGGGGCTCTGCCCGGGGCCAGCCCCGGGAGCCCCCGCCCGCCCCGCCGGGGCGGCTTGGCACATCCTTCTCCCGCTCTACCGTGCATGAGCCCGCGCTGCGGCCCCGGCCGGCTCGGCGGGAGGCACACGGGCCGGGCTCGGCAGCGGGCGGGCGGCTGGCGCCGGGGCCGCCCGGGCGGCCCCAGCCCCGGGCTCCTCCTGGCCGGGCAGCGCAGAGCCACGGCCGGGAGCGCAGCCCCGCAGCACGGCCGCTTACCCAGGTGGAAGTCATGGGGGGCTAAGTGGGGGACGACTTTTCTAGAAAAAAAACCAACCGAGGTTTATTTTGAAATATGTAGAGGAGATAGAACAGTCACGTAAACTGTATCTGCGTTACCTATATACGTATATATATCCATATCCGCATTACGTGTATACGTACCTACACCCCTACTGTTCTCTGTAGAACATATATGCCTTGGAAATATATTATTTTGAACGTATATATATTTTACACATCTCCTCTTCATTTTCAAAATGTTAATGCACAGTCGAAACATACGCTGCCTGGTATTTAGCGTTTAGGTCGTGATGGAAATGCACCGTGCCATTGCACTGCAGCAATTTTCCGAATCGCCATTTACCTCAAAAGCAGCTACTTACTTAACGGCAAAGCAAAATGCCTGACGGAACCATAGCCGGTGAGGGTGGAAAGGTGTGGGACGTGTCCCAGGTACATATTTTGAAGCTGCAGAAATTCTTTTTAATCCATCCCCGAGCACCTCCCCCGCCTGCTAAGCCCGAGCCCCGCCGCAGTAAGCGATAGGATGCCTTTCCCTCACGCTTTGGCTCCTTGCACCAGCCGACCGCCCCGCGTTGCTGAAGGGCTTGGGGATTATTTGGGAGGAATCGTTTTCAACATAGCAACAATCTTCAAGAGTAACTTGGAAAGTATGTATTGCGTTAGGTTTCTCTCTCAGAATCCCTCCTAGGTGACACAGTAATTATAGATGCTTGGCTATAAATCTCTCCAAAAACTTCGAAAAATCTCGTCCTTGAGTTGTTTTCAAATTATTCGTAGCCTGGGGGAAAAGAAGAAAACAAAAGCAGGATGTTCTAACGAATTCTAATGTGCATGTGTGTGTCTGCAGGTCCATATGCTGACACATACGGATACACAGATGCATTTATGATCCAACTGGTTTATGTGGGAGTCGGCCCCTCCTAAACGGCTTCCTTCCTTCCTTGCTTTTTCTCTTTTTCTTGTTTGTTTTGTTCCCCCCCCCTTTCATTTCTTTCATTAACATCGAAGCACACATATGTATGTGTATGCTCTTAAATATATTTATGTGTGTGAGTATCCATAACAAACTCTGTATGTACGTGTATATACACGTATGGCACATATGAGGACTGTATTTGTATATATATTTATACACCTACATAACGTGAGCGCCTGTACGTGTGTAGATGTGTTGGTGTGCTGTAATTTTCGGAATACAGAATTCGCCTTCACATTTCCCACACCTGCTTCGTTTCCCGACGTGTTCGGCGGAACTTATGACTCATCTCATTTTTTTCTCGAAAGGAACGAGCCGATCCCTAGCCCACGCGTTACTGACGCAGGGGCAGTAAAAGAGCGGGACCGCAAAAGCCACGGCAGGAAGGGGCAGCCTGCGCGCCCTGGCAGTGCCCGGCTGGCGCCGGCTGCCGTTTGGGAAGCCAGGCTGGGCTCCCGCTTAGCTGCTGCAAGTTGCCCGGAGGAGAGGTGCGGCCGCTGCTCCCCGAGTCTGGCAGGGGCTGGGGTGCAAGGAGGGCAGGCGGGGTGGACTGCGGACCCGCGAAACGCGATAAGACTGAGCGAAGAAATACACGTTGGTTTTGCGCTCTTAAGAACAGCAAAGCCCGCCGATTCGTTCATTTCCCAATAATGTTTCTCTTTCCCCAAACAAATATAAGTCTCACGGGGTGTTTTATGAGCGCTTGGGGCAGAAAGAAATCCGAACAAAGACAGTATTTCACCCCTCGGTTGGCAGGCAGCTGTTAAAGGTATTTACGGCTCTACTGCAGTGCGGCACTCAATGCTGCTGGAGCGGGAGAGGAAAAAACAGGAAGCGAAAGGAAAAGATGAGGCACAATAAACATTGCAGCAGGTCGCGGGGGCCGGGCGGGGCGCGGAGGAAGGGTCTTTGCCAGAGACAAGAGGCAATAAAAGTGCATTCAGCGGCAGCGGGCTCTGCCCAAACCCACCACTCGCCTACCATCACCCACGGGGGAGGGGGCGGCGACAGGCGGGGGAGGCGGCCCGCATCGCCCACCCAGCGCCCCACGCCGGGGCCGCCCCGAGCGGGACCCCGCCAGGCTGCGGGGGCTGCGGGGGGCGGCCCAGCCGCCCGCCCGGCCCCGCCGTCGAGGCCCGGCTCCGCCGTCTCTGCCCGCGGGTGGGCGCCCGCCCCGACGGCCCGGGCCGGGGTCACCTGCCCGCGGCTCCCGCCCTCGGGGCGGCCGGGCCGGGGCGCGGAGCGGAGCGGCCGCCGGGGGCGCGGCAGGCCCCGGCCGCCGCCACCAGCCATTTTGTCTCCACGGCCTCTTCCAGGAGAAGGCGCTGTAGGACAAGCCTGGCCGCTCTCCCCGCCTGGGCGAGGGGCCCGCCGCCCCCCGCCGCCTGCCCCGGGCCCCGGACCCGGCCGCCCACCCGCCCACGGGAGAGGCCGGCCGGCGGGCGGGGGGCACGGGTGGGGCCCTTACTCGCACCCCTGGGCGCCCCTCCGCGTTCCCTGCCTTCCCCACGGTGCCGGCGGGGCTCACCTCGAGTGCCCCGCCGCCCTCCCGGTCACCGGCCCGCCCTTTGATGTCGGGCAGCCACCGTTTCCTTCCCTGCCCCTTTGATGTGGGTGCCAGAGCACCGCGGCGGCCCGCACCCGCCTTCCCGCCGGCTCCCTTCCCGCGGGCAGAGCCCCGGGCCCCCGCACACCCCCCCTGCCCCCTGCAAGCCGGGGCCCGGCAGACTTCCCTGCCTCCGCCTCACCTGTTGCCTCCAGGCTTCACCTTCCCCAGCCGTGCCCGGGCATGACCCTGGGCCCCGGGCCCCCGGCCCCCCGGCCGTGCCTGCCCCAGCTAGGCGCTCCCACGGCCCGCAGCCTCCCCTCCCGGCCCCGCGCTCCTCGCCCGCTCCCCCCGCGGAGCCGGGGTGCCGCCGCCGCTGCCCCCGTTTGATGTCGGGGCGCCGCCCGCCGCTGCCCTGCCCGCCCCGGGCCTCTGCTGCCGCCGGATCTGCCCGCGGGCGCGGGGAGCTGCGGGCAGGGCCTTTGCATGCCCACATCCTGCTCGGCGAGGGCATGGGCGGCGAGGTGACTGTGGAAAGGTCGGGGTTGTGATAAAAGCAGAGAGGGCTAATGCGTCGGACGCTATCAAGGCGCTCGGTCGGTCTTCAAAGCCAGAGATGGAGCCTGTCATCTTCTGGCGGTGTGGTCCTCGGGGTAGGATGCTGGTCTTCGTGCCTGTCAAGTAGCATCGAGAGCGAGGGCGGTTTACACATGAGACTGAATTTCCCCAACCCTTTTATCGCAACAATTACCAGAGGGAAACCTGGTAATTACTGGGTTACTTCATTCCACATCTTATCCATCTCCAGATCGTCAGCCCCTAATATGAGAACTCGCATCAAAGCCTGGAGAATGAACTGGCCAGAGCTGCAAAGTCAGCTTTCACATCTGCATTTTAGAATAGGAAATGTGAAAATCCTCCGAATTCCCTCTTCAAAATCTCAGGGCTAGAATTACTCACTTGCAGAAACATTCATCTTGCCCCTAGATCACAGGGGAGCTGAATCTCTCTCATCAACTCCTCTCTCTCCCACAGCCTCACCTTTCCTAGCCCCAGCCTCCCGGACCAGTTTGCCCCACGCACACGCCCGGCCCGGGCCACCGCTCCCGCCCCGTTTGCCAGGGGCTGATGCTCCGGCCGCCCGCCCGCAGCGCTGCCCCGCTGCCTGCCCCGCCGCGGCCCCTCTCCTCCCGCACCCGCCTGAACAGAGCTGGTGGGCAGTGCCCTGTCCCGAAACCCTGGGCTTCTCCTGCCCACGAGATGCGCCAAGAAGCGATCGCAGACACGCGGGGAGGGACGTGACGCTCCCCGTGCCGGCACAGGGGATGGAGCCCACCCGTGACCCCCGCTGCCCGGGACCGGACCTCCGCCGCGCCCAGCACCCGCTGCCAGGCCCGCGCCAAAGGCATTTGGCTCCGCATCGTGGTTCTTGTCGTCCCAGCCTGTTTTCCCCACATTTTGTTGGACTTGGCCCTTGCACCCTTCCCCTCGCGTCCCCATCCGTAGCCTTTTCCCCCACCTTCCCAGGGGACGGGCATCCTCCTGTCTTTTTGCAGCTGCCTGTCGCTGAAGCCATTCCCCCGGAGGCCAGTGAGGACCGGGCGTTTGGGGCGGGGAGGGGAGCTGGAGGCTGCCACGGAGCCTGGTCCAGCGCCTGCCGCGCCCAGGCCCGGGTGCCCGAGCGGGGTGCGGGGCACAGCCCCGTGGAGCCCTTCCCCCGCCTGCCCGGGGCTGGGAGCGCGCGCCGTGCTCCGGCTGAAAGCGACCCACGAGTCAGCCCCACGCAGGGCAGCCCACCCCTCTCCCGGGGGCGCCTGGCCGGATCCCCCGGGCTTTCATCGGCCACCCGATGAAGTTGTTGAAATGTCACCTTACGCACTGCCCCTGCCAGCTGCCCTGGGCAGGGGGGCAACACGGAGAAAGAGCCGTTCCCCAGCTTAGGCCGGTAATAAAGCATGAAGGTGATGCTGTATGATTAAAGCATTGACACGAAGCAAGGAAAATAGCGGAATGCAAAGTAACCCCGCGTCGGAAAGAAGGAGCAGGAAAGGAGCTCAGGACGCCTCTTGCTCTCTGGAGAAAAACTAATAGATCAACTGTGATTTGAGCCACCTGGAGAGTACGGCGAGAGCTAGGCTGCCCCTTTTAGGCAATTTCAAACTTGTATAGCCAGATTCAGTAGGAAATGGCCAAGTAAGAGCAGACCAGGAGGGACCTAACTGGCGTTAGATAGGCACCACCCCGCTGGTGCCACCACCCAGCAAGGAGCCGAAGCTGGCTGGCTTTTCAGGGCTGAGCCCCTGTGCAGAGACGCATCGGCATCCGCACCCGCGGGCCGGGGGAGCGGCCGGTCCCCTCTGCCCGCGGCCGGTCCCCGACGGGGCGGACGCGGCTCCTCGCCCCCTAGGGAAGGGACAAGCCCCTCCTTGGGGCACCAGGAGCTGCTGGCCGCTCCAACTTCCTCATCTTAGCCACGACAGATCGGGAGCTGGTGCCCGGGCTCCCGCATGCCGTGTGGCTGCCGGGGACATTTGACTTCCTGTCCTCGGGCTCCTTGAAATTCTCATTTGCTAACTCACACCCTGCTCCCTTCACACCAGGGCTGTTTTATTGTTTTATAACCCTCCTTAAACTTCCAGTCCTCAAAGATCTCATTGTGGCAGGCTTCACACTTTCTCCCTTTCCAAAGCCCGGTGCCCTCGCTGTTTCCAGCAGTTTGGTCGCTTGCAAAGGTCGGCCCGGTGCCTGGCGAGCCCGCAGCCCCTGGCACGGCTCGCCCGAGTTGAACGAGTCACAACCATTTTCCAGGGGCGCCTGACCAAAATCCCATAAACATCCCGGGAAGGGAGAGAGGGATATCCTCTCCCCCCAGTACTTCTGGGTTTTTTACTGACGATGGGCTTCCCTGTCCCCTCAGAGATGCAAAGAAAGGGTTCAAACGGGTACCCTCGGCAAAATGCACCCGGCTCCCTTCTCGAGAGCAATTCGGGAGCGCTAACTCCCCTCTGAGCAGCTTTCCCTCCAACACGCTCCTCAAAAAGGCCGGCATAACGCCGCGGAGCTGACCTCCCGCCCATCCCCGCTCTTCCGACCCGGTCCCGTTTTACAGGACAGATTCAGCGAACCTTTATTTAGCGAATAAAAGTTTAAAGCTGAAGGTTATTTATGGTTCCACAGAGATAGGTCCTGAGTGGCTATTTAGAAGCACGTGATTCCAATAAACTTTGTTTTATGGCTTGAGAGTTGACAAGCCAAAATATAATTCCCACCATAAATTAGTTTAAGAGCATACAAGTGCAGATGCTTTCGTTCCTGGAAGCAGTAATCGGGAAAGTGTTAGCAGGGAACCGTCTGCGGGAATGCGGCCGTGCAGGCACCTCTGCTCCCGGCTCCCCCCGGCCGCGGCGGGGGCGCGCAGTAAGTCCGCTACCAGCCTCCCCCCGCCGCCGCCGCGCCCGGGCTCCCTCCCTGCCCCGGGAAACTCCGTGGGAGTGGGGAAGCAGCGCTGCTCCGCCCGGCACTGCGGAACAGCTTTGCTGGGGAAAAGGGACAGGTAGAGCTCAGGTGGTGAGGGCAGCGCCGGGAGGAGCGGGCTGCTCCCCGTCCGAGATTGCGGAATTTAATGGGACATCTGATTGGAAGCTAGCCTTTTTTATTAAAAAAAAAAAAAAAAAAAAGGATAAAAAAGAAAGGAAAGGACCCGTAAGAGAATGTTTAGTGCCGAAACGCTGATATTGTTCCACTGTCCTCGCAAGCTCTGAATGCTATCAAGAGTGGGCAGAACTAAGAAAATATTTTTTTAACAAAAAAAAGTCTTGGGAAGCTCTATCTAGTGAACTATTGATACCGAGGCAATCGCTCTGTGTGTAATACGATAACTTCCCAAGATATCGTAGGAAGGTGACAGAAGGGGTGAAAAATCGCTTACAGAAAAGAAACCCCCAATATTAGCATTTTCCTCTAAAATATAGGTTGCGTTTTCAGGAGCATTAGACCGAGCGCGTGTTTTTGTTTTCCTTAATGTGATCTTTGAATGTATTTATTACGAGATTTGAAGGAAAGTTCAAGTCAAATCCGTCCTTCTGTAATGAAAACAAAGACGCATGTGTCGTGGTTACTGTTTGGTTAATTAGGTGATCTTAAAGGGGACCTATCCTAGAGTAATCCGAGCTTTATTCTTATAAAATTGTAGTTCTTTCTGTGCTCAGCACGGATACGATGCTGCCTGGCATATTGTGACATTTTATGGGTGATGGTTTAGCAAAGGTGATCTGAATATTTCATTTGTAAGTGACTGGATTGCCACAGAACAAAAAAAAAAGGCCTTTGTTATTCTTTTTTTTTCCATCAGTGAAAGAGGGAGGTCTGACTTTTCATCCCTTTAGAAATTATCCAGTATAAAATCTAGACTATGAATATTAAAAGTGAAAGATCACACCCCGGTCACAGGGAAAGCATGTGTTCATAAAAAACTGCCTGAATGCAACGTGGTCCTCATTCGGAAGGGGCTTCCACCCCACCACTCCGCTGCTCGCAGGATTTACCACCAGCTCCTCTCTGCCTTCATCTATCAAACGTGCTCTGTAACTGTTCTCCAGAAATATCACCCGTATGTGGAATACAACAGTAACAAACGTTTTTATTGCAACAGGTTCGGCAGCATGGAAGGACATCCACGGTAAGTAACCTCTTATTTCTTGTAGAGTTTGCGATGCTTGAAAATCCTGTTTCTTCCCTCCAGACTGGAAGAATTTAAACTGATGTATCCCTGCTGAATGTTGCTACAAAAAAAAAAAAAAAAAAAAAAAAAAAAAAAGGAGAAAAGGCTGTCAGCATGTGAAGTCTCTGTGGAGTCGGCTTGTGGTACCATGTCATAACCCCGGCTAGCGCTAAAGGTGCAGCCTCCCGGGGGTTTATTCTAGGGCTGTACAGGTGTCCTCCTGCTCTTCACCCCCCCGAGGCAATCAGCAGCCTTTCCGGCTCGGCTCGGCGGGGCCGCCCAGCGCCTCCCCGCCCAGAGCCCGGGCGGGCGGCGCCGTGCCCCAGCGCCTCAGGACCTGGGCTCCCCCCCCTTGTCTCCAGACGGGGTGCAAAGCGGAGTTGTGCCTGCTCTCTAACGTCGACCTCGTTTGGCATAGCCTGGTGAATGAGTGAAGGAGGCTGGAGGCTGTCAGCGCCAGCCAGCCGGGTCAGCCCACGCTGCAGCCGGGTCGTGCGGGGCGGCAGCGCTCGTCCTCTGGTACTAGGTCTCTCCGGGCAAGGGAGAGTCAAACGTGGATGTAAATGCTGTGAAGGCGCGGGGGGGAGTGGGTGTCTGAGCTTAGGAGGGCAACCTTTTGCTGCAGGGGTTTCCGCATCCCCGATGGTCCCGCATGAGTTGCGCTGGGGGGACCGAGGGGAGGGCAGCAGATCTGTGTGCAGCAGGCAATGCTGTTGGACCTTTCTGGCTGCAGTAAGGAGCTAAGTGCATCAGTCCTGGTGCTTCAGACTGAGACCGGCTTGTCTCTCAAGGAGGAAAAGAAAGCCTGCGATATTTGCAGATTCATTCATTCGGTATATGTTGCCCTCCCTGCTTCTGCCAGCCCCGGAGCTGTCGAGGAGCGGAGCTGTGTTTGTTTGCGTTTCTCCCTGCTTGCTGATAAATAATCTCTTTCACTGCTTGTGCCAGGCTTCTTCTCTTTTTGCCTTATGTGGAGATATTGGTTTTCGAGCCCTTTAAATACGAACTAAAGAATCGCCTCCAGCGTTGCAGTTTTAATTCTGTTCCATAGGTAACTTTCCTCCCCGCGTAGCTCAGCCTTGCGCTGTGTAGATGCCCTTGGCATTTTACTCCAGGGCCGGCCCTAAATGTATGGATTACTTGTTTTCTGCCAACGTACATTTAGCATACTGATTATGAACCAGAATACAAAAAGCCTGGTAGATCAAAAGCGTTTTGTATGGGCAGTTGAACAGGAGGTGAATATATAACGCTTTTGTTCATCAATAACTCTTTGGCTTTGACCTGTCTGAGCAAGTCGTGCAATAAGGTGAAACGCAGGTCACAGCGTCTAACAAATATGAAAATGTGTAGTATTAAAGAGAGCGGGGAGCTGCTGCTTCCCCAGCCCCATCGCTTCTCCCCGGGCAGCCCTCGGCGGGCTTGGCCGCTCCCGGGGCTGCCCCAAACGCAGGCTCCGTTTGGGGGGGGGGGTGTTACCCTGCCAGTTCAGCCGGGTGGTTAATACCCCGCCCCGGGGGGGTGCTATCCCCCCTCCCCTCAGAGAAAGGAGGAGAAAGCGGGGCGAGCCGCTTAAAATAGTTGGGTGGAGATTTAAATAATCCGGGGCGGCGGGGGGGGGAAAGAGATTAGGGACACAAAGTCGTTTCGAGTTGCACTTGCTGTGAAGAAGACACCACCGCAGTGCTAAGAAAGCAGATGTTTAAAAATAGCATCCTCCAGATCAGGCAGCTGGGAGTTGAAGGCAGGCAAACAAACCGGTACACATCGCTCGGATAAACGCAACACCCCCAAATCTGCCCTCCGCAGTGGTTGGACGTATCACACCCGCACCATTATTTGTCCTTATGGTGCCTGTTTTAAATAGTGGAAGGAGAAGAGGTTGACCGCAGGACAGCAGTGAGGAGCTGGGTCAGACACAATTCATGAACTTTTGTACTCCTGTGTGCCGCTGTCGACAAAGTAAAAATAATGAAACTTTGTGATATGTTTGTAAATGATTTCGGCTGACCTCTCGCCCTGCCCTTCACCATAAACGCTACGGCGGGGAGAACCTGGGAGGGTGCGAGGCTGCGGCTCGCAGGCAGCTCGCAGGGATAATAGCTAGACCAGCATAATGGGATGAAGGTAAATTTGGAAACTCTCTGCTTCCCGAGAGCAACTAACTCCAGCCTTTAATCTCCTCTTTTTCACCGATCGCTGTTTCTGTTGTCGGCTGCTTTACTTCTGTTTCGATTTTTTTTTTTTAATTCTTTTTTTTTGTCTGGGGGGGGGGAGGATTTCTAATTATGGAGAATCTCTTCAGATTCGTGTTAGCCTAAATAGATAAAGGCTCTTTTCTAAATTATTTTAACCATTATTATTCTAAATAGCGCAATTTGACCGGTAACGTCCGTTTTTCGTAGCGAGGACGTAAACGGCAGAGCATTTAAAGTGAGCAGCAGGTCTTTCTGAGAATTTGGTAGGCGAAATTCATCGCTATAAATTGGTGGAGAGTCGTAGAGCTCTATTGCAGCGATAATACCAAGCGTGAATCTTTTCTGAAATCCCACCTTCCTGCAAATCCGTATTTCAGAACTGAGTCCCAGCAGAATAGTTTGCATTCCTCAGAAGACAGTAAGGACTAAGAGAATTGCAAAGACCTGCTCTATTGTAGATGAAAACAGAATGTTATTACGTTGTCTATATATACCCTGTAGAACCGAATTTGTGTGATATTCATATAGTCACAGATTCGATTCTAGGGGAATATATGGTCGATGCAAAAACTTCACCTTTCTGCAAATGGTTAGAAGTTTAAATACTGGCGGAATCAAAAGGCGTGTGCGTGCCGAACACTCAGAAATTATAAAAGTTTTGCTGCCTCCCTCCTATTTGCTAGGTTTTAGGACGTCTCTTAAAATTTCAGTTGTCGTTCAGTCGTAACTCTCACTGACAGACTGTGAATTTAAACAGTTAATCTCAGCAGAAGTTACAAATTTTCTGAAAAAAAAAATTATCTACCAATCAGTGAATGAATCTTTAAAAAGATACTCATGAATTAGCTAGATCTGCCAGAAGTTAGCAAATTTTTTCTGTCAAGGGTCCAGATCGCATCAAAATATTTACGACAGCAGCAAAAGCAGCATTCGCCTCACTGGAAGGTATTTACTTGTGCTCCAGGAATGATATTGATGAATGAAGACCGAATTTACCTCATTAAACCCGTGATATTTTTAACCTAATTAAATGCCGTCTTCAGCTCAATTGATTGAACTTCAGCGGTTAAAAGTGAACGGTTTCTTGCCATCTGTATGATTTTACTCACACGCGTGTACAGATTCGCGTATATACGTGGGCGTTTGCCTGTGTGCCCCCATACGTGTGCACACATATATATTGAGGCTTGAAAGTGAATGAGAAGTTACTGATTGCCTAATTTTATTCAGCAGAACTAAATTCTGGTAACTTTTGGATGACCTCTGCGAGACAAAGACAGGACAGATCCATTGTACGTCATATTACCCTCTTCTTTGATGGCTTTTCTTTTCCTCGCCTCCTTGCCCGTTTCCTCCCTTTTAACCCCACTTCAGCTCCTCGCTCCGCGTATTTCTTTCGATATTTTATTTCAAGCGAGGTGACGAACCCCGCTGGCGACTGCGGCCGGTCAATCGGCCGGCGGGGCACCGCCGGTGGGGGCTGCGGGCAGGCGGCTCGGACAAAAGGCTGGCCCTACCTGCGGGCCGGGGAGGCGGCCGCCGCCCGAGGAGCGTCCCCGCACCGCCGGGACCTGGCCCGGGGG
Source organism: Nipponia nippon (assembly GCF_047370975.1). Lineage (NCBI taxonomy): Eukaryota > Metazoa > Chordata > Aves > Pelecaniformes > Threskiornithidae > Nipponia > Nipponia nippon. The sequence continues at coordinate 75,770,733 of NW_028262369.1, read as the reverse complement.
GTGCGACCCGCCGGGGAGGGGGGTCACCCGGTTACCGGGATATTATGGAGTGAAATTGGTGGAAATGCTGAGCTGCGGAGAAATCCGGTGATCGGCTCCCGCCTCCCCATTGGCCGGGCCGGTCACATGCCCGCCTAACTTTATTCAGTTGACAGCAAGTAGGAGGGCTCTATGGCAGGGGAAAAAAAGACAACACGAGAAAAATTAGTATTTTCTACCTTCAGAAATTAATGGCCATGAGTTCGTATATGGTGAACTCTAAGTATGTGGATCCCAAATTTCCTCCTTGCGAGGAATATTTGCAGAATAGCTACCTAGGCGAGCAGGGGGCCGAGTACTACAGTGCCTCGCAGGGCTCTGATTTCCAGCACCAGGGACTCTACCCACGGTCAAACTACAGCGAGCAGCCCTTTAGCTGTAGCAATGCCCCAGGCTCTGCCGTGCAGCCGCGGGGTCACGGACAGGAGCAATCCGGCCCGGCGAGCCACTTCCCCGGCCAAGCAGAGCATTGTCCACCGCCTCCAATGTCCAACTCGCGAGCCTGCAGCCAGCAGCCGGCCCTCAAACCCCCAAACGGGTCAGCACTTAAGCAGCCAGCAGTAGTTTATCCCTGGATGAAGAAAGTCCATGTTAACTCGGGTAAGGATCCTCTTCTTACTTTGCTCTTCTACCCTGCTTCCGATCGTCCTCAGCGACGCTCGCCCGAGTCCCTGCCAGACTCGTGGACGAGCTTTTTAAGCCGAGGTAGCCAATTACACTCGTCATAAATTTTTATTGCTGAGGAAATAGGCCGTTGGCCATGCGGGGCTTTGCCGTGCAGGGGAAAAACTCCATTTTAGGAGCCTGCTAGGGGCTCCCAGCCTACCTAGCTGCGCTGCGTGTGCCTGGAGCGCCTGCCTTAAATGAGGGGGAGAGCAGCCCGTCCATTGTAAGCAACTGGGACGAATCCAGCCCGGCCACATGCTCGCAGCTCGTAAGGTTTTCTTTTGTAAAGTCGAACCGGCAAGTCAAGATTAGCTTTGTAAAGTTCTCCGTATTTTTTTCCCAGTGAATCCCAATTACAACGGAGGGGAACCTAAACGCTCCCGCACAGCTTACACCAGACAGCAAGTCCTAGAACTGGAAAAAGAATTTCATTTTAACAGGTACCTGACCAGGCGCCGCCGTATCGAGATAGCCCACACTTTGTGTCTCTCTGAGCGCCAGATCAAGATCTGGTTTCAGAACAGAAGAATGAAGTGGAAAAAAGACCACAAACTGCCCAACACGAAGGGCAGGTCTTCTTCCTCTGGTTCAAACCCCCATTTACAGACTGGTTCCAAGGACCATCAGACTGACTTGACAACTTTGTAGAAGAGGTGAAATTTTCCATTTCATCCTTTGCTTCTGACCAGTACTGTACATAACTGACACTGCCCAAGCAGAACCTGCATGTAGCAGCTAAGGACTCGAGAAACTGTCATCTTTCTTTAAGGTACCGTTGTACACAGGAGACAAAATGACGCTACTTTGGACTTTTATTTTATTTGCCTCTGCTAGCACAACCTAAAAAAGAAAAAAAAGGGGGTGGGGGGCGGAAAGAGAGAGAGGGAAAAAAAGACACATCATGCAGGCAGTGGGAATTGGGAAAATATTAAACGAGACCTTCTGTCCATAAAAAGTAATAAATCATTGAAAATGAAACTGTCCTGTGTTTCAGTTTTGAATTTGAAAGTGAAGGTTTGATGCTTTATTCTGGGATTTTTACTTTTAATTGTCTTTTTATCCCATGCAATTTCGGGAGGATGCATTTGGGCAAGTTGAGGACAGGAAATTTATAGCATAGTCTTTTATTTGAACATAAAGACTAGTAATTGTGGACTTTTTGTGCTGCTTTACCTTTCTTGGTGTAATGAAAATACTTGCTCATTTCCATAACGTCTCAGAAGCTGTGCATAGGAATTAAGTGAAAACGGGTTATTTTATGTACTGATAGTGTTAGCGTATTTATTTATTTGTTACGTAGAAGAGTGAAGATAAAAAGAAAAATAGTCAAACCAAAAACGGGGAAGGGTAGCTGAAATACAGTATTTCTCCTTCCCAGTCTCATGAACACATGTGTAATGTTTACTTGTCTTGAACGTACACAACTTTCTTGTCCCTGTTTTTGAATTGCCTTCTTTGTGAATAGGAGAAGCGTCCCTGCTCCTTACCGTGTGCCATCCAGGGCTAACAGGCTTGAAATCTGTTTCCAAAGTCTCCTCTGCTCAGCGCTGTGCTTTAAACCATCGATACCTCATTTAAAAATGGGGGTGGAAAAAAAGGGGGGGGGGGAAAGACCACAAAAAACCCCAACCCCCGCAACAAAAAACTAAAAAGAAAACCCCAGAGTGAAAAATTAGTCCAATTTCTGATATAACCTGAGCCATTCAAAGCTGAAAGCTGAATGCATTCTTTCAATCAGATTTTAAATTTCTTTTCTGCCCGAGAGAGAGAGGCTATGTGGGTTGCTGCTTTGTTTTGTTTTGGGGTTATTTTGGTCTGCTGGGTTCTTCTTCTTCTTTTTTTTTTTTTTTTGAAGAACAGTGATAGTTTTTAGGCAAACCACAACACATGACTTCAATGGTTGGAGATCTCAGCAAGTTGCTTTCAGGGAAAGGGGAAAGGCTTGGATGGGAGCAGAGCTGGTCCAATACCCACGGATTTGTCCCTGGTTGCTGGCTGCATCGTGCCAAAGTTTTAGTGTGCTGTAACTACCAAACCCAGCCAAACCAGCTGCCTCAGCCACTTACACCTCGGCTCAGGCGGTTTTAAAGCTCAGCCCTTACCTCCTGTAGCCTCAGGGCAGCCTGGCAGAGGGACAATATCATCGAAATTGTAACGAGATGATTCCTTTATTAAAGGAAAAGGGGGAAAGAAGGAAACCCAGTGCAAACGCTGAAGGGAGGTGGAAAGAGCAGGGGGTGACCATCTCCAGGCTGGGTGCTTCCCACTGAGGACTCACTGCTTTCTGGGCTCACTCGGGAAAACACTGGCCAAAATGGGCTTGAATGAATTCGAAAATAAAAGGCAAGCTTTTCAACAGGAGTGTATTCGGCTGCATTAACTGTGGGCAGCGGTTAATTTCTGCCCTTTTCTCATCCCTAGCAGTCCGCAAAGTGTCTTTAAGACTTGGTCTTTTGTTTTAGAGCCTGGAGAAAACTCTTTGTTCTTCCTTAGGGTTAGCCCAGTTCTCAGACTTGCACATGGCAATACTTGAATATCTCCACGTCGTGATATTAAAGATGGATATTCCCGCATTATTCGCATCATTGTTTCTATGACAAAAAGCACCGAGTTCATACATAGTAAAGACGTCTTTTTTCTGACGCCTTCACGTTGAGAAGCTGAAAAGGTATTTTACTGAAGTTCGGCTAAATTGCAGGAACAGGTTCACCCAGAGGACAAATTTTCTATTCGATTAGTTGTATTTCAGCCGGGAAGAGTGACCTCTAAACCCTTAACCTTTTGGACCCAAACTACCCTTCCCTTTCTCTGGCATGGAGAGCAGCGAGCAGCAGCGCTTGAGGAGGGAATTCCTGAGCCAAGTTTTCAAGTTTTGTTACACCCGGTTCCTGCGGTAGCGGCCTTTCGTCTCCAGAGTTGTCCAAAGCCCTGCCTTTGCTCTTCATACGAATCTGGGGAAAGGGAAAAAAAAAAAAAAGGGGGGGGGGGGAAAAAAAGAAGAAAAACTTCTCTGGCTGATCTTCTTGAAAATCCCCCTCCCGGACTCCCGCTGTCTACTTAAAGTCTGTGATAAGTTGGCTGGGAGCAGGGCAAGCGTGTGATTCGAGAGAGAGCTACCAACTTTGTGGTACAGTTCTGGAAAATAATGGCCTTGGATAAGCAAATCCTTGCTTTGTACTTCTCATTGACAGAAATGGCTCCCAAAGTTAAAGGGCCAAATTCTGCTCCCAGATTTCCTTCCCCCGCCCACTGAAGTCAAACAGGGATGTAGCTGCGAGCAGAATTTGTCTCATTGTCTTTTGAAATGTTAATATCTCCAGGACGAGTGTTGGGTTCAGCAGGCACAGTTCTTACAACCCTGTTTGCAAGTCCCCTTTGAGCGAGGCCGGGGCACTGTAAGTTTACATAGTTGTAATTGTGCTGTAAGCTGGCAGAATATATGAACTGGAGGCAGAAAGTACCAAAAGAAATAGTTTCCAGCTGCCAGTGCCCTGAAGGGTCAGGAATGTCTGTAATAACGACCAGAAGCACCCACTGGACATTATCTCCCACAGAAAACAAACCTGAGGTTTATTTTTTATTGGTTTTTAGCCCTCCTCCGGAGTTACTTTGTGTAGGCAGGGAAGCTGGTTATTTTTGTCTATCATGGGTGAAACGTTGTGCATTGGAGCCTTTGTCGAATGGTCGCATTGTCCAGCAATGCTCTCATCTCTGTTGAAGTGTGATGCTTTTTATAGACTTTGCCAATGTTTTGCTGCCATTGATTAAAGCGCTATTTATAATAATTGTCGCCTGTAGTTTTGATGTAAGCCCTCCATATACATTTGAAATAATAAAAGGTGTAGAGAAATAGCTTCTGGTTTGTACCTTGAACAAACAGTCCCTACAAGGTGGGTCTCTTCTGTGAAAATGTTGGTCCCTCCCATCATTACAGTGTTAAAAGATGAGTGACTCTGCATAGCATCCTTCCAAATGTCCCTTTGAACAGGTTTGCTGATTGCCCCAGCCATAATGGTGTGACTCTAGGCCAAGCTGGAGTCTATATTTACATTTAGGCTGCAGTTAAAAGTGCCTGTCATCCATTTGCTACTGCTTTGCATTTAACAAGCCCTCCTAGAATGACTCCCGGATTTATGCATGTGTGGTAGTAGGCGAGGAGCCACACCTGAAGCCACCTCGATCCCCACACAGATGTGTGCCTTTTAGGTGAGTCCTGGAACGTATCAATTTAAAAAGAAATGGACATCTGAAATTGCGATGCACTGAGTAGCTTTCTCTGAGCAGGAAGCTTCACTTTTTCAGCCGATACAAACGAAGGATCACAAGAAAACACAAACCTGGAGAGTTTAAACTTTCCCGTCCACCTAAGGCAAACATCATTTTTTTCTCCCCTGCGTAAGCACCTCAGACAATATCACATACCTCCGGCCAGGAGAAGTCGATTGCACTATTTTTGCCATAAATATTTGTCACTGAGGGCTCGTTCTCTCCTGCAGCGTGGTCAAGGCACGAGTCCAAAAAGCCAGGCTCCTGCTCAGCCCGGGGAAGGAGCGTGGTGCACGGGACGAGGTGTGTGCCCTTGCTGCCCGGAGTGCACGGAGGGGAGGGTGCGTGTGCCTTTCTGAGCACACGCTCGCTAAGTTTAAATACCGAGGCACATTTTGTGATTATACTTTCCCTCTCTCCTGCTTAATGGCTCCTCCTGTTACTCCCGATACATCAATACAGTTCTGTATATTATATCACCACTAGTCGTTAAGGTAAGAATGAAGGGGAAAGGCAGAGTCAATAGCAAAGCCCACTCACTGTACAGTACAGTAAATAGGGACCTCTCGGTGCAGAGCCACACCGCTTCCAACGGCCATGTTTGTTAGCCCTTTCCCCTGATTCTTTTTCCTTTTTTTTTTTTTTTTTTTTTTTCTCCCACCCCCCTCAAGCCTAGAGACCAAAATAATCTTGCTAGGAACAGTCATAACAGGCAGAATTTCAAAGTGCAAGGAAGATGATAAGAATAGATTTCTACAAGTCCTGACCACGTGATTTGCGAAATAATTAATTCAGCACGTCCCTTAAGAAACAGGGAGTCGTCATTAATCTGCCAAGCAAAGGACTCTATCAGACTTGAAAACTGAAGAGATCCCAAGAATATAATATACAAAGGGTGCAGTCCCTCTCTCTGCACACCTAGCTCTTTGGTAGCTGCCGAAAAAGAGACGCCCGGTACGTAAACATTTTTTACTTTTATTCCTTCTTATTTAAGCCTTAATGAACTCAGCTGTCAAACGCTTGACAAATAGGGCACGCTGCTTCCTGATTTCCAGCTCGGCAGCGGCCGGGAGCCGGACCGGGCGCAAGCGGTGACCTTTGCTTCCCAGGGAGCGGGGGAAAGAGGGCGAGCGCGGAGCGGCGCGGAGCGGCGCGGAGCCCCGCGGAGGAGGCAGGCTCACCGCCTCCCGGGGCGGCGGCGCTGACCGCGGCCGCCTGCGCGGGGAGGCGCGGAGCGGCGCGGAGGGAACAATGCGGCTGCCAGGGCAGCCGCCGCCCGCTCCCACCGGCGGGGAAAGGCCCTCAGCTCCTCCGCAAGCGGGGTCGTAAATTTTGCCCCGCGTCCTGACGGCGGGGCTGCAGCGGGGCCGGAGCCGGCGCCGAGCGCGCCTTGCCCCCGCCGCCCGCGGGAAGGCCGGCCGGCCGGGCGGCCCCGGCCCCGCTGCCCCGGCCCCGCTCCCCCGGTCCCGGCCCCGGCCCCGCTCCCCCGGCCCCGCTCCCCGTAACCCCTGCCCGCTCCTGCCCCGGCCGCCGCCCGCCTCCGCCCGAGCCTCGCCGCCCGGCGCCGGGCTGCGGACGAGCCCGGGCGCATCCAGCCTCCGAAGCGGGCACGCCGCCTCCCCAGCCCCCGATCAATAGCCCGGACTAGGGGGAAATTGGATTTGTATTTTTATACAAAGCCAGTCTCCATAAACTCCGTAGAATATGGAGAACGAGGCTGAGATTTCTCTGCGAAATCCCAGAGTCAGCTGGAAATACTTTCTACAAACAGGATATTCTTTATTATCCCTTGCCGGAGTAATTTCTAAAAAGCCCTAGATTGTAGCTTTTTATTACTTCCGTTTCGGTGGCAGGACAGAGACAAAGTTTCCTATGTTATGAATTATACATTCAAACAATAACACATTAATTCAATTATTCAAAGATGACAAATGTTTATGTGCTTTGGTAGTGACTAAGGAACAGATTTGCTACTTCACGGGAACTCCTACATTTTTATCAATGAAGTTTTATATTATCCTGTTGGTCCGGGAAAGAAACCAAACTCCACCAAGACACGCAGTAAAATGGACCCGAACATAAATCGCAGCCCTTTCATAAGAGCGTTTATTCCCGCATATAGCCCGGGCTATTTTATCAGTTTGACAATTGCCGGAGTTGTTGTTATAAATCATCATAAGTAATTCCTGAAAGGGTGCGAGGCTGCTGGGGGGCGGGCGGAGACTGTAAATCTTTCTGTTTTATTGCTCTATGAACATATGCTCCGATTGAAGAAGTCTTAGATCCTTTACTGGAGACAAATTCGCGCAAAGCTGGAGTCCCACCAGCCAAAGGATTAACATTTCCTTAATACTTTTTCAGTCCCCTTTGCGATGTCTTAATTCTGGTGGCGGTGGCGAAGGCGCTCCTTTCTTTCAGCCGTCCTCCATTTTTACATTAAATTTCGCCTTTTTTTTTTTTTTCTTCTTTTTTTTTCTCCCCCCTAGCCTCTGAAAAGACACCCGAGGGCTGTGGGGCTTTTTCCAGGGGGTTCCGAACTGCCCTCCAAACAGGCGTTTTCTTCCGAATCCTCTTCGTGCTCTTTGCTCGACCGGTGCCCAACTTCTCCCTCGCACTTTTGTGTAGGAAGCGAAAGACCTCTCCGTCATCCAAAATGTCTAAACAGCGGCCAGAATTATGTTCGGCTTTGTGTGTATGTACACAAGTATGCAGAACACGCTGTGCGTGTAGGGGTTGCTGTATGTACACACAGACACGCGAGCGCGGGGGGCTCTGCAAAACTACCCGGACGCCGAAATATATGGCTGACGGAAAAGGATATAAAGAACCATTACCTCTTACTTGAGGCGAGATTTAAGTGCATCGTTTCGAAGAAATATAGGATTATAAATCCGAAGCCGTACACAATAATTTACATTGAACTTATGTTTCCATCACTGGACTCCAATCTTTTTATAACTGGTTTGCAAAGTCGGGAAAAGCAATGTAATTTAGATAAATGTTACAATGCACTTACGGTTAGTATTGTAAGGTAATACGTTACTGTCACATCCCCATGCTTTGGATGGTAATGAAATCATAGCAGATGTTAGATTAGGTGTGGTGTATTTATAGCTACAGATATGTTAGAAAAATCAGAGGAGCTAATATAATTTTTTTTTCTTTTGCCGAACTGGAATTGTTGGGGAGCTTTGTGGGCACACATGACGGATATACATCGGGTTTGCTCTATGTCTCTCCGTACACACAGAGGGGGGGAGGCAAGCTCAGGGCAGACACACACACGCACTAATGTCATGAGGGTTTTTTTTCCCCAACGCTTCTTTAGCCTCCAGACAGGGGTAGTCCCCGCTGCCCGGCATCTTCCCGGCACGGAGAAGGAGAAAACAAAAATTCGCGCACGCCAGTGAGCCCCAGCGCCTTTCGGCCAGAGCAGCGCTGCTGCGGAGCTGCCCTCGGCGCAGACTCTCGGCTGCAGCCGGTCCCAAATACCTCCTCTTTCTCCGCCGGGAATTTCTGCGCCCTGGGATCATCCCGCGGAATTCACCTTTTCCCCGGCTCCGCTGGCCCCGCGGGGCGCGTAAGTGCGGGCGCCGCCGCCGCCGCGGTGCGGTGCGGAGCGGAGCGGTGCGGAGCGGCGCGGAGCACTGCGGGAGGAGAGCGGGCCGGGCAGCGCGGCCGGGCGGGCCGGTGCGTGGGGCGCGGAGCGGGGCGCGGGGCGCGGGGGGAGCCCGCCCCGCGGGTGCCGGCGCGGCTGCCCCGCTGCGTGGGGGCGCGGGTGGCCGTGGGGAGCGCGCCTGCCTCGGCCCCGGCGAGCTGCTCCCGCGATCACGTGGGCCAATATGCCTGTATTTTAAGGCAGTGCCTATATTTCTGATTATAAAGGGGTTTCTCCTGCTCGCCCCCAAAATTCATCAATGGCCGCACGATTTAAAACCAAAACAAAACACGAGCCGGCCAATTGCTGCCTTTGGCTGCAGGAGGCTGATGGCTAAAGGGTTGTGTGTTGATTTTTTTTTTTTTTAAAGCCCAACAAATTCCGATTTCCACTCGCTCTCTTTTATTGGTAGTTGAGCCTGAGCCTGTTTTCGTTCTATCGGGAATTCTGGTGTATGGAAATGTCTGTAAAACCGCAAGATCAGGTTTAGGAGAGTATTGTCTGCAGACAAAGGGTGAAGGATATATTCTAAGAACTGCAAGCGCAGATCCTGAAAAGTGAGGAGCCCAGGTTTATGATAAATTGATACACAGGTAAGCAACTGCATGACAAAATGGGACCTTTAACCACAGGGGCTGCATTATCGCCTTTACTCAGAGACTGTCTGGAATTTGTTTGCAATCTCTGCCCACAACGGCTGCAAATGCATGGAGTGGTCTCCACCTCCTTGAACGTCTTAAGCTGTATCTTCTTTTTATTATGCTCTTTAAATAAAAAGTGGACTCCTTCCCAAAGGCTAGGGGAAGAGGTTTATCCCTATCCTACTCCCAATTTGCGGTGGTTCAGGAAGGGAATTTCAAATAAGCGAAGAAACGAGGGAGAGACAACTTTGCTAGATGCTCCCATTGCCAAAGTAAGATTGAGCATCACGTTAATGCGTTGCCGTGGGTAGCCGGGCAGGGGGTAGCCGTGTTGATTTGTAAAGGGCGGTTTAAAATAGGCTCATCGGTAATGTAGCCCCTACATAGGGTCTCTTAAATATCCCTGCCAAGTGCCTTCCCGAACCTTTTCCCCTCGCCGTGCATTCGTGTTCCTCAGCGGCTGTTGTTTTCCTCCCCCAGTTGTTCTAGTGTTGATATTACCGGTATGCTCATGCCTTCGAGTTACACACGCTGTTTGCAGCACGGCTTGATATTTATCTGCCGAGAAGTTTCTTGCCCTGCATTTGTGCGGTTTGATCGATAAGGCGGTGGGAAGGTGCCTGGGGGGGACCGGTGCCTCTCTGGGCGGACTGGGGGGCTGGAAGCGGCCACGCAGCCTCCCCGCACACGCTGGCAGCTCCGCTCCCCCTTGGGCTGTTGCAGCCAGCCCGGCTCTCCCAGGAGCACCTCTTCCCACTGACTTGCGGCCTGCCTGGAGCCCGGGTGAACTCGCGGGTTGTGTTTCTTAGAGAGCCCCCGCGTAGAGCCCGGCTTTGTGCTGGCGGGCAGGAGCGGGTGCCAGGCTGCGCGGACCCTGCCCGCCCCGCCTCACCCGGGCGAGCCCTCCGCGGGGGCCGCGGCGTCCCGCGGGAGACGGGGCAGGGAGGCGAGGGGAAGGGGAGAAAGTTGGGGTGGGGTGGTTTTGTTTTTTTTTTTTCTTTTCTTTCTGTTGCATGTTGCTCTGCTCGATCAGAAGTTAAAGGCAGTGAACATTTTTCTTAGCTGTATGCCTCCAAGCTGCTGGCCTGCCAAGTTAGTCAGCTGAATCCAATTACTGCAAGCAGCATTTCATTTGGCTCGATGGAAGCACTCACTTATAACTTCACCTAAAATTTCAATAATACCTATATTGGGCCCACGCCTGAATAATTCTAAAGATTTCCCTGGGTTTAGCTCTGGCAACTTCTTCTCCGAGCTGGGCTCTGCAGGAGCAGTGCTGGGAGCTGAGCACAGCCCCGGCGTGCCCGGGCTCCCCTCTCCGCAGAACAAACTTTGGGGGCTATTCCTGTGGCCGTGGAACTCTCGGTATTTGGCCAAGCTCTCGCCAAGTAAAGCATGTCTAGAGCAAGAAGGCTATCGCTTGTGAGGCTGAGGAGCTGCTTCAGAAAGGGATGAGAAGTCGATAATTAATTAGGCACAAAATGAAAACTTACCGTGTTAATCAACAGCGGCTAACAATGACTCGCTTTGCAATATTATGATCTCTCCACTCAGGGGCTAAGGTGCAACCCAACTTACGCTGCCTTCATACACCCTGTAAAGTGCTATTTCTAATGAACTCTCTTTAAAAAAAAAAAAAAAAAAAAAAAGCACTTAAAGTTGACGTACGCCCACGTGAATATATAATATAAGACGTTACCGGGACAGGCCCGGGCCAAGAACCTGAGCGAGCATCATGTGTAATCATGAAGCTCCATTTCCCTAACTCCAGTTTGCCAGCATAAATTAAGGTGATTTGGAGGGGCAATGTTGCATCCTACTGGGTTTGGGTAGGGAGAGAGAAGACTTGGTGGAAAGTTGTAAGCTCTCTTGTGTTGTGAGCTATTGGAGGCGCTTCCGTTGGTTGTTCATTAAGTGGTGAGTTATTGCTATGCGAGCCAAAGGTCATTTCAAAGGCTTATGGTGGCTAGATATCGTCTTTATAAGGACCCGGGCTTCTTTGTGGGGGATTTTCTGGCACTCGAGTTCTTAAAGTCCTGAGTCGACATGTTACACTGCCAAATGCAAAATGCTCATTTCAAGACGCAAATAGTTGTGGCGTATTTTCCGTGCTGGGGTTTCTTCGCTTATCTTTGTCTTACCCGGGAGTGGGGGGAGGAAGGGAGAGAGACCCGCGGAGCGCTCCGCGGGCCGTGGGTGCGGGCGGCGGCTGCGGTGGCTGTGGCCGACGGGGGTGACCGCAGCTCCCCCGCAATGGGGCTCCCTCCCCGCCGTGAGCTGCTTCTCCGCGCCTCGGCCCGGGCTGGGCGCTCAGGGAGGCAGGCGCGGCTCCGCGGCCGCGGCCGGTGCGCGGGGCCCGGCGGAGCGGCCCCCGCAGGCCGCCCTGCCCGCGTCCGACCCGCAGCCGGGGTATTTTGCTCGTTTCTTTGCTCCCCGCCTCTCTCAAAGCGCTATTAATAAATGAAGAGAAGCATCTGCCCTTTGTCTGGTAAAAGATCTGACGCGGATGGAGAGACACGGTGAAGGGCTGCCGGCGAGAGGTGCGTTTATTAACGAAGTCCTAAGGAAGAAAGTCCAAACCAAAGCCGTTTCCGCTGAGACTTCTCACTTTTGTTGCAGGTCTGTGCCCACGGATTATCCCAAGGAACCTGAAGATCCTACCCACACAGTTAAAGTCAAAAATCAAGAAAAAACATAAGTGTGGTGAGTTCTCTCCATTTCCTTTTCCATCCGCCTCCCGCTCCCCAGCGCGACAGGCCCTCGGCAGGGAGCAAAGCCCGCACCCGGCCGCCGGCCCGCGGGGCGGGAGCGCTGCTCGGCCGAGCCCGGCGCCCTCCACGCCAAACCGGTACCAGCCCGCAGAGAGCCCAGCGGGAAGCAGCCCGCGGTCAGGGGGAGCCGAGCCCGGCTGGGGAGCCGCCAAGCCCTGCGCCCAGCCGGGGGGAGCCCGTGGCTCCCCGGGGGAATCTCGGTAGCTGGTTTAAGAGGCCCCACGACGGCCACCGCTCCGCGCCGGAGCCAGCCACCCCCCCGCGGGGCTCTCAGCCCCCCCATAGGCGAGACCCCCCCCGGCTCAGGCGCAGCCCCAGCGGCGGGTCCCCGGCCGCCCGCCCAGGGCAGGGCAGAGGCTCCCCGCCGCCCGGCTGCCCTGCCCGCGGCCCGGCGCGGCGGCCGGGGCCGGCGGCGGCTCCAGCGCTTTCCTTATATACGGGGCTGCCCCGGGCCGGCGGCCGGGAAACGTGCCGAGCGGGGGATTCTTTTGCCGGGCTCCCTCCTACGCGCCGGCTGCTTTGCACTTCTGAAAGTGCCGGGGCTTGGGAAGTGTTTTCCTTTTCATTCCTGGCCGGAGCGTTTACTGCCACGGCGCTAGCAGTCATAAATTTTGTTACAAACCGCAGTGACAGGTGCATTGATATGCACCCTGAGAGCTCCGGCTGCTTTAATAACCGCTCCGCTGGCCGCTCTCACCGCCTCTTATTTATTCGGTATCATATTAGATATTGATCCTAGGCAGAATTAAGTGTAGTGGAAGTTTTAGAAGAGAACTGCTTAATACCAAAGTGTCGGGAGGAAAGCGGCTGGCAGTGCCGGCGTGGGCCGGCCCCGCTCCGCGAACACGCGTGGAGTGGACGCGTGGGCTCCCGGCTGCTCCCCAGACAGAGCCGTGAGAGGGCCGGTAACCTCCAAAACCGCTGGAATCAGTGGCGGGACAAAGACCCCCATTATCGTGTGCAACGCCTAACAGTTCAGGCGAGGTTAACCTTTCTGGAGAGGAGGAAGGGAAATCTGAAACACAGACATGGATACTTTGCGGTTTCCTACCCCCGGTGCCTCCGAGCCCACCTCCCACGGCTCGGCCTCACCATTTGGATGTCACTTCTTTTTTTTTTTTTTTCTTTTCCTGGAGGCTGTTTCTGGCCAAACCACCAAGTGTTGAGCCCCTGCTTTGGTGTTACCTATAAAAACATCACCCCGGGCCTTGCACTCGTAGAAAATCAAAACCTGGAAAGCTCTCCCTCTCCCTCTTTCTCTCCCTCTCTCTCTTTTTAAGATCTAAAGATGAGCCACCAAACAGTTGAGCATTGTCCATGTGATTTATGGCCCATACCCTCCTTTTTAGGTTCAAGCAGAGTTCACAAGCAGTTGGTATTTCAGAAAAGAAATAAGGCTTTTAACAGCTTAACAGCAATATTCTTTCTTAAGATTCTGCGTACTCTTTTGGGAACTATATTTTACAAGGCACATAAAAGCCTACGCTTAAGGCGGTGTTGTGCTAACAAAAGTCCTCAGTCCAGATCGCTCCCGAAAATGCAGATGATAGAAGTGGAAAACGAGCTTCAGACTTATTTCGCACAAAAATACTTTCAAGACTCGTCAAGATTATCACAGCACATTAAAACTCGTCTGAATCGCCACCGTCCATTTCCAAAGACATTTTTTTTACTAAAATTTCCCAGGAGAGGAAAAAAGCTCTTTTCCCGTTTCCATCAGCTCCGCAGATCATCCCAGGCTTTTGTTCAGGGAAGAAAAGGACGGCGGCGGTTTGCGACAGGGGATAAACCGCCGAGAGCGGCGGCGGGAGGCAGCTCGCTGAGGTTGTTCCGAGTTACACAGACGAGTTGCCCGGCGAATTTTAGAGAACAGATCAGCGGTACTTGGCGGTGCCAACTGCTGCGGGAGAAAGAGCAGTTCTCTCGTAGAATTGCTTAAGTATAGGCTGGAGAATGGTAATTATCGGACATTGTTCAAAAATTTCTAGCTACTCTTCTCTGGTATGTTAATAGGCTTAAAACCTGGAGAAATACAATGAACCCTTAAGATAGGTTGAGCTACAGACTTATATTGCCGGGTGAAGTATGTGTTAATTTACAAAATTACTAAAAATGTCAGAGAAAACCCCTATCCGACAAGAAAAATAAGAACAGGGAATATTAAAAAGCCCCAACAAAATCGCAGACGAGTTTCTATCTTGCAAGACGCGCAGAGAAGTTTCGGGAGCAGCAAGGGGCAAGGTAACAGCCCCCCTGCCCCAAAACATCTGCCCTAAGGGGACCGTGCTTTTTCGGTCTGAGCAGCTTGATCGGGGGGGCAGGGGGGCGGGGAGGGGAGCGCCACAAGTTTGCAGACTGGAAAAAGAAGAGAACCCCCTAAAAATGATCTCCAGCGTCTCAGGTTCTTTCTACTGGGGACAAATAAAAGGGACGAGAAACGCCGGGTGAGGGAATTTAATTCATCACAGGATTAAAATAGAGGAGCTGACCTGAGACTTCCTTTATAGTGCAAAGTGGAGGGAGTGAATGGCGCCGGTTATACTTTAACTCCGGAGGAATCCGGGGGAAGAAGGAGGCCGGGTTTACAAAGGGGACGGGATTTTTCTGCCGCTGCCCGGCCGCAGCCCGGGCTCAATCCATCATGTCAGCCCGGCGCGGCCCTGCGCACGCGTGGCGGGCGGGCGGGCGAGGGGGCGGCGGGGGCTCTCAGCCGAAACGGGCCGGCGGGGTCCCCGGGGACGCCACCCAGCGCGGCCTCGCCTCGCTCGCTGAGAGCCCTCGCCTGCAGCCGCCAAATTCGTGCGGGAACGGTCCAAAGACAGAACAGAGAAAGAAAACATCCCCCCAAATGCCTCAAAGAGTGGCCTCTAGGAAGGGCCGCCAATGTCGCCCCGTCCCCCCCAGCACCATCGCTCTCGGGTGACTGCTTCCCTGCCGTCCCCCGGTCCTTCCCTGGTGTGCCCTGCTCTCTCCCTGGCATGCCCCGGTTTGCCCTGGCTCCTGTCTGGTGACCCTGCTCCTTCCCTTGGTGTCCCTTGCTCCCTCCCTGGCGACTCTGCTCCTTCTCTGGTGTCCCCTATTCCTTCCTTGGTGTCTTCTGCTCTTTCCTTGATATCCCTTGCTCCTTCTCTGGTGTCCCCTGCTCCTTCTCTCATGTCCCTTGCTCCTCATCTGGTGTCCCCTGCTTCTTCCTCGATGTCTCCCGGTCCTTCCCTGATGTCCCCCGGTCTCTCCCTGGTGCCCCCGCTCCCTCCCCGCTGCCCTCGGGCCCACCCGCCCAGGGGAGGCTGCGGGTGGCGGGGTGCGGGACAGGCGGGGGCCGGTCCGGGCGCTCCCAGCCGGCGCCCCCCACTGAAGGTCTCTTTTGTGTCCCCGCTGTCCCCCTCCCCAGGTGGCTGCGAGTGGCCCGGGCCGACGACGTGAGGCGCGGGGCGGCGGTCAATGTTATTTGAGCGGGGGCCGCGGGCCTCGGCGATCGCAGAGCGGAGGATGCAGAAAGCCGCCTACTACGACAACGCGGGGCTCTTCGGGGGCTACACCTACAGCAAGGCCGACGCCTACCCCTACGGCGCGGCCCACCAGCCCTACGGCCCGGCCGGCCTGGACGGCGAGTACCCCGGCTCCGCCTGCTCCGTCCAGGGCTCGGCGCCCGGCCGGGCCCCGGCCCACAAGGGCAGCGAGCTGAGCGGCAGCTGCATGCGGACGGCCGGGGGCGGCCCCGGGGGCAGCCAGCCCCCGGGCATCGGCGAGCAGCAGCCCCCGGCCCTGCCGCCCTCCTCGCCGCCCAACCCTCCCCCCAGCGCACCCCCTCCGAAAAAAGCCAAAGGGGGCCCCAACTCCTCGGGCTCGGCCACCGCCACCCTCAGCAAGCAGATATTCCCCTGGATGAAGGAGTCCCGGCAGAACTCCAAGCAGAAAAGCACCTGCGCCCCCTCAGGTAGCCCGACACCCCCGCCCCGGCCCATCGCCCGCCCGGGGAGCCGGGCTGAGTCCCTCGGGCTGAACCCCTCGGGCTGAGCCCCCTGGCCCTGCGCCGTGTCCCCTGCTCTTCCAGCTGCCACCGCCCCCCCGCCCCGCTCGGGGGTCCCAGCCCTGCCGGGCGCTGCGGGTGGGGCAGGCTGGGGGCTCCCGCCCCGCTCCCCCTGCCCGCCCGGCGGCGGCAGGCGCGGCTCCGACGGGTCCTGGCAGCGCCTGGATGGGCGGCCCCAGGGGGCCCCCGGGGGGAGGCAGCTGGGTGGGGGTGTATGCTGGGCAGGGAGGGGGGGAGGCCGCCCCCGGGCCCCCCGCGCCCCCTCCCCGAGCGCCGGCAGAGCGGGAGGGGGCGGCGGGGCTCCGGGGGACCCCGGGGGGGGGGGCTTTCGGGGGGGACCAACGGCTCTCTGTGCCTCTTCCCCGCAGGAGAGAGCTGCGAGGACAAGAGCCCCCCCGGGCCGGCCTCCAAGCGGGTGCGCACAGCCTACACCAGCGCGCAGCTGGTGGAGCTGGAGAAGGAGTTCCACTTCAACCGCTACCTGTGCCGGCCGCGCCGGGTGGAGATGGCCAACCTGCTCAACCTGACCGAGCGGCAGATCAAGATCTGGTTCCAGAACCGGCGGATGAAGTACAAAAAGGACCAGAAAGCCAAAGGCATCATGCACTCCCCCGTCGGACAGTCCCCGGACCGCAGCCCCCCCCTGAGCGGCCCAAACCACGTCGGCTACTCCAGCCAGCTCCCCAGCGTCAACAGCCTCAGCTACGACGCGCCCTCGCCCACCTCCTTCGCCAAATCCCAGCAGAGCATGTACGGGCTGGCCGCCTACACGGCGCCGCTGAGCAGCTGCCTGCCGCAGCAGAAGCGCTACGCGGGCGCGGAGTACGACCCCCACCCCATGCAGAGCGGCGGCGGCGGCGGCTTCGCCAACCCCAGCCTGCAGGGCAGCCCCGTCTACGTGGGGGGCAACTTCGTGGACTCGATGCCGGCCTCGGGCCCCATGTTCAACCTGGGGCACCTGCAGCACCCCTCCTCCGCCAGCGTGGACTACAGCTGCGCCGCCCAGATCCCCGGCGGCCACCACCACGGACCTTGCGACCCCCACCCCACCTACACGGACCTCTCCTCCCACCACACCTCTCAGGGACGGATGCAGGAGGCACCCAAGCTCACGCATCTGTAGCGGGGCGGCGGCCGGCGGGGCCCGCTCCTCTCTCCATTACCTCACTTTTCTGACGGGACAGTGTTACTTTGCTCTCGAGTGCCAACAGTGTTAGTGGATTTGTCTCCCCTAGCAGCTCCCTTCCTTCTTCCGCAGCCCCGAGTAGGTCCGTGAGCAGGACCCCTTCTCTTAGAGCTGTGCTAAGCATGACAGTGCAATATACTGCCAACCGAGGGACTGATAAGCTTGGTGTACTTGAAGGTAAGTCTTAGAGATGCCGTAGTGTTAGCAGCGCGTCATGCTGAGGTGTTTTAGACCAGTCGTGAGCGGTGGGAACTCACCCGCGCGTAAGCTTATTTCAGAGAAGTTAATTTATGGATTCTTCCGGAACGTAAGGATCGCATCGGACTAAATGATATGTATTTATTATTTTAAGCGAGACATTTTTGTATCACTGATTATTTATCCTCGTCTTAATGTATTTATGTGGGTATTTGTAGAGTTTCTTCACCAGTACTCCGGGAGAGCGATTCAGGTCCGTGGTGACTTACATTTCACCTATTTAGTATATTCGGTCTGAGCTAGTTGAGAGAGTAGTCTTGAACAGTTGTAACAGTGGCTGGTGTTTGTAGTTTATGTAAGGATTAATTAAGACGGCAAGTCGTAAGTCGTTAATAGAGTAAAACAAACTGTGACATCATGCGAAGAGCCGTTACACTAAAAAAAAAAAAAAAACCCGAAAGTATTTTTAAAGTATTTATTTCTAAGCGGCTGGCCCCACTCGAGCGCCTCGGTGGCTTGGCCGGCAGCTGGCTCGGCCGGGTGAGGCCACCTTTACTTGGGGGCGCAGCCGCTTTGAGGAGGCGATCTGCAAAGTGGGGCGCTTGGCCATCTCGTTTCAGATCAAATCCTGCGTACAAAAACCTCGGTGAGGTTAACATTTATTTATTGACTGGGTATCTATCGCACAAATTATTATTTCGGTGGGCTATTTTCTTTTCCTTCTTTTATTTTTATTTCTTTTTTTTTTTTTTAAATTACACTCTGGCTATCTGAAATAGGAAAGAAATTAGACGCTTAGAACGCAAAAAAATTAGAAACCCTCTGATAGTGCTAATTTCATTAGGGTCTCCATAGCAATCCGCGCAGCAGCTGCCGCCTCCTTTGTTATTTATACTGTTGTCTTTATACTAACCATAAATCAATTTTTTAGACATCTTTGGAAGCCCGAGCTTTTCCTCTTGTTTTTCATAAAAATAAACTTTGAAAGAAAATTGACAATCAGATCCGTACAGCCGAAGGGGAGCCGCCGAGGCGGGGTGCGGGCAGCGGCTGGGCGGTGCCGCCGCGCTCCCCCCGCGCCCGGCGAGGACGGTGCCGTCCCCTCTGCCCGCGGCACCAGGGGCACCGCCGCCTCTCTCTGCCACGGACGGGACAGCTAACACGGGGAAGGATTAAAAAAAAAAAAAAAAAAAAAAAAAAAAGAGAGAGAGAGAGAGAAAAAAAACAGAAAGGAGAAAAAAAAAAAAAAGGAAAAAAAAGGAACGATGCTCTGAACCCTCGTGTTTCCTCCTCTCTAGTTACGCAGCTGTGTTGAATCCCTCGCTGGATTTACAGAGATACTTCTTTTGTAAACGTTGTCATTAAAGTCTCTTCCTGACGGTACACGTCGCTCCGAGAAGACTATTCTTATCTCTTTCTAAAAGTGTCAAATTAAAGATTGATCCGAACTTCTGTGTTCCCCACCGACCCGTCCGACGCGCCAGTTCCCGGTTTGACAAACGCTGCGGCTCCTACTCCATCCTCTAATGACAGGACCTGGCATTCCTATTGTGAGAGAGATTTTAACTCCTCCGATTCTGGGCAACACAGACAAGTTTCCTTTCTTTCTTTTCTTCTTCTTTTCTTTCTCCTCCCTGCTTTCTTCCTCGCCTTCTGGTATTTGTGTTTGGCTGGACAGTAACGATTCAAAATATTACCTAGGGTTTTATTTTCCCCTCTGTGCAATTTTAACAATGTCGTGCTACGTTGAGAAGTGTATCTTTTGTTAAATTTCACTTTTACCCAAGCAAATTTGGATATATGTGTTGTAGATCTGTAAACAAAACAGAGCAGAATAAACTACTTTGTTCGGAGACATATTTTAACCATTTTGAGCCCTAAAATTGTTTTCTATGGAAGTTTTTGCACAAATTGTTTCTTAGAAGCTCCATCCAGGAGTAAACAAAACATAGAAACAATGCAAAAAGTAAGGCTAAACACCACTCGTGAATTATACTTCTATAATATTCCATAATTTTATATATATATATATATGTTTGTATCTCCAAAACTTTCTGTAACCAATGTACCCACGGCTGAAATTGTCCACGTAGGTTTTTTTGTGTGTTCTTGAAAACACGACGTATTTTGCATCACCTGCTTCTACCTGCAAAATGGCAAGGCACCATTTCTGCAGGGCTGTCCCTGGTGTAACCCAATGTGCTTTTCCCAAGTGTTTCCCACCTTCGTGCTCTGTAGGCTGTTCTTCAAACAGCGTCTGCTCTGACTTACACTATTAGTCCTTCATTAAATCTGTTAAGAAAGAAAAGGCTGTTTATAGATAGCCCTTCCCCAGATCTGAGGAAGAAGGGGGTTTCAGAGGAACCCTGACCACAAACACGGTGTTACTGAGGCACACTGCCCTGAATTATTTTCATATTGCAGAGAGAGGGGGTTTGCAGACTTGGTTTCCAGTGGGGGAGGAGGAGGAGCATGTGCGAGGGGGAATCTTCTTGTAAATAAATTCACTTTTCTTCTCCGTGACTCTGGCAGAGGCGTCTCGTTTGTAACGCGACAGAAGTCTGTGATGATAACCTAATTATTAGAAGTAATGTTACTTTAGCGAGATCGCTGGCATTTTTACAATGTTTGTACAAGCACCAGCAATCTAGAGGAGAGAGACACTTTGGCACAAGCCAGACTTTTTCTTGGCCCATCATTTAAAACCCATAAATTAAAACCAACGCCCTTTCACACTCAATAGAAACTCAGCTCCTTTGCAACAACATCTGATGTGCTGAACTCTGGTCACCCATTTAAAACACAACGCATCAGCCAAGGCCAAGAGCCTGGGGCTGATCCCAGCCTTGCCTTTCTTTGCAAGTAGGAGCCCGAGCACCCCTTCCCCTCCTTCCCTGCTCCCTTCATCTGCTCCAGACCCGTAACAGGGTCACTGAGCCAAGGCCTCTAAATGCCAGCAGTGCTGCAGCAGTGTTTGGGGTGGGGAGCAGCCGACAGCACTGGTTGAGAGGCATCAGAGGTGCACCAAGCTTCAGCAAAGCCATGCAGGTTCTCCTGTTCAGATCAGTGGGTTTTGGGTCTCCACTTGTTGGTCTGGCCCTTACAGTCACCCACCATTTAATGGGGCTGCAGCCATTTCCCCACTGGAAAAAGGAGATGAGGCTTTGTGTTAGCTCTGTGCAGTCAGTGCAGGGCTGAGCTGCCCCTTTGTGCCCTGTTTCTTCTGAGGGCGGTCCCATCCATGTCCCTCTGTCTAGGACCTGGTGAGCAGCACCCGGGCAGGGGGACCTAGGCAGGCACAGCCAGGGGCTCCCAGGGATGCCACTGTCTTGCAGGAGCCACTTGTGTGGGGCTGGGAAAACAAAGCCAAATGACTCCTGCTCCATTAGCGAGTCCTCCCTGGGCAGAGCACTGCAGGCTCCCAGCCCTGGTCCCTGGGCAGGCCAGGGAGGGACTCTGGGGCATCCCACATGGCTGCCACCATGGGACCACCCCTGGGTCACCTGGGGCTGCAGGCACCCTTGTCCATGGGTGAAGAGGAGGCAACTGGCTGCACACTCAGGAGGCAAGGACAGGCAGAGGGGAGGCTGGCTAAGAAAGCAAGCTCACCAGCACCAGCTAGAATCCCCCTGACCTTCCTGGGGACCAGCTGGGTCATTGGAGCTCCATGGCAAGAAGTCTGAAGGCAGGATCCACCACTGGGGTCTCACACCCTTTGAACCCCATGGCAAGCCCTATGAAACAGCCTGCAGGAAGGTCCAGGCACATAAGGGACAACTCAGCTAGGGAAAAAAGAGGGTAAAGGGGATGGAGCTGCTGGGTTACCACTGGGAGGGTGCCTCACTGACAGCTGCTGGCCAGGGAAGGAGGGAAGGAGCTGCAGGTTGCGATGCCGTCCTTCTATGTGCCAGCCTGCCGTGTGTGCCCAGCAGCCACACACAATGGCAGCCTGGCGAAGGTGCAGCGTGCTGCACGGCGGAGAGGCCCAGGCATCCAGCACTGCTGCTGCAGACCTGCCTGGGAACAAAAGCTGGAGCCAGACGGGCAGCACAAAGGGGCTGGTGCTGCCGGGGCAATTAGGGCTGCGGTGGTTGGTTGGCCACCACGTGATGTTATATATTGATGAACTGGCTACCTCTGCTTTTAAAAGGCATGAGATGGGCTGGACCAGAGCTCTGTTGGCCGCAGACACTTTCCAGGGACTGAGCAGCAGGTTAATCCCTGAATGGGCAACAGCTCTCCATTCCCATGTGTGCAGTGGCAGCGGGTACGCCGTGGTCCTCGCTGGGAGTGGGGCCAGCAGGGGAGGGAAGGGGCTGGCTCTATTAAGGGTCATCAATCACATGATGAGCACTTTTCACTCGACAGCGGTTCCTCCTACTTCTGCTTGGGCCTGAGCCAGCTGGGACTCGACCAGAAACTCCGGCCAGCAGAGGTAGAGCCCAGTCCCGGAGCCTGAGAGCCACAGAGTAACGTGGCAGGACGGGACCGAGCTCCTTTGGTCACAAAGGCTGAGATGCAAAAGGGGACACAGTGAGGTGTCTGTGCCTGCACATCCCCAGGCCTCTGCAGATGCTGCTCAGGAGCAGAGGTGGGCCTTTGTCTCCACCTTCAGAGCCCAGGGACCCAGAGCTCCCTGAAGAGCTCTGGGATGAACCCCAGAAAGGCTCAGCTGCAATGACCATAAGCACAAAGCTGAACAAAATTAGCACGGGATCTGTACTAGGCAGGATGGAGGTCTTCTGGGTAAAAATACTCCTGAATGTACAATTTGAACACTTGGGTTCATTTTTTCTTTATTTGCTGATACACAGTTTTTCTTGCCACAGCAGAAATTTTGGGAGAGGGTAGACAACCCCACGCTGAGTGAGGTGCATACCCTCGATCTTTCCTCCAAGGAATCTAGGCCACCTTTTAGGATCTTTGGGAGCAAGAAGGGCTAGGCAAGGCAGAAATATTGGCTGCAAACCCTTTGACATCTCTGTTTTGCACACAGCAGTGTGGCTTACCTTGATACCTCTGGGTTATCAATACGCATAATTTTTCCTTCCTACCAAACTCACAGCCATGGGACAGGAAACAGGGCATTACACGGTACAGGGGCCCATGGGGAATCACTCTTCTGGGGAAATCCTTACAGAGGGAGGGAGAGACTTTACTCTTCTCTGTGTTCACGCAGAGGATCTTTGTAGTTAATCCCACGTACTGGGAGAGGAGAGGTCCCTGTCCCAGGCCTGGTGAAACCGCCCCAGGGGTCAGCCAGGAAAGGGGAGCTTGTGGCAGGGAAATATCGATGGCGGAGGGAAACACACCTTCCTCAGGAAGAGCACAAAGTGCCCTGCCTGCCTGGAAGGGCTGTGCCTGTGCTGGAGCTGAGTCTGGCTCCCCCGGAGCAGCAGGATGATTCCCCTTCTTTGCCCTGGGGTCTCTGTACCTCCCTGGTTTTATTCACACTTTGCAAAATAAACTCCCCAGAGTTCTTCTCTGATAGCCTTCCTTCCAGGGGCCTTTGATGGTTTGCCTGTGTTAACAGGGCCACTGCTTAAATCCCCAGTGTTTGCTTACCTCTCTTCGGGATGCCCACCCACACCCTGGCTGTCTCCACACCATGGATGTACATCCCCACGTACCGCTGAGAACCAGCTCTCCCCGGCTGGCAATGTCGTGGCAGCAGAGGAGCAATGACAAGGTCATGCCAGACCTTCCACATCACTTTCCTAAGGGCTGGGGAGGGATCTGTTGCATCTCCTGTGTGTTAGTTATTGTGACAAGCACAGAGGGTGGAGGCTTGCTCCAGAGAGGAAAGACAACATGCCCCAACCTCAAAGTAGTCCCTGTGGCTCAGGGCTGCCATTGCCTTCAATGCACATGCTGCTCAAGCAGCCTCCCCGGGGCACTGCTGGTAAGTGTCTGCACCCAACAGGGCTTAGGGTCTTTTTGGCTGGGCTTGTTCCTACATCATGTCTTAATTTCACAGTGGCTGTCTCGGGCTTTGCAGGGGCCCACATGTTTCTAGAAGCGTGCTGGCACAAGGGTTGGTTTGGTCCATTGTTCTCACAGATGTTTCTGCCCCAGCAGCTCCCCTGGCTTGTGCCATCACTGCACTGCTTGCACAGACATCCCTAAACCTCCCAGCCATTCTCAAATTGCCTTTGACAGCATCATGTTCCTCCCACTCTTCTTTTTAACCCACTTTTCTTCTTCCTCCTTTGACTTCCAGGGATTCTTTCCCGTTAGACCTCTTGCAAAAAAACAGCTGCAGTCGCTCAACTTCATATCACTGGGACTTAGCTATTTAAGTCTGAACACTGTGAAATTCAGGAGCGTAGAAAATTGCATCCCCCTCAAAAGCCAGAGCAGCAACAAGAGACGCTTTGCCTGTGTTTAGCCACTGATTTCTGCTTTCCTCATCCTTGAACAGTGCTGCAAAAACAAACAGGTAATGAACGAGAAACTCGGTAACAGAATCCAGCCAGATGAATGGAAAGATCATATGTTGGTGTGAACATGGACAGCTCTTCTAGCCTTTAAAACACAGCTTTAGGTGTAATTAAACCAGTTGCGTTCTGCAAACAGAAGACTCAAGTAAAGCAGCAGCCCTCCTCCAGAGCCAGTGCTGTTTGCTTCGCTGCGGGCAGGAGTTTTTACAGCAGGGGAGACTGAAGAGCACAGATGCTCTCCTGTGTGGACAGCCTTCTCTGCTAAAGAGAAAGCCTGGTGTTCCCAGGCTTCTGTTTTGTCAGAAGATGACATTTTCCAAAGTGCTCTGATTGCCATGGGTATGCTGACCAAGTTTGTATCATCCCAAATTTAACCCCTCCCTCAAAATGTAGGTTTCCTGACAAGGTGTATTTGATTTAAGCTGTTCTTTTAATTTATACCTGCATCCTCTGCAAATGGAAATGTAGGTGATACCACATTATTAGTGCAGCAGAGTAGCACAGCCCGGAGCAGTGAACAAGTCTGTGTCTGGAGAACACCTAACTTCGGGTCTCTGGGCTTACAGCGACAGTGCTGTCTGTAGACTCTGAGTCCCAAGCATGTTAAAGCAGTAATCTGGACGGCCAGCCTTTGCTCTGTAATAGTTGCTTTATAGCAGATGGGCTGGATGAGCTGGGGAGAAAGCGGGGCTGATAGAAGGCCACGTTGCTGGTCAGAGCCCACATGCAGGGAAGCTCTCCTGTGTCCTTGTGGGCACGTGTCTGCCTGTCCCATGGATGTGTCTTCTCAGGGCCTCTGCAGGAAAGAAAACCAGGCCTGCTCTGAACCATCAGCTGGGCGTAACGGTGGGGCAGCTGGGGCTGAGCTGCAGAGCACAAGTCTCCATGGGAAAGAGTTGAGACTGAGTCAGTGAAATGGTCTGATTGTGTCTTCCCAAGGTGTCCCTTCCCTGCCACCAGCCTAGCTCTCCAAAATCCACAAAAGACCCAGTGGAATTTTTCCTTTTCTGGGGATCCTGGTTGCCCGTGGGTGGTTGGCACCATGTCTGGTCCTTGCAAAATTTGTGGCCTCTTCCTGACCACAGCGAGCAGCACGTTGGCCAAGAGCTTGTAGACCTCTTTGGGCTGTTGAGTGGAAGGCACTGCTTGATGGATCAAGGCATTTCAGTTTCATGCTGTTATTTAGAAATAAAATATTTTTTGATAAGGTACCACCCTTTCATTTCCCATCTGAGTCCACATCCACCTCCTAAGACTTAGAAGGTTACACGTCTAATTCGAAGCAGCATGATGTAGCCCTTCTTCGTGTTCCTTGTCTGTCATGTCACCATGTCACCAAAGCCCAAGCGTGCTCTGCCCAGCGCACCCTTTTGCTGTTCTGAACTGCCCTGACACATGGTTATCAGTTGACGAGTTGGATGAAACCCATCATATTCCAAATCAAGCATATGTGTAGCTCAGACTGGATGGTCAAGCATCACTTGGAGCCATTTAGGGAAAGACGATCACTTTTGGGGTCCAGGCTTCACCTCCACCAGACTTGTTCCTGTTCCTGTTCCCTGCCATTCTGGGGGAATGAAAACCAAGAGAGAGTTGGAGGGTTTGACTGGGCAGCGCAACTCGCTGCACTCGCTGCCAGCTGCAAACGCTCAGTAAACAATGCCGAATCGCCAAGGGAAAAATGAAAGCCCATTAACGGGGCGAGCCCGGGGATTCACTTTTGAGAGGCTGCAGAGCACTTATCTGATGGAGCGAGGCCATTAAGTGCCGCGAGGTGCAGCAGGCCCCCTCCGCTCCGGGTGCGGACAGCCTGGGGGTGCCTGCGCAGCCCGCCGCGCCCCCGGCTGCTCCCCCGGGCTGCTTGGGCTCCCCTGGGAGCCTCCGGGGGCCTGGCCGGCAGCGGGGCAAGGGGAGGGGGCAGAGCTGCCCTGGGACGGGAGCTCGGGTCGCGAGAAAGCGCCGGCTCACCCGCCCTCCAAACTCCCGGCAAGCGGCTCCGAGCTGCGCAGCGGCTCCGGCGAGTCCAGAGCGAGCGGCCCTGTCCCGGGGGGACCCCGGGAGGGCCCGGGGGAGCTGCCCACCTGCAGCCCCACGCCGGCCCTGGGCAACCGGGTGTGGGCAGGGGAGCCGGCGGCGCCCGGGACCCCCGGTGCGGGCTCCCCCCGCCGGGCTCCCATTGGCCGCGGGGCGGGACGTGCCGCCCCGCTCCCGGCCCTATATTAGGGCAATATTGCCCCGGTGGGGTGCGGGGAGCGGCGCTGCCCCGAGGGTCATGGACCTGGGGTATTTTCCCCTCGCCTTCCCGCCCGGGCTGTGCCGCGGGACCCCGCAGCCCCCCTACCCCCGGCGGGGGAACGGCGCCTTCCTGGCGCTGGGCACCGCGGCCAGCGCCGCGCCCCCCCTGCCGCCTGCCTGCGCGGGGGCGGCGGGGTACGGGGCCGCCCCCGCCGCGGCGCCGGGCCCCGGCTACCGGCCGACCCGCGGAGCCGGGCCGCCGGCCTTCGCCACGTCCATCTTCCCCGGGAGCGGCCGCCCGCCTCCGCCGCCGCCGCCGGAGCCCGGCCGCCCCTGCCCCGGGGCGGGCGGCGAGGGGCTGCGGCGCCTCTCGCCCTGCCCCGGGGCCGCCCCCGCGCCCGGCTCCCCGGCCCCCGCAGCGGCCCCGGCGGCGCCCCGCACCTTCGAGTGGATGCGAGCGAAGCGGAGCCCGCCCGGGAGAAGTGAGTGGGGCGGCGGGGCGCGGGCGGGGGCTGCTCCCATCCCGGCTCCCCTCTGCCCCCCCTCCCGCCCCGACCCCCGCCCCGCTCCCTTCCCCTGCCCCCGCTGAAGCGCGGTGTTTTTCGGCGTTGCAGGCGGCGCGGCGCCGTGCGGGGGGGAACCTCCCGCCTGCCCCGCGCGCACCAGCTTCAGCACCCGGCAGCTCACGGAGCTGGAGAAGGAGTTTCACTTCAGCCGGTACCTGTCGCGGGCCCGCCGCCTCGAGGTGGCCCGCTCCCTGCGCCTCCGCGACGCCCAGGTGAAGGTCTGGTTCCAGAACCGCCGCATGAAGCAGAAGAAGCGGGAGCGGGAGGCGCTGGCCGCCCCCGCCGCCGCGCCCACGGGTGCCCCGGGCGGCCCCGCGTGAGGCCCCGCCGCCCCCCACGGAGGGCTCTGCCCGGGGCGGCGGGGCTGGGCTGGAAGCTGCGGCCGCCGGGGCGCTCCAGGTGTCCTTTCACGCGGGACCGCGGCGATGCAGCTCCGCTGCCTTTTCTGTTGCAACTTATTTACGGCTTTATTTATGAGGCTTCAGGGAAAGGTGCCAGCCCGAGACGCTGCTGCTCAGGTTCGGGCCGGGCCGCGGCAGCGGGCGGGCGCGGCTGGGAGCTAACGGGGGCTGCCGCTCCCCCCGGGGAGAGCCGAGAGCAGCTCCGCCAGCCCCCCGGGGTCCGCGGGGCGGTGGGTGCACGGGGGGCCGCCCCAAGCTTCCGACCCCTTCTTCGTTTTGCATTTAAAAAGAAGATCCGCAGGCTCAGGCAAAGTTCATGCGGAAGGGGGGAAGAAACCCCGAGAAGGCAGAGCGGAGGCGAGCAGGGAAAACTTCCTCTCACGGGAAGGGGCAGGGATGGTAACGGCTACCAGCATGAGTCCAAGATCCCCTTTTGAAAAAAGTGCCCTTGTCTCCTGTCCTACCCTTCACAAAATTGCTGCAAAAAAAGAGGCTGTTTATACTTGTATTTATTGCTCATTCGTTCCCATTCCTTTTCCTGATGTGGCTGATATAGTCCAAAATCTGTTTAGTAACTCTGAGGGAAGGTTTTAAAAGAAATAGTGTCTTAGGAGGAGCACCTCTTCCCATGCTAACTGCAGAGGTGCTGGGATTTTCCTTGCAGAGGCTCTGGGCTTCCCCAGGACCAGCCAGCAGCCGCTCTGCTGGCTCCTGGCACCTCTCGCATGTGCCTGGGCAAGGGCAAGACAATAAAAAGCCTCTTACAGCATCTAGGGCCAGACTCTCAGATCATCCAGCTCTCTCAGGCTTGATTGTATCTTATGGTTAAAGAAATGCACTGTACTAAATCAGTTTACAACAGATCTTACCACATGCAAAAGCTCAAGACCTGTTAAAGTGCAGAAGGATGCTTGGGTTTGACCACAGACCTCTGCCAGCAAAAGACCAAGAGGATTCCTGGGTCTTTTACTTGGGGTACTAGTTCAAAAAGAGTGACAATGACTGATTTCCCCATACAAGTGCAAAATTCACCAGTGATCCTCACTTGTCCCGATTTCATCTTTCCCAGAGACAAAATAACAGTATCAAAGTGGACAAAGCAGCCGAGTTCAGACTCTTTTCCCGCCTGTGACTGGGAAAGCATAACAGCAATGCGTAGAGGAATGACATCTGGATTTATGGGAAGGTGATTTTATTTATTTGTGGTACAAAATGGTTTTGGACAACTCTCTCTTTGCCCCGGATTTCTGCTGGGTGCTGGACTTCGGGGTGAAGAACCAATTGTAGCACCAGGGGAGATGGATCTCAGGGGACCTGTGAGCGCTGGGTCCCTGTCTGGAAGCCAGCCCCAGGCACCAATAGCTGTTGGTCTTTGTTGGATGCTTGCTGTTCAAAAGAAACACAGAGAGAAGACGAAGATGGGTTTTGAGTCAGAAAGTCCGCAATGTAGGGGATACTTATTCTCTGTAATACCTTCCATTCCCCAAGGCGCCCCTCTGCTTACAGGCTTTCCTACGAAGACGTCTCTTCTGCCGAGGGACTGGGAAACCACCGCTGATGGCAGCTTCAGCAGAGGTTGGTGGGAGCCCTGGCAAACAGTGTGCTCCCAAAAGCCGGGCAGGCACGTTGGGATGATGCTGCGGCAGCAGGCCCATGGCTGAGTGGGGATGGGAGGCCTCCTTAGCAAGGAGACGGATGCCCCCGCAGCGAGCATCTGAGAGAGGGAACCTCCCAAGACAGACGTGTTTGGTTACACATCATGTCCCGACTGTACCCGGAAAGTACAATAAAGCTAGAGGCTTGCGGTTGTGCATGCACACAGGGACGTTTTTGTTCTGTATATGGGGTTATGGTTCACGTCCCGCTGACTGATTGACTTCATGGGTTATCACTGAAAAATTCTCAGGACTGAAGTACTTGTGTGAAACTAGTTGCAACCAAAGTATGTGGTTTGCAGTTCCTTATTAAAGTAATGACACCAAACAAGCGTTTATACTGCAGGCTGATCATTCATTAAAAATAGGAAATAATATTTCTACCACCTGTTTTTGAGAAGATGCTATTTAAAGCAGAATAAAGCAAAATCTGGTAAAATTCATGCAGATTCAAGTAAATCAAATTTGTTTTGCAATCTGAATATTGAAGGCAAGCCAACTTCTAACCAACCCTTTTCAGCTGCTTTTAAGGTACATTTTTACCAAGTCTCCTGTTAGTACTCCTTGTTTTTTTAAACAACAAATAAGCATAGACATGTAGCCAGAAAAACCCATCTTTCTAAGAGCATATGGTTCACATGCGAACTTTAGAAAACAGCTGTGTTTTCAGTTGCTTCCAAATTTGTCACATGTCTATGGGGTTGGGGGTTTGTCAGCCTTTTATTTTCCTAATGATTTTGACATTTGTGCTAGGCACTTCAGGCCAGAGGAACATTTTCCACGCTGCTGGCATGCTCCTGCGCTACCAATGTGGAAAGAAAGATTCTCATTGATTTCAGTGGTGCTGGATCAGGCCATTAGAGCACACTAAGTCTTTTATAATGAATGTTTTCATGCCATATATTTTCCTGAATAAATAAATACATGTGCCGGCCTTGTAGCAGTGCACAGTTCTGTATCCATCAAAATGACACAGCCTGAATATATAGAGATTTACTTGCAAATTAAGACGAAACCTTACAACTCTTTTATGGCAGTCTGAATCAATTTGCTGGTAGGAACACAACTATATTCTGTCTTAAGAACTGGTACTTAATATTAAGTGTAATTTCTGCTCACATGACAGGGCCAGTTTAATAGGATTTTTCTTCTTCGCAAACAGTTTTAGCTATATGAGGATTAGATATTGCTCCTTTGCACTGTTCTGTCAGCAAGATACCCAGAGGAAGGAGCTAATGCTAGTCATGTGCCAATTCCTGAATAATTAAATAAAAATGCCTGTGATATACATGGGTGCACACATGAGACAAATAAATGATAGATAAGGTCTAAGATTCACTCATTTAACATTAATCCCAAGAGTTGTGTCTCATATACGTTCAATTTGATGCCTAGCAGTTGGAAACGGGTTTTAGGTTAGGCAGATAGAGGTATGAGCACAAGCTGCAGTTCTCACCGCGATTGGAACAAAATATTCCAGACTTGCCTCAGTAGACACCCACCACCATATAATTTATCACAAATTATGAAAATACTATTTCCTGGCCTTATTTTCCCTCAAACATCATTAGAAACCACAGATAGACCATTCTATTTCAGTCATATATTTATTTTTGCCTACTGACTATTGCTCAAAGGGCCACAGGCTACAAAGGGATATGAACAAAATAATTTTTTTTTAATGTGTTCCCATTTTGCCTGAAACAGAACAAAAATATTGATTTGGAAGGCATCCAAGGAGAAAAAAGTTGTAAAATTAGTGTTCCTAAGTGGTATATGTGAATGTAGAGATTTCATATCCTTTGGATAGGTAAGTGATAACAGAAAATCACACCTCTTTGAAAACCAAGCTTAGGCAAGAACCCAGGCTTGCTTGGGTATCTGGCTTCCCATGCAGAATTGAATGAGTATGTTATTGCTTGCAAATACAGCACAGGGAACGCTTTGCCAAGGGTCAAACCAACGACTGCGGTTTATGGTATGAGCTGCATATACAGGCTTATTTTGAGCATGAAAGAACACAGCAGTAAGCCAGAAAACAAAAATATGCAACCCAATCACCACATTTTAATCTCCTTTTAAAAGTGTGCCATTTCCTCTATTTATTGGTAAAACCTGGAACGGTGGCTTACGCATAAAACGGCACAGATTACTAGTAGAGGAGAACAGACTATTACCTCTTTTAAGAAAAATCTTTGCAGGCAAAATTACAAAATGGAAAGACCTCCTTGTAGTTCCAAGCACTTGTCTCTAGCAGCTAATAAATCATACTTATGATTTGTCCCGCACCGCTCTGTTAGCCTAAATTCCAAGGAAATCCCGAGAACACTTGCAAATCCCTGACGACCAAGGAGGAAGCGGCATGGAGAGAAACCCCAAATAAGACATGGTTGTTACCAGTTTATCATTAAGAGGTGACTGAAGTTCAGGGGAAACACATTCTTTTCTATTGGCGATATATGGCTACATATAGCTATATGTGTATGTGACTCACTTGATCTCAACCATCATTTTTTATGACTTTTCCTAATGTCAGTGTGCTAGAGGAGTCTTTGGCCAGGAAGAGGCACCCTGTTGAAAGAAAGAAAGGTGAACCAAATGACAACTCATTCTGCTCCCTATCGTAACAATGTCTGTTATTCACCCCCCTCCCCAACCATATCTCTAAAATGCCCCCCAAATAATTCTGGGCAATATATAGGAAAATATACTTCCCAGAGCCAGTGTCTTATTGTATTTTACTTTTATCCAGAAATCATTTGCTCTTCTTGAGCACCAGCCAAGTGAACAAAGTAACCCTCAGCTGTGCAATGTGAATCTTCCTTGGCTTAAACTTATGCCTGCATAGAGTGCTAACCTCTCAGATAGAGATACAGTCCTGAGAACTATTTGTACACAGGACAAGGCTTCCTTTATACTGAAAAAATTTAGACCGCTGGCCCACAAAAGAGCTTTTCATAAACAGTTTTGTTTTTCTTATATTTTTGTTTCCTCAAAAGGCAACAGCCCCTGGTGATTAGCAGATTGAAAACCAGCAGTTTAAGTAAACAAACAAATACATGAACAAACACAGTCAGTTCCTTCTCTACCAGCCTATCACACTTCCCACCACCTGGAAAATAGATCTTTTTACTACACTTCGTCAGAAAGCATAGTGTTACAAACAATAAACCACAAGAAATTTCGGTTTATTCTGGAAACTGAGGCATTTTTAACCAGGATGGCATATCATGCCTTATTAAAATGTTTAACAGGTCTAACTCAAGCAGTGTGGCCCATGACCCTGGCCTTAGAGTGAGACCCCTACACCCACCGGCATGGGGGACATACCTAACCTGCGTGCTTGTGCCCTTACACGGAGAACAAAGACCTTTGCAATGCATCGATCCATGCTGCTGTGGGTGTGCATAAAATTACACCCATGTGTGAATTCAGTGGATCGGGAGAGCTGCTTCTGCTGGGCATAAGGAACCATTCCTTCTGCCCATACAGCCTATGAAAAATGCTCGCATCCCAGTAATATGATTTTGGTGACATTAGTATAGCAGGAGAACCTGAGAGCTAAGGCTTCCCAGCCATTACTCTTCATCTTAACTGTTGTGTTACACTAAATCTACATTCCTAATGCTCCTTTTTATGTTCCTTTAACAAGTAAGCTAGATTAAACACAATAAAGTTTAGCGTGGTATTTGAAAATAGATAAAAATCTCCCTAAATTTTTTAATGACCACTCAGATCAGATTTTGCCCAGTTACTGTTCAGATAACGGAAACAGTTTCTAATCCTGGCAATCTCTAGTATCAGATCCATATGTTAAGCATAGATATTGGAATAATTATTTTTAAACCTCACACATTTATGGATTTATAAATTATACTATTTATGTGGGGTGACATTTTTTCAACATCTGAGTGTATCAAATCCAATGATAATTATCAATCATTGTGTTAAAAGCCTATCAATAAAAACCATCTGTCTTTTGCTTTACAAATTCAGCCGAGTAAAAGCGTGGAAGGTACATGGCACCAATGGGTTATCAAACCCATTTTCTCATGCTGGAGAGACTAGACCCCAAAACACAGTGCACGCAACAGGGTGATGTCTTATAATGGGTCCAAGATTTTGTAAAATTTTGTAATTGTAACCAACACTGTGAGCACCGAGATTTTCATTTTAATGTGACCAGGCAGACAGTTAAAAAAAATGGGACAGGACTGTTGAACACTCTTAATGTCACGTCTTACTTAAGAAATGGACCACCTGGTGCTTCTGGTTGCTTTTCAAATGTAGTACCAAATCAAATAGATTTGGTAATCTGATTTGGGACTTCACAGGTGTGAATTGTTACAGCAAGAGCCACACAAGAAAAGGACTATCACAACTCTGGGGCTAATCATAAATGCGAAAGAAAAAGAAAAAAAAAAAAGAAAAAAAGCATTACATCCTGTCTGCATGTTGTCAGTGTCATCTATGATGCTGTTGTGTCTGTCACCTGTGATCTAAGGCCCACAACAGAGCTCAGCCACCCCAGAGGCAGACAGCCGTGCTTTCAAAGGCGTGCACATAGCAGGGACTGGAAGAGCATGGCTCTGGCCTGTTCTTCCGAAGATTTTTTGCTAAATTTAAAATCCATTGTATTTAATAAAAAGGTGATGGCATATCTGGCTGTTGTTGGCAGTGGTCACATCCAGACAGGGACACCCAGATCTGCGGTCACTGCCAGCCTGCAGTTTGTTTTCTAAAGCCTTCAGCAGCCGCAGGATAGCCTGAGCCGCACTGGTGGCCACATGATGTACAAGCAGTGCCACCAATTGCTCACATGTGCTGGGTTTGTCAGTCTCCAGGCTTGTTTTGCATTGGTCCTCTCTGCATTCAACTATGCTGATAGTTCAGACTGACTGGCCATCTAACTCATCACTGTAAGTCTCCTGTACCAGAGTTGAGATATATTGGCAACCCCAGGCATTCATTTTACTAAAGACATTTAATTCTGAACATCTGACTATGAAGGCTTCAGATCCTAACAACATTACTCTTGTAACTTTTGCCAGCCTTCGGGGAACTGAGAGGAGGTAATGGATTGGGGATGTCACGCTTACACATGGCTGCTAGCTGGACTAGGCTGGAATTTAGCTAGCCTGTGCTCTCTGCACACTGATCGAAACTGAATCTGGCTCATGTGGCTCAAAATATTTCGCAATCAGGCATTCCTTTTCCATGTCCCAGTGTTCAAAAAGCTTCAAAGTGTGTATTATTTGCAAAATGTTCTGAAATCATTGCTGCACGACTTTTTCTTTCTGGCTGCTTGATCTCAAAAAAGACCAAAGGAGACACCTGGTGCTTTTCTCACATCCTTCTGCTCGTGCCAGGAAAAGGATCAATCTGATCTGCCACATCTCCTCACAAATCTCAGGAGATACCCAGCCTCACCAACTCATACCCACTACTAAAAAGACCATATGTTTTTAATCTACATACATTCAAGTTATTTCAGTCAGCATAATTTTTTTCCTTACCACAGTTGTACCCTGGGGAGAAACTATGTCAAGTATGAACTTCTACAGCTGTAATGAAGATATGGCAAAGCTTTTCTTATTCCTTTTATGGAATAAGACAATGATTTTAGGTGGAGTAGATTAAACTTCTGAAGTTGCTGCTATGTCATATCTAGTGAATCAATTCTCAGCCTCCCTTAAAAATACAGCAGGGCACTCCTGTATGGTCAGGCTACGTGTTTAAACTGGAAACATTGACCAAAAACTAGAGAAAAGCTTCTTATTTATGAGACACGCAGGGGAAATGATTCAGAAAATAGAAAGTCACTTCCATGTAAGCTTTTTAAAAAAGGAGGTGTCCCATCTGGAGGCAAAAAGTTTATAAAAGATCATTCGGCTCTGCAGCATTTAGCTGTAAAAACAGAAAAGTCAGTATAAACAATGGACTGATCCTCTGAAGACCAAGTAATCAGGTAGAACCAGTCACGACACTTCTGCTGAAGTGAGATGGACACCATGAAAAGCCCCATCCCGGCTCAGCAGAGACAGCATTCACGTGAGATCAACAAGGTTCATGTCCCTGCTCCAGCGTGTTAGTCTCTTCCCTAGAGCACTCCCCAAGGATATGGAGGTTGAATGGAGTGGTTTGGACCCCATGAATTCTCAACCAAATTTTCTTAGGTGTTAAAATTTTCTGTTGGGCTTTCACATTGCAAGAGTCCTACACATACAACTGATGAGTTTTTTTTTTGTAGGGGGTTTTGCTCTCTCTCTATTTCTAAGATCTTTTAAAGGGGTTTTGGTTTTATCCCAGTGTGGAATAGCAACGCATTTTTAATCTCAAAAATCTTTTGGGACAAGGAAACCATTTCCTGCCCAGCTCTACAATTAATCACAGCACATCCCTCTTACAGTGTGCTACAGATAAATAATTCATTACAGCTGCCTTTTCCCTCCATGCAGGGTAGGCAGTTGTGATCATTTCTACAGGAAGAAGGAGAAAGTGAATTCTTTCTATGCTGGCCTCCAGAGAAGGATTTAGACCCTCTCACAAGGAGCTTTGATGAATTAATAAACCTCCTCAGTATTTACCACACTTGTCCAGAAACTGAGTTCAATTACAGCTCCTTAATTTTCCAGATAACATCTTTAGAGTTTGAGAAGACTTGCCTAACCAGTGCCTACAGTCAAACTGTGAACAATTATTCTTACTTTCATTAACAAGATGGATCAGGATTTTGCTGCAGTATGAGCTATACGAATATCAGGATGAACCCTCACAGCCATCACTGCTGCAAGTTGGAGTCATGATTGCTGCTTTGACATTCGTGCTGTTTTGACAATGCAGCCCTGATTCATGCTTTAAAAAAAGATTTCTTGGTGTCTGGCCAATTAGGGATTAGAAAAACATAGACAAGTATGGAAGCAGTCTGTTAACACAGGTTGGATCCAAGGGAGCCAAAGGTAGAGTTAGTTTGGCAGGGAGGGTAGAGGAAAGCAGCACGGGCTGGGAAAACAAGGGCAAAGTCCCGCTGAAGCTGTTGTCTCCCTTCTGGGAGCGCCTGCTTGCAGGCCCCTCTGATCTGAGATTTTGTTTCAAAGCCAAATCCTGGTCCCATATAGCATAAGCTCTGTGAAACCTATTGCTCTAAATCCACCACTTACGTGGAGAAACATGCTCCACGTGCAGCTGAGATGCTGCCAGGGTCCTGGAGGCATTGATGGGCCTGACCAGCCCCACCTGGGACCCCCACCACACCCTGCCCATCAGCCCAGGGGATCTATTTAAAGCTGAGCCCAGAGCATTTTCTCTTTTTGCCTAGTGATGGTTCCTGCTTAGTTGGATCCTGACCTATGAGTTGATGTCCCTGTCCCCATGGGGGTGCCTGATGCCCTGGGCTGGGGTCAGTGGGATGGACTGTGGATGTAGAGGCTCTGCCCTGCTAACCTGTGGAGTCCCCATGTGAAAGTTCAGGTAAGGCTGGGAAGATCAAGGTCTGACTTCAAAACCTTAGCTATTTCAGAGCATGGGGAAAGCTTCCTCAGCAGCTGCTGTGAATGACAGGGATATGCAAGAGCCTGGGGGCTGGTAATGCCTCCAGTGAGTAGAACAGTGAAGCTGGGATTTCTGCACAACTGCTTTCATGCCTGCTCAGTGCAGCTGTAAGGATGACAGATGTGCTAAAATAGACTTGGCACTCCTGAAAATCTGACCCTGCTGAATAAAAGAAGGCAAGAAAGGAGGTAAGTGAGAAAGGGAGGAGAAAATGATTCATCTAATGGCTTTCATACACAGTTTGAGATCCCGTTTGCTTTCAGAAATGCTATTCTTGTGCCTTTAAAACTCTATGAAAACTCTTTCTATCCTCATGTGGGTTGTTGGAAATGCATCAGCATTAATTGATTTGTCAATTAAGTATGCAGTATCTTCCGTAAGTGCAAAGTGGTTAGTGTTAATACTCTGGCTATTGCATTTTTATAGAAGCATATTCCTAGAAATTGTACCTTATCTTGTTTACACAACTATTAGACCAAAATTTGTACCTGACTGATTATGAAAATAAGAGAATACTGTCAGCAACATGTAATTAATTTTATCATAGTGTGAAAATCTACTGTAAGATATACCTGAACTACCATAAAAACATCCTCATTTCTTACTCAGTCATGGGTGCTACCACAAGACATACATGCTAGCTTCCCAAGGAAGTGCACAGGAGCTGCAGAGGTGAAAGTTTAGCCTCAGTTTTGAGTTCAGGTTCTCATATAAAATGGTACCTCCTTAGTAAACTCCCAGGACTGTGTGTGTGACTGAAAAACTTGTGACTTGGCTCATAGTTGGGCAATTTTAGCACCATTCCCCACACTGAAGAACAGTGGATTGCATGAAATGGCTTATAGGCAAACACTTGCATTAAAGATAGAGAGTGCCCTGTGAGATCCATTTGATCACGCTAGTCCAGATCCATCTGTTTCTGTTGCTCTGTGTACTTTGCCAGACTGTTTAGTGTACAGAGAACCTCTGGCATGAAGTCATGGTAAAAACACCCTCCTGCTGCTGCCTGGCACTGGATGTGTTGGCAGGGAAGGACTTACTCAAGTCTTCCCTCATTGCAGAGATTCCCAGCAGCTATAATAGCTTTTTAAAGACACTGACAGGCAGCATAATGCAAAGCAGCCCCCAGGATGCCCTAAGTTACACCAGAGGGGCAGCCTGGCTGCAGGCCAGGTGAGGAAAAGGCGTTTCAGTGCTGGTTTCTTTGCAGTCTCTCGCTACCACTTGGCCTATTCTCAAACACCAGCCATACCACACAAGCAGTCTTCAGAGGTTTCACTCATCAGCGAAATTTCCACACAGTTCTCTTTCAGAGAGAATAATTCCTAATTGAATCTACGATTGTCAGCACTCCTCTGTGTCTTGGACAGGCCTGACTTGTTAGAGACCTGCTCCATAGACATGGAGAGCAGTGGTTTGGGCAGAGGTCCCCAGTCGTGTGCTGAGAAAGTGCTCTGATGAGGTCTGTTGAGCAGCACACAAACCTAGCCAGTTGTCCTGGGATGAAGAGAGGTCATACTGCAACACAGAACAACTCTTCAGTGTCCTCTGCCACCTCAACAGCACTCTGAAGAGGGATGTTTGCTATCAGTGTTTGGCACACAATACCATTGTATCCACCTTAAATTTGACTTAGCCTACAGTGTGCTTCATGAACTTGAGAACTGCATGTGACACCTAGCAGAACTCAAATTTGGAGAAAGTCATTCAAATGCCTTTGCTTTCTGGCGATTTGTTTAATCTTATGTCCTGTTGTACACTTGGCCAGCTAGGCTGTAATTTGAATGGTCTGCAATAGTGGATGTGTTAAAAAGCAAACAGCTTAAAAAAAAATGCAGGAGACCAAAAGTCTTTCATTGCCATTTCCCAATTCCGCTTGTAAAAATATTCCTAACAGTTCTATCTGCAAAGGACTTATATTGCAGGTATAGGTATGCGCTATTGATAGCCATATATTTTGTTAAATATTAACGTGGAAAAAAAGAACAATACAAATCAAACATACATGTTAAAAACTGCCTAAGTAATATTAAGGGAGCTGATAAGAACATTCTTTTTTTTTTTCTTTTTCTAGGCAGAAGATTAATCCTAGTCAAATTCCATTCTATTTAAAATGGAGCATATGTATATATGGCCTAGTCCTGTTTCCCCAGTGGACAGTTTAACCCTAGCAATTAATACCTTACCTGGTAAAGGCAGCCCCTGTGGAGAGATGGGCTATGAGAAAACTGCACTCCATCTTTTGGGCATGCCTGTGTAAGGTAAGACCCTTATTAAGGGGTAATGGTTCTGCTAGATCTACTCCAGTTGACTTTCAAAAATACAAAGCCCAAGGGAGAGCCTAATTCTGCCTTTTGTTTTCCCTTGAAATACTATCTGAAAGTGCATCCTTCTCTCCGCACTGAAATCAGAGGGACTAGCACCTTGGGATCTGCTGTTATGCCTTTAAAATCTGTGAAAGCTGGGGAGCTTTCCATGGTGTGGAGTAAGAATTACCAGAAAGACATTTGTTAATGGTGTGGCCAGCTGAAGGAACGATTCACATGCAGGCCCTGCAGGAAGCCAGGCTCACAAGAGCGATGCCTTTCCTCAAAAAGCTGGGGGAGGAGAGAGGCGTATCGAATAAAGGTGAAGGTGGTGATGGAGTTGGTTTCATTGCTACTATCTATCATCAGTGGAGATCTCCCTGGAGGATTTCCTACAAGATGCTCTGCTAAAACAGTTCTTTCAGTGGGAGCAGGGAGGAGGACTGGGAATGCAGAAACAAAACCCACCACCCCAATCTCCTGTCCTGGAGAAGAGAGCCTGAGCATCTGTGTGCTGCCACATGTTGGAGGCATGGGCTGAGCTCCACTCAGTTTTCCTCCTGCTTTGTCTAACTGTTTGGATTTGTCGATAGATTTCTGTGGGTATGTATTTGTTGATACTTGCTGGATGACTTCCCGGTTTCTGTTCCCTGACTTAGTTTGCGTCATCCACCTCCATTTCTGGAGATGAGCTCTTTGTATCAAACTGACCTCCACAGAGAAACTTTGCTCTTTAAGTGGGTGCTAACATGTGGATTTGGCCTAGCTCATACCTAGTTCACACTCAGCCTTATCAGGGCAACTTTTGCACCATGTCTTGTGCTTTTAGCCTTCTAAGTACTCTTGGTGATGAAAGGACTCTAATAGGACACACCAGCTTAATTTAGACTGTTGTAATCCCATAATACAAAGCCACTCAACTTCTCAAGGCTGCTCAGAGTTTCTGTAAATTTGGTGCTATTCAACTTACAACTGTAACTAGAAATGTAGCTTTCATCAGCATTTTAAAATAATCGGTCCTCTTCCACATCACTGTTCTCAGTTCTCAGTCCATTGTTCCAATGTATTTACTGGCTCTTCTGCTTTTGCTACTGCTCTAATAGCATGCTTCCACTACCAAGTGAAGAATGTATTTAGTAATGATGCTTAGTGATTCAATAGTAAGTGTCACCAGACGACTTTCACATACTTTGCAAACACTAATACATTTCTATATTTGTTCCATACTGTTGTGGTTTAACCCCAGCCAGCAACTAAGCACCACACAGCTGCTTGCTTACTTCCCCCCTGGTGGGATGGGGGAGAGAATCAGGAGAGTAAAAGTGAGAAAACTCGTGGGTTGAGATAAAGGCAGTTTAATAGGTAAATCAAAAGCTGCGCGCGCAAGCAAAGCAAGGAATTCATTCACTGCTTCCTATCGGCAGGCAGGTGTTCAGTCATCCCCAGGAAAGCAGGGCTCCATCATGCGTAATGGTTACCTGGGAAGACAAATGCTATCATGCGGAGCGTTCTCCTCCTTCTTCCCCCAGCTTATATACTGAGCATGATGTCATATGGTATGGAATAGCCCTTTGGCCAGTCTGGGTCAGCTGTCCTGGCTCTGCTCCTTGTGCACCTGGCAGAGCATGGGAAGCTGAAAAGTCCTTGACTAGTATAAACAGTACTCAGCAACAACCAAAACATCAGTGTGTTATCAACATTATTCTCATCCTAAATCTAAAACAGAGCACTCTACCAGCTACTAGGAAGAAAATTAACTCTATCCCAGCTGAAACCAGGACAGTATCCACCCCTTATTCTATACCATATATGTCATGCTCAGGTCCCACATTATCCAATGCATCCTCATTACCCGCCCCCCCCCCCTTCTTTGATACAATACACAGATATCATTCCCTTAGTCTATGGACCATCCTGTGAGATGTCTGTAAAATGTCCACAAAATGTCCATTGAGTTCATTTAGTCCATGACTTTGGGCTTCATCTTTGTTGGTGGTTGCTCAGGATAGGAGAGGTGGTGTGTTGCATGGAGTTATTGGGCACCAAAGTCAGCTCAGGTTGGGTCACTGCTGCACTTGCACTGCTTCTTGTAAGGCTTGTCTTCCTTTGGTTCAGGTGGTTCCTGCTATGGTAATTCTTATAACATGCAACTCAGATCATGGGTTACAACAATTTAAAGGTGTTTCCATTACAACTGCCACCCCTGGTCCCTTGGGGCCGGGTTATAGGGTTTAACATTGCAAGGAACTCCTCCCCTTGCTCCTAGCCTGGCTAGCAACAAGGGGTTCCTGCTATAGTAATTCCCATAACATGCAACTCAAATCCCGGGTTACAATTTAAAGGTATTTCCATTACAATCTTCACCCCTGGACCCTTTGGACCAAACCATCGGGTTTAACACTGCAATGGACTCCTCCTGTTGCCCCTGCTCCAGCTTGGACTTATCCACAGACTGCAGTCCCTTAGTGATTTACCTGCTCCAAGTGGAGCCTTATCTATGAGCCACAGTCTCTCCAGGGGTATACCTGCTGTGGCATAGACTTATCCACAGCCACGGTCACTTAGAGGTGCACCTGTTCCAGCGTGGCCTTCTCCATGGGCCACAATGCCTTCAGAGATATACCTGCTCCAGTGTGGCCTTACCCACAGCCATAGTCTCTTCAGAAGTAAACTTGCTCCAGCATGGCCTTACCCATGGCCACACACTTTGAGGTGCTCCAGCATGACCTCACGCACAGCCACTTCAAGATGTACCTGCTGCAGCACAGACTTATCCACAGCCACAGATGCTTCGAGGTGTACCTTCGTCAGTGTGGACTTATCCTTGGGCCACAATCCCTTCAAGAGGGATAGACAGACATAACCATGGCCACAGACGCTTCAAGACATACCTGCTCTGGCATGGGCTTATCCACGTCCACAGATGCTTCGGGATGTCCTGCTCCTTCGTGGACTCATCCACAGGTCACAGTCCCTTCGGCTCAGGTTGACACTGGAGCTCCAGCCTCTCCAGTACAGCAGCACAGAAACAGCAGCGACGCCCTGGCCATCGGCCAGTCCAGGGGCATGGCCACTGCTGTTATCAAAATGTTCCCAGGCACGGCAGAGTGAGATGATCAGCAGTACAGCAAGCAGCAAAAGCAAAAAGCAGCCACTAAAGAGCACTAGACTTTAATATAAAGTAAGGCAAGCAAGCCCTGTGGCAAACGCAGTACCTTCTAGTACTTACAAGATTTAAGATCTTACCTTACAAGACTGAAATATCATTGTGTTATCTGTCCTTTGCAGCAGAATAAGTCTATTTGATAAAATGAGATATTTTTAATTCTTACTAAAGTGTGGCTAAAGAAATGAGGATCAAGAGGCACTGTAGAATAATGAAACAAGTCTCACATATCCACTATGTTCTCTGCAATCTACATATTGGATACATAATCTGATTTTATGTCATTTTCCCAAACTTTGTATAGTCTTTATATTATAGAATTAAGACTAAGAAATTAATAGTTGTTTAAAGGCAAGGTGTACATCTCAAAATGCAGTTTGTCTTCTGGAATCTTAATTTGGGATGAAGAAAAGGCAGCTGTACCCTTTACTGAGTCCCTTTAGTTATAACTTCTTGTCCCCAAGACACTTCAGGAAGCATTTTGGTACCAGGGTGTTGAAAAGATATTCAGTATGGTGAGTAAAGAAAGCACCTAAGATTTTCAGAACAGCCTCCTGCCAGATTCAGATCATTTTATGCCCACCTTGCCTCTCCTCCATCATTTGTGTTTTAAAGGTAAAAAAATTAATGGTTCAACTGGTACGTTGTTCTGAACCAATCCAGGGGAGCAACGTATTCCAGAGCTATATAGCCAGAACTAACATTTTTGTTCATGTTTATAGCAGGGAAGAATTCTAACTTGCAATTAGTGTGGCACTTTCAGGCGGTTAGAGGTTGACCTTTTTTCTGTTTTCAGGCTCCAAACTGTATGCTGTCATTTCTGTTATCTTCAGAGAACGAACGGGGTTAAACCCTCACGCGTATCAGAGCTCCACATAGAAGAGTGGCAGAGGAACTGAAGATGGCTTGAGTCACTTTTCTTGGGAGACCTTAGCGCTGGTTACAGCATTCCCAACAGCTTTTTTTTACACGGAATTTAAAAATACGCCTTCCCCCCCAACTCCAAAACCCACCTGTTGGGATTCTTTCATCAAAAAGAAATGTAAAATAACCTGGACTTGCATCTTTCAGCTCCTTACGATATTGCCTCCACATGTCATGTGGA
Organism: Nipponia nippon; assembly: GCF_047370975.1. Lineage (NCBI taxonomy): Eukaryota > Metazoa > Chordata > Aves > Pelecaniformes > Threskiornithidae > Nipponia > Nipponia nippon. The sequence continues at coordinate 75,727,853 of NW_028262369.1, read as the reverse complement.
GCACATTAAGCTGACTTTCCATCAACAGTAAAAATTCCCCATGGCTGGGGACTTTGTCTGAGCCACGGTATTTTTAAAGTTTTTTTTTGATGTTTCTCTGCTGGTCGAGCACAGCCTTGCCCCCGACTCCTCTCTGCAGGACCACAGCCTAAGTTGCACACATGTAACATACCACTAAGAAAGAGCTGCAAAAAAGGCTTTTTTGCTCAGGCTGGAGTAACTGAGGAGAGCGACAGTAACTCCCCAACACCCGTTCACTCCTAAATGTCTTTCAGAGTTTCCCTCCTCTGCCCCCTCAGCGCTGCCGGCGGGGAGCGGTCCCGCTCCTAGCGCCTGCAAGCGGCAGCGCGCCGGCTCCCCCGACTCCCGGCCCGGCGCCCGCCGGGGGCGGGGCGGACCCCGGATGCAGTTGCTGCCCCGGCGGCCAGTTCCTGTGCGTGCCCTCGGCCTGTCGCCCGTCCTCCGCGACATGTCGCTGGTGGCGGAGGCCTTCGTGACTCAGCTGGCCGGTGAGGGGCGGGTGACGGCCTAGAGAATCGCGGGCGGGCGGGACGTGGCGGGCAGGGCCCCGCTTCCTGTCAGACGCTGCGCTCCGGGTCGCAGCCTGAGGGTGGCGGCGGAGCTGGAGCCGCCCCGCTGGGGTGCGGAGCCAAACCCCCGCGGCCTCGGTCCCCTGGGTGAGCCCTCGGGACGGGGCTGGGGCGCCCTGGGAGCCAGCCGGCCGCGCCTGCCTCAGGGAGGGGCGGCTGTGGAAGGCGAACGGCGGGCCGGGGGAGGCAGGGGGCTGTACGGAGGCAGGGGCTGTACAGGGGGCTGTACGGAGGCAGGGGGCTGTACACGGGGCTGTATGGAGGCAGGGGGCTGTACAGGGGGCTGTACGGAGGCAGGGGCTGTACAGGAGGCTGTACGGAGGCAGGGGGCTGTACAGGGGGCTGTGCGGAGGCAGGGGCTGTACAGGGGGCTGTACGGAGGCAGGGGGCTGTACAGGAGGCTGTATGGAGGCAGGGGGCTGTACAGGAGGCTGTATGGAGGCAGGGGCTGTACAGGGGGCTGTATGGAGGCAGGGGCTGTACAGGGGGCTGTACGGAGGCAGGGGCTGTACGGAGCTCAGCCCTGGGCCCCTTTGCCCTCTTGTCGCCTGCCTGGCACTTGGAGGCGAGGGCAGGTCACCCTGCACAGCTCCCCACAGAGCACAGGGGTGCAGGTTCGCCAGGCCCCCTCCTTTATGGGGTCCCTTACCCCTATGCTAGGGCGCATCTTTACTTTGGTTTAATAACTTCTCTGTCTTTAAAACTATTTACTTTTCTTCAGTGGTCCAAAAAACTGCATCGTATTTATAATTACAGCAGCTGGAGTTGAGTCCCGCTGTGTGGGCGAGCTCAGCGTGGTGCCACCCTCTCCCCGCGCCCCACGGGAGCGTGCCGTGTGTGCTGTGTTGCTCTTGTGAAGCTGGGAGATGCGACAGTGCCTTTGCTGCTTGGTAGTGCTCTTGTGATCTGCTGCAGCTGGGCCACGTAAACTGGATGTGAGTCGTGTCGTAAAAGAGAAATGTGGATCGCTGTGGAGTTATTTAGCAAAAAATGACATTAATCTGCTCTCAAGCAAGAAGAAAACATGCACCTTGGGTAATTCCTGGCTAGGAAGTTCAAAATCCAGTTAGTATGTTGCACACTGAAAATCAGTGCATTGGCCAGTTTCTCCTTACTTGTTATTCTCTGTTCCTCGTTTCTTGCTGCTACACAAGCTCACAAGTAATAAATACTGCAAGGAGACAGCATTTTAACTGCTACTGACCTGTTGAGGCGTAACCCGCTTTTTTGTCTCAGGAGCTGGGTCTTCTGCCACTTGGTAGGATTGGCATTTGTTAATTCATAGATGTTAGCACAAGCCATGCTTACACTCTAAGGGCCAGAGCCCTGGATCCTCAGGGTGTGGAGAATATGGCACGATCAGCATTGCTTCATGCCATTTACTAGCCTTTATGATCTCTTTAGTATATTTTATTTACATTGTGAAACACAAGGATAATGACATATGTGAGTAGGTGTTGATTCTGCTGGATTCCTCTGTTCTGTGACCATTATGGGTATTCTAGAGTGACAGCTTGCTGATATTTACTTTCTTCTGGAATTACAACCTCAAAACTATACTGTATGTAGGTATCTCATTGCTTTCTTGTTGAAAGTGCTGGTTATTTTCGCAACAACTTCCCACTAAACAAGCAAATTTTTGTGGAATACAGCAATGACAGACCCAAATTAAGTACAGTGTAAGGAAAATGTGTGTTTGAAAAATGGGAAACAAGAAGACAAAGTTCTGCAACAACTGGCTCTTTCCCTCCTTGCTGAAGCATTCTTATTCTGTTCCTAGAGAGATGTTTGCCCCTCCTTTGGGGTAGTTGGATGCTGCTTATACTAGTCAGACTCTCGTGCTAACAACTGTACTGTTAAGGTGGTGCTTTGAGGGCATCAGAGCTGCTCAAGTACTTCTGGACACTCCTACAATTTAATAAGCTTAAAACAGTAGCACCTCATCTTTTACCTGTCAGTCACAGGTTAAGTGATGCTCGTTTTCTTTTTATAGGTAAAGTAGTATGTAGGCATCTAATAGAAAAATACTGGCAATGTTCGTCTATTTCTGCAGAGCAGAAATGGTTGGTGCTTATTTTATTAATCTTGTGCTTCTGCTGGATACACAGCTGTGACTTAAGGTACAGTAGAAATCCTTGTTGCAGACCTGTCCACTGAATCATTCTTTAAAACAAAATTATGACATTGCCTTTGCTTTCCCAAAAGTGAATCAGTATCAAAAGCAGTTATCTGCCTTGAAAATAAAAAATACCTTTGCCAGTGGGTCGTGGCCTTCCTAGCTCATCTGTATTATGTACCAGTCCCAGACTGAAACTAAATAATGGCAAAATCACTCCATTTGTTCATATGGAAGATTTTTCTAAGGGGAAAAAAAAAGTTATCCAGGATCTTGGCCAATACCCAACGTACTTCTAGATTTCCTGAGATGTTGCACAGACACAGAGTATATTTCCTTCTGGTACCAAGAAGATATAAGTGTCCCGCAAATGTAAGAATATTTTTGAGGAAGAAAAGTGGTGCATCTGCAAGGAAAAAATACCACTTAACAATGACACTTGTTTTAATAGTGTCTTGTCCCCATATCTGTGGTTGTGAATACTGCCTTTCTGTTATGTATGGATGGAAATTTAAGAATGATTGAGAATTTTTTCCATGTCCATAAAAATGAAATTTGATTGGCTTGTCATTGAGAGTCTTGTCCGTGAAGACGGTTGCTTTGTCGTGGCAGTTGCAATGAACTACCGCTGCTCTAACATGTAACAGCTATAAAGCATGGGTCTTTGCATGCAGGTGTTTAAAGACAATCATCCCAGCATAGTTTGTTTTCTAGAAAGGTTTTAAAAGCTGAGGGGAGGGTTTTAGTAGAGAAAAGGATCATAACTTTCTTTTACACACTGACTTGCTTGTGTATGTATTTGAATTTTTTTTGTTAAGTACTACCTATCTTCACCTTTCCTGCACCTTATACATTCATTTTTGACGTGCCTATTCACTGTCTCAGCAAAACTGAAGCACAGAAAATACCAACATAAGAAAAACTTTTTTTACTCTGAGGATGGTTTAACATTGGAGCAGGTTGCTCAGAGCAGTTGTGGAGTCTCCATCCTTGGAGATGCTTAGCACCGAACTGGAGATGGCCCTGGGTAACCTGCTGCGGCTTACCCTGGACCTCCAGAGGTGCCTTCCAGCCTCAGCTGTTCTGTGACCATCAGTTGCGCAGCCCGCTTGCGCTGCTGCAGTAATTCAGCACCCTCTCTGTGCAACATGCGTTCACCCGAACATGCTGAGCATAGCCTGCTGCTGTAATGCATTAATGATTAAATACAAAATGATGACTAAATCACTTACGTGGAGTAAAACACTTGCTTTAGTGCCATTCAACTGTTCGCTTATTCAGAAATATAGAGGTTGATTCTGTGTCTCAGGGAATAATAATAAAGAAATATTTCCATAGCTTCATGAATTGCAAGCATGTTATGTCACATTTTAAATCATCTATTGCTGAACTGTAGAAAATATTAATTGGATAATATGGTAGAGAATTTGTTTAGAGTAGCTCAGCATCAATCACATATTAACAGGATAGGAAATGAGTGTTTATACTGTAAGAAGAATTAGAGTGCCAGCTTTCAAGTCGTCCAGAACATTAATCTTTCTAACTCTAGTAGTTTTGAGAAGCTGACTGCTCAAATCATCTATAAAAGATTGTTGAAAAGATGTTTAATTGATCACTAAATTACTCAATATGCTTTACTTTTTTTTCCCTCAAAACATTAGTTTTAGATCAGTGATCAAAAGAGAGAAAATAATATCCTTGTTTGTCCTTTGATCTCTGGAAAATTACTGCTGTTTATTGCTGTTGAGTTATGTCCAAGGGTCTTAGGCTAGTTTTAATACTAAGGGAAATGAATGCAGTTTGAAAAACAGATGCCCTCTGCCTTCAGATATTTTACATTCTTAGTGAGTCTACCTCCAATGTGACATGCCAGAGCGAAAATAAATCTCTGACGTGCATGTTTTATGTATTGAGACAAGCTGCAATTTGGCTGAGAACAAATACATAGGGAATGAAACCTGACCACCTAAATTGTTCCTGCACATAAAGACATAAAATTTCAACTCAGTATGCATTTTGTGCATCAAAATGTGCATAGGTAAATGTTAACATTTCCTGCACATGTAAGGTGAAAAAAAGTTATTCTTGCTTGATAATAGGTTGTCTGCAGCACAGATTGTTTAAGCCTCCTGCAGAGGTGCTTGTAGTCAAAAAGAGGTGATTTGAAAATACCAAATTTGTCAGGCTGTATGATTTTATCTTACAGTGTTCTTTTACATGTGCTTTTTTTTTTTCCATTGGTAATAAAACTAAAAGGAATCGCTTTAACTCTTGCTCAGTTTCAATAAACAAGTCTCTTGCGCTGCTCTTGCCAATTTGTGCTCAGACACATATGTTTTATGAGTTGATTTGAACCAATCCTTTGAGTGGATTGCCTATCTAATCTTTTTTTAGGTCAGGGGAAAAATGACTTTCTTTCACAATTATTATAGTCCAGTACATATTTCATTTTAGATATTGTTATTTCTTGTTTTTAAAAAGCAATATAATTACAGTTTATGATAGAGTATGCTTCTATAGTTGTTTCTGGCTCCATTAAGACTAAGCAGTCTTTCTCTAATCAGCATTTTATCGTTGCATGTTTTCTGCTAAAGTAGTATCTTCTTTTCTCATGCCAGAAATGAGAGTGCTCTAGAAATATTGGTAACAAAATCAGTACATGAAAAGTAACACATATTTTGTTATTGTCCAGTTTGACTTGCAAGTGAGCTTTCATCAGTTGTGGAATGATTCGGGTGTGAGTGCTGTTTAGGAGCTCACAAGAGGTCACAGAAGAACAACTTCAGAGAGGAACCAGATTTTTCTTCTCTTTCTCACTCCCTTTTTCTCTCTGGTCCTTGGATGCTCTGTTCTCTGACTGTCCCTAGGCACTAACATGGTCTCCTCGTGTAGATTTGGACCCTATGAGCTGCTTCCTTTTCAAAACAAGAATGAATGAAAGAGCTTGGTTGCTGTCCTTCTTTGCTCTAGTTGAACAGGCGTCACATGCTGCTGCATTGCTGGGCATTTTCAGCTGTCTCTTTTGAAAGTAAGTGAAAAGCTGCAGCTGCATGCAAGCCGTGGGGAGGACAGAGAGAAAGTCCACACCGGGTTCTGAGATTTTTATTATTATTATTTTTAAATTCTGGTCTTTAGTTATTAAGAAGACAACATAGATGTCATGTGAACATGGATGTTTTAATACAAACTGGAGGAATTTACATGTAGTAGTAAAACCTATGAAATGCATAGGAAGGATTGGAAACATCAAAAGAAAAAATTACAATGGTGCTGCAAAGAATGCAGAAAAAATTGGTACCAGTCTCATTTGGGGGGGAAAAAGCCTAACCAAAAAACTGGAGTGTGCATACTGAATTGGAGAGCAAAAATGCTGAGAGATGGGAATTTTTAACAGTTCTGCCTTCTAGCTGTTGTATAATGAAATTGAAGCTGATGTATTGCTTGCATTCCTAGCAAGAACTTTCAAAGTCCATCTGCATGTGTATTTTTTTTTTTTTTTTTTTTGCATTTGAGTGCCATATTGGAGAAACTGGATGCATTGCAGTGTGTTCACTGAAAGCCTTGGAAAAGAAATGAGGAAGACTGTGAGGATATGATGAAGAGAAGAGGATAAACGTTTTCAGATTTTGAAGTAGGAAGTCTGTAGTGTTTCCCAGAGGTGAGGAGGAGCCTGAGAGGTGCTGTTGCAAATACCATTGTCTGTTTTGGGCTGACTTAAAGACTGTGAGCCCTAAAGCAGCATCTTCCCCCTTGCTAGTGGCAGTGCTTGGCTGGCTGACTGCACCAGTGCTAACTGCTTGCATTTCTACCCTGCAGAGCTCTCCTGCCTAGAGATCTCAGCTCTTCTTGCCTCTTTGCAAGACTCTGGCACAGAGAGTCTCTGTTGTCATCACTTTGTAGCTGCTGGTACTTCTGTGCTCAGGGCTGTGGGCAAGACAGGAAAGAGAATGAAGCGGAGCCTTAACAAAAGGCCAGAGGGGCCAGGGCTGGGTGAGCAGGAATTGTGTGTGTGGACTAGCTTTTGGAGCAGGTATGGGATATTGAGGTCCTGTCTGGCGGGACAGATGTGTAGGTTCTCTGTTGTGGATCAGAGTAGGGGTGCTGTGGATGAGAAGCAGGGAGCTCCTTGGGGGACTTTGCCGAAATTGTGTTCAGACTGCCTGCCAGACATCCTTAGGGGAGAAGGAGTTCAGACTACCACAGAGAAGAGGGGATCTCAATCTAAGAGAGCTTTCAAAGGACTGATTTAAAGCATACAAATGTAGATAACATGGCTAAGAAAGGTCCCCATCCAGTAAGGCGCTTAAGGCATTCGTGAGTATCATACCTCCAGTGTCCTGCTCTTCAGAGCTCCTGTGCTTGAAGTTTCAGTACTTAAGTCAGGGCCAAAGAGGGGCAAGGGACTTAAGTAGCACAAAGGGAAGGGATTGATTTAGAGATCTATAAAAAGCTGTAATTAAGAATTACAGAGCTTCGAGATGGAGCATTTATGCTGAATATCAGGAATAAGTAAAATAGCTCCAGCTTGTCAGGACCTTATAAATAAATCTTTTGAGATCATTTAGCTGGCACACTCTCTGATTTTTCTGAAGAAATCCAGATGTTGATTTGGGAACAACTTTTATTTACGGATTTGATTTTGTTGAGATTTTTTGGCCTCCTCTTCTGATGGGAGGCATGATTCTGCAAGTGCGGAGATGCTGAGCCATCTCCCACCTGTGGCCTCCTCTAGCGTGAGAGCGCTGAGCACCCTGGGGGATTGAACCGCAGATGTGTACTCTCTGGAAAGTCGACTCAAAGACAGTAACAGAATTGGACTAATGCTTAAATACTGGCAATTAATAGCTTTCTTGGAGGGCAAAGAAGCAGATTGTGTCATGCTGAATGGCTGCTGCAGTAATGTCACACGCTGACTGTCTTAGTGGTACAGCCACAGGAAACTCAAGTTTGAGAATTGCTGCTGAGATTGAATCTTTATGTTGACAGTCTGCTTGATCAATAATTACTGAACAGTCATGATTTATCTGAATTGTAATATCTCTGTGAAGGCGGCCTCGGATGGATTTAAGCAAATGATGTAATTATTTGATACATGATTTAATGCATACTGTTTAACTTGTGTGAAAGTTGGTTTTCATTTGGCAAGGCACTATGAAACACTTTTTGGTCCTTTGTTCGCAGAGCCAGGCAGTTGCTGATGCTTTCATTTTTTCTTGGCCCTTGTTAGTTTACAGGATCAGGCCAGTTACATGAAATTGATCTGTACTCAGTGTGGGTGGGTTGAACTGGTGGGTCTTAAGGCAGCTAATTCACAACTTTCTCATACTTCCTTTATTGATCACTGTTAATGTACGAGATGTATATTTTTAACTGCTTTGGTTCCAAAGTGGCTGCAGCTTCACTGTATATATGTATACACCCCTCCACTTATTTCCTGTAATAAGGATATAGAAACACATCAATTCCTGGCATTTTCTTTTTAAAGAATGTATTGCTACTTGAAAATATGACCGATTTGTATTATGAAGAGAATGAAGTGATCATCCGCTTCTTTTTGATGCATTTTAACATCAAGCAGCTAATAATCCTCTTTCCTTCTGGAGTTTGTGGGATAGCTTTCTGTGTGGTTTTCTTTGGGTTACTACATCTAGACCATAGTGAGCAGCAGGTCCCCCCATAGCACCAGTCATGGGAAACCAAAAAGGGTAACTGTTTTCCTGCTGATTGTTATGATGTTTGATGTGTAATGTTTGGAGACTTGTAAGTAGTGTTGTTGGATGTGGATGTTGCCCAGATGTAAGACTAAATTTCTTTTTAGTGTTTACTCTTGTGAGAAAACAGTTTTGAGGTATCTCATTATAATTTAATCAAATTTGTACCTAGGGAGAGGCTGAAGGAAACTATGTGGAAATAATGTGTAAGTTAATCTCTCCAGCTGCAATATTGCAATACAGTGATTCAAATTAATGCCAACATTTTTGTTGTTGTTTTTAATAGAGGATATCTTGCCTCTTGGTTGTTTTAATAGGCCTTTAATGCCACGGGAACCAAACTGGTAAATACAGATATTTCAGCTTTCCTCCTTTTTATGCAAGTTCAATATCAAAGTGTTTGAGAAGAATATGACAGAAAGGAAACTGATCCATGCAAATGTGGTGACTTTAGAGAAGGAGTAGTCTTCATTTCTATATGATCCGTATGCAACTTCTTAACATTTCAGGAAATTGCTCTGTCTGAGAAGATCAAATGTTCCCGGGCCAGGTCCTAGTCTCACCTACACAACAGCACAGATTGAAATGCATGGAAGAGATTGTTAGTTGACTGAGTACTTAATTTACAGAAGCAGAAAGAAGATATCAAAGGATAAATTCCTGGCATACTGAGAATTCAGTAAATTTTAATTTATAGGAGATTTGGGGCAGAGATTGTCTTGATTTACTTCTCACTGTATAGTTTCAGTACTTGAGAAATAATCAACAGGATAGTAACATTCTGTGTTAATTCTTTAGCCTTGATTCTACGAAACTTTTAACCTGTTGATAACTTAACATCTTGATGCCGGGATCCACAGGTCTCTGGCGTTTGTCTGTGGCTGATATTCAAGAATGCTGCAGCTTGACAAGTGTGCTAAATGAGTGGCAGACTAGCAGGGCAAACCACACCACATACCCTACTGCTTGAAACTGGCTATTCATTCTAGACTGCTGGAATGGCTAAATTGTTGTTTAGCATATTCCACGATTTAACGTGCAAAGTATTTTGTGTCTTCTCATTTTCACAGTGAGAGTCCTGTTTTTTTAAGTAACAGGATTAAAGGCATAACTGTAAACCATTTATTTAATTTCATCTCTTTCATCATCATGAAGCTGCTTGGGGAAGATGGATGAAAATGTCTGTTTCCCCCATCCATCCAGGCAGCACTGACACAGGATGAACAGTTTCACAGTAATTCAGAGTGTAGGAGTTGAAACCAAGGTTTGTACATTCATAAAGAGACTCTGAATAGCCTGGACAAGGAATTGGTGGGGCCGAGGCACTGTAGAGCATCTTGGGAATGTGGTACTTCCTTTTGCGGAGACTTCACTGGGGAATGTTATTGCAGCCTCTCATTCTTTGAATTAAGATTCACCTCTGTGCAAGTATAGTATGTCCTGTTTTGAGAGCATTAGTTGGAGCTGAGATGTGTGTAGGCCTCAGGTGAGCTGCTGATCCCCTCCTGATAGTGGGGTCCAGTGCTCTTAAGTATCGCTACAGCATATGTGCATTCTTCTCTCTTGCTGTCCCAAAAGTATTTGGGTGGATAAAATCTTATTATTGAAATGGCAGTCTGAAACAGCTGGAAACGTTGAAATCAAAATGCTATTTGAATATCTGTCTCTGGCCTTAATGTTGCTCAAGTAAAACATTTCACCACAAAATCTGAAAAATGCACCTAATGCAATACATTTTCAGTGGCAAAGAATTTGACGTGACTGTCGTGACTCATTCTGTGTTTTGGAAGTTTTTTGTAAGAGCAGAAATGATGTCCTTTCTAGGTCATTCTTTGACATGACAGGTGAGGAGTCTAGGAATCTGTTCTAAGAGATAGCTACAAACCTGAATAATTAAAACTCCATTGGGAACATAAAACACACTGGTTCACAGAATTTTCTTCTAAAAGTCTAATTTGACGCCTAAGAACCCTGGTAACACTTTGAAATCTACATTTTTCATGCTAAACTGTTAATAAGTAAAACACTTTGACTAACAAACACGTTGAGCTTAGTGAAATTGTCATGCATTTTGACTCATCCACAAAACCAAAGAAGATTTTATGTAGGTGGTCTACTTGCTGTTTAACTTCTCCGGTTGTTGTGATGCTGCATCTGCTGAATTCTCAGTTCCTAGGATAACAAGCCTTATGCAGTGATGCTTTCTCTGTCCATCTCCCTTTAGTTCTCACTTCCCAGTAACTTTTGAGCTCAAAGCTCATTTCAGACATATTTAACAGGGAGGACTGATCCTGCGGATGGTTGTTTCCTGTAACTAGCATTAAAACAAGCAGTGTGGTAGAGGAGAAGTAGGGAAAGACAACAGTAGGAGGTTTGCTTCTCCTGAACAAACAGCGGACAATCCACAATGAAAGACTAAATATTTGAATTTGTTAAGCATGGGAAAAGTTTCAGTAGGGTGGGAAAACAACTTTTATGAAAGACCGCAAGCCTGAGAGAATCCCATTGAAAACCACACAATAGTAATTCCTCTGATTATGGAGGCAGAAGGAAGAACCGAATAGTTCCTTATTCTTAAGATATGTAGAGAAGCTATTCCTGTAAGGCATACTTCCAGGCAGTTATTTCATCCTGGGAGCAGCTAATGATAAAAATGTCTGTTGTGTAGGATCTAACACATAAATGTGATTCTGTGTGGAAAGCTTCTAAAACTGAATTGACATTACATTTGTTAATTTTCTCTTTATATACCTAGCACCACAGTAGCTGTGGTTAGCAGGGAAACGAACATGTGCAGACCAGAAGATTATAGTTGCCGAAGGATAAACTGGATTTGACTTCATTAGTGCACAAATGATAAGTTTGTGAGGAGTTATTATAGCATTAATCAACTTGATAGATTGGAAATATGACAGAACTGAAGCAGCGTGTAATATTAGTGCCTATTATTCTACAAATTATGTCTTCACCTACATTCATAAGGCAAGAGTCATTGCCGTACATTAAAGATGTTACACACTTTCTCCTCTTGTGGAGGCATGTGACATCCCTTAAGCAATTCCTCCTCCTCTCTTCCCCCAACGGGGTTCTGGTCTCCCTTAGCTGCATGTTTTCACCTTACAACTAATCGAGGGCGCCTTGGGAGCTGATATTTGAATTTATCTTGCACCTTATGAACCTGGACATCTCGTGTAGCAGCATGTATTTAAACTTCTTGCTCCATCAGAAAAAATATTTCATACTCTAAACATCGTGGAAGAAAGAGAGTGAGTAGAAATTGGAAGATATGAGGCAGATAGTGAGTGGGTATTTAATTCTTTGATTTCCAGAGGATTGCACAGGCTTTGTGTATGTACCTCCAGTATCGTTGAACACAATCTGCAGCATGCAATTCTGAATGCATGCTGCAGAATGTTTTTTCTAGGATATGAGTGAATCTTAATGTGAAGTTGATTGTTTTAAAATCCAGTCCATACAGTGATAGCAAAATCAGTTATCCTTTATCTGGTCTGCATACAGAGAACGGAAGGTCTTGGTTCAAGGCTGGTGAGCAAGTGCCACCTCGTCCGAACACCGTCAGAATTGTGACCTCCCTCTGGAGACCCTCAGGTGCCAAGTGCAGGGGGTATTATTCATTCATTGTCTTAGAACTGCTGAAATTCGGAGTTTAAGGTGTACTAATAATGAAGGCTGAGATTTTCATGTGGCTGCTTGTCCTCGTTTCATTTACTTGTCAAAATACATATATTAGTACACAACTAAACTGCGACTCAGTGAATGCAAAGATTTTAAACTACCCTTGTCCTTTCCTTCCATCAAGTTGGGCGTGTACTGCTGTGTACTAAGACTGTGGGATAAAGACTTCATATCAAGACTAATGAAATTAGGATCAGCAGATATGGTTCATGAAAATCTGTATGTGATCAGTAGAATGTGGAAGGAAAATTTAAGACGATAAAGGCAAACAAGTTACAAAAAATATTCTATTTGTTTATAGCATGGATGTGGCATGCCTTAGCAGCAGTGTAGTTTTGGATTCTGTGTGCCAAGAAGCTGTTTTATATCTATCTATCTATCTCCATGGCTGCATATAGCTTAGTGCCAAGATCAGACTGGAATTAGTGTTTGAATGTCTTGAAATATACCTAGTTCTTTTGTTGGAAAATGAAAAGTTCACTTGATTTTTGTGGGCCTAAAATATTTCAGCCATGTGCTTTTATAAAAATAGGCCACTTCCAATTTGGGCTGGAATCTAAGAATTAGATATAAATCTGACATTTCAATCTAAAGAGAGTCAGGCAAACATTTTCAGTAGAAATGGGCCCATGCAATTTGAAGTTCTCCATACCATTTTGGGCATGTAAAAAGGATGTTTTCATTGGTTGGCTGGAGTATTTATGAGATCAGTGTACCTTTGTGACTTAGTTACTTCTGTAAGTATCTCAGAGTCCACCACTGATAAGTTTGCTAAAGTATAGTAGTAACATTCTTAATTTCCTCATTCCATTTGCTCTTGCAAGACCTCAGTGGATCTGGAGAAATGTATGTTGGATAAATTATTCTAAACAGTTAAGGCTGTAGTGCCGCAGACCCTATTTTAGTCTCTTTTTATTTAAAGAAGTAAATGTACTTCCACCTCAAGAATTTTTACTCCAGGGCAAAACTTTAATGGAGGGGTGTAAAACCAATAACTGCTACAATAAAAGATAAAACATTTTTTCATGACACTTAAATGTGATTAGTTGCTTTCTCATGCCCATACTAGTATAGCTTTGATAGGCTCTGTGCCTCAATGTTAAAGGCAGTGACCTTTGCAAAACTGTGTACAGTGTTAGGAGCTGTACAGTTCTATGTGACTTCCATAAAAGTTAATACGTCATGAGTATCCAAAAAGAACGATAGTTAGAAAATCCTGCATTTTTTTTCCTTTGAGTTCTAAGGGCAAAGACACAAAGAATGACCTTTCTGAAGCCAGTGGCATATTTCTGTTTGAACCACACATAGTTATAGACATTATTGCTTTAAAAAATAATTTATATGATGAGAGCATTAATTTTGTTTACAAATAGCTAGTTTGGGTAGAATATGAGGTTTGAAATGCTATTTAAAAATAGATTTTTAATCAGACATTAACAAGGAATGTAATGGAGACAAAAGAATGTGATGACCTGTTATCTTAATGCTACCATTAACAGTAAATCAGTACTGATTATTATTTTTGCCTTCCCATAAATTCAAGTGGTGTATGATTGATTAAGTGCAACGGTTCTCAACTGGAAGATGTGATTGTCTTATTTCCTTGCCCTTTTTTTTTTTTTTAACAACTGTTCAACTGTTTTGAACAACTGATGATGCATTTTTTTTAATGCATATTGACATTCCCGTCTTAGGGAATCATCGCCAGTATGTCATTTAAAGCAATAGGTAGTCCCAGTTGTCCTGGTGGGTAGGTTTCTGACATGCCTGAGCACCTGGCTTTGTGGGGATTATATGGGACCAGTCAGGACACAACTTTAAAAGGCAGAAAGCTTTTCCATTTCCCCAAAGCATTCTTCACACTTGTTTTGGAGGTTTGTGCCTCTCTCCTCTGCGTCTTGTTCTGTTTGTTCCAGAATTCTTTGTTTAGTACCTTAATAATAGTTGCTCTTGAGAGTGGCCAGAATTGTGATGGGAATGTGCACAAGGATGTCTTTATGGTGGAGGGAAAATAGCTGCTTGGGCTGCTTGAGAATTACAAGGCCGTTCTGTAATGTAGCTTGAATTTTAGCTTTTCTTGCAACTTTAAATTTTGGGACTTAGTTTTCGGCTCTGTGTTGTCCCTCTGTGAGCAGGAGAGAAGTATGGGAGAGGAGAGTGACAGTGGGACATTTTTAGGGCAGGTTAAATCTTGCATCAGCATCTTTGCAGTTTGAGTTCCTGTTCTAGGTAACATTCGTGTTCAGTTAGCATCTGCAAGCAAATTGTTGTTTGGCTTGCTTAATTAATTCCTCTTCTTTCCACAGCCGCAGAGCCTTGGCCTGAAAATGCTACGTTGTATCAGCAACTGAAGGGTGGGTACACTGGATTTTGCAATTAATAATGACTTTATTTTTAGAAAACACATTAAATATGCACTAAGATAATTAACTGCAAGGAAGCACAGAAACTGTTAAAAGAGTCCTTTGTGTTGTTTGTCTGGTCAGAGGTTTTAGCTACGCTTGCATCTGCCAATATAAACCAGCTATTCATGGCCTATAAGGTCCTTGGTTTATTATTGACTCATTATATTGGCTGCTCTAGGCAGTGTAAAATGATGTGGTTGCAGGCACAGTTGGCAGATTTACTGCACCAATAGCTGAGGCAGCAGATTTTTGAAGTCTTGTGGTAAAGTGGGCTCTCAGTAAAAAGGAACTGTTAAAATGTATAGGCTAGGATGGTTCAGGCTCCCTTTAGCAGCTCTTCATATATCATCAGATCACATTATGGCCCCCATTTGGGGCTCAGCAGCCTGCTACAGTTGTCAGAAGACTGCAAAGTAATGAAGACTAATAGGTAGCAGCCCTAGTCTTCTAAGCATGGAATTTTTATTGCAGTGAACTTGTCATCTTTCTTTTGTGTGACAGACCTAGACACAGTGTGCAATATTAACTGCAAGCTGCTTTTATAGGTTTCTGAATGCTTTTACTTTTTAGCCAGAGGAGTTATGAAGATGTGGTTTTATTTAACTTTGATTAGAAGAAGAGTAATTGGCATAAAACTCAAACATTTGGGTTTTAGTTGTGAGCATTTTTTATTGTACATTTGTGGTAATGTATGATAAATGCAATTGCATTTGCAGGAGAAATATTC
The DNA here is from genome assembly GCF_047370975.1 of Nipponia nippon. Taxonomy (NCBI): domain Eukaryota; kingdom Metazoa; phylum Chordata; class Aves; order Pelecaniformes; family Threskiornithidae; genus Nipponia; species Nipponia nippon. The sequence continues at coordinate 75,712,608 of NW_028262369.1, read as the reverse complement.
CTGGTATTCTTTTTTTTTTTTCCTCTTTCTTTTTTTAATACTTGTATCACAGGTTTTCCAGTCCAGCTGCATAATAATTATATATGTACTCTTTGTTTGAGGCGTAAGAAATGCAACCCAGAATGGCTAACAGTTACAGGTCAGTAGCTAAATGGGCACTGTGTTTTGTAATTGTGTTTTTTGGTTTTTTCTTTCAACAGAGGAACAAATTTTGCTTTCTGATAATGCATCTTCCCTTGCTGTTCAGGTAAAATGTCATATTTTCTAAACTAAAGAAGTTAATTCCGTTTTATTTTTTGAATGATTATCTAGCTGAAGTAACTGTATTTAGCTAAATGAATAATTTAAGGATTATTTCTGTTAAAATCAATGACTTGTTTTCTGCATCTGATGTGCTTTACATTGTCATTGAAGTGCCAGAGCCTAAAGGACATGAGAATTTGAGAGTCCTATATAGAGTGCCGCTGCTTGTACTCATATTTATATTGGTCTATGTTTGTACAGTGTCTGCTTGTCTACCTACTCTGGGAACTGTGCATGGTTCCCATCTTTTGTCACTTGGTATGCTGGTTAGTCTTGTAACATCTTGCATGGTGCTTGCTGGTTATTTAATTCTCAAAGCTAATGCTGCCCCAAACTCGAGGCATATTTGCTTCATGCTGTGGGCATCAAATCTCTGTATGTCTCTGATAGGTTTTCTCAATTTCATCATGTGTACAGAATTGAGATCCAATGTGGTTTTTAGAAACAGTCCATATAATTGACAAACTTGCATCTCTAATTGACTTAAAAACACCTCTGTGGCTGTGAAGTCTGTGTAAACTCCATTAACCTGTTAGGTTCAGTAACCCCAAATCTCGAGGGGGTGTTTTCCCCGTTAGTAGAGAGGGCCTGGCTGTCAGAAGTGGTGGTGAGCAGGATGTCTGTAAGGTTCCTGTTCTTCAAAGCAACTTTGCTGCTGCTTTGCGTAGTAGGGAGTTGCACTGTTCCCCTGCATCTGGCTTTTTGTGTGTGGTCCAGCTCAGAGCAGCTAGAGCAAGCAGTCTTTGAGGGCTGTCCAGAACGGTCACATCTTATTTAGCCAAAGTGGGACACTTGGAAACTGTAAGTAACATTACTGGTGAAAAGGTTAGGGTCATGGTAGCTACTTCCAGGATCCCTAACTTTTTTCCTCCCAGCCTGGCAATCTATGAAATACTTCTAAGAGTTAATTCTATCACAGCAAGAAGGTACCTTTATCCTTTGCTGGAAAGATGAGTCATCTTTGATGCACCAAATAAATAAGGCAGTGTTTATTTGTTTCGGCAGTGTGTTTTATATCGTGCCTCACAGTAATACAAATAAGTGTTTTTGTTGCTCACTTGATCTCAGTGTTCCTTTTTACTCCAGCAACTGTATTTTTTGTGGTTCTCATGAATTTTGTTACCATCTAGCAATACGTGTGGGTGTGGCTTGTATTTAAAACACAAAGAAAAGACACAACAACATAACCCTAAAATTTCCTTTTCTAATACATCATTTTGCTTTACTGTTTCCAGTCCATTGTTATCCTACACATGTCACTTAGATGATAAATTAACTATAATATATTAAAAATGCTTGTTTTTCTTCAATATTCTCTAGCTGGACAGCTGATAGTAGCCATGACTATAAATATGGTTCTCGTAGATATCTGATCTTAAACTTTATAGACCAATTTTGTATTGGGGAATCATATCTATTTTGAAGAATCTGTGTAACATGGTTGTGACTGCGAAAGAATAGCTATCCTTGGTGTCTTTGATCCATTTTGAAATGATACTAGGATCTGTAGTTATGTATTACTAGCTTAGTGATCAGAAAGCTTTAAATATACCGGTGTGTTTTGCATAAGGAAATTGCTGAGTTCCTCTGTTTTAGAATTTATTTTTTATTCTGATGAGAGCCTGTTTATCTTTTTACTGGATATCTTTTTGCTGGTGCTTTTTTTCCTTTTTTTTTTTTTTTTTGAGGGGGGGGTGTCTTTTCCTGAGAACGAACTGAGAATGGGGGATAGGAGGAGAAATAGGAGCTGGTACCTGGGACTTTTTCCCCACTATTACCATTCCTTTTCCCCCTGTTACTGATTTGGGGCACGTGAGTATCTCCAGAGCAGATACATAGCTTGTTCATGGCTTGTTGAACTTCCATGTGGTGAAAACGCATCAGAATTTTGAGTCCCTCTGATCAAAAGAGCATGTGGAGTCAGCTGCCATCAAATCTTTAAGGAATGTGGTTCACAACAAGACTCTAAATGTGCTGCAACTGGTCTTTCAGATCTTTCTCAAAATCTCCTGACAGCACCTCTTTGTAATGCTGCTCTGGGATAGCTCTCAGTGGACATATATGCAGATAGATACATAGAAAGAATAAAATCCAATGCCATAATAAGTAATTAGTGAGAGTAAAAGCTGACTGTTTTAAAATTGACGACCCTGCAATACAGATGGCATTTCATGTTCCTCTTGTCAACAGAGCAGATCAAGCAGGCAGCAGAGCAAGTTACTCTTAGTGTAGGTGTAACAGACTGTTGCAGGCATTTTGTTTGAATTAATGAGTAGTGAGGGTTGCAGGTTGAACGTAGGAAGTTGGTTGAGTCTTGCTGTTTTAATAATGATTGGACTTATGACTTCTCATTGTGCAATGAAGTCTGGGCTCCTGACTATAGCTACATGTCAGATAAGAGAGGGGAGGACAGAGTCTTCTGGGAATCGCTAAGTAACTGTGGTGGTGCCTTCAATAGTTAAAAACCAACCAAACCAACCAACCAAAAAAAAAATCCTCTTATCTTGCGGAACCTCTCTGCTGATTCTGGTAGGGTTTATTTTGTTGTTGTTGGTTTTTTTTAATTCCTCTTCTGCCCATTGTTGTCCTTGGAAATAGACTAAATTAACAATTCCTTTGTCTTTTGTTAGGCTCAGATTCTTTGTATTTGCTGAAAATGCAACATAACTTCAAATGAGCTAGTGCATTGTCTTTGGTACATCTTGGTGTTTGCACTCCTTGTTTGTTAACTTGAAGTAGTGTATTATACAATCCTGTTGAAAGTGAAGTCCATTTGATCTGCAAAATCTTGATATTGAATGAAGTTTTATTATCATTGCAAAGGAATTAAAATCAAGGGAAAATACTAACCAGTAATGATTATCAAGCTACAGGAAAGAGAACTTTGTACATAGGATGAAGGCTCTGTTCTTCTTGTGAGATGTTCAGCCCTGTTCCTATTAAAGTTAATGAAAACACATACACTTCCTGGGTAACATGACTCATGGTTAAAACCATTCTCTGCCTATTTATTGTACAGCTTCCATTATACAGCATTCCTGCTTATCAGTCTTATCATAGTAAAAAAAGCCACCAAAATCCAGAAGTGAATACACAACTGTATTTCAATAATAAAACAACTCCACAACTTCAAGGAGGGAAAAATGGAGTTTTAAATGGATTAAAACTGAATTGCCACAGGAGAGTATATTTCAGTCTGAAGCAGAGAGCCTGTCCAGGCCCCGTCTCCCTGTTGACGCCCGGTGCAGGTAAAGGCTTTTTATTTAGTGCCCGGGTGGAAGTAGTGTGGCTGCGTAGGAGGGAGGGGGTTAATACAGCTGTGCTGTGCCAGGCCTCTTGCCTCAAATGGCAACCCGGAGCATCTCTGTGCATTGTTCTAACTTGTGGGGAGGAGGAATGTGGATGCTGAGACTGCCTCTGTTATTACAGGTTCTCCTGAAAGCTTTATGCAGGTGGTCTCAGAGTCTTGCTTAAAAGCCTGTCTAAAATATTCAGGATTGTGGAGATTCTCATAGCTATCCTGAGGTTATAAAGCCTGCAGCTCCTTATGTTAAGATATGTATTAATTGCCTGTGCACTTGATGTCCTTGTAAATGATCTCGATATATTCCAGGAAAGTGCATTTAGAATTGTCTGTTCTTAGTCCTGAATGACAGAAGGATGTTTGGGCAATTTAAAATTGTGTTACACAGACCAACTGCTTATTTATTTCAACAAGCAATCAAATAAATGTGTAAATCACGTATGATTAATTGCCCTTGACAGATTTGTGATTTTTGTGTGTGTGTATGAATTGTGGTTTGTTTTTTCTCTAGACAAAACATTAGCAGAAATTTGAACTTGTTGCTGAGGCTTGAACAAAGGCTTACTACTGAAATGAAAATCTGACAATCTCTTTTTTTTAAAGAGAATAAAAGCTGGAATTCTTCATGATGAGAAATGCAGTATCAACATAATCAATCTAGCAGCATTGCGTTGTAGCTGAAAACATGCTTAAATCCCAAGCCATATAGGTACTGTTTGTGAGTGAAACATCTTTCATATAGTTCTAAGATGAAATTACCCCTGAATGAATAGCATCTTCATTTATCTTCAAAACCTCTGTGCTACTGGTGAATCTACTCTTTCCACATTCTACAACAAGAATTACATTATACCATTAGGGCAGTGTTGTGCTGCAGTGTAAAATAGATTGTTTTGGAGAATGAACGTGGCTTTGCTATAAATTACGTTCACAGGTACAAAGGAATTTGTTATTTTGTTTAAAATAGTCACAAATATAATTAAGCTCTTAATTTATGTTAAACTACAAATGCGGCCATTACCATAACTGGATTAGGAATTTAATCTGTCACTCAAAGAATGATACTGAACAGTTTTCATTTATAACCTTAGACACACTATTTCAGTTACAGGGTCTGCAGCTGTTTGATATGAACACTGAATTATTCTGTAGGTTTGTTCATGGTTTTTAATTTTAAAATGTGTTCCTGCAATAAAGTACAGAATAACTCTTTAGTTGTCATCACATATTGTCCTTTGTATGCTCATGAAATAATGTAAAAATGAAAACAGAAAACACCTTTCACTCTTTCTTCACAACAGTATTGTGCGAGTGCTTTTAGAAGAGCTGCTGAATAAGACATGGCTCGGAATGGCTTGCTCTTTATTAAAAACTAATCACGAATATATCTTCTTCAAATGAAGCCTGGAGTGTGCCATCTGAAAATAGTGTTCCTCATGTGGGGACATAAGTTGTGAACTATTTGAGTCTTGGCATAAGTAATTTCATTCTTGCCTCTGATCTCAGAAACTGCAATCTGGATATGATTTACATCAAGTTGTAACTCATTTTTAATGGGTATATGTGTTTGCTCATACGTATTATTCTGAGAGGGGACTGGAGGGGAAGAGGAGAGCATTGGGATGGAGCTCTGACAGGGTGATTCCCTGCCCGACGTGTGTTACGTTTCCATCTGACAGTGTCCAAACAGCCCTTCCGTAGCTGGGGAGGGCAAAGAGGAAGGGAGAGCAACAGTAAAAATGGCACCTAAAACAATTAACTGTAGGAATAAATACAAAACTCCCCCCTCCCTTCTCTTATTCCTTCCCATTGTATTTCATGCACAGTCATTTTCCATCCTTGTCATCATAAGAAGACACAATGGCATCACTTTCTTGCATTGTTTGGAGGGTGGCAGCGGCAGCAGAGATGGGAATGTCAGTCGTGTGAGAAGAGGAGGAAGGGCAGGGTGGGCTGAGTTGCCCTGTGGCTGCTGTGGTTTCTGGGCTCTTGAACTGTGCTAAAGCAGCACAAAGGTGATTGCTCTGGTTATTTTTTTTTTAGATAATTGAAATCCAATGTACTACCTACATTTTGAATTTGAAATTGGGCAGGCTATAAGAAAACAAAACAAGCCTTGAGTTGATTGTGTCCTTTAAGCAACGCTGTTGTTGTAAATGTGCTCCGTAATTCTGGCAGGAGGTGTCACCTGCCATGATTGAAGTGAATGATAGGCATAAGATTGTTAATTAATTTTGTAACAAGTGTCACCTCAAAGCTTCCTGTCAGCCCTTTTCACATAGCTGCTGATGCTTCGTTCTCCTGCAGCAAAAATACGAACTGGCTTGTTCTGTGCTGACTTTGAAAACAGAGTGGCTCATGCTACTACTCTCTGGGAGGAGAAGACAATGCAATGAAAACCATAGTCCTGTGCGGGTCAACGTGTGGTAGGGCAGAAAAGGCACCGAGAAGCTTCTCCATGCTTTTTCTTCAATTAGTTGTCCTCACTCCCACACTCTTTCTTCCCTAGTCTATAACAGCAAACATTGGGAGGGCAGGGAAGGACAGACAGAATTCATCTGGTGGCACCTTTTTTCCTCCCTGTCCTCTGTTTCTCCTCACGGGCTTGCAGCAGCTCTCCACCTCCCTGTCTACATCAAAGTCTCCCATTAAAAACAAGGTGCACAGAGGCAGTAGCAGCTTTGTAGACTCGGTGCTTTCAGTCTGGAAGAAGAGAGGTAACATTGCAAAAAATATATTATTCACACTTCTTGCTTCCCAGGTGCTAGAAGAGTAGGAGATGCTACAGGTAGAGAGGCTGGAAGAGCATGAGAAGGGGAGACAGTTAGCTTGCAGGGAAGAGAGACCAAGAGCATGCATGGGAGAGAAGCTGACAGACCCTATTAAGCTAAATCTTTATTTTTTAATACCTTTATCTGTTTCTCACATTAACCTCATACAAAGAAAGGACACACTTTGTTCCAGAAATAACTTAGAGAAAAGTTTTTGTAGCAGACGTTATATTGAACATATGTTACTAAACTGGACAGTTTTCCAGGTGTCTGCTTCAGTCACTGACCAATGCTGATACTGCACAAGAAATCAGGCCCATGTTTTTAAAATTACGGAAATGCAAATAATCAGTGGAACATATGGATAAAGTAGGCACTCCTGCTGATACCAGGGGAATAAACTCAGTTCTTCCCAATCTGAGATTTCATTACCCTTGTTTTATGCTGCATTAACTAGTATGAGCCATGAAATTACTCATTCCTTTTAAAAGCCTGAGCGTTATGGTTTGATGTCCTTCAGTTGTAGTGAATTCTGTATATTTACGCTTGAATGAAGTTTCCTTTATTTGTGTAAAGTCTATTGGGCAGTCATCTCTTGATCTTCTGCAACATGGCCAAGGGGAAGTAAGAATGATAATCCCTCCTCTTTATGAATTGATCCAAATAGTTAACTCTTTGGATAGGTGTTAAGCATAAAAAAAAAAGTTTATCCTTTCCAGCAGGAATTGAGTTCTCCTTTTCCTGCTTAGAGTTTGTTTGAAAGAGTTGTTTCCGAAGTGTCAATAAACATTTTCAGTGAACATCTTTACAATTACTTTGGACCAGAAAACTTTAGATGAAGTAACGTGTACCAGTTTTACTACAGACATGAGAGCTGGTTTTTTTTTTCCTTATTCTGAAGAACTGCAACTGCTGTAGTATTATTGCATGAGAATCCTAGGTGCTGGAGGAGATCCAGGTTGTGGCCTACAATAGTTACCCTGTTCATTCTGTGCTAGTACATTTTTTTTTCCAGAGGAGAAGAGAGTGAGAAATTTAATGCTGTTCTTTGGAATTACAAGCATCTTTGCAAGGTATGAGAGTCAGGCTGTGCTCAGTTAAGTGTCTTGTTTCTAGTTTTGCTGTTACTGTCTTGCTTACCATTTTTAGGTGAATTTTCACAAGGGCTTGATTAACTAGCTTATGTGTCACTTGGAATTCAGTTCAACCCTTTCAGTCCCTTTTTAAGTTGATCAGCCAAATTTATGATGTTAACAATGATCTCTGATATACTAGAATAAGCCTGGGCCCTTGATCTTCCTGATTGCTCAGCTTTTGATGCTGTGTCTTTGAAGGGGTGTTGATATCTTCATAAATCTCAGCAGAACTGAACTGGGGTGGTTTCAGCCTTCAATCTCTCGCCCTTCGCTCTAAGAACACTCAGAGGAGCTGAGCTCACTCCCAGTTGCTGATAGTTGCTCTCACAAGAAAAGCAAGAGTTTACTTGCCTGCTCAAATTATATATGTGAGGTACCCAAAGGGAAATGAGATGCTCTGAGCTGGAATAAGGAGTGTTCCACTGCATCTTTTATCAGAGTTGGAAGCCATGATACCATCTGCACACCAAATGTGCTGGTTCTTGACATTCTCCATGAGTGGTCAAAAAGGGAACAAATCCTCCTTTGATCACTGGGCTAAAGCGTTAAATGAGATAAAGATTCACAAAAATTGCTGCTTTGTCCTATATTCTCTCTGTAGGATTTCTTTGATCTGTGCCAATTTAAACTATTTTGGCAATAGTTCATGCCACTTACTGTCTAACATCAGTTATTGTCTAAAATCTAATTGAATGCATCAGAAAAAAAAATTGAGGTTTTCTGCAGTGGATATTTATAAGAATGCATTGGTCACGATCCTTGTCCATCTCTTTTTCTAAAAGAAACCATAATTTCCATAAATACGAAATGCATTCACTGTGCTGGAAAAGTCAAAAACACCTGTGTTGTTAGTACTTATAATTTCTAAAGCCCGTCAGTCACATCAGTGAAAGAATGTAAGTACTCTCATAGCAACGCAAATTGTAAGGCTTATTTCTGAGGCTGAGCCTTCATAGTTTGGGATCGTACTGTCTTATCACTTGACATGTATTTTTAGTCAACTTGAAGGCTATCCAGTGGATCATTAGTTTAAGCTGGATCAAGAAATGGATACTGGCCTACTTCCCTAGGTAATGATTAGTTCAGGATTGTAGATCTAATAAGAATTAAACTTCTCTCATATTGTGGAGCTTGCTTTCATTTTCCTGCAGAACAATATTTAAGGAGCACTTAAAATTTAATAGGTCATGCTTTGGGTACAAATTACAGCTCAACATACCGGTCTTTTAAGTACCTGGGCTTCTATCTTTTTAAAGATGTAATAGCAGTTTTTAATTTTTTTTAAATTTATTTTTAGGTTTATTGTATGTCATTAAATGATTTTATCTTCAACTCTTTCACGGTTCTGTTTTCTCTTGTATTTGTATTTCATTACTATTTCACCACTCATATTAAAGCTGATCCTAATTATAGACAAAGGCTGAAGTGGAATAGGTCTTGGCACATGGATGCTGAAGGGGGTTGCTGGAATGGGCCCTGTAAGGCTGCTGGAGAGGCAGCTCTGGTGGTCAGTGTTTCTGAACCTCGCAAGAGGACTGCTGGAGTGAATGCAGAACCAGATGGATTTGCCCAGTTTTAATCTTGAATCACCCTTCAGTTTCTCAAACTCAGTTCTCATCTCCCATCTACAAAATGTTCATCAGAACTGTAGATGACTATTCCAAGGAAGTTTCCTCAGGTTTTTGGTTTGGTGTTTACTTTAGGATCTCCTCCCCCTGCTTTTTTTTTTTTTTTTTTTTTTTTTTTTTCCTCACTGAGGGTAGACTGACTTATTTCTAAGCTTTCTAGAATCTGCTCTTTATTATCCAAAGTAGTGAACATTTTTATTTAGTTAATATTCGTTCCCATGTTAGAGCTCAGTTCTAGTTCAGTCTCTTCTCTCCCCTTTTCTTTACGAAGTGCAAAAAAAGCACACAGACCCAGTGTGTTTGCATTTCCGAGATGCCGAAATGGCAACATATTCTCAATCCCCTTTGCTCTAGGCCAGAGACTGAGGTAGAATTTCCCTGCCAAATGTGATAAAGGTCGATAATCCTTGTTCTGTGGATGTTTATTGAGGAGGAGAGAGAGAAAGGTCAGATTCAGATTTTTGATGGAAACTTGGCCGAACTCTTTACACTCCAAAGGTTTTATTTATAGTTTAGCCTCTATGCTGAGGACTATTTTTCGCAGTCGCAAGCTGTGTTTTTGGTAGAACCCTTGTACTGTGTAGGAGCTAATGTACAATATGATGTACGGTAGGCAATAATTTGCTGAAGCAACTCATGTAACCTAAGTGTTCTATGCCAGCATGTCTCATTTTTGACACGCTGATATGGGAAAGTAAAAATAGTTCTCTGATTCACCTCCTTTTGCTCAAATGTGTCTCTGCACTTACAGGCTTTTCAGTTATTCATGTGTTGCCCTAACTCCAGTGCAGTTCAGACTTTTTGTCTTCTGAACTTGCAGTGAGAATAGTACATGGCAGTTATAAAATTAATCTCTAGCTTAATGCAGAATTGCAGAGTTAATTTAGTGCCTTACTGCAAAGGAAGTTCATTTGGTAAACCTAGACCAAATGAAACTTCACATATTTTTGAGATTAAATTCAACAGCTAAGGATTAAGTAGTACGGTACGAGTTCATTCCACTCCTCTCACCCAAAGATGAAACTCTTTGAAGCCGTTGTTTGATGCCATCAGTTGCACTGCAGCACTATGGAGGAGATGTTGTTAGCTACCAGTAGAGCTTTCAGAAGAACCAAGTCTGTGTACCAGTTGAATTTAGAGTGTATGTTTCTGGTGGGTTACACTGTGTCCAGCAATAGCATAGGAGTATGTATTTAATCTAAACTAAAGTCTCTGCATTCTTGTCTCTTAGCTATTTCCAAAAAAGTTGCATATGAAGCCCCAGTTTGGGCAGAAGACATGATGCGTATAGCAGTAGCTGGAACAGTCTGGACATTGGAGATCCTACAGAGCCAGCAGGCAAAGGAAGAGATCTAGGACTGAGACAGACCAATGTCTTAAATTCCTGTTTAAAAATTGGTCCTTTGGGTGTTACTGTTTGCGTGGAGTTTGGGATGCTAAGACAGCAAGAGCATTGATTTTGGTGGACTCTAGTGGACACACAGACTTAGAAAGTGTGAGGTGGTGTCAGATGTGGCCAGTGCCTTGTATTTTCTTTGGGTCATAGTTGCTCAGTTAAGCAGTGATAGAGGTTCTGTTTGGGATGAGGTTTTGCCACTCTAGAGACCAGTTTATTGCTAAGTGTTGCAGGATTTGCAGGATTTGGCTGATGTTGATCATGATTAGTACCCTCTCTTTAGCTCTCTCTCTCTCTGCATGTGTATGTATAATAATTGGCTCCCAAGCAGCGCTTTAAATGAGAGTTAAGCTGAGGAAATCACAAGCTGTAGAAACCCAGGTTTGTGGTGGGTTTTGCAGAGCCTCTACAGTTCTGAGGTGGGCTCTCATCAGCTGTAATCAATATCTTGCCTGGCAGCTTGTGACCATAGTTCCTTGCTTTAAATTGGGATTTGGGTTTGAATTAGGTCATCTAAACCTGCCAGAGCCAAGTGTTGTAATGGACTGTGCAGTTCTTGGATTTGGTTGGAAAAGGACCAAAGCTTTTGGCTTTTTTTTCCCTGGATACAGTTAGTATCAGCACTTGGATTAGGGTTTGGGAATAGAGGACTTGAAGAGCGCAGGGGAAAGGAGAGGGGCTGTTTGGGTTATTTTTGTTTGCTCGATGGGTACTACAGAAGCCACAAAGTTAGGAACAGGGCTGATGCCGGTGTTAGTTCATGCCTTATGGTCTCATTTAGTTCAGAGATGAGCAATCTCGAGGTTAAGGTTTGGGTTACTTTGATGTCTGTGATTAAGGTCTGAGCATCTAAAGCTGTGAGCGTGCAGCTTATTGCCAGACCCGGCAATGTGAAGACCTAGGAGGAGGCTCATGTAGAAAGTGTCAAGTTACAGCAGCATTTTTCTTCATGGTTGTAGCCTTCTTGGTGTAGACTTTTTTAACCTCAAGCCACTGTGTAGTAAAATAATAAATAGGTGTAATTTTGGAATCTGGAATTCTGACCTGTCTAATTGCAAAGACGAAATGAATGATAGGACTTCAGCTGAGTTGTGAGAGACTCTAGAGGTTTAAGAAGTTCATTATTTGCCATGTTCTGTCCAAATTGCAAGTATTTTTCTTGGTATTTTGCTATTTCAACAGAAACACACTAAGGATTTTGTGGTGATGGCAGGTGCTGACAAAAATCGGTATCCTACTGAGAATGCTTTGAATCTAAGGTTACAGATAGAAAGAAACAGTAAATCGATCACTTACGCTCTCCATGATTCACATAAATTACAGATAATAAATTCTTCCTCCCAAAGCAGACTTGTGCTCTGACAGTATCATAGAGCAAAACTTCTGGCAGCTATTGTAAACGTAACGTGGGAAGGTGTTATGTGCGTTTGCTGTGCTACACAATATGAACTTGGTTAGCCGGCTTTAGCCAGAAGAAGCAAATACTATGATTTTCAGGAGGGACAAAATGTCACTTAATTTTGTACAGCCACAGAACTAATTGTGTCTGTCAGATACTGCTTCTTTGCTCATCTTGAAGAAAAACAGTAGAAGTAGATGAAATTTCATTAGAAGAATTCCAGTCAATGACTGGATGATAAACAGTTGTCTAACAAAGTTAGAAAACCTTGTTTTTCTTTAACCTACCCTTCTTTCTTCCTCAAAGCAGTATGCAAGGAGCTTCATAAGCATGTGCGAAGAACTAGCTAAAACATAGTCAAATGTATTGAGAAGAAAACGCTTATTTGTCACTGGTGTATTAATGCTTTTTAAATGTGACTCTTTGTTTCCAGGCCTTTTTGCAAATGTGCAATCTGCCAATCCGTGTGGTTTGCAGGGCAAATGCTGAGTACATGTCCCCATCTGGTAAGTGTGTCCTTCATTTAGATTACTCCGTTATACCTCCATGTTGATACCATGGCAACTGTGCCTTGTCTTGCTGATAACAGTCGGTCAGCGCTGCCGTGTGGGTTGCCTTCCCCCCTCCTCTCCAGTGCAGTTCCTCCTCTGTAAACAATTAAAACAGTCAAACGCAAAGTAACGTTGGCACAATGTGTAAACGCGCCTGTGACTCCAGTGCCTACATATAGCATTCAGACAGTTCAAATGCCTGGCAGAAACCTTCTCTAAAATGCCTGAGCGCTGTTGTGTCCTGAAGCAGAAAGCCTTACGTTTCCAAAAGTGGCTTTATTCTGCATCCAGGGAATATTCCAGTGAATGCTGTTATATTTTCCCATTGCTGGAGTGAGAAAACACCGAAGGAGTATCTTTTGTTACCCTGTCTGGAAGATGATTGCTAGGATGTTGATACAGGAGAATATTGAAGGGTGCATTGTCACTGTTAAGGGTGACAGGTGATTTTAGATCTTCCTCTGAGCCATGAGACTGTCTGGAAAAAATCCAAACCCACCAACAATAAATTAAGTATTAGAAGGGTACAGAGTCTACCTTCTGCTGGAGGTGACTGGTTGCCTGAAAACCTCCAAAGTCCGGCTCCAGAAGGTTGCCTAAAAATCAGAGAGGATTGCTGAATGCAGGGTGCAAAAGTCTGATAATCTTCGCCTTCCTTCTCAGATTTGTGTTGTGTGAGAAGATACTTATTTACCAGTTACTTGGCTTTGGCTGATGCCTGCCACATGGAAGTGCCTGTATGTCTGCCAACTGTATGGATTCTGCTGCTGCTACTTATATTTCAGTAAAAGCAGCTGGAATGATGCTATTAAAAAAAAAAACAAACCAAAAACCAAACAGAAAAACAGTTGCTGGGCAGCAGTGAAAATACAGCAAAATATGGAGGTATATAAATTATTTGTTAGTAAATAAAGGTACCTTTGAAATGCTGAATCCATGCACAGAGGAGCACCTTGCACACACAGGAGTAGGACTAGTGACAGTTGCATACTCATTCTTCTCCGCCCCCCACACCCTATGTCCACCCTTGCTGGCATCTGATGTTATAACGTGGCTCTGAACCCTTCCTTCCTTCTGCTGAAAACAATGAGCACAAGAGGGAAAATGATACTGCTTCAATTTTAAATGTAGGTAGAAATACCTGTGTTCTTTTTGCCCTTACTCCTGGAGTCCTTGTTATTTTTATTTACTTTCCCTATTTCCTTTCTTTATAATATTTTGATTGCTCAATGATAATTCAGAGAAGGTTTTCATTTGCTCCCTTCTCCCTCCCCACCTCCCCCTGTCTCACAGCAGCAGCAGAGAGAGATCTGCATCTCATCATTTTGGGGGGATGGTTATTTATCTCATAGTCGTCGTAGTGACGAAACCCACTCTGAGGGAGTCAAAAGCAGAATACCAAAGGATTGTCTTGGTGTGTGAAGTACAGTCTGACTGAAACCGCTGAATTCTGCAGCTCAGAGTGGTCTGTGCTTCTGCAACACGCAGTGTGTGGATGCAGATGAAGCCTTTGTTGGTGTGATGCACTTCATTTATTACCCTTAGGCTGATCAAGCCAGTGAGAAGTGAATCTCATGATAAAAACCACGACTGAATCTGCTGTTAGCATGAATTGTTTTTGTGTTTCAGTGAAAAGAGTGAATGTATTACTAATAAGCTATTAGGAGCCAGGCAGGTACTGATCTTGCTCTTTGGGATGTCTGTTGAGGGCAGAGTTTGCCCACAGCAAGAGGTGGGAATGTAGGAGTGTAGGAGTGGCCCACTGCACTGGGCAGGCTCATTTACTGCCTTTGGGCATGAGGATGTTCTCAGTAATACAAACCATCCAGCATTTATCTCCATTTTATGGACGATTTCAATCATGTAAGTAATCCTAAAAGATTTAGTCTTAAATTTAAGGTTGATGTTTGTCAATTGCATTTGGATGAAGATTTTCAGAATGACCAATGCGGTTCGGGTGGATTGGAGCAGGAGCCCTCAGCTTCACATGTTCAGAGCTGGGAAGAAGGGGCGTAAGGCAACTTCTGTCATTCTTTGGCTTGCTGTGTGTAACAGGGCTTCCTCTTGTATCTCTGCCTGCCTTAAAGCTTTGGCTCAGTTCCGCGTGTAAGAAAAGTTACCAAGCAGAGAAGGTGGGCGTACAGAGTCGGGAGCCCTTCACACCCTGACAAGTTCCACCAGTGACACAGTCATTTCCCAGTCTCCTTTTAAGGACTGGTTGTTTTTAGCTCTGTTCCATGCTGGACCCTCAGGGCTCAGCTTCAGGGACTGAATGTTGAGCCTTACTAGTATTAAGCTTTAACCCCATTTTGCTTCCATGATGATGAAGCAGCTCCTTCCCCCTCCCAGCCCCCCGGATCGTGAAGCTGTGGGTCTCATACTGAGAATCTGCTCCTGACCCCAGGACCACGGGGGCTTGAAAATGCCAGCTCGCAACTAGAGGGTGAAGACTGGGGCAGTCGACAGGAGCTGGCTGGCCCAGTCGTTGGAAAGCTGCAGGACCGGAGGAGGGAGAGTCAAGACCCTGCCTTGCTGAGTGTGCGTTTGCACTTCCCCCTGCTTGCTTTTCTGGGCACAGTGCCACATGTCCCGTCATCCTTCCAGCAGCCCTTTTCCCACCAGTGGGCTAGAAGGGAGGGTGGGAAAACATTGTGTCGTAAAACTAGCCAAGGGCTCTGTCTGCCTTCCTGGGATTTCCCAGCTGTACTTCAGAGAAACATTGAATTAAGTCTTTCCAGCAAAGCAAAATCCATTATTAAAATAGAAGTTGATAGATATCACTCAATAACTTTGAAATACAGAATTGCAAGTATTGCATGTAGAAGAGGTTTAGGAGGAGGAGGATGTACAAATGTTCAGTGGGTGAGCTATGTATGTTAGGGCTTTACCTGTTCTCATTTGAAAAAAAGCACGGATGTTGATGTGTACCTGCAATATTTAATTGCTTTGAAAATCAGAAATGATGTTTTACGTGTATGAAAACCCTTTACTAAAATATATTTCTCATTTTACAGGCAAAGTACCCTTTATTCATGTGGGAAATCAAGTAGTATCTGAACTTGGGCCCATAGTCCAGTTTGTAAAAGCCAAGGTAATAATAGTACATTGTTTTCATCAATTACTGAATAGCATGTTAATCCTGCTTGGGATTAATCATTGTGCTGATTTGGTGTGCTCTTCTGGAATGTTGCTTAATTTGTTAAAACAGTGTAGAAATCTGGTGCCATTTTAAAAGAAAGATATCCTGGAATAGGAGTTTGTTGAGGCGGAAATGTTTTTCTTTGACATTTACTCAAATTCTGGAAGTAAGTTCTATGTGGGATAGCTGCATACCAGTGCCAGTTTCTGAGACTCTTTTTCTGTGTGCCCTGTCTCTGGGTCTCAGAGCTCTTAAACCTAGAACTGACTGGTTTAAACCTTGAAGTGTTTAAATTTGCCTTTGCTCCTGCCCCGCCCCATACTTTTTAAAAACATTGTCTTTTCACTGAGCAGTTGATACAGCTGTATCACAGACCTAAATTTGTGTTTACTTCTTGCCCCAGAGATAACAGTAACCGGGAGGCTGTGTGCTCGAACTGTGTTCACCAATAACTGATAATAGTCTACATTTCTTGTGGATTAGCTATATTACATAATGATGATTCTTTTTTAATTCTAAAAGACACTACATGTAAAAATTGCATATGTAATTTTTTTCATTGAACTATGTATATCAGGATCTGAGCCAAAGCTCATTGACTTCAGAGGTCCTTGGGTCAGGCATTGCTGAATATTCCAATATCCTTTCTTACATGTGTGGTTTTTTTTTCTCCTCTTTTTTATTTTCCCCATTAGGGCCATTCTCTCAGTGATGGGTTGGATGAAGTCCAAAAAGCTGAGATGAAAGCCTACATGGAATTAGTCAATAATATGCTCTTGACAGCAGAGGTACAGCAAACCATAGTAACTCCACACACTTACATAAGTGACTATAGACAAGAAAGCTTTAGAATTTTTTCCTATATTGGAAATACTGCTTGTTCTTAGATTAGGTCATCAACTTTTGAGGTGAGAGGAGGGGAGGAATAAATTCTCTGTACCCTATGGATTGCTTGCTGAAATGTTCCTGTAGACGCAAGCGACAGGTGTGATTCTCCTGGCCTACCTGAAGTGTGTCACGTAGCTGTAGAAGTAACTGATTTCCGCAGATGGAAAATGCCGGTGGCTCCTGGGATCCTACCCCACACCCCACAGCTGGCCGGGCACCCTGCTGTCACCTTCCACAGCGTGTGCGCTCATGCGCCTGCTGGGAGGCCGGGATCCCCTGTGGTTCGCGTCCGTGGCCAGTTAACGTGACACAATCCCAGCGCAGGAAGAGCGTTGGAAATGGCGGGCAGCTGCAGGTGGCTGAGGGCTGGTAACCTGTGCAGTGAGTCGTGTGTGGCATGGGCAACGGGAGGGGGGCCTTTGGTCTCAGCTTGGTCCTGGTGCTGGCAACGTAAGGACTAGCAAGGGGGCTTTTGCCTTCTAGTTTTAATTTCTTTTCTACATCCAGAGGTCTAACAGAAGGAATGAAATGGAAATTTAATCTAATACAGAAAAGGAAGTTCTACTAGTGAGAAATGATTGTCTCTCTATTCTCCTTTATTAGGAAGTTTTAGTAAGTGTTCTTTCTGTTCCTAGCTCTATCTCCAATGGTGTGATGATGTTACAGTAGAGGAGGTGAGTGGTTCTGCAACATTTATCTTAATTAAAATTTAATGAGAAAACACTTTTGCTCACAATTGCAAGTCCCTACTCATAAATGAAACATTGAGGTTTATACCATTAATGATACAGTCTTTTCACTTTAATTTTGCTTGCATATACATTTTAGGGAAGTTGTGTCATTACTGGAGGTAGCTGACTGCAAAATAGATACAGGTTCTGTATATGTTTCTGAAGTAATAAACGGTTATGCTGCAAACTATAAATTCTGCGCAAATAATTACAGCATATCACGCAACTCACTTTCTTTTACAGCTCCCTTTCTGATAGAAATATGTGAATATTAGCTATTTTGTGCCTAGAGGTATCTGTATTTTCTTATATTATAACACAGTACCTTTCTGTTTTTAAACAAAGATTACTCACCCGAGGTACGGCTCCCCTTACCCGTGGCCTCTTAACCGCATTTTGTCCTATCAGAAGCAATGGGAGGTAAGGCGAAAGATGAAAGCCATTGGATGGGCTGGCAAGACACTTGAACAGGTCAGTATAAAAAGTAAAGCTTGCTTCGTTACTCTGTTTTATTTGTTGTTGTTTGTTTTTTTTTTTTTTTTTTTTTTTGCAAAGGCTTTGGAGAGTAACACTTCCGCAAAACAGATGTAGTACAAAATATATTCTGTACTTAAAACATTATCTGGAGTCAGGTATTTGCCTTCAGCAGCAATAAATCTTAAATTATGTGCAACCTGATGGGGTGGGAGTAAGGGTGTTTTACCATGAGTGTACATCTCTGGTGATGTTAGTTTAGGCCGTAGTCCTGAAAACAGGTTGTAAGTTAGGGCCCCCGCTTCCCGTGTGGTGTTAATAGGCGCGCTTTGCAGGACTGGGGCTTCCCTTGTCGGAGGTCTTAAAAAAAAAAAAAGGCAAAGTGGTTTTGAGGTATAAGCTAGTACCTTTAATTAAGCTCAGTTATAAATGTTATGGGAAGCACTTAATCAGAATTGCTTTACATCAAACGTTAGATTAGGTAACACTTAGCTACCTGCCTACTGTGTAAGTTTGACTGACTTTAACAGCTTTTGATGTTCTGACATTGTATGTTGCATGTTCACACTGGCAGTGCAAATACAGCAAGGAGGTTATTTTTTTTCAATGTTGGTATCTCCTGACAATATGGATCTTTTATCTCTTGTTTGGTTTGATAGGTGCTTGAAGACGTAGATCAGTGTTGTCAGGCTCTCTCCCAGAGATTAGGAACACAACCATATTTCTTCAATAAGCAGTAAGTTACTCTTTCCTGAAATATTACATCCAGGAATGTGAAGTATTGGTATACATCCACATATATATATACACACACATATATATGGAAAACTCCTGTTTTATTTTAATGCTACATGATTAATTGAGGAAATACAAATGTGTGACTGGAATATAAACATGAAATTTCAGAAATAAGTAATTCAAGGTTTTAAAAGGAAAGTTTCTGTAAGTTTCTGTTGTTTTTTTTTTCTATTTATGATTTAGTTTTACTCTTGCTTGTCTTCTCTGCAGAGTCTACGACAACTTATGTAGGCTACAAATGCACACCTTTATACAGTTGGTTTCTTATTAAAAATGATACATGTAAAGCTTTACTTGTATTTCCTGGGTAACATTCTCTACTAGGCACAGGGGAGTGAATGTACGTCATGCCATCCTGACCAGGACAGCTTCTCTTGCCCTTCTTAACACCAGGGGCAGCTCTGAATGAACTGAATTAGCGTGAGGGTGCCCGTGAGTTGTAAGAACTGGAGGAGAAGCTAGCCTTGTATCAACAAAGGATCAGTTGCAAAGTGAAAACTAAGATTCACATTCCCAGGGGAGGAAAAAGGAACGACCTGGCCTTCATGGGATGTCCTCTGCTTTCACCCGTTTCTTCCAACTCCAAACCACTTTTTTTTCTCTCCAATAATTCAATATTTTTTTAAATGGTATGGATTTAAATAACATCACATTAGCTCCCTCTTGTCTCCTGTGCTTAGACCAGACTAGAAATGCTCAGGTCTGGACTTCAGTTAACTGCATTTTGCCAGGCAGATGCCTTCAAAAGGCAGCATATGATCTTGGTTACTTTTCTGCATGTGTCTTTGTCCCTTAGTCTTTTCCAAGTTGAGACTAGGTGGGTAGTGTAAATTGAGTGGATACAGAAATATGCATTATAGAAGACGAGTTTGAATTGCATCTTCTCAAATCATTCTTAAACTTAGTATGTCCTAAATTTTCTTTCTGTATCTGTAAAAAAACTGTAGCTTGGGCATTTTGTTTTTGTTGTTTGTTAATCAGGCTTTCTTGGTACAGTTTCAACCTTTAAGCTTTTTAGCTGTCTGAAATATTACTAAGAGAGCATATGTGTTTAGTCCAGTATTTTTTAGTCTGTGACTTCTGGGAGTCTGTAGGAAGTAAATAAGAAAAGCAGCCTGTTGCTGACAGATTTAAGTTTGTTATAAAAGGGTCTACATCTCCACTGGAGAGTTCTTAGTGATCCACAAATAGGCAAAAAATTTATCAGTTAGAAAACCCTCATGGTGCTTACCTTGGACACTAGTAAAGAAGGACTCTTAAGTTATTAATATATTTGAAAAAAACTGTATTTGCACATGGGCTACTTATATACAAAGGTCCAAGATGACAGTTCAGAAGGCTTGTACCTAAAATAAGGTAGGACTGAAAACATTCAATAGACCACTTTTTCCCAAAATATCTGTTTTCTTCTGTGTAGTCCCCTTTCAAAAAAAGAGATGTTTCCATCTGCTGTCACCCTGGAGCTCCTTTTCTTATTGGTTGAATAGTTCCTGACTATGGAAAAGGACAAAAAGGGAATAGGGGTTTTATGCTCCCGCCCCCCCCCTCCTTTTTTTTTCTTTGTGAGATAATAGCTGGGGGGAGGGTATATACATCTGCAGAGGAAAAAGAAAAACCCCCAAAAGACCTGATAAGCATTTGCCCTTGTTGCAGAACTAAAAGGTGGAGCATGGTTTGATATTGGATCATTAACTCTGCCCCTTCTAGGACATGTTATTTTCACATTTCCAAGTTACCAAGAGCAAAGAAAGATGCCATACTGAGAACTAGCAGTATGCTATATACTTGTATACACAGTTTTCATGCATTTGGTAAGTTCAGTGTTGCCTGATTTCTTCTCAATTCTTAGATTGTGTGGCTATCTAAAAGTTATTCACAACAGCAGGGTTTTTCTTGATCAGGGTTTTTCTTTGCCTTCCAAAATACCTGTTCTTTTTTCTGTTTGTTTTTACAGACCAACTGAATTAGATGCTCTGGTATTTGGACATCTGTTCACAATCCTTACTACTCAACTAACCACTGATGAACTCTCTGAAAAAGTGAAAAACTACAGTAATCTCACAGCCTTTTGTCGGCGAATAGAGCAGCAGTACTTTGAGGGTCATGATAAAGACAGCTCTGGAGCTGTTGCAGCCCGATCTGCTAAGAGGTCCTTGCTGAGATAAGCGTGGTGGTTGGAGTGGATTGCATTTCAGTTCTGGGTTTTATTGTTCAATGAATTGATTTTGAGAATGAAAACGTGTGTTAGCTTTTTGAAGCTGCCAAATCATACTGGAGCAAGAAAAAATTCTAAATGCAGTTTTTGTGTTGTAGAATATACTGTGCGCATTTAACTTGAAACGACTGTATGGGCACTTCCATTTTAATAGCCTGTATGCCACTTACTCTGAAGTGACCTTGGAAAAATATTCTATCTGTATTTAAAAAATAAAATCCTTTAAAAAGTTTCTTTCTGATCTTTCTAAATGCCTTTCTGACTAAATTTTATGTCTGTGTAATTAATGTCTATGTAGTTAATGAGTGGGATCCTGTTGGCAGGACACCTGGAAGACAGTTGTATGGTAAACTAGTTAGAATTATTAAGCTGGGAATGAAAGGACTCGTTAGAGATCTTAAGTTTGCCTGCCTCAGCCAAAATTCATTCAGGAATTGGGTGGAAAAAAACGTCGTGGAGCCCCGCAGCACACAAGTGATGTGATCTTATTCAGTCAGTTCTTATTTTGTGTCAAAGTAGCTCCTGGCTGTCATACTTCTTCTGTGTGTCCTGCCTCTGCTTTTATTTCTTGTTCACCTTTTGGTTTTGAATTTACATTTTTTTTTTTCTTCCTACAATTTTCCAGTTTTAATCCTCAGCTTGTCTTGCTCTTTGTTTAAGAAATGAATTTGCTAGGTAAGCATCTGCCTCCCTGTTGCCACTTCCAGTCTGTTAATGTTGCTTCTGAACTTTGACGTACTTGCTGGGGTGGGTCTCGTAGCAAAAGGACTTGGTATGAGCCTGCAGCTGGCATGCCTTGGTCCTTCTGCCTCTAAATTATCCTATGGTGCATGTGGGCACAATAACACAGCAGGAAACAAAAAAATACAATTGTGGTGCTCCAAAAAACCCTAGCCATGTGGAACTTTGCAAGGGAGAGTTCCTGTGTGTAGGCAAGGACTCGATCTGACTAGTATTTCTTCAAATGGATTAAATGGCACCACTCCGTTCTGCTTTGTCAGTTGTACTTTGCACTTTCCAAAAGCGCCAACCACCCCGGGAGCGTGCTAGTGGCAAAACCAGCCCTCGTGCACTCGGGAAGTCCTGGGCACAACTGGGAACTAGCTCAGGCTGTTCGGCTAGTTGGAACCGCTGTGTTTTCTTACTATGAAATATATACTTTTGACTATCCACCTCAGTGTCAAAATACTTAATGGCTTGAACTGGTTACACACTGGTCGTGAGATTTTTGCATGCCATTTCTTGCTCTCTTAAACACTGAGCAGAAAGCAGCTGTGTACCTTGGACTGGCCGGGGTCTCTTGACTCTGTGGCTCATGAACCGCTACTGCGTACTCATTCCCTGCGGGGGACCACCCTTGTCAGCTTGACGGGGAGATGGAGCAGAATTCTTACTGCCCGCTTTTTGATACAGGAGTCCTGCTGGAGTCCAACTGACAGAAGTATCAATGCGTAAGGGGGGCTTGGCCTTTTATCAGATCACTCTTGCCAGGAGAGGAAAACTGCCCTTGTCCTGCATTTCAGTCTTAAAATTTCACACGTACATATTGAATACCTTCGCAAACTAAAACCCATCAACTCTTGGCTGCTTAGTGACAATTTCTGCTATCAAAGCAGTCGGTACCTGAGAGCCCAGATATTTCTTTTGAACCTCCTTTTCTGCATTAATGCAACTTCTGGAAAAGAATTTGTTGTAGGATTTTTCTTAGTTTGGAGAGAATATTACGATATACACTACTTTGTGAAAAAAACACTCTGTAATAGTCTCTAAAGCTAGCGATGCCATGCTGATGGGGAAATCCTGTGTGAAAACTGAAGTATCTTAATCCAGAGCAATTAAACTTGCCTTTTACCTCCTGCTATTTACAGAGCACCATTCATGAGTAAAGGTTTTAACCTAGCCTCTGTGGTTTTGGCAGTTCTTCTGCTACCAGTAGACTGAACTACAGGAGTAATTTACTTAATGGCTTTCCAAACCCACCTATGCACAGGCATTAACTTACGTGCAGTCTGAAGAAGTGCAAGTGGGCATGTATTCCTCCTCTTTCAAGGCTGCAGTGGCCGTTAGCCAACTTGTAACCAAATTTTAGCAATTGCTTTGAAACAGCATTGAATTAAACCACTTTTTTATATTTTGGCAGGGTTTCCGTGAGGCAGAGCAAGCACCG
The DNA here is from genome assembly GCF_047370975.1 of Nipponia nippon. Lineage (NCBI taxonomy): Eukaryota > Metazoa > Chordata > Aves > Pelecaniformes > Threskiornithidae > Nipponia > Nipponia nippon. Next base: position 75,689,708 of record NW_028262369.1, on the reverse strand, counting down.
GTAATACAACACTAACTGCTGAACAGATAGTTATTGCAAATTTTGTGTGGTAACATCGCAAGGTTTATAACTCCAGAGGATAAAAAAACCTCCCTGAGGTAGCCATATGCATTAACCCACTTTGAATGTCTCATCTAGAAAATAAATGCTGTGGTTCGGCAAAAGATACTGATCTGTTACAAAGTTTGCGTGAATCCACCTGAGCTACTGAGACTGCACTTATGGATACAGAGACAGGCAAATTACAGGGTTTTCAGTACTGAAGTGAGAGGGCAAGCAGAGACTGAGCTCTGGAAGCTAACTGGAATAGTTTCTGAAAGTTTAACCACCCCTTGTTCCTTGTGTGTGACTTTGATAACTTAATTAGTAAAGCAAAATTTAAATGGGAAAATACATTCTTTACTTCCTCGACTGAAGAGCATACTTTCTATCCGGCACGTTTGCCACGGGGCTGGTTTGGAGTTCAGGCTGCACCTCATTCTAAACTTAAAACTACAAGGAAAACCTTGGCTTTGCTACCAGTGTCGAAAATAGCTGTTAAAATCCTGGACAAAGGACATACTTTGCGCTTCATAAATACAAGAAACCATTATGCTTTTTTAAAATGTCATTGCTAGCATGACTAGTGCTACAGTGCAGAGCGAGCTGAGCACCAAGGACCAAAGCTTGTAAGCCATGCTTTAACTCGGGGAAGCTGCGGTCCTATAAAGGACACTGATGCTGACTGCTCCTGAAAAGCCGTGCGCAGTTCAAGAAAAAGAATGAAAAGTTGAGACAAGACCAGCAATAAAACCAGTCAAGGGTGGGAAAAAACCAAAACCAACCCAAACCCAACAACCTTTCTAGCAAGAGCGTTGAGCAAGTCAACCAACCTGCCTTATCGAAGGCCAAGGCAGGAGGGCTTTCTATTAGCCTGATGGCCCTCTAGTAGACAAGGCTGTGCAAGCGCAGGCTGTGACAATTCTGCCCTTGGGTTGTGTGTTTTCCTACATCTCCCATGTCTGAAGTGCAACTGCTGCACCAGAGGCAGGAGTCGGGCCAGGAAGGCCTATGGTCTGTCTCATGTGGAGATCATGAGGACAGCGTGGATTTTCTTTCCTAGCTGTTCAAGCTCAACAATCCCAAGCTCCCAGAGGTTATTTTCGGTGAAGAAAGCAGACAGCTGGAACTTCTTAAGTTTCCCAAAATTAAGGCAAAAATTAGATTTCTAATAGCAAGAATGTCAGGAGCAGCTGCACCGTGACTTAACATAGGTACTCTGAATATGCCCCACCAGGAACTGCAGGAGTCACTCAACCAACACAGTACACAAAGCCATAAAAGCACTCATAACTACAAGTGAGTAGACATTACCGAGTCTGAACAATGTATAAGTCACTTGCCCATGGTGCTTTGCTTCTCGCAGTCTTTTTGTTCCACGAATTAATAGCTTCATATTGAGATGCTCAAGTGGAGCTAAATGCTAGTTGGAAAGTAGCAGATGCTTTCTTTGCCTGATGGAGCTAAAATAATTGGGAAAGTCCCAGTGAAAAGAGAACTGCTCCTCCACGCCCGAGATGATGCTCTGGGGTTGTGGAAGGGACTAACCTTGCTCAGCACAGTTACCTACTCACGTCCTTGCTGGATTCTGGTGTCTGCTCCTATCAGAAATGTGCGGTGCCAATTCCAGATGTTGTGAAGGTCTCATTTGCCCAACAGGCACAGCACTGCATGCGTGTACCCTGCAACACTCCATGAACAGCGTGGAAAATGGAGAAACCGTCCTGCTCCGCCCCAGGCTGTGGCAAACCAGCTTGTGATTCAGAAGTGGCCGGGATTTCAGCCACAGGCTAATTTATAGTATTGGATCATTGGTTCCAGCTGGCAGCCCTTCCCGAGCCCCTGGTTTGCCTGTCCCGCTCTGAAGAAAGCTCTCCTTGACTGGGGAGTCTCTGATGCTACGGTTTATGATATTGTGATGAGATTTCAAGACAGACGTGTCAAGGAGCTTCGGTGGTAGCAGCTTTTGCTAGGATCTATCACTCTTCACATACCAGTTAGTAAAAATTATAGTATTGAGTGGTGTTAATGAGATATTAATCTGCTATTTTCTCTGCCTTTTATTTTATTTCCCCTCTTCGTCCCCAAGGAAAGAAAAATAACCTGGCAATCTCCTGCTTCTCAAACGTACTTAAAGCTCAGTGTTGTGGAAAAAAAGAGCCTAGCACAGCCCTGCACATGGAGAACGCTGCTGAGATGCACTTAATGATGCCTCTTAGGATCAGCTGCGCTGCTAGAAAACGCTTCATTTCCTGTGGCTTGCTTTCTTTCCAAGCCGAGTGCAGCTCCAATGGCTCTCACAACAATTAGCACCCACTTGTTCTGCAGGTTTGAAGTTTTTTGCATTAGTCAGGTTGAGAAATTCATGGTATTAATCATGACTGAAGTTGTTATTTATCACCTGCTGGGTGAGAAATAATAATTTTGGCACTGCTGGGGCAGCAGGCCAGAAGTACCAAATTAAGTAAAACATCTAAACACTAGCAAGGATCATTTCTCTGATTAATGAATTGTTACAAAGAAAAAGTGCTACTCGTTATCTGATCTTAGGATAAAAGTAGGAGTTGGAAGTAGAAAGCATTAGCAAAGTCAGGCTATACCCTGACTGAGTTTGAAACTTTCCTGGCTGATCTCTCTTCCGTCATTCACTAACTGCTAACATGCACTCATCTGCGTCAGAGGCTTGCAATACTTGGCTCACACCCCCAGCACCAACTTTGTAAAAAAAGGAGCATTTGGCAGGGAGCTCAAGGTCCCTTGTGTAATCGCCTCGAAAGAAACGCTGAAATGACTTTAACCTTCTAGGGCTTGTCTAGGTTGGAAGGTTTTGCCATAGGAACAGTTACCAGCCTGCCAAAACACCATTGTGTGAAGGCAGTAACAGGGGTGCAGGAAACAAAACCAGCGACATGAATAGAATTAAGTTTACACCCAGGTAACTGTATCCGCACTGGGGCCATTAGTCACCTACGGGATTAAAAGAGCCCACAGATTCCAGCTGCCTGATCAGAAGTATTTCACACGTGAATAAAAAAACGGTTGGCCTACACAGAAGTGGTTACGTTGAAAGGAGGTCCGTGTGTGCCGTTACAACCCTAAGCCACCAAGTCACCGTGACATACCACGTCCTCTCCCCACAAGACTGTTGTGAGGAGCTGGCTGCTTAGCAATGCCCACAGAAAGGCTATTTTCTGTGTTCATAAATGAGACGTAAAAATTGACTGTTAGCCTTGAATATGGTTGAAGAACTCAGCCCAGGACAGAAGCGGGTGCAATTTTGTTTGCCTGTTGAGCCTTACAAGAAAAAAGAAAAAACAGTGAGAGCCCGAGACCCTTTTTGGCTCCAACTGATTCATTTGCTGGAAAGAAGGCACAGGCTTTTTCCATAGAAAGCATCAACCATTCCCATCTCTTGCTGCAGACTTCAAATTTGGTACTAGTTGAGGTGAAGAACTTCGCACTGTTGACACGGACAGACTGCCCCTGCTAGCATCTGGGGCGGCCAAAGTAACCCCTGTCTACCAAGCCAGTGTGCCCAGAGGCTAACTTGAAATAGTGAGCGGACGTGAGAGGTCAGCGTGAACTCATGCCTCTCCTATTGGGCTTAATGCTGACAGTAACCAAGTTTGCCAATAAACACATTTTTGTAAGCAAGCTTTATGTCACATAAATGCTCTCTCATCTAGATTTTTTTGTTTTTATCTAAAAGTTTATTCTGCATTTAGAAGAAAATTAGAGGTCTACAAGCACTGCTCAAATCATCAGTCTTCCAGGGTTTGTGACCTCAGTTCAGTGCTGAAGATTTGAAACAAGAATGAAAAGGATGATCATTCATAGAAAATAAAAGCATCAGCAAAGAGCTTGTTGCAGACTATGGCGTGACCCAGTCCCCAGAGCATCTTCCTCTTCTAAGTTTATCTTCTCTCAGCATGAATTTACACTTTCTACCACTTCTTCCCGCCACAGATTTGTCAGAAGCAAGTCCACCTCCCTAGTCATACATCTGAGGTTGTCTCTGTCATCCTCTCATGGCTGGTGACATCTCTACTTTTCGCCAGTACAATTTTGGCCAGGTTTTCTTGACTTTGAAGGTATCTGTTGCTGGTCAAACCATTCTCTCACTGCTGAGATCAAGTTTTGTCACTTATGCACAGGATTATTGCCCGAGATTATCTTGTGAAAATTATCCTTCATCTCTCAGATGTCATCACTTTAGATTGTGACTGTTAGATTAAGAGCTGCTCACTTTCTTTTCTTGTCAAGACAATAAAAACTTGCCTTTAGGTCCACTGCTGTTTCTAGCTTGGTTCCTGTAAATTCCTTTGCAGTTTTTGTCGGCTCCTTCCCTCAGAAGTGCGTAGCATCTTGATCTACGATGCCTCCTAGCCAAGAAGTATATAGCTGAGATTACTGACTATCTCCACAATCTCTTTCATTTGCAGTTTTAAGTCTGTGTTGCGGCATGTTTGAGGAACCAGTTGATGAAGATCAGTAGTTTGGGGGCATTATGGGAAGGGTACATTTTTATCTACTGAGATAAACTTCTCTCCAGCATATTTTGTTGTAGGTTATAATATTTTGTAAAAGGCAGGTAGTTTTTTGCATGTGTGTGTAAAGATCACAGACCTGACTGTGACTTGTGTATTGCATGCAAGCGTGAGTGCAAAAGCCTTGTTGTTATGCCAAAGCACACTTGTAGCAAAGCCTAAAAACACTGCTGTGGAAACTGCTGCCCGTCATCTGATGGAAATGCTTCTGACACACACAGGACAGCTCCTGCAGACCTGTTTCTATGGAGGCGCTTTCATTTGGTTCAGTGCCTCTTCCTGGGGCCCATCCTGCTGCCCCTTCTCCCTGACGTCCTTTCCTGATCCCCCTGCCTTCCCTGCTGCGTCAGGGTCTTCCTGCACAGGGAAAAGGAAGGGGCTCACCCTTAGGAAAGGTTTTCACGCCTGTGGACTGCAGTCCTCCCCCTACTTCGCGAGAGATTCCTTGTGCCAGTAAAATCACCTTAGTGCAAATAGAGAAACCAGCATGCTGTCTAGGATTTGTTTAGGCAGAGAGAAGCCTCCTGCAAGCCTACCACCTTCTGCTCCGTGCATCTATAGCGAGTCCAAATGCTGCTGCCATGGGAAACACATTGTGTTTCCATAAACTATGATGCCTAAAATCTGCTTTTCTAACTCACTAATCACAAACAATTACAATAACAAGGTAATTGGTGTTAAAAATTTTTTTTGAAGTTTGACAAAATTCAACATTGTAAAAATGGAAAGTAAGATTAAAACTCATTTGGATATGCAGTTCTCCCAAATTTCTTTGGTATTTTTGCATTATAATAATAAAAAATTATCAGTGTAGTCATAAACTGTGATTTACTGAGAAGTAGGCTGAGAAAAGCCTGGAAGGGCAAGGAGCAGATTCCTCACTCCTGAGGCGGTTAAAAGTGCAAAATGCTTAATTGAGGCTTCCAAAAGAGGAAAAACTGGTAGCAATAAGAGAATGGAGTTCCCTTTCAATCCTTAAATCAGCTCAGTGAGTTTCTCAGTGTATTGTCCTTCTCACCACAGTGAATTGGAGCCATCTCTTGCACTGAAGCCAACAGAAGTTTTTTGATGCATCCCATTTGAAACGTCACCGATCTGCAATCAAACGAGTGAGTTCTAGCCAAAGATGACGAAATACTTGGCAAACCAAGTAGCCAAGTGGATGAGTCAGACAGAAAAATCTGCCTGACAGAAGAGTAAGTCAAGCCACAGCAGTTGCAAGTAATTTGTCCCAAATGTGAGCAGGGCAAAATCTAGAGCAGGACGCGGGAGGCTGGTTTCCCAGCTCCGTGCTCCAACCACCGCTCTGCATTCTTTGCTGCTTTTTTAACCACATCAGCCTCTGAAAATCACTCTTCAAAGGCATTTCTTCGTAGTAATAAATGAACCATCAAAACCTAAACAAAGAACCCAGCAGTTGAGGTGATGCAACTTAACAAATAGAAATGACTAAGATTGCCTTGTCCTCTGCTTATTTCCAAAAGAATAAAGCCCAGGTCATTTATAAAGCCTTCCCCCTTCCCCTCTCCATTACAGCCTCTTGGGAGTCGCCCAGGAGACAGCACCACTTTCCTCTGCTTCCCCATCTTTAAAATATATTCATTCCAGTTTTCAAATTGCTATTTTGTAGTGCTAAATCTCTACCCACACTAATTTCTCCAGGTCAGAATCTGACCCTGATTTGAACAAAATCTGGAGTCAAATATTCACACCAGAATGCTTTTGCCTTGCTGCATGTCAGATGCCATCTCCCTGCAAATGTTTCACACACCTTGGAGTGCAGCTTGTGGAACTGATGAGGTGAAGAGCACTGCAGAGCAGCTCTGTGCTGGTAATCACAGGACTGAAGAAACACATACATCATCTGCCACATAGGTTGGCATTTCAAGTAAAAAACCTTCACAATGTGTAAGATGTTGGACAAATGATGGCCATATGCATGTTTGTCTCTGCGCAGATGTCTTTGCATTCTCAGCTAGGAAAAAGCTGAGGTAGGCTTTTTTTGCCGACAGTTTAATATTAGTGACACAGTTTATGTCCTCTGCAAAAACAATAATGGAGGATAAGGTGACATAAATTATTTGCAAATCGTTTGACATATGCAGGGCATTGTCCTTGCAATAATCACCATCAGTCTGTCAGTTTAAGATATGAACCGTGCCACTGCCATTTTATATCATTGTGTTAAGCTTTCACATGTTGTAATTTTACAGATCTGTTCTTTGGAGAACACTGCAACACAAATCAAATTGTATTATGTTTAGTCATATGCTGTGTGGAGCACCTCCCTGCAATTAGGGGCAGGCGGAGATGAGGACCAAACAAACAGTCCCAGATAAGAGGCAGCTCCTCAAAAGTTAGGATATTTCCTAGGTACCATTACTCACCTTTCGTGGTCATTACTCAAGGCAAGGGGAATTATTTAAATTCATGCTAACATCGGTTGCTGGCTGCATGAACAAAGTGAGCACTGGAGAGCACCATACTGACAGATCAATTTAAAACACCCTTGTCTGTTTTGTTTCTCCATAACAGTCAGGCACAACATTTGATTCTTATGAATAATGTGGGTTTTTCTAAAGTAAATATACTGATTTCTTTTCAACTCACAAATGATCCCTTCAAGACCCGGTAGGTGCCTGTAGTATTAACTCTGCTTTTCAAAGACGCGCAGAATGGTTCTGGAATATCAATGAACTCAGCACTGTCTCTTTTATTCCAGGCAAATGAATTCCTGTGGCATAGTTTAAAAAAAGACCTAAAGTTGACTGCTTATTTTTAGTCTTTTTTTTTTTTTTAATTTGAACTGCAGATTACTGTGGGAGTCATTCACAAGTGTATTCTAAGTATATTCAGTGCCAGATACCTTATATTAACCGTTTGAGAAACGTATTAGTATGTAAGTTTGTCTTAATCGGTAAAGAAGTCAGTAGGAAATACTATAATATACATTCTGGAGTACCACATTTCAGTGACTTTTTACTATATTTTGAATAAAGAAACATGATTTGTTTTCCCCTGGGAAAGTTCCCCACATTCAGTTGTCAGCAGAACAGAATCTTTCTGCTTCCAGTGAGCCCTTAAACTAGCAAGATTTATTGCACTTACACCCTTGAAAGAACATATCTTTTTCTTTGAAGGCAGCCATTACCACCATCCCATTTTATATCTTTTCTGATAAGCGCAGGCAGTAAAGCAGATAAACTCCTTGCATACCAATTAAAGACACATGCACACTAGGACACTGTATACTATCAGAGATGCTCAGAGTAATATTCTTCCTAGCACAGTAGATATATCTAAGGAGTTTGACTTTTATTATTCTCAGCTTTACACCTCTGACATTTCTAAAAACAGGGAGGAAATTAATGAATTCTCACCCAAGACTCCATTGTCTAATCTTGCCCCAGTGCTCATGAATTATGGAAAATGACAGATCAGCTGATGACGTACAACGGGCTATTTTAAAACTACCCTTTTTAACAAAACCTGGACCATGAAAGGCTCACCGCTGAATTTCATGCAGTCACCTGACAAAAATATTGGTCTCATGTTAACTGATACCTTAAATAACTGCCTCGCTTCCTTGCATCCAAGATGTTGTGATCATTTTTATGCACAAAACGTACGAAAGCCAGACCCCTGAACCATCCATCTCAGACAGGATGCTGAAGTGCCATCCTAACCCTTGGCAACCTGGCTTGGATTTTTCCATTTTGAGATTTCCATAGGCTAAACAAGGGCTCAGTAACATTTTAAGGTTCTTAAGCACAACCTCCTCCACCTACCTCTGTAACTGCCTCTTCTTGTAGTGCCTTTTCCCAGGCAGAGAGGAGGCCTTTGCTCATCCTGAATGGTGAGACCAAGAGGATTTGTATGAGAAGGTCCTCCCAGCTGAGATCGTTGCAACGCCCAGGCTGTAACGACCAAGAGCTGTATTAGCAGCTGCAGGCCCCAGGGTTGCTGTCTGACCCGCAACGTTTGACTGGGCAGTAAGAGGCCAAACTGTCTATGAAGCCTTTGGCTAGGACATCTCCCACACCCTCTCTGTCCCAGTTAGCATGCAAATTCACTGGGGTAGGAGCCACTCCGTTGTGTGTCTTTCCAAATAAGTAAGAGCCCCCGAGCGTTACCACAGGCAGACGATGTCAGCAACGCCAGCCGTCCAGCGAGGGGCTGCCCTGCTCCCCTCCTGCAGCCAGGACTGCTGCAAGCTCGGGGCTGCTCCCCAACCACCACACGCCCAACAAGCCCTACACGCTCAGCTCCTTTTTCCTTCTGTGCTCCAGTTTAAAGTTAATTACCACATTTACTCACGACATTATTGTCAGGTGGAAAATTAGCTGTCTGCAGTATTACCTGTGAACTTATTTTTACCTCTCCGAGAATCTCACCTAGGGTTTTCCCTGAAGTACAGCGTCTGAGCACATCAATGACTTCCTTGTGCACGGTGGCTGAGATACCAGTTTTCTGTCAGGGTTCCCTTTAGATAAGAAACTATAGAAAGCAATACATCTCATTCAAAACATCTGAAAGAGCTGAAGATACAGAAAGCACTAATCAGTAATTAATACAAATAAAAGAAACAATCTTTCATGTAGGTGGTAATAATAACACGCCGGAGTTTGTTCTAATCCATCTTTTTGTCAAATGAAGCACCAGGGATTGTCTGCAACAGAGTATTTTCAGAGTCTCTGCTTTGATTTGCGACGTGGGGTTTAGTCCTGTGTTAACACAGGACTCAGAATAAATAATCAAAGGGAATGGCTTCAAAACTGATAAGTTAGGCTTTAATATGCAGGGGAATTCTGCTATACTTTCATACCCAGCTTACAAGGCAATTTTCCAAATTAAGGAGCCCCTTTTTCACTTTATATAGGAATTGCAAAAGCACGACAACATCCCATTGCACAAATCCTGATAGCTCCCTTTCTTCCGTGTTAAACCCCTGAGAGCAGCTGGAATAAGGGACTTCTACCCTTCTTCTCCAGAGGAACAGCATCTTCCAGAACATCAGACAACCCTGAAACCCTTTAAATAGCCCTGTATTCGTTATATTTAGTGACACTTACACAAGTGACTTCCTGACTGCAAATATGATTCATTACTCTGCAGCAGAAGTAATACCTCTAATAGACTATGCATTGAGTTGACCCAAAATAGCTGCTGAAGAATAGTTGTTCCTGAACTACTCCATGGATAGATTTTTCAAATGATTATAACCATATATAAGAAGAACAGATTATCCTGCCATGTAATTATTTAGCACTACCCCATAATCTTTATGTAAACTAAATTTCAGATGTGGACAACAATAAGCAATGGTTAATAAGGACCTTTTAGGAACAATTTGTCTGGAACTTGCCAGGAGGTTATAAGCCCTGTTTTAAATTAAACAATTTGCATTCAGTGTTTAGTCATCCTTTAGCTCCACTATTACCATCACTCTTCAAGTTTAAAAAAAAAAACAGAAGAGAAAAAGAGAAATATAAAAGTATTTTTTTTCTTCTGAGTAAAGGGAGTAGAAATGGAGTATTTCCAACTGTGCTAGACCTGAGGACACAGCTCCAGCTCCCTCCCCACTCTTGAATAACGCAGACAACTTAATCCCGCTGAGGACAGCAACTACCCCAGGGCCTGCAAGCCTGTCTTTAACAGGATGGTGTTGCCCTGCTACTGGTTTTGATGCCTACGCAGTGCTGAACATCAGAGTTTCACTGCATACACAAATTAGGAAGCCTGGAAATGATCTCAAAAGATTATCATGTGTCCACTCCCCTACTGCAGAGCCCTGCACCATGAAGACAGCCCTATCTCACTTGTGCACTATCACTGTCTTCCTAGGAAGGGACTGCTCACAGGCCTGCACTGGACATCTTCGGGTCATCCTCAGCGTCCGAAGCAGACCTCAGCACTGCCGCCTGCCACGCCGGCTCCATCTCGCTGAGACAGGGCTCCTCAGCACAGCCCTCTCCTAAGTTCACGGCTGCAGAGCGAGGCAGGCGGCAGGGCTGCAGCTGCCCAGCTCCTGCGGGTGCCCCCTGCCAAGGGGATTTTTGATATAGCCAGATCCCTGCCCTTCTTCCCAGGGCAGGCAGAAAGTAAAGACTAGGGGAAAATCAGAGTCTCACCCCCTCCCTCTCACTGATGCCAACTGCAGTTTATCTGTGAACTTCAGACACGACAAAATTTCATCTGTATTGTTTAGGATTTCCGCAGGCAAGGCAGCCAGGTACGCTTGAGGGGAAACCCAACCCTATCAGCTTTCAAAAGAAGTCACAGAAATACTCTATCGCCTTTACACAGATGATACTAAACACATGTGCAGCAATCTTCTTTCAGCTCCTTTTTTATTCCTTTTGATAGCAGTTGCTCGGCGTACTCTCCCAGACAACAGCTGCTGCCAAAGAGGAAGGCTGGGAGGCCTGAGCTGTGCTCAAGACTAAATTGTCCAGGTGGGTGCTCTCAGCTCAGCCCTAAAATTTTGATTATTTGCTCAGCTTCCTGTCCAAGGGTTGTGCCTGCTCCCTTGATTAGAGCAACAGCAATTTAAACTAAGCCTCACACCACGCGATGCCTGACGCTACTGCTGAAAAACCTCACTGATGAGGTCTCAGAGTAATCCCAGCATCCCAGCTTACTGTGCATCTCTCTGTTCTAGCTTGTAAAACGGCATTCTACAATGCTGGTATGTAATCTAAAAAACATCATAAGTAATAATTAAACATTAAATCAGATTAATTCCAGGCTTGTGTGCCCTTGATAATAATACTATTAATTCTCTAGAGACGAAAGTAAGACAATCGTGTGAAAACAAAGCACAAATAAAGTCCATAAAATGCAGCAGAAGTATTTCCAATATTAATTTTGTAATATGGAGTATTCATTTTGTAATATGGTGGTGACATAAAATATGCAGCAGCAACAAACAGAGAGAAGTTGATGGACTGCCAAAGCTGTTTCTCCTTAAAATGCAGATTGCTCTGGAGCAGTTAAGCTCGGCGCTGAAACGAGACTTGCCTACACAGGCATTTTCAAAGGGCTCTTTCAAGGCTGACATGCCACTTTCAGCTCTGACATGGGATAAAAATTAAAGCTTGGGAATCACATGAAAACCCAGCCAGGCTGTGTGGGACAGCCTCAGAGAGGAGGGCTACAAGAGCTATATTTGTGGTCTCATGGGCTGTTCCCATGCTTGCTGCCTTCATACGAAAGGTTCTCTGTTTATAGACAGCAATCTGTTGGTGCCAGGCAGCGACGGCCGTGTGATATATGGCCGTTGGCAAAATGAGCCGGTCCGTGGGTTATCACTGGCTCTAATTAAAGGAAGGCACAGGCTACCGAGTCGGGGTCCCTTTCATTGGAGCCGAGAGGACAGCAATCTCCACAAGAGCCGCAAAGGAGGACAGATTCATTTGACTGATTGCATGATGTCTGAATTAATGGTCAGGAAAAGAGCTATTATTGTGCCCTCGCTGGTAGGCTGCTTCAGAGAGCTTTTGCTGTGCTATCTGCTTGAGTGTGGCAGGGAAAGCAATGCACTCCTCAACACACAACCAGCAAGGCAGGAGCCCGGTTGATGCGGTGGGCCTTTCCTGGATCAATTTTACAAGGCTGAGTGTCTGATACATAATGAATGTTCAATAAGCTCAAATACAAATACTTTGCAAGAAGCAGGCTGTTAGTCAAACCAACGCTGCTCTAACTTTTAAAACTTTTTTTTTGTTTTATTGACAACATGGGCGGTGGAGACAAAGCAAAGCAGGGCACAGTATAAACCACAGCACCAAGCAATCTGGAGCTGGGAAAAACTCACTAATTAAATCCTTGTAGCTAAGCTGGAGCTGCTGGGAGGAAAGGGGTGGGGGGGTAATTGCTATCAAATAGCAATAGCCTAGCATGTGTTTGACAGGTGGGAAAACCTGGTTCAAGCCCTTGGTGTTAGGGGGCACTTTTTGGGGGGGCTTAATTCTCAGGAAAACACTGTCATTCTATTTTTGGTGCATGTAAGAAATCTGGCTTCTCCCAGGATTTCTGTAACCTTACAAAACTGGAGCAAGTTCCAGAGCTAAAATTAAATTCACAAGCTGTAGCAAGCTTGCAGGCTGGAACAAACTTGCAAGCAACAACCTGCTTCCAACATCACATTTGAATGTAATGCTTACATTTCTTAGCTCTTCAGGATCACAACAGGCTTCTAGCTAAATGGAACTAACTCCAGACTAGGGTCTGCTCTATGTGGCTCGCATCATCTCTCACTAGGCGGTGCTGGATCAAGCTGTAGAGGTACTTCAGCGTGACCCTCTAATACAAGCGAGAAACATCAGTCTCACCGTGCTCCAAGTGCAGTGTCTAGGTTTGCTTCTGTGGCAAACTTTTCTGCTTTCAGGAGATTTCCACTAGCAAGTGAAAGTCTCAGAAAAGACAAAAGTAAGGCAACAAAAATGACAAGCCAGCCTGGTGCCTGGTTTCCGATTTGCTACTTCTCTTTGGGAGCCAGTAGAGAATTTGAATATAAATAAATTACAAACTTCCATTAAGCCACCTGGCAGCGACCTCCTTGGGCCTTCAGTGCTAGCTGAGCACATTGCTGAATACCAGCACTGCTACATTGGCCCGGGAGGTGGTGCGGCACCTGAGCAGGTCATCCAGGGAGGTTGTCAAATCTTCATCCTTGGAGGTGTTGAGACTTGACTGTACAAAGCCATTGCCTGGCCTGATTTGGAGATGGCAATAGTCGTGATCTGAGCAGGAGGCTGGACCAGAGACCCCAGTGGTCGCCTCCTGCCAGCAGCTCTGTGACAATCTGTTGGTCCTTCTTTGCTTCAGCTATCTGGAAATTTAGAAGGCACACTTCTTGGTCGTGCATCTCTTAAGAAATTCTCCCTAGGGTATACATGCACTTCCACATTTCCCCAGGAAGAAACACAGCTACTTAGCCAACAAAAGAAACCCCATTGAGACCTTGTTTTCAGGAGTTCAGACGACAGACTTTGTAAGTGGATATGTGAGAGCTGATACAGACAAGTACACTGAGGAACTTAATCATATCAATTTCTGTGGGATCAAGACAAGCTGTATTAAACTGTTAGCAGTCATTTAAATATTTAAACCAGTAGATTATACAAAGAAAAAGGAAAGACAAAGTTTAATCATGTGGCTCAGTTCTATTGAATATATCTGTGAAGTGGTATTTCTGGTTATTTGTGAGTGGAAAAGCATTTACTTAGTAAATTGTTTCTTGCTTATACTCACCATAGGCTTAGGACTCAGTGATTTGTACAGCCAAAAATATTAGATAATATGTCCAACCGTGTAATGCGAAGAGAATCTCAACTGCCAAACATTTCCTCAAGCCCATAGGATACATCTTGTTGTTATGGATCATTGCAATTGCAGAAATGGTACCTGTGTATATACCTTTAAAGAAATTGCTTTGTTTATATTTAAGGGAATGCAAGTAAACTTGACTGAGGTACTTCTTGGATATCTATTCATATTTGGCAAAACGTTCAAAGTACACTTTTTAAAATTCCCTTTAACTTCCATGGAAGTTACTTACCCACTTAAAATTAAGCATACACGATAGTGCTCTGCTAGTTGAAGATGATATATATACACACAATTTTGAGTACTAGTTATACAGGATTAAACCATAAACAGTATGATATCATGTTCCTCAGATTTTAGAATAAAAGTTAAAAATCCCCAAATTATTGTAATAAATTTCTTTATTAAAAAATGTACTTTTCTAAATAACTTAACAGCTTGTATAAAATGTAGCTGCACCACAGGGTCTGGGCCCCATGGCCACTGTACAGGAGACGCTCGCTTGCGTCCTGGAGATGATGGTTTTGCCAAGACACAGGCGCCGTGAGTGACTAGTGGAGCGGCATCTGCAGAGATTGCATGAGTAAACACTGCTGAATCTCTAAGCTCATACAAACTGAGTTTCTTTACTGGTTTACTGTGGAGGGTTTTTTTACCCTGCTTTTGTTGGAGGCTTTGCTGAGTGTGGTAGATTTTTTTCACAAGAATAGGAACAGACAGAGTAGCAGAACAGCAGGACAAGTATCCTGACAACTTTCCTGTGACAATGCATTGAAAAGTTTTTCTACATCCGTTTAATTTTTTTTAACAGGAACAAACCAACCTATTTTTCTCTCAACTTCTTATCAGAAATGGTTAAACATTTTTATTTGATTAAGAAAATAATTTTGAGGCACAAATCTCAGCTGTTCTGATTAAGATTTAGAGAACAATGAACAGTTCAAACCACAGTCTCATAATTACAAATGTGAGGTGATTTTAACCATGCCAACACCTATATGAGAAAAGCAGAAATAAGATGATATATCTTTCTGTGTATTAGAAACATGATTTAATTTCCCTACACTCATTTCTGAAATGTCCCTTCTTACGAACTTCCTAAAAGAACCCAGAATTATTTAACAAATTAGGAAATATTTAATAAGCAACTTCTTCTGTTTTTATGGTGTGCCTTTACTGGGACTTACTGAGCACTCCTGAGATGCTTATTCATGAGCCGAAGTTATTCAAATCAGCTTAAGGATGGTATGTCTGTACGTGCATGTTTGTACACAGACTCCGTCAATATATGAGGAGTTGATACTGCTGTAAAAAACTGGAATAGCAAGAAGAAAACACAATGAACAATACTTCAGAAGAAAGAGGCAAATAGGGAGGAATTACATAAATGTAATGTGCCACAAAAGGTATTTTCCCATTATTCACTTAGTGCTGATTCATTCTCATTAAATGGTAAAATCAGCTTTGACATCGCTACTCGACACCACTGTGGTATGACAGCTAAATGCTACTTCACCAGTAATCTGTTATTATAAAATAAACTTTTATATTGTAATATTCGAACATTTATATTGGAATAAGTGCATATTGATTTGGCTCTTCCATGAACACAAATGCCTTCCTAGCGAGCAGGGACACCATGTTACAGTAAAGAAATATTTAAAACTATTTATTTACAGCATTTATTTTAGTGGCTTCTGGAAAAAAAATTTACATATTTAAACTGTCAGCATTAGGACACGGAATTTATTTTCGCTGTGCCAATTTAAAAGCCTTTTTTTCCTTTTTCATATGTCATGGCTCCAGGGCTCTTCACGGCAGGGCTCTGCAGACTCAGAAACAAATCATCATTTGCAGTCAGCATATTCAGGGGTCTTATTCCTATTAACTCTGGCTTAAGAACAAGGTCCAATTCCAGAGCTGCATTTCGATCATCTTCCTCTTTCAGTTGGTGCTCCAAGACCATCTGAGACTCCCTACAATCACCGTATACTCCCTGATTTAGACTATTAATTTTCATAACGATACAGAGCTGGTGCTGACCCTCCTTTCATTCCCAGACACCCTTACTACATGCTCTTCTGGCTACAAAAAATTTCGTGCATACTTCAAAGCAATCTGGGGCTGATTTATTCAGTGCACATGCATGAGGCTTGAGGGAACATACCACACCACCCATCACCTCCCAGGCATACGCATTCCGTCTCAGACTTCTTGGTCATGACCCTGTCTCCTTCTCCCTCAGCCCTGCATTGCATATGTGAAATGTTTCACAGAGAAAGATGTCCAAAGGGTGTTGTTTAAGCAGTGGGGAGACGTGGCCAGGACGTGTGTGCTTGGTCTGGTGAAATCTGCCGCCGTTTGCATTGGCTGTCCCCTTGGTGTGCTTTCCTGGCCTGGGCACTATGCAAAGAGGGGTGAAAGTGCCTCATGGCTTTCACAGCACATCAGAAGCTATATATTGTGATACTTCTTCGGGGAGAAGGTATGAAAGTGGCAGCTTTGGGGAGAAGCAGGAATATGACAGTCGTTATAGTTCCCTGAAATGAAACCTGATTTTTTATTATCTATTATTTTTTATTATCTTTCCATGATACCTTCAAAAAAGTAGAAGTGCCCTGGAAATCTTACAGGTCCAGCATCTAGCTCTTAGTGCAATCTTTCCGTCCTTCATTAGGACTTTTGTCTGTTGGGATGAGTCAGAGAGGAAGTCCCCTTGAGTTACACAGCAAGCCAGATAAAATGAGAGACCGATGGTATCCCCGCACGGATAGCACTTCAGCTAATGTACACATGCACAAGGTCAGTGGTCCCACAAAGGAAGCTAGCAGATCTGTCAAGCCTTCTTCGGACAACCTGTTTGAGGATTAATCATATCAATGTTTGCTCCACAAGGCTGTGTACACTTCAGGAGCTGTTCTCTCCTTCAACTCTTTAAACAAGGAAACACTTCTTTCCTAGGATTCAGGGGTCAAGTTTGGTCCCCTTTTGACACCTCAAATCCTTTCAATTTGCCTGCTGCTGCTAAGCTAAATGGTGGCGTGAGGTAATTTATTTGGGATCAGGGTTAAAGTGTTAATGAGAACACCACATTTCTCTGAAGCTCAGCAGAACTGAGAGCAGCATTCTCAGCTGAGAGAAAGAAAAAAAGAAATCCTCAGCACATACGGGAGCCAAGAAGCATATGGAGCCATTTTAGTCCACGGTTGCATAGCTTCTTCTCAGGTTTCAGTGAAGTAAATCTGAAGGGCGGTTTGACTCCTAATATACGTGCAGGAAGTCCATGCATTCAGGATTACTATAAAAGTAGGCTAATTGGAGCCCTTCTCCAGAGAGGTGCTGAGAGCCTTCAGCTCCATTTGGATTTAAGAGGACCGGCATGTTTAGCACCTTGAAGGATTAGGCTTCTAAATGTTCCTACCACTGATAGCACATTTGCTAGGAGGATTGATTTGACAAGGGTAGCGATATATGGCCATTAAATTGTTTGCAGATTTGACCTATCTGTCCATAATAAGAAATAATACCTGAAGTGCCATAACTCTGTCAAACATTTCAAAGGAATACTTGTTTAAAGATCGAATGCATTATGTAATCTCATAATGTCTATGGAACATGACACAGACCAGCATTACAAGACATAGCGTGTCAGGAATTTTATAAACAATTTCTTCTGGACCTCTCACATGTTATCAGTTTGAGTAGTGACTATGATGCATTTCAAATTTCTTCTGGCAGCTGGAGACAAAATGACGTGGCAAAAAAGTGACTGGAAATATCATCCAGGGGCTCTTGAAAAGGAATTTTTCCATAGCAAAACAGTACAGACCTGCAGATTTTGTCCTGGTGTGAGGGAACCTATGGGGAGAATGTGAAAAGAGAAAGGACAGCAGAATGATCAAAATCAAGGAAAGTAACAGAGCCTAGTCCTGTGTGTCATTAAACTGAACCACAGTTCTCAGTTAACAGCCCCAAAATAATTAATAACAAAGTAAATGTAAAAATCCGTTACCTACAGCCAGCACAAGGGCTTAGAGTTACCCAATGCTTATGCCTACGATTTCATAAGCAACATTTTTCTCCATATGGATTTATTTTTATTACATGTTATTTGCCTAGGCAAGACAAATATCTTTTACCTTGGAAGGATCTATCTGTTTTCTTTTAAGTATAAAGCACTTTGGAATTTGGGGAAATAGAAAAGCAAAATAAATTCCTACAAACTAAATTTAAAATCAAGACAGGTATAAAAAAACAGAGCTGAGAGGAGAAAAGGAAATAAACCAGCAATGAAATAAACAGTGATCATTTTTTATGAGACTCATAATAAAGAAAAATTATTTTAACTTTCCGTAAGTGGCAACTAGTGGAAAAATAGGAAGCAACTAAAAAAGTAGCATCGAGCATGCTAGGCTGGTGAGCATCAGCTGGAGTTGCCTTTTCTGTGACTTTCCTTTTATGTTTAATCTTCATCATTTTTATGACCTTATTCAATTCAAAGTATGTATAAATGTATATATGTATATAAAAGTATATATAAATGTCATACGCAGCATTTTTGTGAATTGAAATTTAATCAAGCAGAAGCATATGGTGGGCCTCTTCAGCAACATCTGCCTTGGCCAGTGCAGAATAACAGAGACGACAAATCAGTGCTGTGATTACAAAGGTCATGATTTTCACTCCCATGTCCCACCTCCTGCACCACTGGCAACAGAAGAGGGGTTAAAATGAAGCTATACCAGGGTGGGGACCAGTTCCCACTCAGCTCCTGTTTTCCCTCTGCAAAGCAGTGTGTGGTGAAGGGACTGCAGCCCTGCAAAAGATCTCAGGAATTGAGAATTCAGGCCCGTCAAAGCAGCACTAATGCTCTGCGGGATGTATCACCCCTTCTTGGAAGAGCCTGGAGTGCAGCAGGGAAGTGGCGCCCTAGATACTGCCTCTCTGGCCTTGCCGTGATGCTGTGCCTTGGGGAAAGGGTGACAGAAGAAGGATGCCAAGATACGACTCTGATGGGGACCAGCTGAGCAAATTCTGGGTTTTTGTCTTGCTTGCCTTGGCACAGTGAGTGCCAAGCTGGTCCTGCACCCCAGGAGCCAGAGTTTTAGGGAGAAATGCGCAAGTGCCGCTCCACTTGGCACAGTGGATTTCGAATGAGTTTGTCTCCCTCTGTGAGCCATGTGGACGCGCGCAGCATGGGTACACATCATGCACGGTGAGTGGAGGAGCCGGGAGCTCTTTGCACTCCCTACTCTCAGCACAAGTTTTGCCCCTTGGCTGCCCTTGCCCCAGCAGGCTGTTGAGCCTGCACCCTTGCTCTTTGCACAGGTAGCATCTTGCAGGCTGAACTTTGCTTCTGCTCCAGGACAAACTGCAGACAGCTTCTCCTGAGATGGCAAGCAGGCTACAAGGCTGGGACCTGCACTTCTCTCAAGGGACGGGTGATCCCCTCCACCTTTCCCTGTCCATACCTCTCTGTGCAGGCACGGTGCGGAGCAGGGCTGTCAGGAAGCTAGGATCGAACTACGTTGAGCAGCATTGGCTTGATAGCAATGCCTGCAGGAGGTACCACCCATCAGAAACGTTGGTGCTTGGTGATGACTCCCCATGGATGGCTGCTCTCTGAAACCTGTCAGTTAGCCTGCACCTCCGTGTTAGCAGATGCTAACTGGGTCAGTATTACTTTGCGTTAGATGTAATAACGCTTTGTTCCCTCCTTTTTCTTGCTAATAAGTACCTGCTTCCTTACATCCCTTCTGGTCAGCCCTGCCTGTCAAATGACATGTCTGCCGAAATATACATTATTCAAAAACGGACCTGTTGCCAGCTCTGTGAGGCTGGGGGATGGGTTCATGTATCATATCACTCTTCCCTTCCATACATCTCAATTTCCTGCTTTCTGCATGATTAATGCACATTTGCTTCCCTCTACATAATGTAGACAGCAAAGAATGAATTATGCTTCTTCATTACATTAACTGGTAACATGTCTTTCCATACCTATATACGCTAATCACTGCTTTCTTGTGCCTTATGTTTGGAAATCAACTAGATAGAAAGAGTAAATACAGAATAATGGCATGTTATGCTCCTTTAATGTAACAAAATCAAAGAGGGGGACAAGAAGGTGTTTCTCCTACTACAGAGTTAGTTTAGTACGTTTTTATAATTTTAAAGTCATCACTGTCCTTGTAATCCCTACATTTGATCTTTGATGTTGAGCTTCAGTAGTTTTTACTAAATTCAAGGAATAGAAGATAGACCTTTTCTGCCATTGATAGAAAATGGATACAAGTGACAGAAAATAACTAACATACACATTAGAAATGTAGACTACAAGATATTGTTCACATACTGAGTGGTTAATCTCTGCCTAAACTTAATACTAAATAAAACAAGCCAATATTGGCACTCTCAGACAAACTCCAGTATTGCATCTGGAAATAACAATATTATGCAGACTTGAACATATTAGTAGCTTGAAAACAGAGAGCAATAGCAGATGCTATAAAATACACAGAATCAATCCTGCTTGGACATTTATTGCATTAATACTATTTTCAATTTATTTAGCAGCAAAGTGCTTTTATTACTGACTATGTATGAGTGAGAATGTGTGTGGGTGCGGGTGCTGTACACACAAACATGTGCATGTTAACCGCTCTGCCTGGCATAAACAATCCCTAAGAGGTCAGCAATAAAATGTTTTAACAACACATAGCAGCATCATACAATACGCCATAAAGACACAAGAGAATACTGATGCTTCAGATCCAGTCACAGTTTAGGTACAGGGGATAAAAACATTATTAACCAAACAGAATTTGATTAGAAAATTAGGACTATCAGCTGATCCTTGAGAAATGCCACGTGATCTTTAACCAGAAATAAGAAACCAGCTGTTGGTTGTTGTTTGCCTTTTTTCCCCCTTTTACTTCACAGAGCCTCCAGAACCTTATGTAGAAAGAAAATCAATTAAATAAAAATGGACAATGATGAAGAAGTCAAGAGAGCAATTTTAAAATCAATACATTACTTCAAAAGAAGCTCACAAGGTGGTTGCAGAATATGGAACAGAAGCCTGGCACACCAAGCAGACACAATGTTAAGAACCAAAGGAAGATCCCACAATAATTTCATATTTCATATCATCAGAAAGGATGGCGTGGAAAGGTTTGTAGTACCCCGAGGCTGTGCTATTATAAGCACATCAAACCAATCCTCTGTTGCCTCTCCTGAACTCCTAGAGGGTAGCTAGTGAAGTTTCAGACACTAGGCCATGTCTTTAAGTGGACAATGTTTGGGTTTGAAGAACCCCAAACTTCAAGAGTCAGCCAAGAATGAGCTTTTGTAGTAGCAAACACCAGCACAAATATCACCAACTTCTGCTCTAAGTACAAGACATAATTCTTCAATTTTCAAATAAACACATGCCATAGACTTTAAAAAAAAGCAACAATTAAACAATAAAACTCTGCCAAAGCAAAATGTTCCATTATGCATGCAATTTTCTCCCCAAGGAGAGAACTGAAGAAAGAACAAACAACATGTGAAATATTAGTCATGTTGTTTGACGCACTTTTGGATGGTTGTCAGATAGTGTGGTAAGGACAGTAAAAGAGTTTGTATGGAGTAGTGGAGAAATCAAGGAAAAAACTGCCAATAAAAAAATGAACTTCATCTTGATGCTTGCTTACAAGCTGATGTGGGCAACTTTATGAAACCATCAGAGATTAAAGTCACCTAAATCATCATAAAGTATGGTGATCTCAAACTATTTCTTGGGAAACATGATTGGCAGAAAAGGGTCTTAAAATAGTGAATAACTTGCTACTGTTAGCTGTGTTTCAGTCTTGTTTCTAAAATTACAAACTGTAAAACTCAGCCCAGAAAATTTCTTGACCTCTTTTGCTGTGTCAAAATTAAGGCATAATTAAATATGACTCAAGTAGTCAGGCAGACTATTGAGTTGAGAAATTCTTAGCCATATTCACTTTTCACTTCAAAACCATTGCCATTTTATTGCGTCTGTGATTCTGAAAACATAGTTCAAAAAGATGACTTTAAAGAAATTCCATGTTTTGTGTGCAAAACATCTGTGTAGTGATATACCATAATGAACAATGAGGCGTGCAAATACAACTCAGAACAACTGGCACTTCTGTCAACAGAGTGTTGAAAACACTGATGTCATTTGGTATTTGTGTTAAGCCCCAAATTCTCCTCTTGCAGCAGAACATTTGTTGTCTTCTTCCGATGGAATTTCTGAGCTGGAGTCAGGACCAGCTACATTGTATTCTATTTTTTCCCCTACACAAGGTTTGCTTTTTTGAATTCTTCAGGATCAAATGCACACAAGTTCATATCTGAACTTGAACATTTGGAAGTCCTACCTCTCCCTGAAAACAGACTTTTTGGCTTTTCTTTCAGCTGTTAGTATTTGCAGGTTTCTCATCCATGCTTATGTTGATGAAACAATACAATCTTGTCATGCCTTCCTTCAACTAATACAGTATTTTCATTAATTTCAGTCATAAAAACATTTGTAATGAGATTTTTTCTTAAATTGTTATTTTTCTGGAAGGTGTGGTTATAGGTCATTAACACTGAACCTTTAATACTGTCACTATGCTTTTAGAAGTTGACATCATCATGTATTTTTCCATGGGTATTGGCCAAATTCTACAGCCATGGCAGAGACTGCATTAGCGATACTGTATCTCCAGCCCTCCTGTGGTTAATATCCTAGGATTCTCAGGGATTATCATAATAAAGGCAGTGGCAGTGGCTGAAGGACAAATCTACAGTCTGTCTTCTGTCACTGCTACCTTGAGATTGAGAACTGTGCTGGTTGCCTCTGGACCAGGAAAAGCTCGTGCAAGAACATAAAGCAGAAAATCGGAATTAAAAAAATATTTGAGTGGTGTACCTGAGATGCCTAGCTTGTGTTCAGAGGAGGTATATGCTACTGGGTAGGCACCAATAAGTGTGTTAAACTGGCAGCGTCACTACTAGGAAAACTTCAGCAGACACCTGCCTTCCTCCATAGCAGCCACATACTGAACGCTGACTTGCTGCTGCTGCTAAGAGCACAGAGGGCTCATGGTCACCGCCAGCGCTGCTGCCCTGCCCACCGCTCCTCCTTTCATTCTGCACAGAGATCCACATTGCTTCCTATGGGGACAGAGTAAAGGATAATCAAGCAGCTAATTTGTCATATAGCGCCTGTAAAGACTAGTAGCATGGGGGCTGTGCCGCATAAGGACCCAAGTGAGTACCTGCAAAGACTGTGTATCTGCTTTGAAGAGCTAACAGTCTGGGAAAAAAAGGTCTCGCGGTGCTGGAGACTGAGCAAAATACAAAACTTACAGAACACACTGGGCTGCGATTTATCTCCACACATCAGCTTTGCTTTCTAACCCAAACCCATTGTAACCCACCAAAGGCCCCTGTTCTAGCAATGAGCTCTGCTGCAATGAGCCCATACATATATGTGAGGCAAAGCTGCGGTTGCTCTTTGGGGTACTCTTTTGTCTATAGCTTTGATAGGTATCACAGATTTGGAAGCATAACGATTATATCAGGTACAACTTCATAAGGTACTGGAGGTCTTTACTGGCTGCTTGTCAGCTGAAGTCCTATCAGGGCTTAAGTTTGCCACACTAAATCACCAAAAATATTTTCCATAAAATATAATGCTTTTTGGAGTTAGTTTTGTATAAATTACTCTTTTTTTTTAGCTGCTACCTGATTTATCAGGAATGAACCTCAGAGCTGATAAGCGTGATCTGCTCATGCAACCTATGGTTTCTGGGATCAGCAAAGCGACACTAGCAGAAGCACAGAGAAGTTGAAAAAGCAAAAAATCCCCAATGACAAAATGAGCGTTACATTTCAACATATACATTTCAGATATTTGAAACTAATACTCCCTGGCCCTTTGCATACGCATCTGTGACTTGTATACAGGAAACCTGGAAAATCAACAAAAGGAACCAGAACAAATTAATAATCCCCTCCTTCAGCAAATTAAACTTCACTCTGCTAAATTAGTTGACCTTCAAAGTTTGCCCTAGGGGAATGATGTAAGATTGGAGGGTTTATCTGAAGAAACAAAGATGAAAACTGGGATGAAGAATGTGAGGTGGTTAGTGGAATGGATGGGCCCAGAAAGGTTTGTTTAGTTACCTTAAAAAAAGTTCATTGAAAGGGGGAACTACTGCCACCCGCACATAAAGGTAGATTTTGTCATGCCTTGTTATTTCTTGCAAAGGACTTATTTACCTCAGTAAGAATGCGTGTAGAGAGGAGAAAGAAATATTCTTCACAACTCAGCACAAAGTACGCTGCACCAGCTTGGACAGGGAACCAAAAGAGAAGGCAGTACGGAAACATGCTGCTTTTTTCAAGACGGACTGAGTTGCGGTAGAGTGGGAGCGTTACTCAGCTAACACAAGCCACCTTCAGAGTGGACATTATTTCAAACCACCCCAGACACACGAGCTGAGATGACATGGATGTCTAAGAATTGTAGCTCAGCTCCAGAGCATCTTCGCTCTGGTATTTCAAACGCACTGGGTTTCTGTTGCAATGAACTCTTAGAGTTAAATATCTAATAAGAAAAGAACTAGAACAAGTAGAAGAGACAAATGACTGTGAGGCTATTTTAAAAAAAATTCTTGTTAAACATGGAGTGTAAACTCTTATGCTGGAGTTTGCCTGCTCCTGCACACTTATGGTCTTATCCCCTCAGCAGAAAGGATTCAGTGCCACACTGTACAAACTCTTCTGGGACAAACATGTATTTTTGCTTATTTTGTAGGTTTTATTAATGGTGGTTATTGCTACACAATTTTCTAAAATTTGTGATGTGGACTACCTGTATGATGGTTGATGATGATAATTTTATGAGTAGACAGAGATACATTAAAAAGACTCCCACAATTTCTCAAACTATGATAGTTAGTCCTGACTACTAGGAAGTCTCAGACACATCTTCTTGATACAGCCATAACTTTGCTAAGGCAGATTCTCACTAGCATGGTTCTTGCAAAAATGTGATCTGACTAATATCTGAAAACACTTACATGCCGGTTGCATTGATGGAGAGCAGGAAGCGTAACCTTTGACCAGAGAAGTAATAACAGTGTAAGCTTTTCTAAAAACAAAACCTAGAGGAATTAGTGTCTAGTATCAGTCACAAAGTGCATTTAGGGCTCTCTATAAATCTCGCTGAAGCATTTAATGAAATGGTCATCTTCCTCTGTAATTTGAAACGGATGTAAGAATTTTGCACTGACGGTGAGGATGTTTAAACTCCCAGAGGACTAGGGCTAGAACCAAAGGAGCATATGACACTGAGGAGTGGGGGGCTTTCATGGGCTCTGACCTGGTACCTTGAACCCATATGCAGGACTTTGATGTCTGGAAGAGCAAATGAGAATCAGCCACCTCCAGATGGGATCTCTAGCATCAGCATGCTGAGTAGGGGCCACCTACCTCAATCACTTGGAAACACCGAGGAAAGCAGGCTTATGTGGTCTTTTTAAAAAAACACATAGGTGTTTCCATTTTGTGTCCCCTTTTGCTTTTAACACTCCCCACATATATCACAGTTCACGGGACGGAAGATTTTTCTGGCACGTGGAAAGCTTAGATTCAGTTCCCTCTTCCCCTTCCTCATCTGACAGATTCAAAATCTATCTGCGCCATTTCCAACAAAGTCTCTCCAAGGAGCATCAGAGAAGAACGCCATCCTAACAACGCTGAGGATCCTCACTGGCTACTACAGCAAATGGAAGCAGCTGGTCTTTTTTTCTGCTGTATGTACTGGTACCAGGCATCGCTATTCTCATAAAAAATCAGCTCGCAGGCTCAAGTCCATAAATATTAGTAAATAAGGAATGGACCAACAAACACATTGTAAGTTGGCTTCCATTAACTAATTAAAGATGGCTTATTCTAATAAGGTGTTTGATGTTAGGTAGGTTGCTTCTTTCTTCATTTGAGGAAGATTAATGGGCCTATTTTCTACGTAACTTTCATCATGATAGTCAATTTTAATTGTGATTTTCTATTTAATATGCTTTTATCATGATTCTTAAATCATCATATCTGAGCTCCCCTAATGTGAAGCTTTTTTATGACCTTGCTGAAAATTTCTTTCTGATGTCAGAACCCCTGTGTGAGCAGGTGTTACATGCTATGGCAGTGATAGAATTACTCTTTCACAGTCTTTAGAAGCTCTTAAGCTGCCTTCATCCCCATAGCATCTAAACTCCACTGAGTAGCACATTAACTGACAAGACTTAACATCCATCATCTTTGCTTCGTTCTCCTCTCTTGAGGAAGTGTGTATGTAGGGGAGTGTATGGTTTGGGTGGGGTTTCCACCGTGTTTTATTTTTAAGTGTCCACGCTGCTAGGTGACTATCTCAGAAAAATTCTCCTCTCACATGGAGCAGAGGCTGCAGAGAAGTTTCTAAAGGTCTTTCACTCCTGCCGTTATTTACGCTTGTGTCTCCAGTCAGTCTCTATCTTGTCCAGAAATGAGATTAATCATGACAAATAATCTAGTCCAAGTGTTAAAAAAAGGGATCCTTTATTAGAGCATTTTATACCGATGAAGTCTTTTGCATCTATAGTAGAAAGAGCTTTCCAAACTAAGGATTTTTTTTTTTTATGGTCTCCCAAGTATGCAGTAACACTAGCAGCCGGATATTAAAGACCATCCTTAACTTTATGGTTTACTTCTTGTTTTAATCGTTCAGCTTGATATTCTAGGAACATCTCCAGGATAAGGGGATCCTAATACTGATGATAATGGAGTGTTCTAGCACAAGGGTACTTAACCTTGGAGAGCTGGACAGTCACTCTGTTATTAAGAGATGTCATGAAATCAAAATATAACTGCAGATTAATGTCTTGGCAGTGTTACCATGTTAACAGCAGAACACTGTACAGGTACCACTTCCTTACCACACTTTAAAGATGGATTAGGAAAGCAGTATTACTATCCATTCAGGACATGATTATCCTGTGATTGTATCCCTTCACCTCACTCATGGTCTTACTTCTGTGGCAATCCTCAGTCTTGGCTCACTGCCACTCCTCCTCCGGGAGAGGAGCTGTTAAGTCCTCTGGCACCGTCAGTTACCCTTGTAGCAAGATACAGCATCAGATTAAACAGGAAACAGACCCACTTCAGCGTGCCATTAAATATGTAGATGATAAAATGCTCCTGGACCACAGGAGTTCTCATCTAATCTAATATAGTCAGTGTTAGTCACAGTCTGGTGAAATACCAACTCATATGATTTTGTTACCAGTTGTGGTGAATTTATAAAGCTTCAGTTCTCAAACTCCAGTGATTTCTTGAAGAACACAGATAATTTTTTACACTATTTTTTAGTCCCATGAAAGCAGGATTCAAGTATATAAGGCACCGAAAACAAATAAAGAGAACGCAAAATATATTACTTTAAAGAAAATTTCATTGTCTGGGGAGGGCTAGAGTTGTGATTTTTGAACTCTCAGGTTTGATACTGCTGATGTTGCCAAGTATGAAATAGCCCTTGCTGACAGATCTATAAGGAAAACTTGAACTCTGTGAAATTACCGTACCTCCCAATTTTCCCTGCTTTGTTTTGAGCAGGTCAGTTTTCCTCTGCCTATTTCACAAGAAATCATCATTAATTATTCCCCTTACTCTTGCCACAAAGCCACTTAAACCATTTCCTGTTGGATTTCACCCTCCACCTCCTGTGCAATTAGCAAAGGAGTTTTTATTCATGCTCTGATTTCTTCCCACTACTGCTGATGGGCTCCATCCTCATCCCTCACAGCTCCTTCCCTTTCTACTGCTGCCTGATTTTTCTCCATCCCCTCACACTTGACGTTAGCCCTCCTCCTACACCTTCTGCGCTCTCCCTCTCCCATCACACCCCTCCATTTTGTTTCCCTGTCAGCCCAGCAGCAGAAATCAAACTGACTAGCATCCCTGTCCCTCGCTGGTATTTCAGAGCTCCAGAGCCAGATCAATTTTGCAGTGCTGCTAGCAGAGGCAGGGGAGACGTGGGACCCAGCTGCCGAAGGGGAGGGAGCAGGGAGGCAGCACTAAGGGCACAGCGAGGAGGCAGGCAGAGAAAGGCTGCACGGCGAGTGGGAACGTGGCTCCGATATGAAGGGAGACGTGCGGCTCCATCCGTCGATCACCATGCTGTGTCTCCCCCCCTGCAAAGGCTGTGAGCAAAAGGCAGCGAGTGCTACGTGTGGCTGAAATGCCTACGTGCCTGCAGAGGCTGCACAGGCAGGTCTCCATGAATTCCCGTGGAGAGCAGGTAATGCCTTCAGGATTTTCCCCAGAGAGGACTTCTGGAAGGAACTGAAACGTAGGACTATTTCAAGGCCTGATCGACATTTCAGCTCCACAAAACGCAAACTGCTCTCAGGTCTGGGGAGCGCACAATGGCTGATTCCTTTGTCCATGAACACAGTATCTAACTCGCTACTTTGCAAATGTTGGGATATCCTGAAGATGAAAGGAACAACGTACACCACATCTACAGTCTTGTAATTAGCATTTGGCAGCCGAGAAACCATTAAAAAAGCCCTGACTTTCCTGTGGGCAACCACTTACTAGAAGTTCAACATAACCTTTGCATATTACTGACCCAATAATCCAAAGAAAACAAAGAAAGAAGTGCTTTTAACTTCCCATGAGCTGTGACAAGTGGAGCTTCCCATTACTTTCCTGTGTTCTGGGGCTCTTCTAGTAGAGTCTGTTCACTCTGGCCCTGGGGATCACTGCCACAGGTGTGTTTCTGATACTTCCCTTATCTTTTTGTAAAGAGATCACATCATGCTGAACAGCCTTGGTATGCAGCAGCAAAAATACACATTCCTGAGAATGAATGTCTTGTATCCCACTGTGGGGAATACTGACTAGATATTTCACTGGCATGAAAACCCTGTACTGTAGCTTACCATATCAAAGGCCATACACCCCATACATCCCACAGTCTGTTGTAATTTTGTACACTGACTCATCTACATCAATCTCTACGTTGTTTCAACCCCATTCAGTATGATGCTGAGCTGTCATTCACAACCACACACAGTCTTCCCATCACCTCATTCAAGTAATCTGCCTACTGGACCACTACAGCAAAGACATATTAGGAAAAAGAACTGAAAAATGAAAATGAGTTGGAGGAGGTAACCAAATGCTTCCATTTATACCTTCGTTCCACTAGATGCACACAAAACTGAAACACAGCAGCCTTAAAAAAGAAGTGAAATGCCTTCTGGCCAATACCAAATTAATCAGTAGCCCTTGCTGTCACAGGAGTCAGACAGTATATTCCATGACAATTCTGAATAGGAGGTGCCTGGAAAATCTGCATTCAGTAAGTTAAGTTATGATATATATTCAGTTTACATACTATTTTCTGTGGAACTCTCTGTCC
This sequence comes from Nipponia nippon, assembly GCF_047370975.1. Lineage (NCBI taxonomy): Eukaryota > Metazoa > Chordata > Aves > Pelecaniformes > Threskiornithidae > Nipponia > Nipponia nippon. The sequence continues at coordinate 75,660,326 of NW_028262369.1, read as the reverse complement.
TCATGTAGTCTGTAGGGAATCCCACCAGTAAAAACATCAGACTTGATTATTCATATAGGCCAATCCCAGCAAATAACCTAAATGCCTCTTAAGCCAGTTTTGAGCTTCAAGGTTGCTTGGCCAGGCTTCCTGGAGACAAGCACACAACCATTGTGGCCAAGATCAGTCCTGTTTTATGTGAGTAATCCTTCAGAATTGAACCCTGGAATGAGCAAGGCAACCTGTTATGGTGCTTTTGGACCAGTATGGAAAGGAAAAACTACAGATCCCTCTAGATATTTCCACACATTTCTAAATAGGAAACAGTCCCTCCCTACCTGGAAAGGCTGCGAGAACCAGGGGGACTTGACACAGGTCTTGCATTCTCTCCATTCTAGCTACTGTCAGTATAAGCAGGTTTTTTGCCTAGCTCAGGTCTTTTGTATGTCCTTCCTATGTTTGGACAAAAAAAAAAAAAAAAAAAAGCCTCAATTGCATGGGAAAACTTGCAGAAATGTTATGCTCTGAACAGCTGTTTCTAACACAGTGTAAAAGTCTAAGTGACATGAGAGGGTCTAAACTTTCCCCTTATAAAAAAACGATAGACTATTTATTTTTAGTAGAAAATCCGGTAACTTTTAAGGACAATTATCTTGGTACAGCCTTATTACAAAAACTTTACATTTATTCTTGTACCCAAGTGATCTTTTGATTTTATTACCTATGCAGATTACAAAATTTACATTAATGTTAAGAGAGGAAAAAACCCCAACTTTCTTTGAGCATACAGAAGAGTCTGAAACTATCGATGTATTTTCTGTCACAAGCTTTTCTCTTTATCAAATCCTATTATGTCCCACTACTGGGACATAATAAATACTAGGGAGAATTTCCGGCCCAGCAGTCTGATACATATGGTATCACTGTAGTGAAATTGTACTCCTGCTTTGCCCCAAAAGCAGCATGCTGTAACCCCAAGAGGTTAAGGGGACCTAACCACTAACTTACATTTGTAATAGATTTCTTTCTCTTTCCTGGTTGAAACTTACAGTCCTGGGGAAGTAAGTCACTTTCTGCAGACAAAAATGCAGCACTGCGCTAACTGGAAATACGTAGCCACTAGTAAAGAGCATCTTTTGCAACATGCAGATGTGCAAGTGTTGCTATGTATCAACACTAATGTCTCTACAGGGATAGGGTAGAAATGCACAAAAGAAAGATCTCTGACACAATTTAAAGCTCATACAAAATGTCATGTCAACCTACAATAGCCAGACTTTTTCAAATAGATATTCTAAGATGAAGTCTTGAATTCTGATTACGTTTGCGGTGTCGATGGGATTGCTCTCACTGTGGAGTCCTGTTCTGCTTTGACCAGAAAAACATTTTGGGCCCAATTCATCCTCACTGTCTCTAGCAAAATTAATATAACAGCTAGAGTCTGTTCTTGGCCTATATTTTTTTTCATCCTTGTTTTAAAAAATACACTGTATTTCAGAGATAGCTACTTCCTCTACAAGACATAGTCTGATAATGAAAACATCATTAATCTATAGTATGGAGACAGATAGATCTTTGACAAAACACCTTGTAAATGGCTCTAACAGAGTAATATTGACTGATTCTGTCAATACTTAGTAAGGAATTTGTTGCAATATCACAAAATCATAGAACAGTTTAGGTTGGAGGGGACCTCTGGGACGTCATCTGATCCAGCCTCCTGCTCAAAACAAGTCCAACTAGATGGGGCTGCTCAGGGTCTTGTCCAGTCAAGGTCTGACTGTCTCCAAGGATAGAGACTTTAACTCTCTGGGCCCCTGCTTCAGTGTCTAACCGCCCTCATGGAGAATTCTTTTTTCTTACATCTAATAAAAATTTCCCATGTTGCAACTTGCATTTGTTGCCTCTTGTCATATCACTGTGTGCCTCTGAGAAGAGTCTGTCTTCTCTACAGCCTCTAATCATTGCAGACAGCAATAAGATCCCCCGTCCACCTTCTTTTCTTAAGGCTGAATAAGCGCACTTCCCTCAGCCTCTGTTCGTACGTCAGGTGCTCTAGAGGCCATCTTGATGGCCTCTGCTGGACCCGTTCCAGTACACCAACATCCCTTTTGTGCCCGAAAGCCCCAAACTGGAAACAATACCTCAGATGTGGCAGGAATAATTGTTGCCCTTGTCCACATGGCTACAATCTTACTATTGTGGTACAGTATGCTGTTGGCCTTATTTGTCACAAAAACACACTGTTGTCTCCTTTTCAGCCTCTTGTCTACTGGGATCTTCAGGTCTTTTTCTGCAACGCTGCTTCCATTATCCAATCTGTATGGTTGCATGGGATTATTTTGTCCCAGTTGCAAGATACTGCACTTGCCTTCACTGAAACCCATGAGGTCCCTGTCAGCCCATTGCTTTAGCCTGTCAAGGTCCCTCAGAATAGCATCCCTGCCCTCCAGCATATTGACTGCTCCCCACAACTCAGTGTTGTGCACAAACCTGCAGATCATGCCCTCCGTCCCACTGTTTGGGCTGTTAATAAAGATGTTGAACGTTCTGGCCCCAGTGTCAGTCTCTGAGGGATGCCACAAGGAACCAGCTGCTAGATAGATTTTGCACCTCTGAACACAACCCTTTGGGCCTGGTGGGCCAGCCAATTTTCCTCTTGCCTTAACATCCACTTATCCAGGGCAAACCTACCAGTTTACCTACTAGGATGCTACGGAAGACTTTGACACAGGCCTTACTAAAATCAAGGTAAACAACATCCACTACTCTCCCCATGTTCACATAGCCAGTCATCTTATCAGGTCGGTCAGACTTCCTGCAAATCAGAATGACCGTTCTTGTGCTTTGAAGAGGTTGTCCTCGCAGATAAAATATTAATGTAAATTAAATACATATGTATATATTTTGAACACCATTAAGAGTGTACACTTTCATCTCTCATATTTAAATAATTAAGAATTAGAAAGCATACTCTAGGAAGGTATGCTTGGCGCTGGGTATTCGATTGGTATGCCCGGTACTAAATACTGGTTTCTCATTCAGGAAGCAGAGAAGTGGCACAAACAAAATCAATGCAGGCTTGTCACCAAAACCCTGGAGATTCATATTGTCTCGGGCAAAGGCAGTTTCTTTTGGGGACATTTCAGCAACATTGCAGGTGCTGACAGCCACCTGGAAAACGGAATGATGGTGTAAGCTTTGAGCATTATGAATTGCAACAGGAATGAATTGCAACAAGAATGAATTGCAAATCCTCAGATGCTCTTCTCCACAAAAGGGGGACTACACAGGTTAGTTGAATGACAGGCACTGTATGCTACATCCAAATGCAGCTGGAATGTACTTTTTTTTCTTTTTATCCCTCTTTCATGTAAATTACCTGTAGGGTCTTTCAGAAGTCTGGCTTTTCACTTGTGTTGAGACAAAGCAGATATTGGCCTGGATGTAGAGTTTTTGGGGAATCATTTTTATACAAACGTGTTTATATGGTGTTACAAAGAGACTCCCATGAAAGAAAGATGTTTTTAGGAAGTGATTCATGATCAGTGTGAAAATGCAGTTAAAGCATTTGGGCTACTCCATCCCACCTAGGGAGCACCTGTTGCGGTATTAGGATAGAGTGACATTAAAGAATTTGATAATTCCATCATGAACTACATTATTTCTGATTTTGATAAAAATCGTAGACTGCTTCAGAAATGCCTGTATGAATCTGGCCACTAACTACACTCTGAACAATTTGCCTTTTGGCAGGACTGTGCCTCTGATGAGCTCCTGGCCACCCGGGCAGAGCTAGCCCCCTGCAGCACATCCAGCTGATCTGAGGGTTAGAGTGAGATAGCCCATGGAGGCCCTATCTGAAAGCTAGACTTCCAGTTCCTAACAGAGTACAGATACTTTGGAGCATTTCACATATGTACTGTGCATATAAATAAAACATGAAGCATGCTAGACTAGTTCCAATTAGGAGCAGCAGGACACTTCTGTGAAATGGAACTACATTACCATAAAAACTTTTCCAAATATTTGCAGACAAACCAAAGGGGAGGCTAAACAACATAGGGTAAAACTAGTAAAGTGATGTTCCTCCTCTTTTTTGATAGAGAAAGAAAGGTTTAGAAGAAGCTGGAGCTGTGATTACATGTAGAGGAAAATTCCAACAGTGTGGTAAATTATTAATTAATATTGATGCACTATCAAGCAGCATAGTGCATTTATGGAGTATTCAAAGTTAGAGAGACAGGCTTATTAGCAGTCTAGAGGGAAGGCCATTTGAGAGAGCACGGCAGAAACTTTGGCTTAGATTTACAGTGGTATTTATGTACAGGTTTTATGGGCGGCATTGAATCTGTGCGTTCAGTGGTTTCATAAAGTTAGTTACTAGGTACTTAGTAGTGAAAAAGTAAATCTGACTAGATATAATATGTTTTTCCAGATTAAATGTAATGGAAATGCATGCATTGGACAGGGAGTGGAGTCCTCTCAGACCAATCCATCACACCAGTTCCAGAATTGCTCATTTTACATAAGAAAAAAAATCTATAGTTAAGTTATTTAGCCAAATAAATATTGAATTTCTGTTCACCCCAATAAAACACATTTCTCTGTCCGGGCAACATAAAAATACACCTACTATGACAGTTAAAGACTATAGTGATTTTGCATATCATGTGAACAGAGATCCACATGCATACCAATTTTCTCCTGACATAACATCTATTGTACAGCAGCACAGATGAATTAAAATAGTTTCAGGAGTTTTTCTACAGCATTTACAAGATTGAGATTCATCTTTATGCTTATTGAGAACTATAACTTTTTAAAATATTTAGAATGATAGTGCGTAAATTTGGAAATTGCATTTTTGAAGCGAGAAGACTTGTCCACAGATGAAATTTTGTTTATGATGACACAACTTCAAGCAATAAATCAACCATTTGTTGTTCTTGTTAAAACAATGCCTGATGACAGTCACTTTTCTGGGGTGGTTTGATTCATAATGTTTTAAAGCCTGTCACCAAAATCAACTTTTCGCCTTTTCTTTAGCATTGCTGTAAGGGTTAATGCCTGCATTATGCAGGTTCATTCACATTTCCTATTCAATCTCATTGAGAAGTAAAAAAAGTAGATTTGAAATTGTAATTCAGATTTCATTTTAAACTGCTTATCTCTGTTCGCCTTCTGATTAAACATAATTTTTTTGGAACCAAAATGTCACATTATTTTTATGACCACGCTTTCCATCAAAGCAGTAAAAGCTTGAAGGTTTACTGCAAAAAGGGTTCCCCTTACTGGTGGCTCAGTGTACTACAGCACTCGAATCCACAATGTGGTTTTAAGCCTCTACAATGATTTAACCCAAAGCAGCTGCTGGTTGTATGTCTTGATTTGAGGACCCCTCACACAGTCTTTCTTCAAGGCTTATGCATATGTTTAGCAAACATATGACAAACCATCAATAAATACTGGCTACCAGTTACTGGATTTGCAAGCGTCCTTATGATATTTGGATACTTTCCCACAGGAGGGACATATCTGTGCATGTGTGTAAGTGTGTAAGCAAACATTATGTGCTAAGATACCAATCATGATGTTTACAGCTATAACACATATACATTATAGTTATACAGGGTGGTTGGGTGATTTTATTGGCATTTACATAGAATGTCTACAAAAAGGAGACAGTGACAATTATGTAAGTCATCCCGTAAGTACTGCTGAAACCATTATCCCCTGCCAGTATGCACAGGGGATACAGAAACCTCATGGCTTCAGAGAGAAGGCGCTTGCAAGTGCAGAGGAGGGCAACACTTCAGCAGTGCGTTTTCACACCGTCACACAAAGAACCCCACGGGGCGGAGCTCAGGAGATGGAGCTGTACAGCTAATCCTTCAAGAGTGTCTATCCATTGCTTAAAACAGTTCTATCAAAAATGAGCAGCATTAACGTTTTAAGTCCTGATAGCTCAGTATTTCCCATGGCTAGTCACACTCTACCTTGCCAGAATCAGGAATATCCTATTTCTGTTTGTAAAAAAGCCAGAAGAAACTTTCCTGTTCTCCATTTGGAATATTGGAAGAAATGTTCTTCCATTTCCCATGGCATGACATTAGGCACTTTACGCTGAAATATCTTCTGCTGGTATGGACACATCTATAATATACAGAGAACAAGGTGGGAAGGTCTGTAGTCGCATTTCCTCACGCTGAAGGTAAAGAAGGAAACCTTAATCTGGAAGGTTAAATTAAATATGGCTGCTGCAGTCAGGTCAGGGGCTTAGAAAACATCTCAGGTGCCCAGGCTAGTCGCCTTAGGGTTAAGCTCAGCTATGACAGTGCTGGGGGCCACACTGCAGCATAACATGAAGCATGCTTACCACCTGTCAGCACTGACGGGCAGAGCTACAGCCCCTCCCCACAGTTCCCATCACATATATTGTTTGCATATGCCCCCATACTTAGTCCCTGCTACACAGGCAGACACACTCTCACGGGCTGTCGGAAAGCTGGCTCAGCAGAGAAGGCTCCTTCCCCCACAGGAGAGCTCCTGTGGCTGGGGTACAAAACAACTCATCTTATACATGCTCTCCTGAATGATCACTATCCCCTCCATACAGTTCACAGACAGGTACATTCCTCAATGCAGGCGCAAGTCAACCGCCAACGTCTCGGCAAGGGCATAACATTTATAAGCATGCTACAGCCCGAATCACCAGCATCACAGCTAAGCTTGGCTCTTGCTAAACAGTGAATGGCTTTCGATCCTGATTACAGCCCATGCCAAAGCCCCAACAAGGCCACAAGGCTTCCTGGGACTCAACTATCACATCAGGCAAAGCTAGACAGATCCAGGCAACCCCTGCTGCCAGGACACGCCCTGATCAATAATCACTGCTTCCATGGCTCATTTTGTAATACCCCTTGCTGTGGTGGGGTTCGCCCTTTTAAGTCCCACCTTCAGGTTTTTAAGACTCTCAGTTGTGGGGGTTGGGTTCAGAGGCTGTAACCATTTCCAGTTTGAGTGGAGAAAAGACATTCCACAATGCCTATATTTGGAGTATTTTTTATTCTCATGCACCAGAGGAAGATTCAGTGAATATAGGACGCCATTAACTATGAAGCTGGGATTCAGAAAACACACAAACTCCTCAGTTACACAACATCTCAAAATCACATTCTTAGGGGAAGTTACTAAACTGCAGATTCCCACCTGTTTTTTGAGGATTTCCTCTTCATTGTACGAGGTAGCAACAGCACTGGAAATCCACGCTGGATTTCTAACTAATTCTGAGGCTAAAAGCTGTGAAAGCAAGTCAGAATACTGGAATGCTGCTATGAAATAAAACAAAGCACAACAGCCTGGTGTTTCCTTTTCAGTAGTCATTACTGTCATCACTTTTTTTGCCTGTGTTTTCAGGGAAAAAGATGAAACTTCTAACATTTCTTAAGCATCTCATATCCTCTACTCCAAGCACTAATCTAAATGAGAGTGCTGAAAGCTGACATGGGAATCTCCTGACAAGAGAATCAAGCTCCACTGAAGTAATTTTTAATTTAAAGCTGAAAAATCTTAAAGGATGGTTGGTAGACAATCTTAAAGTGTTATTGTGCTCTGGCTTGCTTTCAAAGGAAAGAGAATCTATCCTACAAATGGCCAAGCGTCTGAAGCATCCGTCTGGCCAGGATGGACGTTGTAACTAATTTAGGCATCTGCTTTTGATGATGCCTTTTTGGGCTGTTGTAGGAAGCAGCCTGCACTAATAGTCATGTATGCCATTTTTGGCAGTAGGCCTGTTTCCTTAATTAAAGTAATTTCATTCATACAATCAATAAACACACATTTCCTTCCTAAATATATCTTGAAAAAATGTTAATTTAGATAAAGAGTAATATAGTATTTGGCCCTGCTATAATAATATTAAATCAATATTTGAAGGAGATTAGGGAACATCTTTGAGAATATCAATATCTTCACTAATGGATTAATAGTTTGTCACATACTTAACAATAACCTAAAAAAAATACCAATATTTAAGCCATGTTAGAACAACTAACAAGAAAAGGCTGGGTTAAGACTGCTTCTTTTGGTCTCAAATCTAAAAAGCCCAAAACTACATAAAAGCTGAATGACATAAATTAAGCTTATCTTGGTACTTAGGATTTCCTGGCTTTAAGTCAGGTTCTTAACATTGTTTGAAGTGTATTTATGCCCTAAACATTTTTTTTTTAAAAGAAAAGCATACTTTTTAGATTTAAATTACTTACTTTCACACTTAACTATGAAGTTTAACTACAGGCTTGAATACCAAGACAGAATTCCTTTTGAAAACGACTGAATTTCAGGTTAGACCCCCAATTCTACTCCAAAGAGCACTTTGCTCTAAGCAGAGGCAAAGGGGCCTATTAGCTTCCTCCTATTTATCTGTTCCTGGCACCATCAAAGCCTCTTCACTGTGTGACGAAGCAACGAAGGTCTGTGTCTTTGGGGCGAGGGGATTACCCAGAGCAACCAGTGTGCTATCTCAGGGTGGGCAGGTGGATAGAGCTGCTCTCTAAACCACCCCACTTCCATCCTACCAGCATCTCTATCAGAGGTCATTTCCTGCCTCCCTTCCAGGAAAGTCATATATCTCTTCACCTCTGAGATTTGAAGCCACAAAAACCAGTCTGCTGATGCTGTGCTTTGCTCACAGCTCTGCCTTTCACTCCTCTATAGCAGAGAAACTCAGAGAAATCTTTCACCACGGCAGCCATGGTGGTGGTAGAGACAGGCTTGCCAGGACTGGGAGGCAAGGGGAAGAGAAGGGTCCCTGAATGGGAGAAAGAAAAGCTTCAGCCCCCAACTGACGAGAGGTGATGAGAAGTACCAGTGCAGAACTATCCTTTTGCATAATGAAATCTCTTTCTGCCTTCTCCTCTTTCACTGAGCAGACACAGACATAGCAAGGCCTGAGGTAAAGCAGGCATCATGCTGTCTCTCCTTGCCTGGTCTTTGCCATTTCTTTCATTTCTCTCTGCACACATACACTGTAAGCTCCCTGCACCCTAAGTTGCCTTCTAGCTACACGTTTGCATAGTTTCGAAGCCTGTGTTGGTGGTGACTGTGCAACTAGATCACAAGGAACTTTTTGAAACTAAACTGCAATGATTACAAAATACCTGATCATGCCAGGTGATGCCTGGATGCTCTCACCTGAAAGGGGAAAGTGCAAGTTGTTACAGGGATGGGGCTACCCAAAAGAGCTGTGCTAGAGCAGGAGATAATGTACGACTCAGGGCAGCAAAAGCACAACAGATGCCCAAGGTGTTTATTCTGTTGATAAAAGCCAAAGTTCCTCATGCATCTGTGTGCCCTAATTCTGTGATAATCGAGAGGCGTGAAGGGAGAGGTCCTGACAATCACCTTCAGTGTGTTCCTGAACTCAAAAGGATGACGGGTTTCCAAAACACACTGCTGTATTAAAGAAGAATAAAGCATGCTCAGCATTAGAGAGTCCCAGTTACCTGAATAACAGACATTAATCACACAACAGGACACACTTTTTCAAGCTGTAAGATAATACTTCTTTCTAAGACAAATTCCCTAATTTCACATACATCCTGGGATTTACTGAGAATTGACTGTTGCATGTGCATTCCAAGAGACAGAGTATTTTTGGTTTCATGGCCTAGAAAACAGATGAAAAACAAAACTATAATTTGGAGGCCAATGTTGTATCCAAATTAAATAGGAACTTAGGCTGCTCCAGCATCTTGCTAACTTAGCTCTGTGTTGCATCATCTATCAGCCAGTTGATAGGTTATTTGTGGGATTGTATTTGTGAGAGTAGCCTCCTTCAAACCACTGCGCTTACTTGCAGGAGTAACTGCCCATCAGTGGGAGAGAAAAGCAAAATCCAGTTTTTGGTGTATAGAAAAGCAATTTGGCAAAATACTTTTCAACAAAAGGCCTCTCTCTGCATTGATGCATCCCTTTTTCCTACTGCACTAAGTACGATCCCAGCTAGTTCATTTCCCTTTACTGAAGCGTTTTTGGTTGTCCGGTGGGTTTTTGGGTTTTGATTGTTTGTTTGTTTGTTTGTTTGTTTTTTAAATTGGTGTTGGAGGGGGGAAGGCATTACATGGCTGGGCACCTCTTTCTTGCCCTGACTAGAGGGGTCAGTTCCCAGAATAAGACTCCAGACATGGAGGTTTCACCCAGTGTGAATAGTTGGCCTCCTTTTGAGATTCACTCAGCAGTAGTTTCGAAAATACACAAAGAGTTAGTGAACGGCGAGGGATAAGCAGCAAAGTTCTTGTGCTGTAGATTTATTGCATTTTTGGCTGACTATAGAAAACACCTTATTTTAGAGTGTTTATAGGAAGCTATCAGAATTTCTTGTTGTCTGTATTTTACATTTATTCGAAAATTAATACAGTCCACAGTGTATATAAATTTCACAGACTTATAGCTGGCAAATACATAGCACCTGCTCTTGAGAAATACTGTAAAAGTCTCCCAAGGTTTGTTTCTTCCCCATCTAAAACCTGCATTGAGTGAAGCATCTGGTTGCTATTCTTAACTCCCTGCAAAATGGCTCAGAAAAGACCCATTTCTCATTTCCAAAAAGACCACTTAATTCTATCTGTGTGGTACTGCAAAGTGAGCATAAATTACCCCTTCTCTTCCTACTTATTATTATTGTAAGTCAAGTGACTTCAGTGCAACTAATCCTGATTTACATCAGTGTAAGCCAGGAGAGACATAAGAGCTCTAAATTTCCCCAGTGTTTGTTTTCATACAGTATTTTCTCCTTCTGATGGTTATCCATTAGCCTATAAATCTTAGTAGTCCTAAACTCATACAGCTCATTAATTTTTGAAGTGGTTTGGCCTATTCTTAGCTATATACTTGAGCCAACTCTGGCAGTCGTATCTCCTGATCCCATTTCCTGATCCCACGAGAAGGCGCTAGTCTGAGGAACTTAGTGTGAGCTTCATAGCCATGCAGGAGCATCCCTGTAAAATGCCCTGATGTCTGACTGTGCATGTCTTAGGGGTGCCCTAGGACTTGCTCATCAGAGTGTAACATTTGAATATTTACATTCATTACTTCTGTAACTTTGTCATTAACCAAAGGTACCAACTCAAAATGCCCAGTCTTTAGCATTTGCAAACATGGACACCAGTGGCAGTAATGGTATCTATAAATACTCCCAAGGGAAAGGACAAACCCCATAGGTTTCCGAGGTACTCACCCCCCTCCTCACTGCTCTCTAGATAACATTTTGACACCTGCTAAGTGGAACAGACATCAGACTGAATCCGGGGCAACAATGTTAATCAATTAAGATGTCAGTTAAGAGATTGTTCAATACACTACAGAGAGAAAATGGAGTCTTTGGAATTTTCATCCACACTGTACCTTAGGAATCAAATGACATACTCATGAAACAAAACATTAGAAGCATGGTATCATCAGAATGATCCTTCCCTGCCTCATCAAGCCTTTAAGCTATGACTTATGCAAGGGCTTTAGAAAGTTGATAACCCTCTCTTCAATCATTACAGGGCACTGTGCTTGCATCCAATAGTTTTTCATTAGAATGATATCACTAGAGATTTAATGGTTTAAAAATACTGGCTCCTTTGATCAATTAATGAGTATAACACCCCTGTTTAGTCTTCCCACGCATATGAACTTCCCTAAAGTGACAATTGCTGGAAGTAACTTTATTCTTGCATAGGAAACTGAAATTATCGCATAGCAAAACATCAACCTTACATCTCCCTGCTTATAAATTCTTGAATTATATAGTAATTTGTATTTACATAGTTTACATGTTTTTTCCACCTGAATGATTTCAAATAATTTTACAGAGCATTCTTAGAGCTGTATTACTTCAGCCTTCCCAAATGCAGTGATAAAATTCCTATAAGAAGGAATTCACCACATCGTTCTTTTGCTATCAGCACACCAGCACTGAAGTTAGACAGCGTTATTCTCTTTCTATAGTGAAGCATAATAAATTAAGTGACTTGTCTCAAATGATACACCAAGCAGTAGTGCAGTCAGGAATGGATTTTGGATTTCTTCATTCCTCATTCTTCTAACACAAGCAGCACAGCACGATGAGGACCCATGCTTTAGCGATGTAACATTTCTACGCCATTTTACTTAAAAAAAAAAAAAATTGTTCATTTTGTCTTTGTGTAGGGTTGCTATTGAATGATGTCTGCTACATTTCCACTCCAGAGACACTTGCCTATCACCTGGTATGATAGGAAATTAAGACTGTGCTTATAATTCGAAAAGTGCTTTGGGACTTCTGTGGAGCAAAGGTACCTTGGAAATGCAAAGTATTTCATAATTTTAACTGAACAGCTTAGCTTCAGAGTTGTTTCTCTGTAAGTAATAAATTAGCATTTCCTCTTCTAGTTGCTGTCTTTTGGTCTCTGCTATCTTTAATGGGAATTTGCAGCTGTCAAAATGAATAATATGCAGCATCAATTTAAACCCTGCTTTTCGATAAGTTGAGCATAATAGTTTCACTTTGTCTCGATTCTGTTGATTGCTATTAAATTCTAGATTGTTTTAAATTCCTTGAGACCATCTTGGAAGTATCAATTATAAACTGTAGGCATTTATTAGAATTCAGCTTGAGATAGAGCACTCTCATTTGGCTAGAAAACATTTCTTTCTGTTCTTTGCACTTAATACAGAAGAGGTCATGGAAATGTAATTTGCCATTTAAGAAAGTAGAGTGTTTAAAGAAGAAATGTTAGAAATTATTGTAGATATTAGAAAAGAAAGAAAAGAACCTTCATAAAGTGCATGGATGGAGGTGAAGAACCACACACAACTTGCTGTTTGTCCATCTACACAGTTCATGACTGGTCAAAGTCATTGGAAGAGAAGTGATTTGAAAACATGAAGCTCAAAAGTAACATGACTTCCCGCATTCACAAAGTAAACTTCCCTCTGACTTGGAAATGGAAAATGAAATCATCAATTCCTGCAGGTAAAAAGATTTCTAGAAAAATATGGCTTGCAACACACTCCCTAAGAAACTTATCTTCTGCATGACTAGATGTTCTAGTGGATCAGAGCTATGTATGCCATTTGACAGTAAAATCCTGCATAAGCCTCCCCCCATTTTTTTCTTTTAACAAGTATTAGTTATTACAAATGTTTGTTGATACTCAGTATAAACAGCAACATCCATAGTTTTTCTCCACTGAACACAGCTGACATGCAGGCACTTTTCACAGCCTCAGCTATTTATACAGTACTTGTATTTAAAAAAAAAAAAAAATCTTTGTCCCTCTGCTTTGCAAAAAAACCACTTCTATCACTGAGATCAATATTAGAAATGGACTGAGAAGACAATGCCTAGGAATAAAATAGGGTTGGTCTAGAGCTTAAAACTGAGACTGGAGTTAAAATTCGTACTGGATGATACTGAAATCTTGTTGGCTGTTTTTTCATATTTTTGTTCAAGAGCATGGATGATCTCATAAGATCATCTCAAGGGTGTTTATAGTGTCCTTGACAAATATATTCACAGGTTTTTTTACATCTTATTTGTTACTTTACATATTCTCTATCTACAAACCATCTAATATGTGAATTTTCATCTGACGTGTATGCAAATACTAAGCAACCATTATTTAGGCCAGATGAAGATATTCAGTCTTTTCTTTTTAATCTACATCCTGCTTTTAAACCCTTCTTTGACTTTTTACACTTAAATCTAAACATCATATTTTCTATTAATTATTCTGACTGAAGTCATCACTAATGTTGATATACTAAGTCCTCTTGACTGAAGCTCAAATGGGAACCAAATTGCTACCAAATGCGTACTGGTTTCCACTTTTAACTTTTTTTTTCAAGGACACTCATGATTTGAGCCAGAAAGATTCGCTAACCATTCCTTACTGCTAATAGGAATCTTGAGTTTCTTTCTTCCCTGATGTGGAGCAATACCATTTATTTTCTCCAGACCAATAAAATAGGAAGGGTACAGCCTTGGCTCCTGGCCAGCTTCACCTTGGCCTTGATTCTAGTGTTGCAGGTGAAGCTTCGTTATGTATGTGGACAGTTATTTGTGCTTGCAATTACATGTCTAAATTTTCAGGTAGAATCGCTGATGTAACCTTGGCATAGGTGCAATCCCAGCATGAATCAGTCACCCTCAATATGATTAAAATGCACGTACCTGAACACTGATTCTTAATACCTGGTATTGTTTCCAAATAAACAATGCACACTCAGTAGCAAAAGAGAATAGGAAATTTTCATGCCGATGAGCTATGTCAATTTAAGGAAATGCATAAACATGAGATTTAATTAAACTGGAAAAAAAGTGGCAAAAGATTATTACAGTTTCAGAGCCCCAAAGCCCATGAGATGAAATGGATAACAAACAAATAATATATAATTATAGGTATAAATAAAAAGAGATGAAGAGAGGGAGAGTGACAGAGAAGAAGCTAAAGGTACAAGGTAGAATATATTCTTTTGCAAAGAGCACTACATAAGCATCTCTGCTCCAGTTTTAATCTTTCCCTTCCCGTTACTCACAGTCTCTTTGTTGCTTTTCCTATTGGTTTTGTATTCCATCTCAGTTTGCCATTTTTTTTCCTCTTTTCATTCTTATGTTTTTAACCTGTAGCCCTTGACTACAGCATATTAAGTCTAGTGTGGCATCTATCTTATCTTTTCTAAATCGTTTCTGTTTAAAAAAGTCTTTCAGAAAACTGGCATTGACATTCTTTTTTTTCCGAACAATAAGCTTATCTGGCAGAGGACTTCTGGAGAGGCTATTTCATTATTAAACTAAGCCAACTACCTTAGATGGAAGTGGCTAAGTAAAAATGGATGATTCATAAATAGCTGTGCATGCACACAATTCAAATCTGGGGCTTCCTGCAGTGATCGTATTTATTGTTCTCCAATCTAAGCATTCATGCAAAGGGTAGTGAATCCAGGAAATTGAGCCTAACAAGTCATTTTAGATTTGTCCACTTTTTTTGCCAGTCACAAGCCTGAATTCTGTTTGGAGCCTTTGTGCATGGTGGTAAGGCCTTCCCTTTTGCTTTTCATCTCTCCCTCCTCACCCCAGCATAGCAAGTAATCAAGCGATTGGGGAGCAATGAACTAGAGTGGACAGAGTAGGAGGGTTTCCTGGAGAGACAGGGAAAACACAGAGGTTGAGGTTTCTACTTCCCTTCCTAGCAAACTACATTCCAAAACCACTGTGAAATCTCTCACCTCTGTGTGAAGTGGGAGACTAACCTGTGCCCCCTCCTGCCACTGGTGCTCAGTCTCAGCCCAACCTCAGCACCTTCAAGATGCAGCCTACTCTTGTGCTTGAGCTTATCCAAGGCTGGCAACCTCCTCTCACCAGGAACTGGACTGAGCCCATGCCTGGTTGCAACAAGCGTGAGAACATTCATGCTACTTATGTTCCCCACAATGTTGATGGGGAAGACTGAAAAATTGCATGTCATCAGGACCATTCAGCCATAGAAGTGTGCTGCTTTATTCAGTGCCCAGAAATCCAGATTTACACTGACGTCAGAACTGCAGTGAATCCCAGCACGCTACTGGAAGCTGTGAGGGCTTATAAAGCCTCCCAAGACACACAAGAGCCAGACTGCTCCCCTGGACTCTGTTGGGCACAGACACAACTGGGGAAGCAGAGCAGAAGCCTCCTTCCAGAGCTACTGGCATTTGTACCTCTCTGCCAGGTCAGATAAAGCTTTACGCCACTGGGAACACTTTGTGGGTAAAAGTTGGGTTTATTGGGTTGACATGACACAGGCGGCTCTGTTTTCCACAGAAAAGACAGCAACTGGAAACCAAGCAGAGTATTACACGGAGCTGTAATGACTATGTACACTACACAACATTCATCATTGCTATTGAAGACTGACTGGAACCATAATAAATACATGACTATTTGATATATGTCCTCAAAAAGGCCATCCAGAAGCATATCCTGCAAAGCCCCTCCTGGCACGAAGCGCAAGACCAGTCAAATTGTTTTAACTTGCCAGTATATTTTTAGAGTTCATTTAAAACATTTTGTCATGTATATTCTCTTTTAAAGAATGATACATCACCACTGACAGTCAGTGCATACTGTTTTCATAGCCTAGCTTTCATAAATATTATGAACAAATATCACAGTGGTATTGTTATAATGAATTACAGTGATGTGTTTCTTGAGAGAGTGCCAATGACTGGTTTATATCCTCTGTGATGTTAGTGTCATAAGAAACGTGGCACAAATCTTTTCCCAAGGTTCAGCAGTATCTTTAGGCCAATAATGCTACATTTTTTTTTTCTTTTTTTAAACAGTTTCCTCTGAACATTGATGTATAGCCTTTTAAAATTTTATTTTAATATGGTCAATGATCTAACAACACTTATTAAGTTTGAAGTTCCTTTATTGTAATCTGGAAATAATTTTCATCTGACTCTCACCAACAGCAAAACATAATAAAATATGTATAAGCCAAATAATATTACACAGAGGCTCCCAGGACTACATGAGGTTCTCATACAGTCGTACAGTCCTGCAGTATCAGAGTTAGAGTACTGCAGTACAAGTAGACAAGGAAGCACTGAGCGCTTCCTATCTACTGGTAGCTTATCTGGGAGGGAAAGAACATCTAGCAATGCTGCAGAGAACCCTTGCCAGGTTCCTGTTTGCATACCTGTCCCTGTCCATTAGAGGCTGGGGACAAGCTTTGAGCTTTCCCTGGGGGTGCCTTGCTCCCAGTCACTGTGCACTGTCTCTGTGCTAGGATGGGTGCCTTGCCAGCCCCCTAACAGCCTTCCCAGATGGACTGCTTCCTTCAGGAATGATGTGCCAGCAGGCACCCTTAGAAAGACATAGCTGGATGAATGTGAAATTCGTTTTTGTAAGATCTGTGGGGGGGGAAAACATCATATGTTTGCCAGCTGCTTGTCTTGAGATAGGCTTGTAGTTGGAGCCATTAAAAAACAGGATTTTGAACTTTTTTCTTTTTCGTGGTTTTTAATCTAGCCTACCCTGTGAGAACAATAGTTCATTTAACTCCAGCTGTGTTCCACCACATTCATTCCAATAATATTTGGTCTACTGAACATACAGAATTAAGCACCTGTGTGTTCTGAAGTGGCACAGATATTTTGTCTTAGGCTCTCAGAAAAAGTTCTGCACAAAAATATACTAAGGGGAAATTACATGCGAGTGTACGCCTGACCATGGCCAAAATGACAACATTTACTAACAGATACACCACGTAGTATGGTAAACATTTTTTTTTTTAACGTACAGAATAAGATATAATAGCAATTATTTTTCCAATTTTACTATTTTACCTAACACATTAAATGCTGCCCTCACAATAGTAACCCATCCATAAGAAATTCTAAATGCCCTGACTCTTTCAGTATCCCAAGGAGTTTTGGATTTCACAGTGCTCCTTTTGCTTCCCACACAAAGATATTTCTCTTATTAAGAAAAATAAACCCCTAACCCCCAAAAAAACCAAACCCAAGCAAGAAAATTTCCAGAATGATAAGGAGATCAAAAGTAGTGAGCGAAAACAAAAACGTCTTTGCCTAAAAGAAGGAAAAACCCTAAGGGGCCCAGAGCTGCATTTTTTTAATTTGACAGGCATTTAGAAGTGTAATTGATGGGGCAGTTAACATGGCTTTTGACCAAAACAGTTCATATGCGATAGGAACGGCACATTTATAACATGCCAAAAATCACGCTAATATGTATTCCATGAAACCACAACTACTTTACAAAATAGGAGGAAAACGATCCTGTATGTTAATAAATGCATTAGAAGTTTCAAGTTTGAAGTGCTATGTTGTTATCTCAGATGATTTCTACAAATAAACACAAGGAAGACATTTTCAAAAGCTCTCGCTTTTCCCTGTTGCATTAGGCTATGCTACCTTTGCTACAAAGACGATAAAGCAAATTGTCTACAGTCCAGGTTTGCAGTGGAAACCAATTGCCTCCCACACGGGAGAGGGAAGACCAGGTCATTTATCAAAAATCACTAATGCCTAAAGCCATGGGTCACTTTTCAACCCAAAGGATAATAGTTTTTCCTTTCAACTACAAATTCCAGTCTAGATGTGCTTTATTATACCTTTTGAAATGCCTTTTTGCCTAAAGTGTGCTCCAGTGTCAGTTACCCTTGGCTGAGGCTTCTTTATATGAACCCAGAGCCACCTGCCTTTCAGAGGCAGCAGCAAAGCTTGAAACAGAGAGGCAGAAGAGTTCTCCACTGTGTGGATTTTTTGCAGGCTGGCGTGCACTGACTACCCTTCTGGGACCTCCAGCACTTATGAGTAAAACATATCTATATATACACACATGTAATTTGGCATTATTTTACCCTGTAAATATTGGTTACTCTAGTAAGTTTGATGCATAATGAAGCAGAGGAACAAAGAGACACATGCTCACAACGGAGGTGTGCCTCAACAGGTATTCTGTTTTGCACTCATAGGGTGTGCTAAGCTCCAGAAAAATGTATGGAAAGACAGTTGCTGCCACTAGGACCTTAGAGCCTAGCTCTGTCACCAAGCCAGACATGCCGTAACTTGATAGTCTCCTCACAATGTTAACTGGTTGGCTTATGTTATACAAGAACTTTGGGCACACTGTAGTGAAAATTAATCTTAGTATATCTGTAGCCCTCTGAGACAGCTTGCTACTAATTACGAAGCTTACATTTATTACAGGTGCATGGGGTCACTGTTGACATTTCAGCTCTTAATGGCCTTTCTTTGAGTACACACCAGAGCACAGCATGTCTCTGTTGTTTAGCGCCATGCAGGTCTCAAACCACCAGTGGAGCCAGCCATCAGCCAGTAGTGACACGTTCACTAGTTGCTTTTTCTCCATACTATGGGGAAAAGCAACAGAAGTCAGTACTTGGTTGTACTCTACCAATGACTTCAAAAAGTTAAAAAACCGCACCACACTGCCTGATACATGGCAGCAGTCTGAGGTGACCAAGTTCAAGGAACCTGAAGGCTGTGCATTTCCCTCAACCCTGCAAAGCAGAGCTGAGGTACACTGGCAAGACACAGTACAGGCTCCCTCTGCCCTCTCCTATAGATAAAGTACTATAATCTCCAGGAGTTGCCTGTCCTGCCATTTGCATGAACATTAATTTCACAGAAAGATAGCAATTCTAGCTTAGACTGGGTCATCTCTCCAGGCTACATACCAGTTAAACTGTCTATCAAAAAAAAGAAAAAGCTCTCGGATACCAGCACGTGGTAGCTGTAAATATCAATTTATGAATCATGACTAACTTGGAAAATATGAATAAAGATGAAAGTAGTGAAAACAGTGACTGAAAATTTTATGACTGAACATGCTGAATTTGATTAGTTATGATTAATGGGGATCACATTTTGTTCCTTGTAAATAGTTGAGTAATTGCTGTAAATCCTTGAAAATATTCACAAAAAGTGAAGGTTTTAGCACAAACATCAACCCGCACAGGAAATGTGTAACACATTAACTACAGAGCTGTTCAAAACCTAAATTCTCTACAGCTTGTGATATTAAATCAGTTTTCCCTTCAGCTTCTGGCACCATTGTCCATTTCTTCACCCGAGTATGATCATGAAATATCGCTGTGGCAACCGCAACTCCAGATATGTAAAAAGTATTATTAAAAAAAACATGCACACATTATTGGGTAGTTTGAAGTTTTACTTTAAAAAAAAAAATGTAATCACTATGTCCATGGATCTAATGACATCACTAGTGCATCAGCTAAAAATAGCTGAGACCAAAAGGAGGACGTGTCAAGCAGCAGATCTTGAAAACAGCCTTCAGTGCTTAAGCAGTGATCCAAGTGGCTGCACAGTTTCGTTTGGTCAGAGAAAGCAGGACACAACTTAGAGATGTACTTTTGTCATAGAGAAATCTCTATGGCATCACATTCAAAACATGATCAAACAGTCTGCAGGGGGCAGAAATGAAAGGTCCCAGCTGGTCTGTTCCTAGAGCTCGGAGACTGCTTCTCTGTCCCTGCCACCCACTAAGCTGTCCACCAGCCTGCTGGCCCTCAGTCAGGAAAACTCCTCACATGGCTTGTCCTAGATCTAGTACCCAGGAAAACTATACCTGTTGAGTCTGAAAAAAGTGTTTCCTTTCTCAAAGCAGGAAAGTTTCTGAATTCTAATCTCCTGCCACCTTACCTAAAGAATCCTCACAGGCTCTTCAGGCAGACTTTACAGTGTTTTAACTGTAAAGTGTTTTAACTGTCTCCAGGAACAGACTATCAAGCTCTTCTTATCCAGAGCCCCAGTGGTGATTTAACACTCTCCCAGAAGTTGACACCCGAGTTCTTCAAACTTAAAATGTAACATGACTGCTGCTGCTAAAAACTGAAGATGCAGCAAGTTGTATTTATCAAAGTCATTTCCGTATTTGATGAATACTGCCAAGCTGTGCAAGCAACATTATCGAACTGTATCTGCCTTAAGTTAAAAATATCAGCCAGCAAATGCCAGACACAGGGTATATGAATGTTCCTTGTTGCTGCATATTTATTCAATCAGCTCTGCAGACAGGAGCATAAAGGACCCACAGGGAATATCTTTCAGCTGTCAGGCAAAACTCAGATTGGTTTACTGAAGCACCGAAGGTGTTTAGGTTCCAAAAGCCCTTTTGTCTGCAGAGACTCTCCTCTCTAATGAAAAATCTGAAACATTTGCATTGCTTTTAAATCTCTTCAGCATTTTTATGTTTTATGCTTCCAGTATGGCTAATGACGTAAGTTTTCAAAGTAAATTAAAAAAATTCCTATGTTAGCAATGAAAATACATTTTCATTCCAAGTGAGTTTGTCTCTTTTTTCACTCAGAGTGTTCAACTTTACCCCTTGACTTTTGCTTTCTTCATCTGCCTTGAACAGACTTGCCAAAATTTTACAAAAAATGCTCCTTTCCATACTGAAAACCAGGACAATTTCTTTTTTCTTGTTCTTTGAAATATCTTTTTTTTAATCACTCTTTCCTCCTCAGTATCCTTTGACAGCAGTGAGTCTCTGCTTTCCTGCAGAGATCCCTTGAACACGTCCGTCCTTCAAGCCTGCTATTGCTGCTGCTGCACCAGGCGGGACACGCTGGCAAGTCAGTAACATAATGTCCCCGAGTCAGTGACTCCTTTGCCACACTGTCAGCCAGCAGACTGGGTTAATTGGAAGGCATTGCCCAAGGCTAATGCCTGGCAATCTGGGCATTAGCCTCTCTCATAAGTGCAAACATAAACTACTATTATTACCTGGTGGTGTTGCAATATTAGCTGAACTGAGAAGCTAACACGGGATGCTTATGAAATTAATGACTGTAAAATTAACCTTCATTTTAGTCATGAAACTGATACAAGGATTCATTGTGGTCTTTTTAATCCACAGTTTAAGTCTTTTTCACTGTGTCCTCTCGTGCTCAGGATGCTTCTGTACCAGAAGGGAATTGTCAAGGATAGGAGGAATTAGCTGGAAGTAGGAGATTATTTTTTCAGACACAGATATCTGGGTTTCTGATGTCCAAGACGACCCCATGCTAACATCTGTCAGGCACAAAGGTAAGAATTTTCACAAAATACCCAGGTTGCAGGGGAAAAACCTAGAGTCACTTGTCCACTTTGGTACCGTGATGTAAAAGGGCTCTTGCAAAGGTTAAAATCAGACTGCTGAAAAGGAGATGGGCAGGACTTCCATAGTAATATCCTCTAAAAAGCCATGTCCAAGGCCCAAAAGACAAGAGATCCAGAGTGCCAGGGCATGGAGGAGATGATGGTGTAGACAGCAGGAATTTAGCTACCCTAGGAACCAGGGAGGTGTTTGGAACAGGAAGAACATGGGCAGGATGGATGTGCTGCCTGTTCATCATAAAAACCAGCACATCGCTATGGAAAAGGAAAACAGTCATTGAGAAGCATCAAACCTAGAAGCAGGAGATAAGCCAACAGGTGCAGGAGCACTCAGTTCAGACTAAGGCAACCTATGAGGCAGTCATAACTAACGTGCAACACACTCCTGAAAGAGCCAGGAGAAAAGTAAGCAGCACATTCTCAGTGGATAAGGAAGGGTAAATCAGACTGCCTACACTGCCAGCTGAATTACACAGGCAATAGCGTATGCAGCAATGGTGTAAGGCCAATACTTGGAAGTACTTCCACGTTAATGCTAGAAGCCTAAAAAGTTAGAGAGGGAGCTAAAATGCTGGGTGCCAAATGACAACCCTGATATAATAGGCTTCTTGGAGTGTGAGGGAAGGAGGATAACTAACAAGATGTGGTATTACCCACTTGATAGGAATGATGGAATAGGTCAGACAGGTCAGGGAGAGGCACAGTATGTGAAGGATATTATACAGTGGCACAGCATAAAAATATTATGGGGGAAAAAGAAGCACAATGGAATCCCTGTTGGTAAAAAGCATGGACATTAATAATAACAGCCTAGCTGTGCCACCAACCCTCTGATTAGGGCAATGCCAGAATCACTGGCTCAGGACAAGCTTCATGAAATTAGAGAAGCTGCATATTTAGGTCAGGTACAAATTCAAAGAGACTACAATTAACCTCACTAGACTGAGTTAATGCTTCATTAAGATACAGAAATCTAATTTTTTGGCTGCACAAATGCTTGCTACTTAAAAAAACATATTGGAGTTGGTCTCAGCTGGCGCACAGGACAACAGCTATTAATGGGAGAGGTGTTCTGCATTAGTGATCATCATACACTACAGCTTAAATCTAGAGAAAGAGAGAAGGCTAAACAAATCTAGTTCATACCTATTCAATTTCAAGAAAAAAATTATGTTAAAAATTTAGCAATTATAAAAAAGTAAAACCTAACACCCCCTCTCCCCTCCAAAAACTCGGAAAGGGTTAGTTCAAAAGCCAAGAAGTCTACATAAAGCCTGATAGCCATGAAATATACTATACTAGAAGCTTAGGTAATGTGTGTGACGCAGACAGAAGTCCAAACCCCTTCTGCATGGATACCTCAATAGGAGAGCAAAGGAAGCTTTCAAAGGCAGAAAGACCAGCATTTAGGGGAGGGGGAAAAAAAACAAAAAACAACAACCAAAAAAACCCAAACCAACCAGAAAGCTTTCTGAAGTGAGGACAGAAAAAACCCACAAAATAAAGAAGCTCAAGTGTAAACAGGAAATAAAGAGGACTAAAAAAGAATTTGAAGAGTGACTTGCAAATGATGCCCAAACTGATAGTAAAACATTCTTTGAACACATCAAAAGCAGGAAGCTATCTTGTGATTAGCGGGACCAGTTGATGAGAAAGGCATAAAACGGATGATAAAGCCACCACAGACACTCAGTGAACTATTTGTTTCCACCTTTACTGCTGAGGTTGTCCAGGGGATCCTCATGCTTGACATACTTGTTGTAGCACATATTTAAGAGTGCCTCCTACAATACATAGTCCAGGACCCTGCCACTGAGGGCCAAAAAGGAGATACGATCACAGTTTACAGTATTAAAAAAACTGGATAGCTGAATGGAAGCAGGATCAAACAGAATAAAATCCTTCAATACTAGAAAAAGTAGTAGGGGACACTATGAAACTAATAGGAGACTGATTTAATTCAGATGAAAGTACTTTCCCCAGCAAGTAGTGAATCTCTGGAACTTGCTGCCACAGGAGGCTGCTGAGGCAGGCAGTATCGACAGTTTCAAGTGGGAATCATGCAAATTCCTGGGAAACGGGTCCACAAACACTAAAAAGACTATACAGGTATACAGCCTCTAACATCCCTAATACATCAGCTGTGATGCTGAGAGAGTATGGGAACAGACCACGGAAGTGGCCAAGTTTGCATGCTATCCCTAAACAGTCTCTCCTGCTGCCTCTGCTGAAGATGGAAACAGGCTAGGCTGATCATTGGTCTCATGCAGTCGGGCTTTTTTTTTTTTTTTTTTTTTTTTTAAGAGCTTCTGCATCTTGGCTTGTATTATGTTGCCTTTTTAATTTCTCAGCTAAACAGCTCATCCCATAACAGGCTGTGTCATTCTTACCATTTCCAATAGATTGCCATTGCTCCTACAACTCAGGTACGGATATTTTTCTGTGGCTGATGTATGAGAGAAGTCTGAATGATTCATGAATGAATATCCAAAACCAAAAGTGATATGTACCATTCCATAGCAGCAGTTACAGAGAAAGAAAACAACCTTGTTGTGTTGCAGAGTTAATTCTTGATATAAAATACTTCTGTTTTTAATAAAGGGGCCAGAAACTTAATTGGGAAACATGTTCAGAAAATTATATTAGTATTGATTAACTAGGACAGTGCAGAAGTTAGCATCCTAGTGAGACCCAGTCTAGGAGTAATAAGTAAAAACATAAAGGAAAAGCTGGGGAACATCGAATCACAGTTAAAAGGAGGAAATTTACTCTTCTGCAGAGTGATTTCTGCAGCTTCTAATCTACAGTGTTGCAAGCATACAACAGCAGTAAGAATTACTGAAAAGATAAATACTCTATCCCAAAAGAATTGTAAATTACAGCACATTAACAGAAGTCACTTAGATATGGTCATTAGTACAAAAAATAATGCGACAAGCAACAGCACCCCCACTGTCCTTCACTAACAATCAGAGGAAACACAAACAGATTCCTCAGCGCACATGTACCAGACTCCCATCTGGAATATCCTGTATTTCCTTTCTCCTCGGAGTTTGATGAAAGGTGATAACAGATACTACAAATCACCAGCACAAGCTCACTTATTGGCTCGATGGAAATTCTGAGCAAAAAGATGTTGACAACAGTATCCCAACCATCTCTTTTTCTAATTTGTTGGTGCAATACAACATACAATCATCAGAGAGAGAGTTTTACAACCATTGCAATAGTGCTTTCTATTTATAACTATTGGAATGTGAATTTATGGTCTGTGAAAGGCTTTAGAGTTCTGACTGACAGCTTGGGAGTCTTATTTCATAAACACTACATGATTTAATAAGCAAGAAATCAGGAAGCTGATTCTAAGAAATGAACCTACAGAAAGTATTTTTTAATCTGAAGACAACCATGCTAATAAGGCTGAGGTTATCCTCTTCATGTTGTTACGCACAGATGCACATGTGTTGCTGTACAGAAACCCAGCAAGTTGCAGGGTTTATACAAACTCCTAGAAGGGAGAAAATGTTAAAAGAGCATGCTGGGGAAACAGCTGAATCAGAAACCCACCATAAGAAATAAATGACTTTTCAAAGGAAGCATAATACATGCTTTTACTAAGGACCATTTATTAGGGACTAACACATCATTTACTTTGAGTGCAGCTTTGGAAAAAAAATTTGCAAGGGCCATTATGGTTAAATCCGAAGATTAAATTACTAGTTTGGAATTTTCAAAACATTCTGTGCTAGTTTAACCTTGCTCCCCTTAAAGTCAAGAACAGTTTTTTCCAATAATTTTAATAGGAAAGGAACCGAAGCAAGTGGAGCAATTCTGAAAGTTCTGCCATGGAGGTACTTCAGCTTCCCTCTTTACAAGAGTGTTAGTTACATTTTTATGTGGCTATGTAGACAATCTGGGCTGTAAGTGCTGGCTGCAGAGAAAGTTCTTATTAGCTCAATAGGTCTAGGAGTTCAATCAAACTTTTAATTATTTTGTTGAATTAACTTCATACAAGAATTTAGTGATGGGTCATATCTTTCTAAAAGCTGTTGACAGAATTACATTGTTCAACTTCAGAAGCTCTCAGTGAACACTACAATAGTGCCAAAGTTTATACTTGCACAGGCTTTCCATGTACCTTACAAACATTAAAATATCCCTGTGAAGTGGGCTATACCCATAATCACCCCCAGTGCCTTTTTTTTTTTTTTTTAATACAGATGAGGGAGAAAATATAGAGGCTGTAGCAAAGAAAAACCAATGTAGCCAATACAGTCACACCACATGGAAGTTTGTGGCTTCAGGCCATTCTCCTGCAGAGAAAAGGAGAAGTTGGGGAATTGCTGGTGAAGAAAATACTGACCACTGCAGTTCCTTCCTAGAAGATACCTTCCTGCCTGAAAACCCATGGGTTCCAGGAGGCTGCACAGTAAGCCAGCAAAGTAATCATTGAAGTATTGAGTGGTAAGAGGAAAGCAATCAGTCCTTGAAGGTAGGAAGGGTCTGAAACAAGCTGGACACTTGGAAAAAAAGGTGAACATGAAATAATAATGGGAGTCTGGTCCCCTTTTACCAAGGCAGGGTGAGGTTCACCTAACTTCAGCTGTCTAACAGTTATAGGAGTCCCATCTGTGCTGGCTGTCCATCCCCCCTTTAGCATTAATGGAGACATCAAGGCACTGCCAGGGTGCCCCTGGTTCATCCCTCCATTTGAGAACATGTTCCAGGACAATAAACTGCAGGCAGTTGAAGCTGATGACATGAAACTCACCTTGGGAGCGTCAGCTAATAATTATTTTAAGATGGGGCAAATTTTCAATGAATGATAGACCTTCAGCTAGCTCTACACAGGACTGCATGTGGTCCCAGACAGCAGAGAGTTGTACAACCTGTAACTGCATTGCACTAACACACAGTCCTGGCTATGAGTGCAATTTCTGGTTTTGTCCCATCTGCACAGAACCTAACATAGTGGACACCTAACAAGCGTCCCAGTCTGTGATTTGGGCTCACGTTACACCACAGTAACTGATAAAATAATGCTATGTTTTATAAAGTGCACACAAATCCAGGGTTAGAAATTACTAAAGGACATTAAAAGGCTGCATTATTACAATTAGATTTAGCTGCTTAAGTGAATGGCTGAAAAAGTTCAGTACTTAGTATCGCCAGATGTAACTTGTCTATGAATTTGCACAGACAAACTCTGCTTCCTCCCTTCCAATTTCCTCTTGTGTACGTCCTTAGAATATGTATCTCTGCTACTAGTCATAATCAATTGAACATACTACAACTTCCTCACCTTTAACTTTACACCTTTAGTGGCAGAAGTCAGTAACTGATGACACAACTTTAAAAGTGTTATATTTGTTTTCCCAGAGGACACTGCTAGGATTTGCAATGGAAAAACAACTTTGAATATTTTCCAAAATAGCAAACAAAAATTACATCTGTCAGCACTGGGAACAGATTTTTACATTTACTTCTTAGGCACAGCTTCCTTTTGATATTATGGCGATGGAAGGGCTTGTTTTCTCAGCAGCAATTTAGAAATGTCATCTAGAAGTTTCAGAAAGATAACCCCTAAAGGTACTACATCCCACACCTTAAAAAGAAATCTGTTTTAAAAATCATCCCTGACCTACACTTCTCCCTCTGGGCACACTATACACCAGGCTAACATCTGCACATCTGTTCTTCATACCTGAGTGTCTCTCAAATGAAGAAATACAGAAAATAAACTACTGTTTAAATCAACAAGATATTGTATTACACTTTGTGGTTCCCATTAACTTAAAGCAATCACAAACTCTCAGAAATGAAACCCTATCATTAATCATATGCATTGAACTTTCTTTATGTAAAATTACAATTAAGAACTACCTAAATGCAATTGATTGGTACCAAAATCTGGAAGTTTATTCAGATTGTGATTTGTGCAAGCCTGGCCTGGAAAACGCACACGTGAGTGATATTCAAGATGGCTGCTACCGTATGATAGCAGCACAATTTTCTTTCCAGCCAGTTCAAGCAACCTATTCTGCTGCCCAGTCTGTCTCTCAACTTCTCTTTGTCCTACAAAGTTCCCTTATCTTCTGTCTCTTTGATTCCCTAGATTCCCAGCTCTCCTTCTAACTTAATACCTTGAAAATGTATGTCAGCTCATTTGCTATGCCTGGCTGTATGCAGGTTTCACTGCTATTACTGTTGGGTTCCCCCCCCCCCCCCCTTATTTTTTTCCACCTACAATAATATGCTATCTGTAAGAAGGTCACAAAAGCTTCTGCAAAAACAGTCTAATGATATTCATTAGGATACAAGATTTCACACACGCATAATTGACAGGGTCAATATGCAATACATATGTTCTTCCAGCTGTTGCTAGATGTTATCACCACTAAAATATGAAAAAAAAGAAGTAGAGGGAGAAGAATTGTAAAAAACAACCCAGAATAAATATGTCATAAAGGAACTAAATGCATAGTAAGCACTGGAGCCTTCCATGCTGAACCTACTCACATTTAGTGGTGGGTCATTTTTCCTCCCTCTCAATGATGTCAATACATTCTTCTCTGGCCATGCAAGCACCACTTTAAATTGGGAGAGGCAATAGTCTTTCATGGCCTTTCAAAATCCTATCTGGAAGCAGAGCTTTGATGAAATTCTGTCTGGTGCCAGCTCGCTTGTGAAAGAGAGAAGACAAATACTTTGTCTAACTAAGACAATACCATAAAATATTGTATCAAGCATCTCCTTCAAACTCCTTACACAACACAGACTAACACATCCAAAGGCATCCAAGTGCTGCTTCCATATCCCTGTACAGCTCTGCTTGTGAACCAACTGTTTTGTACCTACTGATACTAGTACACAGATGGCATGAGTAATGCAGGCTACTAGGGTCTGCCCTAAAAGGAATAAATATCAACAAGAAAAGGAACTATTTGGACCCATTGTGATAATTTGGTCAAGAGTCAAAGGACAGAAAGAGCAGCCATCATAATCTATACATGAATTATTCACACAGTATCTGTGGAAAATTGGTACTGAAATATTTCAGTCTGAAGACCACCTGATTTCAAAGCACACACTTCAGTATTTTGCTGAATTGGATCCTCAGCAAGATAAATGCTAATGTTTAGCTATCACCAGGAGCAGAATTTTTTTTGGAATCTCTCTCATTCCAGTTCCTCAAACTTTGCAGTTACAACATATAACCGCACCAACCCTGTGGCAAAAGAGTTTACATTAGGTAGCAACGGAACAGATACACATCTTAATTCAAACTAGAGATACTTCTCCTGAAAAATACATGAAACACCCAGACCTAATGCTGCCTTTCTCACTCATGCTAATTGAGACCTTCTTCAGTGACTGCAAATGCACAGGAACTCAAGATCACCATTTAACTCTGCTTTCACAACTCCTTTCCTATAATTTCCTGGGATGGTCCACCATAAAACAATTACATGAAATATTTCTGTTTGATGTTGTCTAGTTCTAGAAGTGGCTCATATAAAACCAAACTCCTAACACATTACACGAGATTAATTTTTTTCAGTAGTCATTACAACAAAGTCACTATCACTTGTTCACACAGATTAAAGTGCAGTGGGTTTTTTTGGCATGACATTCTTTCCATGGACAGATCAAATAAGATGGCATTATTGCTCTGCACATGTTCAGCGTGCTCCTAGCAGCTAGAGGCACAGGAGAAGACAAGCCCTCCAGACACCACTGCAGAGTTCCTAGAACGCATGAATACTGCTACATTTCCCTTTACTTTGAATATTGCTCCAAACCACCCATCACCTGCACATGGATGAACAGTGGAATGACACAAAATATCAACACGACAGCTAACAAAAGGGGAAGGAAGTGTCCTCTCCAGTCAAGCCAAATACATAAACTCACCAGTCAACACTACATTAAGTATCAAAAAAACCCCAAAACAAAACAAAAGACCCCCCCCAAAAAACCCACCACCAAAGTCACTTGAACTTCGACTTCCTTTCAACACGCTTAATGATGCTGTTTACAGTATTTTAGCATGTTACCAGGTTTTAACACAATAAATGTGCTCAGCTACTGTTGCAGTACTCAGTGTTTAACCTTAAGACACCCCGGCCCAGCGCACGTGACTGCTGCCAACAGAACGCGTGCCCAGGGAGTTTAAATCTCAGCAGCGAACACGCCTAAACGTTTCCTCTCTCAGTACTGCAAATGCTTGCAATAAATTACTTACAAAATATAGGCCTGATTCACTGCTGCATTACACCATTCATACGCAGCTGACTTCAACAGTTACACTAGTGTAAAAGAGAAGTAGGGGAGGGGTGAAGAAAGCCCTGCATGCAAATAATTAACCATCTTTTTCATTGAACCACAATATACTTTCTCTATAAACTGGCAACAGAACCAATCAGTATACACATTTCATTTCAAATACGAAGTAATGCTAGGAGCTAGCATTATTGTACCATTTGAAATATTCTCTGTTCTCATCAAATGATTCCCCCTGTAATTGATGTCATAAAGAATATCTGTGTTAAGCTGTCTTCATTTCCACAGTTTCCAATCCTTATGATGATCAATTATTTATATACAGACTAGATGAAAGGCAAGATTGTAATGACTCCAAGAGATTTAAGAGTGATATAATAAATCTTGAAAGCAGAACTCAAGTGGGTGATGGTAACAAAAGCCAGTACTGGACGATCATATTTTACTATTTTTAGAAGTTCCCCTTCACCTCCTCCCAAAAAAAGATCACGAAAGCAGCACCTCCTCCTGCAGTCCTTCTCCTTATGTGCTAGCAACAGACCTTCTGCATCCCTGTGAGATCCCTGCCACCCTCATCTCTTCCAGCTTATTCTTCCCTAAAAAGGCAAAGCGCACGTTTGTTGCTGTCCTTACTAGACCAACCATTTTGGTTGCCAGGATAACCTCACTGAGTGGCAGGGGAAATACTTTGATCTAGTTTTTCAAGAAGTCCTTCTTGTACAAAGTACATTAACACACCTTTATCACACTAACAATGACTCAGGGCTTCAAAGTTGACATTTGTATCCAAACTTTCCAAAAACATCTGGTTGGCTTTGGTTCAAGGCCACAATAAACATAAGCATTGTCACCAGTCAGTATCCTTGTCATATGTAACTTAAAAAGGACAAAGACTTCTTCATATGACTCTCATCAGACTTGAAAAAGAAGTCTGGCAAAAACACCAACGACTTAGATAAATCAAAGATTTGAACCCATGCTTCCATCTGCCTCCTTTTTTCCACAATCCTCTAAAGAAAAGATTCAACAGCTAAGGGTCACCCGTTTATTTTCTGTGATCACACTGAGCCGTCAGATATGTCTAAGCATGTGGGTTCTGGCCTGCTTCCAAGTGTAGCTTCCAGCCACATTTAGGGACATACATTCCTATTAATTGTTCAAACAAACCAACCTACACAAAAGAATATCCTTTGGATTTCTCTCAAAATATAATAAAGACATAGTCCTAGTCTTACGTGTCTTCTTCATGCTTGCAGTAATTCTTTGTAGTAACTTGGACACATGCATTAGGTATTAAAATATATAATACATTTATAAAATGTATGTTGCAACACTGACCAATAATTTGGGCAACCAATTTGGGACAACTGTAAAGAACTTAATTTTCAAATTTGCTCTTCGTTGCATGAACCCCAAGCTCAGTTGAAAGGTCTTCAGTTGAGACAACAAAGGATCACCAAATTATTAATAATTTTTCAGAGTTACAGCCAAAATCTGTGGTTAAATATAGGGCAAATTCCAAAGCCTTTAAGTAATACAAAAATTCTCACCAGCGTTTTGTTTCAACAAGCACTTCAGAATTTTATTACTTATATTAAAAAGAGGTACAGTAGGTACACTTTGCAACATGATCTTACACTTTTAGAGTGTATGAAAGAAAGTGTTTCCTACAGTGGTAGACAAATGATGTGATTAAAAGATTACATATTCTAGGACCAAGTTTTGCCATAAAAAAAATGACAGTTTTCCTCAATTAAGACTCACAAAATATGGTCCTAATTGATTTGCATAACAATAAATGTGGCCATGGTTACAATTAGTGCCAAAGTCTTTTGCCAATTTATTTCTCTTTCTCTCCTTTGGGATTTCTCCTTTTCATAATACACTTGCAAGAAACAATAACTCTTGAAAATGTCTGCAAGGAGTTAATTCTAAACGATAAAGCAATCCAGTCCAGAAAGCAGCTAAGATTGAGCTTATGTCAACAGGTAGAATTTACAGTCCCACAAAAAGAAATGTTTAACAGTCAACCATTTAGCTGCAATAAATTAGACTTTCACTGTGTTCTTCTTATCACTGCGATCTATAGATGAAAAGCAGTATATAGTAGCTAATTATTAATTTTATTTATTACCACAGGCAGGATTTTCTAGTAGTATTCTGTTCCTTAATGTGAAACTAGGGATCAGAACTTTATGATGACCTGAAGCTGATTTCTTAACAGTTTCTATTTCCTGCTCTTCATAGTCACCATAAATCTTGTTTTCCTCCTCAAAACTTCAGATGTTTCTAACTTCTTATCTATCAGCCTCTAAAGTGCTTCCAGACTCCCACAAATGTTTTAGCAGACTCCACAGGCTTGCCTGCCACTCTGCTAAGTGTCAGGCCATATATCTCTTTTGGGGGAGTTCCCCACTGAAGAAGCCATACCATGTGAAAAACATGTAAGTAGGGAGGACCCAGAGGCACCCAAGTCTCGGTTGTATTTAAAGTCTGAACCCATGCTGTCATCCTAAGTTGCCCAGCATACAAACTCATTGGACAAGCCTGTACTTAAGCTTACCAGGCTAAAGCAAGAAACAAACTTCAGCAATTCTTCTCTGTCTGCAATCCCCAGGTCAGGCAAGGCTATGACCCACGTCCTCCAGCAACTATTCTGTAATGCTTTGCAATGGCATTGTATGACTGATCTCGACACGGATACATGAAACCCAGATCATGGACCACATCGTGCTTTATCCAAAACTTTGATAGCAGAGATGTCATAACACAGGCATTGGTAAGTTTCCAGCCTTAAATCCGGTTGTCTTAAAAAAGGAGGGTGGGGACTGAGGAAGGAAAGCACAGACACTGGAGAGAAGGGTGGTAAGGAAGGAAAAGGAATTTGCAAAGACCTGCTTCATCACAGTTTAAGCATTTGAGAACTAGAATCATAATGAAATATTTTGCATTTGCCCTATCTATGCTCTTTACAAATCACAGCCACCAGAACAGGTCAACAGAACAGACGCTTTTCTGTTCAATCTGACGTTGACGCTTGGTTGAATCCCTTGGAAGTGTTCTCAACCAGCAAAACCAGGACTTTTTCCCAGCTCCACTACGAGCTGTCAGGAATTGTCACACTTCTGGGGAAAGCACAGGGCAAAGTCAGAAGGAAAGGAAAGGGGATTTACAATGCTTACATAGCTGTTAAGAGTTGCTTCTGTAATACGAAATGCTAACAGCAGTGCAGCTCAGCAAAGCCATTCTTTTGCCCAAAAGTAATCTTTAAAAAAAGCCATGTAATAAAGGATATCCTGGTACTGAAAAACAAGCAGCGTAACATGGATGGACAGTGTGCTATGGAATACGAAATTTTGTATGACACGCTGGCTCCTCCTGTGAAAAATGGTCTGAGATGCCATTCATTACTTTGGTCTGCAGTTCTTAAAGAATACAAAGCAAATATACAAAAGGCTTCTCTCCTTCGATAGCATTACCCTTTCAAGTGTGGCAGTATGTTTGATTAATGTCTAGCAACCTAAGGGATAAGGTGTCATGTTTGTGCTGCATGAAATGTGAAATGACACAGGACTCATTGTCATGTTTCCTGATGGTGCTTTTATGTTCAATTATGTTGCGTTTTAAACTGTTTGTTTTGCTTCCGCTGTTTGCATGGACTCATGTGAATAGTTTAGTATTTGGGTCATGTGGCTTTGGTCACATGTGGCAGAGTTTATAGTATTTTATACATTCTGCTATAAATAGGTGCTGAGAATATCCTGCCTCATCTCTGCATTGGACTCCTAGATGCAGCATTCACAGATGGAACTCCCTTGTGTGAAGCAGAGCTGAATGTTTGCAGATGTGTTTGACAGAGCTAGCTTTTCTGCTAAAAACCTCTTTCCAAATCATGTTTCTCTTACTAAAATGAGGGAGAGTTCATAAAATGGGAATCCATATTTGATGGGAAACATCCTGCTAAGAAATACCATCATGTTGTGAAACATGAGAAAAAAATGCGAAGAACAGTTGTATGATGTCATTGGAGACCATTTTTCTCTAATTTTGTAGAGGTAAACAAATCAGCTGCAACCCTGTTTATTTAGCTTTCCCCACATCTAGGGCACCCTGTCTCAGTTGCATGCTTCACCAGGTGCAAGAATAACCGACAATTTTCCCCAAGGAAAACGGGATGCTCTTGTACGGGTTTTTTAAAAAAAATTTTTTAAGTGACAATTCTGTTCTACCTTCTGCACTGCTTGCAGTTGCCAGGGCTTTCTTCTCTTCTCTCTGCCACGTTTGCAACCCCAGGCAATGGGAGTCTGCTGGGAAGCACAGGAATGAAACAGCGTTCTCGGGATTCCTTCTCTCCCTACACACCCTAATGTGGCTCTTCACTGCCGATGTAACGGGTTGCACTGAGTGTTATAAAATTACCCTTCTGATTCTGATTATTTTTCCAGACAGATGCTAGGTTGCTTTGTTATATTTGGATGCCTTCTTCTTATTATTTAGTAATTCACATTTCTGAAGTGCAGGGCCTGCCTAGGATCAGCAAAGGGCAGACAACTCCACATCTGCTCTCAAGCACCCCCCTCCATTGCTGTTGATTCTCACCACATGCTTCCCCCTAACTCTTCTGTGCCTCAACATTTTTGTCCACTTTGCCAAGTCCCTCAAACATCTGCTTCCTCCACCCCTGCTCTCGTGCTCAAGAATGTCTCTGGCAAAAGCCTGTAACTAGAATGACTTTCCCCACCAGAAACCTATTCTTCCCTCTTTTGGTCTCGCCCCAGCAGAACACCTCTCTCAGCACAATTAAGTCTCTGGGCTGCAGTCTCTAGTGACCTCAATTCAGATCTTCTTTGCCTTTCTCTACTTCCCTTTTCACTGCACAAGATTGTCACAATCTCTTAAAAGAAGCTTGACTTGGTCTTCCTCTTACCAGTTTACCTGTTGCCTTCAGTGATTACACCCAAGTCTCTTCCATATAGTCTCTACTGCAGATGCGCAAGTTTCTCACCTGTTTTCCTCCAGCCCGCCCATGACCACCTCCTGAACTTCCCCCTCAGGCTCCTGCTGCACTCTTTTCTACTCTTTTCTCTTAAAATGGAAATATAGAACAATCTCCTTCTCCTAAAACACACAAAAAACCAACCACACAGAAGCACAAAAACTGACTTCTCTCTAAGCTCATTCTACGTTGTCAATATCATTATACACAGGGGTTTTTTTTGTTTGTTTGGTTTTTTGTTTGTTTTTTTCCACACCACTTCTAGCTAAGTTCTTCTCTAGTCTGGCTTTCTTCCTCACATTTCAATAAAGATGCTGTCATTAGAGTTTCAAGTGATTGTTTCCTAGACAAATCTCACAGCTACTTATTTCATTTTTATTCCCTCTATGTATCATTATCTTCAACACTCTCCAGTGCACATGCTCAAATAAATATTTGCCTCCTCATGCCCCTAATTTCATCGATATCATCATATCCCAATTGCCTTATTTCTTCAACTGATCCTTTAGAAGGACTCTGCCATTCTTTCCTCCAGTTTTCTGTGGGACTTCTGCTCTGTACCACATCTAAATTATGTTATCCCTTAATATATTTCAGCCTCTTTTCAAGGCTAAAGACTTGTTTGTTGACTCCCCGTGTTCATGGCAGGAATCCTTATTAGCATCACTGAATCCTAATAGATATGTGGCCAGCATAACTTTAGTACGTTCTTCCTTTTTCCTCTATTTTAAGCACTTCCCATCACCTCTCAACTTCAGTTACAGTGAACTACCCCACATGATCACTAGGCTCTTTGTATCATAAATTTGAGAAGATTCTCTTTGCCTTGACCTCTCTAGTCTTCGTATTCAGACCAGGTCTAATTCTCACAGCTGAAACTCCCCATAGCTCTCATCCTTCAGCAGCTTGGCTGAAAATCCTTCTTTCTTCATCTAACTGAAGTAGCTTTGCCTCACTCTAAACCAAAGCAAATTACAAAGATCCTTTTTCTAGCTTTGTCTCTGGGGCTTCTCTCTAAGCATCTCTTGAGTTGCTACTCCTTCGTTATTGTATTTTCTTTTTAATGTTTCTGATAGAACAAATACAGTGCTCATTTGACTTCTGAGAGGCTTAGAAACATTGAGATTAAAACAGCCATGAAAAAAAAAAACCAGACCAAAAATTACTCACCTCCCTCCTTTTCACCTAAATTGAGCAGAGCTCATACGACAGGCAGGAAGGGGTAAAATAGCTTGGGAGACCAAGGCAGCTGGTCTCATCAGACAACCGCACCCAGCTGTTTTATATATGGGACAGGAAGAGGAAATTAGAAGCTAGAGTAGGAGGATAATTCCCTGTTCAGAAGCTTAATGTGAAAAGACTGTTGTATTAAAGGCTATATTTGTTTGTACTACATAAAGATTTGAACAAATAGGAAGTATTGCCACTGTTGCAGGGAAAAAAGGGGAAAGCATTTTTATTTATTTTTCCTGTGGCTTGTGTCTTTTTTCTCTTTACTATGACACTTTTTCTTTGAATATGTTTCACCAGAATATCAAAAATTGAAACTGGTTTTGTTGGATTTTCCTTTCCAGTTTTTTGCCCAGTTCTTACGTGTTTTCCTTTCAACAGTCATTTGTCATAAACTACAAATTATGAAAATTAATATCTTCTCTAATTCCTGTGAAGGTTTATTCTTGACTCCATGCCAATTTAAATAATTCTTCCAATCTAAACTTTACCCACAGGATCACATAGCATGCTTGGTCTCCAAAATACTTGTATTAAATTTCTGTGGCCTATCAAACAGCTGGTTTGGACTATCAAGAGGTCACTGGAGCAAGCAGCGATTTCCTTCTTTCAGTTTGTGAAAAATTTTGGGAAAATATTGTAACTAGATTGAACTTTTTAGCTCAGTTGATATCAGAAGCAGCAACAAGAAGGAAATAACCTGCTCTCCCCCTACTCTTACTCTGTGAATAATATATCCATTTCTCTGTTATAGTGGTAACTTCTAATACCTAAGTAAATTCACTAGTTTATAGCAAGAAGCCCTGCTCATAAGGAAAGAGAGGAATACTGAGTCTCCTGTCGTTCTACAGTTTTTGATTACATCATTTTTTCATTAGGCATGGTTTGTATTACAAGCAATACAAAGCTTAGAATTGCCAATCTTGTCATAATTTGCAGCAGAACTGCTATAAGATGAAGCAAACTCATTTCTAAACCTCATCACATTCTATAACTTCATTCTTATTTTTCCTTTCATTAATAAAAAGACACAGTCTATGCTACATTTTCTATGAATCAATGAAGACTAATGGAATCATACTTTACACACTTGAAATGAGAACTAAGTCGAAAATGAATATGGAAATGAGTACAATGTATTTAGAAATTTACCATTACTGCACTAAAAAACTACAGCAACATGATAAAAAAAGGCCCATAATGGCTGCCAATCTATTTCATGGACTCATGGTTTCCCTTTTTATCATAGAATTTAACTTTAAAAAATGTTTGAAAAGTTAAATTTCTTACGTTTCATTTCTAAATTCTTGCAAAATGTGTCTACTGCATAATGAGAAAGTTTTAATGCCAAGATCATTTGGCACACGTGAGAGACAGAAATCAATATTTTTACCTGGTTCTCATAATCATTGCCTGTTCAGCAGGTGCAAATTGCTATACATTTTTCTTTGAATTTTGTCATCCTTAAAGCTCAAAGTGTGAGAAAAATTTTTATCGCTGTTGATACATCTCAGGTTTTTTGATAGTGGATGTTGTTAGAATGTCTTCTGTTCCACAACATTCACGGAATGGAGTTTTCTTCAGCTGCATGTGCCATCTGAAATGATGATACTTCTTTCAAGTTTGGGAGTAACAAACAGAAGAATAAGTGGCTCTGCATGAGCTAGTTGTCTAGATAGGTCACTTGCTGCAAACACCTCTCAGTGGCTCCATACCAGCTGAATTTTGATGGCGTTCCACCTTCTACAGGAGATTTAGGCATAGGGTACATTCCCAGATTTAATCTCAAACTGCCTCAAAGTAAAATGAGCCTTGTGCTTGGAATCCTAGTATTTTCCTGTCAGTGCTATATATTGTTGTTTACAGCTATGCCAATGCTGGTTTTGACTATGCTTTTTCTTTTTTTTTTTTTAGTTTTGCCAACATCACTACGATGCCAATGAAATGCATTCCTTCCAAGTGTTTAGCATCCCTGCAGTATAAATGGAGTATGCTAGCTGCAAATGAGGTTTTCTTCACATACATAGCATTGGTTTCTGTGAGTTGAAATCACTTGAATGTCTTGCTTTTTAAGAAGTCTGGGGGCTTACATACATAGTAGAATCTTATATGAAATATTCTTCTGATTATTTATATTTGATGAATACATATTGAATATGGGAGGAGGAAGCAAAATGTTTACAATCGCTTTAGCCATAGTTGCTAATTGTGATATTAAAATAGATATTTGCATTTATTTGTATGTACTTAAATATGCAGACTTAAAACCTATCCAATGTTCTTAAATATGTCTTTAAGGACCACCTAGTGGACAAAGTTTATACAGCAGTTTTATGTAATACTACCTCTGCAGCATTACATATTCTCTTTCGGGAAGAACAATGTATGAATCCATATAGGGGTGTAAAGGGGAGAGGAAGAAATGCTTTGTTGCAAACTACCAATAATGTTTATCTTCTCTTGATAAATGTCAGTGTAGAAAGAAAATTTCTATGCCCAAATAGATATATTAAAAAAATTAGTATGTTAACGTTGTGGTTTTTTTTTTTTTTTCCCCATGGAGAAAGATGGGAACAGATGAGCTGAGCTGTTTAAAGAAAAAGGTAGAAAACTCTTTTTCTACTCAATATATGTGTAAAATTCAGTAAAATACCTGCTTAGTTCTAACAGAACCTGCATTCCATGCAACCACGTGTTGTATCATCAGTCTCCAAACCAGAGTAAATTGTAAAGTGAAAGCAAACTGCATCTATATTAAAAACTAATGATGTAAAAAATGTCTTCAGTAATAATAATCTAAAATGTGAGTAACCTCAGACATGCTGCCTTCCTCCATTATGGAAATTTAAAAATATATTTCCTCAATTCAACTGTATTCCACATAGTTAGCAATACATATTCACCCTATTACATAAAGCACACCTTGTCATGTGCAATGTGGAGCTATTGCCTATGTTATAAAGAATAAAGATATATTTGTTTGTCTTTATAACAGGATTTCCTCAATTTATCTTCATTCAGATTTGTTAAATATTCATTTATTCATTGCAGAATCTTGCATATTTCCTTATTCTGCACTCAAACAAAGTGTTAATAGGGACCTTAACTATAAACCATATTTTTCTGTCATTTGGTTGTTTCTAAATATACCAGGAAGCACTTGAATATACACTAAATATACCAGGAAGCACAGCTTAATGGAGGTATTTTTTTCTCTTGTCCTTTCTATCACTGGCACGAAACAGCATATTTTGTAAAATCATAAAAAAGGGTT
Organism: Nipponia nippon; assembly: GCF_047370975.1. Classification (NCBI taxonomy): domain Eukaryota; kingdom Metazoa; phylum Chordata; class Aves; order Pelecaniformes; family Threskiornithidae; genus Nipponia; species Nipponia nippon. The sequence goes on along the minus strand of NW_028262369.1, from coordinate 75,620,886 downwards.
TGATGCTTTGTGCTACTTATTCTGCTGTCTTATAGATTCTGAAATAAGGCCATTACTGTGCAGCAGGAATGTAAATGAATTTTTACATAGCATTTTCTATGCCATTAAATGGTTATTTCTCATGATTCCTTATAAAATGAACCCTTCCTATGACAGGGACCCCCTCTGTATCCTTTATATGGTCCAGGGCCAACCAGTTCAGGGAAAGTGTTTGTGCTCAAGAGGAATATGGTGTCATGGAAATTCACATGGACCAAGTTATTTCTGTGGAACATTCTACTGTTGGAGAAGCAGAAGACAGAGAAAAATAAGTGCCCATCACGTCTGAAGCTGGAGTCCTTGTGTGAGTGGAAAATACATGCTTTAGCAGCTACCACTTTGTAGAAGCTGAAGTGGGCCAGTTCCAGCCAGCAGGCAATTTGGAACTGAATATGTTTGCTAATGAAAGGAAAAGCTTTCAAAAAAGTAATGTGAATGGAGTTAGGGTCAAAAATGAGCCACAAACACACATCTCATCAGATTTTACACATGGTAATGATTCATATTAAAATCCTAGTACTCTTCTGCTGTCGTAGATATAGCCACAGTCCTCTAAGGGGGTCTGTCTCTCTTGGCCTAAATGCTGTTTTCCTGTTGGTATTATGCCACATAACCAGGATTAATCAGAGTTGTTACTGATTAACCTGAACGGCCAGTAATGGGAGGGAGGGATGTAATGGCCTGGCCTATTTGAGCCCTACTCTACAGTGGACTGGCAGGACGTCCAGGACCTCTTGTCACCTGCCATTTGCAAACCTCTCCATGAGGATATCATCCCTTTGCCCATGTGGTGTTGGCTCAGTGAAGATTTGGGCAGGTGGCACCGAGGATAAGGGAGGCTGGGCAGCTGCATTCCTACAGGCTGGATTTTACCTGTGGGATTAGAAAAGGATATGTCACACTCTAAATTTTGGAAAAAATCTTTTCTTCCAAACGGCACATAGAATGCATTCCCACTCACTTGAAACACAGAGCTAGTAGATGAGAACCAGGAATGAAAACAATTATAAATAGCCCAGAATAACTGCACTGAACACAAACTGAATAAAGTGGAAAAACAAGCAAGCAACATAGCTTGTTTGAAGTCTACTTGATACTGAAAGCATTTCTGTATGAATGAAATGCAAGTGTTTCAGAAATACGGGTGATGCCAAGATCTTTATAATCTTTAAATATTAAATTATTGGGAAGGGATTGGAAAGTTAGGTGTAAAGTGGCTTAAAAAATTTGCCTGGTGTCCAGAGCCTGAGTTATTCTGAAGCCTCTGGTAAGTCTGCTAGGTTACTGTAGTCATGCTGAGGACTGTTTAAATTGCACAAGTTCCCCCAGTCATTCTAGGGGCCAGGACGCCCCTTGGACTCTGCAGCACCTCCATCTAGAACCCCTGCTCCTCGGCACACCTACCGTGCACTGGAGTTCGGAAGATCTCTACAAAGCTTATTCCACATTCTCTACATCAAAGGAATCCTTTCGCTGCAGAACTGGGACTTTTATGACTCCTTTCTGCTACATTAAAGGGACTGGATTGAGGATCTTCACCATTTGTGCAAAAGACTTCCTTCTTCTGTGCTTACTTGGGGTTAAACAAACAACTTATTTTTATATGGCCCTCAAAACCAGCTTGAAAGCACCAGAAAATCAGCTGCAGCAAGCTGTGTTCTGCTACCAGCAGTGAAACAGAGGAAGACTTCAACATCTGTGATTTTATTTAGAACAACTGTGCCTAGGACAATTGCTACAACTGCTGGTTGACAGGCAAAGAAATCTCACTTGCCCGTTCAAATTCAGTTCAGCAGTCTGAAAGGACTGGTAAGTGTGATCATCTGATGGCCACCCATACACAAGAAGTCTGCAACTCTAACGGAGATCCTGCTGGCACCAGTACATCTTACTGGCTGCTGGGTTAGCAGAAGATCGCATCCCTGCCACAGTTTGGTTTTTTTTCTATTCAGGATGGACACACCTTGGATGAATATTCACATTGCTGCTGTACGTGTTTTATTTATTCTATGGATAAATTCACAAACGAGGTTGGAATTAACACTCATAAGAGAACAACTCCCTGATGAACTCCAATCTAATCTGTCTAGTAGAGAAACAGTTACACATTCCTGGGGGTGGGGACTGACTCCAATATATCCAATTTTCCAGTAGTTGCAAGATGCTCTTTTGTGCTTTATGTCTTTATTGATGTCAGGCCACGACATGAACTGCACACAGCAGGTTTTGGGACCCTGACACCTTTCCTATAGCAGGGTTTAGAATGTCCATAAAACATGGGATTGCTCATTCCTAGAAACAAGGAAATTAGTAAAGCTGTTAAATGTGGTGGATTAGCCAAAACATAAAAACAAAAGAAAAACCTTGTATTCAGGAATTCCTTCTGGCACTTGTTTGATGTTTTCCCCAAGACCTGTTATAGCTATCTGCACTTTCTGATTCGTGTTAAGCAGCAGAGACACTCAGTCTAGCTGCCAACAGCTTTTACCAAAGGTTAACAGGCTGCGGGCCCCCAACTCAAGCAGCCTAACAGGTTGGTTGATTTGTTTTATAAAGATATTTTCAACTCACAGATATTCTAGCTACATTCTAGCTGGAACTGGCAGATTTCATACTTTTAATGACCATGAGAAGTGCATGGGTAAAACCAGGAGGGTTTAAGCCTGTCTAGAAATGCTTGTCATTGCACACTTGTCTGCGATTTGCTGCCAGAGTAGACCACTACGGAGTGCGTGTGCCTCTGTATATGTATGAGGAGGAAAACCCAAACAAAACACAACTGGCTCCCAATCTGTCCCTGCTGCTACTGTAAGATGTCTTCTCATAGACTGCCAATGCTTCTTGCATCAGTGCTGCTGGTATTGATGAATGTAGATTTGTCGTCTGAACTGCAAAATTTTAAAGCTGAATTTACACAGCAGTTTGCTGTGATGAGTTCCAAAGGTCCCCTCAGTCTAAAGGGAATTTGCAGCACTCTTCAAATGTCTCATGTTATTAGGGAGATACAAGACACCTCTCCCTATATACTCAGGTGAAGGGCCATAGTCAGCTATTTTGGCAAGTTCATGGACTGAAGAAAGGAGATGGGCAGAAGAACATGTTCTTGTTTATACTGTAGTAACAAACTGCCACTAGTTCCTTCTACAACTTGCTGAGGCATCATAGACCAGAAGCCCTGCCGTGCCTGGCTGGTGTGGCTGTGTAGAGACCTTCCAGGGTATGAACGAAAGGCGGCATTCTGCTCCCCTCCACCTCAGTTTTTGAAGGAGGAAGGGCGTAAATTCAAGGACCTCTCCCACTCCTGCCCTCTAACTTTGACAGTGTCCCCAGAGAGAAAATCCCACACAGCAAAGGTGAGAGCCTGCCTCTAAAACGCTGCTTGAGCTTAACCATGCGGTTTTGCTGTAGCTGTTCTGTCATTTTGAACAATTTGAAAAGAGACAACATCTAATTCTTCAACATACCCTCATTCAGGTTGAGTAGTTTTCCTGTAACAGTTAAAAAGCTTGATTCTGTACTGGTTTGCATTGAGTCTACCCTTTAAAATCAAGAGCTTATGTCAGAGTAGAATTGGGCCCTTTACCTGCCTAAGGCATTGAGCACCTTTCACCTTTGCACATGGTGGTCATGACAAATTATTTCTACTACAAGCTTTCTCATCTCCTAATTTCCATTTTTCTTCATCTTTTTTTATTAAATGTTCAGAATACCCCTGCACACACAAGTGGTTGCAAGCAGCAGTGCTGTAGGGGTCTATCTCATCGTGGCCTGTCACTTAACAGCGGCCCTAGCCAGAAAGGCCGCTTTCACTATAATCCTGAAATGTTCCTGAGGAGGGACTGCCGAGCCTGACAGGCGGTACTGCGATGAACCTGCCCCCGCGTCGCCGCGGGCACCGTCCCTGCCCCCCCTTCAGTGGGGGGCCACTGGCAGGGGAACGTCACCCTGTCACACGGGGCTGCGCTGGGGATGGGAGACCACCTTCCACTCAGGAACAGGCAATGCCATCAAACATGTCCACGAACAGCACGGCCTAAACCCATCTCCATGGGCCAAATTCAGGGACAAAGCGGAGGAAGGTGTAAGTTACATGATGAAAAACAGCTCTCAATGGGACCTTCCCACACAGGGACCAGGAAAGGGCGTGAATTTCCCCAGCTCTGACTCCAGGTTTAAAGGAGAGAGAAAAACCAAAAGCACCTGCTGGGCATTTACACCTCACACCACCTCCTCATGTCCTCCCACTTCTGAACGTCAGGCAGCTCCGCACGCTCTGCCTTTTCTACCGCAGCAAAATCCGTCTTCATCTGTGATTTCTAGGACGGGCCCTTGTTCAGCATTCTTATCACTTTTCTGTCCCTGATTTGATTTTCTCCTTGCCCCCAAATTCAATTTTCCAGCAAATTATCCCAGCTGCTCGCACAGCCTCCCCCGAGCGCAGGCAGCGGGCTGCACTCCTTTGTGGCACGCGCTGCTCGTCGCATCTGCCCAGCCCCAGCCGCTGCCGCCCGCCTCCGCCCCAACGAGGAGCGACGGGAACCACGGCGGCCCGCCCGACCCCTCCGTGGGCGAGCCGCTCCGCCGGGCCTCCCCGCACCCCGAGGGGCGGCGGGGCCGGCGGCCTCCCCCGCCCTCCAGAGGGTGAGCGCCGCGCCTGATCCCGCCCCCGCCTGCCCTCACCCGACGGGACGCGGCCGCGCAAGATGGCGGCGGGGACGCACGGCAGCGCCTCGCCTTTTGTATTGTTGTTGCGCCCCCCCGCCCCCGCGCCGCCGCCCAGCAACAGCGACACCCAGCGGCGCCTCGGCGCGCCGCGGGCTCCCGCCCGCCGCGTTTTCCCCGCCTTTGTCCCACCCTCACGCGTTGTTACGTCTGTGACGTCAGAGGGATGCCCCACCCTCACTCGTTCTTACCGTCTGTGACGTCAGAGAAAGCAGGCCGCAGGAAAGCCGTGTTCCTTATGCTGTCGGCCGGGATTTCCCCTCGCTTTTGCCACGGTAAATTTGCCGGTGGTGCCGGTGGGGGCTGGCACCAGGCCCCCGGTTCCTGCCTTGTGCTGCATGACATGTTGCATGACAAACATGTCATCCGTCACAGCCTTCTACTCACTGGCTTCCAGAACATCCCCCTTCAGGCTGAAGGCAGCAGAGGAGGATCCATGGCGACGAGGAGCATGGAGAGGATGGCCAGTGCTAACTTACCCAAGAGCCTTCGGGGATTGCCCCTCGGTGCAGCGGGAGAACAGGATCAACAAGCGGGAAAATCAACTCGTGCCTTACTGGATGCAGTTTTACATGGCCTGCCCCCAGGAGCAGTTGGCATTTAAGCAGTTAGTGTGAGTGGCAGTGATCATCTATGAGAGTCAGATGCCCGACTCTTACCTATAGGAGCAACAGATTCGTGCCTGAGTCATTGAGCACTGCAGAAGGTCCCATCCACTGCAAGGGCCTGTAATCTGCTGCTTTGAAGTGCAGTAGGTAGTGAGCCACGAGAATGTGACAATCAAAGGATTATTTTCTGTGCTTTTTACAATTCTTTACATTCAGCTGACGATGTCAATATTCGCTGGTAGAGGTGGTGAAAGCCTATGGCCTTTGATATCGAGATTATTTTCCTTTATCTGTTTAGGTATTTGTATATTTTGCCCAACAAAAATATGTTCACAGTTGGATATTTCTAAGAATAAAACCACTTTTGGTCCAGACAAAATCACACTATTTGGTCAACCTTCCAATTAGCTGTTTATTTATATAACAATTAAAAAGCCCCTCTGAAATTGTACTTGAAAAAATAAAAAGACCTGCTATATTTAGATCACTCTGAATACATGACAAGTTTCATATTCAAAATACATGGTTTTGCATAAATGCAATAGCTGAAAGGACCCTGAAGCAGTGTACACTACAGGTTTGCGTTAAATATGTGACTGACCCTATTTGCGTAATATAGAAGAAAATCATTGTCCTTCATGCATACCAAAGAGCAGTGCTGTAATACAAGTCGAGAGAATGGATCAGGTCAGGGACGACAACCAGCGAATGCTGATGGTCTGCAGAGGGTGTGGAGAGGATGTATGGAAGAAAATGAAAGGATTACTTATATAGCAATTACTGTAAAAAACATGCATCTGCAATTGCCAGGAAGCTCAAAATCCTTATGAAGTTCAGCACCAGCTCTCACCCTTATTCCGAGAGGAGATGGATTTGAGAACATCGAGTTTAACTGAGGAGTTTGCTTTTCTATCTCACCCTCCATTTCTACAAGTCTCCAGTGTCTAATAATGTAGCTAGTCCTGATTTCAGTGTTCTGTAGGAAAAAATGTCCTCAGGTGACAGCTCCATGCATCACTGGTGCTGCTCTGGAACTTGGTTGTTCTAAATATGGATCAGGCTCTGACTCTGGGTGCTTTTTCAATAAGCTCTTTATTAATCTGGCACCATTTCCTACCAAAGTATTAGGGTGGGAACTGTTCCATTGGCAAGATTATGTCTAAGTCTATACTTAACTGCAAACTACTTAAACTAAATAATGTTGCTGTCAGTTATAGTTATGTCAGCTGCATCGCAACTGATTCAGTGCTTTTGACACATACACTCATCTGTAACATCTTCTCTTTGGGCTAGCTTGGAGAAGAAAGAAAAATAGCATAGGATATATAGCTTTTTTCCAGCCTACATAAGCGAGTGCCTACTTTGCTTTTGAGGAATCGTTGATTTCTGGGCTTTTGCTTGATTTAGTTTGATTTTGGCACACATGACAAGTCGTAGATTTTCCCCAGCGTCACTTTTCATTTTCAGGCAGCATAGGACATCTTCAGACCTTCTCACAGATTCATCCATGCCTAACTAGCCTTCCCGTGTTCTTCTCAGTAATTTTATTCAATACAGGAGAAAACACCTTTCTAGTACCTTTAAACAAAAACCCAGATAAATTTCTCCTTTTTACTGGCAACAGGTGCTGGGAATATGCAGCACCAGTCACCTTGTGCTAAAAGCCAGATGTATGTTTCCACTGACTTTCATCTTAGGGTAAATGGAGAACAATAAGTACCACTGAGCCTTTCCTTACTGGAGATACATGTAATAACTAACAAACTGGAAAACGTGCCATTTGTCACTATGCTATGGAAAATACCCTGAGATTTTTCTTAAACAGTTTTTGTCCTTTGCTTCTTAAGTGATGACGTTTTCCTGAGGAAGCCGTAGAATTGACATACTTTTACCCAGTAATAGCCTTTTATCCTCTTAATTTGGCTTTTCTGTTATTGTGAATAATTTAGATTCCTGTACTGCCTTGGTCTGTGCATCACTGTCCAACCTGAAGAAGCACATACTGCTTTTCTGTCTGGCAACCACTTTTATTGCCATCAGCTGCAATACTGTCTACTGTTCTGCTGAAGAGTTCACTTGAATTTTTAGATTTTGCCTTCCCCTGCATGCCCAGCCGCTGGCTCCATGCACATTTACCCTGGGCTGGCACTTCCCTTGCTGCCAGCTGCTTGTGTCAGAGCAATCACTCCTGTAAAATTGCCTTTGGACTAGGTGGTTTTTTTTTCTTCATGACAAATTATAATTACTCACAAAAAAAAATTAATTCTTGTACTGTTTCACTGAGATTTTTGTTCCAATTCACAATCCCTAAGTCTTACCAGTGGCCCACCCCAAATGGCTCTGTAGCAAATCTTCACAAACTTTTGCAACAAACTCTTTTGCCGTTCCCCCCAGAAGGGTACACAGTCCAAAGGGAACAAGTTTGCCCTCCCAGCCAGTGCTAGATCCCATATTATATAGGCAGGCTTCTGGCATACATTTGCTTTTTGCAGCACCTAGCTCCCTCCAACCAGCACCCCGAGTTGAGAAACTAAAGGGGACCCATGACATGGCACTAATTAATGAGCTTCCAGAACTGCAGGACGGGGATGCAGGATAGGGGTTAATGGAGGGAGGTGATGGAGGTCATCGCTACACATGGTGAATCCATGACTGATTTTTATAACACTTTCTTCTTATGATGTCAGTGTGAAAAACTGTAGCCCATATCTTGGTCACTCAGTGGGGTGCGTAGTCTTCACAGTCTGTCTTTGTGGTTCATAATTCGCCATCTTCACCTAGAGTTAAAGGAAAGCTGTTGAGACTATAGAAAACTTCAGAGCCAGAAATAAAATCAGCTTGTCTTCCTTTTACTTGCAGGTAGAAGAGAATTCACTCTGTTTCAGTGAATTTGCATGTGGGGGGAGCTGCTCATTGCTCCAATCCTCCAGGTTGAACACTTTCTTAGCTCCCTTTTACTCTTGCAACCATGGCTGTTCAAGCCCAGATAACAACGGTCTTTACACACCTTGGTTTCATTGGGAGTAAGGTACCCATCGCCGTTAGAAGATGTGAGATGCAACACTGGATGGCATTTGCTGCAGCCCCGCTTTGTTCAGTGCCTGGCGCCCACTGGCAGCGTGTAGCAGAGCATTACAGGGGCCCTTGCAGACTCGGGGAAGCTCAGCTTTGTGGCAGGGTGCCCGCACCCTGGGTGTGATGCTTGCACACAGAGTACCCCTCAGTGCTAATCACCCTTCTGCACACCTCTTCCAGCTCCTCCTCAGCCAAGAGCCTGCTTGAGCCTTGGTGTCGACACTAATAGTTAAAGTATAGTGGTGTCTAGTTCTGGGTAACTGGCGTTAGCTTTTGAAAAACTATTTTAGTACTATGGGACTTGAGCATCTAGATGCTACTGTAACGATAATAATAGAAAACAATGATACATGTGAGTGTTTGAATTGCAGGAATTACTTCAGAACAGTAGGACAGAAACGGTCCTCTTCTCAGCCTTTCCAGCTTATTGAAACTGGTTGTTTTTTCTTGCTTTTCTTGGTACACATTAACTGCTATTTACATTTAATTTATTATAAGCACATGTTGAGTAATAGACCATAAAGCTTTTGGAGCTTCTATTTTCAGTTACATTGTACCACTGCTGAATAAGAAATGCAATTGCTGAGATTTGTTTTCAATGGTATGTTGATTAAAAGCTGCTTGAGTTTAAAATTTCCAGCCATCTAAAATGAAAACCCTTCACATGCTTCATATCCCCGGCCAGCCAGAGAGTTTATTTTCCTACAGTGTATAAATAATGGATTTTGCTGTTTATATGTATCCATCATCAAAGTAGGTTGAATTCTCAATTGGCAGTGTGAATTGTCTTGCAGTGAAGCTAACTAGCTGGAACTAATTTTGAAATGGGTATAGTGCGTAATTATGGTAACCTAGTGTACACGGACTGATCCACCTGAATCAGTCATATCTGATGTAGAAAAAGATGAATAAAAATGACACTGAAAACATAGCTGCCTGGTTATAAACTAAATCCATTTTTGTTTAGTGATTTAAATCCCTTTACTTAGCAGAAAGCAAGTGTTAAAATTGAATATATTTCACACTAGCTTTTCCAGCAAATGCTTTAAGCATAACCATTGGCAACAGTTTATGGATAATCTTGCCTCTGGAGAGATGGAAAAGACGTCCACAGAAAAAGTAAAACCATTCAAACAAGCTTCATGGTTTTAAAATCTACTTTGCCTTTAAATCTTTTAGGTTTCCAGTACACCAGGGTGGTTCAGAAACCATCTGGTTAAACCATTCGCAGTCAGCCGGGTGGCTGCACGGAATTCCCAAAAATAGGTGTATTCCAAGCTGAGCAGCACACAGGCAGGTGACCAGCAAGGTTGAAAGACGTAGCAGGAAAAAAGAAAGTAGCAGTGTTGATTCCCACGATGGGAAAGTTTTTGGTAGAAGGGAAGTTGCCAACAGAAGGGTTCAGCAAGGATGAACGGAGCAGGTGAAGTGTTGGAAGGAAATTGGTGGAAGACATGGAAGGAAGTATGAAGGGGGGGATAACTTAAGGGGATTAAATACAGAGAGACTTGCCAGTTGTGCTGGAGTTTGAGGATATCTGAACTAGAGAGGGACTGGGGGAAGGGATGGAGCCTTTGAACACAGAGAAATTTATGGACCTCTGAAAGCAGAGATAAAGATAAGGCCTTTCAGAGATGGCTGAAGATGAAAGACTCACAATTAATCTAACTTTGGGAGATATATCTAGCTAAGGGAGCTGCAAGATTTAAAACTTTTGTTGCTGCTGCATGACACGTGTTATGACGTTGCGTCTCCCTGGAAAACACCCTGTGGCTGGATGAAGGAGGATTCCAGTTACCTTCCAGCTCCATGCCTTGCCAGGCTTGTATCACTTCTCCAGTGTTATTAGACAGCTATGAGCTTCCTGACATAACCAGAGTGGTCAGGCTTCGCTATGCAGTTATCTTTTCACCTTAAAAAGGAGGAAGATGCACTTGCATCTAATATTTACCATGAATGTAGCTCATCAAGAACCCAGCTGAGTCACTGAAAGGCTCTGTGGATATCAGACTGCTGATTTGTTATCTGCACGCAGCGGTAAGACAGGTGCTGAGACTTTCACCACAACCCTCAAGTAATAAAAGTAGTTCTCTAACAGCAGCTATTGCTTATTTCAGTTTGATGAATGCCAAGGTAGCAGACAGCACAGGGAGAAACACAAATAAGAATGTAGCATCTTTACAAATACAGTCATTTCTCCTCTGCCCAATTCATCTCCTCGGCAAAAAGGGAGTTGTAGACTGCACCCAGCTTGGCTAAGCTGGGATGGATCAGAGAGGTCACTGAGCCCAGACCTTTGCAATTGTGGGCACATAGTTTCCTAAGGGATTTTTCAAGTCTGCGTTTAAAAGCCACAAGTAAAACCTCCCTGTCCCTTCCACTGGGGAAATTATTCCACAGATTATCATAATTCATGTTCAGGAAGCATTTCTTGATACTCAGAACATGTTTTTGCTTCTCAGTCACTGTCTGGGCTCTTTGCTGTTCCCTGTGAATCCCACTGAAAAATGCCTTTCCTTCACTGGTGGTCTTCTTCAAATATTTGTAGGCTGTTATCATGTCCCTCATTAATCATTTCTTAGCCAAGCAATTTATATATTTAACTCTTCTAATCTCTCCTCATAAATCAATCCTCCTAGTCTTTGGATCATGTTTGGTCCTCTTCTCTGAACTCTCTAATTTGTCAATATCCAGAAATGCATATAATATTCCAGATGGAGCTGTACCAGCACCATACAGAAAGTGGCTATTTCTTCCTTTCTCAGTGATGTGATACTGTTTACTCTGTCCAATATTGTACTGGCCTTTTCACACCATATCATGTTGCCAATTCGTGTCATTTAGCATGAGCTATCTCCCTTCGATCTCTTTCATCATTATTGCATCCCAGATTTCTCCTTCCTGTTATTCCTTCTCAGATGCTGTCCCAGCCTGCATTTTTTCAAAGCTGAAGCTCATTTAGTTATTTTCTTTCCATGGTTCTATCTGGTCTAGGAAATTCTCTGTTATTTTCTTTGTACACTGATCTTTCTGTCTTACTCGTATCTGTGAGTTTCATCAAAGTGCTGCGCACTCCCTTTTCCAGATCATTAATAAAGAAGTCTGACAAAGACTGTTCCTAGCAGTCATCCACATGGTAGCCAGGAGACACTTCCCACCACCTCGCTACATCGCAGCTTATTTCCTGTAATTTCATTACTTCAGCAACTTGAAAGCCATATGGAAATGGCCAAGCCAATGTGAATTACTTTTTCAGCTAAGATCCTGTGAGATACAACACCATACCTCTACTAAAGCTGATCTGCGCTTGCGGTAGTTCCCTGTCCTTGCTAAAGGCTCTGTACCCAAGGCTCACTGCAGTCAGAAGTGACCATTAGGAACAGAAAGTGGTTTTATGAGAGGGTGTCTGGCTGCAGTACCCTTGCTGTTATTAAAGTTGGTAATGTTAATCTTTTCCTCTGCTCTAATTTTTCAGTTATTTGGCTTATGCACAGTGAACATAAAGGAGTTCAGCTAATTCTTTTAAGTCGTGTAGGATGCAGGTTGTCCAGTTTTTTTTGTTTGTTCACATTTCCCTAATGCGCTTCCTTATGTGTCCTTTATCAGTTGTTGCAGTTTCTTTCACAGGATCCTCATCCCACCCTCCATCAGTGCTCCAGGCACTTCTTCTTGGTTTTTCCCACTGAGGAAATACTTGAAAAGGAGCTTGGTGTCAGAGCCATTTCTGAGTCTTTCGTTTATTCCTCTCATGTGTGAAAGGATCTGTTCTCACTAGCATTTCTTTTCTTCAAAGAATACTTATAAAAGCCCTTGAAAGAGTCAAGGTTAATCTCCTTGAACTCTTTGGCTAACGTAAAGTTTTGCAATATGTTTTTTTCAGTTGGTTTGGGAGGGTTGGAGGTTTTGGGGAGGGGTGTCTTTTGGTTTGGGGATTGTTTTTTAGCTGTGTTTATTTAACTTGCAATTCTCAATTGACCAAATAGTCAGAAGAGAATAATTTCTTTTTAACATAGCTCCACCATTTGTGCGAGGAAAATGAAATCTTTGTTGTGAACAAACTTTTGCACCATAACTTGATGCCAGTCTTATTGTCCTGAAGCACTGGTGAACTTAACGCTGTTTGAAATAAGCATAACTGATCAGGATTTCTTATGCTAGACCCCGAAAGTGGATTAGAGTACATCTAGTTTGTCTTCGTTTCATCATTTCCATGTATAATTACAGTTAGTGATCTCCAGAATAAGATGAAATTGAGTCATCTTACACACTTTAAATTACACAACTAAAAAAATCATTGGAAATGTAACCTTGGATGGCAGTACTTCTTCAAATAATTGATGAGAGAAGGAGCAGAACATGATAGCTATCAGAAACGAGTCTTGGCTCTCAACACAAAAAGGAAGTAGGAAACACAGTGAAAGACCAAATTATGTCTCACATTGCCTCTATGACACTTCTTTCAGTTTGAAAGATTTTGGTAAGTGATAAGTAATCAGCATAACTGTCTTGGGGAACAGACAGATATTACTGTCTCTCTTATTAAAGACGGGGAAGCAAAGGGGTGGAAGTGAGGCAAATCAACCGTGTGGGACGAACCAGATCTATAGCGAGGTACCATTAAAAAGAATCGCTTTCTTATTCTGTTTACCCAAGCTACTTTCCCACTGCAATTAGGTATATTTAAAAAAAACCCCAAGCACACAAAAGAATTAGGAAATAATGTTGCATTGTCAGGAGAAAGGCATGAGATCGGATTTAATAATTCTTTCACATTTCTAATACTTGCCATTCCAAGTTATATTCCTGGATATGAGCAAATTTTTGAGATGATGGCCGGTTCTGTCAACATCTAAGTTTACGTTATTAGGGATATTTTGACAGTGATTAATTTGATTACAGGTAGGGCTCACTCTTTCAGAAAAGAAGTTCCTCTGGAATATGCTATAATGATTGTCTGTAGTCCCCTCAGATATGCTAGCAGTGCACTGTAGACGGGCTAACTGACAGAACCATTGCTTTGCCCCACTGTATGTTGTCCTTTTTCCATACAGCTGGGTGCAGCTGAAGTTCAATACCGCCTATGCAAAGTCTGCTATTGATTTCAATGTGCTATGAATCCATCGTGCTTATGCTGAATGGACTCAAAGCAAAGCACGTTTATTCTGCATGTGTCAAATGATATTCTGCTACAACCTTGTGCCTTACACGTGAATCTTGTGAAAGAAATGGATAAAAATTACAAAAAGTACCACATTAAGAAGGCCAGATCTCTGCCTTTCATTTGATTCTATCCTTTTAAACAGAGGAATGTCTAATTTTATATGGAATGCAGTAAATATCAATGTTGAGTTAGAAACAAAATTAAAAAAAACATGTATTCTTGGCTTACTCAGAGATGAGGAAGAAAGATGTCAATTAATAGTATTGGCTGTTGAGAGCCTACATGTAATGAACGGCTAGTTTCAGTCATGTTGTTAGAAAATAGATGACTTCCTTATAAAACTTTATCATAGTTGGCACTCTTTCTCTTATTGAAAAGAAACAAAAGACTGATCTGGCATGAAGCCCATACTACATTTTACCTTTAATGGAGATCTCTTCAGATCTGTGTTTTAGGCAGACTCACGGGTTATATTGCAGCAAACTTCCATCTTTATTGCTTGTTATGAATCTGAGTTTTATGGAAAACAGGACTGCCAAGCTAACAGCTTTGTGCGCTTATTCAAATTTAAAATTTTATTTTTTTAACCTGGGACTAGCTCTGTATTATTTCCTCACAGTGTGCAAGCTCAAGAAATGAAAGCACCTGAAAAACAGTGTGCATTTAGGTGACTAACAGCAAATGTGTGTGGTCTGAAGATGGAGCAGTCAACAGTTAAGTGTTGGCTGTTTTGCCGGCTGCCTTCACTCAACATAGGTGTTGTGTGGGGCTCCTTCCCTCTCCCCTTGCACAGCTGCTCAGGAGAGCATGCCGTTGGTGCATGCAGAAGCATAAAGGTTTAACGCTTCCCAGTTGTGGACTGCTTGAACCTTGTGGCAGGTCGGTGCCAGCAGCGATATTTCAGCCTGACCCTCACTCTCTGCTGGGATGAGGTTGGTGGTGGCCGTGGGCACTGGGAGCAGCTGGGGGGAGAGCGGGGAGGCCCTGCCCGGCCCCAGCCCAACAGCACGGCTCTCCGCGCAGAGGTGTCACCAAGCTGCTTTCAGCGGTGGCTCTCCTGCTGGTCTTTGTACAGTTGAACCCAAATTATCTGAATTTATTGTAAGAAAAACCCCTCTGTTACTTGAAACATGTTCTTCGTGCTTTCTGATGTTTATTCATTACACTGGAGAGGAATGCGGTTATATTAACATTTGATTATCTCTTGTGTTTCGCCTCCGCTGTTGCATTTCTGTAGCCAATGTTTTCCTTTTTTGGGCTGAAACGCTTTTCCCTGCGTTGTGCGGGCCCCGGTCCCTTGCTGTGTGCGCCGTAACCCCTGGCAACGCCCAGCACCTCGGCACAAACACGATGGATGGCGGCTCCCCATGTACGGGCACACATCTCCGGCGCCCACCCGGCTGTGGACACCACCCCAGGGGCTGTGGCGGCCCGGCACGCTCCCCCGCTTGCTGCCAGCCAGAGCCCTTAACCCCGGCCGGCCTTTGTTCGTTAGCAGCAATGCAGCTAATGAAGTTGCCGTGAACTTCTTCGTGGTTTACAGCATGTGAGATTTTCAGACTCGTCCATCATTGGGTTTATTTTGTTTCAGCGGGTTTCGCTGACATCAATAGCGACAGAATGAGGTCAGCACTGAATTCTTCTGAAAATCTGTCCTCTAAGGAATTTGTTTTTCCCCAATAAACCAGTAAATAAATAAATCTGGTGCTCTATAGTGGTTTAGCTTGAGAAACTTCAGCTCAGCAGCAGTCTGTGACTTCCAGAGAAGAGCGGGTTTTGCCTGGCTGGGTAACTGGGTTGGCAGAGGAGCAGCAAGGTCAGGTCATCTGTTCACAGGCTTCACCAGGAGGAGGATAGATCTGGGCTGGACCCAAGCGCGTCCTGGATCTGCGAATTCACTTCAGCTAGAGGTGTTATTTTGCGTTTTCTCTCATTATGCTTCTGCATCCACAGTGCACTGAATAGCAACGCTAGTTTTAAATAATACTTCTGATAAAGTGAAGCAAGGGAAAATGTGGTGATCTTCAGGAAGGATGGGCAGCTATTTCTGTTCTTGTCTGTGTGGAGACAACTCGAATTAATGGAAACCCCTGGGAGCGTTCGAACACAAAAGTTGACCCACTGAGTATTTTGCCATCTGCTTTCTTTTGGAAGAAATACCAGAGAAAGTTGGGAAAAAGTCATGAGTGTTTTAGAGTTAGCATTGTGATATTATTTCCTGAAGATTTATTGCCTTTTGATGG
The DNA here is from genome assembly GCF_047370975.1 of Nipponia nippon. Taxonomy (NCBI): domain Eukaryota; kingdom Metazoa; phylum Chordata; class Aves; order Pelecaniformes; family Threskiornithidae; genus Nipponia; species Nipponia nippon. Next base: position 75,605,038 of record NW_028262369.1, on the reverse strand, counting down.
CAGTCTTTCAGCAGAAACTCATGAGTAGTTATGTTGTGAAGGAATTAGGAACTTTTGTGGCTTGTCTTTAATTTACAAATCAGCAAGAGTATATCTTCTGAGGTGACGTGCAATCTTGAGTAATTTACATTATATGACATGGCAACTTTCTCCTATGTGCAAATTGCCCTCCAGGAACGTGACAAAATGGCAGTCGCTCACATTTAAGTGTTGGCTTACACCACAAAATTTAGATCCAATTCAAAAGTTTTTTAGAGTTGTGAGTGGTCCCATTAGAAACGAAGAGATCCAAAGACTGAATTCAATCAAATTGGAGTATCCTCTGTAATTTCAATTTGTTTGGATGTAGGATTTCAGTTGGCTCGTCTTTCAATACAACTTCAATTTTGATAGGCCTTTTTGTGTTCAGTATTTCTTTGTTTAGAAACATCCTTTTGGATATTTAAATCCTTCCATATGTCTATGCATTTTTAATTTTTGTTACCTTTTTTATCTTATTTTACTTTGCTCCAGCATCTGAATAGTACATTAAGTATGCATATTTGTGTTGGTTCTCTTCACCCTTATTGCCTACAAAATTCTTAATTAGGAGAATATTTTCCTATTCATGCCTGGGAATCGCAGATTTCTAAAACAATTCCATAGATCTAGACTTACTGTGAGGTTTTGTTTTGGAAGGAGTTATTCTCCTGATGAAAATACAACCATCATATCAATTTAATATTCCGTCTAACTCCCTGAATCCTGTGTTTATGGCAAAGGATCAAGTCAATAAGGCTTTATGACTTTGTCACAGTAGAGTCCTTTCCTCATTCAAGGAATAAATCCCAGGCCACACAGAAACCCATTATGTATTCTTCATATGTAAAACATTCCAGAATGAAATTTAATAACAGTAATGAAACTAAATCAACATGACAAATTTCAAATAATGCAGTGGAACATTTTTTTTTTTTTTATTCTCCAGCTCTTAAGACTAACTGAAATGGCAGAATCTTGATGTGCAAAGTCCTACAGAATAATGCTATGGATTTTGCTGCTGCTGCTGCAACAAGAAACAACCTTTATCGAAAAACCATCTGCTGACTTCCCTTTGCAATCACTGGCAGCTGAGACCAGTGCACAGTAAATTACTCTCCCCATTCCATCAGCCCTCTTCTTTATTCCTCTGATACAGCATACAGTGCATCGGTAGTTGTTAGAATATTTGTGCTGCGTGTATGCTTGCTCTTATATTTATAAATAAAGGGGTAAAAAACAACACAGAAAAGTCCACATACATAAGGTTTCTCTTCAGGGCTCCTGCCCCTTGCATATGTTTGAAAGGAGATGAAAACTAGATTTAAGGGGCCTCAGTCTCATTTTAATCCAAAAGGTAACCTGCCTCAGATTCTATGGCAGGGAACATAACCTGGATAATAAACATGATTGGCCAGATTTTTGATTGATTCAAATCAGTGTATAGTTTGGACCTGGCCTGTTTTTTGCTAAGGCCCTTCTTGTCTGTTGTTGGAAATTTTCTGAAAGCTGTAGATCTCCGTTGGTGTGTGCTACTGGAGAGCTAGCTAACAAAGGCTATGTTAACTAACAAATCGCGTCCCCAGAGCTGTGGTGGTTGCTGACATGATGGATGGTGCTGCAATGTCAGGTAGGGCCCTACTTAGCCCCTCCTTCAGGGGCTCGTGAGACTCCAGAAGGCCTTGTGCATTGGTTGCATGTCAGGACTTCCTATGGAGAAGGAAAGTCAATCCCAGTTTGCAAGGCCCAAGAAAAAGAGCAAAATAAAATCACAGCTTTCCACTGTGCAGTCAGATAGCTGCTTCGCATCGAGCCTGTCTGCATCAATTCCTCATTTTCTCCGTCCCATGAACCCCAGTCTTACATCTGGTAATCTTCCCTCAAAGAAGCAACAGCAGTTACTGTAGCCCTAAATAATGCAGGATAGAGAGGTCTGTGATATGATCTGGGGGAAATAGTCAAATTTGGGTTTTTAATGTGCTGGAAAAATCAGCAGTTAACACCTTTGTCCAAGAAGAAGGTTTTCTACTAAGAATTTAGTTGTGTTACAGGTGAAAACCTGGAAGTATCATAGGGCTGTTGCAGAGGGCTAGCACATGTGGTTGGGTTTGCACCACCTGTGGATACCAAACCCTGTGAAAATCAAGCAGTCATGGTGTAGATAGTGTTCTAATAAGTAAATAAATAAGTAAGGGAGTGGTGGTGGAGACTCCAGCCACGTGTCCAGTCCATGCTCATCACTCTGGCAGCTCTAGGTCTGCTGGAGAGTACAAAAGCCAAGAACAGTGAGGGGCCGGACTGCCAAGGTGGGTGGTACTGGTGGATCTGCAGCTGTAGGAAGGGGACACATGGCTTACGTGTTCTTCAGAGGGGTGACAAAATTCTGCTTCTTCCTCGAGGGGAAGTGGGGAAGGTAGGCCTGCCTCGGCGGGGTTTCTGCATGTGGAACAGACTGTTCCCCCTTGTGCCTTTACCCTTCCTGTTTATGCCTTACTCCCATCAGTACGGTAGTTAAAAACAACTCAGATCCTGATAGTATTTTTAATATATATAGTCTGTAACTGTAAAGGGCTATTCCCTATTTATATCATTCAGTATTTTTTAATTACTTGATGTCCTTTCGCCTCTGTGGAGCCTTCAGCTTGTTGTGCTTGCAGAGCTATTTATATTCTGCCTTGCCTTGGGACTACTTTCAGAACAGTTGGTATTCAACCTTTCCGAAGAAAAGTCTTTAAGCTCTGGAAGCAGGCAATAAAAAACTAGAATGCACATAACACAACAAATAATACTAGTTGCACCAAATCCTATTAATTATTTTTAAATGTCCTTCAGCCCAATTACAGAGGAAACTATTGGCCTCTTGGCTTAGAATAAAAGCATAGAGGCTGCATGATGGGCTGTGGTTATAAGCGTTCCCCTGAGCTCTGATGGGAATGGAGAACAGGCTTGTGTTCACTGCCCTCGCTGTGTACATAAGGTCAATGTATCAGAAAATAGCCAGTTGAGCAGCTAGTTTCAAGAGCTTTCATGCACTGATTATGAATCTTATTTGATTGTTAATGTTCCTTTTAAGCTTGACATTGATCTCCTTATTGCATTATGCACACAATGCAATGAATTATTTTTTGGATGTATAAAGGAAGACTAAAAATACTCCTGAACTGTCTACCCACTTCATGGAAATATTAAGCAATGGACCCAATGTGTGACAAGACGGGAATCCTCTCTCTCTGGGATTTTCCAAGGGAATAGGGAGGCACATGTAGACTGGTCCAGAGGGTTGCATGAGAAAACAATGGTATGTTTTCTCATAAAACCAGTGAGTCACTGCAACCAAAATGATTTCAAGGAAGGGTCAGTTTCAAAATTGTTTGATTCAGAAAGTACTGGGAAAAATTTTTAATTTTTAAAGGACTTGTGTCAGCATTTTCTTAATGGAAAAGAAAAATTGTTTGAAGTAATCTTTTCCCTTGAAACTCAGGCTAACTCAATACAAACTTAAATGGTCAGAAGGGAAATATTTTGAAATGAATATTTAAAAATTAATAAGGACATATTTGATTCACTGTCACCCATTTTATTTTCAATTTAATTAATTTTGATTTCTCATATTTTTCTAACATAAGGAAGCCTTTCTTGACATGTTGTTCATGGTTATATAGACTCTGAGACAAATTTATTTGGAGTAAATGTACAAAATCTTATTAAACTGATTGTACTGTGAGTGAGGTCTCCTATGACTGACCACAAAGTAAGAGTTAGACATTCGTTACTCACATTGCCTGCCTCTTTCCTGGGTTGCCTCTGAGATAGCCCATGTTTCATCTATGCATGTTACCCATCCCTGAATGACATTGTGGAAAAAATTAGTTCAAAAGGGATCCTTTTGGGGTGTTCAGAACATCCAGGGCTTGTTATACTGCCTCTTGGTTAGGAGAAGCTGAGAAGATGCTGTCCTGCTCACCTGCTTTCACTAGATAAATATCTGTTTTGTGGAATGAAAGAGGTAGTAGCTGGTGTAATGTATATAGGGTAGTTGGTAGTCTGAGTATAAGAAAAGGTTGTTTTTACCTGTCTTGAAACACACATGCATCTTCAAAAACACGTTTAAAATGAGAAGAAATTGCACCTATTACGTGTCAGTGTTTTCACAGTCTAACCTGGCGATTTTTAAAATTCTACTTCCCTGTTTGGTGGTTATGGTTTCACTCAAACTCATATTGCAGTCACAGTATAATGCAGAAAGGGTATGTACAGGTATAGTTACTTAACTGGTAACTGGTATTCTGTCTAAAGTATAACATGCTCTCGTGAGCTGGCAATATCAAATTTCACTGTATATTTTGCAATCCCCTTTACAGCCCATCACTTTGTTTTTATTAATCTTATTTCAACTTCCATGCCATAAATACACAGGAAGGCAGGGCCATGTTTTCAAGATGTTGTCCGAGAGCTTTCCCATGCAACAGGAACCGCCAAACCCCTGACCCAGTTACAGCATACTTGCGGCGGGGGCTATCTGTAACTGTGGTTTGTGACCGCGACAAAACTTTCCCAAAGTCCCTCAGACAGCTTAAACCGCAGGGTATTTCATTTGATTTTGGCCAACCCTCATTTGAATCTGGATTTCCAAAGAGGGAGGACAGCAAAGGTGAGGTGAAGGAAAGCGTGTCGGGGGGCAGAGGGTAGCTCCCTCACTGGTATGACATCCCTGCCCGGACGGGTTGCTCCATCACAAGAAGGACCATATCAAAAAATAATCGTTCTCGAGCATTTGTCTAGCTACGAACTGTGAGGCCAGCTCAGCCAGGCATTGATTCCTGGACTCGTCCATCCCTGTTCTGTAGAATGTCTAGGTTTGACTTTAAAATTACCTAAAATTAACTTTATCTCTAAGTGCTCTGCTGAAATAGGGCCTCTCAATTACTGAATAGCAAGAAGTGTTTTATAATTTGCAGTAAAAGTTGTGACAGTTAGAACCTTCATTTATTTCCCTTTCACATAAAATGAGGCCATGTGCATAAGTTAAAAAAATCCTCGTTATCTAAGTTATTTGAGTAGCCCAGTTCTATCAGTGTCCCTATGAGTATATCTGGATAAGAGTGACCCTCTTGTGATAGCCATGACTAGGAGGACTGGTTTGTTGCAGCCTGTGAGCTGTTTTGCAGGTATCATAACAAACCAAAATAATTTAGCAGGCTCTGGTAATATTCAGCCTTTCCTTTGCTGACCTTCTCTGGAGAAAATCAGGATTTCTGACTACATGTTCTCATATTTGAAAAATCCAGACTAATAGAGTTGTTAGTTACAAAAATCCCCAAATGTTGTTACTCTTCTTAAAATATTCATTAAAGAATGGCTTTAGGTTTTTTCTTAATTATACTGTTATTAATCTTTGAACTCTTTTGAATGGATGTGGCTTTATTGTTCTCTAACCAACTGAGCTTATAATTCTATTGCTATATTTGTGGTTGGCCAGGCATGACACATTATACTACAGTAACTTGTACATTTTTTTTTTCATTCTGTTATTAACAGTCTATTGATTTTTTTTTAATAAGCATATTAAGTATATATGTATAACGTGCTGTAGTCAATTCTTGAAGTAAAGAGGAGAATTAGCATGTGGCAGTAGAGATCTTACCTCTTGCAAAAAGAAGAATATGAAATTAAGAAGCAAAACTAGCATTCCTTACTGACAACCTTCTAAAATAAGAAGTCAAATAATTGTTAAAAACATAAAGGGAAGTGAATAATTTTGTGGTTGGCTTTTGAATACAGTTGCCTAAAAAATTAATATATGCAATTTAATGTAATTATATTAATTATAACTAATTTTTCTATTATCGCCATAATGACAGCACACATTTTGAAGTGGGCTGAAGTTCTTCAGAACTTTCTCTTGCTATTTTCGCTTTAGAAAACACTAATGCTAGTGTAACAGGCAAATTTGCGGCAGTGACGATGCAGCTGGACATTTTCAACATCAGTGTAAATGCAGCTCACTCCTCTTCTGCCTGTATCTCTGATAACCTGTTTTTAGGTGCTCTTAAAATTGTGGGGTTCTGCAGTCACACAGAACCCCCTAGAGGCAGTTGAACAAATTATCACGGGTGGTGGTAGGTGCTTAAAAAAAATCAGTTGCTTCCAATTGTAAGAATTTAACATCCTGTTTTTGTCTTTCTACAACCTCAGCTCTCTCAGTAGTTCCAAAGCTGCATTCCTGCATGTTTTTAACAGGATGCAACAGCCATTTCCTTATTTTGTATGGCTATTTTTATTAGATTACAATTACTTTACATTATGATTGATTGAGGGCTAAAACTCAGCTATTCATTTGATGTTCATATAGTCAAAAATATTTCTTTGAAGTTAGAGTTCTTTTAAAAAAAATTTTCCCTCAATTTTGTATACAGTTCGCTAAATTAATGAACAAACACTATAGTACAGAAGAGTGCATATCGTCTGTGTTCTGTGTATGCACAATATTTATTGCTTGGCATGAATTGAGCTCATGTTAGAAAGGGATGAAATACTTTGAAACTGTAAAAAAATTTGTTTTGTTAAAAAGACATGCTTGCTTTAAAGACTACATAATGCATCGTATGCACACCTCATTTATTACTCTATGCTTTTCTGCTGCTGTAAAACTGCTGTCAAAATAGATCATGCTAGCAAAAATATTCTCAGTTTCTTGGTAAAGCTAAATGAAATCAAATATAAAGTTTGTGATACATTAAATCACAAATATAAATATATTCTTTACAGCCAGCTGTTATCTCTAAATGTGCACATTTTAAAATGGAAACATTTATCCAACGTGCTGATTAGCAATTTCAGTTCTGAAAAGCCTGATTACATTTAAGATGCAAAAGATTAAAATGACTAAACAGATAATGTTAATAGTTCATCTTCCTTGATGTTTTTATATGTTTAAAATCTCAAAAGTTACACCAGAACTTCTTGCATAGTAAACTCACCAGAAATAGTGTGGTTGTAATGTATCTTACCGCAAGTTGTAGCCTCTCACGACCAGTGTTTGAAAGAAAGATTCTCGCTGAGAATGCCTGTCTGTGCTTCTTTTATGATATTTACACTTACACGTCTAATTTAAGCCACAAAACTACATAATAGATGGTTGTACTAAAAATGCCCCAAAAGAATAATGAACAGTTATCTTAATTACTAGTAGAACTCTAACTTTTGTGAAAGTTTATGTTTGTTGTTAATAATTCATTTTTCAACTATTCTTCTGCTCTGTGAATACAATTAACTAAAAAAAAAAAAAAAAAGTCTGGGTTTACATTTAATCTAAAATCCAGTCCTGTGTTACAGCTTAATTCTTTCATTTTTGTTATCTATTTCTTATACATTTGAACATGTAAATGCAGAGGTAAAAATATTGCTAGCCTTTTTTTATACATTGGCAATCAGTGGTTCAAAAGTTCATGCAATACCATATGTCCTAATAATATTTATCTAAATCTAAAATAATATGGAACTGTCAAATAGGATCCCACATGGTAACAAATGATGGAATGCAGGGGAACTCTTAGATTTAGCCTTTTCTTTTTTGTCCAACAAGCTAATGCAATAAGACCAATAATAAAAGGTTGTGTAGTAGGCCAAAAGTCTGTGACAGATAAAAAAGAAATGTTGGTAACCGATGAAGCTTTTGCACAATTAGATTTTTTGAGGCAGTGCTGTAAGGATTGTCCAGGGCCTGTTCAGTTCTGATTGATGGTAAAATCATAACTACATCATATTAGCTGTAGAGTTCACTGACAGGTTACTGCAGATTAATATTGCTACCGCTGTTCACTTACCGTCAAACTGGTGGAAATATGAATTGAGCTGCTCCTACAACAAACCCTGCATATTAAGAGGTAGGGTGTTTTACTGAACCGTCTCCATTCTGTCATTAGGGAAGGAGATGCAAACAACATTTATCTCCAAGGTATGTAAATATATAGTAACACTAATTAGTTTTTCCAGGGGACCTTGATGGTGCTGACCAGGTAGCAATCATGCATGCTTAGTGTTGCTTTGATGTGTAGTTTATGATTAAAATGATACTTGCAAATGATAATGAACAATATTTTTCTCTGATTTAAATATTTAATCTCATGCAAATAGCAATAACATGTAATGGATACATGCTTGTTCTGGAAGATGAAATGAGAGATATTTTTAGGGCCCAGGCTGAGGGAAGTGCTGCACCCCTTCAGTCCTGGCTGGAGACGTGGGGCTGGGGCATGCTGGAAGCCAGCGCGGGGTGCCTGGCCTCTATGGCAGGCACGTGCAGCTCGTTGTGGCGTGGAGAAACCCAGGACTGTGCCTTGCTAATGGCAATGGTAGAGGCAATGTTGTGTGTGTTTGAAGTTACAAAGAGCCCTGTGTTTTTTGTTTCTTTCTTTGTTGATATTGGGACTTTGTTCTGCCAGGATCTCCTCTCACCCGGCACCTCTGGCACCCTCCAAGTACCGGCTGATATTTACCCTCTGCCCCGCAAGCCTTGAGAGATGAACTTTCTTTTTCCTTGGAGGAAAATCCAGCTCTGGCTACCCCCTTGCACGCCCTGTGGCTATTTTCTTCCCTTTCCCACTGCCGATGACTCTGACAAGTACTGTTTCTCACCATTCCCAGCTATGACAAAAGCATATTGACATCCCATGGTGGGCACCTCTCACCTTCCCCTATCCCAACTGCTCTACATACTTCACCAAAATCTGCCTAAACCCTCCGGTTTCTTTCCTCACAAAACCACACCATCTCACAATGTCTTTGGCTGGGGAGAGATATGTATTTCTGTAACAAACAAAAAGTCTAAAAAGCCCATTTGATCTGAAAAATGGCAGCTAGAGGAAAGGTACTGCTGCTGGGTAGTCGGGATGGAAGCAAGGTCCCTGTTGCTGGAGTTGGCAACTATGGAAAAGAGGCGCAAGTTGCCCGAAGCAGCATTTACTCTTGCCCTCTGCTTCACTTCTCCCTGGTCACCTTAGTGAGCTCTTCTGCCTCAGTTTTTCCATCTGTAAAATGAGAATAATCCTTCCAGGAACATGGTGAGAAGCAATTCATTAGTGCTTTCTGGGACTCGCAACAGGAAATGTACTACTGAAGTGCACAGGTTTACAAAAACAGTTCCCCAAGTGTAACATAATAGCATTTGTGATTTTAAAAATGTAGGCATGAATCTTTACTGCAAATCTCAGCTGAGTTAAATGTATTTTTTGTCAAGGAGACATTGTTTTTTTTATGATAGCTACTCTGTGATTCATGAGTCAACATGCTATACAAATACCAGAAGGCATAAGTGAGTTATAGACATTTCTCAAGAGCAGCACAGCAGTTCTCCATTACCCAATTCTAAAATATCCTATTTATCACACTTTTTTTTTTTTTTTTTTAAATGGATGAATCCTGCAATTTTTAGTTAAGTGAAAAATCCATGTGAGGGAACATGCTCTTTGGCTGGAAATGAGTTTGGATAAGAATTACAATTTATGTTATAAAAACAATTTAAGAAAATGATATATAATCGTCTTGCTGTAAATTATACATCTTCAGTGGCATTTAATAGCCTTTCATTTCTATCAGTTGCTCATTTATTTTACAAGACACCTAAATTCTTGTATCTAGGTTTTTTGGATATTATTTCCCCTTGACACAAGTAACATTTAAGTTAAAGTGTATCATCCTTTTAGAAAAGTTTTGAATGTGTTTGTCTGAGGATATAGGAGGTTGGCAAATTTGTGGTGATACACTGCTCATTGAAAAATACCTATCTGACAACAGAATCATCGAATCATAGGATGGTTTGTGTTGGAAGGGACCTTAAAGATCATCTGGTTCCAGCCCCCCTGCCGTGGGCAGGGACACCTTCCGCTAGAGCAGATTGCTCAAAGCCCCGTGCAGCCTGGCCTTGAACACCTCCAGGGGTGGGGCATCCACAAGTCCTCTGGGCAACCTGTTCCAGTGCCTCACCATCCTCATGGTGAAGAATTTCTTCCTTGTATCTCATCTAGATCTGCCCTCTTTCAGTTAAAAAATCGTTACCCCTTGTTCTATCACTACACTCCCTGATAAAGAGCCCTCCCCATCTTTCCTGTAGGCCCCCTTCAGGTCCTGGAAAGCTGTGATAAGGTCTCCCCGGAGCCTTCTCTTCTCCAGGCTGAACAACCCCAGCTCTCTCAGCCTGTCTTGACAGGAGAGGTGCTCCAGCCTTCTGATCATCTTCGTGGCCTTCTGGACTCACTCCTACAGGTCCACGTCCTTCTTATGTTGGGAGCCCCAGAGCTGAACGCAGTACTCCAGGTGGGGTCTCAGAGAGCAGAGCAGAAGGGGAGAATCACCTCCCTCAACACCTGCTGGTCACGCTTCTTTTGATGCAGCACAGGATACGATTGACTTTCTGGGCTGCGAGTGCACATTGCTGGGTCATGTTGAGCTTCTCATCAACCAACACCCCCAAGTCCTTCTCCTCAGGGCTGCTCTCAATCCATTCTCAGCCCAGCCTGTATTTATGCTTGGGATTGCCCTGACCCATGTGCAGGACCTTGCACTTGGCCTTGTTGAAATATGAATATGAAAAATGCTTTGTGGATATGCAAAATCTTTCCATGAGAGAAGTCAGGTTCAGAGCAGAATTGCTACTTCAGTCCAAAAAGAAGCCCATGTGAGGCCAGGAGCTGGTGTATCTACCTGTGACACAAGGAAGACCCAGGTTCAAGTCCCTTCAGGAATCTGAACCTGGGCTTTCTGCGTGCAGGTGAGTACCCTGGCAATGGGGCAAGGTTAGACCACGCCTCGGTGGGTTTTGAGAAAAGTCAGAATATTTTGATTTTCCTTCCAAGGCAAGATGACAATTCTTTGGGGAATTCTGAAATTTTCCAGGACAGATAAAGCTGTTTCTTTGACATCACTTCTCTGCAGCCTATGTTTTTGGAAATTTTTAGGAGACTGGATAATCTTAGAGTTGCTTAGAAGTTAAATGGATCACAGGGACAAATTTAGCCATGACATAAACTTGTTGACTTCCAAGTTGCTCTTATTACCAGCAGGATTGAATTTGGCCAGTAGACAGTATTTATGCAAAAAAAAAAAAAGCAACATATTTAGTAAGGAGAGGATCAAATCCTCATGGGGGACAGGGGGGAGGAGGACATATGGGGGTGAGCTGGAGAGAAGCAAGGGGAAGACAGAAAGGAAAAGGTCATAGTGTGAAAGGGTGCCGTGAATTCCAAAAGCATCTAATTAGGTTTCTGGCTGTGGAATTTGCCTTTGCCCCAAGCCAAGAAGCCCAGCTGTTTTACAACAGGGCTTTTGCCTCCTAGCAATGACTGCAGACAATGTGTGACCTAAACTGCAAGTGTATTTATAAGGACAACTTCCTTCACTCTTCACAGCAGATTCCATAAAATATGTTCAAATGTTATTTAGAAAGTCGCATAACTTTTTCAGTTTTTTATGCACTTTTTTTTGCTTTTCTTGGGCATCTAAATACAATTTTGAAAAGTCCTAAAAAGAGGGGGGTGAATTTCATTAGGCACTCCTCTGAACTTGTATTCTGTTGGATTATTTTTAGAAACTGTCAGTCTTCAAAATTAAATGTTTGATGGAATATTAAATTTGATGAATCATTGCCAGTTTCCATGTTTGTTAGCTTTTATATACCACATTAAAGCATTCATTAATAAAGTGTCACACAACACTGCTTTGATTGAGTCCTAAAAGGTTAATGACTTGATACAGGCTGGTATTCTGAGCTTTACTGTTTGCAGGCGGTTTGTGGTGAATGCGAAGTGCTTTGAAATTGTAACAAAGAGAAATCTTTTATTTTCCTCTATTTCAAGTCCAGAAAGTGTTCTCAACCAATTTGGATATGCAAGACAAACTAGCCTTATCACCGTTAAACTACAATAATTAAACACCAGGAGGTACAGTCATGAGGAGCAGGGTTTTTTTTTTTATATTTTGCTTACTTGTTTTTTTTTTTCCCTTACAGGACTTACTCAAATTTGACAGTAAAAAGCTTCATGTTCATACAACTCCTCAGAGAGGGATGGAGTAAGATACATACAAACCTCATGTTTGCTGTCCACGTAGTCCTGTTTGTATCTTTAAGCTGCCTTGCCAATTGATTTTGGGGGCTGCAGCTATGTTTCCCCTATTTTGAAAGTGATTAGCCAGTCCAGAATTATTCCCTATTTTTAGATATGCCAGACAGTTTTCAAATCATTGGAGGCTTTCAAAAAGTGCCTTTTAAGTGCAACTGCTGTAGACACGTCTGTGAGGTTAGACTTTGAACGAGTCAGAATGCAGGTCGGAGACACGACCAGTATTTTGCCCAGTGCCCTCTTGGTAATGGCCGAGCTGGGTAGCCTGGTCAAGTACAGGCATTTTTATGCGCTTAGGAAAGTGTTGCATTTATGTTGCCCAAAAAATCCACAGGTGAATGGGCAGTATGGGCAGCAAAAAGAAAGGAAATAACATTCCCGAAGTCTGTCGTCTTCACTACACTGTGTCCAGATTATATGAAATTTGAACTCTCCTAAGATGGAAATAAGCTTCTTGACAAAGTCATGTGTGAAGTTAATTTTGTTTTAAGATAGTATTGAGGTTCTGCTCTGAGGGGAGTTGTTAGTAAAACAAATGACTCTAACTGTTTTAGTATGGAAGACAAATCAAAGCATTTCCATGAAGTAACAGGGGTGACCTGCTGTAACTTAACCATTTCCTGAGCAAATACAAGCTGCTCTATTGGATGGGGGATAGTTCCCATGTTAGCCATTGTACGGAGAAAAATAAAAGTTCATATAAAAGAGCCCACCAAGGGTTATATGGCTGCAATTGTTTCCAAACTGAAACAACTTAGTATCTGTTTATGATTGTCAGTATCATGTTATATTGTTCTTGTTGAATCCATAAAACCTAAAAGTCTGCAGTATTGCCTCTAAACATCCAGCGGCTGCAGCTGGGAGATTTCAGAGCCAACGCGTTCAAACAGAGGGGAGGTAAAACCCAAAAGTTAATAAAAAGTTGACCTTGATTTTATTTACCATCTTAATCTAATTTTGATGAGGTGCTTCATTTGAACACAGAAGAACAAAAAGCCAAGCCCAAGCTGATAAGATTAAGGTACTTAAACTTGCGTCCTATAAATGGTTCTTTCTTTTATTCAAGGATTGGAGATGAGAAGGAAGAAGCAGTAAATCTGAATTCCAACTTTCTCACCATAGCTCATGTTTCCACAGTTCAGAATGGTGCCCATTAATTTTCTGAGCCATTCAGATGTACAGCATGCTATCATATTAGCAGTAATTAGATGAGGTTATTCATTTGCATTTTCATAGTCACTTCCTTTGCATTGTGTATGACAAGTGATGCAGAAAACTAGTGGGCAAAGATGTGGTTCTCCACTCCACAAAGCTATCCCTTGGAAGAAGCTACAAAACAATTCAGTGTCTCAGAAGACAGAGATGTGGTCACTCAATACAAATATAAACTATTCTCTTTTTCAGACAATGCCAAAGTGTTCTTGCTAATGAAATCATGTTTCAAAAGCTAATGGTTGAAAAACAATGCATACTTGGACTTGAAAGCAAGCTGATGGAAAGATAGATAGAAGTCATTTGTTGGTAAATCAGAGGTATTGTCAAGTACTTGTACTGGCTAATTGCAGTGGCTTTTTACTGTCTGATTTTAGCAGTTTCAGATTTCTCCATGTTATTTCTAGCAGTTCAAACATTAACACATTTAGGGTAAGACACAGACAATCTGCTCACAAGGTGTACATATATCACATGGATATCTGCGGTCCACAAACCTTTCTGTAGGAACAGGACCATGATGACGATGACGATGACAACAACAACAACAACAACGAGAGAGAAAGAGGGAAGGAGGGAAAGAAAAATAAAGAGCACATCATCTGGTTAATCCTGTCTCAAAGGTACTTCAAAGCAAATTATGCAAAGTAGCTGTTATCAACTGTCGCTGCTTAGTAGGAATGTCATGTGAGCAACACAGTTTGGAAGAGAGTGGATTTATGTCTATCAGGAAGTCAAATGTGTGATGACTTCATGCAGATTCTGTTAGGAATCATGTTGCTAATATTTTTTCCCATCCCAACAATGTCATATAAAAACAATGAAAATTTTATATTTGAAGCCCATATCAGATGACACAGGGGATGCAGATGAGAGGGAGCTTTATTTCAAGGCCAGATTGCATTAGGAATGATTCCTTTTAGAGTTGTCCTTGCCAGAAGCAAAGCTCTTAGCTTTCCTGATTCAAAAATAAGGGGTGCATTCTCACAAGGGGTAAGTGTCATTGTTCTCTTAAAGCCAACAGTGAGATGGTAATTTATGGTTTGGCCCATGTACTGATGAGTCTGATAGAGGAGTTTATATTGCTTGCTCATAAACATACCCAGTTTGTTCCAGTTCTCAAATTAGGACTCTATATACTCAGAGGCGTGCAGAAAATGAAAGAGAAAAATAATCATACTTGCTGAACTTGAAAAACTCAGCACTTCCTATTTTAAACCAGTTGTTATGTCTCTCATAATAATGTCATATTTTATTATCCTTGCCTACAGTGGTTTTTTACCATGTCTATATAAACCTCATTTCTAATGGTCTCAAAGGACATACTTGGTATTTCCAGAACAAAACAAAATTAAAACATACACCCAGAAACCACACACATGCACACACAGTCCCAAAGTACTGTAACGCTTAAGGCTTGATTCAAAGCCTATGGAGGTTTCAATGTGGGCTCTGGGCTGTGATGACTGACAGATTGGGCTAACAGTGCTGTGACATGCTGAACAGCAGCTGAGCCTCTTGCCTTCTCCCTGGCTCTCTAGTCAGCAGCACTTGTGGGGTAATTCAGAAAGATGTTCGGCCTCTGTGGAGATGGTACTTTGTGTCATCCTGAAACAGTCTCATCTGGCTACCATCACTGGTGAAACACAGACCCCAGGGGGTAAAAGTGCTGCTCAGCCCAACAGCAGGCTTTAGAAAAAGGAAGACTAAAAATGGCTTGCACAGGGAGAAAAGCCCTAGAAATTTTCTTAACTAATTGTTTGTTTTCATAAGCTTATGGAAAGAGGAGAAGTGATCCAACAATGTAAATGGCAAAATATGTGAAATGGCTAATGAATTTAAGGACTTAACAGTAGGAACTCTGCTGAACCGTTCCGGCTGATTCTTATTTGTACTGTAGCAGGTTTACCAGGAATAGTTCAGGCATAAAACACTCACTCCACAGAGCTCCCAGTTTTAATTGGAAATCCAGCGGGGGGGATGGCGTACACATGCAGCATGCACACACACGCAGCCAGCACAGGCAGCTGTGCTGCCACGTTCATTGGCATGCAGATAACAAATTAGCAGGTATATCCCTATGCATTTTCATTTCCTCGTACACTATCTCGAGCCATGCTACATGTATTACATATGCTTAGGTCACAGAAGGGTTAGGGACATAACTACTGGATCCCAAGGGACAGATGGAGCAAAGCCAGCATAATCTCTGTATCCAGCTCTTTACTATTACTCTCTGATCATGAAAAGCCCAGTGAACTTGGAACAGACACTTTCATCCAGCAGCTGTTTGCATATCAGAGGCTAAAACCATACATAAAATCTGAGAGAAAGATTTTTCACGCAGGCTCAAAGCAGGTAGGGAACGAGAGTCCTTTTGCTGTCCTGGCAGCAGCCCTGAAAGACCAGCTCAAGTTTTCTGTGCAGGCTGCTGAGGGCTTTGGGCTATGGCGCTCTTCCCATGCATGGATTGTCCTCTCCCTCTGTTTTTTTTTCTGTGTTTGTGCAGCTTCCAGCACAAAGAAGGTCCTATCAAAGCAGAGTGCTAGAATTATATAAATGCTTAGTGCTATTACTATAAAAAGTAGCAAATATCCTCATATACTCCTGCCCATCCCCATGGGAGTTCTGGCCATAAACTTAGGCGGTCTGAACTCAAAAGTATAGCCGTGGAATTGCACCCTATGCGTTTGCTCTTTTTGACATAAGAGCTGTATTCTCTCCCACAGGCTGGTGTCTTCCTTTTTTCTCTGTAGGAAACTCAAAGTGCTTCTGTTTTACAGATCTCTTTCAAGCATGATTAAATTGGCCTCAAAGGAATGGGATTTAACTGAAAGAAGGCCAACTGGTATTTTTTAACCATGCCCAAGAATACATGCTTCATAAATAAGAACTGGTAAGCCCATCACCATGCGCAGTCCACAGGATGAACTTCAAGCA
The DNA here is from genome assembly GCF_047370975.1 of Nipponia nippon. Classification (NCBI taxonomy): domain Eukaryota; kingdom Metazoa; phylum Chordata; class Aves; order Pelecaniformes; family Threskiornithidae; genus Nipponia; species Nipponia nippon. The sequence continues at coordinate 75,588,752 of NW_028262369.1, read as the reverse complement.
AAAAGCGTGTCTTTATCACACTGTGTTTAAAGGACAGAAGACATATATTTTAGAAAGAATACCTTTTTTCTTCCCCCTCTCTGCTTCTTTTCCATAAGTTTGTTCTTGTAAATAGCTGTGCGAGTTTTAGTGACAAAGGCACACGAATCTGTTATGCTGCCCTATAACACCCCACTTATTTGTCTTTATTATTTTCTCCACTGGGCTGTTTTTCTTTAATTCAATAGATTTTAAGGACTTTCACCTCAATCCTCGAGCAATTCAGGGTGTAAACCCCAAATAGCAGTTTCTGCATCAGATGCAGATTTTCTGTTTGAGAGAGGGAATTTCTTTTGTAAAGAAAGTCTTGATTTAAAGACTTCAGATGATCTACCACATCCTGCGGTAGGTTGTTCCGATGATTAATGGCCCATGCTAGAGAAAGTACGGCAGCTTCCAACCATTGCATCTTATTGTGCCTTTTTCTGTTAGACTAAATAGCTATTTGTTATCAGAAATCTCTTCCTTATGTAGATACCTGCAGACTTTGATTAAGGCACATTTTAACTCCTTCTTGTATAACCTTAACAGATCAAGGCATGTTTTCCTGACTCTTTTTGAATTTGAACTTTTTTTCTTCAACCTTTTTTCTAGTTTCATAATATACTTCAAGAACTGACCCAATATTCCCACGATCATTTTCAGTAATGCTATATGCAGGTATAATAGCACCTTCTGAAATCTAGTTAATGCTATGTATCTTCGTCTTGTCTTCACATCCTGCTCTGTATGTTGTACTGAAAGTCCATGTTCCTTTGTTTAGCTACCATTATTCCCAAATCCATGCTGAGGCCCTGAGTTGCTCTGCAGGCTCTTCCCCCTCAGCCCCACCATGGCTTTGGCTGCTGCGCTCCAGGGCTGCTCTAACACGGGTGCAGTTGTGTAACCCTGGATCAAGCTCCCACAGAAGCAGCTAAGCTGTGAGAAAGAGCTGCATGAGAAAGAGTTGGGGGAAGCCTCATGTGGGGCTTTTGTCCATTGGCTTGGAAGCTGCATTTAAGCTCAGGCTTTTGCCCTTGGTCCTTGCCCAAGTTTTACATTTTAGGTGTGCCTGTGCCAGCCTTGTACTGAGCTGAGCCTGATCTGGCCTTGCTGACCTGACTTCCCAGCTTGACCGCAGACCTGCCTTGGCCCAATGGACTTGTCTGAGATGAGTGGACTTTTGGCTGACCGTGGTTACTATCGCTGGACGCGCTCTGCTCTTGTCTGGGTGCTGTGTCCCTGCCCCTGCCTCGCTGTCACCCTCAGCTATGGAACAGGAGTGAAACAAGGGCCAGTGCCTGTGGGGCCTCAACAGAGGATGGTGGCTTTCAGTTCCCATTTACCCAGTATCACCAGTGTGTTTGGTTTGGTCCATTTCATGTTAGTATGTTGCTTTGCTGTGAGTTTTTGACTTTTTCAATAGAACTTGCTATTTCATCAACAAAACTAAGATCACACTTGTCTGACAAGACTTAACTTCCCTGAAAATGTGCCGAGACAAATGTTCTGCTGCTGTCATTTAATTATTTACTGATTGTCTCTAGTGTTAAGCTTCCAAGACTGGGACGATGGCTCTTTTCAGCTTAATAGGTTGAATGTCTATTAGTCATCACGTTTACCATTTTAAAACATTTTTGTGACCTTAGCTTCTTTTACAGTCCTCTCAGACTCTTCCAGCTTTTTAAAAAGTCAGTGTATGTAGATCAGAGTGTTCCCTGGCAAGATGCTTTCATACCCCTGAGTAAAAGTTGGCCAGTGCCGTTTATTTGCTGCTGGGTAATATTTCTCTGCTGGCTGATGGGACAAGAAGAGGCTCCACAGCCACTTCAGGATCTATGAGCACTCCCACACACAGAAGTGCTGGCGGGAGTATGAAGTAAATGCTATCATTAGAAGGACTTTAAAAGGAGTTAAAATATTTGCAGAAAGATTAAAAGATTGGGTTTTCCATTATTCTGTTCTGCAACGGAGACAGAAGAGTAGCCCTGGCTGTAAGCCCTCCCTGTATTACGTATATTAAATACTGCCTGCCTTGAACTTGTCTAATTTATGCCTTGCTTCACCAGCCCAGCCCAAGCCTCATCTAGAATTACTGTCCAAGCCATACTCCCCAGACCCCTTCACGGAGAAGCTGGAAGCTTCAGCCCAGCTCTGGTCCAGGCGGGAGTCTGTACACACCAGCTCCCGGCCATGAGGAGCTGCCTTCCCGCTGCTCGGGCCGGCACAAAGCAGCCTCAGTGCTCCCGACAGCTCCTCGCCGGCTTGAAAAGCGCTTCAGTTCTCAGGGACCGGCAGGAAGTGCCCCAAACTGCAGCGCTCGCGTCTTGCAGAAACGTTTTCACTCATATTCTAGGGCAAAAGCTGGGGAACGAACCCAACCTTTTTTTTTTTTTTTTTTCTTTTTTTACAAAAGCACACTAAAACTAGCCCCAGAGTGAGCAATTACTGATGAAAGAACATTTGCTTTAGGAGCTAAAAGATGTGGGAAAGTGGTCAAAACAATCCAGACGACTCTAAAAAAGAATAACATGAGAAATAATTGAAGTCACCAATAATCATGCATGGGTAAAATATTTTAGTTTTTTTCCTTTTACTTTGTTTTACTTGGAAAACTTCCTGAGTTGAAGGATATATTGAGAAATTTCATAATATGTTAGATAAAAGTGTATCTATGAGTCACCTGCCATTATTAAGATACACTATTACAAGCTAAAGGTATCCTTTCCAATCTGTAACCAAAATTTGAGCTTCACTCATCATTTTCCCTAAGTGGAACTTAACTATTTGCTTTAGTTCATTGCACTGTGCCAGCGAGAAAAGCAAAGGCAAGGGGAAACAAAATAACGCTCCTAATAACTCATTTCTTTGAACAAGATCCTCCCAGCCTGCTGTAGTAAAGATGCTCATATGGTCGGGGTTTGTGCTCCTAGTGCATAGCACTTGCTGTGTGTGTCTGGGTTAGATCAGGGCCCCATTGAAGTCAATGGGAGTTTTGTGCTAAAATGTATCTCGTGTGCTGTCAGTTGGGCAAATGTCCACCTCAGGCTACAGCAGAAGCAAAATCACCACATTTGTTTTCACTTCTGACCTGCTGAAAGTAGGATTATATTACTTGTATATTTCATTCTGATTTTTTTTTTTCTGATTTAAACAAAGATACCACTGTGGTATAATCTGATCCCAAGTACTGTGCGAGAGGCTGGAGAAGTCAATTACAACTGAAATTGCAGACTTCGTTTACTGTTGCCTTGCTTTTAATTCAATGTTTTTCTTCATAGGCAATCAACATGTAATTTCCTTTCTTCAGCTCGTACCTTTGCGTCTCACAACATGAGCAGCGGCACTGCTCACCCTGAATTCCCAGGTTCTTCTCACATTGTGCCACGTCCTTCGTATTATTTAACTCCATCTTTCTCCTGCATAGATATATTACAGGGGAAAAATGAACATAACTTCTAACAAGTTGTCAAATGAGTGCAGCTAAACTGAGCCATGCTGAGACAGTAAACACTGACTGAGTCAATTTTTCACTATGCAAGATGTATTTATTAGTATTTTGCTCAGATAATCCAAGGGCCCAGAAACACTCTTCCAGTGACTGGCTAAATCTGATTTTTGTTTGTGACCAGCATGAATGCTGACCTTTGCCTTCTTGACTGATCTTTGCATCTCCTCGGAGGTTCACGGAAAGGTCACGGAGCAGCGCTGACTTCCTCCGCGTGTGCCTGCGCGCCTGCGCGTGCCCGCCCCTGCGTGGGGACACCTTTCTGCCCCTCAGCCCGTGCAGGGGATGGCCTTGCCCACTGACGCGTTCGCTTCATGTTTGTGGAAATCTGGACCCACTTACAGCAACAGCAGCAAAGTCAAACCGGGCAAAAGAGCACGTCATTTTTTATTTACCAAGCACCTTTGTTCGCCTTACTTTTCGCTGGCAATTGCTCCCTATTTAGCTTTAAAGTTTTGCCTCAGTTCAGATACATCCTTAGCTTAAGGAAGTGGTACTACACAGAATACCTGGCTTTGTAAAACGAAAGGACTAAAATGTGACTAGAAACAACTACAGAAGAAGCAGCTAACACAGCTTTTTCTCAAACACACACGTATTAAAGAGAATGAGTTCTTCCCTTAGATTGCTTTGGCATAGGTGCATAGGAGAAATAAAAATGATTTCTTGTATATTCTTTAGCTGATTCCTTTCACAGAAAAGTTCAGCGCTGCTTGTCACTGCAAAAGAGAGCTATGAATCTCACGAAAGCCGCTCTGCTGACACCATCAGCTGTACAGCCCCCGCTTCCAAAGCAGACCTTGGAAAGCAGCACTGTTAGAGGGTTTTAAATCTCTGCTCAGAAACTGTATCTATTTACAAACAGCAAGAATAGCTCTGAAATTGTGAAAAATGCACTCGAGTCATATTTAGAATGATTGTATGTGGGGGATATAACAATACTTTTCAAGACTGTAAGCGCTGCGTATATTCATATCTCGTGCTATTTATCTTGCAGATATACAGCGCTGGAAGTTGCTGGCTGCAAGCTGGTAAGCTTGTAGCGGCGAGAAGGAAAGATCTCTCCGTTTGTCACTGGCCGTATATCACCGCAGCTGTGCCCTTTGATTACACAGAGGGCTGCTCCAACCATTAATAATAGGAAACACTTCTTGTCTGGTGAATGCATCTCAACGCCGTCCTCTAACACCTAGGCTTTGCAGTGAGGTAGAAGAGGTAAATTAAGGATGGAGCTTGTTCATTTTACATTTACACTAGATGTGTAAGCAAGGATAACCTTTGTTTTCCTTGGAAAAGAAAATATGCCATTCTTTTTCCTACCACCGCAGTGACTGTTTTTTTACAGAAACAATACAGCACTGCCAATTACAACTTGCTGAGGAAGTGACACTAATGAATCACAATAATGCTGCCACAGCATCATGGAAAGTCCTGTGACGCCAGCCTTCCAGATTAATTGCATCACATATAATAGCCGAGCCACATCTGCTGGCCAGGTGTATCAGCGTAAAAGATTTTCCCAGAAAAGCAGAGCTTAGAGGAAATCAATATATAGGCTGAAATGAAGCCCCAGGTATGAATACTGCATTGCCAAAATTAGATAGCTATCTGAAATTGTCACAAATAATTGATGCTAAGATTGGAAAACTCTAAACTGGTGTAAATCGTTTAGCACCAGAGAGCACTACAAAAGGCATTTCATGCTTGATCTGCAAAATGAATCAAAATTAATGCTAAGCTCATGCAGCATGCTGTTGCTCTTACCTCTTGCAGCACAGTGTATGTCTGAGCTGCTCCAGAGAGGTGTTTGCAGGCAGTGGTGCGTGGAATCTCTCTGGGTCTGGCCTACATTGATCATCTCCCACAGCATCTTTGACACAATAGGAAAAAGCTAAAGACAATTCGTCTTAACACTGCTTTTAGTCATGTGTCAAAACCTTGCTTTAACCCATCCCAATTTTTATTTAAAATGAGCACATCTGAGTAGCAAAAAAACTCAACAAAAAACCACGAGCCCCTTCAAAACAAAGCCTGCTCTTGCTAGCCATTATTTCACATCCTCTGCTCTTCGATTGCTAGAGGTAGCTGTCCCATCAGTCAGGCCTCAACTAGATTTGCACTGAAGGAAAGGATTTGGCAAAATGCAGTTGTTTTGGAGGTGTTCCAAATATCACACAGAAAAGTATCATTCCTGTCTCTGCATTTATCCCCAAACGGTGCCCTCTATTTCTATTTTGGTAGAACCCACAGTTACTTCATTGATGGTGCTGTGACTACGATATGTTCCTCTTAAATCTGTGCTGACAACTTATTTAGGTCATGGAGTCAGAGTTTAATTTCCTCAAGTTAGATTTATTCCCTCAAGCTGTAAAGAAATAAGAAAGCGCATGCTTGTTGCTGAGTCAAAAAAGGAGCTGAAAATCTCCCAAGCGGAGGGTTCAGCCAGCATGCTGCGCCTCTTTTTTCAGCCTCAGTTACTCACTTCACGATTTGAGAATTTGGAAGTTGAAGCAATGGCAGGATGCTCTTTGGCCTCAGCAGCGGGCACGCACGAGCACTGCTGCCCACCTCGCTCCATGGATATCTCACTTTATTGAGTCCTGCCTGCAGGCCGTGAGGTAGTACGTCATTCTAGAAGCTGCAGTAAATCCTTGGCAAGAGAACACGTCCTGAGTTATGTGGATAACATAACATATATGAAATAATAAAGTATTTTATTTTTATATAGCGCTGTTCTTCCACAGGCACGTAACTTAGCTGAAAAATACCATCTATCTATATCAATACCCAAATAAGAATTAATTAGATGTGATTGGCTAAATTTCACTAAGAGAACACATCAGTCAGTTTGACAAATTTTTCTAGAAATCCAGAAAACTATACAAAGCTTACTTTTTGCTATTTTTATAATCTACCTGCCCCAAATACAGTTATTACATTGGTCACTGAATTTAAATGATGAATTTTCCTGCTTTTAAAGCTAAGACGAAAAAATCACTAAATTTCTTATCAGGAGATAGCGATAGACTTTTCAAAAATGCACAGCATCTTGAAAGTTTGGTTTCATATCACCATTTATATTCCTGAGAAATAGACATGTCTCACATTCTGTAGCAGTGTTTTGTGACATTTGGATTTACAATGCTCAAGTTTAAGTCTCTAGCCCTTTGCAGTCTGTCAAAAACAGCTTCTCTGTCCATTTATTTTTGTCTTCTGCGCTCAGTCTGAATATCTTTTGTAAATTTATACTTGACAACCCTCGTATTTCAGCAGCTGGCTTTGTTTCACAATCTACCTTGCTTGCTCTGTTGCATTAGCTGAAACAACAAATTTAATCCATGATGTCAATAGTAAATTATAGTGGAGATGTAATATATGCCTGACATCACTAAGGTCAAGGCCATGGTGAAAATATTGCAAATAATAGATCCACCTATGAGGGTCTCCTCATAGTGGTAGCTGCTTTCTGCACATTTAATGTTACGAGAAACAGATTAGTGCCGCACGCTGCATTATGTTAGCCTTTTAGTTACAGCCAGCATAAAACTCCGGCTAATGTAAGAGTGCTCCCACAACATGAAAAGAGGTTCCAGAGAAGTTTGCTATGTCATTATATTTCATATTTTCCAACTGATAAATAATTAAAACAAGAATTACTTTACTGAAAAGATTCATTTAGAGCGCACATTTTCCATTACTCTAACTGTTTGGAGGGGTTGGGGGAAACATTTATTGCATACCTTACCTAAACTACCTTGCCATTAAAGTATCTAAATTACCTCAGTGAATTCTGAGCACAGAAGTGGTTGATGAATTGCTTTTTGCATAAATGCACTTTCCCTTTGCTAGAGCCTAATTTTGTCTATAAACGTGCACGCGCGCACACACACACACGGAGAATAAAGCAACTACTGAACTCTCTCAAGAAGAAAAATTGAAGCCTGGAATTTTCTCTGTGTAATGAAGTTTTTCTAAACGTTGCTTGTATTATAAGCATCCTTGGACTCTCTGAGGACAAGCCAAAAATGGGCTCTTCTACAATGGCGAAAGAGCAGTTAATGAATCATTTTCTCCTGTGTGAAAGTGCTCATTCTTGTTAATTTGTCCGTTTTTACAGCCAGAGCTTTTTTAATATCAAAATTCACTTTCAGTTTAAAAGTCCATTTAGTGCCAAAGGGGAAAAAAATTTGTGCCAAGTGAACCATAAACAAATTAAATGTATGGCAGAATATGGAGATTTCCATTCCATCAAGCTCTATTATTTGTTTTATCTGGCATAAAGAACATCAACAACCCAAGGACTTTCAATCCGCGATTCATCCCTTTAACTTGGCTCTAACGTATTTTCATTCCTTAACGAGAAAGGATGGGCCAAATTTACAAAGCTGTAGAATGCACCAGAGTACAGCTATGGCGCTTGACTTCCCACGTGCCCTGTCTGGATATCTGTAATTTAACAGGTTTGCTTCTCAGAAGAGTGGGTTACCCTTTGTTCCTGGTTTTCCTACCTCCTCCTGAATGGAGGAAGGCTTGTATGGGTTGTACCTTTTGCCTTCCATTTTAGCAAGGGGCTTAGTTTTCTGTTTTCTACAAAGCTTTACAATTTATTAGTTATTAACGTTAATGTACTAGTGCCTTATTTTACATGTTTATAATATCTTCTTTCCTCTGCCATGAAAAACAATGAAAAGTTTAGGTATTGCACATCAGTTCAGCTTATATAACATTTACAAATGTTCTTTATAATAACAGTGTCATAGAGAGTCCTTTCTAAGCTTGGAACTGCTGTTTTAACGTATGTGAAACTCTTACTGACATCAAAACCATGTCCTGATGGGATATCATGCCTGGTCAGGATCTGTTGACGGGATGACAGGGTTTCGTTGGTCAGATCAAATCTGATCTACAAGGATAAAGTAACAGTGCAGAGCAAAATGTTCACCTTTATGGAAAGAAAATAATGCCTACATTGCTGTAATAATGCTGCTTCTACCATTTTAACTAAATAGGAACATCTGAACTGATTTTAGATCTCATCTATAATGTCATAGTCAGGATTAATTTGGTCATCTTCTTAAACAAAATGCTTTCATAAACTGGCTTAAAAATCATGCTAACAGTCCCCGAACAAAAGTAGTGGCTGGGTCTTTAATTAATTTTCAGAGAACTGACTAGAAAATGAAGTTTTCTAAGCTGTGACTGTTGGTGGTAAAAACCAAAAATGCACAATATTTATCAGAAGCTAGCCACTATTTTGGTCCAATGGATTTGTGGTTTCCTTCTATCGGAGTCCATCCTTCTGCAAGCAAGCTCTCCCCATCAGGAATACTTCTCTTCTGAGAAATACTTTCTGGAAAGAATGCTTTGCTGGTGAGAAATGCCCACCATGTAGGGAGGCCATAAGACCGTGCTCTTGAGTTCTTCACATCCTTCCTGACAGAGGAGGAGTGTGCAGATCTAAGTTGTTCAGGTGAGATGGATTATCTAAAATGAGGAAGGGAAAACATTTAACCTGGGAGGTCAGATCTTCCTGAGTGTTATCTCCATCCTCCTCCTCTTCCTTTCATGGCGCACCCTTCCCACCTCTGTCCCTCCTGCCGTAGCACCTCGCTCCTTCCTCAGCAGCACTGGCTCCAGCGAGAGCTTTCCCTGCCTGGCATGGGGTCTCTCTTGCTACCGCTTGTCCCTCTCCCAAGTAACAAGGGCCACGGAGCTGAATTCCTCCTTCATGCCACTGCGCTGGCCAGTGGATTCACTCCAAAGGTATGTTGCAGCAAGAGCAGGCGCAAGAGCAGAGGGCGGATTTTTGACTGGGAAAGCAGTGTGTGCAAGGATAATGCTTCTCGGAAGAGCTTGTTTCAGGACCCAGAATGTCAATGGCTCCTCTATTCAGAAGCAAGCCAATGCCCATACTTCAGGTTCCTGTCCCAGTGCTAGAATATACACAACTGCCCCAATCACACACGCTGCAACCTTGCTCCTAGAACTTCTACTCTCTCCAAATGGCAACCTTCCTGAATTAAAATATAAATATGCCCATCTCTAAAAGGGAAAGGAAAGGAGAGTTCTGTTTTCTGCAGAAAACCCAGCTGATTTGAAAATAAATATAGGGGAAATATATAGCAACCAAGAGTAAACATTGTTTCTCTTCAAACCTGTAAAACTCAAAAAACCAAATAGTCTCAAAATGTGCTCTCTGTCTCTGGTCTTCCAGCAGCAAGCTCACTCAGAGTTCAGAACACTGGCAGAAATAAATTACAAGTCAGTTCATAGGAAAAAAATTTTTGGAGCAATTTTTGTCTTGTTTGCAGAACTGTATATCTTGCTAGAGCTTGAAAAACAGTGCTTTGGATTTCTATATAGCAGGTAACTTCTTCAGGGAAATTAAGAAACAAATTAAAGTGCTGTTTATGGCCACTGAAGCACTCTGAAAGCATATATTAATTATTATGAACATGTTATTCTTATAGATATAATCATGTGCTGCTGTCATAAATTATTATTTGCACTGAAGCAGCCCCTTAGGCCATATCTGAAAGAGGAGACCCAGGAGGGCGGCTGGAATGAGCACCCAGCGGTGGGAGTGCCTGCTCCGGCGGTCTCTGAGCCTCCTGCAGGTTAGACCCAGATGTGCCCAGGTTTTCTTCCCCCAGCTTTTCCTTTACCCACGTCTTCCTATGAAAGAGAAACTGAAGGGCACAGCTCTGATGGGAGCTGCCTTGTCAGGGTTCCCAGGTGCCAGCTCCTGGCGCATACCATCAGCTGCTCCAGCCCTGAAAGAGGCAGTCATGACCTGGACCCCCTTGTACTGGGAACCACACAAACCCAGAGCAGTTTTCATAGTCCCTGCAGCAATGCTTTACAGTTTTATGTACTAGATGCTTCACAGATGAAGACTAGAGGTCTGCCCTCAAGAGCGTACAACAGTCCAACAGAAGTGATAAATACAACGAACAGAAAAATTCTGTTCTTTCTGCGAGTTCAGTGTATTTTTAAAATTAGCTAAACACTTGGGAAGGTAGCAAAGCCAGGTGAAGAAGTTCAGACACTTTGCTATGGCAATCTTGTTTAAGTAAGAGATAGATAACATGCTTTATTCTGACAAAAAATAGTCAAAATACTGTTTTGTACTATTATTTGTCTAGGCAAAGTGAAGTTTAAATTGTAAAATGCATAACCAAATGCTGCAAGGTTTGATCTTGCTGAGGCACAAATGGGTAGGTTGTTTCCAATGGCTGGGAACTTTCTGATTAGATAATTTGCTCAGGCTTCTTTGTCAAAATGAGACATTTTCAGGGAAAGTTTCAATGACTCCTTTGTCAGGAAAGGTTTCTTAGCTTTGTTTTGTGGTTAACAACAGGGAAAAAAGAGAATAGGCAGGCTCAGCCCAGCCTAGCAGAAGGGTCACAGACTTAAAACAGGCAAGACCTGCCTGGAAGTGTCTGCTGTCCCCAATCCACTCAAATGGTTCACAGCATGACCTGCATAATGCCCAATCACATCTATGATCTGTTTATCCATTTATTTATTCCCTTTGCTTTTTTGCTATGGTTTTTCTTTCTCTTTTTCACTCACATTTTACAAAGGTTTTATCTTTTTTTTTTTTTTTTTTAAAATGACTTGGTCTTATCCCAGCACAGAGCAGCTAACTGTTATAAAGTTTGAAAAGTCTTATGGGCCCAGAACAAGGTTTCTTGCCCGGCTCCGGGTCATTCCCCTCACCTCTGAAGGCAGGGAACTTGCGTGTGCTTAGTGCTGGGGCGTCAGGTCAGCTCCTGTGTATTCAAACCCATATTTTGTGAGTTCTCTCTAGTACAGCTCCCAAAGGCAAGGCAACCCTCCCAACCCTATTTAAAGCTGCAACATATTTTTGTGGTGGCTAGAAACAGGCCTTTGCCCTCCCTTCCCTGCCCTGGGCATTTAGAGCTGCTTAAGATTCACTTGCAGAACACTAAAAAATTCAAGACCCTACTTATAGCATGTACAAGATTTTCTGAAAAAAAAACCCAAAACCCTGTAAAGAGATCTTACATTTTGCTCATCTTGGCATTTGCGTCTGCTCTGCTGGTAGAGAGCTCTAATTGTCAGGGACACAATAGGCTGTGCTCTTATCTGTGATTAATAGACATGATCTTTCCAGAATGATAAATGCAGGTAGGTAAAGTCTCTGTGACTGTATCTACGCTACATCATAGATTATCAAAACCCCTACAATGTGGACATAATAAGCATCCATGGTGTCTAAAAGTGCTGGCTAAGAGTTCCTAATGTCTAGAATTTGATTTTTATGATTTTAATGAGGCTTTGTGTGGGAATGTTCTCCACAACATTGAAATTCAGTAGTCAGTTTCTTAGCTGTTGCTCAACTCTCTGTTCTGGGGATTTCCCCAACATACCTCTCTGAGATTCCCTTTAAGCAGGAAGAGGGATCAGTGCCCCAAGCAGCGGGACAGCCTGGAGCTGCAGGACAAGTGTGCACCATCCCCAGTGTGGGTCCTCTTGGGGGTGAAGAGGGACAAACTGACATTCCTTACAGCAATTAGCAACCATCTCTTTCCCCCCCCTTGCCATGGTGGCACCAAAATGCTCATGTACATTTGCAGCACAACGCCAGCTGTGATTGCCATTGCTGAGGCAAGGGCTGTGGCAGGGCCTGTTCCTTGGTCCAGCTCGGGGTGAGAAGAAAGCTCCATCCCATGGCACCCCCTTCTCTTCCCTATGCATCTGGGGTCTGCATCCCCCAGACAGCCTCCTGCAAGCTATGATGAGGCTGAAACATGGGAGGCACCACCACAGAGCTGTCCAAAAGTTCTTCTGAATGGTTAACTATGGGCTTACCTCTGCAGAGAGACGGGGTGCCATGCAAGACCTCCCTCCTGACTTGCTCTCTGCCCCAGGATAGAGTCTAATATTTATGATCAAAATGATAAAATTCAGTAACTAGGTAAACTACATGCTAGATTCGGCTCATTCATTGCAACATGAAGCCAACACTTAAATATGAAGTAAGAGTTTTGTTGTTCTAGACCAGCCCTGCCTGGCCTGTGCCACAGTACAAAGTTTGGATCTAAGTGCCAGAAAGCTTGAAGGTGCTCATCCTGATGATTTTATTATTCAAATCATATTGCTAGTACAATGCCTTTATTAACAGCCTGCTTTGGAAATCTCATCTCTTGTTAACAGCAAGAAGCTTTAGAGAAGCCCAGGAGTGAAGGGGAGTGGGGTCACAGGGAGTGGGGAAAAGCGGGCTTCGTTTCATGGGTAATCACACAGATCCGTACCAGACACTCAACGGGAAGGCCAGTATAAGGTTGTTTAGTCTGGAGAAGAGGAGGCTGAGGGGAGACCTTATTGTTCTCTACAACTACCTGAAAGGAGGTTGTAGCCAGGCGGGGGTCTGTCTCTTTTCCCAAGTAACAAGCGATAGGACGAGAGGAAATGGCCTCAAGTTGTGCCAGGGGAGGTTTAGACTGGGTATTAGGAAAAAGTTCTTCACTGAAAGGGTAGTCGGGCACTGGAACAGGCTGCCCAGGGAAGTGGTTGAATCCCCATCCCTGGAGGTATTTAAAAGACAGGTAGATGTGGTGCTTAGGGACATGGTTTAGTGGTGGACTTGGCAGTGATAGGTTAACGGTTGGACTTGATGATCTTAAAGGTCTTTTCCAACCTAAACAATTCTATGATTCTATGATTCTATTTTTAAAGGTGATGTGGCAATTGTCAAAGTATCTATTGCATTATATGGATCAACAAAAGGAAATCCCACTGGTGAAAACCTCTTAAGGCAAGGAAAGATAGGACTGAGAGCCCTTGCTCCTCTTCAAAGCCACAGCCAGGACAGAGTTTGCATTTGAAAGGCTTTTCAACTAGATACAGGTGTGTGAGTCTTTTGGGAAACTCACACGGTTACAGCCCCTCAAGGGAAGCATTTGGAACAGTTGCTGCAGCAATGAACTACCAACATTCATATATCTCATGCCATCCAGTCATGAGGGGAAGAATGGTGGTTGCAAATGAAACCAGCATGATTAAAACCACCCATTAAAGAGATTAAGAATCTGCAAATGCTATGGTACGTAAGATGCAGAGCACCACACTGCTATGCAGATGGAAACATCTGTAGTAGAGATGTGACATTCAGAAATGTGCAACAAGTTTTTCAAACGCTCTTGCAGGCTGAGACGCGGGCCACACACTGCGAGCAGATGGCTCCACCATGCTTCATCATACACAGAAACATTGATCTGTTGTCGTGCCATGGTGCAGATTTTTGTTGATAGCAGGTTAATGTCATTTGGCAGTGGAACCTTTTTTCCATTTTTTTGGTGACATGGGTTATTTTTCCACAGAGGCACACGGTGTGGTGCTGAGATGTCCCCTCTGGTATTTCCTCAGACCACCGTGGTAGGTTTGGGGAGTGTGTGAGGAGGGGAAAGGAGCAGCTCAGCTCTTCTCTATTTGCATGGGAGCCAACGACCAAGCAGGAGGTTTTGGCTCACATACAGCTGTCTGAGGCAAGCTTTGTGATGAGGAAGTTTTCGGTACTCAGATCCTGAGAAGCATTATTTTCAGTGTATATATTCTGCACCAGGCACTGTAAGTATTAAACATGGTGAAGAAACTTGTGTAAAATTGACATGAGTGTTGTATCCGCTTTTTTATCTCAAGTTTGTGACAAACTTCCAGCCAGAGCAGTAACGGCCAGAAAAGCTTTGCAGTAAAGACTGGTCAGACTCTTACACCTCTTCCTCTTAGACAATTCCACCTCTAAAACTACTGATGGCTTTACTTGCCTCCACATTAGACAAAAGCAAACTACCCAGAGCTCAGGGTTGTGCTGTCTGAATGCTCCAGCAAAGTTAGCGTGAGCCTGCCCGTGTTGCAGGCAGGCCAGATTTGCCCAGGTGCGTCAGACCTCTGCTCTGGTGTCCCTGACAAGCGACACCCTTCTGGGTAGAGCTGACAGTTATGTTCTGTGTCCTTGAAGCCTTATCCACTTAACCCACCCAAGCCTCTCTCTTGCACAGGGGCAACTCTGTTTTACTAAAGTACTTCACCTGGCACACGCAATTTGGGAATTTGTAAGAAAGAGGAGCAAAAAAGGTCTGACAAGGGTTCTTCCTCAGAAAAATGTTTGAGTCCGTGACTGGCTACGTCTGTTTTATAAGTCATGTCTCTTAACACCTTTTATTACATCAGGATTTATAATCTGTCTAATCGCTAGGTTTCCTCCAAGATTAATTAGTTGCTACCAATATCCACTCCCATTTCTGTATATCAGCAACTCTTAATCTTGTAGTGTATACCAAGAAAATACGGGGGAGCCTGTCTCCTAAATACTGATGATAATGACCAAGATGATAATATTCAAACACATTTATTAAGCACATTTATTCCCATAAAGCACACAAGCCCTAGAATATCTCTGGGTACAGAGATAAGATATATAAACAGTTTTATCAACACGAATGAAAAGTTGTCTTCTATTTTTAAATAACAAAAGATATAAAGAGTGAGAAGATGAATTACCAACAAATTGAGAATTTGGCAGGCAGAAGTACTGTCAAAGAATCAACAGGAGAGAGGAACCAAAAACATGAAAGATATTCTGAGACAGCTGCAGAAAAATGCCCACCCTGAAGCCATGTGGGCATTACTGGATGACATATGCACGGAAGACCAAAATAATTACTTTTTTATCAGCTTGAGAAGATTTTAATAGGTTGGACAACTGTAGAAGACATTTCAGGAGAAGCTTTAGTCACCTGATTAAACAAAGTTTAGCACGTGTTTAAGGGACTTGCTGCCTTGGGATCTTAATTATTACGGACAATTTCCATGTGTGTGTTTGCTTTAACATTGTCTCCTGCTGGAGAACAGCTGGCTGCAAATGGGCTGGCAAGGTAAACAGAAACAGGCCTGCAATGCTCAGCAACTCAGACAAGTCTCATCACCAGCACAAATCTGTTGCCAACCTGACAAGCATAAAATGTCTTGGAAGGATCCACGTTTCATAGCAGTTGTGCCTTGTGGACTGTGTCATAGTCCAGCAACAAGGTATTCAGGGCATGGTGATACAGTCATGGTTGCATGTCAAATGTTGAGGAAAGAACCTAGGTCCTTACCAAATAATTTTTCTTCTGAAATATGTAGGTTCATTTGGTGTTTGTGAATAAACTGATGCTCTGTTTGTCTACAGTGTAATGCTGGCAGAACTGGCTGTTGCTGCGTTAGTAAACCTCGACAGCTTATTATTTTTGAGTTAATTGCTATTTGTTCAACTCCAAGAGTGATCCAGGTGATTCACAGGCTGATACAGAAAGAAAAAACTTGCCCCGAATAACCTAAATAAAACAGCTGGAAAAAAGAAAGGGGAGGAAGCAGTGGTATATCCACAGACAGTGGTATATCCACAGACAGTATAGCTGAGTTATAAACTAAGGGCTTAGTGTGTTGGGCTTTCGCTACAGTCAGTCAAACAGCCTGGGATGTTGGCCATTCTTCATTGCCCTTGTAGCCTCCCTTTTCACAGGCAGCAGGACACCTCCATCTGCATGATTCTGGTCTCAGTAGTCATAAACTTCCAAAGGACTGGCCTACTTCGCTGTCAGGGCTGAAGTATGAAGCGGAAAAATCTGAAATTACGTTCCAAGAGCAGAAATAGTGGTTTGGACCACCAGGGTTCATAGCAACTATATAGCAGCAATGAGACAAGTATAATTATGTTTTTTACTCTCATATTCCACAAAGACTTAATACTTCCCGGCATGTTGCCCTACCAATCAATAAATAACCAACATTTTCCTTATTTCATTAGTTTTTGGATTCATTCATTTGTTCCAGGTTCCCTATATTTTTTACTAACATATGCCAAATAAAAAGTTTAATATTTAATCGCTAGGATGGGGAGATCAGCATTTTTGGAAGTTATTAGACTTGAGTGCAATGGATGAAAACGAAGGAACTTTGAGTTTCACTGCTAATTGCCATGTAAGGGCAAGGCCATACTTTGCCTTGATTTGTCATTCTCTGGACTGGATTCACCTAGCATGTACATGGAGAGAACAAATATTTGCAAAGCATTCTTGAAATCACAGAAAGCATTATGAAAGTATTGGTTACTGTTTTTTGGAGCAGTGCATGCCACTGCAGCAATCCTAGCGTGATCATGCACTCGCAGACCTCCCAGTGACCGGAGTGTGCTGTGTAACTACCAATTATGTTGCTACAGCTCCTGAACGGCACCATTTTGTTGTTAGAATGAACAAAGGATGCCTACGAGGGAGTGAAATGTAAGGTGCTGAGAGAGGAAAGTTTTCTGTGGCGTGCTGGGGGAATGTGGGCAGCATGGCTAACATGACAGGTTGTGATGAATGATGTTACACGGAGAGAGGCTGGGCCAGATGTGTGCATGCAGTGAACGTCTGTCCTCGATGAGCTGGGCAACTTAGTGGGAGTGAGCAAAGAAAAGCTCCTTTCTATGATAGGATTTCATCCCCCTCTCTTTGCCAGGACCTTTCATTTAAAAACGTTACTCTTGTAGCAAGGATGGCCATGGGCTACACTGCATTAACGCATTTTGACACCAGGGTAACACAGTGGAACAGCTTCATCAGCAGGCGGGAGTGACATAGGCTCCCTTCAAATCAAACGCTCAGAAACTGAGTGTGCTATTGATGAAATAATCACCACCTCAATTCTTGACAATTAGCACAAGCAAATTTGGCTCTAGCTGTACACTGCAAACTCACTGAAATCGGTATTCGGTATTCAGAAACGTTGCACAATTAGAAGTGTCTTGATTGATCTTTTAGGATTGAATCTAAAGACAAAAAAGGAAAAGAAGTTTCATCTAAAGACAAAAAAGTTTTATTTCATTTGGGGAATTAAAAAAAAAAATCTTTGTTTACGCAAAATTCTGATAAATAAAATACTTGACTGAAGCATTTTTCCCACCTCTGGTTAGCAATGCCGTATCACTGAAATCTTTTATAAACAGGTAATATTTAGTTCCAGAACACAACTAACATCCTACTCTTCTGACTATTTGGATATATTATTGACAGCAATATGGGGAGAGGAGTAAGCCCGGTAATCACACCACTTCTAACACCATCCAGAAAAGAAGTTAAGGAAACTACCAAAGTCTCCTCTGAGTAGAGATTGCTTTTACATTGTAGTTTCCCCTCTTTGCTAATGAAACGTACATAAACATGTGCCAATAGTAAGGACTTTTTTGTGTAGTTTTGCACTGAAATCTTCTGTGTCAGCATCTTCCCATACTGAGAAAGCTATTCTGTGTTACAGGCCATCTCCAGCACTGTTGGGAGAAAATGCATCATGAAGGGAGGTGTTAGGGCTGGGTGGGCTCAGCACCAGAGTAATGTGACGTTGCAGCCCACAGTGGTGAAATGTAAATGTTAAAGGTAACAATGTGAAATATGGACAGTCTATGTGGCTCTAGACTAAAGAAAAGTATGTGTAAAACTTGTAAAAGCATTCTGCAGCTTGCTGGTGATCAGATCGCTGGAAGAACAGAATTTTTGTACAGCTCAACACTATATAAAGTGGGTGATTCTGTGCCTTTCCGTTTTTTTTTCCTTTTGGCTGACAAAATTTCAAGCAGATTAACAATAAAATCAATTAATGTCAACTTTATGTGACTCTTCATTGGCTGTCAAGGACAACTAGGACCCACGAGCTAAAGAAGCATGTTCCCCTCCTGAACCCATTTTTTATCTCAGTGTATTACAGTGAGTTGTCCTTTCAGTGGATGTTTGATGAGGAATCATGTTTTTCTGAGCCCTTTTTAAGACAGACAAAAATGAATTGGTCCCATTTACTGATCTACATCAGGCAATTTATCTAAACATTATAATGTAGTCATATAAAAGTTAGGGCAATTCCTTCACTGCTCAAACCATGTAGTGATTAACTTTATTTGTGTATTGATTGCAACATGCTAGAGATGTGAGTCACAGGGCTATACTTAAAAGTGTACAAACAGTTCCCTTTTTCAGGCAATTATGTTTTAGAAAGCTTTAATTTTGTTGTGCCTAGGTGTAATCACAAGAGGAAATATGTCTTCAACAATGAATGAAAATGGTTTGGGTATATTAAAGTCATATATAAGCACGAAATTAAAACAAAAACTATTATCAGGACAGGATTTTATTATGAAACACTCGTAAGCAGCTTTGTATTTTAGTATTTTTATGTGGGCATACAACTGTCAGCAGTTTTCTTTCTATTTTCTTTCTCTTCTCTGGGTCACTGGGCAGAGCAACAGGTGAGATTTGTAGTTCTTTCCCACCCACTATGCTGTTAAATGTTCTTGCAAATATGTCCTTGATTTCCAATTTATTAGCTGATATGGAGTGTTATAAACTAGCACTTGTATATACAAGAAATGGGAAACGTGGGACAGTATCAGAAAAAATCCTCAAAGTATTTTCAGTGCTTTGAAATAGTAAAGTAGTAAAAATAGTGAAATACTATGTAAATCTTACTATTTCACCTACAACACACGCCAAGACACGTATTGATATGTACCCCGGCCCTTTGCTGGGAACCAGCGGCCATGCACAGCCTCACTGTGTTCGTTGGAGCTTGCAGCACTAAGTGCAGGACCAGGGTTTCATGTTCTCCTGGCTCTGCTCATGCTGAGGAGAACCTTTCCTACTGCAGTCAACTGAACAACCTGCTTATTTAAGTCAAGAAAGCAGAATCTGGGCTTTGGCAGATAGTTTTACCATTTCCCGTGGAGTAAGTCATGATCTAAAATGCACAATAAAACACACATTAAATGATAGTCATGGAGTGAATGTCATAATCGTTACAAGGTCCAGATGCAATATATCAGAGAGCGAGCGCAGCATTGCGTGTTCACAGTCCGCATCAATTGCAGGGGCGTCTTGGGTTAGCATTAGTTGGCATTACTTCAGGAGGAGCTTGTGTGAAATGGTCAGAGCACTCAGCTCAGGATGGGGTCTGCCAGCCCTGGGGTTTGATCCTGCTCCCAGTCCTTACATCATACCTCAGAGCTCAGAAAGCTAAAAGTCATCCAAACTGGTGTTTTCTTACACTGGCTGGCAAAACTGGCCAAGCAGATCACCAAGGACTACACTGGCCTTCCTAGAAGGGGCATGGCAACTTGCAGTCCCCAGTGTACTAGCACGGTCTGAGCAGTGACTTCATTAAGGCTAAGTCCATAGTATTTCTGGCCCTGTCTTGTATGGGGATAACAGCGATCTGATAGGAATGGGAATAAATTAAAATCAGCAAACTTTTGTTAGATTTCAAAGTGACAGTGTCACTGATGGATGGATGATGATGAAAAATTGTGGTGGCACTTTAGAGGCCCTCAGTGATCCACATCACAGTCAGACTCACCATCAAGAGTCACACATAACTAGGTAAAAATGCACTTTTTGAAATACCTAAATATGTTGGCCTTTGGTCTTTGGCAAATACTATGTAGGGTTTTTTTTTTTGTCTCAGAAGTAAATAATGCATGTTTTATAATGATCAAGAAAATTCTCTGCTTTTCCCTCTTCACTTCAGATCATCATAAGAAGAAAAGAAATGACACAGACAAATATTGTCCAATTAAGTAGACCAACTGATGCTTTTAACATTGATATTTCTGGTTGGTTTTGTTTTTTTTTTTCCTTTTGCATTTGGAAATCATAGAAAACAAATAGCAGCTATACAACTTCAAAGCACTTTCTAGCACTGGATGTCATTAGAGATATTTCAGCTGTTCCTCCTACTCTGATGGCTCTGGTTTTCACATGCAGCATGCTCTAAGCAATAGTAAGCAGAGAATGGACGACAGTTTACTCACATAAAGTTTTGGTGAAGGTATATACGAGAAGGGATGTGCCTTCCAATTTGGTTTCAAAATTCTGCTGGCTTTGCTCACACTGCAATCATGTGAGCTTTGAGGTGACCAAGACGCTTCACTGGATAATGGACTGAATGTGTTAACCACGAAGCAGGGGTGGGTCTGTTCTTTGGTGGGTGCTGCTGAAGAGCCCTGAGTGAGGCAGAACCGCAGGGTGGTGGAGGGGCTCCAGCCCGTGTGGCTGGATCCATCCTGAGACCTCGCTCCCAGGGTCCAAAAGTTACAGCATTTCAGGAGCAGCTCTTTAGCTCATCTGCTACAGGAACATGACACAAGAAGAGGAGACTTTACTGTCCAGAATGACCAGGACGTCATACATTCAGCTTCATTTCTGTCTTAGATTGACAGGTATCCTGATGTAACTGGCTGTATGGTTTGTGTAAGAAAATTCCCTTCCCAGACAAAACTCTCCACTGACAAAATATTTCAGTTCCTGTTAGAAAAAAAATGGGTCTAATGGTTTCACCATTACTCATACTAGGATAAGGCCAAAGCAGGTATCTGTCATTCAGTATCATTTTGTATCTCTTGCTCATCATCAAAATGTTAACCCTCTTAAACCTTTCAGTCATCTTCTTCCCATAGCACTCCACATCATCCTGTATTGCTTTATTCTGACGTGGGCATAAGCCAGATTCTTCAGTGAAAGACGGAAGTACTAAATCCACCTGTATTCCTTCTGCTTATTCCCCATCTCACCTCCCTCACAGGGCACACCAAGTATGTGCTGATTCAGCAAAGTCCACAACGCGACACAAGGGCGCGGAGCGATGGGATGGAGATGTCTTGGCACCAAACTGTGACGTTCCCTTGCACGAGGCCTGATAAATTTGCATTTCCTCTGCACGTGGACAGACTCCACCAGCAGGATAAGCAGCTTAGCCAGTTATTTGTGTTGACAGGGCTTGCCATTTAATAGTTAATATTGTCTTGCACTGAAAGCATTGTTATCAGGCCTCTAAGGTATCACATTTGACGGGCACAATTCACACTTCTCAGAACCATTATTCCAAGCTTCCTGCCAGCTCCTTTGGTTACTCAGGCTTCGTATTTGCAAAGTTATTTTTGCAGTGACAAAGGCTGGATACGTAAGGCCCGATTCTCTGACAGAAAGAACGGGCGCAGTCCTGCTGCCTGCGCCCCGGCTGCCTGCCTGCGCGCTGGGGCACCGCGGGGGCAGCGGACGGGCGCGGGGGAACCGCGGCTGCCCCGGCAGGGACTGTCTCCAGCTCTGGTTACAGGCCAGGAGCCAGCCAGTCACACTGACGTGTCTCTCCTGCAGGTCCATGGCAAAACACTTCTACCAGCTTCAACGCCATGAATTTTCTTACCCAGCTTTTCATGACGAAAATCTCCGATTTCTTTTTTTCTCTATCGCTGTAGCCAGGGGGGCGTTGGGCTCCCTCTTCCCTTAGGCTCCGCTACCTAGGCTTTACTGTACTACCAGAGCTACAAGTTTGATATCCACAGACAGTGACTTGCAAATGAGAATCACGCAGAAGCTGATAACATTTTATTCAAAGTGGGTAAATACAGGACCCAAGACACAAAGTATCATGAGCCACAAACCGAAGGGAAGGCGGGGGAGCTAAACAGGAGACAAAAACACTGCTCTGTACTTCAAAGTCAGGAAATAAGAACATTCTTTCAAAACAGCAGATTATGAGTATGGAAAATTACCTACAACCAGGAAAATGTGAAGCTAGTATTTTCAGGATTATATTTGTTCCAGTTTAATGGCCTGTATCTGGTATATATTAAAACAGTCCTAAGCAAAGCTGCTTTAGTTAAAGATAGGTCAGGTTTTTTCATTGTAAACACAAATTTCAGGGCATATAGTTCAGCCGTGTAAATCCACGTCAGCCTAAGCTTGTGATACAACTGCTATGCCCGGGTGCAGTTCCCCCTCCCCTACACAAGACTACACAAACCAGCTACATTGTTTTTACTTAAAGAACAATGAGTAAAAAGAAATTTATTTGGGCGCAATTCAAATATTGCCCATTTCCCCCCTGACAAGAAAGAGAAGGATTTAAAATGGAGATGGGAATTTCAGAACAAGTTCTTTCTCTAAGAATATCCACTACTTGCTATGGATGTGGATGAACTCATTTTCATAATTATTTCCAACACGGAGTTCTGTCAGCAACTGGCACTGTCAGTGGGACATTACTGGAATATACACAGTGAAGAGTTTAGTCCAATGAGGATATTAGGTCCCAGAGATGCTAGTGTGGCTTTCCACTTTAAGATATGCACAGTGCAGATTATGCTGCTAAACAGTAGCAACAAATCTTGTCTACACATGGAGTTATTCCTCCAAAATCATGTCTGGATCCTCCCTATTCCAGAAAAAAAGTGTGTTTGATGCTGTGCGTAAGTCATTTTCACTGTAAATTAAAATAACTGAAAGGAAGAAGTTTTATTTTACAGTAAGTGAGTCCATACACAGAGTTCTTTAAATATCTTTTGCATTATAAAGTCACATCCTACCATAATCTAGCTCTGAATTGCAGATAATATTGTATTCATAAAGTATACATTCTCAGAGGATGAGAAATATTGCTCAAAACACCACCCAAATGTTGAAAATGTAATATTTACACTGGATAAGTGCCATCCTTGTCTGGCAGGCTAATGGATCAGAAAGAAATGTCTGTGAAAAGACGACTGTGGGAGTGGCTGGGAGTCCAGCAGTTTCTTTCCTCCCCCCTCCATTTTTAACAAAATTGTACTTCCTGGTGTTATGGTTTAAATCAGATTTTAAGAAGTCCATTATGATGCATCTGTTTAAAATATCAAGGGGAAGCACAATTCAATAACACTAAATGTGCAAAAGTGAGGGCTGTGAATTAATACTCTCTCCTGCTTAACTAACTGCCTCTTGTGTTAAAGCATCATGGCCATGCAATTTCACATCTCCGTGGTCCTAAAGGGTGTCACGAACTGTAAATAGCCAGTTGTGCCTCTGAATGTTTTCCCTTGCCCTTGCATTGTCCAGGTCAGACCTGGTGGTCTTTCGTACAATAATCCAACCTTGTTGATTTTAAGTTAATATTTTAGTTGAGTTATGCTGTAGTTACAGGAAATCAAAGGGTTATACAGCTATTTGTCTTTTTGGCAGTTTACACTTAGCGTTGCCATTTATATTACCTGGAGAGAAAAACAGATAACAACCCATGCAAATCATTTGTAGAGGAGCTAATTTCTATTTCTTCTAAAGCCAATTTTAAATCTCCTCCATATGGCTGATGATACAAAATATTACGATGCAGTCGATGAAAACGTGGCTCCAATGAAGTCAACGAGTTTTGTGACTGACTTCAGGGGAGCCAAGATTTCATCCATTATCTACTTCTGTAGCACAGGGCCCAGCTGTATTACAGTAAAAAAAAAATAAAAAAAAAATCCAACAACAAAAGCCTGAAGCCATTAATCAACTCAGAAAGATCTGGTTAATGTATTGCAAGATAGGCCTCTGTTGGATGGTGCGTGCCTTTAAATTCTGCAAGCACTTAAAGAAACCCTGCAAAAGAAGTGACGCATGTGCAGCCCCAGTCCCTGAGCCCAGACAACATCCATCCTGCCGGCTGCAAGCATCGTGGTCTGCTGTAACTGTGCTTTTCCTCCTTACCCTTTGAGGCCCTTCTGACAGGCAGACTGCAAACTTCCCTAGGCAGGACTCCTGCGTTTGCTTGTCGCAGCTGGAGGTGCAAGGCACAATGTCGGATATTGAAAGGAGCGGGGCTGAAGCTGGGTGTAAACAACGCAAGTTCCAGCCTTGCCCAATGCAGGGTCAGACATTTGCCCATCGGGCCTTTATTGTGTCCGTTTAAACATAACCTCTAGTTGCCTATCCTGTCTTTTTTTTGGAATTTTACATCACGTTAGGCTGATATAAAAATTCCGTTGTCGAAGTAATGCTGCATACTCAAAACCACCCGACATAAATTAGAACGCTAAATTTAGGGGAAAAAAAGTTTCTCTCACTACTGAAACCCAGATCCTGCACACATAAGCACGTACCCTGATCATGTCCGTAAACCCCATGGAACAAATGGGATTGTTCACACAGCGATATTGTACACGTACTTGCTCGGGCAGAGTGCATCACAAATAGCAAGCAGCTGATCAACCAAATGACAGAGTTAGGTTTTTAAAGAACATACTAAAAAATAAAGGTGGCATGGCTCTGCGCACGATAGCATAAAGAGGGATTTCCTAGGAACATTCCCCAAATCCAACAAACGTTAGAATTGATCCTGAAGAGCCTTTCAGTAATGCAGACTAACTCCCCAGCCCCTTCATTTCATTTAAAAACTCTTCAAAGTTATGTAGGCGCGCACACACCTTAGCCACATGTATGTGGAATTCCGTAATGCTTCGCTGACTTTTAAATTCATATAAGTTCAAAGCTTTGATCACACTGCTGCTACACTTTCTGTTTGCATTTTTGCAGTCTTTACATTATATCTGGTGACAGAAGACTGAAAATTTCATTAGAGGGCAAAGAAAATAATTATTTAGCATTCATTGAAAACTTGTGTATTTCCACGGATGGTTTAGAGCTCAGATTTTTTAAAACGCAGTAGGCAATGTGGTGTGGTCATTTTCTTCGGCTTAAAAAGCACAGCTTCTTTCTGCGAGCATTACTAATTGCAGCCATTACTGTAAAATTATCATAGAATCGTTAAGGTTGGAAAAGACCCTTAAGATCATCGAGTCCAACTGTTAACCTATCACTCTCAGATGGAAGAAAAGCAATTTGCTATTTAGTCAAATGTATTTTATTTCTGTAATTTATCAGTAAATATATATATGAATTACACAGTAATATCCTCACTCTTTTAATCAGAGGTGATGAACATAAGGGTATATAAAACATAACAAGTTTTGAATCAGTGAGACAAATACACATTTTATGGCTGTATGGTCTGCATATGCACCCAGGTCTAGCCAACTTTATGTACAAACAGAAATACCTATTTTTAGAAACCAGACTTCATTTAAGACAGTCGAGCTAAAGCAAGCACTACTTTACACTATACCTACAACTTTCCCATTAATTTATATGACTCAAAATAAAGCAAAATACTGCTTATGGTTTTTCTTTTTAACCCTACCTTAATACACAGCGTATAGATCCAAAATTACCAAAGTGCAGTTTACTTACAGAGTTGTTAGAATTTCTACTAAAAATAACTTCATGGTTATTTTTTTTCCCCTTACTGGGAACAAAGCTCTCTGTTCCCGCTCATATACTGTCTATCTTTAAGCCAGTTTTTGCCTAAAGATCTCTCACTGCCTGCTCCCTGTCGGGGCTGGTCCGGCTGCACTTCTGGTCTACTTTTACAGCGTGCACCAGCCCAGGCTCAAAGACAAGCCAGGCTTAGGCAGCAAGTCACTATTTTTCGTACAGTAGTTGGCCTTGAACATCAGCCTTGCCACATGAGAACCAGTTATCCTCTTCACCTGAATAAAATGAAACTCAAAATGTTTTCTACCCACAAATCTGAAGTCAATTTCCTTGCTTTATTACTGTTTTATCCTCCCCGCTCCCCCCCGCCCCCCGCGTCACGTTTCGGGCTGCTTTGCCAGGCGGCCCCGTGCGAGGGGGGCACGGGCGCTTCCTCCCCGGCCCACCGCAGGTAAATCCCGGTGCAGCCCCAAGGGCCGGGCATCCCGAGGGGGCCCGGATGGATGCCACTGGAACCTGGCATCGCTTCCTCGGTGCCCACACCCCAGCCGCAGGGCGCTGCCGGCGCCGAAACCAGCCCGGATACGAGCGGTCCCCCCTCCCCGGCGCGGCGCGGCGCGGCGCGGCACGGCACGGCACGGCACGGGCACGGGGGAGCGCGGCGAGCGGCGGCAGCCCGTCCCGTCCCATCCCGTCCCATCCCGTCCCGTCCCGTCCCGTCCCGTCCCGTCCCGCCGTGTGCCCCCGCCCCGCCGCGGCCGTGTGCGGCGGTGCTCCTCCCTGTCCCTGCCGCTGTCCCTGCCGCTGTCCCTGTCCCGGCCGTGCCTCCTCCCTGCGCAGCACCGACGGCAATGGAAAGGTTGAACTTACTTGGCTCCGGCGGCGGGCCCCCGGAGGCACGGAGGGCGAGCACTCTCTGCCGCCTCGCCCCCGGCGCGGGACCCCCTGCCCCTGCCGCTGCCCCTGCCCCGGCCGCGGGGGCGCGGAGCCGGGGCGGCGGCGAGGAGCGGCGCGGCCGAAGCCGCCGGGAGCCCGCTCCGCCGCTGCCTGCCCCGCCAGGCGCCTTCCAGCCCAGCTCTACCCGCATTGTTTTCCTCGCTCCATTTTTTTTTTTTTTTGATTTGCAAGAAAACGCCAAAATCCCTGCAAACGGCTCATTTCTGGGGTGGGGGAGCGCTCCCGGCGGCCCGCGGGGCTGCGCCGGGGGTCGCGGCGCGGCGCGGGGCCGGCCGCATTCCCGCTCCCACAGCGCCGCCTGGCGGCCGCCCCGCGCCCCGCCGCGCTCCCGCCGCGCCCCGCGCCCCGCGCCCCGCGCCCCGCGCCCCGGCCCGCCCGCAGCCCGCAGCCCGCAGCCCGCAGCCCGCAGCCCGCAGCCCGCAGCCCGCCCGTGCGTCCGTCCCGCCGGGCCGCCGGTGGAACGCGAGGATCGCCGTAAACGACCCCCCGTGACCCACATTTAGTTCAAGTGCAATCCTTTTTTTTTTTTTTTTTCCCTTTTTTTTTCCCCCGGATCCTCTTTTAAACCCACTCCACACTGCCGCGCTGTCTATTACATGCTAATTTAATTTTACTATGGACGATATTTTCAGCATTTGCTGAGGACAGTAAATTTTGTAGTTTATGTTATTTCACTTTTTATGACTTTTTAACACTTAATAAAATTTTATTAGAGCACTTTTGTGTTTACAAGGCCACAAAACTCTTGGCAGGTTGTCAGAAGTCCTTTTTATTATGATCCTACTGATATACTGCGAGTAATGAAATAATCATGTCCAGAAATGTATCAAAGGCCAAAGGGATTATCCAATTTAATGGCTCTACAGATGCGCTGTGAGGGATACGGACAGGCAACGCGTCGACAGGCTAAAAAGCGTGTGCGAGGAGGAGGCAGACCTGCTTAATTTCTTTCCCATTGCAGACTGGTTCTGCGCTGTCCTAAAGGCTCCGGGCTTGGTCATGTGACTTGCAAGAAAAATGGATTTATTCTGTTGCAAAAAGCTCTTTTCTTTTTATTCTTCTTAGGTGTGCATCTAGCGCTGATGTGCTTGCTCTGGTGTTCCCACTGCTTGCGACATTCGTTACAATACAATCTACTGGAAAACACCCAATGTCATCGTGCCATTGTGCAGCAAACAGTGGCTTTGGGCGTTAGGATTTGGTCTTGCAGCCAAAAAAAAGAAATAAATAGAAGAAAGAGAGACCAAAATAAACAAACGTAAATAAAATCTCAGAGGCAGAACAAGCTGGTGAGATCAAATATAAGCGAGATATTTTACAGTATTCTGTGAAATGATTGCTTTTTGCCTTTGTCTTTGCAAGGGGAGGGTTGCAGGAGCGCTCTCGTTTGTGCGTGTGCCTTCGTCCCACAATGGGCTGTTTTTCTGCGCTGCTGTCGGTGCTATAGCCTGAGATACTGCAGCTGTTTTTAAGGTCATTTCCTTTTATTTTAAATAATTGTTCATTTAACATATGTTGTTAAACTCATTCTTGCGTCAAAAGGAGGCGATTATACTTCCTGACCCTGAAAGCAAGGTGGGTGGCTCTGTTTTATAATTAAATTTGCTGTGTTCAATTTCATATTTTTCTTTCTCCGCTGTTTCCTAAAGAGCATGCCAAACAAGAGAAAAGGCGGCAATGATAGCAGGAACACTTCAGTGCCGGTCTTGCCTCTTTAACACACATTGTTCCAAACTTCTAAGCTTCACAGGGACACCAGAAAGATATTCTTTCACCATTTTACAATTAATTGTTTAATTCACTGTGATTTAAACCCTGCCCCATTACAGTCTGCAACGAGAATGTATTTCACCATTTCCAAAGTAGAAGGAGGACTTTTTTCTTCCAGCACAAACATACGCAGCGTATTCCAAGGTATCTTGTGATACTGCCAATAGGGATTTCTTTTAAAGAAAACAGGTACTATCTGTGTATTTTTAAAATGTATTTGAATAACTTGCAAGGACTTTACAAACAGACCTGAAGACAAGGTTAGAAGCGATCAAAGAATTTATCTTCGAAATCAGGACAATACATTAGCGGACCACATGTCGGTATATTTATTCATGTTGTGAATCTGCCTCACCTTGGAAGAGTGCCTCCAAAATCAATGGGGCTTCTGGAGGAGTTAAAATAACGTACAGTGTTAGTAAATACACCAGAACCTGGCCCAGGAGAAGTAATATAAATCATTAAATGCAGTTTAGCTGCAGGACAGAAGTTTTGTTTTTCCAGAACAATATCCTCTACTGTAAATCATGTGTTTGCAGGTCAAGGTCAATTTAAACTTCTTAAACCTTTAACAGCCATCAAACTGGAAACCTGCAGGATGAAATGATGTGGTGAAAGAAGTGATGGACTGGAAACTGTTAACCTTGGAAGAGGAGCGTTTGCTATTGTTCTTTTGAGAGAAAGAGCAAACTTAGAAACGCCTTGAGTATAAATATGTAAACATGTCATAGACTATTTAATCAATGAAGCATCTAACTAATTTAACCCTTTCCTGGGGCTTCAGTTTTTTCCTGGAACATCAGAAAAGGCCTGAGGAAGCAAGTATGCCATTCCCACCATCATGGAAACAGAAACAGAGAGGCAGGATTCAGTAACTGGACCTGGGCTGGTGCCTACATGAGGTGTGCAAGGCTGGCAAGGATGTCCTGGCCGAAGGAGGACAACCTCGGTGAACTAGTTTAAGGAAGCAGCATGACTAGGGACGGCCCTGCCCCCAGCATGCACAAATGCCAGCCTCAGGAGAGGTCCCTCAGACCCCAGTGGGCACCGTCAGGTAAGTTATGTGGGGAGGGACATTCCCTTCCACCGAGGATGGCCAGAAGATGCTATTAGAGACAGGGGGAAGGTGGATCCAGGGGGAAACCCGTGGGCACTCTGTTGCTGTATTTACACAGAACCCCTGTTTATGGCCTGCTTATTCTCTGTAGGAGGCCATCAAGCAGGTGCACCAGTGAAATGCATAGTACTCTCGGCACACTGTACATCGCCGAATCTACTGATGCTCTGGTGAAACTGAGAAGATACACATGAATCATTTTAATGGGCCAAATCCTACACCTACTCAAGTCAGTGGAACCTGTGCCACTGTCCACAATGAGACTAAAGGTGCAGTCATGATTAACTAGTTATTAATAGGCATTTACCTATAAGCTTTGCAATGACTTTGTACTATCAAAAGCACAAAGCTGGGCTATGGTATGCTACAGACTGATGGAATGAATACCAGTAGTTTAACAATTTATCATACGCATATCTACATGCAACATGCTAACAGCCTTTTTCATAAAGTTCATAAACCATGAAAACAATAAATTATTAAAATCAGTCCAGAAGTCTTTTATTAAAGAAGACAATATGTTCTGTAAGAGCCATTTGGATTTTAGCCACAGAACTCCTGTCAAGTATCCTCCCTTCTGAAATATGTTAAATGGACTTAAACCAGGTCTTTAATTTTATTTTTGCAAAACTGCTGGCAAACCAAGCAATAGGTACATTTTCAGGGCTGTTTGTTAATTTTATTTTTTGGTTGGAAAATCACTTGCTTGTTGAAAGCTACCATTTCACAAATCAGGAGAAAATGTAACAAAAAATATGGGTCCCTCAAAGTGATGAAAACATTTCCAGGGGCTTGGTTACTATTACTTGAGGTAAGGAAGGCCTGGTTCCTATAGATTAGATATTAATATACTCCCCTGATATTCAGGCGACCATAAGACAATCCCTTCTCTCTAAATTCAAGCATGGGCTGGAGCACCTCCCAAATGAGTGCCTAACGCCTAGGTGATGGGGTCGTCCAAGATAGGTCTTCCAGTGAGGGCACTCCAGGGAGCTCAAGGGAAGAGAGAAAATAACAGCAGAGTTTAATTAACCTGTCTCATGAATTTTTATTAAAATTCCTGAAGTTTGGGGGTTTTGTGGCTTGACAGAGAGGCTGGAGCTCCTGACTAGGTCATAAAATTGAGAAAAACACGCATTCCTATCAAAAGTCTAGCCTTTTCTTTCCCATGTAGTCATCTGCTACAGAGATTAGTATACTGCAGGTGTATAAAAGAATGAAAGTACATGAAGATAATGATATAAACTTAAAGTATATAAAAATAAGACAGTTCAAATGCTACCTGCATTGTAGTTTTATTATAGTTTAATGGACATACGCCAATGAGCATTGCGCCTCTTTGTCCAAACTGATAGATGTATCCCATAAAAGCTTTCCTCAGAAGGAAGTCAGATAAGTGAAACTCAGTAGAAAAATAGCTGTACTTTCTGCAGCTATAGATTATTCAATCAATGAAACTCCTATCTAACTCAATACTACCCACATCCTTGGATTTACTTTCTGAACTCTAACCTGAAGTACAAACTGGCTCCCAAACTCCTCTGATGAGTGTGGTAATTTTGAAAGCCCAGAAACCCTTCCTGGGGAGTAAGCAGTAGCTCCAGACTATGGGTTTTATGGCTGAGTCCAGAAAGGGATAGCATTTACAGTTCTCAAGACAGCTTCAGATTTGCTTTCTTGCTTAGGAACATAGTTATCATTTATAATGCAGTGTCGTTTAAGTTCTTAAGCTGAGTGGTGGTTATGGAATCATTTCATGTTCTTTATTATTTTGGCTTAGTCCCATTTTTCTTTTCCTTTATTTGCACTACATATATATATCTCTATATCTATATATCTATATCTATATCTATATATATCTCTTATTACTGGTTCTCAAGAAAACGTTAACATTTCTTTACTGTCTATTTCCTGACAACTTATGGAGACAACTTTATTAACGGTAACCATAGTAATACAGAAACAGAGACTAACATGACTGCCTTGAAACACCCGACTCAGAACAACTACAAGGAACCCGAGGTGCAATTTTTAGCTGGAGGAATTATAAACAGTAAACCCAACTGGAGAACTTCCCACCTTATATTGGAAAGTCCTACCAAACTGCTGTCCTCATCCTGCTGAACATTTAGGGATTAGGGGCTGTTTTGCTATTTAACACCCCTGTACCTGCCCTGTGCCTTCTGCGTGGGAGGCATTGGCATCAGTGACAAACACTTGGGTGTTTGTGTGACAAGCACTTTTGGTGCTCCCAAAGCCACTGGGAAGTCTCTGGCTGCCCAAGTGCTGCTCTGGCTACTACCGCAGGACAGCACCTTGCAACTTGCTGGGTACAGAATTACCTTTATAACCATTTTCCAGAGGAGAAACTGAGGCACTCAGCTTGAAGGTATTTAGGGAAATCCCACCAGGCACTCTGTTCTCACAAAATCTGCGTGACTTCTGTTTTCATCCTTACCTGCTTAAAACATCCTTGTGAGTTTAAATGGTATCTTCCAGGTTTCGCAGATCTGAATGGCAAAGGAGGAAGAAGAATTCATACCCCACAGGTGACCAGCCTAGCCCTTCAGCACAGGAGGCAAGGTGGCAGGAAATCTCTTACAGCAAACTGCCCACGCCTTCCTGTGTAAAACACGGCGTGGCGGGGAACGAGCCTCTGTGGGGAGGATACGTAACACACAGGTCTCATGGGCAAGTGGGTGCCAGGAGCAGCTACGGCAGAGGGATTAACCTGGGGTGTCATGTGTGGCCCAGTGCGGTGCAGGCGTCAGGGAGCTAGGGCTTTCAGGAACAGCGCCTGCACAGCAGCGGGTGCACGGGGAAGCTGAGGCAAATGGCTCTCTCCCTTTCGCTCTGTGCTGGAGAGGTAGCTCTGTTATCCTTTGAGTAGCTGGGGACAGGGGCAATTTCAAGCATCATCTTTTTGACCCAAATTCTGCCTTTAAGGGAGCATTATGGAGACTGTCTGCAGCCCACCCTGCTCTCTCAGACCACGTTGCTTCTCCCTCTCTCCTTGCACAGTCCCAGCCACACTGCTGGCATGGTTTGCAGGGGAGAGGGAGGGCTGATACGACTTGCAGGCTTTTTTCTCCTTCTTGATCTGTGTGCATTGCTTTCCTGATGCACTCTGAGGCAAGGGTGAGGAGATATTTATATCTCCCATATCGATGAGAATTACCAGGATCTTAAAATACCATTTAGAAGTGCTGTAACAATGAATATGTTACGCCAGCAGTAGCTCTTTAAAAGTTTCTCGTGTAAATAAAGACTGTCTCCAAGAAGAGTCCCATATATAATATTACACAGTAATCATTAGCTTTAAAAATTATTACAAACAAAATAAAATTCAACACATCAAAATGGATTTGGGCTATGTGACCATTCAAAGCTTATTAAAATGACAAACTTGAAGAAGCTGGAATGCTTAAAACTCAGCACTTGTTCATGTGCTAGTTTGATTTAAAGAAGACTCCAGAGGCTTTCTCGAGCCTCTCATGAATTATTCCCCAGACTTCAATGCTGGCCAAAATATGGCCATCACTAGGCCCCAGGTCCCTCCCTCTGTGTGATCTGGCTTTTCACAGAAGATTCAAACCTGACAGTCTTTCCTCTCACACCCATACTCTTGGCAACTCTTTATTTTCCTTGGGGAATTCTAGGGCCTTTATCTTCACTCACACTTAAAAAAGATGTGGTTTGCAATGCTTTAACACTTCTAATGCAGCAGTTTCTTGGTGCGTAGCATAAGCTTGGGGCCTTTCCTCTTGGCGTGACGTTGTGCTAGGGCATGCCTGCACCGCAGCCTGTGGTGTACTGCAAAAGCGCTTGAGCTGGCGCTCCACTGCCCAGCCTTGCTGCTGCAGCTCCTTCGCAGGGCAAATTGCCACTTTTTCTGTGTGAATGTGGCCAAGGCAAACCTCTACTTTTTTACAGAAGCTTCAGTGAAAAACTGCGTATCTAGTTTCTCAGATTGTTCACACATCTTAGGTCAAGTCTCTCATGCCCTAGGGGTAAGAATATTTTTTGCAAAGTTATTGCCTGTAAAGTGAAAAGTTTACAGCAGTATGCATTGAATGGGTCAACTGCAGGAGAGCCCCAAACGGTGATGTCCAAACAAGCAGTGCCTGTTGTGGGAACAGAAGTCAAGCAGGAGGGCTGGAGAGCCAACGAGGGAATGGAGGCTACAAAGAAAGGTACAAAGAAAGGTTTTGGTTATCCTTCACCATGAAGGCCATAAAGTAAGTTTGCCTCAAGGAACAGGCAAGGGTCTGGTCAGGTGTTAGACTAGTTGAAAGGAGTCTTCTGTGAATAAAAGTTTTGGCAATTCATCCAGCAGGACAACTTCGCACATCAGGTTGCTGTGATTTAAGTGACATCCTTTTTATCACAATGACATTGAACCAACCTGAAAAATGTTTCAAGATACTAAATCCTTCAAGCTTGATATTTGGAATGGGATCCTCTTTCAAAATTGGAATTTTCCCATCACTGATGACATCTTTGTATTATGGAGTCCCTTATCTTTCATTCTAATGATATTGCATAGACCTGTCTTTGTGACACACTGAAGACCTGTGATAAAGTGATGCAGTGAATTTTCTCAGTGGGATATAAGAAAAAGATGTCTCCTGGACAGCTTCTGTTCTTCTTTTTGTTGTAAATTCTACAAAATCCCGTTACAAAACACAAGATAATTCAAAGCAGATA
This sequence comes from Nipponia nippon, assembly GCF_047370975.1. Lineage (NCBI taxonomy): Eukaryota > Metazoa > Chordata > Aves > Pelecaniformes > Threskiornithidae > Nipponia > Nipponia nippon. The sequence continues at coordinate 75,554,572 of NW_028262369.1, read as the reverse complement.
GAGTTTTTATCAAATATCAGATATTTTAAAAAGACCGTAACAATATCACAGGAAGAAGGTGATCGTAAAGGCAAATCAAATATAATACTTATTTTTAAAGTGTCTGAAAAATTAGCTTATGTTTTGTTGACATTTTTTGCATGTCTTCACCTCTTCAAATTGTTACCGTCCAAACACTCTTCAGCCATTTCCCCGCAGGCTAACATTGTGATATGATGAATGTATGCCAGTTTAACAGCACGTTCTTTTAAAAACATCACAGAGCCAGGTAGGGCCTGATCCACTGCCCATGGAAAATCAGTGAAGGCTTTCCAGTTACTTCTAAAGCCTTTGAGTTGGTTGGTCTCACAGTGAATGTTAGTAAAGGACATGAAGATAAGTGGTTGCTGCTGATTTCCCAAAAGCTTTGTACAATTTTCAGTGTACTCCCACGTAAGCCTGTGCTCCCTAAGTCAGTAGGTCTGTGTACATGCTTCAAAAAAGATACATAAAATAGGATTCTGTATAAAAAGAGAGAAATCTCTAAAAATTCCTGCAAGTACTGTAAGAAACATATTTTCACATCAAAAAAGTGCCTCGTATGCATAATAATCAACTAAGACTGTGGAGAGAAGAGGGTCCATTTTTAATCTGAGTCCATTTAAAAATGTTTTCAGGAGGTAATATACCTGGGGGGAACACCCTGTATGACAGAACTTGCTGCAAATGTTGCAGACATATAATTTAATCAAAATATCAAACATCTTTCACTGCAGTCCAGTTAACCTTTGTAAACTAAACAATTACTTACGGGACTTTCCTCACAAGATGAACTTCTGGCAGTGGATGTATAAACACACTTTGTGGTCTGAGTCCTTTTCCACTAACATACTTTGTTTTTGGCACAGTAAAAAATAAGAGAGGGGAGGGTGGAAGGGTCAGCTGCTTCCCGACATCTTTATCTTTATCAGTACCAGCAACCCCATGGCTGGTGTCAGTGATTTGTGGTATTGTTGTTTATCTGTGTATCACTCACTCGGACTGACTGTTTAGATCCAAAGGTCTCGAGACCATTTGCAATCTCTTCTAGGCTTGCTGTACCAGACAGGGCAGACATCTGGCTGTCAGTTATAATTGCATCCTGCACCAGAAGTTGTTTTTAAATACTCCTGATTCCCTTTGAACGCAGAACTGTGATGCACAACAGTTTCAAGCCATTACTGCAAGAGGCAAAGTCAATCCATGGCTTTAGCCCAGTTTGAAACAAGATTTATGAGAGACGGTGGGGAGGGGGGGCGTTTTACAAAAGGGTGGCTGTTTGAGCCTGCTTGGGTTTTAATGATGCAGCAGTTTCCTTTCCAGCCCGTACAACTTATTCTTTGAACGCTGACAGAAATAGTGCATCAGAAAAGTATATTTGTGGTGTTGCCATGTTTACTGTTTCCTGTTGTCTTTCTTTGGAAGTATTTTAACAGAAATTAGGACTTCACATAAAAACCCTACAGGCTCTGGGATGAAAGGATTTACTATTAGGTTTCCTTCTCACTCTAACATGGTGGACTGTGATTTAAACCCTACAGATTCATGACAGGATATGATGCCAATTAAAAGCATGAAACCTAATTTTTTGACAGAATAATCACATAATCCCCTTTCTATTATCTGGCTAAAGGGTATTTGACAGCAACTTTATTTCTCAGCCCAAATCTTGGATTTATTAGGCTAACAAACTGCTCTTGTTTAAGTTATATAGACCAATGAATATTGTTGAATGTCCAGGCGTGGGACTACATTCAATATTGTAAAGGGATGTTTTTCCCCTGGTAATTGTCACACTGGGTCAAGAATGCACAGAAATGTAAGTGGACAGCTGTTTTTTGTTGAAAGCAGAGTTCTGATTTGCTGTTTAATACCAAATCAATTATAAAGTAATTTAATAACAAATCTTATAAAGTGAAACATTACAGTGAAAAATTCAGCTGGAGTCTCTTCCGAACTCTGAATTCAGTTTGCATGGAGTACATAGGAAGTTTGACGGAAAAAACATTACTGGATTAGAGACAAGAAAGGTTAAATTCTGCCTCTCTGAGCCCAATACGTGTTCTACATTGTTTTGTCAAGGCAAGACTTTTGGTAAGATAGGCCATGCTGATGCACTGTTGGAAGGGAACTATCGCTCTCTGCTTTGACACCTGATCTGACACCAGTGAAGAGCCCAGAGGCCAGTATTTGCCATTCAGTTCAGCCCCTGGTGGACTGCTATCTATATTACATATGGGTTTTCCCCAGAAATGTTTCACATTTACACACATTTTGAGCAGCAGTGTCTGAAATGGGGAGGAATCTCTCTCTCTCTCTGTCACATACATGCTCACATAAACCGGAGCCTGCAATTTCCCTAATCACTAAAATCCCTTCTCCCCACGTGTAAGTTGTTAACCTTCATTATGTCCCCAAGGGGACATACACTAAGCAGAGGCCTGTTAAAATGAAAATAACCATCCCTCCAAATTGCCAAATCATCATATTAAAAAGTCCCCTTCTTATAGAGCAAGGTTCATCATTTGCAGTGCCAGGTTAATTCCTGCTCAGCGTTGAATGCAATTATTTCTGCTATATGGTTTTATTTTTTAAAATACTTCATTGGCTGCTGCAGCATCACAACAGCACTTATTGTGTTAAAGCTTCTTAAAGTTACAAGTTTTAAGATGAAGATACACCTTACAGTTATTAGAAAATTCATATGGAGACTGCTTTCACATGTATACGCATGTTGTTTTCTTTGAGCTTCAAGGTTAATTTTTACCCTGTGTGTTTTCCAGATGCACATAGGATTTTCCCCTCATTTCCTGTCTCATTCCTAATCTAAAGTCTATTGCCATTTCATAGTAATTAAAAAAAGAGCTGGGCTGTTGAGTGAGCAGAGGAACTCCGGTGCTGAGTCGGGTGTGCTAGCCCTTCTGAACCACCATTTTATCGCTGTGGCGTGTGGACTGCAAAATGGTGGTTCCTATGATTTTGATGAACAGGGACCTGCAATACACTCGTCGTGCGGTCATGAAAAATGCCCTTGCCCCGGCTGAAAAAAGGCCGGCTTCTCTCGCCGGTGCTTGCCTTTGTGCCTGTCTCTCTGTGCTTTCACTGCCCTCGGTTGCCTCAGGACTGCCCGTAATTCCTCCGTGAGATCTACAAAGCCACTAAATGCTGATTTCTAATTTAAAGTTCCTCAGGAGTAGCCACGGTGCTGTATGCATGACATACAACCCCAAATGGTAAGAGGACAAAATCACAGTAATTTTGTGTCTTGTGTGTTTATTAATAGAGGACCAAATGTCACGCAGGCAGTAGTCCCAGGACCAGTTTGTATGGAGAATGAATGTTTTGCTCGTGAATAAATGGTCCCTCCAGATCAAGGTTGAGGTCATTGGCAAGATCTAGGCGTTAGCTCATTCTAAAGCTATGTGCACATGCGAATAAAGGAGTTAATACTTGGACTGTCAGTATCTCTTTTTCATAAGAGATGTGTTCAGCCTAATTTTTTTTTTAATAGTCGGATACAAACAGTTTATCCCACGCTGCAGCGTAAATACATTGCTGGCAAAATAGCAGCCAAAGCAGGGAGTGACCTTGGGCTACCACTAGCTAGCTATCGAAGAGCACCACAAAAGAGGGTTAGGAAAATGCTAACGAAATGGAAATTGCTTGTGATTACCCGCAGCAGGATGAGCATCCTCTTTTGCCTGTGAGGAAATAATGTCCTTTCACCCAGGTACGCAGCTACTGTAGCGCGTTAGAAAAAGCAGCTTCCCAGCGCGCCGGTAACCACGGATGCCACACAAATATGCTAGCAGTTGAGAATCTATGTGTAGGTTCCCCCCGGATAAAATAGATCCACAGCAACAGTATTTATGCTCTACACAACAATATTATTTTTCTCTGTTTGGTTTGCAAGGGTTATAAATAGAAAAAAAAAAACACAAAACCGGCTAAGCCATTAAATCTAGGACTAACAAGGCTCTTAAAGCCAGGCTTATTGTACGGGGGTAGGCAAAAGCTTTACGTTTTTTCGATCCGCGGGTGCTCAGGATTCCTGCTCGGATGTTGTTCACCCCCCGCCTCGCCCGGGGGCGAGGGAGCGGGGGGCGGGCGGGCGGCCCCGAACGGCGGGCACCACCTGGCGGCGGCGCGGGCCGGCCCGCGGCTCGCGCTCCCGCGCGGCGGGGGGGGGCTCGCGCTCCGACGAAAATGAAATGAAACGGTCCCTGGTGTTCTGATTTTACTGACTTTTAAGCGCTCGAGCCAAGTGTTATCCAATTTTTCCCATACAATCTGTTTGGAGAGCTAGCAGTGCATTTCAAAATGGCTTATTTTGATGACACGGTCATAATTCTAAATAATTTGATTTCCAAATATATACATCATATTGTGGCCTTGCCAGAAAATCATTCTATTGAAAGTCTTCTGTCTCAAGATTTAGACTAAATAAAGGAGAAATGATTACATGATCTAAACACCATTCTGGGGGATTGGGGGGTGGGGTATGCTGCTGTTTGCTGGAAAAAAGCTAAACAAAGAAAATATTTTCCAAACCCAAAAGCTTCTTTCTGGGGGTCATGAACTGGAGACACTGCGGGTACTGTCAAAAATCTAAAGGGGAAATGAGAAATAGCACTTGCTCCTTCTGAATGCGTGTGTGTGTTCTCTTGGTGGCTGGAGGAGACTGCGTTCTAACCAGGTTTCTCAGTGCATTAGAAAATGCAGAAGTGTGTCATAATTCCTTGGTTCCTTCAAACGGAAAAATCAGGGAGCACGTTTGATGTACAAGAACTCTGTGTGCGCGCGAGTGTGTATTAGCTCGTATCTGCAAAGCAGAACTTCCATGTATATATGTGTATGTACGGTGGAATTTAAATCTTCAGCCTCCAATAAAATTGTATTCTGTAATAAAACTGCTGCACCTTGACTCCAGACTGCACTGAATCCCAAATTAAACACCCCATTTACTCTACTGTAACAAGCAGGAAGGTTTGCTACAGTGAACACTATTACAGACAGGAAAGGCATATTATCATTCTCTTTACCTTCTGTACATACGATAGCAACACCTAAACAGCCCCTGTGAGTCATATTTTTCTCTAGTTCCTGGCTCCTCTTACAAGAAGGAATTGATGAAGGGAAAAGGTGGACTGGAATGTGATATTTAATTTCACATCACTCCCTTAATTGTTTAGCTAGCTGGACAGACAACTCCAGCAGTTTAAAAGCGAGCAGGTAGCGTATTTTACTACAAAATGTCTTCCTGGATTTCATGAATAACTCAGTGTCATAAACAGAAACAGCTGGCATGCTGAAGGCTGTGTAGATTTCTTTATGCATTATATATAATGTAGATGCTTCCCACATAATGCACACGAACTATCTGCTTCGTATCAATGTTTGTAGCCCACAAATACCATAAATAATATACCAGGGATATAAAATGAGGGGACTTAAGCTTGTTAATTCAGGTTATATATTAAAATGCCATTGTTTAGTGGCCATTTGTCTCTTGTTTAAAGGTCTAAAAATTTCAGATGCATACTGTTCTTGGGTACTAATTTTCCTATCTTTTTCTAGGAGAGCCATTATAGAATTTTGATGTTTTTGTTGTGGTTATTAACTTAGAAATTGGAGCTCACGGAGGGTAACAGGAGGCGAGAAAGACTGTTAATGCTGCTTTGTCACGTCAGGCGAAGCACAGGCCAGCCCAGCGTGCTGTGTCTGGGGCTGGGCTGAAGGCTTTCAGCTGTGATCGGAGGGGAGCTACCCTCTAGTGGACTGACGGTGAATTTTATTCCCCTTTTGATGCCCCATCCTGGTCTTCATTTATTAAATAAAAGGTACCTTCTCTAAGGATATTCTTGGCTATTAACCTTCATGCATGAGACAGGAGCTGAAAGTTAATAAAGAAAGTATTTCTAATCAACTGTGGTGATGTGAGGCATGGAGAAGTCATACTGGTAAGCCAAGAATGTGAATCCCCAGGCCTTTCACAGCTGAGGTTAATCTGAAAGGAGTTACAAGTTTGAAGTTGTTTTAGATCAGATGTCGAAGGCGAAGAAGGAGGGCTCCATTCCCAGACATCTGATCTAAACCCTTTGAGCCTTGGGAATTTTGACTCCAGATGCAGGTTCCAGCTCTGCAGATGATCCTTATCTTTAATGGGACCAACTCAAACAACCACACATAGATTTGTTGCCATTGCAAAGGACCCAAAGAAAGAAGTTGGCTCTCAGCCTGTAGCTTTGGGGGAATTAATTCCTTGAGCACAAGTAGTCTGAGTTTGGCTCACCTCCGGTTAAAAGTGGAGTAACCTCGGAAAAAGAAACAGGCCAGGGAGTTGGAAAGCTGAAGAATAAAAGATGTGACTGAATTAGAAGTTTTTCTGGGCCCATGCAGGGCATTGCGCGTAGCATTGCTGGGCTAGAGACTCTATTAGCATCTACTGTAAGTTTTGTTCCAAGGGATCAGATTTCTGGAGCCTGAGACCAGTTACAATACTTCAGAGGAAGCCTCGTAATAGGAAGCTTTATTGCCTTCTGCTAAGTGAGCCAAAAGTCAGGGGCTTTCCCTTGTAAGCATAAGGTTGGGAAGGGGGGAAGGGGAGGTGGGAGGGTTTTTTTTCTTTTTGCCTGATGTGTTTCATCCTTCCCCACCTCCAACATCAAAGTGTTTGCTAGGGCAAGTCAGCCCTGTGATTCTGGAGCTGTCTATTTCCCCTCTCCCAGTAGTTTCCATGCCCATTTCCTATGGCCCAGCTGCCAGAGCACTAACCCTCTGCTGCTTTAATCACTCCATTAATCAAGCCTTTGCAGTGATCAGCACACTAGCTCTCACTGCCACAAGGAAGCCTGTTACTTCTTCAGGACACATAATCTCCCACTAGCCCGCCTGTTACTTCTTCGGGACACATAATCTCCCACTAGCCCTCCAAGGGTTTTTACTCAGCTGAGCCATATTGCTCCACCAGCTAAAAAGGGTATTTCACTCCGTTTTGAATTAGCTGTGTTTTTAATATAATGTAGCTCACGTAAGGCACAACTCAGGAATAGTTCTGATATTTTGGGCACTATGAAGGCGAAAAGACATACTTAGCCATTTCCTATCTCAGCTTCACAGACACTGTGCTTTCATTAAACAGACGAACACTGTCATCAAACCAAAGATCAGCAGATACAAACAAGTCATTTCTGCTGGCTCCTAGAGAGCCATGATTGAATCCCCATGGGCATGGGGGGGGGGCTGTCATATACAAAGGCTTGTGTATAGACAGTCTCCAGTCCAGTCAGAGCAGTTTATTAACTACTATTTTGTACTGGGTAGTGCCATAAGATGGCAGATCCTATTATGCTAGGAGACTTTGAAAAATTTAAAATGTAGCCATAAAATAAAAGATCACAGTAAAGCCACAGACAGAGCAAAAATAAATGAAAAGAAAGCTTAGTAACCTTCAGTGGCCTCTCACACTTCTGACTCTTGCAAGGGGAACAGTGTATCGCTTGAAAATTATTTTGCAGTGTCTTTTGTAGAGTGAAGACTGGGCGCTCTGCTGACTTGCAGGATGAGGATGTCATTTCCGAAGGTTACGGGGAAGCAGGGAGAGTCCTGCGTGCTCAGGGAAGGTGCAGCTCCTGCCTGGCGCGAGGTGGGGCACAGCTTGTCACCCGGTAGCTCTGCCTGCCTTTGCTAGGAAACCTCTCTTCCCGCGCATCTGTCCCCCAGCACGCCCTGCCTTTTCCTGAGCCATCCATTTCTGAAGCCAGGAAAATCAGGGAAAGGAAAGGAAGAAAAAAAACCCCAGAGCTGCACTAGAAAGTACTCACATCACTACCACCATCATTCCAGCAATATGTGAGAGCAAAGGCACAAGGGTGGGATGTGAAAACAGCGGCAGAGAGGAAATGAGCTTGGAGTTTGAGAATCCCAGCCTGCTGGGAAGGACAAAATCCTTCCAGTTGCAGCAAAAGGTTCAGCAAAGAGCAGGGTCTGAAGGAGCAGAGACTGAAAGAAGTAGGAGTGAGATCAGACTGCTTGCTGACGGCAATGGGGGGCACAGAAAGCAAGCATATTGCCATTCATCAGCTTTGAGTCTTTAAGCATAAGCACACTTCAGAATTTTCAGCGTCCAGTTTATATAGCTGTGCATTCCCTTCCCAGATCCAGATTTGAATTCTGCAGCTTGGGCAATTTATGACTGCTGTGAGCAAAGCAGTTCTCTCACATGAACGCACACACGCACACGCGTGCACAAACACCCACACACTCTTGTGGTGGACATCTGCAAAAATATCAGCAGCAAATAGAAATGGTAACACCTAGAACAGTTTCCAAATATAAACTCTGAAGCAGTACAATCAGTACAATCATTTTGCAGAATCATTTCACTGAAGTATTTACTTTTCTATCTGCTGTGACTGCATGCTTAAGCTCCTCTTCCTGTATATTAATGCTTGTTTTCCCATTTAAGTTCTCCAGCTCTGGCTTCGTAAACGTGCATCAAATCCAAATGACATGTTTGCATGTGTATACTCAATGAACAACACAAATTATTTATCCCTTGGGATAAAGGACTTGAAAATACAGATGGTCTTGATACAGTCTGCTAAGAATGTAAACAGGAAAATATCTTTGTTGACTTATTTCTTAGTAATCAGTAATAATTAGTTATTGTCTAAAAATGAATTATATTATTTCATAAACCTTGCAACAAACAATAGCTAAATGAAATCAACTTTAATTTTCTTAGGATTACTAAAGATAACATCAGATAACTTCCTTAGCAAAGTACACAAAAGCCATTTTCCGTTGTTTTTTGGTCTACGTCAATTTTAAAGGCAAAAATCAAGATCACGAGAAGTGTCCCAGAATATTATTTTGCCCCTCACTTCTATGGTTTTGCAGCTGAGCTATTTTACTTTATTTATTGTATTTTATTTTACTGTATTTTATTTTATTTTATTTTATTTTATTTTATTTTATTTTATTTTATTTTATTTTATTTTATTTTATTTTATTATTTTGATTTGTTTTGTTTTGTTTTATTTTTTAAAGTGTGTTTTTGCATTCTTCAAATTACCACCCTCATCAGAGGTCAATATTAGATCTGTTGAGTGGTTTTAGTTCTCCTGAAATAATTTCTCTTTCTCACCACTTTGACCAATTATTTCCACGCCAGGAACTATGGTTGGTGTCTTGCTTTCAGTGTGTTATGTTCTGTTTCCCCATTTCAGCTGAGCAACCCCAAACAAAATGTTTTTCTGTTTGTGGTTGTTCCATAGGCTGATTAGATTCCAGTCAGTCATATCTATCTCTTGTAATGACTTAGCAATTTTTCAAGAATGTTTCAATTTGTGGATTAATATTGGCAAGAAACTAATAGCTGAGCTGTATTTGTCTTTAGTAACACTACGTCGTATACCACTAATCCTTTTCCTGACTCCTAGTATGAGGGAATCACAAAGTTACTATGAAGGTCTGCACATACACCTGTCTTCACGTCAGGGCAAATCAAATGCAGAAACGATCACAGGGAGAAAATGCAAAAGGATGTGAGCATGGCTGAATTAATACAAACGTCCAATGAATGTTCCTCTTTCAGGCCTTTTTGCAGAGCTGTGTGCTTGCACTGCCACAGACCCTGCTGTTACTCCTCCTGGCTCTACCAAGCCTCTCCCTGCTTTCTGCCCTGCTTGCTCTTCTGCCTTACCTCTGCCTAGATCTGGTCCTAGATCACCTGCTAGTCACTATTTAGTGCTCCTCCACCAGCCTAAAGCAGTCCTTAGACATGGTCAGTGTCTTGTTCTTTTTGTGTTTCATACATTGGCAGCACACATTAAGCAAGAATGGCTTATGCAGTTGGTCATGTGCAATGATGGCTATCTGTCTTAAGGTGATGGTGGTTGTTGTTATTATTATTACTATTATTAATTTTGGTATAATAACAGAAATACCAGGTATGTGTTTTTATTTTTCAAGGTGTAAGGCAATTAGATCTTAGGCTGTATTTTCTAACAACCCACCTGTTAATGTGCCTTAAAATAAAATAGAAGGTAAACGCTATTTCCCCTAGATAGTCAACTATCTAACGCAGACTACTGTATTTCTGAGTGGTAGTGGTCACCTGATTGCAGAACTTGCCTGAACCTGTAAGAATTCACGTATTTTCTTTGCAGTGAGGTGACTCTGTGGTATAACTAATCTTGAGTAATCAGTTCACAAAAATATTTGTTGATGATTATCTGTGATGGGTGAAGCTACCTGAACATCTGTGTTGGTAACAGGTGACTCTGAGTCACGGCACGTGGGGTTTGCTGAGGCTGGTATACCAGCCTGATTGGAAAAAAGACATTTTCTATTGCATATAAGTTGTCTGAGGATGATTCAGACGTTGTTATGGAGCTCCCTATGTTGTTGCTCCACAACATAACTACCAATGGCCAGAAACTACGCACTTCACATTACAGCTTTGTTTAATATAAATTGAAATAATCTCTGCAACTGTCTTTTTTAATATGGGAATAATCAAATTAGCACCCTACTGGAAAAGCTGAACCAATACAGAAAAATATCAAGTGAAATTACTGAAAATAAAAGATATTACATGCTGACATGTGGATTGGTATTGATATATATGAAACTGTAGTGCTAATCTACAAGAACTGCTCGTCTTGTAAAGCTGTGCTTTATACCTTACTTGTGTTTGACCTCTTGATAGATGGACTCAGCACAACCATGTAGACTGGTGGTTTAGAGGGGCCAGGGTTTGCTTCAGTCACTGATAGCAGCTTGGGAATTTTAAAAAAGGAGAGGAATGTCTCAGTCAGGTCTACCAACCAAAATGTCACACAGGATGGAGAAATCTTCACCTAAGAACTGGCCTGATGTAAGTAAATGTACTCTACAGGGTAAAATCACTGTGAGATTTCCCTTTTCTGATAGCTTTCAGAGGAGACTGACCACATCTGGGGGAGAAATGACAGGACTCACATAGCAAGACATAGCAGCCCCCATTGGACTTTCCATCAGTCCACAGCAAATAGGCTTTCGTCAAGCTGCCTGCTTCCTAGCTGGTTCTGCTGAGAGAATAGGGCCCAGGAGTACAAGTTCACTCAGGGCAAAATTAAATTTACCTGCATACTGCCTAGTAATTAAGTCTACTACCAAACTGGGCTGTAGTTCATCACTGACCAACTAGAAGCTGCGAGCTCAGTACCTGGGGGATAACTATCAGGGCGCATTATCTATAAAACCAAAAAATACTTGGGTGAATAAGGCACACACTTATTCTCCTTTTGTATAAAATTGATTAAAAAAATATCATGCTGAGAAAGAAAGGATAACATCCCCATATTATAGGTATTTCTTCCTTATCTTCACAGCGTTCCTTCAGAATTCAGGTACAGGAGTGAGGAAACAGATCTATCCCTTGGATCTGAAAAAACAGCATCTTCAGTCTCTAGCCCAGTCTGCCATGGATTCTGTCCAACACACTTGTCTGTCTTAGTCTCTCAGCTTTTTACGTGGGGGTAATATTAATTCACCTTTGTAAAGTGCTATGAATTCCTTAGATGGGAAAAGTGCTGTGTACGTCGAACCCTGAACTCGATTTTGGCAGGTAAGTGAAGAAATTGATTTGGAGCCTATATTTATTTGCAGTTTTAAATTGCACTAACTTCCTTAGACTTACTCCAAATGCACAAATGTGTAATTGATAGCAGAATTCATCCCATACCTTCTTATAGACCACTCGTCTCACCACTGAACTAGAGCAGACTAGCAGAGAGCAGAATCTGGCTCCTTGTATCTCAAGTTGTTTTATAAAACTGATAAAATCAGCTTCACTTTTATAGATTTTTTTTTTTTTTTACAAACTGCTAAAATCTAGTGGTCTTTTTAATATGCAGGGCAGAAATTTAACCGTGCTGCAATAGAGTACAGTAAGGGCCAAATTCTACTCTCCATTATTTGAGTAGGTAGATAACATAAATCCATTGGTATCAAAAGTGCTTCTTCAGGTTTATTTTTTGATCTGTTGCAGTACAGGCGTGAAATATATTTATTTCATTTTGCAACAGCTGACTTTTTTTGTAATGGCTGCTACAAGAAATATTGACTTTTTATCTTTTAATAAATAATATTTATAGATTTAGAAAAAATCATTAGATGTGAATTATAGCTACTGTAATCATTATAAATACATTAACAACAAATGGTCAAGCCAAATTAGAAAAGCTCTATTAAAAATTAAATAAAAAGATCTATTGACTAAACAGATGTCTCTTCACAGCAGACATATCCCCACAGTTATTGACTGAAGCACTTCTAAGTATTAGGAAATGACCAACCATGACAAAACATTACTAAAATAATGCTCCATAAAATACAACTTGCAATGTTGCCTTGATCGGGGATGATCAGGAGGCTAATTAACAGATTTGTGTGCAATATTCTCAGAAATCCATTGGCTTCTATAAGGAGATCTAAATGATGTGCTTAGAAATAATTAAAGAGTTCAGGCAGCAAATTTGTAAAAGAATAGCTGTCATCCAAGATGACTGCACTGTAAAGGTGACCATCTGTCTGTTGAGGTCCTTTTTTTACTTTCTGTAGACAAAATGTTCAAGAGAACAGTAGAGAAGAAAATTGCAGCAAATGGCCCCTGAAGCTTAGTAAGGTAGAGCCCTCAATTCCGATTTGAATCAACTCAAACAGAGCAGGGAATGTGTAAAATCTGGTGGGATCGGGCGCCCAGTTGCTATTAGCATGTTATAAGAACTTATTGAGCAAATAAGTATATGACATAAAAGGTATAATCCTACAGTGTCGATGGCCATGTTTAAAAAGTACATAAACAAGATTATACTTCAGTTATTATGCTACTTTGCTTTTACAGAGGGCTAAATCTGATGCTTTAGATTTAAAAGCAGGGCTAACTTCCAGGCTAAACCAAAGCTAGTTTAAGGAATTGAAATAGCTCCAGTTCTTGATTTAAAACAGGTTTTTACTCTCAGTAATCTCTGGCAGTAAACACACATATTTTTCTTTTCAAGATGGTTTATGATCAGTGATTTCAGTCCACTCCACATTACTCTACCACATGTCCTGAACTGCTTGGGACAATCCCAGATTAGGAAACGCATTCATAGGTCTCGCACAAAGACTACTTTATACAGAAATAACAAAATGTCCTAACATCTGTTCACAGCTCATTTAGTAATAAGCTCATATACCTTGACACTTTCAAAGAAGGTCTTCCTAGAAGATACCATTATCTCTGGGAGGCAAGGGAACCAGGTGGGGATTGCACACACACTTTCTTTTAAACTAAATCTTATTATCACTGGTGTCATTAGAGAAGCAATTAAATTCTGTCCTTGCTTCCAAGGTGGAAGACCTTAGCTCAGGCTGAATGGCTCAGTTGTGTGGTAGATCTGAAATATGCAGGGGCAGGGGTGAACACTCGCTGCCTACCACGAAGCTAAACAGAAAACCATCATATCCTGTTATATCGGGAAGGGAGAGCGGTGATCCAGGGAAAGGGAGACCAATGGAGCCATCTCTACACTATGGTCTCTACACTGGTAGTCTCTTGAGAGACCACGAGTCTCCCAAGAAAGAAGCTACATGGGGGGCGATACGAGCTATTGTTCTTTGACATTTACAGCTTCTATTTCAGACCAGAAGGAGGGTTCACGCACTCAAAAGTTTGAGTTCCTTTTTGTCTCAGTAATGGCAATCGCTCTAATAAAATGTCACTTCTCCCTATAAACTTGCTGCTCTGACTCCTTCACACACTCATAACAGCAAATCCCTGTCAGAGTGATGCCCGTTAGGCACTCAAACGACCACCATTCAGGATTTGGCCTATCTGGACAGCACCAAACTGTTCTGTAATCTGGGTCCTTGCTTTTTTAATACTGGAATGATAAAGTTTATTGCAGTTTCAGTGCCCATTAGGAAGTTGGCTTCCCACAGATACCCTGATTTAATGTGAGACAGTTGATTTATTATGAGGCACAATGTGAATACTTGTTTTCACCTCCTTCCCTTCTCCACCCCCAATTCCCATGTGTTCTGGTTGAAAAGTTCTGCAGCATAAGTGCCATCATCATCAACACATACACCACTCAGCCCTCTTTGTAAGGGTACCTTTACACTGGGTGCTGAAGCCTACAAGCTTTACAGTGTGAGCAACCTAAATTTATCAGATTAATGCTATTTTGGGATATGGGCATGACCTAAAGTGATATTTGTCATTGTAGTAGAGATACACTGTTATAAACAAGAGACACAAAAAATCCAGTAGTGTTTGGAGTGCTTAACACTCAGAATAGTTTCTAATTTGTTTAAGGCAACTGCTTGAGGAAAGAGATGATACTGCAAATAACAGTAATAAGAGCCTCCCGCAAAATCATTCCTTAAAACAACAGTTGAAATGTACATATTAAGAAGTGACACAATTGACATACATCTGGGTAATTTAAATCTATTAATATTGTAGTGGGAAAAATGCTCACTGCTGCTGCTTGGCCTCATGCAGATCAGAATAACAGTGCTGTGTCACTTAACGTTGTGTGGTAACTCTTACGCTCCATCTGAAAACATGTTAGAGATAAATAAGAAATAATAACAGGAAAGAAAAATTCCAGGGTATAATGCACAGGAGAAGAGAGATGTTTTCAGCTGAGATTTGAAATCAGATTGAGAGTCAATGAGGTAGAGAGATAAAGAAAGGCTGTTCCAGATGGCGGGATCTGCAGAGCAGAAGGCTGTCTTACCACCAATTAATTTAATGAAACCCACCCACCAGTTTCCCATCCTGACTTTTTTCCCGAACCATGTTAGGCTCATACCTTGTGGTGTGAAACCACAAGAACCCGATGTGAAAAATTCCACGCTCTCGGCATGCTGTGGTAAGAAACTCCCATGTGCAGATCCGTCTGCAGGAAGGCCCTGCATTCAGACAAAGGCCTTTCTTTCCCACATGTCACAGTTAAGTCCAACAGATGATCCTATAGGAGCCCGTGCCTGCACGATGATGAGCACCTCCATCCCCAGATCGCTCCAGACATCTTGGAAGTTGCCGCTCATCACCGAGTGAGCAGTCTAGTACAACGGGATAGGTATTGTTCTTTAGGCAGAGAGCAGCATACAAGGAAAGGCTTTTGTGGGTGCGCTGGGAGGTAGTTCATGTATAATATCTTCCTCCGGCGTGAGGCCACGCCAGCTTACATGGCACACCATGGCGTGGGTGGTTGAGTCTTCTACACAAGCAGAGGCACCCCTGAGACGCAGACTGCTAATACCACCATAAAGCAGCCCATCTCTTCAGCTGAGCCTAAAGGGAATTCCTCCCATCTGGGGCCGGGTACACACACATCATACTAATATGCTCCTTCAGAGGACTCTTATAGATCTGAAGTTTAATACAACATAAAACGACCACCGTGATAATTACTTTTGCACAGTGGAATTCACTGAAGTGAATATAAATATTAATCACATGATCCACGTACTGTAACAAGAGAAAGCCTGTGTCAAATACTATTTCTAAGCACAGCTTGCCAAAGTCGGATAATTCCTGACAGCTAAACTAACAGTTCATCTAACAGCATCAACAGCTCATCCTGAAGAAAAGAGCTTTGCCCTGTCCTATGAAGCCCATCAGAACCAAGCTATTTCAGATGAGACATAGAAGTGAAGGTTCAGAAGTCATGCTCAGCTCTGACTGGGGCCTCTTCTCCTTTGTACAGAGGAGCTTTCGCTGATCTTACCAGCACAAAGGTAGGAGAAGTAGTCTTTCAGACATTTGGATCTCAGGCAGCACAGGGCTTTCTAGGTTAAAAGGAAAGCCTTCATTTTCACATAGAAACCTACAGGTACCCCTTATAGTTCAGCGGTCAGTTTGCAGGAGGAAGCATCCCCGAACCATCAGGATACTGTGCTCTCCTTCAGCTTCAATGTCTGCATCATTTCCCCTCCATGTCTGGAAGATCTGATTTTGTGTTATCTGATTTTGAAGCAAGCATAATCAAAAAGTCTGTGTTTGTGGTAGCAATCACAAACTTTTGACTGTATGTAAGTGAAAAATATAAGCTGATTTAGTTACGGCTGCTTCCTCATTTGATAGCAGTTAAAAGTTCTGGGATTTGTGCTCCGCACAAACTTCCGCCACATGGGTCGTGTGCACTGGACTTCATCTGGATCTTTGGATAACTGCTCATTGTTCAAGTCATTATGCATCACCCCCAGCATGGCTAATTCCCTCAGGTACTGGATACCTCTCTCCATTGTGGTCCACTTGCCTGGCTGACATAAAAAATCTTCCTTGAAAGGTTACCTTTCCTTCACAGCTGCCAGAAGTCGCCTCCAGAGGCTGAGGACTTTTGCCCCTTTTCCAATCGCTTTCTCAATGCCCCCTTCCCTAGAAATGGATCCCAGCTGCTTGGCTTCCCTACTCTCTAATTCCAGGCTACTAGCCCCGTTATCCCAGCACTGGAGCAGCCAAGTGATGATGTGCTCGCCTGGATGACGACTAAAATCTTTTCGCATATCTCGCAGCTCACTCAGGGACAGAGATCGGGTTGTTACCATCTCATTTGTGGGTTCTGCCTCTTCCTCCTCCTGTTCTTGTGATGGCCCTGGTTCATCACCAGCCCTTACTAAACGAGTTGATTTTCTTGTGTATTTTTTCTTCTGTATAGGGGCAACTGATACCGGCACGGGTTGGTTCTCTGGTGTAGCCACAGCGCCTGTTACAGGGGCTGGCGTATCGGCAGCGCCAGTTGTTTTGTTGTCAGATCCAGAGACCTTCTCTTCCCCTTGAGGGTTCTGAATAGTGTTTAATACGGCTCGGTAGGCATGGGCCAGGCCCCAGCACATTGCAGTGATTTGTGTCTCCCTAGAATTGTCAGGATGACAGCATACTTTTTCCAAATGTTCTACTAATTTTTCAGGATTCTGCACTTGTTCAGGGGTGAAATTCCAAAACACTGGAGGGGCCCACTGTCCTAGGCATTTGCCCATACTCTCCCACACACCCTGCCACTCATAACTATCCAGCCTTGGGGCAGATCTCTGGATGATATTCTTAAAATGCTTATTAACCCTAGACAAAACTGAAACAATATACCCAAGAAATACCAATAGATGTATCTTAACTACCCAAGGATGTTCAAGATACAAAAAAGTTGTTGTAATGAAGGAGGAAACATCATAGAAGAAGGCAGGGAAGGTGCTATTCTGTATTTCCTCCATAAAAAGCCTTTCAGCGGAAGAGGTATAATTGCTAATTGTCTCCATGAGGTGGTACCCGAAGTACAGTAATGGCTTCAGTACAGAACCCAAATACCAGATAGCGCTCAAGGTCAGTGTTTTAATAACAAATCTCCCAGGCAAAACATCACTAATCATGGCAGAGCACAGCAAACTGCAACATCCAACACCAATCTTTAACATGTACTGCAAAAACAAGAGCACGGTGCATATCAGGTAGACTAATACCAAGAGCAGATGAATCAATATTATGACCAGCAACTGTTAACAGATACAAATTCCTTAATACACTCTGATTAATCTGTTATTATCTCAAACCCTTCGCCCCACGTTGGGCGCCAAAAAGGACTGTCGTGGTTTAACCCCAGCCAGCAACTATGCACCACACAGCCGCTCGTTCACTCCCCCCGCAGTGGGGTGGGGGAGAGAATTGGAAGGGTGAAAGTCAGAAAACTCATGGGTTGAGATAAGAACAGTTTAATAATTGAAGTAAAATGAAATAGAATGGTAGTAGTAGTAGTAATAATAATAATAATACAATAATAATATACAAAGCAAGTGACACATGACACAATTGCTCACCACCCACTGACTGATGCCCAGCCCGTTCCCGAGCAGAGATCGCTTCCCGCCTGGCCAACTCGCCCCAGTTATACACTGAGCGTGACGTCATACGGTATGGAATAGCCCTTTGGCCAGTCTGGGTCAGCTGTCCTGGCTGTGCCCCCTCCCAGCTTCTTGTGCACCGGGCAGAGCATGGGAAGCTGAAAAGTCCTTGACTGGTGTAAGCACTACTTAGCAACAACTAAAACATCAGTGTGTTATCAACATTATTCTCATACTAAATCCAAAACACAGCACTATACCAGCTACTAAGAAGAAAATTAGCTCTATCCCAGCTGAAACCAGGACAACTTCCACTGAACGACAAAGAACCAGTACATGCTATCAGTTCAATCCATGACCTTCAAGTTATTTTGGGGTAAAACTGGAATAATGCATGAGTGTGTCACCTCCTAAACACTGTAAATGTAGATTCACAATATTATTTGACTTTATTCCTTTGCATAATTCTACTTATCACAACTCTAAAAAAAACTAGATAGAAACTATTAAAGAAGTGATGACAAAAATGCCATGTTAGATTTCCATTTATTTTATCATTAAAAAGATTTACAGCCTGTACTGATATCAGATTATAAAAATTAGGGCCCTCCATAAATTAAAAGGGCTTGCTCTTGCTGAGCTATAATAAGGGAGCTAATATGTCAGATTTGAAAGGTCTAAGAAGCAGAAAACCAGGCAGCAATGAAAAGTGAGATCTTGAAAGCACGTAGAGATTTTAAAAGTAGATTCTTGCAGAATGCAATGAAATATTAGTAGAAAAAAGTAACTTGCCAAAGTAACTGCGCTAATCCTCCTCTTATAATAACCTTCACGGCAGAATTAGTAATACTCTTTTTTTTTTTTTTTTTTTTTTTTTATTAAACAGGCTCTGATATAATGACATTGAATTCCATGCAAATATTCTACTTCTTTAGGAATAATTTATTGTAGCTTTACTGGAAAATTTTAGCTGGATCTTAAAAGGTTTTATGGCCTCAATTATAGCACTTTTACTCCTAATAATCAATATTGATTTTACCCTATCATCCTTTTTAAAGTTTCTCTTGGTTTACGTAGAATCCAAATCTTGACTGAGTTTATAAAGTGATAATATTTTCATTCTAAAATCATATTTTTTTAGGTAATTATTCCAGCTCCTCAATAGCTATTTCTGCTGTACCACTAAAAAGACAAACCAAATCTTACTTTCTTTGTTAGTAAGAAGCAAGTGCAGTGTAAGGCAGTAGGAGAAAGACAGCTAATTAGCAGGATTGTTCAGTGACCTGCAGTTCTGCTCATCCCTTTACATGTTTCCATTGTGCTCCAGAGCTTCACTCACTGTATCACAAAGTCTATGTCTCATCTGCAATTGCAGCCTACGCTCCTGCTGCAACACCCCAGAGAGAAACCTCAGGAAACACTACACACTGACCTACACTATACATTCCTCCTAGGAAACAGAGCCTTCTGAGTCAGCTCCGTGTATCACAGGCAGATGCAAGGGATCTGTCTCTCCTGTCTGCTCCTCTGCACAACCAGGCTTTTCCAGCTGTATAGTTCTCTCAGGAGCTGTAAGACCGCCGCCTCTGAATTGTGACTTCTCAAGCCAACACACACGCAGTTATCATCTCCTGCAGATGCCATGCCACTTTCCTTAGCATTAACAGTACTGTGCGTGAAGAGTCTGAGCCACAGAGACTGCCTGCTCTTCAGGTCTGCTGCCCCTGCCTGGGCTTCTCCTGGTGATGGACAGCGATGAGGTGCCATCAGACAGGGAGTCCCAGTGCTTGCTGGAGCTGGGAGCTGTGGAGAAGGCTGTGATTCAGGCAGCCAGCTGCCTCTTTTCGATCCCGCAGGGCATAACTTCCTTGTTCTCTCCATTGAGTGAAGCAATGAGAAATAGATGCACTTTGATCAGTTAGCCCCATGTTTTATTCAGCTTTAGACAGATAAAGTTTGACTCACTTTCCCGGAGGAGGGCAGTGGTCAAGTGAGATCCTTGAAGGCTCTGTCTGCAGTGGGCATATTTGTTTATATTTGCCAGGAGGATCTCCATTTTTCACTCAAAGTATAAGCCTCCTTATTTTGCCCTTGCCTTTTTTAACATAATTAAATGGTGACACACACATACACATAGTTTAAATATTGACTTGCTTTTTCAGCTAGGAAGAATAAGGAACAAACATATGACAAAAGTTATATGAAAGGAATAGTATATAGAAAATTTTTGTGACTGTTTCTATTGACTTATACACCTGCTTTCTATGTTCTTTTACTCTGTCCTTCTGCTCCCTTACACTAGGTTTATTTCAGCATCTTTGGAAATGAAAAGATCCCCTTTTGTTTCAGAATTAGTATTTGACTGATGAAAAGAATGAACCCCAGGGGCTGTCTTTTCCAATCAGGCACTGTACAAGCACTTGAGCTGACTATGTTCTGCAGATCATTGAAAACATGGCATGCCCAGGAAATGTTTGCCATCACATTAGTGATGCTGTAATGGGCACCACAAATCACCTGGACATTAATAGAATGAAATCACTTACTGCCTCTGAAAGCAGCTTTATTCTCAGTTGGTGTCCTGAAGGCACCATGTGTGCAGTCTAGAGTTTCTACCACAAAGGAGAAATTTTCAGATATCATAAAAGTCCTGTTTTACTTGCTGCTTTTGGAGTTTGTTTAAGTCTCCACTGATTGTTTCTGAAGGCAATCCCTTAAACACAACTGGTGTTGGAAAAAACCCATAAAAAACCCTAGCTGTCTTACAAACTTGAAGGGATCTCTGATTTTTCTAAAAGCTGTAGCAGGACAGGATACGCATGACTTCTAATGACTGCCCTTGCTCTCACTTAACTGCAATAACGCATCAAACGTGTTTCTTTATCCTGTTATTGCTGGTTTGTAATTTGATCATCAGACAGATTTGAATTCTCCCCAAGCTGTTCCAACGTGTCTGTAACAGAAGCAGAGGTACCTACGTGCACTTCCCATTTTGCTTGGAAAATAGAACAGCTTCAGTGATCACAGCCCATGTGAAGCAGACAGCAGTGGTTAAATTAACTGTTGTGATCAAAGAAATGGGCTGTTAAAAATACCTGATTTCCTATTAGAGAAGACTCTTTAATTGTGCTTCTGGTGCCTAGAACATGTTGAATTTTTTATGAGATAATTCAGGTAACAGTCCATTAGAAAGTGTATTTGATTTAGCCTGAGGAAGTTTGGGAAAAGAGAGAGCACTCCTGTGTGAGCAGTGGCTGTCCTCCACCCCCTGCCCCTGCCAGGGCTGCCGTTTCTGGGCAGCAGAGCGAGTGGCATGCCCACTCCTCTGCCCCCACAATGCCCAGCCAAGTGCGTAGATGCACACTGAAATCAACTGCAGGTTACATTAATATATCTAGTTGTGAGCTACAGTGACTGAAAAGCCCACTCTGCTTTCCTTGTTACAGGAGCAGTATCCTCTGCAGCTAAATTCAAGAGATCTCAGGAGTCAAATCCTTTACTGTACATAAAATAAAATATCTGGCATCTTAGGCTTCTCTTTCTGCTCTTAACTTATTTTCACTTTGTATTAATAGAATGTTTGTTATACCATGTTCAAGAAAGCATCTAGTTTCTCCAGTGCTACTCTAGCAATCAAACTGATAGCTGTAAAACAGGTAAATAGGAGCTGCACACCACCATTTCTGCTGGCCCATTTTTCATTTTTTGAAATAAACCCCCCAGAGTCTTTTTGCAGAATAAATTGGAGATAAAAAAGTTATCTTTTGATGGGGATAGTTTGAACATGTCAGATTTGTGAAGCATTTTCTTTGGCTAGCTTACCACTCTGCCTTTTGAAAGACACATAAAGGCAAAGCACAGCTGCCAGAATTAAAAAAAGATAGTTGTATAAGGCAAAATTAAGTAGCTCTATTAAAAGCAGAGGATCTAGAAAGATTCCACTCTCCTTGTTAACGCCAAGCAGCATTTCACTCCACAATTCTTCCTTACTGAAATGAATGAAATTACTTGGGAAGGGGGGGATAGTACTCAGTGCGAGGAAACATGCCTAGATCTGGCCTTAACTCTTCTGTTCTTGGCAGTGAAGCTGCCCTTACAACCTAGGATCCAGCAAATGCCTCTTGCTCTGTGTCCCCTGTTCCAAATAGGAGAGAAGAACAAAATAATCCTTCATGGAGCTGAGCAGCGGGCTCACTGGTTACTGGGTACCCATTTATTTTGAGCAGTTCTTTTGCTTCTTTAAATTATACTGTGGGAAGCTTTGACTGAGATAGAAGCAACAAGAAATCCTGTTTTCCTTTCTCATCCCCAGTTCTTCTGCAAAGCTAAAGACTGAATATATTTTTTTCAGTATGTTTATAAGCAAAATAACAAGTTTAAGCATTGCAGAAGGGAGCATTTTTGAACACAATTCTACTTCATGGTAAGCTATGGAAACTTAATTACTTTCAGCTCTTGGAAAGCTGGTCATATCTGGATCTGAAATAATAGATCTGAGATTATTAAATTTAATAATTCTCAGTATAGTGCTGCTTGATTTTCATTTTCCACGTAGATCTGCAACAGTTCATACAAATATGTGACAAAGATGATTTTACACTGCATTGACTTCCTTAAATGTTCTTAAAGTCTACATTTGCACACCTAAGAGCACAAACTGTCATGTTTTTTTCTGCTCATGCTTCTAGACCATGGAACTACTGATTTCATTTAAATTATTCCTGGCTTATTACATAAGTTAGGAGAAGTCAGATTCTCCACCCTGCTATCTGAACCTGTTTTACAGAAACCAAATCGTGGAGCATAGGGACATAGTGGGATCAGGGATTTTTGGGAAACAATGAATTAAATCAACAGCTTTCAGTCCATTTTTTACTGCTGTTCCTAATAGGTGATTAGTATGTTTGTTCCAGCATGCCTGCATTTTTGATGCAGTGCAATCCCTCAAACACCTCACAAAAGCAGCTATTGATCAGGCATAGTCCAAAAACACCAGGCAGGATAAGGTCGTCTAAAGTTTAAATCTTTGTATCTGTGCAGGAGTCGGGGGATGAGAGGAGTAAGATTTCTAATCTTGCTGAAAATATCAATTTCTTTGACAAAGTATGAAGTCCCGACAGTTCTTGTCATTAAAGTTATAGTCAGAAAGAAAGGAAATCTCTCTAGTTGTAATGCACTTGCAGTGTTAAATGTTCCCTCGTTACAGGAAAATGCACATTAAAAAAAATGAATCCTCCCTTTGGAAAGGTGTTGTACTAAATATGAAGACTGAGTTCAGTTCTTAAAGTCCAAGATGAAGGTATTTTTCCCTGATCTGTAGGAATGTCAGTGCAGCCTTTTATTTAGAAGTCACAACTGGTGCTTACTTACCATCTTAAGTCATACAGGTGCATCATTTCACCACCAATGTGCTGATCATCTCCTCACCTGCACAGCCTCTAACCCATGACCAGCTTTAGGCAAACGAGTGCTTGCTCCACTTTGCCCGTGGAACTACTTTCACGCAATGATTCTACATAGGGCAGTGATAAATTTAGTGCAGGTGTACATGTCTGCTTCATCAGAGACTTTACTACTAAGCTGCTGTGAATTAGGGCTTATGCCATCAGTGTGATAAGAAGGACCAAGCACAACAGGGCTCTGCCTAGAGCTTTTAAAAGCCCTGACTTAATATCACAAACAGTAAACATGATCAATTCTGCTATGTGGTGTAAATTAGACTAGTTCTGTTCAAGGAAATGAAGTAAATTTAGTGGAGCAACTGAGCTAAGAATTTTGGTCGATGACGCTAACCTTGAAATTGTTAGCAAAAGCTCGATGTACAGTATCCTGGCTTACTATGGATAAAGAGAAGACCATCCCTGAAAGGTGAAAACAGGCATATCTCAAATGACCAGTAGTAGGTGAGATGGGAAGTTATGGCCTTTTGATCAATGGAAGAAAACATCCCAGTTATCTGTGAAAGTCTGTTGCACTGTTCAAATGACAGAAGGTATTGTACGGCAGTGCTAGAAGACATTCCTAAGGATTGTTAGCATAATACAAGAATACGGATTCCACTCCTTTCATCCTAAATGTGTAATTAAACTCTTTAGTACTCTTCAGTAATGTAAATTTGTCTTTATTATATGTAATATTACTCTAGTAAAGACCACCTCACAGGAAATAAAGGCGGCAACTAGTCAAACAAAATAAGAAAGAGGCATAGGGTGAATTTCTGATCCCTCTGAAATTTATGCCAAGGACATACTGCTAATGACTTCTGATGTTCATCTGCACGTGTGTAGATTCAGAGACTCTCACATTGTTTCAGTAAAGAAGGAGGAAATGTCTGAGTCAGAGAAACTTTATCTATCTGCTGATAATCTGTTCATACTATGGAGTGGAGGTAGTTAAACTGTCACACCATAAGAATACCAAAGGTAGATTGAGGTGATTAATGAACAGCCTGTATTTGAGGCCTGTGTGTAGTAACATCCCCATTGCCATTTACATAGAGCTGAACACTTCAGGTAAGATGTGGGACAATGTCTAGAGTTGGGAAGAATCGGGATTTTCACTTCCAAATTCATCCAGTCTGTAGGAGGTTGAGATAGCAATGGAAGACGGCTGGTTTGGTAGGAACAGAAGGTCCTAGAGAAAGGGAAAGAAGTCTGGACAATGGTTTTGGTTGAAGGCAGTGGAAAAGGCTTTAGCCTTGGTCTATATGTTCTGGCATACAGACATTTGTGCAAAAAGAAACGAAACTACCCATATAGTGGAAATTGCCATGCTTCTTATAGAGTCTGGCCTTAAAAAGGTTCCTACCTCAACTGGGTGAAAACCATCATTTTCAGCTTCATTTTCCCTCTGAACATCAGCTTCAGCACTTGTGAGTCAATGTCCTGTGAAAGGAATTTCCCTTCACTTAAAAAAAAATCAGCTAAAATATCTCCTGGCAAATATATTGAGCGAACCCAGTAATGATTTTCGTTTGCTGATGTTCACCCAGTAAAGAAAGAAAGCGGCACCCTTCCTCTCAAAGGAAATGAAGAACTCTGTTCTCAGTATGGGGGTGTACGGGGAAAGCTAATTACTTTTTCCATGCCAGGAGAGAAATGACATGTGGCTAGAAAGAAATGTGAATTCTGGTGACCCTGTGACCTCTGCAGAGACGTGACCTTGGCCTGTAACGAGCTGCACTTTGTGGTGGGGTGTGCGCACAGTGCAGGGGGCACAGGCTCAAAGGCAAAGAGAAAGAAGTACAGCTTGGGAACCAGAGAAAACCAGCACAGAGGAAAGGGCATGACATGAAGTAGTCCATGTTTCTGTATGGCCATGCTTCCTCAAGCCAGAAATTCACTAATTGGGCCTGAAATAATTTTGATTTTTGTGAAGTTTGATTGTGGCTTAACCATTGTAAAATACCCTTTTCTAAAGTGGTACTTAGAAAAACTTTTACCATAAAGAAGTAAACAAAGCACTGTTCTTGTTCCTTTGGCTCTGAAACATTATTTCCAGCTTTTAATCGTTATTTGAGAACCTTCTACTTCCCTACCACTGGCAACTGTCATTTGTAAATTGATTTTTCCCCCCGATGCTTGGCTTGTCCTTTCAGCTCCAGTCCTCTACAACTGGCCCCCATGGTAGTTTTGTACCAGTAGATTACTGACAGACCTGGGAACAGAGCTCTCAACACCCCACTCTTCACCCACTGCTCTCAGGGCGATGCCTCTTCGTGTTCACGTAGCATTGCCAGCACGCTGGTGTTCCTGCTGTTGTTGGAGTGTGGCTTTCCGTGAACATATGTGGCTGGGGCTGGCAGTTGGAGAGAGAGAGTAGGACATGTTTCTTTATTAGCTCTTGGGGACTGCTGTTCTTTTTCTCTTAGGTATTTTCCAGGAACATTTTTCCCCCAGTAACAGCAAAGATACTTTTATAGTCAGACCCTTTTCTGCCCTCACAGTGATAAAAAGGCAGTTTAGTTAGGATTATCCACCGTTTGTTGGATTATTGCATTCAAAATTGTGAGAGAAAGTATCAACATAGGAGGAAAGCTTCACACAATAGTTAAACAAATATGTGGAAAAATGTATTTAAACTTCTGTTTAAATACAAAAATACAGAACAAATTACATCCTGAAATACAAAACACAATGGTAACTCCAGAGACAAGGATGCAAAGAGGAGAGAACACGGTAGATAAAAGATAATTTAAAAGAAAGAGTAAAATTGCTATTTTACAGGAGGACAATAGTAATTCATTAAAATATTTATAAAGACCACAAAATCTACTATGCAAAAAAGACCACTCAAGGAATTTTCATACAAACTACAATATAACGATATTTATATAATTCTAGTATTCTGTTTGGTTTTCAAGACTTCTGTGTCTCACATGCCTAAGAATCAGACACTGGAACCATGTCTGCTAGGAAATCTTCCTTATACTCTGTAAAAGGTCAGTAAGTGAATAGTTTTTAATGAATTAGTAGAAAAAGAATTTAACTTTATCACAAAATAGCCTCTGCTTAAATGAAAACAAAATTAAAGCTTCAATATTTATTCTGCGTCATCTAGTCCTCATTACTGCAAATATATTTGACTTTATTACATAAAAGGCAGAGAAAGGTCCATTTACTTCTAAAATGAGTAAATGTCTCTGTTGCATGTTGTAGATATAAAACTCTCTTGCTTATCTCCATCGTAAAGAGAGTTAACAGCAAAGTTACTTGCTGAAGTTGCTCTATCAAGGGATATAGAAGATTCACTCCTCAGGTGAATAGCTGTGAAAGTCTCCTTTTAGATTGACCTCAGATACAATAACCCTTGTCTTCCCTTCCTTCCTTCCTTTGCCGAGCTTCAACCAGGCGCCTGATGGGATAGTCAACAATCTGTCCTATTGACCAAAGACCTTCCTGAGTTTTCATATATTGAACTATTTATTCTTGCATTTTTATATATTGAACTATTTATTCTTGCATTTTTATATATTGAACTATTTATTCTTGCATTTTTATATATGCCCTATGTATTATATTGATGAACTTAATTCCAAGGTTTAAAGTTACATATACCCTTTGCGAAACTAAGGTCTGAAAAAAACCCTACCAACCAACAAAAGCTGGAATAGAAAGGAAATATTTGTTTGTTTCTGTGTTATGAGATAGTTATTTTAATTTTATTTATTTGTTTTTCAAAGAACACGAAAGTGTTCATGGTAAATCAGACAAAAACCTCTAGCTTAATTAAAAAAAAAATAGGAACACAATTGCTAGACCTGTTTGAGGTGGTCATTCAATGATCCAAACCTGTAGGACTGAGATAAATTACTTGCGGTAACATTTTCCTCTTGGAAAATCACAGATGAGACTAAATGAGACGTTTTATATATATAGTAGCAAACAGTCATAGGTACATTTCATTTTGAAAGTCCCATCTGTCTTGCAGCCCAAACAGTTTTTGACAACACAGAATGATTGCTGCACTTCACATTATATGAAAAGGCAGTAAGAGTTGATATACACCAGGGCTCTAAACATCAGAGCTCTATTTTACTATACTGAGCATTTATTCTAAGGAAGTGGGTTAAAAAAAAGGGAAGAAAAGATAGATTAATAATTTATAGTCATTACCCTAAAAATATGATCAAGATTTGATGTCAAGACTCTGAATTACCTAATCCCTAGAAGGATCATCTGATTCATAAATTCAAGCTGTTGCATTTTTTTTCATAGAAAAGTAAACAAAATGCATGAATGTGATTTATCGTTTGATCACATTTTAATTTACTGCATTAAAGCTGCAAATATTAAGGGAACTCAGCCTGTGTACTTCTTGGAGCCTGATTCAGCATGCATCTTAAAGCTAACTGTGTGTGGCAATCCACAATCAGTAAGGTTTAAATTAATAATATAGACTTAAATACTACCATCAAAGCAAAGAGTTAATTGGTTTCCTATTTGGAGTATGACACTGAAATGCCACAAGAGCTCAAAATAATTGTTACCATCACCAGGAAAAGAAGTGTAGAGTTTATCCAAGATTAAAGAGGGATTAGTATGTTGTCTTATTGCTTAATAAAGAGCTACCAGCAGTATGCTCAGTCACAGCTACAAAGACCTTCCTTATCAAGGCACTCACAATTACTTCATCTACTGTATAAAGAAACACTTATTTCTAAGATTCAGTTTATGCCTCTGAGCAGACACTTGGCTGGGTCCTATGCATTACAAAATCACATACAACAGACAGAAGCATGTTATCTATAATCCCCCCAGAAGGATCACTTACATGACTCTGAAAGGCAAACAGAAGAGATATTTTTCCTTTAAATAACTCATAAAATTCTACTGTAGATGATTTTAGCCCATTGAATCCATTCAGGAAAGAATTGTCTACTGGGTATGGAAGATGATTTTGTATCAGACAAAAGAATCATATTTTCTTTGCAATAATGGGTATCTCTGGAATGCTTGCATGGTTGTAAAGGAATCCAAGATCCACCACGGGGAGTAATTTCTGGTACTGGTCAGTTTGCTGCAGGAGAAAAGTCAAGGTCTCATCCCCATTACACCCTTGTGTGGCTTTGCAGGCTTTGGTTTGCCTTGATATAATCAGTATTACCGAGGATGATGCACTGCTGACTAAATGACAATTGTTTGCTCCTTTTGGTCCCCATGCTGGCAGCTGGGGGGATTGATCAAAGCAATTTGGACTGGAATGAGGGAGCAATTGCGTGGGCCTCTTCAGATTTCTGAAATGTTGTTTCTAGTGGTTGGCACCAGAGTTTTCCTTTGAAATTTTTGCTTGCAGATGCAAAGAAGGATGGTAGCTAAGGAAAACCAACAAAATAAATCTGCCTCCTTAGCATTCTGGCTTTGCAACAATGCTCTGGAAGGGCTTGAATCTCCATAGAAGAACAGAATAGATAAAGATGAATTTTAGTATTTGATGTAATCCGAACCAATGTACTATGCTACAGCTCAGCATGTCCTGGTAGACTATAACAGAGCAAGTTATAAAGGAAGGCAGATACAACATCCGTTTTTCACATTCTTAATGAACGGTGTGAATTCGTTGCTTTCAGAATAACAGATGATTTAATTGAATCTGTATAATCTAATGCAATCAATCTCATTTAACTAAATGTCACACATCCCTTTTCACCAAGAGGCAGTTTATGTACACACACCAAGGAGCAGGACCAATTTCTGAAACCCTTACTAGTGTGAGATCAGTTTTCATGAGTTGCCCAGAAAAAGCAGTGCATGTCTATTTTCTTGCTAACTTAACTGCTAAAAACACTGCCTTCAAGAAACATTCAAAAGGCAGAGAAACAGAATTATAAACAGAGTCTAAGAGCAGAGAAACAGAATTATAAAAAAAATTATAAAAAAAAGAAAGAAAAAAACCCTCTACTTACTATACTCAACCTGAGTTTTAAGCAAAGCAAAAGGTAGGATTGAACAGACTTTTAAGACTTTTTTTTTTGTTGTTTTTTTTTTAGCCCCAGTGAGTAAATTGCAGTTTTCAGGGGCCAAGCACAGCTTTCAGCTTTGGTGTATTTCTAAATTTTCCATCATCTATTTCATACATCTTGCAACAGTCTAAGCGCTGTTATGACTATGACAAGCATTCAGTACTCATAGATGAAATCCAGAGGGTTTACCTACACAGGTCTCACATCAGCAGTTTGTAGTGTCTCCTGCCTGTAGAGGTGCAGGGGCAGGAGGGCAGCATCCTCCCTGGTCCCTGCCCCGTGGCTCCTATCTCCTCGGCTGCCTGCAATTCACACACTCTTGCCACTCACGTCCTCTGCTTCTGTTACTGAGAAGCACGGATGGTTTAATTGCTAAACCTTTGTCAAATGATGCACTGCAGGATATGGGATGGAGGGCTCTGCCCAGGCAGGTAGGTAGGTTTGTGGCCAAGGCTGTCTTGTCTCCACCACAGGAACAAGCAGGCTTTTGATACCACCAGGAAGCCATTGGAGTGATAGTTTTTTCCTGTGCTGTGCCAGATTTATTATAAGATGCCAATGGCTGAGCACTGGCTTTCATCTAGCACGGACTTGTGTTCAGTGTGCTACATAGGTGTACCATCCCCTGCTTCAGTAAGCAAGCAGTATTATTAAATAAGTTTTCCAAAGCAAACAAATGCAACTGATTATTCTGCAACAAAAACATAAGGAGTGTTTCTTTGTGGCATTTTCCTGCAAAGTAGAATCTGTAGGACGTAAAACTTGGAAATTAATTTGTTTAGCTGTGTTAAGGCACCCAAAGAATTCCACTGAGTATTCATGGTAGTTTTAATATTCATCTAGTTTTAACTGAAAATTAATCCTATCAGAAGGATGTGAAGTGAGGGAAAATCCTTAAAAAAGAAGTGACTTGGGAGCTTAAATTTCTGGTCTAAAGAGCTAGGTAGAGTAAAATATTTGAAGGCATTTTGGCACCTAAATTTGCTTTGCTTTAACGATATGAGACCTACATTTATGTACCCTAAAATGCAGTAAAGCGCATAAGTATGTTTTCAAAAGAGATCTTGGAACCTAAACCTCATTACGGGAGAGAGTCGCTTTTGAAAATAAAACACAAGATTCTTAAATCACTCTGTAATTTTGAAAATAAATCTGAGATCATAAGTGACCCCAGTTGCCTTAAACCTCAATCTAGAGAATGACACCACTAGTTGCATTTTACAGTTCTCCCTAATTAATTGTCATTTTGTGTCAATTCACAAGGAAGAACAAAACTCACAGAAGTCATCATTTCTGGCCTATGCCTTACTTAAAAGTTCTTTCATTTTCCAGTCCCTACTTACCTTTTGAAATTTGACAGGCTCAGAGAACAAGAAAGTAGGGGAATAAGTGATCAAAAGATGCTGATTTATGTTCTAAAGCATTTGAACATTTTTAAGACCTTCAAGAGTACAATTTAACGTGTCCCCAGGTGACTTTAGTTTACACAGCCAACCCTTGCAACACAGATAATCTAGGCAGACGTTGTCTTTGGCAGCATTACAGGACTACATTTCACAAAACTGGCCTGTTTGTTAACTGTTTTTCACTGTTTCAGACAGCCACTCATGCATTATTTATGGCATCAGACATTGCTATATGTTTTCTTTCACCTTCTAGTTGATTACAGAAACGTAATTGTGGCTAGCAGAAAAGGAATGGAAATATTGCAAATATAGATTTAGTTCTCCTTTGTGTCTCTTATCTTTTTCAGGGTGTGTAGGAATATTTGGTTTGGGGGTTTGCTTGGGTTTCTCTTTGGCTTGAGTCACTATTAGAAGTATAGTCATAAAATATTTCATTCCATGGAAGAGCTTCTGAACCTTTGAATAGTAACTAACTGAATGGGCTATTAATCTGTGGTGTGCAGAAATCCAGGATGGTTGCCCTGTAACCATCCGCTTATTTGCAGTTTACAGGTTAGGTTATCTGAATAAAAAGTCTGGGATCTACTTATTTTCTTGCAGTTGTTTACACTCCTCCCCTCCCACCAGCATCCCAAAAATATACATGGAAAAAAAAAGGTGCTGGCATTAATCTGAGAAACACCTAGACACTATTAGCACAAACAGAAGGAGCACTTTTGCAGGCTATCAGCAGAATGACTTATCCATTTTTATCTACTTACCCAGTTTGTCGAGAACAAATTACACTGGGGGGGGTGGGGTGAAAACTGAGTAAATTTGGGTTGATTCATCACCTGTCCTACCTTGCAGATCAATCAGTTAATAATTTCATTGACCTGGAGGATCATTCAGAACAGTATATTTAATTCAGGCATGCATTTAGTTTAATTAAGGTTTGAAGTTACAGTGCTCTGCTGGCAAAGAGATATTAAATCTGTTTTCGTTCCGCTTTCCATTCACCGTGTGAATTTCCTCTACTTGATATCATTCATAAAAGATCTTTTATTTTAAATTAGCTAAATTGCCTGCTGCTTCTGTGAAATTCTGCACCTTTCTTTGGAATAAGAACCACGTGAAAATCTTTCTGCATCATTTGATGAATGCGCTGAAGTATTAGGCCTCTCAGACACTTCACCAAATAGGGTTGGGGGGGGCACACAATCTTGGGAACCAGCTATTTGAAAACTGTCTAAGAGAGTGCAAATGATCTGGTGCAGAGATGTAACTGAGAAAGGACACAAGTGCTAAGGGGCTGTCAGAGAGCAGAAACTATAGAGCCAAGGGCTTTTCATGAATATCTCTTGCAATGGCATGGCAAGGAATAACCCTCACTAGTATCAAGCTTGTGGCCATTTTCTCTAAATGATACAGGGATTTAAATTTAGATTCAGAAAAAAATATTAAATATGTATTGAGATTACAGTAAATAAAATAACCAACAATTAACATCAGTCTGTCATTCAGCTGATCTGGAAACTGAGAGTTACAGGTCTGTGATAATCAACATGTACAATGAAAGTCGACAGGGCTCCACAAGCTGCCAGAATTTGGTCCCACAGATGATGGTAGAACATTTGGGGATACTTTTGCTTGTGTGCTCTTCTGATAGTACTGTTTTCCTGGCAGCTACTACCTCTTTTTTCCCTTGTGTAACTGACTCTCATGTTTCAAACCCCTACAAGTTTGCCACAGGTTGAAAGCTGTGTTCATCTTGTGCACCACACTGTTGAGTGTCAACAATGTCACTTAACCTGGCCTGAGAGCCTCTGAGGTGTGTGTCCATGCAAACCTTCACAGTGATGCAGAAAAGCTGGATTTACACCATTTCTCTCTGACTGTGGCTATCAAAGGATAGTTCATCATCACCTTTATGAGATATACCTTAATTTAATGGGAAGAATCTTATTGAAACACTGGTTGATATTGCCAACACATCTTAACTTCTGAAGGGCAATGGTTTGAGCTTTGCAGACGTATCTTTTAGGCCTGCCTTGAGGTCTAAACAGTCCATACATGTTGCAAGACTATGGTTAGGAATAGGACATTTTTCTTGCCCCCCTATCTCCTGGCACAACTTGATGTGCTCCAGGAGGTTCAGTCATACACTGGTCTGCCAATCAGACAGCACATTAAGATTTTCCTCTGCTCTTGGTTTCCATGTAACTGGCCAGCCTCTTCTTTTGGTAAACTGCCAGGCTTGGAGATCCAAAAATGCTCCAGTTATGAGTGAATGATCTTTATTACTTGTGCTAGGGCCATTACAGTCTCTGAATTGCATTTGTGTTAAGTAGTACGCTTTCAAAACAGTGAATACTTGAGATGCATAGAAGTTCCCTGTTTTAGAGAAGATCAGGTACCTGCAAAGGCAGGAGTGTTCAGGAGGAAGAGTTACATTGGACAGCTAGCCATTTCACTCTCATGTGTTTCCTCAGTGTATTAACTTAAAAAATCTAGACACCAGATCTCTTCTGTTATTAAGAGATCGTTACCCCTCTGGGACTTACAGCCAGAGGATCTGGGAATTCATTTGCTTTGAATTAAGGCTTTACTTCAGCTGCTATGGTTTCAACTAGCAAATTGGTTAATGGGTCTGTAGGCAGACGCAGGACTCTGACAAGGTCCAATACCATATCCATCATTCACTTGCTGTGTGATTGAAAGCACTTTTTGTTCTGGTGGTATGGAATGCAGTGCGCATGATTTGATTATGCTAGTTTTCCTCCTTTCTTTCTTTTCTATAATTTACTTGTAGAGGCTGTTCCAACAGTCCTGGATCCTCAGCCTTCATGTGGGTGACAGCATAAGGGACTGGCCACATGTAGGTTTTGGATGCCTGAAGGGCTGTATAGTGAAACTTGTAGTCACTTTTATTCTTCACTTTGATTTATTTAGGTACCTGTGGAAATCTCCATCACAGATAAGCCCCATTGTGTTATATACCTATATCATAAAAAATGACATTCCTATTGTTTTCAAGGTGTTACCTGAGAAACCTCAAGAGATTAATTGCCAGCTGGAGAAAACAGTTGCAAAATAATTTCATCCAAATGTTAGTGTCTTTACTGTTCATTGCTAAGACATGAATTTTACCAAGGAACAGATACATCTGATGTTGGTATTTTGGTTTCAGAAGGATGAAGTTCGAGAGACGCAGGTCTGGTTTGAGAGCACATCCTTGAAAAGCCCGTTTGCTGTTTGGAACGTTATTTCCCCCCAGTGTGGAGAAGGGCTGGGCAGCACACGATACATGCTATGGCTGTCATGGCACACAGGGGACATGTCTCTCTCAGTGACTATTAACTTTGCCCTTCACTCTTCTATTTGTTTTCTTATTTTAGTTGGCTGAAAATCTGATTGGAGGACAGAGACCATGGTTGAAAAGTGTATTACTGTGTGTGGAAGCATAGGTAAAAACTACCCAGTTTTTTTTCCCTTCACAAACTGTGCAAACCCACTATTTTCAATTTTGCAGTTTGCTCCATGAAAAACTATACTGGGTCTGCATTAATTCTGTCCACTAATATCTGAAAAAGCACTAAATATGTGATTTTAGTGGCTTTTTCCCTTTTCAGCTAAGTCTAGTTTTTGTATTTCTGCAGTGCTTAAATTTCCGCTTGAGCTAGGTATTTCCCCATTCACAGAACAAACTTCTTTTTCCTTTACATTTTGACGCATGCTTCTTCCAAGAAGCCTCACACTGCTCAATAACAAAAAGATACTTGGAAGAAAAAGATGTGTCTGGAGTGCCTGGAGTAGTGCAGGACTGTTCCCCAGATGTGGGCCTCTGGGGCAGAGACCCTCTCTCACTCAGGGTATATATACAATGTCATTGCTTCCCATTTAATGACCTCACATCAGTCCTCCCTCAGTATCATTCTTACCTCATCTCACTGTGAGTTTGTTCTTGTTAAGGGCCTGATCCATCAAAGCACTTAAGCACATGGTTGTGGGTTGTAAACCCACTAGGGTAAGTACCTTGACTTTTTATAACCCTGTAAAGTGTGTAAAGTGTGTACCTATGGCACTATAAAAGATGGGTTTAAATGATGTCTGTGATAAGAGCTAACCTTTTCTGTTCAGCACTTATTCTCCTCTGTAACACAAGAAGTTTCTGCACTTTGTGTTGCATATATTTCAAACAAGGCTGGTTTTGACAAATTGACTGTTTCTTTTTTAGTTCTGTCTTTTTTGCGCCTGTCTAAAAGAGTGTCTACACCTAATAAATTTTTGAGATATTCTTGCTTATCTCTATTCCTCAAAAAACTGTTTAGATTCTGTTAGACACCCTGAAGGATTACTTAATACTTAATTTTTTTTAGTTCAGCTTCTTAAAAGACTTAAAGCAAAGTAAGAAAACAGCACCATCACAGTAGGCTCAAACCCTTTCCCTGCAGACACCACCACGGGTAAGTCTTAAGTTATATCCTGTTCTGAGAACTGAATTTGGTCCAGTGCAGAATTTTAGTTTCTGTAAGTACTGGAAATAAAAAAGTAATTAAACGTCGGCATATTCCTTGTGTACTATAAATATATTAATAAAATAGGCAAAGGAAATCAACTCCTAAATTATTAGCAGTAGTAAAATGCTGAATATTGAAACACAGTTTAATTTATTCATTTATAATTTTTATCAGGCTAAAATAGGCCTCTAGGAGCAATTTAAACATTACAATAATGCAATTGTTCAGTACAGTCAGCAGTTAGATACACAGCTATTTCTGTACAAAAACAAATAGCAGGCTAGTGGCAAAGTCCCATGTTTCAATGTAAATTGATGATGAATTTACACAAAGCCAGCAGATTGTTCTCTCATCTCTTTTATGAACAGGCAACTTATGTATTTCACTGTGAAAACTACTGGGCAGTGAACCAATGCAGCTGATCTGGTTCAGTGCCCGCAGAAAGAGAGTCAAGCTCTAACTCTAAAGCTTCTGGGTAACCAGTGTATCTCTAAGTTAGCATATATAAGGTGTAAACTTCCTAACCCCAAAATGAACTTAGATGTTGACTATCTATCTGCCTTGGATGTACTTTAGAGAAAACTTGTTAAGCCCAAGGCAAAACATAACAAATAGATGTCATGTATTAATAGCAGAGACAATTGGAAATCTTTTAGTCTATGTATTAGATTGTACATCTGCAAAAGCAAGATTAGGAGGTAGGTATTTCGAAGCTAGGACTATGAGGGGAAAGTTTTTGCTGAGTATTTCCTTATATGAAAAAGTGCTCTCAGTTCCAGTCTGCTGTACAGGGCAGATGACGTGCCTCACAGTCATCATTAAAGTGACATTAACCCACTGAAAATTTCCAAAACTGCTGTAGTGCAGATCCAATCCGTTTGAAATTCAGCAACCTTTCTCAACTTACATTTACAACTACAAGGAGCACCCATGGCGGAGGAAAAAACCTGAAATATTGTGTGTCTAATCCAACATACTGCTGCTTTTCACATCTCAAAGGACTTCAAGCAGTACTTCTTTTCTGGAGCACTATTCAAAAGTACTGAGAGGAGTAACCTGCTCCTGTTATACTCAAAGGTCTAACTGTCTTTTGGAAGACTTTTGATATCAAAGTAGGGAAAAAGTGAGTGGATCAGACATCT
The DNA here is from genome assembly GCF_047370975.1 of Nipponia nippon. NCBI lineage: Eukaryota > Metazoa > Chordata > Aves > Pelecaniformes > Threskiornithidae > Nipponia > Nipponia nippon. The sequence goes on along the minus strand of NW_028262369.1, from coordinate 75,518,166 downwards.
GAATAGTGTCCTTGGTGAAGCTGTAGCTTGATATCCTGCTTATGTCCAGTTTGGGAGGGTTTCCTCCAGAAACATAGGATCATAAGATAATGAAGGGTTGAAAGGGACCTCAGGAGGTCTCTAGTGCAACCTTCTGCTCAAAGCAGGATCAGTTCTGAGGTCAGACCAAGTTATTCAGGGCTACATCTGGTCTGGTTTTGAAACCTCCATGGATGGAGCCTACACAACATCTGGCCCACCTACTCCACTGCTTGACTGTCCTTACGCCATGCTGAGTCCAGAGCCACTGTAGGGAATAGTGCCAGACAAAAAATCTCATTTCACAAACTGCCTCCAAACCACATTGAGTAAAGGGATGCCTTTCGTGCTGTACAGCCTGTATTATCTTTCCATGAAAGAAGGGGCGAAGTCTGCTGAGACTGGGAACACAACAATGAACTATGGCTTTCAGTAGAGGCTGTCTCAACACTTAAGCAAACTATATTTGTTACTGTAAATTCATATTTTGAGCATTTCTTCTAAACCGGAAGAGCTAGAAAGAGTTGTTTCCAATTACCTTAAATTCTAAGGTCACCCCTTGAGAGCCAAAGCACAAAGTTACAGATTTAGGCCTTAATCTGATCTGATCTCAAAAGCATCTGCCTCCAGTGAAGAGAGCATAGCAGTGTCTGGACATTAGCTGAACTTCTGCAGAATCTGCTAAGGGTTACCCCATTTCATGGGCGGAACGTGTCCTGTGGACATCGCTCCAGTGTCATCCTCAGGGAGATGTTTATAATATAACATTATAATGTTATAATATAACATTTTTTAATAAACAGCTATTTTAAGATTTTATTATTGTTTTAAAAAATGTTTTTAATTCAAGCTTTATTAAGATATTTTCTATCTTATGCTGCCTATCAGTCAGGTGTCTTTCTACTACAGATTTATTACTCAGGGCTCAAAGACAGAAAAACTGAACACTAACAATTCGCTGTCAATAAAGGTGGCATTAAACTTGTTTCTAGACCAAAAAATCTCGTAAAATATGTTGTATCCTCATGGAACATAAACCATTAAATGGACTTCTAATACATTGTAAGATGTCAAAAAATTATTTACAGTCTTAAATACATATTGCACACAAAGAGAGACTTGTTTATTTGTAGAGATTGCATAGTTTAGTTTTCAACAAGGAATATAATAAAGCCTAACTGAGAAGGGCAATCAAGAAATCTGTGAAACCTTGTTTCACTGTTTCCATAGTAACCTCCTTAATAAGCTAGTAACCTTGGTTAGGGACAACCCTATAAGCAAATATAAAAATGTAAATGTAAAAATTTCTCAGTAATAATGAATGCACTCTCATTGTTTGGCGTTTTGTATTGCTTTCACAAATATCTTGACTCTTTATTAGTTTCCTTGTTATCTTTAAGAAGCAAAACCTGAAGCAAAATATAACAACCTGCCTTACCCATCGCTCTCAGTATTTAAAAAGGCATGTTTCAGGTACAGTACATTTACTTAGGATTTAACTATGCTGACAGGAAAAAAAAGGATAACAAAACTCAAATACTAAAGGAACTGACTTGCGTGTTTGCCCAGAAAATGACCAAAGCCTTTTCAAGAATACTAAAACTGCAAATTTGGGAGTTAACACTAGCTGCAGAATCACTTGCCCAGCTCCCTGCTCCTAGCAGATCCAGCTTTCAGATTTTGCAAAGGCTGCAGCCAAGAAGAGACAGAGCCACTTGATTTGGTTTTGCACAACCATAGAAAGAGGACTGAAAAATTACGATTCGAATCAAAAGTTCTCCAAGTTCAGGGAAGCAAACATCAGGGTTTAGGTTTAAACTATTTGCACCCATTTTTTGATGAGGTGAGATGTGGAGTGCCCTCCTCTAAAGCAGTGTTTCTTAGACTGACCTGCAGAGCCCTGAGCAGTGGTCCACAGCCACGCTAAGATATAATTACTTGCAAACAGATCAGTTGTGTACAGCTGTGCGAGTGGTACACAAAATGAGAGGGGCTAGCTGTGTCAGGGCCCTGCAGGGGGGCTCCCGTCCCACTCCAGCCAGCAGCAAGGCAGCTGGGGGGGCACTGGGGCAGCCCCAGCCCTGGGCATCGGGTACCCCTCTGGGTCAGGGACAGGCAGAGGCTGTGCTGGGATGTGGGCCCGTGGGGGGGCCCGGCACAGTGGGGCGCATGGGGAGCTGGAGACCGGCCCTGCTGTGGCATTGCTGGGTCAGGGGCTGCCAGGCCCCGGGGCTGCCATGGGGTCCTGGGCTGTGGGCTGGGCAGGGACAGACAGGCCCATAAGTGCCCTCAAGGCCCTGACAGACTGAGGGTTTTGGGTAAAAAGTTTCAAACCATTAACCAAAGGGGAAAAAAGCCCTACCCTTGGAGTATTTTACCACACCTAGAACTAGGAAGCATCAGAAGAATAAAAATCGACATGATATTTTTATGACCATTATAGAGTCCCTCAGTACCTGAGTGCTTTGTAGTAGGTGCCAAGCAAACACAAGATGACATAAAGTCCTTGCTTGGACAGGTCATCCAGTTAAGGCCCCAGTTCTGCACAAAAGGCACATGCTTCAGCATCCTAAAGCAAGGTTGTGGCTAAATGCCATAAGCCATGTAATTATTTTTTTTCTTCTGAGCAATTCATAAATGGATAATGCACAAATGTTATTTCACTGGAGACAAGATAGCTACCAGCTATGATACCAGGTACAATCCTTTTCAAAGTTAATAGTCATTATTTTTAACACGTCTTATTGACTTCTAATAATCTCTGAGGGGATTAATACCTAAGAAAGTATGTATGTGTTGATGATAGAAAGCAGAATGAAGTGTACTGATTTATTGCAACTCTTCATTAAGTTTAAAAGCATTCCACTGTGATGAAGACATCAACCATAGGCTGTGGTATTTTCACACTGCAAAGGAATAGTTAAGGGCAGGAAGACAAAAAAAGAAAGCAAACAATGTTTTAACTTGAATTCAAGCCAGATTTCACAAAAACAAGACCCTATTCAAATCCAAAGAAGTAAAACACGTTAAAAGTATCCACCACTTTTCCCTGTTAGAGGCACGGATGAAGAATACTTGCTATGTATGCACTAAAAATTTTACTAGGTAGGGTAATAGCATAAAGATAAGTACGTAACTGAATTTCCTGTAAATACTCGAATCTGGATTCTCTTTCTCTATTACCTACAATGATATAACTTTGTTGATTTCTGTGGAATTAGATTTAAACCACCAATTTATGAGACAGAACAAGAAGGACCTTTTCATATTTTTTGCTCAGTAAAATTCTCATTTAAATTTTTAAATTAAAAAGATCAGTTCAAACTCAAAAAATCAGATCAAGAAATAATGTGAAGTTTTAGGTTATATAACAGTTATGATAAGGTTTATTTTGGAGCTTATTTTTAGTAAGTTGGCAGAATAGAATTACATACTACAGCTGTAGGTTTTGGACACAGGCAGCACAAAAGCAGAACAAAAAGCTGACCGCTCTTTACCAAGGAAAATGGAGGTATTGTAAACTTCTAATTCAAAAGGAAAATTCCTCTTAAGTCCAGTGGGATCAAGATTTCATCTTGCGTTCCTAATTATTTCCTGGTGAGTTTTACACATGCAAATATTACCAGCAAAAGTCAGGTCATTAACGCAAGTACCTCAACATTGAAAAATACTGAATGCATGTTTGTTTCCCAAATGACACGTGGCCCTGCAGTCTGTGCATATATGTGTCCCCATGTAACAGAGCTGAAATTCTTCATAAGCATTATCATCAGTCATCTTTCTCAGAGGAAAATGAGCACAGTATGTCATTATGTCTAGGACTGTATCACGGTTTGGCTACTAATGGGCACTGGGCCAAACTCCAGAAAAAAAAATTGATGATATTTATTTTGGAAGCCTCTCAAAACAGGGGCTCTCTCTTTTGTGGTACTTAGCACACTGTCAGCACTTACAAATCAAAAAGAAATAATTCAAATTCTCATATTCAGTTTTGGCAAAATGTTTTGAATACTTATCTGAAGAGGATTAGATCTAATTAGACAGCTGCATCTCTCCTGACTTAGAGCCTGGGTCGCTCCTGCCCCCAGCTTTTGATAACACATCATCTTCACTGGGCCTCCTTGCTCCAGAGACCCTCTCTCCAAAGTGTGAGGGGACATTTGCAGAATCCTCAAATACAAATGCTGCCTTGTGCCCATCCAGAACTTTTACTTGCCAGTTTATTCAGACAAAATTCTTCTAAGAGTATGTAGGACCTCATCCACATCAGTATGCTGCTCCTGACCATCCCAACAGTTATCTTCATCTCCAGTCATACCTCGTTCCCACTGGCACCATTCACAAGGGGAACACTCCATCCCTCCTCCAGCTGGCCACTATTACGCTTACAGAAGGATCTCAGCACATCTATGGAGCAGAGCTCAACTTGATGATTGGACTTGGAGTGTACTATTAAAGTCATCATATTGCTTTGTTGTCCAGGAACCTTAATAGGTTTGGGGTTATTTATGCAGGAGAGAACAGCTTGCATATTTTCTTCCCAGCTGCATATGATATAACTTCAACATTACTACCTGAATATGCACTTTCACTTTTTGTCAAAGTGTGCATTTAAAAAGTATTTCTACATCTGTGTTCTGATCGTTTACTGTCAGGTCTAACAGCCCCTCATATTTCTGTACATGAGTTCAGAAGAGAAATTTTTTGGACTCTTAGTTCACCCTGAGGTGAACAATTGCTTGTAGAGTTACTGTGTGCCCTATATATGCAGACTGAGGTTTTTAGAATCATAATGAAGTACTTGTAATACAGCAGTGCAATCCCAGATTTTATCTACAGGCTGTGCATCAAAATAGATCTGAAATTCATCCCTCTGTCTCATAACATTCCCTTGGAAAATATTAGATCACAAAAAGTATTCCCAGTAGAGCAATCTTCCAATTTTTCTGCTGCTGTAGATGCTGTCTCAGTCATTCTGTAGCTTCTGGTTAATAAGTCATAAAGCCTGTCATGATAAGTGTGTATGTCTTTTCTGCCAAAATATTTTTATTTATAGTTCCCAGAATAGAAAAAACTACCATGTGAGAAGTTGCTACAGAAAGTTGCAATAGATCCTCTTTCATCTGAACTATGCTTTTCAGAAGCTATTTCAGAGGAATAAGAGTCATCACAGTCCTAGACTAGATCTCTTTTTCTAGGGTTATGGCCTCAGAGGTTTGTTTTTTTTTTTTCTTTCTGAGTACACTTACTAGAAATTACTTTGTTATTGATCTTCAGTACTAGGTTTCCACCCACCTTCCTTTTGGTCCACTTTCCTATAGTTTCTGAGGCCTTAGTCACTGGTGGCTAGTGGAAGTCCTTTTCTGGCAACTTCAGCAAATTCTGAAGTGATCTATCTCTATCTGGAAAACCTCAATGCTTCTTCTCTTCCAAAAGCTGATATTTGAAAGAATATTGTATCTTATAGCTATTAAATAGGCTCTTAGGCTTTTATATAATCTGCAGATAAGGAGTTTCCATCCCTGCAAGCCTGTAAGAACAGAGTAGACAAGCATCTATTAAAAATGACATGGATACTCCTGCTTTGAAGTAGGACAGTGGACTCCAACACCCTATTTTCTGTGTTGTAATCGCTTTGACCAGCTTCCAGCACCAATAAACAGTTTTCTTCCTTCCCACAGATTGCTCCAGCAAGAAAGAAAGACAGTATTTCCAGAGGAGACAGTGAGACCATACAGTCTATGACAGAATTCATAAAATGTCAAGGCTAGTATTGCGCCCTGCCCAATCACCTCTAAGAAACAGAGCTCTGGCTTTGACTACCATGTAATGAATACTTACAGGAAATTCTTCATAGCAAACTCACCAGAGTTAAAAAGAATTCCTGAATACATTTAAGTAATGAGTAAAATTTAAGAAAATCTTTATTGTTGGTAGTTGTGAGCAGGATCATATTCAGATGAGATGTCAGCATTTGCGATAAATTTTCCATACTATTTTACTGTGAATAGCAAGCTACTCTTGCATCCCTTAGGTTTTCTCTTTTTTAAAAAAAAATCAGAGCTAAACAATGTTAATGTTTTTCTTGGGTTGAAATATCTCCACTGAGATTACTTATTGCTCTGGTCAGTCATTGCTATGAAGGACCTAGAAATATAGAAATATAAAGAAACTCAAGAAAGCTAAAGGCATATAGTGATAGTCCTGAAAACAAACTAACAACTGTACATGAGAGTACCTCTGCCTTAACAAAACATGATTTAAATTGGAAAAAATATAGAAAATGTGCTTATAATTCTGCCACCATTACTCGGGAAAATTAAAGTATCTTATTTGGTAGACTGATTTGCTGAAGAAAGACCTGTGCCTACCTGACATAGCTACTTTGCAAAATTAACAGCACACTTCCAGACACATGGGCAAACTTTCTAATACTGTGAGTTAATTTTAGCTTGGGAATCGAGGATTTCTCTAACTCCTATTTCATAAATGTAGAAACTGGAAAATTCTAAAAGTTGTTAATATTAGATTTTAAGGCTCAATACTGTGGATGTTCAGCAAATGGAAAGAAATCCTGCTGTTTTCTTGTTTGCATCAATTATTTCTCTCTACTAAATGTACAAGGCAACCGAGAAAGCAAAAAGGATATGAATCATAAAATGAAAAACTGCAATTGTTTGCCTGATATTGTATCAGATTACAAGAGGACATGGATTAAACGTTAATTCCAGCTAATGAGAGTAAAGAATCTCTTATACAGATTACGATTGCATGATTTTGCTCTAAACTCTGACAGTATTCTGGACAAAAACTCTATCATAAGTGGAATGGAAACTATTCATTCTTGTTCTGGCCTGGCAGATAGCCCATTAGCTTTAAATTAAATAAATATCAGCAATAATATTAAATAAAACTTAAATGTTGTCAGAAAATGTCAACTATCATTTATTTTATGACTGCTACTCAAAATAATGGTTATTGTTATAACTATGTCAGAGGGAAGTATTTCTCTCTCTGGCTTCTAATTTTCTGTATCAGTGAGAAACTTCTAGTTTATATTAGGAAACAAGTTGTCATTCCAGATCAAGAGCACTGAGCTGGTGTTGGACTTAGCGATCTCCCAGACTTCTGGCAAACTTACTTTAATGAGCCTTCTTCTAACAGCATTTAAACAAATCCTATGCTGCCAAGGAAGGAAGAAATGACTTCTCAGTCAGATAGTTTGCTTAGTTCTTTTTCTCCATTGCCATAAATCTTGGTGTAGAGATTATTAGTGACTTAAGACTACTTTTTTTTAAACAATGAACTGTGACCACTTTACCCACTGAAAAGCTCACACATCATTCAAGTATAAATGTCCTGTTTCTGCATGGTTTATTTTCACACCATTGTTGGGTGCTAAAATAGTTTTACACCATTTATAAGGCACGGACATTTTAGCTAATCTATCCAGTCTGTTACAGGTATGCCAAAATAGAAAAATGTTAGTAGTAACCATGTATATATGCAGTGCTGTAGGTACATATATTGGAGCCAGACACGTTTGGCTAATCCTAACGCATTATTTGAATGTTGAATTAACCGATGGTCATGTACTATGAATTCTGTGATACATAGGTAAGTTCAGAATATACCTTAATTTGCATATGTGAAATGATCAAGAATGCATCTTCCAAGAGAAATTTACTTAGAGACATGTGGGCCAAAAAAAGTCTATGATTTTTGTCCACGTCCAGTGAAAAAATTTAGAACTCACCTACCTACAGTCTACAAAGACCCTGCATAAGTTTTGGCTTTGGACCTTGCATGCTTTCTTCACAAAAGAATTGTTGTCTGTTTCCTGAGTGTGAACGTGAACTCCTGCGAGCGAGCTCACGATGTGCGTGTGTGTGCGTTGCCCCAGCAGTTCTAGCCGAGGCAGCCCAGCGCTCCATGCGGTTAAGTAAACACAGCATGGCTGCTGGGGCATGCAGCCAAGGCTGAGGCCGGGAGGAGGGGATGAGGCTGGGAGGAAATAAGAGCAAATTCCTCTGAAATGATCTGACAGGAAATGACAGAGTGTCAGCCTTATACAACCACACTGCGCGCGAGAGAGAGAGGGCGGGAGAAGTTCTTCCTAAACACAGAGTGGTGCCAGATCTCAGTAGGTGAGGATGATGAAATAATAAAGCATTTCCCGTGTGTGTTTTTCATTAGTCCTGTTTTGTTTTTCTTCCAAGTGCTGTGGAAACAGAACAGAAGCCCATGTTTCAGCCAGGACTGCAATGGCCTCCTCCCATGGGAATAACAGCTGCATAAATAGGAGGGAAGTCCTCAGTGGAATTGCTTCCAACACCTTTCTAATGGAAATAATGATTTGCAAAGCCCAGTTTATACCTTTGCCACGTAATTAGTAGCCAAGATTAAAAACATTGTTCCAACTCCCAGCATCCTTGAAATCTGGCAAGACCTTAAATATTCCACTGTGTTCCAAAAAGGTAGCCCATAAGTGATCATTGTAAGGACAGTCTTGGCCAGTTGAGTCAAGCCCTTGAATCAATCAACACTTATTATATGGAAATTAACCAGTTTGATGTCAATTAGTGGAAATTTGTTAGCAGACATAACCTATGAGACACTTTATTTTGAATTCCTAGCTCTCCTCATTGAAGCTGGCTAAGATGAGGCTGAGGACCAAGCCACACATTTCCTAAGACCTGGAGCAAAATAATTAAAAAATGGGGTGGAGGGAAGCTGTATCAAAATATGCAAAACTTTTCCTGTTTATTAGGCACAAGAAGCACAAGGAACTGGATATCGGATTTTTCCCTATGAAGACTCAATTTCTCGTCACAGATTTGGGTGCATAGCTGTCTATTCCGTATGTGTCCATACTGAGTACAGAAGAAAAAAATGTTGCTAGACTAATGGCAATACCTACCCTTCCTTTATGCTACTTTTAAACTAAAACTCTTTTTCCACCATATTCTTATAAATTATATTCTCATATTAAGAAAGTAGAAGTTTCTAAATTAAAATTTCTGACTTGATCATTAATTTTCCTCCTAAGAATAACTTTAAAAAATCAAAATTTTGGCTAGCTGCTCAAACCAGAAGGGGTGACAAAAGCTTTCCTAAAGGCTTAAAAACATTACCTGTCTGGCCCATGGGGTGGATTTGACTTTACTGTGAATTCCATCTTTTGTTTCAAATTAATAAAGTACCTTCACATGACATTTTACCTGTATATAGCAGCATCCAGTGTGACAGCCTGCTGCTATACCATTCAAATTAAGTATTAGAACTGCGGGTTCAATCCCAGAGCTTTACAGCAATCCTAAAACACTCACAGCTAAGACGTGAATACAGGATCAGAATCTTGCTATAATATAAAAAACTCATGTCAGTTTTGAAGCCAGGGTTTCCACACAGCTTGTGGAAACTCCTCTGTAACTTCTATTAACTGACCATGACATATACAGCATGTTACCCTCCCATACAAATGGGTGTCCTTAAAAAAATGAGCTTGATGTTGGCTTCTAGAGTGCACGTTCACCAATTCATTACTTGCAATTATATTGGCCAACATTATTGCAATATCCAGAGTTCAAACTTTTAGCTAATCTGAAGTGTCACTTAAAACTAAGTGTTCTAAAAATTCTCCTAAGCATTTTAAGTTGCTAGGAATAATTTTTCTGCTTGTTTAATTTATAAAAAGTTATTAAATGAGCCATTCAATGTAGTACAGTACAATACTTCCAGAAGTTGACGATGGAGACACCACTGTCAAACTATAATGTCTTTCCTTTGATACTGATAGGGGTTCTGTAACCTACATGATCAATGCAATTTATCACCAGATTCAGGCAGTGACAGCACTTACTTGAGAACAGCCTGATAAAGTTGCAATTATTTCTTGATACTGTTGGCCATCCAAGCTTCTATAATTTCACTAGTAAGAACTGCTTCTAAGGCCAGCAGCCTCCTTCAGAAGGGTCATGTTTATGCACGATCACATAGCTACATTCAGTATCCTGTAATATCATTGGAAAAAAGATGCTAGCATAAAATAGAGTCTTTCTCTGCCCTTGTTTAAGTAAATTTAAATCTCAACAATAAGCATTGTTCATTCTACACATTTAGTAAATTAGCCATGCTATTTTAAAATATGGGCAAACCTTATTTTTCTCAAAATTAAAGATAGCAGTGCCATAAATGTTAAAAGATTAGAAATGTGTAAAATTTATTACAGGGTGCATAGAGATTGTTCATTTAGTAATGGATCTGTACATGGCTGCTGAAACAGATGCATAAATGGTAGTGGGGTGAAATCAATTTATGAAAGAACATATTTCAATTATGATCAGTATGTTTTGCATAAAAGTTTTAAGTATATGGCAAAAACGTATGGATTGCACTTTGAGGTACTTTTCCTCTCTGTAGATGGTGTCAGAGATTACAATTAAACAAACTCCCATTTGGAGATTAAGTATCTGGATAAATCCTTGACTCTGTTGAACTTTATGGGAATTTTGCTATCCACCTTAGTGGATGCAAGACTTTAATTCTGGAATTTTATTTCTGCAGTAATAGAAAATGTACATTCAACCTCAGTAGTCTAAGGGCATGTTCCTCGGCCAACAGGAAGGTATATTTACTGTGGAACTACCAGGGTAGTTATTAGAACCTTACTTTCCTTAGTTTCCAAAAGCTGTTAACTGGGGCTTGCAGTTCTAAGACGAAGCCCTTGTTGTAGGACTCAAATACTTTGTGTTGCTATAATACCTTCTCAGTTCACATGGTAAAATGGATAGTTTTGGAAATATGAACAAAATATTCCAAAAGTAAGGATTATTTTTTTAAAAACAAGTCTTTAACAAAGCACTTAACTTCTGCTAAAGCAATGAACTTCATCAGGTTATTGATAGCAAACACTCCCACTGGCTTTAAGAGAGTCATGTTCGTGCATGATCACATAGCTACATTCAGTACCCTGTAATATCGTTGGAAAAAGATGCTACCATAAAATACAGTCTTTCTCTGCCCTTGTTTATGTGAATTTAAATCTTAACAATAAGCATTGTTAAAAAAATATTTATATTTGTAGAGAGCAGCTTATTCATTCCTGAGATTATGAAAATGGCCTAACTGTAAATAGGGGACCAAATTCTAACAGTATATTTTGAGTTCCTTGGGAGTGTAAGGCAGCTCTTAGGAGAGTCTTCCCAGGCATACGAATTCATGTACAAGCTGAAAAGCTGAGAGGCAGAACTATTATATTATCAATCTTTTCTGTTCCAGTTTTCAAACTAGCCAAGTACATTAAGAGACCTTAAGAACCTTCAAGACCTCAGAGTACAGAACTCGGAATCCAAGAGACATTGCTAACCACCAGAAACAGACCCTTTTCTTTCTTCTGTCATTCCATCAGGAGGTACTGCAAATAATTTTCAAAAGCTGTTCATATAATGAAAGAACAGAGCCTCCTGTGTCGCTAGTGCTCTTGTTAACTACTCCTTGAAGAGATAATACTCAGTTTTTGAGACAGTATATAATTTTCTTTGACACTTAAAAATAGGTTTTCTGTTTATATGAACTAAGATAACTGGAAGCTGTGGAACTCGGTGCATTTAATGGTTTTATACTGTATAATTTGCATGTTTCTATAATTTACAACTTAAAATAATATGTAAATTCTAGACACAATGGCAAACTAAAAACCTGTTCTGCAGTTCTTTGTGTGTAGAAGCTTGATAGCAATGAAGAGAAGTACAGAGCAAAACTATTACTGAGCACCTACTTGCCACACAGTGACAATGTCATCTCTGCACCAGCTGAATGAGAATATGCAACATAAAAACTTGAATCACTTTGGGTTAGATTATTTTAAATTAGAATATCATTGGACACTTTCCATTTAACTAATGTATTACCTTGGAAATCTTAGAGAAGCTGTCTCTTTTCACTTGATCTTAAACTCTGATTCAGCATTTCACTGATGACTGAAACTGGGTTTAGGTGAACTTAGTGAGTAATGCTTAGTAAATAAAAGCACACACTTCTGGTAGTGCTGCTGTAAGCTAGGCTAGCTGTATTATTTGTTCCAGTCTCTGTAACTGGTTCCCATCTTAGAGCACCAGCAGGAAGCCTGACATTTTGTAATGGTCTGCAGCTTTAAGGAGAAAACCTCTTGCAATATCAATTGAACTGTGTGGGTGTTGCTGGCACTACGCGGACGTAACAGGCCTCTACATTCAGCGATATCTGTGTACATTGTATTATATATACTCTCTATTAACTGGGATAACTAGAGGTAAGAAATCTCTAACATTTCATATTTTGATTGTATGGAACGTTTTCCTGAGGATGTAAACAACATGTCATTGATGGTACATACAGAAGATCTTAAGCTTCCCCTGGTGTAATTTGAGTGGCACTTCATTACATTTTTTCAAATGAAGTGCCACTTCATTACAATTTTTTCACAAGGCAAGTGTTTCAGGGTATATCTATATTGCATTATAAGAACACATACAGCTTCTTATGGAAGATGGCTGTTTATGGATAAAGAGCATCTCTTAAAGTTGTAAGTCTTTATACAAGGAAAGGACAGATGTTCCGAAGAGAGAGAAATGTCACGTTTTGGGCCCTTAGCCCAAACAACCCTGAGATATCCTTTGTTTTTTTTCCCATCCTCATCTCACTTCAGAATTTTTGTCATGTCAGAATACAGATGACAGGCCACCAGAAGTTGTGTGTGTCAGTATAATAAAAAAAAACTATAAAAAATTCCCAATCACATATGCAAGACTCTCTGATATTAAGAAAATGTACAAAGATTTTTTTCATACTCATTTAGATATCTTCTTTGACGACTGTTTTTATTTGACCCTATACTCATTGCCTTGGATGGCAAATCACAACATACAAATTTGGTCTGAAAAATTCGATAGATTATATACCTCAAAGCATCTTTTTCTCTCAGCTTAATGATTGCTATAATTTTGTACCACAACTATTCTGAAAGAACATTTATAAGGTTACAAAGTGTTGTGGTTTAACCCCAGCTGGCAACTAAGCCCCATCCAGCTGCTTGCTCGCTTCCCCCCCTTGGTGGGATGGGGGAGAGAACTGGAAGAGTAGAAGTGAGAAACCTCATGGGTTGAGATAAGAACAGTTTAATAATTCAAATAAAATATAATAATTAATAACAATAATAATAACAACAACAATAATAATAATTAATAATAATAATACTACATTGTAATGAAAAGGAAAATGAGAGAGAGAGAAATAAAAGTCAGGAAAAACAAGTGATGCAACCACTCACCACCAGCCGACTGATGCCCAGCCCGTCCCCGAGCAGCGATCGCTGCCCCCTGGCCAACTCCCCCCAGTTTATATACTGAGCATGACATCATACAGTATGGAATAGCCCTTTGGCCAGTCTGGGTCAGCTGTCCTGGCTGTGCCCCCTCCTGGCTTCTTGTGCACCTGGTAGAGCATGGGAAGCTGAAAAGTCCTTGACTTAGTATAAACACTGCTTAGCAACAACTAAAACATCAGTGTGTTATCACATTATTCTCATGCCAAATCCAAAACACAGCACTATACCAGCTACTAGGAAGAAAATTAACTTTATTCCAGCCAAAACCAGGACACAAAGCCAAGCACGCCAAAGATAAGAAACGCCAGAACAATGGAAGTCTGTACAAAACTAATTCAAACCTCTTGCATGTATGCACCTAACCAAAGCCTTTAGTTACACGACTGCATGCTATTTTTGTCACAAGTCCCACAACGTTTTTCTCAAGTTCCAGGGTGTGGTAATACTTGATATACAGGATGAGCAGTGATCACTAAATAAGAAGCTCTTGAATCATCAGTTTTTCTCTTATTGTCTGTGTATGGTCCCATGAATTATTTCCTATGCACTATTCAAAGCATGTTTTGAAGACAGAAGTCCTCATTTTATCAGGTGAATGCCTGTGATCCTTATCAATACAGCACTTACTTTCAGTGAAGCACCTATCCTCCTACTATCTCTTAGAGATGAATAGGCACTACTTCCTCTATTTCACAGCTGTTGACTTAAGATGGATTGATATTAAAATTGGAAGTTTCCAATAAATTTGGCTGCCCATTTTAGATGGATAATTTTGGCAAGAGAGAAGTGGATTGATTAGTAATATGTAGGACTTCACACATTCAAAATTCAGCTGCCAGTGACTTTTACTGTGAGCAATCTTTAGTGATGAAAGTCACAGCACGTAAGAGTTATTGACCACATACAAATTTGCTGCAGAGGCATCACTAAGACATTGTGTGGCAGAGATGAACCCAGGAAGATCCATGGAAAGTTTTCCCTTGGTTGACCTTATTCTTAATTCCTAATTTTTGATCAGCGATTTCAGAGATAGTCCAGTCCTCCCATAGCCCTGGTCTGGAGCCCTGATCTTGGGAGAATTATATCAGGTGAAGTACCAGCTGTGTGTCACTTGCTCCAAACATCTGAGCCGAAAGAGGATTGTCTAGATCGAAGATTTACTATTCAGCTAAGCTAATTGGATATCAAATAAAGACATTTCCACAAGGCCATTCCTTGAATAGTAGCAACAGCCCGCTGTGAGTTCCCCTGCCTCCAGGACATGCCAATTGCCATAATAACAGTTTTCATTCATAGCTCAATGCGTCACATTTTCAAAAGGTGAGTCAGTGCCACTCTTACTTTTTCAGATCCCCAGAGCATTTGGGAGATGGTTTGTAATTCATGCAGCAACTTATTAACTAGACAGCAAGTGAGGGCCATGGGCCTCACTACAGGGGTCTGGAATTCAGCTCAGTTAGCAGGAAGAGACAAAAATAGCACTATACCATTGGTGTCTTGATGCATGATACCATTGAATTGAGCGCTCTGTTAGATTAAAAGGCATCCAGATGTCCACACCCTTAAAAGCCATTACAGTAGTCAAGAATTTGCATATTGCTATCATTAATCTGAGCACACTGTGCTGCATGGGGGTAGTTATAGCTCTATGTCCCTTGAAGTTTTCTCCTCCGCTCTGGGAACACACTGCTACCCAAGTCCTATGGGCCGTGACTCCAGCCTGCCACAGTCTGTGGGGAGGAGGATGCAGAAGACACACAACTCCTTTAAGGTGAAGTGTCACTGCAGGACAAGCCACACTGAGTTTTCTTGTCTTTATAAACAAAGTCTTGGGAGGATATACAGGTTCTCAGTGTTGGCAGCTTTGCACTCACAGAACATTATTATCCTTCTGCACCAAAGTACAAGTAAGCTCTGGCCAAACAACAAAAGATTTACTGCTTCTTCAATTTGTTTTTAAATACAGCTTGACAAATTTCACCTAAGCCCACATACTAACAGAATATCTTATGGAAAAATCCTTTAAAAGCCTTGGATTTATTAAGTCTGTGTGTTATGTTAGTCAGAAACAGCAAAACAGAGGAGCTATGTTTGAGTGCTAGATACCACAGTCTTTTTTACCACTTAGCTAAAATGGTATTAGCTCTTATACCAGCTAATATTAATTATTATAAAGTGAAACTCAATCTCCTGCATTTTAGTTTATAGTCACTGTTCTTAGATAGGTATCACCATTCTTAGCTGCACCAGAAGCTCAAATATACTTTATGTTTAAAGCACCACAAGCTAAACAATAGTAATAGCGCATTGAGCAGGGAACAAAATATCCCCACTTACCCCCTGATGTTGTAGATGCTTAGACCTAGATGGAGCTGGTGAGGATGTGAAACAACTACCTATCATGCTGATCTACACGCTGAGATAAAGGTTCAGTAAAATGTTGGTCATGATGTCTGGATGTTACAAAGAAGTACAATCCATTTTTTTTTTCCTGAAAATATAGCAGCAGATTTTTGACATGGAAAGAAAGAACAGCTTCATAGCTACATATTCCAAGCAAATATTTAGTGTAAAAATATGAAGAACTGGTGAACACAAAATGAAATAGACAAGTGATGAGAAGACAATGTAAGAAAGAGAAAACGGGTAGAAACTGTTGCAGCAGGTTGTTCTTAACTTCAGTGGATGGGAGAGAGGGAAGACATCTGTAAGGCTCTAAGCATGGTTTGTTGTGCTTCTGAAACAGATCCTGAAAAGCAAAGAGCTGAAACCTTTTCTGCCTTGTAAACCATTCTTACAGTCAGCATCTAAATGCTGCATCAGCTTAGAGCTCTGTCTACTCTGTCAGCAACACAGTGAAAGTATGAATAGGATGCAGAACAGCCTACACGCACACTGCCACATTTGGAGATTACTCCAAGCCGGAGAAGCTTCCAAGCTGATAGTCTACACCTAAAGTGTTTTTTTCAGGTAGTGCAAAGGGTGCTGCGCAACGACCAGGTTTTACCCCAAACACAAGCCTTTTTGTGAAGTGCACCATTCCTCTTCCCTGCTTAAATTCCTCAGGAAACACAGACGCTGAACTCCTCCAAAGGCTACTCTACATCCCTGTAAGTTGTCCTTTGGTGCTTTCTAAATTAGGCAGCAAATACACATCCTAATTTGCACATAAAGGATCTGTGGCAAAAATCATATTTCTTCCATGTAATTGGTTTTCTTTTAATCCTGACCTTAATGTATATCATTCTTGATGAACTGCTTCAAATAGGCTTTGAACTAGGATTTTTTTAAAACGTTAAATAATGAAAAAATGCCATCTTATTTTACTGCTTACATAAAGATTCAGAGAGATGAAGAACAGTGACAGCATGGCTGTTCACCCATAACCCTGGGACAGCAGGTAAACTGACAGTGTGTAATTACTAAGAGGTGATATTAAGTTAAAACATATAGCTAAAGTAGTGCTATTGCATATGCATCCCTTGGTTTTCAAGGCAGTGTTTAAAATAAAAAACCTTCACTAAGACAGAAAAACTGCTATAGTTATATCATAGCACACTGAGTTGCAAACCTTTTAATGAAAGACATAATTCTTCTGCTGTCTGCATCATACTATATTCTCATGCAAAACACTTTAATGCATCGTGTAAATTATCTAAGACTTTCTTAGTATGTATTACATTTCTTAATCATAGATATTGGGTGTAAAAAAAAAGAGAATTATGTGACATGCTGCAAAACAAATTGCTTGGTGTTAGCATATACTAGCTGGGTCTATATCTGAAAAGTGCATGCATAGAAGGGTTGGATTTTTTTTAAAATGTGCAGAACTTGCTTCTAAGTGCATATGTTATGAATGAAGCAAAAATGACTAATCTGAAATGATGGCAGTCTGATTTTCAGCCAATATCACCAGTTTAAAAGCAGGGGATCTAGATCAGAGTCTGGATGATCTATTTATTCTGAATTTCAGAATAAACTTCATGTCTTGAAGAGGATGTATATAAATAAACCAAATGTTTTCACCCACTTTTTCCATTCAATTACATTCAGTTTAGCTATACAGGAGTTTTAAATGCAAATCTTGTTTTCAGCAATCAAATGCTTTTGTTGCCAAGTTAGCAGACAGGCTTGTCTTGCTGATGTCTCACCAGCTGAACACTACTGGGGTGTAAATGGCGGACAATATCATCACCACCTTTGAGTCGCTCATAAATGTCCCCTTTGAGAACAGGATCTGATGAGACAAGCTATCTAATTTTCTGTCAAGTTTGATTGAAGGTAATGCTTATTTACATTATATTAATGTTGAATAGTTGGGAGTACTAAGCAGAGGGTGGAAGTTAGCATATTCTATATTATTTATTTAATAAAATTTCATTCAAATAGATGAGACATCTGCTTTGAATGCAACCTGAAAACCATGTGTTAAACACTACCAAATAAACCAGAATTTGTGAAGGTTAAACTCTTGCGGCCCTTGCAAAAATATAAATGTAGGTTCCAGTTGCCCGTACAGAGGAATAAGACCCCTCTAGACTGGTAGGCATTTAACATGGACTTCTGGGAATAAGACATACAGACACACATACTAAGAAAGCCATGATCTGGCATTTAAAAAAGGATTGATTGCAATCATCACATTTAATCATTACAGATATGCTGTTCTATGCATAAGCTCTCAGCTCTCTAAAGATGCACTTTAATGATGGTTTTATATGTGTTCTTTGCTGCAAATATACAGATAGTGGTGCAGATTCTAAGAGATGTTGGCTACCTGGGGGTAGTGTTCTTCAAATCTTAGTGGCTTTTGAATTATGTTCATAATCGAGGGCACGGGTGGAGGGGACACACACACATGACAATGACAGTGATACCAAACTATGGCTCCCGTTGTGTTCTATGTCCAATTCTTTTTAGTAGACCAAACTATAATAATATTGTGAAGTATATTACTAAATGCAAAGTATTACCGATTATAAGCAAGCAAGGAAATACATGCGATGAATTGCTAAGCAAAAGATACATGCTAAAATGCACATTTATATAACAAACAAACCCTCCAATTTTAATTAACATAGACCTTAAAAATAATTGATGCCCTTAGTGAAATGTAGATAGAAGTAATGCTGTAAAATAGAGAACATCAAAAGACAGTAACACATTTTTAACAGAACACAAAAGGATCTAACAGGAATTGCTTGTATATCTTTTGGTTTTTTATTCATACTGTGGATGAATCACTGGCTGATGTCTGTGGCGGTTATTCATGACATGTCTGGTGGTGTTATGACCTTCCCTCTTTTATTGGTTTATTTGATGTTTGTGGTATTTTATGTAATTGATTTATGCCTGGTGATATGTTTGGGAGCTTTCTAGTAATATACAATAGTGATTGTATGTCTGTAAGTGATGTTACATATTGCTGTTTGTGAGCTTTCTTGGCCAGGTCACCACTGTAAATAAAACTTGTTCTCAATAGATTTTTATGTGGTTAAAGCTTTTGACTACTTGAGTGACTGATTGATTGACTGGAAAACACTTGCTAGCAGGACATCAGGGTATCATAGAAAAATGTGTCATTTGTATTTCTGATTCAAAACCCTCACCATTTTCAATCTTTTAAAGTGAAATAGGTATCATAGCAGTAAACAGTCACCTACCTTTCTTCTTAGTTGTCCTGATGTGTGTAGGTGCCCACAGCATTTCATAGCCTTCTTCCTCTGGCTTACGGTAATGTTGCAGCATTTGGCTTGTTCTTAAGTAATTATCCTCCACATGCTTCCTCTGGTGCTTTGATGAGTCTTTTACTGAAAACTCTACCAGAAAGTCTACCGGAATTGTCTTTTTGGCTCTCGGTCTCTGTTTCTCGCTGTCTTTGTTTCTTTCTTTCTTTGTTTCTCTCTTTCTTTTGCTCTCTCTTTCTCTTGCTCTCTTTTTCTGTCTTTTCCTTCCTTCCTTTCTTCTTTTCTTTCTTTTCTTCCTTTCTTTTCTCTTTTCTTTCTTTCTCTCTTTGTTTTTCTCTCTCTCATTTTCTTTTTCTCTCTCTTGCTCTCTTTCTTTCTCTTTCTGTGTTTCTGTCTTGTTCTGTCGTGTTTCTAAGACAGAAATAACACATGAGAATGAATAGTCCAACTACTACAGCGATAGCTTTTCAAAGAGAAATTTCATTTCACCCTCTATAATATACAGATTGCACAAATTACTCAATAACATGTTTTTATACAGGCTATGTTTTGAGTTTCTGCAACAAAACCTCTTGAAATTCTAATTAATAGTACATACAACCTATTTTGCACTGTCCAGACAGAGAAAAGGCTGCCAGTTCTTAGTTCATTACTATCCGTGAACTTGTGCTAATGAACACATGCAACTTCTATCCAGATGTAGATGTTCAGAGAAGATGACAAATAACACAGATCTCTCTTGGTTACACAGCAACCTGTTAGCCGTACCTCTGTTTTAAACTCTCATCTCAGCATTTCCTGAGTCTGATTAACAGATGTTTGATGGTCTTGGTCCAGACATAGTTTCATTCTATTTAAAGAGTCAAGACCCTGGCTTGATGTCTCATCCAAAAGTAATGCTCACTGTTGCACATTCGTTGCCTTTCTGACTGAATGGAGCCTTTCTGGCTCAGCGCAGGGTGCAGGTATGAATTAGTATAGTAGCTTTGGCTTTCAAGGGAAAAGAGGAAAGGGAAGTGAGGGATCTCATCTGACCAGCCATGACCTTCTTTGTCTTAAGAAACCTGAGGAGATCAAAGCACAAAATCTGAAAAGTAATGCCATCAAACAGTAACTGCTTTTCTCCATTTCCAGACATCTTGGGCCATGCTAAACACCATGGCTGAAATGATGAAACTTACTGTCAACAAAAGAGACTCTTGTACACCCCACTAATTTCTCCCAGTTCCATCCCCCACTCCTCCTTGTTCTGTAAACTCGTTCAGTTCACAAATTGAATAAAAATGATCCAGTTTTTCTTCCCAAGTTAGCTTTCTGCTAGTTCAGTGTTTTGAACGGGCTCACAGAGTGGTCAGAAGCTGGCAGAGGCAGCACCAGAAGGGGACTATGGCTTATCCGATGGCTCTCTGTAGCAACAATGACCTAGAAAAGCTCAGGCATAACTTTGGATGCACTCACTGGTCACAGAGGAACCTTGTGTAAAATATGGGAGAAGAAAGGAAACTCAAAACTCAGAGACTTTTCAAAACTTGACTTCAACATATAGACATGGGACACGGACAGAGGTATCAAGGAATATACACAGTGGAGAGATGAGTGCAAGTTCTTATCCAATTTCTGTCCCATTCTAGCTTCCAAGATAGCATTTTTTAACTTTTTATATTGCAACCGTTTGATAGGGATTTGGGGAACTAGTATTGCTTCTGCTTTTTCTGCCAGAAATGGGAAGTGGCTCGAGCTTAGGATTTCATGGGTCCTAACAGATTTGATTAAATTTTACTTTGGTTCTGAAACGGCAAAGCAACAAAAGACTGAAGACCAGTGGGTTAGTTGGTTTCTTGACACATGTTTAAGGCATAGAATAGAAAATTAACTGAAGTCATAAGCTTTCTTAGTGTCTGTGTGAATTTAGAAGATTGTAACTGGTTGGGACTGTAACAGAAGAAAACTCACAAGGAAGTAATCTTTAGAAACTTTGCCTTTCACATGATCTATCTGAAAGTTAACAGGAAAAATGAAATATCTGCAGAAACTTTATCATGACTGTAAGCTAATATTCCTTTTTTTCTTCCCTCAAGCTCTGATATAAAGTTGTAAGCAAAGATAAATCAATTAATTTCCCATCCAACTTTGGAAAACCTCTAACTACTCATGCAGGTGCTGGCTGTTTCCATTGCTGGCACATACAATCTTCCCTCTTCCTTCACAGAAATGCAAGATTCTAGCCAGCGCCTGCATTTTTGCTCAAAAATTTCGTGTGCAAAATGATGCCAGATCTATCTTTACACACTTTTCCATACTTACCTCTGCAGGTGTGCTTTCTTTCTTACAGTATGTGTATGACCTTTTCTGATGTTGTGAAGCAGAAGTATCACAGGAGATTGTCCCTGCAAAGGCAGGAGCTGAGCTAAGCTCACTGTCCTTCACTTTTGTTTATCTTCCTTTCTCCTTCATGAATAATATTATGTTTACATTTGCCTCTTTAAGAAAGTGTCCCTGAAAGCAGCATTCCAGCACTTAAGGGATGTTGTGGTAGTGGGAAGGTGAGCTGGCAAGAAGGACTGAACAATACAAGCATGCCTTAACATTTGACAACCTGAGTTAGCAAAACTGGCATACAGCATCCTTAAGAATAATGCCCTGCAAGCAGTATTTCTCTATACTATACAGCCTTAAAGGTAGTCACAGCACTGGACAACTCTAACTAGTAAATATGCCGACACAAGCTCCAGAAGGACCGCTTCCTGAAAGAACTCATGCAATGTATACCTCTGGCATGCTCGTAAGCAGAAAGCAAAGTGAAAAACTCAAAAACGCCCCATCTTTGATCTGAAGAATATACATTTTAAGAGTAGACAAGTGAACATAGAGTTACCAAGCCAGATTGGATCAATTATCCTTCAAGCTCAGAATTCTGCCTTTGCCAGTGGCCTATGTTAGGTGCTTCAAAGAAAACAGCTGGCTAATTACGCAATGTCCTACATGGCAAAAAGGGATGAGAGGACTGTTTCTTATCCCTGTCATCAGCTAACACCCTCGAGTATGAATTTGATGGCACCTCCTAGTACATAAAATTACAAATGATATTATTGGTCATAAAATTAAGAAGTCCCTTTAAAAATCCCATTACAGTATTTAACTCTTTGACCTCTGCAGGTTAACTACTATTCATGCTGTGAAAAGAACTATTTCATGTTTATTTTTTAAATAATACAGTGAGTTTCTTAAAGCCATTAAGGCTAACGATGGAAATACATTCTACATGACACCTATAAATGATACTCTTAAGTTCCTGATGTCTTGAAGTCTTGAAAAATATTTGGTGTTATTAAAAAAACTTTAAACAAGAGAAGTTACGTAAACAAGCTACTTTTACATAACTAAGCACTACAGCAAAGCTGAAGTTAATTTGTTAGGGCAAATCACGAGCTGATAGGTTTTGATCTAATTCATGTTAGCTTACCTTTAAAGTGTGCTTACTCCCACATAAGTCAAGTTTCTTTTTCTTTTTGCCCTTCCTTTATTTTTAGTGCATATATTTTAGGCATTGGAAGCAGGCAGCTGAGAGAGCTCTCTCGGGCTGGAAGGAGCACACAGAACACTTTGTACAGCTCTGCTTTGCTCCGCTAAGCTGCTGCATCCTACCCTGCAGTACCTGGGTACGCTTATTACCAAGTCTATCTAGTTCAAACAATAACAATTATGCAAACATCAGCAATGATTTTTGAATACAAACCAGTGCCCATTGAATACTGCATTGAGACAGTCAAACTACCACTGACACCAGGGTCTTTTTGCTAAAGCTTTAACCCTTTGAATCACAAAGCGTTCCTGAAATTTGTTTAATAAGCTTCTTTTACCAAAAGAGAAAACATGAGGAAAGAAGGAATAACACATCTTTAATTAGAAAAATTCAAATCAGCTCTTAATTTAATTCACCGTACCAGCAGCCATGATTAGATCTGCATCATGATATATCTCCAATACTATCAATTTTCATAAATGCAAACTTTCCTGAATATGGTTCTGATGTATCCTGACATTTTAAAATATGTCCTATTGTCCTTTTCTGTGCAGCAGACCAAGCACAGAGTGTTCAGTCCTATATCACTGTCACAGTGGTATTAGACCAGATGGCTGCTTCCTCGCAGAATCAAGAATTAGAGATAATTTATGCTGTTCACTGTTATTAGAATGTAAAAATATAAAGAGTTTGCAGCACGCATACATGAAAAGCTGCTCAGATCCATCAGTGACACCCTGCTGAAAAGGCATTCACACTGTTACTGCTTTCTTAAAGGTAAAGTCTGATTTGGTGAAGCTATGGACTTCTGCAAAACCTATTGACTACTCTGCATAGGATATAGTGCAGGGGACTATCTGACCTAGGTTACAGTGCTGCTTTGGTGGGGAAAGAATATTCTGAGTTGGGAAAAAAAGTCCAAGAGCTGCTTTTTTTCTTCTTTATTGTAAAATAATTCTACCACATGATCGTTGCCATTAATATGTGACAGTTATTTTTGTGTCATGAAGAATGAAGTTAAACATGGAAGCTTTCCTCATTCATTCTGTTAGTCAGTACAGGAGAATACTTCTCAGTAAGACCTCATACCAAAGGGCATAAGAGTTACAGAAATTTGCTCTTATGCCAGTGAGAGCAGCGAGTTTCGCTTACCAGGGCATCATTGCAATCTGTAAATGTACTTGCTCTACCTGTACGTATATATGCGCCGCAGTGTGTGTCAAAATAATGAAGAGAAAGGATGTCAGCCTACCCATTTATTGAGTCTGAGCTCATTATAGGTAAGAATCTTGTTGTCTGTATTTTAAACAGCTGAATAATTTGATAAAATAAATATTATTATTAATGCAGCTGATTCATTTGGAGGGACTTCTCAACCTATTCAGGAATTAAAATATCTCAGGTTCCTAAACCAAGGGATAGAAATGAAGGGGAAGAGAACTTAGTCAGCTTGTCCATCTTGCTGCAATAAATTGCATAAAAACAGAAGTAAAAAGGATGTTGGGACAACCAAATGTCAAACATCGTATGCAGGTAGCAGCAGTTTGTTGCTTTATCTTTTCAGTTCAGGAAGTTTAACACAGCATTCCCTATGGATGATGCCAGAGTTGTAGTCAGATTAAGGACAAACACTCTCTCATCAGTATTTTGGAATATTACAAGAGGAGAAATTTTACTGGCATTCACTGAAATGACACACTTACTCTACGTGATCTTGGAAAAAGTGTATCACTGAGAGAATGATTTGGTTCCCTCTAAGTTAATCTTTAAATTATACTGAGTAACATTACTAGGGACAGACTTCCTTTCAGCTTTCTGTGAGCCTATCATTTGTATTTATGGCATACAATGAAAGTATTGTGACTTTGAATGACTGACTAGCACCTTATGAAAGTCATTACTTTTGTATCAAGAGCAATATTTGTAACATAATGTGTTCTTAAACTGATCAGGACAGCAGGAAGCAGCTAAGTGGATCACTTATCTTTATTTTGCAATTTAACCTATGTTGTGACAGGGAACAAAAAAATTATCTAATTTATAATTTTCTGTCAGTCTTGCATACTTTGGTGTAAGCTTGTAACTACTTGGTATAACTGAAAAGTAAGGAGATTTGGCTGCCAAATAAAACAGAAGAAGAAAGATTACTTTAGAGCATAATGAATTACTAGCTGACTTAGAACCAGATCACAAAGATTTCTTGCATTTTTGTTTCCTGACCAGTATTGTCGATGGCTGGATTTTTCTTCTGTAAAAATCCTAGTACTAGTTTTATTAAAATGAAGTCTATCAGAATAGAAGATAGTTGTTATGCAGGAGCAGTAACTCGCATAATATGAGATGGCATTTCTTTCCAGCTCTTGCTGCTCCGCTGGTTCTAATAGCAACCTGGAGCTCAATTTCCTCCTCAAGAACATTGCATTTCATGTGGAATGTCAATTATTAAAATGCAGTGTCCCGTGTCTTACTTTTCACTAGATGAATTCATTTGCAAATGTGCTAATTTATGTAAATGATCCTTAACCTGTAACTGCCTGGTATGTATTTTTCAGTGCCTCTTTTCAATTCAGAAATATATACAAAAAATATGGTGCCAACAGCATGTATGTAAATTACCTTGTGCCACTGTTCCAAACCCCAAAGATTTCATTTCAGTGTCACCCAGGAAGAGTATCTGATGATTCTTTCCACTGTTGCATTTTCAATAATGTTAGACCACTCAAAATAGGAAAATGATCTTTAAAAGATCACCTGAAGTACCTCTAGTCATTATCGTTGGCAGTAAGTACAGTTTTAGTACAATATTTTTGTGAGAAGACATGAGCTGAAACTCCCTGACTTTTTAATTTGATTTTCAGCTTTCAGTTTTTTCAGGAGGTCATTGTTACTTACAATGGGCCAAATCACAGCTCCTAAGATTTGATAATTCCTAAAACTCAGGTTTTTGCAGCTAAGACTCTCCTCTGCATTTCAGAAATTGAGACAGACAGGGAATTTCCTTCAGGTAGTCAGCTGTCCAGCCGCAACTTATTCTTTTTCTGATTATCTACGCATGGATGCCATTCTGGATTTGTCACTCTGTGTCTGCTTCCATCATAAGCACATCCACTGTGCACCCGTAAGTGTTCATTTCACTTTCCAAATGATCTCAGGAAGTTCAAACTCCCTCTGTCTGTTTGCAGTTTTTATGAATGCAGGAACATTAAGAAAACCTCAGCTGAAGATACTAATTTTTGCCTGACTTCTCCCTGCTGCCCACCCAAACCTTGTCAATTGTCTCAGGCACCACTGATGGTTTAGAACCTGTTGATGAACTTGGACCAAGTCGGGGATTTTAACAAAACCTGAAATGAGGCAATTTTCCTCTGTGTTGTTGTTACTGTTCAGTAACTTCCCACAGTCCAAATAAAATGATCCAGATTCCCTGTGGTGTAATTGCAGGCACAACTCCATTGATTTCAGTGACCTGTGAACGGCAGACAGGACTGTGGCCCAAGGTCTCCTCTTGACAAACCAGCTACAGCTTGCTTTCTCTTGATTATTATCTGATTTACATGTCCTTGTTTTAGATGCCCCCCGCAAGGGGTAGGTGAACAAAGCTCCGTTTCACAGCCAGCTACAGAGATCATTCCTGGCCAGCATGGAGGTCCCATGACCAGGACTCGGCTCTGAGCCTGGGCTGCAGGGCACACGTCCTTTGCGGTGCTCCTGCCCAACTTGCCACCCCTGGGGCCTTTGATGGAGCTGCTCTCTTCAACTTACCCCAGGTTTTGTTTCCCCAGGGTGTAAGGGATGGAGAGAGGGATGAGGTGCCGCCAGCTGACAGGCCAACATGCTGTCAGGCCAACCCCAGCATGCTCTTCCGGAGCTGGAGCGGTCTTGTGTCTCAGTGTTTAGATTGGCTTTAGAAAGTGCAAAGCTGAGAAATGTTTGGCTGCTTTATCCCTGTTTCAGCATTCAGAGGACTAACTAATACAGTTATAATTTTGGAATTAAAAAGTCTTTCACTGTATTTTGTTGCGCTGGTTACCTGCAAAAATTGAAATATCTGAGATTCAAAGCAGCCTTTAAGCTACTGCTTAGTTTTCTCCACAAAGGACATAATTTACAGGACAATGTCTCTTTAAATCTACCCCGAAGATATTCCTCCTGGCCCAGAAGATGCCAAAATGACTTGATGATTTATTTATGTGGAGCTTGGCAGACCATAGTCCAGATTGTGGCTTAGGCTGAATTTTATGAGCATTCCCCCTAGTGAGCATATTTAAAAATTAAAAAAAAAAAAAAATCAAAAAAGGTCTTTATAGAGCTTGGCATGAGATTCAAGCAAATATTATCATGAAGAAGAATGACTAGGAAAAGAGTTTTAGGACAGAATATAAATATTAATTTATTAATAATATTTTGTGTTTAGAGAATTAGAATCTTCAAAAAATTAGAAAAGTGAAGGAGGCATTTCTCATCTCAGCAGAAGCTAATGTTTGGTCTGGAATTTTTTTAGCCATATAGAGCTTGGCATTTTGTACCGGGAGCTGGCATTTTTGTCCACAGAAAGACGGATGTCTCATTGTCATTCCAGGCTATACAAGCGGCATGTTGGTGCAATGATGTAAGAAAGCAATTTTCTGCCCTATTTTATTGATTTATAGTATTTTAGTAAAGTGATAAAAACTTAATGCTAGGGATAAAAAGGAGACCCATCTGATATAGAGGCAGTAGAAAAGAATAGAGAATGAGGGGGATCCAGCATTAATACTTATTTGCCATGTTTTCTCAGGCCTCTCCTGTACTAGATCATTAACTAAGTTATAGAACCATGCCTAAACTTTTTGACTAAGATATTTTCTAGGCATTAATCCCTTATTTTGAGGTACAGCTTGGTGCAGGACCCTCGCTTTTTGAAGGACGTACACACACAAGCACAGGCAAATCCTAAGGGCCACAGCAACAAGGAGAAACGTCAATGGTCCTGACTCCTTTGGGCTGGGGGGCTCAGTGCTGGGCAGACAGATTCAGGGGCACTTTTGCATAGCAACAAGCAAGAATGTGACTCTACGGCATTTCGTCTGCTTCACCGCAGTTCCTTGGGCAGCCTCTCCAAGAGGTGTTACAGTATTCTGTGCTAAGTTCACTTTCTTGCTTGCTGCAGGGGACCTCCTGAAGCAGACAAGCCCTGAGGCAGAAACACCTACATCCTTTGGGGAACCTCTGGCCAGGATACTCCCTCGTCCTTTTGGCTCAGCATAGGGGCTCTTGCTACACCAATGCAAGGAGCATAGCTTTGATCCCCTGTCTCCCTTCCTACATGAGGAAACAAGCACCCTCAAGTCCAGAGCTGTGAAAACTGAGCTTGTGCCAATTTATAGGCAGGCCAAATTGTGTTGGAAATCAATTCAGCTGAAACTTTATTACACATTGCTCTTAGACATTGAATATATGTAGGATGTCAGTAAATGAAAGCTGCAGCATGCTAGGAAGCAACATTTTCATTCACAATGGCATCCCCCACTTTTCTCCAGACAATACAGGGAATATCCCTGAAGCTCCCCTCAAAGGGAGATTCAAAGGAAATTCAAAGGCATTTGGGACATTCATTATGCTGTTGATAAATCAAGGCCAACAGGAAAAATATTCACAGTGGCTACACCCATGCTTTTTTTTTGTTTTGTTTGGGTTTTGTAGTTATATTGGAGAATTCCTCACACTGCAAACGTAACGGGAGAACGGTATTTTACAGCCAAGTACCAAACTAACCTTATGAAGCCAGATCTATTCTAATTCATCAGGTGAAGTATTTATTTGCCCTAGGAAAGTGCCCAGGTATGAACTAAGCTGTATACAGCTGTACACAGCATAGGTATCTTCAGGACTGGGAGTCCCATGTGAAACAAAGGGAATGCCAGTAGGACAGCCTAGTGCAGCCCCATCGCACAGTATTAAAGCTCCTACAAGGAAAATGCTTGCTAGATCTTAGTCCTGCTTGGAAACCCTAAGCTGATGTACCAAAAACACTACTCCGCTTCTAACCAAAGTGATTTGTAAGGGATACACGTGGAGCGGTGAGAGTGTACGTCTATTGCTGAAATAATATCAGAGGATTGAAAATTACTTCAAAATGTGGTCAAAAAGGCACTGCATGGAACACACACAGCTGGTAATGCTGCCAGGGAAGCAGATTTAAAAGCCAGAAGGAAGCAGTAAAGGGCGTCTTTGACTTCACATAGTACACTGCCCAGGCCTTTACCTTTGGAGAACTGCACTGTGTAAGTTCAGCCACTGACACCAGGTGAGGAACAATGGAAACAAAATCAGCATTAATTTAACTTCAGGCTCACCATTTTATTTCACTCTGTTATATATTGAAACTAGTCCTTGTACTTGACTCAATTTTGTGTTTTTAATGACCTGTCAAAAGCTCAGTCAGGGCTTATTGTATTTATATTTTTAATTAGTTTAGTAAGGAGCTGGACTGCTTATATTTGATTTTTTAATTAACTGTGAAAATTTCTGCACCAGGATGATATTGTTCACACTGATATGTGTGCTTATGTTATGTTGGGTTTGCTGCGTGATATATTGGAGACAGAAGAATTGTCACAGGAAAGGCATGCCTAAATAGTGCTTCACAGATTGCTGGAGCACTGATGGGAGCTGGTTATGTATCATGTAATTAATTCTTCATATTCTAACGTGTAACTCAGGCCAGTATTAATGAAAATCATGTCAGGTCAGGTCATGTCCCTAGCATTTTTTATCTCTGTGTTACACTGTGGAAGTGTAGACTTTATTGCTTATGCAAAAAAGTCATACCGTGTCATCTCTGGTGACTTGCATTCTCTGGCCACAGAACAAACACTACATTGGCTGTGGCTTCTGGCTGTCTTTTGATGGCTATGGGATGCCTCAGCCATGGCCTTCTTGAAATCCTGCTCTAGATATTTCACTGTTTCACCAAACTTGTGACTTTCTTGCTCAAAATTCATAACTCAAGAATGGGAGTGAACTGAGGGCGCTTAATTAATTTCACAAGTCCCTAAACAGCAACTGGGTGGGAATGAATTCTATTCAATGTAATAGTAAGCTTGATTTCAATGAGGGTGCTAAAAATGGAGGTACAGCTGTTCATACAGGAAAATTAAACCTCTGTCCCTGTAATCAGTTTTCTCCTGATAACATTAAAAATAGGAGTTGCTTATAGAAAGCACCGCATTGCTCTGGCAGGTTTGGATCCACATACCCTGCTGAGATACCATCAGTGTTCTAACTCACTTGCAATTGTTACAAGAAGGGAGAAGAGAAAAATTACCAAGCAACTTTGATTTGCACAGGTGACCTCAGCTAATTACACAGTTACCAAACAATAGCACAAGAGGATTAACACAACTTACTCTGTAATTACCATTGCTTCCAGTGAAGTTACTCTGTGGTTAACCATGTAATAACATGCATTATTTCACAGTAACTATGCAAGGACTCAAGTCAACAGTTTGCACAAATGGAGCAAATCATTGGTAAGCTAAAGAGGTCTGAGTGTTTCGAGGAGTGACATGAGTTTTATTAGATGGATGATTTTCAGGTTTTTATTAATAGCCTCAGAGGTTTGGAGCAGAGCCATAACACTGCTGGAGGAGCTAAGGAAGAAGCTCTCGAGTCTATGCAAGGAGCTCCCAAGCGCAGAGGCACTGGCTCTCATGGGTACATTTATATCTCTTTTAAATAGTCCTGCTGCACAAGGCAATGCAGAAAGCAGATCGTTCTTGTGTTCCCTCAGAGCAAGCATTAAATTTTGTTTGGCCTGTAAACAGCCAGACACCGGAGGAAGATTTTTAAGCCGTTGTCTTGTGCAGCTGGCAGGACCAGGTTCACATCTACTTTAAATAAGCCATCTTGCCTACAAAAAGCAGACCTTGTACTCTGCTTAAAAACCCACTGACTCGTGCTCCAGACACCAAGGACATGAACACAAAGTGCCAAAGAAAATGAGAGAGATTACTCAGCCAATCAAGCATAGACCATGGAAGACTTGTAGTCCAGCACACTGAGGCTGTGTTTTTAAACAGACTTGGACAAAGAAACCATTAAGAAATACAAAATAAGGAGATATTGCTCTATAGTTAATGTAACGGAGAATCATGTTTTGATTAATGCCTTCCCATTAGCGTATGGACAAGCTAGATTGTGTTACAGGATTATGGGCTGAGTTGGTAATGCAAAAGAAAAAACATGCTCAAAACTGCAGTAACAACAGTTATGGTTCATGGGTGACACCACTAGAGACAGCTGAGAGACAATATTATGAACTGGAGCTCTCTAAATAGTTATTAATACCTAATTGTTCATATATATTTTAATTTGTAAATTAATCTCTTTTCATGCTTCTATTTGTGTTGAATTTCCACACTGAAGTAATAGCATGTCTACTGCTAAAACGTTCACAGAAATAACCAACATTAAGAGACTGAACTTTGAGTTTCAGATACTGAGCATTCAGGACCATCTGCTCACAGTCTGTGGGGCAGGAAGTTACTGAAGTAATGTGACAAAATTTCAGTTAGCAATTAAATTTGTGAAAATCTCAAGACAATTGGCAACAACCTGCAAGCTGCAAAATACGGCCATTTAACAAAAGTGTACAGATAAGATTTTTTGGGGTGTTTGACTACCACAGGAATGGACCCAACATAATGACCCAGGAGGTCCCTGAGTATCATATGTCCTGATCGTCCTGAATTATGGGCTCTGCTCTGTATGCAACAGCACACAATGCTGTATTTTAAAATGCTTCTCTTAATCTTCTGCAAGGGAAGCGTCTGCCGGAGCATCTAAAACAAATGGTTCTAAATCTTGCCTGATTAGACTTAAATGCACCTACAACCTACCTCCCCCTATGTTTTGCTCTATGCTAAATCTATATATGTTATTCTCATTGCTGGAAAGACACAGTAATGCTTCATGATGCTCTCTTTCTATTCTAATGCTGCATGGCAGTTGCTTTCTTTAGGCCCCAGCTCTTACCTACATCTGTGCTTACTGAAGTGAGACTTTAATTTGCTACACCATGCCAAGGTATTAATAGACAATTATTTATTGCAAATCTGAACCATTTATACTGTTTACTGGTTGACACAATGTAAAATTTTGATCCAAATGTTAATGTGTCCATGACATTGCATAATTCTCTTCCATGCCAAGGTTTTTTCTTTTCTAAATGAATCGAACTTGCAAAATGAGGAAATAGAGCTTTTAATGGATGAACGATTTACAGTCTCAAAGTTATAAGACTGCTTACTTGTACAAATAAGGGAAAATTGACTAATTAAAGTAGCATAGCAAATTAGAAAAATTTAGGATTTTACTGGAGGCAAAATTAGAGGGAGAAAAATGGAAATAAGTTGCAAAGTACTTAAAGGGTAACTGAATAAATCTTATGTTAGTCATTTTAGGTTAAGTATATTTTTTTAGCGGGCATCTTTGAAACCAGACAGTCTTATAAACATCCGGTTGAATAGAGCAGAGATAAAAATTACCTATTCATAAAGAGCCATATGGATAGAAAAGCATTTCAAAGTCTCCAAATGTCTGGTGAAATTACCTATACAAATATCTTTTTCAGTAGGAAAAAAAAAAAAAAAGAGCTTTATAGATAGGCAATTTTCATTACACAGAACACATAATTTCAAGTGTTTACCTAAAGTTTAGATATCATGCCTTTAATGCAATCTCGTCATGGAATCTTCTTTAATTGATACCTGTAGGAATCTTCAAAATACAGATGTTTGAATTAAAGTAATATTTTTCTAGAGCTCATTCCTCTTGGCTTTTTCTACTGAACTGTGCTATTAAGTTAATCTTTTTCCAGCTTTGCAAGCAGAGAGATTGTTACGATAAAGAGTTATAAGGCAGTTCTAATTAAATCTCACATAACTATATTCAAGTAGTAATACCCAGAACCTGTGGTCAACTCAACCTACAAAAGACATTTAAAGCCTTTGTAATATTTCAGCTTATATGGGCAAGATTACACTGGAAACAGCTCTAGCAGACAGACTAAACCTAATTTAGTACCAAAATACATTTGACTAAGGAAAAAAAAATAATTATGATTTCTTCCACGCTGGAAAGGTGCCCTTATTAAAGACTTCATCTGGGGAACAGCAGAACAGCTCCGTTTTTCCCCTTTGTTTTTGTTTCTTTCAGATTCGGCAAGCACATAAAAGGCCTCAGATATCATTCTGGGATATCAGAAACAGCAATAATGACACTACATGAGTACTGGTTTTATTAATGTGGCACAGATTTGTGGCTGACAAGCTGTGACCCCATGGAAGCAATGGTAACAGGTAGAGGTAGGGAGACGCATTTCTGTACATTACAGCAGAATAAAACTAGCCAGTGTGACTTTTCATGCTGGAAAATGGACACTCTGCACAGGTCTGAGATCTGTGAAATAAGTGGAAATAGGAGCATACCTGTAAGTCATGTGCCAGCGTTGATACAGATTTTTTCAGGAACATTGATAGTGATTTTTTTTGCACCTAAAGTGCAAAAATCATGCTGAAGTGGGAAAGCTGCTAAATTTCTTCCTTTTTTATTACTAATTTAAGAAGAAATAATAATATATAATTGTGATTCCATGTCTGAATGGCCTCATCAACCTAACCATTGCATGTGTTGTTGTCAATAGGTTAGCATCCTAGCCAAGGCACTGCAGTAGCAGCTAGGTTGCTCAAACACCAGTTGCTTCTTTGGAGTTCTTTAGAAAACAAATATAAGAACAGTTATTTTGAGGCCTCTTATAGTACTTTGTAAAATATGACTGTGATACACAGGAACTAACATGCAGCCAACGATGCCAGTGACAAAGATAATGCCACTGTGAAGCTGAAAGAAATGAAGAACAAGCAGGATTTTAATTACTATCCCTCCCTCCAAGTACAACAAACAAACAAGCAGAGCTGTCCCAAACAGTCCCTGTTCCTGCTACGACTTAGACAATTTTTCCTTTTTGTTTAACATGCAGTCACATTGAGATGTCTTTCTGAGCTACCAGGATACACGCTGTTGATGCATATTAATGACAGGATGCAATTTTTATTATTATTGTTCTGTAATACGGAATATGTCTAACTACATTTTGTTTATTATTCATAATACACAATGAGAGAAGACACTGGAATGGCTCTTTTGGAGACTTCACATGCTAGGCTGCAAATGTGTATTAACAATAGTACACATTTCTGTGCTATGGTTTCATAAAATGCATTTGCATAATATGAAATCATAATCCCAAATGTGCAGTAAAAAGCCTATGAAAAATAGTTACTTCTCATATACTACACAATGGTTGATTTTATTCTTCACTGTCTCAGATGTGGGACTGGTTATTAGGGATTTTTTTATAATGGGAACAAAGCCTAGCCCATCCTACAGAATTAAGTCTTGCAAAATGAACCAATTGAACAAGAACCTTCTGTAAAATGGAAAAGATGGTTTGCTGGTAATTTGCATGCACACTTCATTTAATATACTTCCAGGCTGAGACGTTACTTCCAATATCATACCAGAGACTGAAATAAACAGGAAATGCTGGCAGGTCTGGCTGCACAGCACTCCAGGGGCCTATGCATGCAAAAATGTGCAATGGGAGCAGAGCAGAAATTAGCTCAGAGTAGAAGTCACTAGCGCTAGGAAGCCATCCTTTGAGCTCACAGGGAACCTTTGCAAGAATGTGATGCTTTCAAATTCCACTGTCCAATGAATCCCAAGACAGTTTTCTCCCAGTTTGATTGCAGAAATGGGTAAGTCTGTTTTAGTGTTGCTTCCATTTAACTGCAGCCATTTGCAGGAAAAGATTGACTAGCTAGTCGTAACTCTCAGGTGTCGTAACAAAGGCTGTATGTATGCCACAGCTACAATTTCCGTAAGGGGAAACAATGATTTTGACTTTTCTTCTTTATAAAGAAGCATGGCATTTTTCACCTTGACTGGCTACTGTGCTATTTATTTAGACAATTTGACTTTTGAGCTGCTTTTTGCTACATATACATTATCAAATGATTAATGGTTAATTAGCATTTTGCTAATGGAAAATAAATTTAATAGGAATGAGTGTGTGCCATTACATTTCCCCTTTTAGCTCAAATTATCACATTTGCATTTTTATCAACAAAAATCTATGAGTTTTCTTTCTGCTATGCCAAATGAACAGTCTTAATTATATTTAAGGCTCCAGCCCTTCAACAGATATCGTCTGGTACCCTGCTGCACCCACACCTGTTTATTGCACCTTGCCAGTTCTGAAGTTCTCTTCCCTTCCTTAGAGCATCATTTCTTGGTAGATGGAAAATCTCAGCACTCAGTTATCTACCAGAATTTCTGAGCTCTGACTCCTCTAAGGACTATGGTGGCTTGTTCAGACACTTAGCTCTTTGCGGATGGATGTATTTGGAATTATCAGGATGTTCTGTTTGATGGGGTGAAGGGGAGAAATGAGTCTTCATACTAAAACTAGCATTAACATTTTTACAGAATGAGGTGGCTTGAAAGCTAAAGGAGGTGGAAGTCTTCAGGGTAATAAATATGAACCTATTTTTTCACTGGAGACTTCCACTGATTTACAAACCATCAGAAAAATGTACTTTGTATGGCTGCTAAGAATCACAGCTTGTCTAGTCACAATCCACTATTCCCGATTGCAGCTGAGACTGAAAACAGTAAAATAAACTCTTCCTACAACAAAGAATGATAGAGAGAGTTATTCTTTTCATTCACCTGCTCTTTATATCAATGCAGACAGCTAATCCAGGTGAATCTACCCGCATTTGTCATTGCCAGTGAACACAAAACATACAGAATTCACACGAAGGAACATAATTCCATCTTTTTTAAGTTTCATTGTGTTATAATTTATTTATCCGGAAGGTGGCATTTTCAGACATGTCTATTAATGCCATGCTGTGGCTATTAGTAATCAGTGAATGAAAAAGTCGGGAGAAAGGGCAGAATTCATTTTACCAGTGGTTGTTTTTTTATGATGAGTTTGTTTGTGCTGCTCACCAGAGCCGTGCCAAGCTGTTTTCTGAGAAGGTCCACTGCCACCTTCTTGTCATATGCAGCAGATTACAGAAAGAGAGTAATTTCCAGCATTGGAAATGGCAGGTGAGTAACTTACTTAAATACTTATCTAAAATTAACACTTTGAAAGGCCCCCTCCAAGTTTTGTTCATCAGTTGCCTTGTTTGGGGATGGATCACGACAGACACTGCCCAGCTACTGGGAGCATTCAGTCACATCAATATTTCATCCAGATCTTCACAGCTGAGAAGAGTGACACATGAACTGAGCGGCACCAGGGAAATGGCATCAGCCAGAGTTTGCAGAAAGCCTGGACTTATACTTGAAAAAAGTGGGACATTTCTGTCTTTCAATAGAAGGGAACCTCTGCTATTGCCCAGGGTGAGAAAGGACAGATGCCACCCCTAGCTGTGATTACTGGGTGAATCTACACTGCCTGAGCTCTGCCTGGAAGCATTGCCTAACATAACTGTTGCTCCCAAGTGACACTTACACATACTTCTTAAAGGATGATATCCTGTCCAACTACTGCCCCAAAGAGGAGACAGAGCCATAGAGGTGGATGGAGGAGGGAAGGTGTTATGCTGCATCCAGATAACCTGTTCCTGACGTTGCCTAGGGAGAAAGCACGAGGGGAAGGGGATGCAATGAAAATGTGATTTAAATAGTTTAAAAAAGCCTGGGGGAGAAAAGCAGTTCATTTTTTTCATTCATGCTGCCGTTGACGTCAGGAACCGGATCTATTTCACACATCTAAGAAACACTGAAACTTGTGCATTTTTTTGTAGGGTGTCTGACTTGGTGCCAAATATGTTTCACATGATGTTTCCACCACAGTTAAGCAAAGGTGTTCTTTGTCCTCTCCAACAGTGGTAGAGCTGCAGCAATGAGGGTAATTCTGGTCTGCCTTACCAGCATGTAACCATTCTGAAGTCAGCAGAGTTTACAGAAAAGTAGAATTTGGCTCCACAGCAGACAACAGCATTGCACTTTCAAACCTGATGTGCTTCAAACCTATTGCCAGCAAAATTCAGAGTCTGAAAACCCAGGCTCCCTTTTTGCGCATGAAAACAGTGGGAGCAATTAATGGCACTTAGAATTCCATCTCCCTCATTTGTAGGCACAAGCAGGTAGTTAGATCTAAGTAGCAATAACCAAGAGCACAAAATTGCTGGCACAAAAGGGAGTTTAAAAAAAATCAGGCCATTAAAATATGTGACAAAGACTCAAAAGGAGGGAGATGATTAAAAATGGCAGACAATGAAGAAGAACCTAGAAATGGATGAACTTTTCTATAATCTCAATTTCAAGTTCTATTTTTTAAATGGCAATAATTTACAAGAATAAACAAGAGGATAACAGCAGAAACGTGAAGTACAGAAGTAAATTTGGGCCTAAAATAGCAAATGAACTTTGTAACAGAGTACAGTTGAGAGGTATATTGCTACTTTTAAATATCAAGCTATTCCTGTAAGGTGCCTTTTTAAGGTGTGATATAATATTTTTTGCTCATTTTAATAGAAATAATAAAAATGAGATACTAAAAAGCCATCATTACTTGGAGGAGTAAGAAGAATTTAGATCTCCTGCTCTTAACAGAAGAGAACACTATCACAGCACTGCTGCTGAACCTGAATATCAGCAAGTCACCATTTATTTATTTATTTCTAATCACGTGGGGTGAAAAGCAGTGACCTGTGTTTCAGGTGAGACTGATATACATGTGAACTCTGCATGTATATAGTTAACAACTACTTTATTTCTGGCAAAAATAAATAGCTGGCAGTAACCGAACTCTCTTTTCATTGAAAGAATGCTATAGGGCTGGATATAGCCACTGCAATAGTGCAATAAAATGAGATGAGCTTAACGCTACCAGATGGTACCCTGTACAGTGCCTGAAATAAAATGGAGAATTAGGGTGCCCTAAGGTGTGCACAGGGAAGGCAATTACATGAAATAAATGGGCCTCAGGCCTAGATGATGCTCAAGTATGCTACACAGGAGACAGATAGTACATCTGGTGAACAGATTTTATCACACACTGGAAAGCTATAAAGCATGCGGTTGAATTTCAGATCTGGGTTTCACAATGACATTTTACCTGTGTTGGTATTCAGTGCTGTTTATTTTTAAAGGTGCTGTAATCTCAATGATGTGTTTTAAAAGCCTTCTTAACATTGTTTTCTGATGTGCCCCATTTTTTGGACAGATTGATGTAACACAATGCTTTTTCATGGACAAAATACAAACTACTCTGGCTGTAGACAATCATGTTTTTGTTTAATATATCACGTTGCTGATGTGATTTTAGTAATATGGTTATACTTGTCAGCACTCACTGCTTGGGAGAAAGCCAGTATGTTTTTAAAGTTAACTCCCACTTCTCCATTTCATTGGAAGGTCTCGCTGTCTATAAACTGGCACAAATTCCTTGATGTTTAAAGTAGATATATTAGATTATGTGAGGAAATCCACTAGAGTAAATCAAAGTGATATTTTACTCTTATCTCTAGAAGAAATTTCACTTGTTTTTGTAAAATTCCTGCTCTGTTTGACATTAAGATCTTTTAAAGTTTAAATGTATCATAGCAGCATTCAAACTGTTAAAGGCGCTGATGAGAGCAACATTCAATCTGTGGTGCTGTGACTTTTTTTTTTAATGAGGAAATCATTTAGAGCTTTCCTCAGACTTCACTTTTTTGGTCTCTCTCTCTCTAATTCCTCCCCTTTCACCTTTCTCATATAAAGCTATCCAAGGGAGTTAAAAATGCTACCAAACTTGCATAAAAGGAAAAATTTGAGAGACTGTAAGGTGAATATTCCTGACAGAAAGATCTATGGGCTGTGAAATAGTGTCTCTATGGAAATGGTGAAAGCTCTGTTCCCTTGAGACATTTAAAATTAGAAGAAACAAAGCATAATACACTCTGAGGATATAATCCTGTTCTGGCCCCCTGTGGACAGACTAAATATTTCTAATTTCTGAAACTCTGTATACTATTATTGTTCATAATGCAAAACTACAATTTAATAATGTTAAGGGTTTGACTTGAGGGTTGCTTAAACAAGAAAATTTACTCATATTACTCTACGAGTATAATTATATCACTGTAGTTATATCAGTATAATCAGTGTATCTCAGTGCTATCTCTCTAATAAGTGCCTTATTTGGGTTATTGTATACCAGTTCTAAAAGCCACAGAAGTACAATAACATGCATAAATTTTCTACACTAAACTCACCGTCCCAGCTTCTGGTAAGCTGGGAATCTTGTATTAAGTTCTAGTTGGAGAAGAAATGCATAAATGCGGGCAAGACGTACCAAATTCCCACTGAAGTTTATTGTCAGCTGTATATGCCATAGAAGATGGACATTGATGGCAAAAGCAAGTGTCACTTAAAACTCACAAGGGTAGCGTCACTTGCAAAATGCAAGCAAAACTCTCTTGTGTTCAAGGCATGGACGAAATCTCTGAGTTTTTTCTTATGTCTAAACAGTCTCAAAACAGGGCTGTTTCTAACCCCCTCCTCAACACTTTTGAATTTTCTTACTATTATTATTGTAAATTAGTATCAAAAGACAGGAAAATGATGGGAAAGTTTTATGGGATTTTCTCTGAAGTAAACTAGTTACTTCACCAGAGTCCTTCCCCTGAGAGTATGTCTACTGCATAAAGTCATGCAAAACTTCTGGTCCATAATTTGAAGCAATATGCAGCAGCATTTTGAGAAGACCACTCGGGAGTTTTCTTAATTGCAGGGAATTTACCACAGTCACTATGAGAGGAAGCAGGGGTTTGGAGTATTTTCATACTTCAGTTAAAACTGTGGCACCAACTTTGAGTTTTGGGTATCAGCCTAAGCAAATTTTCAAGGCTAACAAAGGGTTATAAAATATATACAATGACAAGTCATTAAATAGAGCAGTGAAGTTGGGCAATACTCTGTGTACAATTAGCACTGCCAAATAGTGCCTTTCAACCATCAGTTATTCAAAAGCTCTGCTTGTCCTGCTATGTCTGCATTCTGTATTTCACTAAGCGACAGTCCTGAATGGATCTTGAATAGGCTGCTGAATAGGAACAGTTCTTTAACTAAGCAAGAAAGGAAGAGACGAAGAAAATAAATGTGGGGAAGGGAGAAATAAAAAGAAGGGAAGAGACAGATCCTTAGATTGCATAGATCTTCTCCTGGCCAGCTGCATAGCTTTGCAAATCCCTCCTCTGCCACACACACAGCCTCCAGCCCAGAAAGGAGCCTCATCAGCCAGAATTTCTGTTGTGTAGCTTCAGTCTAAAAACCTAACTTATTTTCTAAGTGGCAATGACCTCTATTCTGCATTGGTACAGCTACAGAAATCATGAAAGAACAAGAGTGAGACCTCCCAGAGAGAGAACATGGGTGAATATGGCTCCTCCATAATGAGCTGCCTTTAATACCTACTTGCTGATTTCACTGCAGAAGGCTCCAACTAAAGACAGAGGGCCAAATCCTCTTATAGTGTAAATTATGTGGGCTTCAATACACTCAGTAGTACTACGCCAATTTACAACTGCTAAGGATCTTGTCTTCAGGGCTTTTCCCATAGAAACAATGTTCCAGCTCACTGAAGGCTACGGATGGGATTCAGGTGGGTATAGGATCCAGTTGCCATTGTAGGCACCCAAGTTCAGAATTTAGATCCTCAGTTGCCCGCACCCACACACAATCTCCCAGCCATCAAAACCTCAGGGCACCTAAGCTTACAGGCTTACCTGTGCCTAAAGTTCTGGCCATACTTGGAAGACTTTAGCGTTGATCGTGCTCAGCACATTAAAACCAATCCTGTGCCAAAGCCCTGCGGGGTCTCCAGCACCAGGATTACCCCATGCTTCTGCAGCTTTATCCAAGATCCAGGTGATGGTACGGTGCGTGTGGCAGGCACTGTACAGGCAGGAGGAACAGGTGATGGGAATATCTCTGTTTTACCCACCCAGTGGCTGGCATACGCATCCAGCACTGAAAGCTTTTGTGCCTGCCTGACAATGCTCCATCAGTGATACACAGCAGTTCTTTGTCTGATTTTCATTTTTTCATCTGTTTAGGTAACACAAACGGCTCAGCATTTGACGGCTGAGCTGCACTGCCTACTCGTGACTGAGCCTGTTACACTTTTTCTGCTTCTTGAACAGCCAGCCCTAGTCAGCTGTGCATAGCAGTGCCAAATTGAGCCTGGGACAGAAGACTGTGCAGGTCATTTTACATTTATGCGTGGGCCTGTGAGAGTCAACTGATCAGTGGCTGTTGATGACTGCGAGCACAAAAGGGATATAATGATAACTGCAATTAATTCCTGTAGAAAGTAATGCAACTATTCAAAGAATTTTTTCAGTCATTTTTCATTCACACCTTCTTGGCTGTTACAGCTTTGCCATGAATACACTTTTTTCATTTATGTGATTCATATTTGTATGATTTAAATACAGTACAGTTCACTCAATAGAAAGGTTGGTGGTCTGAACATGCTTTCTTGCCAAAAGAATAAGCTCTAAAATGAGTTGGCTGCTAAATAAACATCCCAAGTTGCCATAAGCAGAATATTAACAAACTCACAGATTAGTTGTTTTGCAGGAGGTGGATTTTAATCATGATGGAATAGTGTAAATAAATGAAATATCAATACCAGTCATTTATATGCATTCAAGAGAACACTAATGATTATTACAAAGAATGGGCTAACTTTCAGTAACATTATGGAAAATTGGAATCACTTCACTGTGGTACTGATGTTTAAAATGTATCCTCTAAGGAGCTGCAGGTCTGTCAGTG
Organism: Nipponia nippon; assembly: GCF_047370975.1. Lineage (NCBI taxonomy): Eukaryota > Metazoa > Chordata > Aves > Pelecaniformes > Threskiornithidae > Nipponia > Nipponia nippon. The sequence continues at coordinate 75,476,687 of NW_028262369.1, read as the reverse complement.
TGGTATCCACAACATGCAAGATAATAGAAATACCTAGAAGCAAGGCAGAGGTAAATGGACATTGGATTGCCCTGCTCTCTGAATACGAGAGGGAGCTGAACATAGTCTTGTTTATTTGGACTCACAGTGCACTAAAGGAAAGTACTTCTTTGAAAATATGTTTACATATTACTTACAAATCATGATTAACCTATAGAAATACAATGTGACAATATGGCAAAAAGAAATAAATGTGTATTGGTTGCTTTCTGCATGATTAATGCTTCTTTCCATCAGACACATACATTTCATTTTATTAAAGATCACATTTCTGATTGCAAGAACTTGATCATAAATAAAGCATGCAAGTGGAAGTTGGAAATCTTCTAATATTAATGACAAGAAAAATGGATTTATTGAATAGTCACCTGCAGTTCATACATACATAAGCACATAAAATGATAAGCCAAAAGAAGGTATCATCTTAAACTTGGGAGAAAAGATTCTGTTTTTTAAATAGCTTAATAATAATAGCAGTACATTTAGAGAAAATGATTTCTGTCTCCTCTGACTAAAAAGAGCACAATAACAGCCATTTATCAGCTACTTTCTACCTTGTCCCTCTATCTAGGAATTATAAAGTCTGTCTTCACTCGTTCAACTCTGAATCCAACACTGATGGACTTCGGTGTAATACTTCTGAGCCCATTTATTTTTTGCCAGTTTTGAAATTGGTGAAAAAAAAAAAAAAAAGAGTGGCTGATGAATAAAGAAAAGAAGAAGAGCTAATCAAATGGAGTTCTTTGTCCAAAGAGCTGACACACGGAAAATCTAGTGTATTATTGAAAACATGTATAGTTTTGGAAAAAATAATTAACATGACAATAAACAAACAGAATTGAAACAGGGCTAATAGACTTCACATAAGATAGTACAGTGTTGCTGAGACTGCATAGGTAGTGTAAATATGATTAAAGCATCCAGAAAAACTACTGAGGAAACTTATAGAGCAGTATAGGGCTGGTTAAGGTGAAAAGCAATTAGACAATTCCTCACTAAGGCCAGTGGGCAGTAGAAATAATGCAGCTGCACTGTGGAAAGCATCTGTGAGAAAACCTTGTTTTGTGAATCCACCAACAGGTTTCACATCACCCATATGAGGCTGCCTGCCTGTTTAGCCCACATGGAAAGGAACATCTGGGGACAAATAACCTGCAGCTCCATCCCCTGCACAGCACACCCAGGGCTGGTTCCCATATCCTCAAGCAGCTGTTGCCTCACCAGAAATTTACACCATCAAAGCTGCTTGCTGTCACCCAACTCTTCTGCCTAACCACCCTTTCACAGTTACCACCAGCTCAGCAGCTCACGGAACAGTCCCTTGCCCAGTCAGTATCAAAAAGAGCTGGGTTACTGCAGACGTCCATTGCTCCTGGCACACGTCGATAAAGTACAGAACAAACAGGGCAGAGCTGGGAGATTCAGAGGGGTAAGTAGCAGGTAGAGAAAGCCTGAACAAGCTTTGGGATCACAGTGGACACCTGACCATTTTGGAGAGAGTGGCTGTGGAAGATCTGCTGCTTGCATGTCTCCACCAGGCAGGGCAGTTGCCCGGGCCAGCATGGGATGCATCCTCCAAAGGATGCCCGGTGCATCCAGAGACGCTGGGAGCCAAGCTGAGAAGAGGTGTTTCTCACATGAGCATTCTTGCAGAATCTAGCCAAGCCTATGACTTGTCAAATAAATTATTTTTAAAATAAATAATAGCGCTTGAAAACATTACAGGTCAGATTTCTGTTCCCTACAATATTGACACAACCTCACATAGAAACTTAGAGACAAATCTACTGGCACTAAAAAAGCGTCCTCCAGACAAGGTTACAGCAGTCACGCATGCAACTGTAAGAGGAGGATAGGAGCTACCACAGAAAACAGACAATATTTTTTGTGCTCAAACAAAAATAATTAAATGGGAGATGATACATGCCTCATAACAAGAGCAAATGAACTGAACAGCTCCTTGAAAACCAATTAAATCAACCTCTTACTTTCAAGACAGAAAGAAACTAATATAACCTTAAATAAATGACATATAATTAAAACCTTAAGAAGCCATTCATGTAAAAATCATATCAGGTTGTCATATGAACCCACAGAAAATAATTATAATCTGAATATTTCCAATGACAATTTGGGAAATCTAGAGCGAGATCTTTGTGTTTCTGAGCAGCTGCTTGCATTATGCAGACTACAGAAGGAAAGGGGGTTAGGCCACTTTACAAGTTTACATCCCTGCTTAAAAACACTATCTCAAAAAATTATAGAGAGAATCAAAGTTGACAGAACTTGTCACAGTTCCATTCCCCCAAATGAATATATTTTTCTCAGTTTAATTACCCAGATACATATCTTAAATCAAAACCACACCCAAGCCCTTGTTTCTAGCAGCCGTCTTCTCTGATTGCTGCTGACAGGGCCAGATCCAGCAGCGTCTTACCCGGTAGGAGCCACCTCCACTTCCTGCTTCCAGGCCTCTCTGCTCAGTTCCCATGCCAAGCACCACAACCAGGAGGGAAGAAAGGGACTCGCACATGTGCCTGCTTGCATATGTGTGCTCTCACACACACGCATCACCAGATAATATATATAGAGAGAAACATTTAATCTCTTATTTTATGCTGTGCCAAAAAGCGGGGAACAGGTGCATGGATGGGAGCTGTTTGTATCTTACTGTACTTCTAGCGAATTAATCATTGCTCTCTTCTTTTTCATACCTTTTTAAACTAACTTTCTGGTGCCAAGTCTTTTTTTCTGCTTTGGACGGCTGTACAGCTATAATGACCGTGATTTTTGGTGGCAATTCCAGTGTAAGGAACTCCCTATCCTCCTGCTCACAACCCTCATTCCTGCCCTGCCCCGTCCTTTCCGTCGTGCTGACACAACTGTTTGTAGGGACACACAGTAACTGGTTCAAGGAACGGGGTTTCAATTTAAAATAGCACTGAAAAAGTAGACAAAAGCAGAGGAATATTTTAATCTGAACCTGCTCCCTCACCTGCTTTCCTAGACCCCTTTAAAAAGATTTGTATCAAAAAGACTAGAGGGGTGGGTGTGGGTCAGGAAAAAACAGCTGAGGGCAGAAACTCCAAACATCATTGCTGAAAAAGAAGGATGTGAAACTGCAGAGTTAAACTGTACCAGGTATTTATTTAGCTAGTTAAAGAAGTAGTATAGACCTTGGGAGGTAAGGTTAAAGTCCTGTTTGGCATTAACTACAAAGCAATGCAAAGAGAGGGTTCAAGTCAATCCTTGAGTGTGCCACTGATGTTTGAAATGTATTCGCTAAACAAAGGAACTGCAGGAACAGTAAGTACATTTCAAATAATTACTATTTTTAACATTATTTTCCTGCAGAATTATTCAAGCTTATTGTGCGTTTCTTTGGTTCAAGGGCTGCAGGTGACTATTTTACACTACAGTTTTATTAATTATATGTTCTTGCTACAGTGCAATATTGTGATTTTTTGCTTTTTTTGTTCTAAGGCTTTTTTCCCCCAAAAAATATTGTTGCATGATAGAATTACCCACCTGTAACTGTCTAAGTCACTTTTCTTAGAGAAAATTTGCATTAAATTGTACTTCAAGACGAGAACACAATCTACCGTTTAAAGAAGGATCAATATAGTTGTATGGGAGACTTTTGGCAGAGAGCAAAGGTTTTCCTAGAAAATCCTGGTCTACTAAGAAGATCTTTTCCCGCTTCCTCAGTTTCCATAATTCTTCAAGATTAATTATCGGTATGAAAATACAGTTCAAATGCTGACACACTTTATTTCACAGCTAATTCATGATTTACTCAAAATCCTCAGAGTTTGGCTCCATCTAGAACAGTGTATTTAGGATTTTTATACAGCACTATTCATAAATAATTACTTAGCTGTTTAGGCATTATTTTTCAAATTTTAAATCTATATTTTGCCGCATTTTAAAATACCTAATGTCCTCCTAGGAAACTTCATAAGACTGTTAGCATCCAAGGTAGCAACAAAGAGGGGGCTATGGGTTTGGTGAATATTTTCATTACTTCAGAATATAGAAAAATTCTTTTCCAAAACATGGAAAACATCATTTTACCAGTTCCTGGATCACATTCTTTTAATTGGAACACAAAATCACTAACATATAATTCTAGTGAAATTTTTAAATTCATGGCGTTCAGACACTCAATCTGGTTGAAATTCTCCCAATGACTAACAGAGTAGCTAAAATTGTCCGACATTTAGGAACCTGTAGGGTCATTTCTGACCCTAATAATATTCAGAATATGTTGTTCTGGACAGCAACACTTTTGAAGAATTAATGCAAAATTAGCAGAATAAGAACAAATAATCTCTGTGCACATTTTCCTAATCTGGCCTTTCAGTCGGTTCTCTGCCCCAAGGCACTCTGCTTCCGAGCTCGCTCTTAGTGTCTGCCTGCATCTTCCCTTGTCTGCTGGTTGTCCTTTGCTAACGTATCTGATTATTAAACAATTTCCTAGAATCTGTATTTGTGATTGGTGTCTATATGGCTTAGTTTTTATCAGGCATTGCCATTTGGTTCAAATATCAGCTTCTCGCTCTTTTTAAATATGTCTGTCAATATCCATAGGTTGGGTTTGATGATGTTAATGTCTTCCAGCTTAACGAGAGGATGGTGAAGGTTCATAAACTTTTCATTTTGATTTTAAGCTCCTATTCAGCTATTTCTAGCTCTCATAAAGGGTAGTGCCCTGTCTTTATTCAGACAAGTAAGAAATCACACTTCCCTTCTCTGCTTATTAAATCTAAAAGGATTTGGGATGGGATCCAAAGCCATCTGAGAGTTTCATGTTGCCATGTATCAGAGTAGCTTCAAAGCGCTTGGGTTTAGAAAGCAGCTTCTGTTCTCATCCAGCAGCAAACGGGCAGGAGGGAGGCAATGCCTCGAGACTGAATTATTGTTTTTGCCATTGTTTCTTGGAGTTGGAAAACTTATGTTACACCTTTTGCTGCAATATGGCTAAGCCTAAAGGCTTAATCTAATATTACATCCCAAGTTATATTATAAATATTATTTTATTTGTTATTTTTGGAGCCTGTATGATGACAGCATTGGTTTTCATTCCAGATTACATCTGAAATAAGAAAAAGAAAAAGGAAGACAGATTTCCTAACAAGCAATATCTGTTTATCATCAGTTGCCAAGAAACTGCACAGCAGCTTAGAGAAACGGAATGCTTTTTTCTATGGCTTGGCAGTTTGGACAATTGCGGGAATTATGAAATTAGGAATCCACAGGTTTTGTAAAATTTCTGTCTTGGAGATCAAAATTTGGTTTTAATTTATTTAGTACTGAAGGTAACAAAAAATAATTTTTTGGACTAAAATCCTTAAAGAGGCATTAATGTAATAATGCGATGAGAAATTATTTTCATATCGCTAACATTCCTTCTCCATTCATACAGCTCAAAATCTCTCAGCTACAAGCTCTTATTTGCTTGTGTACCTCTTAAAGAGTACAAGAAATAGACCAGGAGACAGCCCTTCTAGTACTAGCGATCAGCTGCGTATTATTAACTAACCACAAATTGAAGTCATTACTGATGCTTATGTACATAATATTCCTGAGCAATGTTTCTGTAGGAGTTTTGTAAATATAAGCCCAAATTAACTATAAAGTATAATCAGTTTATTCAGCTCAATGCAATAATTGACTCAACAAAATCCTTCACCACAAAAATGTGCAGGTTAGAAGAGCAAAGATCTGAATATAGGTCAGCAGTTGTCCTGGTTTTTCAGTAACTGAACCATTTCTCTAACTCTGTAGAAATAAAGAGGAAGCATACAGAGTCAAGAACTTTTCTTTCTGGCACTGTAATCACACTTAAATCCCAGTCAGTACCAAAGTTAATCAAAGGAGCAGCCTTCATTACAAGTATTAACTGTAATTTTAAGTACCCTACAATGAAATCAAGAGTTAACTTCCACAATCTTTCAAAACGTGGCTATGCCACAGGAAAAAGTTTTGTACCTGCAGATGTGATAGCTAAAACTATTTAAATAACTGCATTTAAGGGCTTTCTGAAAACATTCTGTGATATCTGATGAAAAAATAACTAAAAACTATTTTCTCCATAATCAGTTGAGCCTTCCAGTATAACCATAAGATTAAAAAAAGCATCTGTTCCCCTACCAACTTCAAGTGTTGTCATACATGATATGCAAGAAACAAAACCAGATAAATATCAACGCCTAAGCAATGTCTGCAGGAGCAAGTGGATTGCATGAGTAGATATAAGTTTAGCAAAAGAATTGAGAAATTATCCTTTGCCCCCTTCATGTCCTGAGGGTATTCATATCTCCTCTAATCAAAGTGCTCACTTATTCTGGCTCTTAAGTCAGATTCAGAGTTGCTCCTGTTCACTCAGTCTGCTTACCCTTTAACCTACCAGCACAGCTTTCATTACCATCAATATAAATTGACATTGGTTTTACATTGAGAACAGTTTACACCCCTGAAAACATTCTTATGCTGAACCATAGCTTTATTTTTTCAAAATTTTACTTCTGGATGCTGTTAAGTTCTGCAATTAAGAACTACAGGATAAAGGCAAAGATCTGCAAGTCAATATTCAAGATTTAGAGCTGGCTAACCTGCTAGTGATATCTTGCTATTCTTTTTTTAACTAATGTTTCATTTACTATATATATAATTTGTAAAATAGGATAGCAACTTCTGCCTCAAGATTTATATATGGGAACACCTCAGTGTTTTTCCTGCAGCTGATTCACAATAGTGGCCCTACACAGAAGCAAAGAAGTCCCCCCATAGTGAGGAATTCTTTCAGATTAGGTATGCTCAGACCTACTGCATAACAACAGACAGGTGAAGCATGTAAAATATCTCAGAAAAGGTAGGTCAAAGCAACACTTTTTCTGTGTGTCAAACACATGTGTGACAATCACAGATGCCATGCACATGCTGCTGATGTTCCCAGACCGCTCTCTCTGTTGTCAAGAACCTAGTGAGATATGACACAAGTGCTGGATCTCTAGACAGAGTTAATGTAACAAATGAAGCAAACATTGTATTATCTGATTAAGATTCTGAAGCCCAAATTTTCAAGCTTTTCACAAAAATTGTAATTAGGACTAGAATTCCCAAAGTATATGCCAGTGTTTTTTAAAAAACCTAAGTTCTTAGCTTGCCAAGCATACCTGAAAGTATGTCCATGTATGTCTATAGCTGAGACAGAATGAGTCCAGAAAAACTTCCCCTAGTAAAAGGTATTTGAAAATGGTTCTAATAGGTACAACAATGGCCTGATGAAGTCATCTCTCAACTGAGGCTCAGAATAAACTCTCCACTTTCCTCATGTAATATGCAATTGCAAACAGATCAGGATGTCTCCTGATCTGCCTTTCTGGGAGCCTTTTGAGCCAGAAAATTACCATCCAACTTGTTTAATAATAACAGAGAACAGCTACGGAACAGATATCATACAAGAAGTATATTGGTCATTTTGAGCAAATCAACCATCTCTACAAACTTAGAGGAGAAAGCCAATGGCACGTATTCAAACACGAAATTATAATCGCAGGTAGCAATACATCATAAATCCTCAGCTACCCAAACTGTTCTAGATTGAAGAGACCTATTTTTACTCCTTCTTTAATATCTATCATCTTGACATCTAAAGACTATATGTAAAAATACAGTCTTTAGACTTTTTTCCCAGTATGTCACTATAGGCTCTTTGCTGCTCTTCTCACAGTATGTGTTTTAAGGGTTCGAGTCCATTGGTTTCACTTCTGAAGGGATCAGAGGAGAGAGCCAAACTCACAAGATGGATTTTCACTTTGTTCTGTTTATTTCCAGTAAAAAAAAAGGCACAAATAAAAGGTACCAGGCTCAGTCTCTTTGAAGTTCTTACAGGAAGCTGATATACATCCTCACAAACTCTCACATCCCTCACAAAAAGGGGAGAACAAGTGCATAAGGGAGCTATGGGCTGGACAGCTTAATACCACATCTGTCCTTAGCTGCTAAAACATCCCCAAGAGGCTATAGATGGTCAAGGGGTCTGAAGCTGCTCTAAATTATGCCTTGGACTCGTTCCAGACAAGGAACTGCAGAAGTGACATAAACTGTCTCTCTCCTTCCCAGCTATGCCAATGATTTCTCTGTTGCAGGTTTATTCATCATGTTATAAAGAAGGAGGGACATTGTTATCCCTTGTAGAAGCATCAGACCACATCAGCTTTGTCTTTAATGATTCCAGGTAGACTGTCCCCATTGCTTTCTGGAGTGACACGGAAGGAGGAATACACTTAAGAATGCTACTTCTGAAATGAACATTGCACGCTTGCAAATAAGACCAGTAGAAAACAGAACGAATGAAAGAAAATTCAGCATTTAGCCTCATTTTTATTTGTCAGTGGAAACTATTGTTGCAACACTAAATAAGAGTATTCTCAAATTACAAAAACGAAGATGAAAAAGCAGTACTGTTGACACTACCCCTCTGAACACTGAAGATGCGAAGACCAACTTTGAATTAAATTTCACTCAGTGGAGTCAGAATAAAGAGTAGAGAACTTCTGCAGAATGTTCCCATCTTCTCTTTTCTGCTCAGCAGTCAACTGTGCTTGAGCTACCAACCCTGCTGTAGGTTCTAGCAAGAGACTACAGCTGTAAACCAGCTCTGAAGAAAAAATAATCTGTAAAAGGAAATTCTCCTCCATATTGTCGTACTCATTCTTTTAAGAGATGTATTAGCAGGCTTTTGTCTTACTGCTAGTTATTTATCATAGCCCACATCCATGTTGTATAGCGTCTCTCTAATTTCCATCTTAAATTATTAGGAGACGTCCTCTCTGCTTCTGTATTGACCACCAAGAATCTCAAAGTATTTATTTTCCTTTATATTTTTGTAAACCAGTTGCAGCAATGGAAGTGAAGCCTGATCAGTATATTTTGTTTAGCGGGTATAAAGTCCTTCATTTAGGCAATATTATTGAAGTGCCTACCATGAACTCTAAAGCAGCTGGGAGTTTAATTGATTCCTAGAAGTGCAATGAAAGTAGAGCAGATAAAAAATGACAGAGTTGTTGCTGATGCAAATGAAAATGTTACAGCAAAGCAGCTGGGGAGAATACTGTAAATGTTTACATTTTCCGAGCATGCTTACATTGTTTCTTCCACATTTTCCAGGCAAAGCTCACCTGGTTTTGCTCAAGGCCTGGAATGCAGCGAATTGTGTACAGCACCTAATATTTATTCATGCCATTGTCAAGAACATCTTTGCAGCTCCTGCCAAAGTCTGTCATTGAATGTGTTTGTTCAGCTGCATGGCAAAAACATAATACACAGTCATCATTTTTACTTCGTCACCTACTCAATATTTTTCTTCTCCGATTAAATTAACTCATAAATACTGTGCTTTTCATGCCAGAAAAATCTTACTACATCCATTCAACTAACACCCATTTGTACATTTTTATGTTCTTGAACATTTAGATACTTCGATAACAAGTTCTGAAACAACAGAAAAGCCAAATGCTCTAATTTACCTGGGACTCTGGAAACTCTAATCACAATTCCAAAAGATTATATATTCAGGCAAAATTTTCTGCTAAGCTAAATTTCATCATTACTCACTAGCAACTGTAGAAAGCTGCATATGAATGGAGAAAACACAAGGATAGTAAAGGACTTGGTAAAAAAAAAGTTTAACACCAATCTGCGTTTCCACAGGCGAAGATTTACTGCAGCACAGGTGACAAAGAATAATGTTAGTTAGTGTGAGTAAAAACAGAGCATACCGGGGATTCTGGCTAGACACTTCAGCTTCTAACCCAATGGTCTATCACCTTAGTTGCTGCTGCTACCCATGGTAGGTAAAGCATGGATACTTTCTTGCACTGTAAACATATCTACTACCTTGGACGGCACAGAAGCCTCAGCTTACAGACATTTATTTGACTTTGTGTCTGGGAATCAGTGGAAAATCAGACTCCCCTGGGAGGTCTCTGCCCTCTCTCTAGGCAGGTTTAATTTATGAGAGATGTTCTTCTTAAACCCATTCTTAAACATTTTCAGTGATGAAGACTCCACAGCCATCTCAAAAAATCAGTTTTGCCATCTTCAGTGTCAGAAAGCTTTTTCCTAAGGCCTAATTTGAATTTGCCAGAGCAAATTTATTCTATCTACCAAAGAGAAAAAATAATTCCTGTAAAAGGCTGTTGTAAATAAAATCAGAGGCTGTTCTCATGGCCCATCAGTCTTCTTTATTCTAGAGAAAGAAATACAATAGACCTCTTCCAATTTTTCATGTATGTCATATTGTTGTGACCTGGTTATTCTCCCTCGGACTCTAACTACTTTGTGTCATTCTAGGAGTTTGATGCCCTCAAACCTGACATAATACACCAGCTCAGGCCTTAAACAGTGCTGAGACGGTTGTTCAAGACAATGTCATGCAACATGGTGACAACAGTCAGAATATCTGTGACCTATCACTTTTCCACTTTACGTATGGCTAGTTACCCTGTTTTAAGAAGAAGTGGAATTGGTTTGACATGATTCGTTACTCACAAATTCCTATTCATCAAGTGAATGAATTTCACAAATTTGTATTGGCTGCTACTTATTTCCTTCTCATCTTTTGGGGCTTAAAAATTCATTATGAATTATGGTAAAAAATCTTTGGATAAATATGCATGTGGCTAGCCAGAATTGCTCTTCCTCTCCCTTTCTGAAAGAACTGCTATTACATTTGACTTTTTACAGTTTTTCTCATTGGTCTTCCCTGTGTCCTCCAAAACAATCGCTAACAAATATGAGGTGGCCATGATGAAGTTCACTCTGGGATAATTAAGAAGTGTGTCAAAAAAATTAGAAACATTTGTCCTGCCCTTATTTTATTCTCGGCAGAGGTTTTACCCTTTTTAACTGGTGTTAATTACACTAGCCAGCTGCTACAGTTGATGCATTTAGTAGAGTCTGATCCAGTAAAAATATTTCAGCTGTCACAGAACCATATATCCTTTTCTCTTGAGCCTACTTCCCAATTGTCTAACTTCAGAAGAGTTTATCTTCCCGAAGACTATTGTTTTACTTTTGCTGCTTTACCTTCTTCTCTTCCTATACATAGTGAGTTCTGTCTATCACAACCACATCACCCAAGTGATGTTGCCCTTGATGTTCTGCAATGGAACAGTGTCGTATTTTATGTACATTCCTCAGACCTCGGTTTCTTACCATTCACACAGAGGAAAGTATTGAACAATTGCTCAGGTCCTTTCAACGTCCATGAAAATTAGAAACAAACGCTACTTGACTGAGTGAAACAGGAACTTATAAGCCCTCAAAATTAACTGCCTGACAATGAAGTCCATCCTTTGTCTCCCTGAGACACTGCACCTTGCAGGATTTTAAAGAGTCAAGGCACATTGACAGTGTGCACCCCCGAACACAGTATGAAGCATTCATGAAGGCAGCCTGCAAATGTGAGCAGAAAAAAAGGAAGTAATGTGGAATAGGCCCTCAACAAGCAAATTGAGAAAGATGACTTGTGATTTATCTAGTCCTGGCTGAAAGGTCTAGTTCAGTCACGGGGCTGAAAAGATGTCTGACAAGAATAATTTCTCTGATGAAGGCAAAACCCAAAAAAGGTCTGGCTCTGAATTCAAAGCCCAAACAGAAGGACTCTGCAGCTAAGCTGAATCTGGATTAAAATGAGCCTAATCTTCACTGAGCTTTAAACATGGTCCCTACATTTTCATTATTCAGTACAACAGTGCTAGGGAAGGTGAATTCCCTGCTGTCTTTGCTGTCCTTGCTTCGAGCAAAGCACAGATATCATCAGACCTGAGAGGACACCTGGGACCTGTTCAGCAAGTCCAAAAGATCCTGAAGTTCAACTTTTGAAAAGGGAAAGCCAGTAAGGGAATATCTGAGGAAGTCTCTTAAAAATTGGAAAACAACTTATCAGAAAAAAAACCTCAACTCTTTTGGAAGATGGATTCACCTTCAGTTCTTCCCTTTTAACTAGCATCGTCCAAGGATTTGCTGACCAATGTGTTCCACAGTATGCCTTTACCAACAGTTCAATAGTTAAAGCACATAGAGTACAGGCCCTTCGAAGATTCTGCTACTTAATTATAAAAAATATCCTTCACTTGATCTTCCAGATTTCATGCTTTGTAGTAGACCCTAATTGTGAGATTGCCTATGTCTGTTTCTTCTTTACCATCATGCATATGCTTTGAGCTCCATTTTAAACATCAGAGCACATGATATCCTTCCTTCCTTTTAACCTGCTTCTCCTTCCTGAACAATCTATATCCTTTACATTAATAGTCCATCCATATGAATTCTCCCACCAAGTCCCTGTTATGCCAATTCAGCTGCAATCATGAACAATTAAGATTTTCAGGTTTTCTTGTTTATTCTTTATACTTTTTCCATTAGTATGATTGTTAAAGATACTCATGGCTGACCTGCTGTTTTGTTTCTTGTCCTTGTGACTTTATTATGAATAAACATCTCTCTGTTACTTGTAGTTTTTTGACCCTTGTGCAAGTTGTTGGTGTTTATTTTAGTATATGGGGTTTTGCCAGCTCTTCCCTTAACTGTTAGAGTAAAGCCATTCTTTGCAGGTTAGCAAATGACTGTTCAAAGATGTTTTTCTTCTTTTACTGTGGGCTCAATATTTTCCCAGCAACTTACAGAATATGACTAATAGCCAAGGTAAACAAACATCCTTCCAGTGTCATAGGCATAGCTACGCATTCATCTTCAGGCTTGACTGTCAAATGGGAGGTTTTACAGGAGTCCCACCTGAGCTTCTGATCTCCGTATCTCCACCCTCTTTCTGCAGATCTTTTGATCTGCCCCGCAGCGCTTCCAGCAGCATCTTTGTGACAGGAGAGGAAGATGCAATAGAGATCAATAAGGCAGATGAGTTGCAGAAATAGTGACACTTTGAGCCAGATTTCTGGGAAGCAGTATGTCTCTAGGGACAGACAGGAGATGTTAACACTGTCCTGAAGGTGATGGAACTTATTTGCCACCAACTTTTCTCCCCTTTTGGGGAAGTGGCTGCCTGTCCATGAACCTCACAGTTCTTGATGGTTTTGGCTTTTCCCTCATTATCACTGAGGCACTCAATCTTATTGTGTGTGGTCAGAACAAGTTTATTCTCAATGTTAGCAGGTGGCTGCCATGGGGTCCGACACTTTGCCTACAAAATGCAATAGACTAGACATTCCCCCCTTCATTACTGGACATCACCTAATCTAGTTTATGTTATCTATTTGCCTATTTTCTTCAGCAGTGATTGTATGTATCCTGTTTTATGATAACAGATGCATCTCTGCCTGACCACTTGCAGCTCTCTTCCCTGCTTCATAAGAGATTTTACTAGCAACCGCAATCCAAAGCAGATGTCCTTTCCTACCCAGCCTTCTTTGGAAGAGAACGTAGGTCACACTCCCTACAAATCTAATGCAGGACCAGAGCCAAGGCATACAGGATCAGGTCCCCATCTGGGCACGGCATTCAGTTTCCTAATTGCTTGCACAAACCAGGATGTTATATGTATAAAGAATTACATTATTTGCTGCACTTCACCAAAGCATAGTAGAAAACCTGTAGTTTCAGGGTAGACGGGAAAAGGGGGAGGAGGAGCAAGACAGAGGCAGCTTTAAACCATGTATGTGCCTCTGGGGGACGCTTCAAGAGCCCAAGTAACTAAGTTATGGTGCACCCTGAGGTGTTAATGGGCTGCCCCAAAGCCAACAGCAACTGAAAATCCACTTAATTAGGCAATGGAAACACTCCCTCCAGTCTCAATGTAGCCCCATGCCAGTCAGAAGCTTTTTCTTCAGTTACTGAGCAGGAGGAATGTTACCCTGCCTAGATCTATTTAAACTGCTCCTTAGACCTCTGTAGCTGGAGTACAGGAACCACAGCCCAGGTAAGAATATGTCGCTTTTTCCCGCAGAAGGCTGACATTCTCTTTGTCAAAGATGGAATAGTCTTTTTTATCATATGACCAGAATATGGCTATCACCTTGGCAAAACGCTGGCTAGATGGATATGTACCTACCACCTGAGCAGCATTCTTGACATGTGGCAGCCATGCTTTCAGTCACCTAATGGGACGAGTCAAGAGAGGCGGTTTTCTTGCCGTGTGAAAACTGGAGGTGACTATTCAGCTGCCAGAGATAGGGCAGAAAACTAACAGGGGAAGAGCAGGTCCTCGCTCGCTTTCTCTTTGAAGTTTTATTACAGCAGAACTTCCTTCTGAGTATGCCAGTGGCTGCAGCAGGAGTGCTGCACTTCAGCGGGCCTCTGTCAAACTCCCTCTGATGAACACTAACACGTAGGCTTGTGAAAAACCTCTATACTCCAGAACACATTAGGATCTGCTAAATAACCCGAGACTCGCCTCTGCTAAGCGTTGTACATTCTGGGAAAGGAAGCCTTTTGTTAAACGTTTTACAGCTATTATTTGCTTTGGGGTTTATTTTGTTTTTAAAGAAGGGAAAATAAAATGAATTTAACAAGTATGTTTCAGATTTTTACAAGATAAATTGATAGGTTTCGTGCAGTGATTCTCATGTTTATATATTATAATACCCATTTAAATTACCCTGTTAGTCCACAGTGGTGGAAAACCTGGTGAATACATATGGAACCCTTAACTTGCCTTTGCAACTATTTGAAACATTTAAGAATCCATCAACCAGGGAAGAGAGCAGCATATTGTGAGTACCATATGGGCATTAAATGTGAACTTGTCAAAGGAAGAAAGAATAAACCATTTTTCACATTCCTCATGGCCTGTATTTTTTTCTTTCAGAATATGAATTGTTTCTAACCGTATTTTGTTTTTAAATACTCATTATAAGCCAAGGAAAGATCCAGGTTAGCAAAAAACCTTAGCAGGTTTACGGTGTTCTCCAATGATTACCTAATCCATTTGTCTCATCTGCTTTCCTTGTTGTGTGAAAACACACTGAGGAAACGTGTAAATGCAGTGAATTGTTCCCAACTCTTTTATTCACCTTTCAGCATGCTAGTTCCTTCCCTTGGCATTGATATCATTATGCATTTGTCAAAGATAGACTGTCACTTTAGAGCTTCTATTATGTGCAAGATTTGGCAGCACATTTTACCTTTGGGATTTGCTTATATCCTTTGCATGTTATTGTACTCCTTTGGCATTCAGTAAATTCAATACACCCATTTCTTTGATGTTCATTCCAGCCCCTAAATGTGGAAACAATGACTGAAATTTTGGATCAAAGCATCCCATAGATGGCAGGCAACATAATTTTGCGATAATTTACATGAACAGAAAGAAATCCCATAGCTAGAATCTAGACCTGTAACTGTTCTACAATTTATGTACTCTAACATTCAAGAAAAAGAAAAAGAAGGGGAATAAAGAACACAGAGGTCCAGTTGAATTCATACCAATGTGCAATTTCTCAATATAATTAAAAGAAAACTCTTTTTTTCCAGTATCAAATGCACATTCTCATGGAAGTATAAGAATTTAGAGGTTAAGGACTGAATTGGACAAGGACAGACAATAACTGCCTCATATTTTTTCTAGAATTGAGAAAAAAACAACCTTCCCATTTTCTATTGTTTCCTAAGATACAGTAGCCAATACAAATACAGTAGCCAATCAAGTTAAGGGCAAACTTTCCGATACGATTTAAAACAAAAGAAGTAAAAAGATTTAAAGGGGCAAATTATCTTCAAAACTAGCAGTCCCAGCTATATTTGTGGTGATAATGAAAATGGTTTGGTCTAGTTGGTTTTAAATTAGGTCCCACTGACTATGAGTCAATCTAAAGTCAACATCCTCACTGTTCTTGTGGGCAGATAAAGGTGTGTAGAGGAACTAAAATATTTGGTTTTGCTGGTATTTCATTCTACATAAAAAATAAAATAAATGAAATTAAATAACCCCAAATCTGTTATAAAATATGCGCTTTTTTTTTGGAGCGAGGGAACATGCAAGTGCCAGGACAGCTACTAGGGGGTATTACAATATTAGAGTCATTTTTTAATACGCAGGTTTTGACATCTCCTGTCTCTCTATGTGAGTGTAGCATTATGGTACAGTTTGCTTGGCCGGTAATCCCATGCCCACAGGTATGCGTAACTGCCCCAAACCTCATTTTCAAACTGTTTGCTTTAAGAGGGAATTTTTTTCCTGCCAGCTATGTGCAACAGTGCCATCCAGTGGCAGCTCAGCCTACTCACACTTGCATAATCCATAGGAATCCAACAAAATTACTATTTAAAATAAAATAAATAAACACTTTTTTCCCCCTGAAAGGTAGCAAGCTGCGTTCAGATTAAATGTGAACTACAGAGCATTAGACCAATACATCTTGAGTTGCTATAAAATCCTCTCGTCGTATCCATGGGCAGATTGTAACCGTACAAAGCAGAGCGCGCTTTGCTGTGTTTGGGGGGGGGGGGGGCTGAGCGGGGGCTGGGGCAGCCCCCGCGTGGAGGGGAGCGCTGAGCTCCTGGCTTAGAGGCTTTTAGAGCACGCAGACCTGCACAGGGCTGGTACTAGGTGCTAGGCTGGTACTTCTTACCTGAAGTACCTCTGAAGCAAGACTCTGTGACTAGTCTTGGCATCAATTGCCATTTAGGGCTGCTGGTTTAGGACCCTAAAATCCCACCCCTCCTTGTCCTGTATGGCACTGAGTTTCTTTCAAGTGATAGCAACAGCTGTACTTTGTACTCAGGTAACGCTCTTGATTGCTGCGTTTAAAACTCTTCTTTCTGATACTCATTTGCAAATAAACACCCTTCAGACCAATATACTTGTATATGTTCTATATAGAACTATACAGAATAAAGTATTGCCATAGTAATTCACTCGCGAAGAGCATTAAATGTCCCCCATTGCTTTAAAAGAGGTATACGAAGATGTACAACAGAATTTGTGCATTTGATAATTCTCAGCCTCGCACAATTTCCCTGTTTTGGCACAACCTGCCAAAGGCCTTTAACTATTTAAGTCCCATGTGATAACTGCTGGCAGATGTGCCTATTATTTTAATCACTTTAAGGATGGATAGTGGGAAACACAGAAAGTTTACATTACTTGCCCAAGATCACGTTGCAAAGCACTTATACAGCCAAGGACAGATCATGCAGGACCGACCTTTAGTCTCTAACCCAAGCTACTACTCCATGATAGATAAAGGGAGGGTGGTTGTCTTTTTTATTCAAAGCAAGAAAAAAACTTGTTATTTTAAACGTAAGAAAAAGCCTAGAGTGTGTTTCAGGAGAAAACCCCAAAATGGTTAAAGTTTCAAGGCTGAGGAAGCATCTGCTCAGGGGAACGATCACATTAAGCTCTTGCCTAAAACGTCTATCAAGGAAACAAAACCAATCCCTATCTTCAGAGACCAGATGCTCTGCAGGGCTTGAGCCAATGATCAGCACAGAAAACTTGCTCATTTAGGCCCTGGCCCAGCAAACCGTGTTGCAGGCGTGCTGCTTTAGGCTTGTGGGCAATACTTTCAAGTACATAGGCATAGTTCCTTGCTTAAAGGTATAACCCTGTTCAACCGTTCTTTCAAAAAGGAGCCTAATGATAAATGAACATGAATATTTTAGTGCCTTCTCTAGAGAGAACAGGATATTTCAGAGGCTAGAAGCCAGTAACATGCTCTTTGGCACAAAAGCCCTCCAGACATCATGTTCAGCCTCTCCTTCCCCTCCAGCACAGGGGAAGGCCCATCTCTGCATCCATGGGAGAACCTTTTGGTACCTCTCCACTTCCCTCACCTCCACCTCTGCTCTCCCTCCTTGAGCTCAGGCACTCGTGTGCCAGCCCTGGAGCAGGGCATGGCTGGGCTGGCCTCCCCCAGGTCCCCTCCATCCCCAGCCGCTGTTCCCCTCCCGCAGGGCTGGGCCGCGCCTCCCACCAGCACTACCAGGTCCTGCCACCCTGAGGAGCAAGAGACCGGCACTAGGAATCACCACTGGCCGCCTGGTGACATCCCAAAGCCCAGACATGTTTTGGTGACTTATGGTGGGTTTTTCAGCACGGTAAAGAAGTCGTCCATGGTGGTCCCTGTATTTTTGCCTATAACCTTTAGCTAACCGTGTACTTTATTCTATGGCCTAATCTAACATTGCATTACATTTCTTAAGGGTACTTTATACTTACAGGCAATGGTTCGATGGGATCATGCACCGTAAACCTGTCGGGCCAAATCCAGATTTTAGAACACAGCAGGAAAATTTGTTTTACATGGTCAATTGGTCATTTTTGTATCTCAGAACATATCAGAGCGTCCATAGGAAAAACATAAATTCTATCAAACGGTAGCATGGTTTCTGATTTACTGACAGTTGCTGGTTTGAGTTTTCACAAAAAATATTTAGCTATAGGACAGTGTATTAGGCGTATTCTTAAAGGTAAATAACTGCGGCCAATAAAAGTTCAGCCTATAAAGGGTCCCATCTTCTAGGAGTTTTCTGCACCGAGAATTACTACCAGCATAATCATGGCTCCCTGCACACTAATATTTCCTCTGATACAGTATGATCAATGTTGTGGAAAAACATTTATTATATTTCTTCTAGCTACTTAAAGGCATTACTGAATTATGAGCATCGCAAAACGAATCCACTGCGCATTTTTTCTTTATGTGACGTTTTTACAATCTTCATTTTCTGCTTTGCAGCCACTGAGCTATAGTGATCGTGCTATGCACTCTCTTACAACTGACACAGGGGCCAGGAACTCCTTTCTGCTTTATTACATTTGAAATGCACTTCATATGACAACATTCATTCTCATTCTGCATTGGACCCTTATTTAAAGAGAGAAGCCATTTTTTACTGGACCTGTACTTAAAGGGAGAAGTTATGAAAGAAATTAAAATGAGGGAAAAGGGTTTAAACAGCTGTTTCAAATATGCCTGGTTAACAAAGGTGACAAAGTTTTGTCTCAAAACAGAAAAAAATGGGCAAGGAGGTATCAATGCACTGAGCTGTTCGTAAAATGCTAATAATTGTAAAGATGCCAGTTTCTTTTCTTTTATATCACATGGTTTTGAGACATGGTGCATTACTGGGGATATTTTAACTTCACTGAAACAAGGAATAAATAAGGAAGGGAGGAATAAATGTAAGCTGAGTCAAGAGTAAGATTCAGCTGCACAAGATACAAACTTGCAGAGGGCAGTCCACCTAATGGCTACTACTCACAGCAGCTGTAGACTTATTAAAACCTTGTGGTAGGAAGTCAGTTAAAATAAGATGGAAATAGTAGCAGGTTCATTGAAATTATATTTTCCTTTGGTAGAAGAAAACAGAATGTTACTCTTCAGAAAATGGTCCTAATAAGTCATATGTAAACGTATTCTTCTCTATAGGGATGAAATAATTAGTCACTCTTCCTACCTTCGTGTTCAGTGAAAATTTTCATCCAAATCAAAGTATTAATAGAAAGAGAGTGTGAGGCAAGAGAGAAATGTATAATAAGTTTGAGCACTTGAACCTGGGATTTATGGCCTAGAGCTACAGCCCACTTTATTACAAAAATGACTTCACCTATTATAACCTTACCCAGGGCTCTCTGGAGATGGTAGGGGGCTGAGCAGCATTAGACTATCAGAGGTGTTCACAAACAATTCTAGTCTCATTCTCACTTCCCTTTCCCCTCTCCTCAATGCATACATATCATCTGTTGCCTCCTTTCCTGCTCCTTGATGTAGGCAGGTCACGGTACTTCTCTCTGTCTTCCTGTGGGAACTGGCCACAGCCTCTCATTTGTCACGAGCTCTGACTGAAAGGTTCCTCTCATAGTTTTCTCTCCTGTTGCCTGAAGGACAGCCCAATTCTGAGAGTGACCCCTTTGGTAACCCTTGAAATTTGCTAATGATGGTTGTCTGTGCATTGCAGCTGATGATGTTGAACATTTAACCACCACCTTTGAAGCACTGCACAATGCACCAACTAGCCTTTCATTTTGTGAAACTATTGCATCAATTTCCAGCAACTGTTTTATTAAATATAGATCTGTGCATGTTTTATGGACATTGCATGTCCATTTGCATTAATCCAGGACTCTGTCTTTAAACTGCCTAGTGATAATCCTACTTAAGACAAATTAACAAACTGTAAATGGTATTAGAAACAGAATTTCATTTCACAAGTGCAGCCAAAATACTGGAGCCCACAATAGATGGTTACAAGGGCAGTTGCACCACTAGTTATGGCCTACCACACAGGAAACCTGAAAGTCATCAACAGAGATGATATTTCTTCAGGTGCAGAGATGCTGCAAGCAGTATTCTAAAGATGATCTTTGTCCATCATGACAAAGCTTCCTCTGGCATGAATGGAAGTGACACAGAGTGCCCTGCTGGCATCCTGGGGATCTGTAAATTATACAGGAGCTGTGTATTTAGCATGAGGTGATCAACATCACCATTAGAGGACATGGCCTCTTCAAGCAGCGTAGGTTGTTTCTCTCCAAAACAATAGTTAGTTTGATGGTATACAAGAGATACAAGACTGGCTGTCAGCCAGATTTCGAAGCATAAATAAGCCATGATCTCATTTACGTACAGTCTTTACAGGCGACAGTAATATGTGTGAGTGACTGCTATATTTAGGAATGACAAGATGGGCATTATTAATAGCTTAATTGACATTAATGCAATTACCCCTATACTTATTACAGTTTGTAGAATTATACAGAAAGCAGTGGCTGAGGCCTTATTTTCCCTAGAGCTACCCAAGGATACGACATTTTCCGCCATGCCAAATCTAGTCTTTGACATTAGATACTTAGCTACAGAATCATTCCAGTAAATCATTATAAATGCATTATAATAAAGATGTTATGAGCTATTGGATATTAACCCCCAGCCCCTGAAGAGAGATAAATACACTGGTTGCAAGATTTCTGCTTTTATTTTGCAATGGGAAAAGGGTTTTGCTTACAACTAAAGAATTATAAAATGTTATGCTGATAAATGAAAAACAGACTTCACCCTCACTGGTCAGATTAAAGCTAAACACACCCTCAACGAAAAAAAGAATATGCCCATAGAACACGAAGAACCAAATTTTTGGTCCATCACAACCAAGCTTCTCATTTACAAATGCGTATTTGTGTGTATACTGTTTGGAGACACAGCTATTGTATTTGCGTATGCAAATGTCTCCATTTAAACATCTGATTGCTGTGCCTCATCTCCAGGAAACTTGCTCCCTTTTATTGTTTTGTTTGTTTGTTTGTTTGTTTGTTTGTTTGTTTCTTACTCTTGGTCTGTCTTCAATATAGAAACGCAAGATTTTTCTATTACTCTCTGATAAAGGAGTACATCACCTACATGTTCCAAGCCCAGGAAGTAAAAATAAACATAAACTTCAGGCTCTGGACTGCCTAATATTAAATTTTCATCAACTTTACAGGAGTCATGGATTAATTCTGTTTCCAGCACAAAAAGAAACAGAAACATCATGACCATACATTAATTATACCTAAGTAACATACAGGAGCATTTAGGACCACCGTGCTAGGTACTGGACAAAGACATAACAAAACAATGGTGCAATGTTTCCTTTCCAAAGAAACTGCATTGCAATACAAGCAAAGTAAACACAAGGCACTAACGTATACATGTTGGTCATTACAAAAACCAAGAAAATAATTGTCACAGCACAACATATAAGAACCCAAACTGGGATCGCAAAATTAATTTTCGAACCAAATATGAAGTTTTTCCATCAAAACATGGTGAAGTGAATGCCCATATAGTTTCATGGCTTAGCTGCATTTCATTTTCTCTAATTCATTAAATCCAGTTGGTTTGGGATTTTGTTTGATTAAGTCTAAAATCCACTGTAATAAATACTGTAGTATGTAATTGTCATTATATACACACATATGAGTTTTTATGTCTGTATTAACATGTGTACATGTTGGTATGCACATATGTAGAGGAAGGCTTTGCTGTTTTCCCTTTTCTTATTACCTCCTGACAGTAACCTGTAGGCACATAGATTCTAAACTTTTAAAAGTCATATATCATTGTGGTGCATTCCATTTTCAGCGAGTCTTTCTTGGAGGTGACTGGAAATAAATTCAGCTTGAACTAGTGCCTGAAAGAGATCTGTCTCCAGTATAACTGACTGCTCAGCTATGCTAGTTTGTCAGCTTTCAGGGCAGGGTTCATGTGCCTTATCTGTCCGGGCTATGCTCCCGATCACAGCTCAAACTCCCAGAGAGAACAACTCCCATAATAAAGAGGGAATTAAAAATGAAGCTTTAGCACCAACCAGGCACTTCTTATCTTGTAAATTCTTAAGTCAGGTACTTCATTATACTTCCGTCCTTCTAAAACAAATACAGATCTGGCATCTGGTGAAAATACTTCCTGGGAAGGTTTCATCTGTTCTAAAGTGAAACTCCAGACAAGGCTATAGGATATAATTCAGCGTTTTAATCTAACTCTGAGTTTGCAATATGCATTGCGTATTTTTGAGGATAACGTTTAAGTATTTGCAAAGTCAGTGTATTTTTTACATAAAACATTTGGTTTTGACTACTGAATGGTTGATCACTGAGGCTTATCAGCTATCGGGGCAAAATAATCAGGACAATGGTGGATGTCTTGCCTTTCAATCTCTCCAAAGCAAGGCTGGAGGCCTATGGAGAAGATCCCATGGTTCAGTAAAAGGTGTGAGATAATGTCAGAAGAGCTGACATTTTACAATTTATAGAAATAAACAGATGATCTAATGGCCTTTTCCGGCCTTCAAGACTAGCACCGTTTAGATATGTAATACGCACAGAAGGTTTTAGAGAAGAAAAGATTTAAGTCTGTGTTACTTTCTTCCTTACTTCACACCACGGAGCAAAGCAAAAAAGCCAGAAGTAGCACTGCTTAGGTACTATCCTAATCAGCTGAGATCCAACAACATTATGAATCCCCACCCTCCTCTCAGAGGAGAGAACAGGAGCCTCTGCAGCATCAGGGGGACTGCAGTAATAGCTATGCAGCAGTCCAGACTCCCCTACACTGACTAGTTTGTAAGTTGGACGTCAGAGAATTTGAAATTCTGGCTCAGCTCATCGAATTCAAGTCTGGCTTTGGAAGATAGCTCTGGTATTAAGAAGGTGTAACATAGCTCAGAAGACACGGATACATTTCCTGGCTCTGCTTCAGATTTCCTGTGCAACGGATAGTATGTGGAACTATTTCTATAAGTAACTTGGCTTAGGAGAACAGGATTCTTCAGTCTTTGCCCAGATGACCTGCTGGCTCTGCTTCACAGTCCCCTTTGGAATAAGCTGCAGCAGCTAAAGAAATTACTACTCTGTAGAAATTATTGAAAATACAACCCACCCACTCCCTGAAGAACGTTTGGATCCCATAACAGAGGCACAGAGGGGTGGTGTGTAAACTTCCCAGCTGTTGCAATTCATGGCCTTACATATTAATTTCTTTTTTTTTTTTCTAAAGTTAATTGAGTTGAATATACCAGGCTGTGAACAATGGCAAACGAAGGCTTTGATTCATAACCCTACTTGGACTTGGCTGCAGCAGCGGAAGAAGTTACTGCCTCTCTTTGGCAGTAACGCAGTCCCTACAGCTAAAGTAGTGAAAGATGACCAGCCTATAATCTAATTCTGGTTTTCAGGCTATAATCTAATACTGATTTTTAGCCAGCCATGGAGCTGTCATTACCAAATGTCTGTGTAGTGAGTGACCAAACGTTCCAGATAAAAGTGAAAGCTGACAGAGGTAAAAAGAGAAAGAGAAGCCGCAGAATGGATATATTTTAAGATTAACTTGATGGCACCTTTTCCAGAGCAGAGAAAGGAGAGAAATAACAGCCTTAAATCTTGCCACCTGGCCTGAGTATCAGGCACCAACAGCCAAAGACAATCAAGTCCCAGAAATGACATCTGATGGATTTCTGACAACAGCTGTATGGCTACGGGAAAGCAGACCCACAAGTCAAAGCCAACAGTGAAGAGGTTATTGGACACTACCTGTAGATTTTGTCTAAGAAGGTCAAACCTTGCTGTTGTGGAAACCATTCTGACAGGCTCAGCTTTGAAAACAAGCTGGGAAGGGGCAGAAGAAATTTCTTTTCTGTTACGCTACTGTCACTAATGAGTATCCTTTCCCGGCTCCTAGGATACAGGACAATTCCTGAGGAAATACCTTAGGAAACACATTCGTACTTCTGAGGAATGTTCAAGCTCCTTTCATCCACTTGCCTATCTATGCTGTGAATTCCTTGATTGGAGGCTGTCTTACTACTACTTTCGTTAATATTATGTAGTCTCAGTCCTGACTGAGGCTTCTCAGTCTTAAGAATATATACTGCTAATATACTGCTAATATACTGCTAATATACTATAATATATAATACTATATATTATATACTATATACTATATATTATATATTATAATATAATATACTGCTCTGCATACTAAAGAATAAAGCTTACTGTGAGTTTTTTAATAGGATTTAAAACTTTTATATATTGGGAGTATCATCAGAATGTACTGAATCAAAAATATC
The DNA here is from genome assembly GCF_047370975.1 of Nipponia nippon. Taxonomy (NCBI): domain Eukaryota; kingdom Metazoa; phylum Chordata; class Aves; order Pelecaniformes; family Threskiornithidae; genus Nipponia; species Nipponia nippon. The sequence continues at coordinate 75,452,078 of NW_028262369.1, read as the reverse complement.
ATTTTTTAAAACAAGTTAAAAGAGAACTGGTGGAGAGGGGAGGGTTCTACTTCTAACCACTACATTCTGTCGATTAGATCAACTGCAGTTTTATCACTGTTCCCTGGTTGGTTTTTTTTGCACGTTAGGGCATTGGTCATACCCCGCCCTTTACGAAATGACACCCTGATGCTGCGTTAGGCTTTTCTTGCAAACAAAGTGACTTTCATACAAGCTCCCTTTCAACTTCAAAAGTAAAACATTTTTGTAGTTATTAATGGTCCATTCTTGTGACTATCCATGGGTGAAGGGCATTTGCCTCACTCACATCTTTAATAGCAAATAATTAATGAGGTGTTGGAAATTAACAACAATTAACAATGCCTGGGAACAACAGCAGAAGGTGTTTGATCCTCTCTAGATGAAGTTGAGAGAATTTGTTTCTCAGGCAAGGGCTTATTCCTGCAAGGAGGGAGAGATGGAGAGGGATTTCTAATGCGATCCTCCTTCTTCTGCATTACCTTGTTGAAAGTCATAGAAGTGACTTGTCAAGTTGAAAAGAGAACAGGAAGGCCTGTGTCTCTATGATACAGGTACATCAATTCTAACTTCCACAGGGACTTTCAACCTTATGTTCAGAGCCTTCAAGAAAAATCAGAGCTTTCTAAGTGGGATCATAATTCAGAACTGTATTGCTTTGAAAGCCCAGACTTTCTGCAGTAACTAAGTCATTTCGGTAATAAACACAATATTCGGGTCTTTCATATGCAATTATTCCTGGTGATATCATGGTTGCAGAAGGTTTGCATGTGTTCATAAAGGATGGATATGCTTATGGAAGATGTTGAGCCACAGCTCAGGCAATACAGCAAGAATATGCTGGGAATATTCACTGCATGTTTGATTTGTCCTTTTGGCCTTTCCCAGGCACAGACAAGATACTGGGCAAAATGGACCCTTGATCTAATGTAGTACAGACAGTCCTTTTCCTCTTATGTTATATGCAAATAAATCACACTAATAAACATGCAAAATAGTAATAAAAATGTGCAAGATAGGCATAAGCACACATAGGAAGAAGAACAGGACTGTTCCCCTCTAAGTGATATATTTTCCATGTTCCACAGAAATGAAAAGCTGATGAAGAAATTCAGTTCTGCTTTTCCCTAGCCGCCCATGCTGCACTCAGTGCAGCATACAGGAGCAAAGGAACTTTAAGATAAGCAGTCAAGTCCCCACTCCAACTCCTCATCATGATCTTGCAGGAAGATCTACTATAATTGACCTGAAGAACATAACGCTGTCTGTTTACTCTGTGTTCATTTGAATAAGCAGCTGTGGAAACAGCTAGGGCTGACCTTGTCCCTTATTGGAAAGCAATGGAAGTATAGAAATTTGTTAGGAACCTGCCCAAAACAAGCAAAGTTTCTTCAGCCTTCTAGCTTGGAATCCTTTACTTTTAGCTTGTGGGATGTAGTTTAAAGTGTTGCCCAATGCCCAAGAAAGATTTACAGTATATAGCAAGAAAAAAGATGAAGGAAAAATACTTTCTCCTGAATAAATGTAAGAAAGGAAATCACATTCTAAACTCTTGATTTAAGTATGAAATTGGGACCGTCTCATTTCTAAGAATGAAATTATACAGTAGAACTGAATGCTAACACTACATCACACTCCTCCCCTCTCCTTGACGCAGGTAAACAGAAAATATTTGGATAAATAATGTTCTAGATGTAAAACATCAATTTTCTCCTAGCATAAGGTCAGTCAATGATCGCAATTTACAAAAGAATTATCTGTGTTTTGTCCCTGAATTTCCACATCCTTGGAACACGGTGTTACAATTCGCATGTCTATACACAATGGGGAGTTTTAGAAAGCGTAAGGAGAAATAATATCTTTTTTTGCAAATGTTTCAGGTTAGAGGTTTAAGACACTGACTCCAGAAGTTGTTTTTCTGTTCTCCTTCTGTTCAGTATGGTGCAAAGACTAGAGTTGATAACCTGCTAATTCCATATGCGGGAAATGTAATAGAATGCCCAGCAATTGTTTTTCGCCTTTGGATTCACATTGTGGAGGTGATTTCTTGTACCTCTGTGTGGATCTCATGATCAGTAGAAGATAATGTGTGTACCCATTACTTCTAAGTATTATTCTCACAACTTTGTATTTCAATCAGGCACTACCAGGTAATGCAACTTATTACCTATATTGCTCAGTTTTGTGATGGGAATACCTTAAAGAACTGTAACAACGCAAATACTGTGGCACGATAAAAAAATATGCATAGAATGCATATCCTGAAACACATGAAATGATATTTTTAAAAAATGAGTTTGACTCAAGAAAAGAGTAGCACAAACCCAAGAAAAGTACTGTTTTCCATGTAACTCCATGTTGCTCCATCCTTTTTCTCCAGAGCCACATAATGGGAAAAACACAAAATCAAGAAGAGTGTAACAGAATATAAAATTCAGAGACAGGTCTGCAACCATAGAGTCCCAGGAGCCTTCTCTGTAATGAATAAGATGGGGAAAGATTGGAGAATGTTTACAGAGATAAAGCAGATGCAAGAAACTTCAGAGACTTCCATGTAAGGTTAAGCCTCCACTTTTCAGGTCAACTGCTGTGGACAAATTTGTCATTCAGTGCGTTGTGACTAAGTGATGGGAGCTGTATTTCATTTATATCTACAAGCAAGGGTCAAACACTGTACACCCAAACTGACAGCAGACAGTTTCATCTGAGCGAACCAGGTAAAGAAAGGAATGTGCTTCAACTGTTTTTAACATCCCATTGGCTTTATCTGTACTTCTAGGCATGACAGCATGCGTGGTATTTATGGCTTAAAAGAATTTCCGTCTGTAAGTTTATCATCTTGTAAAAACCAGTGAGAAAATGACTTAAATATACCAAACCCAGCTTACAACAGGGCAGATAGATTTTATTCTCACTTTGTACACCAGCAAACCTATTAGCATGTTGCTATTTAAAGGTTTAATTATTAGAGCTCCATTGTGTTTCAGAACAGGCATACTGCTTCAGCTCAGCAGGTCCAACTAGTGTTTTATCTGCCTCCAAGGTCATAAGCAGATGCCTGCGGAAGAATAAGAAGAGGGCAAACATGCTTCCCGCTCATACTCTCTAGCCTCCTCCTATTTTCAGCTTGGGGACATTCTGAAGCAGGGGTGGTTCTTACACATTTACTAACCACCAATGAATGCCTCTGCCATGAACCTGTCCACCCCCTTTTTTAACCACTCTAAACTGTGAGTATCTACAAGATGCTCTGGCAATAATTTTCAGAGATCTGATATCCCATACCCCCCATCCTTTGGTTTCTACTCCAGCATACTACTAGTAATCTGTTATCCTCCTAATCCTATCATATTTTTCTTAGTTGTTTCATACAAAGCTCGAGTGTGCAGCCTTCCTTCCTTCAAGCAGCATTTTCACTGACTCTAAGTACTGCAGGTTTGGGAGCTCAGTTGTTAACCCTGAATATGTCACTAAACCAGCATACTTCTCTGAGAGCTTTTTTGTGCAGAAGACCAAGTATATGAGCTGTTAGTGTAAGCTATATATTATTGGGCTGAATAGAATGGTCAGAAACAGCTGGCACTACAGGCTTAGCTTTGTCATCAACTGATGAGCCTTTACTCAAAGCCAGGTGCATTGCTATGTTCTAAATAGAACACCAAAAACCATGTGATAGATCTAGATATACAGCAGAAAAGACAATCTATAAGGAGATTACATTAATTTAGACATACAAATATTGTGACACTCTGGAAGTAAATGCAAAGATTATGAATATAGGCCTTAAATTTATAGAATCTCTTCCTCCTGTCCACTGGCATCCAAAGCATCTATATTTCCAGAGCAACCATCCACAGTAACCTCTGCCAGAACCACTAGAGAGAATTATACTTCAGCATACCATATGGCCTTAAACCTTAGTGATGGGCAGACCTCAGGCATAGATTCTTCACAGGAAAGGTTCCAGCACTACTCACACAGTAAGATCATACAGGTAGCAGGGTGTTCCCTAAATGTCAAAATTACCTATAAATTACAAGATAAGTTAAAAATTATTTGGACATTAAACTGCCAAAAGAATAGAAAACAAAATACCTTCCCATCCTAGTCGTCCTAGTTGTAAAGAGTGGAAATGAGGGAAATCAGTAAGTACAAATGATAGCACAGTCATAACGATGAATTTATAAACCATTATTAATTACTTTGTAAAGTCACTAACAGAAGGATGAGTCAAACAGCAATAAAATAATAGGTCTAGGAGTCTACTTTTTAAAATGATTAAAGTTAGTATCCTAAGTCTACATTAAGTGCCTAAGTGGTCTTATCTTCAGATCCCCATTTTGGACACTAAAAGAAACACAGCTTGCCATAAGCTTTTATTTTAAGAAGAATCACATTCTCAGATATGTATTTGGCAAGTGGAGTAGGTAATGACTATACATCTTCTATCTTCTTCAAGAGGTTCAGCAACCTTTTAACCCTCCTGTTGGATACTAATCAGGACCAGCTAAGGAAGAAGGACACTAACACAGCTTGGGCCTCCATCCTGTAGGTTGCATGACTTACTGCAGGTCTAAACATCTAGCAGGGAAAACAAAATTTAAACCAAGCAAAAAAGAAAACCTGCCAGGAACTAGATTGAAACATGACCAAAAAATCAAAAGCACTAGGGGCGCTATTTAGGATTCTGATACATACGACATCAATCTGCTCTTCTCTGTACAGCTCCTCAGGGCTGGCATTCCAAATTCTTTGGCTTCTATTAAAGAGTAAAGTTTTTTGTTTGTTTGTTTGTTTTGGTTTTTTTTTCCCAAACTAATCAACATGTATTTCTCTCAACCAATTTAATTAAATTTTACAAGGGAAATGCAGTCATCTGAGTACTGAAAAAATCTTGCTCTGTTAACTCCAGATATTTTCTTACTTGGGGGGAATGTATGCCATTAAATCCAGCAACTTGTCAATAAGTTCTCACTAATATATTGGTTTAGTTTTTGCATGATGTCAGCAAAAATATACCACATTTAATTCACTAGAATATCTAGAGCTTGTAGTAGAGAAAATAATGCAGTATTTTTAATTAGAGTTCACAATTTGTAATTTAGGGATTCTGTACATTTTCCACAACTCAATGGATACATAAATTTCCCTTTAAACATTTTACATTCAATCCCCAATCTGGGTTTCTGCCTCCTTTATGTCCACTGCTCCCAGATTATGCACTCTGACCTTGTTTCCAGCATCTCACATATTACCAAGAATTCCTTGGCCATAAGGATAGTATAGTACTATCAAGTTCACTGTGTGAGTGTCCCATTTACAGCCATAACTCGCAGATCCTTGTTAACTAGGCTGATGGATTTGTACCTAGGCTGTTTGTATGTATACAGCCTTCATTTGTTCATCAATTTAAATGACTAGAGGACTCTCCGTAACTGTACTTTAAACACAAGAGCTTCATCATCCTATTTGAGTCCCACCAATACCTTGGCAAAGCTGCATGCCCTGAAATCACATCACCCTTAGCTGCTTCACCATTAGTGGCCTGGGCAGATTTACAAGGGAGAAAGAAACGACTTAGAAGGGCTTTAGCTCACTCTTTAGTGCACCATGCAGTGGCATGGTCTTCCTTTTCCCCGTTTCAATCGGAACTGTGTTCCAATCAAGAGACATCCTTTCCTTTCTAGGAAATTGAACAAGTAAATGAAAAGTAAATGAACAAGTAAATTCAGAAGATGTTAATTCACTTTCTTCATTAACTAGTTAGCAAAATGTTATCCAAGTTTTGTTTATTGCCTTATGGCCCACTGATTGCTACATAGGATCCCCAGTTAAATGTATTCTTACACAAGTTCCTCCAGGTAAAATAATACACTACAGAAAGCAGGTAAATACAGCGTTATATGCTGGGTACCATACTGGAAATGGTACAAAGCCATCTGTTAATGAACTGTTCTTCCATCTGATAGTATTGATGATGTCATTCACAATAAAAAAGAAATGAGAGGATTGTCAACAAAGCCATAAAATGAAATGATAGTCCCCTAATGTGAAGCAGAATCTAATTGCACCCATTCCCTGCTTGTCCCTGCCGCCTCGCAGCTGTTTGCTTACCTTCCCTTGCAGATGTTTCAGATTGTCTTGTCTCCTCCAAGGGCTCTCCTATTCCTACCCACTCTGCATCACCCCTTTTCATTCCAGACTCTTATTTTAAGGATACTGAAGCTGTTGCACGCTCTTTGCACAGAGAGAATGTGTTGTCAAAGCTCAAAGCTGATACATGGCAGAAAAAACTAGTTTGCATGAGCCAAACTTTGGGATAAAGTACTACCTCACGCTGAAGTCTTACACCTACTTGACAAGAGGGATAGTGTAAGGCCAGGGCTTGAGGACCGAGGCACCCTTATGGCAACCTTGTTTCTCCTCATCAAGCCCAGTGCTGTCACAGATCAGAACATGTACTCAAGGATGCACAGGTCAGAAGCCCCAAATACATACACTTGTGTAAACGTGGACAGAGTCAGTCAATGTTTCATGCGTAACTCCACAGGAATGTCAGAAAAGGTCCACGAGTTCAGTCAGAAGGGTAGAACAGGATTCTTCTGGTTTTGCCCCACAGAGATATATTATCTGATGAAAGGTTTACAGTAAATTAAATTTCATCTTTGGCATAATATTTAAACCACCAATGATATGTGCCTGGGTTTCCTACTACACCTGCTTTTCTTTTTACTATTAGTTGGAAGATTCTGAAGGAAAAAGAGGAGTGACAAGAACTTCATGGGGAAAAAAGGGGTGTTTTTTTTATATTTATGAGGAAAACTTACAGTAGCTTGCAAATTACAACACAGATATTTATTCCCGAGGCACATTGGTCAAAAAGGAAGGCAAACCACCATCTTGCATTCATTTAAGCCCTTTGGTATATCACCTTCCCAACTGTTCCATTTGACAAGAGAGTTCTCAGTTAACAACTTGCTTTCTGAATGTAATCTTGTATTATAAATATTGCCTGAACCGTTCCAAGAGGAATCTGTTTTACTACCATTTCATATCAGAATGGAACTTGACAGGTTTGTAAAATGTACAGTTTCTGCATAGTAACTTCAAGTTCTACTAAGCAAAGATAAAAACAAGTACTAGCTCAATGCCTCTGAGAGTTTTATCCACAAATTTAAGTTCAAAAAACATGTAAATCAAAGTCAAAATTGCTATTGAAATTTTGTTACTGAAAAGGTCAACCCAAAATAATCAAACCAACAATCAATAGTAATATGAACCAGATACATAAAATTAGATTGATGGCCAAATTTTGAGCTAGATTTGGTCTCCAATTCATATTGATAACCCTATAGTTTATCCAAATTTACAGTGGAATCTGGTAAAAAAATAGGCCACATAGAGCTCTAATGTGGTCAGGCACTTAAACACCATGTACATTTTTATAGTCCTCTGCTTCTTGATCAGGAAGCACTGTGTCCATTATTAAAGATTTGAGTAAATACTTGAATTAAGATATCCTAGCAGTGCATTCAGATGTACACCATGTTCTCATGTTAAGGCCATTCTTACCACTACTACTGGTTTCTTCCTGTGTTAAGAAAGAGATTGAAACAGCAAAAAATACCTGTGCTTTAAAAGACATTGTGGACACACCAAAAGATTAATATTTAAACTCCTAGTCATGATTCCTATATACCAGATCAGAAAAGATTTTCACAACAGTTAGTAGCATCTTATTTACAGTGGACTGAACACTAGACAGGGGCTTGCATTCTGAGCAAGTCTGAGCAAATTGACTTAACTCTTTAAAAAGGGTTGACAATAAGGGATCTGTGTGCCATGACCCTCATAGCATCTATTTTGGGGGTGTTAATGAATTCTGAATTACCTTGAATATTCTAAGCAACACAGAAGATGTTCTCAAGGGAGAGAAAATGAAGTACATGCATTCTCCATGAGTGAGAGTTCTCCATGACTAAGCATGATCAAACAACAAACACAAACGAGACAGCATCCTTGCACCTATCAATCAGAAATCACCAACTCAATGCCACCTACCTGCCTCCCATTACCTACAAGTACTACCTACTTACTGCAACTGCAATGTAGTCTTCCTTCCAAGTTACTTCCATTGCATCCTGCACGATGCAATGTGATTTGGTATATATCAAAGAAAAGCAGGTGAGTAGAGGGTCAGTCTACACTGGAAAAGATAGCCGGGGGAAATGGCATTTTCCAATCCTCTCTTTTTTAAATGGAAAAAAAAGGGAGAGAGACAAGTTAGGTGTCTCTCTTCAGTGTAATTTAAAATATTTTCTTATCACTAATATAAATTACAAATGTTTATTCTAATTTATGAACACCTGCTTGACATCAACAGAACTGACACACCCCTCCAATTACTTTTCTTATACGATGGCATATTTATTTCACTCTGATGAGATGAGGCTTTCTAATTTCCTGTATAACCACCCCCAGCTCTGTGTATATCTCCCATTAAATTGTGAACAGGCTTCACACATATTTTTAGATGTTTGAAAACGGCAGGAAGAGCTTTTTGATGTTTCAGAACATGTTCAGTCGCAGTGTCCCAATATTGTTTGCTTGCTAACTCCTCAAGCTTCTGCCATCCATATGAATGGACTTCAGGCTTTTGAGAAAGTTTACCATATCATTAACATCTGCCTAAACTGTTGCAGTCAGAGGTCTTTCCTTCTAATGTCAATGCCACTTTGAAAATAAAGTTGCAGGATTCCTCCATGTCTTAGAACATACATAGAAGTCAATGTCTTATTTTCTATGATTAGTCTGTTACAATGTCAAGTGTGAAATTTAAATTAATGAGTGTTTCACTTATTGAAATGACTTCAGCACTTTTGCTACTTTCATTGATTTCTATTTACTTTGGCAACCACAAATATGAAGAACATATTTCTAGATGCGACTAAACACACTAATAATATGCTAGTATAGATGCACCTAGTGATCGAACACTACACTTAACTCTAAGCTTATTTTGAAAAATTAACATAATAGGAGAAATATATTATTTATAAAGTACTGTTCGTTTCCTGCATTTCAGGCAGTGTCACCTTTAAGTTATTTTCTTCCCACTCTCTCCACACTAATGATTGGCCTACACTACTGAAACAGAGCAGTAAATATGGTATCAACATTACCCCTCCATAGAATCAATTCAAATTTGAACTAATATATTCATCATCCAGTAAATACCATCTCAGCAGCAGATAGTGCTGTAGCTAGCCTTCAGGGTATTTTAGCCTCCTGATAGAGGCCAATTTGAAGGAAGAAGCTGTATTTGATTCATAAGAGGTAGATATATATGTGAAAATCTTCCCTTCCCCTCTACCCTTCCTACACATCAAACAGTCATTTACTTTATTTGTTAAAAATCTTAAAACACCTGCATTTCTTGCTAGTATCTAACAGAGTGCTAATCAGTGGAAAACGCTAAAGAGATACTTGCCCAGAAGAGAAAGCCGAGGCCATGATTCTCTGCCTATAGGTTGGTTTGGGTTTTTTTAAAAGAAAAAAAAAATAGAGAAGAAAAGATAAGTGGAAAAGTGAAAATAAGTCTCCCCAAAGGCTACTCAGTATGTTTGTAATGCAGCAGGCAGCTCAGAGACAGCGTTGTGCCTACTGGAACTCTGCACACCCTCCACGACATAGGGTTACCCTTGCCGTTCTCAAAAACATGTGTTTTTATACAGCACAGCCAAATCCACAGCTATTAAAGCTACATATGTCAAACAAACAAAAAAAATAACTAAGGATGGAATCTGGCCTTCAAACAACAGAATAATCACCAAAGCAAATCCCCACTCTGTGAAATGGATGTTATATGCAAACATGGATTTTAAAAAACCCAAAAAGATTAATACAGTAAAAGAATATGGAGGGGTTGAATGTTTTTACTTTTTTGGTTTTGAAAGCCAAATTCTGCAAGCCCTTAAATTTCCCTAAGCAGCTGTAGCTACACAGATCCTTGAAAAATCAGTTATTCAGTCTCTCAAAACATTTGTCTACTAATACAGGAACTCAGATAATGAGCAGTGTGGCTGTGACTGTAAACTTGAAGCCACTTGCTCCTGTAGAACTGCATGTGCAAATCCTGCGGGCGTCACTGGAAGATGAAGAGTGCAACATCACGCATAGTCTAGAAACTTCAATGTGGCAGTCTGTTGATGCAGGAGATTTATGAATTTTTTCGTATATGGAAGATTGTGCTAGCATGGTGCTACTTGCTCCATTTTAAGTTTGAAGATTAGCTAATCTCTCTTCTTTCTTTTGTTTCCATTTTGCAGCAAAACCTGTTGCCCCTGGAGAACTGCTCCTGGGGATGCTTGACCAGTAAATGTGACAGTTGTGGAAATAGGAAGGTCTCAACCTTCATCATTTCTGTATCTCAGCTTCTCTTTTGTGCTTCATTAATTTCTAACAATTTAGTAAATCAAGGCCTTCATTTTTGTAAAGGACCAAATCTGAAATATTTCCTATTTAAATTCCCAAATAAGCCTCCTTCCCCCAGACCCTACCTGTGATCCAAATCCCTCAGTTACTCTCTGGTAGTGTGCTGCAGCATGACACCAGTGATGAGGAGCTTTAATACAGTTAGTAAGTTACTTTTTAAAATGGTATATCTAAGAGCAAAAAGGCCATTTATTACTTCAGAAAAGATTGTCTATATAGCTATGACTGCACAGGAAGAATTATGTGATCTTATCAGAATAGGTGACAGTACTTTTTCATGTAGAAAAGGCTTCTTAGAGCACATGAGGGAGACAAAATAGAATTTTTCTATGAAGCATCCTATTCATGCACATTTGCAAGTGTTCCTGCTTCCTCCTCTGCAACAACTAGTATATGTGACTATTTCTGCTGAAATTAGAAAAGCATGTGAATCAGTTTTGGCTTCACGGTTGCACCTTAGTCTGAATAAGCAATTACAGATGAACAGCAGAAGACTCACAGAGCCTTTTATGTATTTAAAGATCCCCAAAGATCCAAGTAAAGTGTGAAACATTTCTTGATGTTTGGATCCAGATTGGAATTTATTTTTTGGTTTTCACTCATTTATGAAGACATTCTGAGGCTCTACAGAAACTCTGGATTAATATGCCTACACAGTAGCCGTTTTAGTTTAGGGAAGAGAAGGACAAGTCTGAGCCTATTAAGAGGGGCAAGAGGCTTGTACAGTGAAGCCAGTCATTAAAGCTGAGATTTGAGAAAGGTATAGAAAAAGACAGTTTTGTGAAGGATGACACAAGCTCTTTAATGAGCTTGTAAAGAATTCTGGAAGCACTATTTGTGGACAGTGTGACCAAAGCAAAGGTTAGATTCAGGTCTGATTTTTAATTAATTTAAGCTATAAAGGTAACAATATTTTTCTGTGATTGATCTCCTAGGTCAATATTAGAAACACAGTTAAAAGAACTCATTCAGTTGATCAAAAAAACCCATTAAACCATATGGTTGATTTTACTTGGAGGAATGCTTTCTCTCTGTGTGAACTCTCACACTCTCTGTCTTTCACTCTCACGTGAACAAGCCACATCATCAGAAATAGGTGGCATGACAAGACTAGAGGCAGTTTCTGCAAACAGCAGAATGCTCAATGGTGTAACTACCAGCATAGCTTTGGGGCAAGCACTCATTTTCAAGCAATGAGAAAGCAATTTCTTTGGTTATTTCATATGTGGGGATGTGGAGAACAGAATCGTTGTACAGAAAACAGGCAAACTGGCTGTAATGTCATTTTACAGGCATACAAGGCCAAAATCAGTCCTCAGTTACAGGAGTCTGAAGTAACAAAAAAACATAAAAGATAGCTATCGCTTTCTGGGTCTTGCACTGCATTACAAAAGTCTGACAAAAGCTGCCAGAAGAGCTGTACGCTTTAATGAGAAGAGTGAGACAGAATTTCCCAGATTTGATTCTCCTGTTATGTTTGATAATGAAGGCAAGTATGTTGACCATGCTGTCACCTTCACCCCCACTGTGCTACTACTCCAGTGCTCAACTTTGAGTTTTATGACAAGATTACAGTGAGATTATTGCATATTGAGAAGAGTATCTAGGAGGGCAAGGGCTCTTCTGATGAATTATTGAGAAACTCGTCTAGCTTATGCTGAAAACACAGAGAAGAAATAAAGCAAGGACTGAGGCAGGGGCAAAATTAAGGCTGTAACTGTTGTGCAGGAGTGCTCTACAGATAGTGCTACAGCTGTACTGGGAGGAACCGGTAGTTCTTAGAAAAGATCTCTGTTGTGAGGAGTTGTATGAGGTAACCTGCCACAATGAAAGCACAGCTAAAACAGAAGCCAAGGCTCTTTGGGGTCTCAGAACATCTTACTGCTGGTTTTAAGGAGCTGTCCTGTGAATTCAATCCATCAGCATCCCAGTGACCCAAGAACAGTCTTTGCTAGGTACTTTCTTTTCTGTCTGACCCTGTCATAGTCACAACACTAAACACATAAGGGTTTTGAGAGCACTAAGACAGAGAGCACTGAAGTATAGACACTTGGCATTTTCCACCTTACACCATCAAACATAAGAACCTGTAATTCACAGAAATACAGAGGGTAGATACTGCAACTGCTCAAAGTTTACAGGACAATTTGGTACTAAAATGGTATTAGTCCACCATTATTTTGACCCCTTTCACTGTGCTACTTATTTGAAAATATATACATTGATTGCTGTCATTAAATAATTGTTTTGCCCAACACAATGCAGTGTTTTGCATATTTGCTGATGTTTCCCCAAAAGCACTGGGGGAATGAATCATTACTGAAACAATTTACTTTCAGTTAGTGCATGAATGCCTTCCCATGATGCTTTGATGCTTTGTTTGTCCTCCTATAAAAATTATTTATGACCCAAGTGTGATCTTTTAAATCAGAATACTTATTCAGAAATCAAAGCTCCAGCACGTTAATGCAAGTAGAAGCCCTGACTAATTTTTCAAAGCCACGTTGAATATTCAAAAGCTAGAACTGAAGGAAAGGAGTTAACATTAATTAATATTTGAAGCAGTAAAATAAAAGCAACAGTGAAGCTAATTTTGCAGGACAATTAATCATGAGTCTTGCTAATTACACATGGGATTTTGCAAATGATTTTTTTCTCAGGTAGCAGAGTAAAAATGATAATCCACTACCCATCAAAATCATTGGCTCCTCACCAATGTCCCCAGCAAGAGCAATTAGCGGGAACAGCAGAGCCCTAGTAATTGCATGTCAAGAGAGGAGAATGTTAGAATTTTAATTGCTCCGAATAAAGACCACTTGCTCATACATACACCTGACTGTCCAAAACTAGTCTGCAAGCCGGAGCAAGTATGTAACCACTTCCAGGTGTCTGCACAAAAATAACTCTGTGGGAGAAGCACTCTCTAAGCAACACATGCTGTTACTAGAAGAAAATATCAATATGCACTTATATTCTGAACTGCAGTGTCATCACTTGACTATAAGAACTGGAAAAAAAAATATCACCCACTTGGGAAAAATGTGCATATTCTTTATATTTGCCAAATATTTATTGCTGACATTTTTTGAAGAACTTTAACTATCTTCAGGGTGCCAAGGGCTTCAAATTTACTGAATTTTAGGATCACCGATAAAATGTTTTTAACAAGACATCTCAAGAGGGCATAAAATAAAAAATTACCATATTCATGAGAGCAAGCCTGTAAGATTGCAATGCTATAAACTGGATGTCTATAATTTGCTTGTGGCTTTCTTAATTAAAAAAAACCCCAAACAACTAGTAATTAGAGACTCCAGTTCCATTTTTGCACTTTATCCCAATCACTGACATGTTACCATTACTTTTTTGTTTAATATACCTACACATGGATGCACACAATTGCAAATAATCAATAATATTTAAGTATGTGTCCAAGATCTAAATGATGATGGATATATTTAAATATTGCTTTCCAGGAAATTATTACTTTACTGGTCATGTAGCAACTTTAAAAATGTATACATTAAAAGAAACCCCTTCTTTCTCCCTATTTCTCTTTAAGGTATTTACCATTTACTCCCAATTTTAAAGCAAATGACTGAATTGCCTTCCAAGTACCACTAGCTCCTATTGTCTTTTGCTCTCTCCTTCCATTTCTATGTATACCATATTGAGGTGTTAAACCATTTACTTTCTGCTGTTAGCTTTGTTAAGCATTAAACCAAGAGTAGTAGCCTTAACTTGTCTAAATATATTCTTTGCATGTTCAAAATCACCGTACACTGTTTATTACACCATGACTGCTTGAGAGAAAAAAAGCAGGTCATGCAGAGTGCTGCTTCCTTTCCTGAATTACCAGCAGATCACAGGTGTTTATCAGACTCCCGGAGGTGATTCAGGTAATAAACACCAGGATGGCAGTTTAAATGGTTAGAAGCTTTTCCATCAAATACAGTCCTTGCAGTCCTATCGTTTTGCATATATTGCTCACAAATGGCAAATTATTTATGCAGCCTCCTTAAGTGGTTCCTTATGGTTTTTACTTTATTTTTCCAAAGCAGGAACCTTTTGAAGATGTGTGTTCTCATGACAAAGCAAACTATCATTCCATCTGTAAGTCTGACTCATTTCTTAAAGCTCACTGTAGATATATAATGCCAGTGACCTTGTTTTGCCCTTCTGTTTAGCTCAAATGTCTTTTCTAAGAAAGCACCAGTGTCATAGCAGAAGTTACTATGCTGTGCTTCTACAAGGAGACCAAGAATAAACTGTATGCAGTAGAAACTGGCTTTTAAATAGGAAAAGCTTTTTCAAAGATTTTCTTGTGAAAATAAAATTACGATAGCCATAGACTAATGATTGCTACTTCTAATGCAGGTTTTAGAAGGATTTGCTGTAAATTACAATAGGATGTGTTTTTGGACACTAAATGGAGTTTATTTTTGTCTAAGCTGAGCAACGTCAGAGATGAACTTACGTACGTTTATGCTACTACAGAAAGTTACTGACTGAGACATACCTCTAGCAATTGCCCGTTACCTATTAATAACTGGAATGTGTTTTACGGTGCTGAATCACCAAGTCCGTATTTAATGCCAGGGTTGTCACATGAACCAACTTACTACTATGCAGATCACCTGCTTCTTCCCTTCTTGACAAACAGCTCTGCAATAATCACTTAGAAGTTCCTTATATGCAAAGTAGATTTCAGGAAAGGATTTATGGTTGTTCAACATAATTTAGCACGAGGAAAGAAAGAGAAAAAGCCAGAGCAACATGAAGTTTCTAAGAATCGCCAGATCATAATTACTGCACCAGTGGTATAATTTCTGTGGATCTCTTAAAATTTTATCAGCTATGTCCTCATCTTGTGAGGTAACACTGATTTCCACAGAAGTGATATGGAATTGAAGGTGTTAGGAAACACTCAGAATCTCCAAGAATAGTTTCTGCTATTTTTCTACAGTTTGACAGATAACCTCAAGCCATAGACTAAAGACTATGGCTGCAACATACATACAGGGTAAGTAACAGAGTATCACCAGTTCGATCATGGTGGATAAGAGTAAAGAAAAAACAAGTATTACCATTTCTACTTTTTTACAGTATGAAAATTAGTCACACAGAAAATAAGCAACTTGCCCAAGAAGACACAGTAAATCTATAGCAGAACCAAAACCTGAATCAAAGTCTACCAAGCACTAAAATCCTAACCTCACAACTCACCCTTCCTTTGTGATTGAATCTCACAAATAAATGTGCTATTTTATAATTAGTAGTTTTTACAGCTTAATGAAAACTTATTCAGAAGGTAATATTAGATATAATGAGGAATGTCAAGTATTGTGCTATCCAGTATGAAATTCAGATTGAACTCGACTCCTTTCCTGTTGTCTGCTAGAGGCCTAGGATGTAAGTTCTCTAGCACTGTCCATATTTTCATGCCATTTCAGACTGTCACTGCAGTAAATCTGATCTTACCTCACAAGCTGTGAAAAACTTTATAGGACCCTCACCAACGTATATGAACAAAACAAAGGATGGCAGAAAATGCAAGTAGGTTGAAAGCAGACAAGAAAGATTTTCTGTGACTTCAGTTTCAGAATTCCAGACACTTCAGAGGACAATAATTTTCAGAAAAAGGGAAAGTAATTTTACATGCCAGCTCTGTTTTAAAGGAAGAGAAACAATTTCAAAACAAGCTCATATCACAGGAATGTCCCACGTGCATTAAACGAGGAGGATTCCAAAAGACTGGCCTTCCCAGGGAACTTGTCTTTTCCTAATTATTTTGAAAGAAAAACAGGAAGAATTCATTTCACTTCAATAAGTCATGACCTAATCAAAGCCAATGAAGAAATAACCTAAGAGGTGAAATACATTTTTAGACCAAAAAAGTGGGTTGGATCATTTAAATGAAAAATAAAGAAATAAAAACTCCGCAAGTCAAAAATTCAGCCCTCATGTAATCTCATGACTTCAAGATACTGATATCACAAAGTCTTACTACAAGTTTTGCTCTATTGTATCGACCTTTCATCTTTGATAAAAACATAATATCCTAAAACACCTTAACCAAGGCAACTGGTACTGCATATGGTATGCAAATTGCCGATGGGTTACATCGCAGCACAGCTGGTTTTTGTCTGGCAAACAGGTGCTAGATTTTGGATTTGCTGACTAGCCACAACTTTAATGACTTTTCAATGAAAGGCGAAATGGGGACCTGGGGAGTCTTCCATTCATGCTTGTCTAGCTATTTTGGTTTTGTTTGTTTGCTAAAAAGTTTCAAAAGAATATAATATATGAGTATATCACAATACCCTTCCTCAGAATATCTTACTCTGAGTAGAAAACTGGCAGATAATAAGCCAGAAACTAATGTGCTTAGATACTGGAGAAAAATATAGCAGGTGATGTGGCAGAAGTAGTTTTAAACACTTCAAACTGAAGCATCAAGACGTATAAAGTGCTGCACATCAGAGAAGGTACTTTAGATTTCTAGCTAAGAGTCTGGCCCCGTGTATTCAAATACATGAGAAGATAGCTAAGTATCAAAGACATGAGGTTCTCGGGTTTGGAGGAATAACAATGCAGTGTAGTTCCTGCATCTGCCCACAGGTTTCTCTGGTTCTTCTGATAGCTCTACCCCATAAACTCTCCAGCATGTGACGGAGCCATATTTTTTAAATACTTCAGGGTGGGAGGATTTGAGGACTTTTTGCCTGCAGAACAGAATGGTTACACAGACCTATAGCGATTACTGCGTGGAGCACTAACACTTCCTCCCTCCCTACAAGTAAGATAACTGGATATGCCGTTATGCTACAAACTGTGCGGTTTTTAATATTTTGACCCACAAAACATACATGTGAAATCTGGGGCACAATTAAAGATACATTAATATAAATTAAAGATTAATATTTTGCTTGAATGCCCAACACTGAGGCACGGTCTAAAATAAGACACTGTCAGTAAATTCAGAGCTTAACTATGACCTTCCTTCTTCAGGGGATGCAGAGTGTAGAAGTGAGTCCTATCAAAACCAATGGCCAGAAAGGACTATCAGAGTAGTAATCTAAACTGAATTAAACACCTGAACAGATATTACAGAGCAGGATCATTAGCTAAATGATTAGACAAAGCTCTTGGGCATCCTACTTATCCTCTCAGTTATAAAGAATGGTAAAAATATTGCTCTACTGAGCACAAAGCAGGAAGACAACATTGTGTTTGGGAACAGGAGAAAAGCTCTGACTGGAAAAGAAACATGCCTAAGGTTAATACAATTGTCCAGTTTCAGGTACTTTACAGTCCCTCTCCAATATATCACTGCACACTTGCACAGAATGCAATCACATAAGCACAGTAATCCTGCCTACTCATTAATTATGCCATCAGTCACTTATCCGAAACTTGCTGTAGCTGAAAAGAAACTGCAAGATGCATTTTCTTTTCCTCAAGGCTCTTTACCTTGGCCCAGAGTCCGTTTTAACTTTCCATTCACGTTCCTCCTCTCCTACAGTCTTTGACCTATTTAGCCTGTTATTTGGCATTCTTTCAAAAACAGAAATCTAAAAAATGTACAGTGAGGGAGAGAGAAGAGAGACAGGGAAATAACCCCAACTCCCAGAATCAACAGGATGTTGATATAAGAGATCCAGGAGCTCCTTCCCACCAGACAGATCAATGAACAATTATCTATAAAGCATAGGGCTAGGCAGCAGGGTTCAACACTGCTCAGAATTATTTACTTCTCCTGCAATTTTAAAAACTATTCTCCTTGCCCTTCAGTGTGAAATATATGTATGGAGGGGCTCTGAAAGCTGAAAATTCATTAGATGAACCAGGAACAAGCTAATAAAGCAAGCTCCTTGTAACACTAATAAGTTGGGGGGGGGAAAACACTCTCTTATAGACAGAGCACCTGCATATGACCATAATCAATCTGCTATTCATCACAGCAAATATTGGTACAGAAGGAATCAGCCAGAAGTCCCTTTTCATCAGAGGATAAATACTGCTTGTGTTTTGCAGGAACATGGGGCAACTGTGTGAAAAGTTCGCAGTCTGTGTCCCTGCTGCAATACACTCACTTACACAGTCTGGACGCCACCGATTTCAACCCCAGCTCCTATCCCAGAAAATTTTGTGGCCTAATTGTTCCACTGTGTCCTCATCCTCTGCGAAGCACTACCTCCACACTCCAGTGCTGTTTCGAATGCATTACAGCTGAGACAACACAGGTGGCCATATTAAGACAGAGGCTACTATAAGTTGCTTGCATTGTACCAGCAGCAGCTATCTTCAGAGTTGCCGTCTGGGCCAGGGATGAGGCAATGACCTTCTTTTTATTTAGCCACCAGCACATGGGTTCATGCTTTCAATAATCTGCCCCACAGCCATGATTGCTAAGATCTGCTATACCCAGATGTCCCGGCAGAGGTACAGGCAGAACTAGGATTGGCACCAGATGATAGTTAAACAGCAAAAGGAGGCCTACAACAGTGAAGCCAAAGACTGGGGGTAGGGAGGATGATAGCTGTAAGCTGCTGCAGGGAAGGAAGATGGCATATGACCCTCTTGAGCAATGAATTCAAGGATACGGAGCCCATCTGAGAGAAGCCTGCTTCCTTTTCCCCCAGCTGCCCCCTGCACACACAGGAGCAAGTACAAGTCAAGAACCAGGGAGGGTGTTCCTGGACATCTCCGCCTAAGCAAAGAGAAGGGAGATAGACTCATCCCTAGAGGAGACTATACCGTGTAGACTTTGGGCACCAGCTATGCAAAGAGGGGAAAAGGGAAGAATTGATGTTTGCTTTTACAGAGACAACTTGACATGAGTGCCTTCATGCTTGCTGTACAGGCATGAAGCACTCTTCTCTGAATGGCCTAACAACACTGAACTCCTAATGCAAGCAATGCAGCAGCACAGGCAAATGCCACCTGCCAGACATGCACCTCCTGGCAGGCCCTGCACCCTTCCAGTGCTGAACTTGGAAAACAATGAAAGTCTTACATGGTGTTTTCTCAATGGAATTACATCAAGTGAAGGCTGAGACTAGCACAGGCCTGGAAAATTCCCACTATCCATTTAGCGTGCAAAAGGCAGGCTTGTGGCTGCTCTGGAAAGGTCTCAGAAGGACTTGCAGCAAGCACTGAACACAGCTTCTCTAGAGACTGGACACTGGAGCAGATTGCTACATCAGCAAGTGTCCGTGCCCCTTAAGAACACTTGTCCATGCTGGAAGCATAAGCAGCAAGATAATGAGCAGCTCCAGGTACTCCCACGGAGCTGACTTTGTGATCCTAGTCACCAGCTAAAAAGGAAGGCTCCCAGAATGGCTGCATTTGTTCCTACACCTCCTCCTGGCATTGGAAGGCAAAACATACCTGGAGGTGCTGTGCAATCTAGCCAGCTGGGAGGCTGGAGGGGTAGGCACACCCCAGCTGAAGTAATTGGCCTGGCATTGGCGGCATAAGGGTGAGACAGGATAAAGTTAGCAGGAAGGCTGGCAAGTACAGCCCGCAGGAAGCTAAAATACATATTTTCAAAAAGTGTATTTTGGACACAGCTTATCCAGTTCATGGGCAGACAGCCCATAGTCTGGATCCAAGGTCTGAACTTCAAGAGCTGAGAGTCTCAGGCCCCTTTATTTTTGTTTATATTATATTTAAAGACAGCTGGTTCTACAAGGGCACTGTCAACTTCCTACTTAGTTGTCTGTGCCCAGCTAGAATATGGCCTCTTTTTGTGCTCCTCATTTTTGTCAGGGTAATGTAGCCAAGGCTCTTTTCATAAGACTCGGAGGAATTCCAGATGGCCTCAGCAAGAGACCTCTCTTCTAGCTTCCTGTAAAAAACCTCTGACTCATCTTTATGATTAATCATAAATAGCTTGTTTGCAAATACTCAGTGGAAGTTGAGCTAACTGGACCTAACTAATCACACAGAAAGGCTGGGCCCCATGTATGAAGTCTCTCTGGTATTTTTTCTTCTGTTTGTCAGGCGCCTGGGTGTTGTCTAAACTGTGTGCTAACTTTCAGGATGTTCCCTTTGCCCACACCCTCTTTCTGTGAGGACAGCAAGAGATTTTCTGATGTTTGACAAGTTTTTACATTTGAAAATATTTTTTTTAAAGAATTGTATCAGTAGCAAGTGTCTTCCTTCTTGACTCTATTCTCATTGTAAGATTCTCGGCTTTGCAGTCTCCTCTTGCTCTTTTCCCACACTGAATTGCTGTGTTGTAACCTGGGAGGTGTTCAATATAGTTACCTTCCCAAGAAGGACACTTGTTTCTGCTCTGGAGCTACTGTCGATTCATCATACAAAACCATGACACTAGCCTCCACATCTGGAAATTAGCAGCCCCCTTCTCATCTAGAAAACAAAGTAATCCGTCTAACGGGCTACAGTGATGCAAGGCAGATTGGAGTGACACAACAGAGTTCAAAGGCATCAGCCTCCAACACCTGTGCCATGCACACCGTGTGTTGGAAAGCATTCAACCTGAGCCTGGTGCCAGTGCCAGTTGCACAAGTGTGGCACCTGCTCTGAATGTCTCTGCCAGGATGCTTGACCAGGAGCCAAAACCCTTTTCCAAAAGAGGTGTTAACTCATGGGTTCACAGTCTAGACACCTCCCAGAAACAGAGAGTAGATGGAGAAGAAACATGATTTATAAAGTAAATGTACCAAGTGGACCATCTCTTCTAAATCCTGTTCTGCTTGTCTACATAAAACAAAAAGACACTGTAGAAAGTGTCTGCCAAACTGCTGTGGTTCTGTGTGCAAAACTCTGTTAGAAAGAGAGAGAATTTAGTCTTCATCTGTGTAAAGGTGACTGGAGATAATGGAGCAGGTTGTAATAAATTTCTTTCTTTAATTAATGTCTCTGATTCTCAGAAAGGGGAAGTCTGCTCTGTAATTAGGTATGTGTTAAGCTTTACTCTATCAGTCAGGCTCTCTACTGCAAAGCAGCGTATCTCATCCCAGTCTCAGAAAGAACAAGGTTTGTTTTGTACAAATATACCTGCATCTAATGAACATCATTTATTACTGAGCCTGTGATGCAGGCCCAACCGTACTCCCTAACACATAACTTTTCTCGAAGCATCAAAAGCTAAACTAGTGTCGTGGCTGTTCTAGAGCCATTCATAGCACCAAACCAGATCGACAGTGCAATATTTTAACCCTGTGAATGCATGGCTGCCTAGTTTGCCCAGGAATGATTAAACAGGAGATTTGTCTGAATTGCATCTTGAATTGGTGGAAGGGATGAAGATGGAAGTAAGTAAATGTACTCAAGAAGAAAGGCCATTGTGTTCTCTGTAGACACTGATCAACAGGAACACAGCCCAGCTGAGCAAATGCTTCAATACATCCACAGAGCTTCCTCCATCTTGCTAGAACATTTCTTCTACTACTTCTTCACTGCTGTCCTTACAACAGGCTTGCTCTTTCCACCACTAATGTAAGACCATCATTCTCCTAACTAAATCAGTCCCTTTTGAGATAGGTCTTATTCAATCCTCTAAGCTCCAAACATCTCTATAATAAACCATGGACAAGGAAACCTGAATTTAATGCAGACCAACTCTGCCTTCTAACACAGACCTTCACAGTCTGCTCTCAGAAGTTCTTTTCTAACAGTGGCAATAGCACAGTGCATTTTTTCCCTGTAACATCCGTGGTGCTAATGTAGGCATCATCAGATTAAATGACAAGCATGGAACCTATTCTAGCCCCCTTGTTTTGGGCTTTTGGAGATAATTTTTAAGCTACATTAACAGGCCAGTCTGATTCTTAACAACAATCAAACTTAAATGCTGAGAATATGGCCTACTGCACTGAGCAAATAAGGCCTAACTCCACCTTTTGGTAATAAATTGCATATGTAAGTGCTAACTATAATTTGCTATTAATAATTTATTATTATTATTTATGTTATTTAATAACAGCATCAGCATGGCCGGGAAAGGAGGCAGCATGTCCCACCACTTTCTTAAGTGAACAAGTTCCTTCCTCTGCATAAGTATTCCGGCCCAGAGGTGCTTTATGTCAGATGAACTGTCCAGTCCACCTCTACTTTTTGCAAGGGAAGGAAGCTTCCAGCTAAAGGAAAGAACAGTCTTAAATATGAGATACACAATGGTGGAGACCATAATGGCATCTAAAAGCATTTCCAGTAACACAGGAAAATCTTTATTGCTTTCTGTATGCTTGTTAATTACATTAATCATGATGAACTTTAATATTATTATCTACTAATAATCTTATATTGATACCAAGGTAGATGCAATATATAATACCATAGGAACTCCATGCTTGTCTGCATGAAGGACAAATGGAGTGCATTTTTTTCATTATATTTTCTGTTGTATTTTCTTCCTACACCCTGGGTAAAGTCAATCATGTATTGCCATGAAAAGAAATCCATAACTCATGCTGTTTTGAGGTCAGCATTTCCTATTTTGGGAATGGAAAGGTTCACTTAAGTATAGACATAGAGGTTGTTACATAGCCCTGGTAAAAGGATAGCATAGTCAGAGATTTACATACTTAAACCAAAAAACCATTATGAATGTTAATATTAACTGCATAGAAGGAATTTGAATATGAGGATTAATTTCTCATCCATTGCCAAACAACAGTTTATATGGGAGTGTTGGAGAAGAAAGTTAAGTCATGAAATGGCCAGTGCCAATAAAAATGCTTAATACTGCTTTATATAAAAAGTACTTATATTTGTCATCACCAGAGAAGATTGACTGAAAGCTACCCAAAACTAGAATGTCAAGGAAATC
Organism: Nipponia nippon; assembly: GCF_047370975.1. Taxonomy (NCBI): domain Eukaryota; kingdom Metazoa; phylum Chordata; class Aves; order Pelecaniformes; family Threskiornithidae; genus Nipponia; species Nipponia nippon. The sequence continues at coordinate 75,428,761 of NW_028262369.1, read as the reverse complement.
ATTTGGGAGAAAAAGGACTGCGGAAGAGAAACGGCATTGACAGGCATGGAATAAAGGACACCTATCATGCCTTAATAAAGAGATAAAGAAAATGCTGTGGTAAGAAACTTTAAAAAAACAAACAACAAAAGAACTGGCTACATTGTTTTTTTTTGCCACTGGATTTCTGTTTGAGTTTGGTATAGGATGTACCTACACTAAAGACCAAAGAAATTACCTCTATTAGACAGCCAATGTGCAAGTAGGTGCCGAACAATCAATTTCCCTCCGTAACTAATATGTTGTGCTGTGGACAGCCAAGACCCACCTCTAAAAACATGCTCCCCTTTCACATTGTCCCAGACAGCTAGGCAGCCCCAGGCCTGCAAGATAGTCTGAAGCTATTCCCATCATTGCCTCCTCACCTCCCCATCTGATTCTCGCTTCTTCACAACTTCTTACTCATTCATCATAGCTGTCACAACTTCCTTCTGTAAAAGACCTTGAATAAACATCCACACTCTCTGCCTCTGCTCAGACAGCATGACGCAAGGGCTCAGGAAACCATACTGACTGAGGGGGGAACTAGGACGTAGATGCTGAGCTATGCCCAGCAGGCAGTGATGGGAACCAGAGTAGACCAAAACGCCTGACTGAGGCTGTGAGGCCCAAGACATCACCTCTGCCCTGCTTGCCCCCATCCTTCTGGTCTCAGCACAGCAGGAAGAGATGAGATACTCATTACTTCACTCATAAAAATGGGTGAGAGCACCTAGAGGAGCCAGTGCTCAGCATCCTAGGCGCAGAAAACACACATGCTTCCCTACTCTTTAAATGGCACAGACCCAAGAATCCCAACAGAACCTTTCTCAGCAATATCCAGACCACAGAATTTTTCTCTTTCTCCAGTGTCCAGTGTATGGTCAGGGGCAGAAAAAGACAGCTCTTCCAGAAGACTGTAGCCCTGAAAGAGTTGGTATGCTAAACAGGGGTGTAGGGGAAGACATGCAGCTGCCTTGACTATCAGGGTCACAGTAATGAAAGATTCAATCAAGGAAAAGCATATGGGCATCTTATCACACCCTAAGAGGTCTTTAGTCAGTATTAAAACAGATTGTCGTGCTGACAGAGCTTTCTCAGACAGAACAGCGCCCTGCCTCAGTTTCCCTTTCTTTATTCCCTCACTCTTCCCCTGCACAGACATTCTCAAGCCACCGATGGCTGTGGACACCCATCCACCAGTGACAGCCAGCTGGATGGCAGTCTTTAGACCTGACTAAAGAGAGTGGAAAGAGGAGGTAAAAGCCAGTTGCCAGAACATGGAGGAGACATCTCAGTCAAGCCCCAGAGACACAGGAGGAAGAAGCTGGAAGTTCAAAGGGAACTCGGCCGCATAAAGTCCCTGGCACAGAGAAAGCATCTATTGGAAATACCAGAATTAAAGGGTGGGACAGATCTCTGCAACACTCACATGAGTTCAGGCAATACCACGCCCAATCTGCCATGGCAGGCAATTGATCAACAGCAAGTTGGTAAAAGTGTCCCCTCACATCAGAGATACTGGATCCCCAGAAGAACTAGTGTTAAATCACAGAATAAATCATGACACAAGAATTCCTAACCTCAAACCTCCTAGATGGGAGGGTAGATGAATCCCTCACAGGAGGGTTTTACCACCATAGGACTACCAGCAAACTATGTCACTGTGTGCTGGAAGTGTGATCCCAAGTTATACCAACAAAACTCTACTTGTTACTGGTAAAAAACCCTACCCCATATGGGCAAAATAAACGGTGCCAGTCAATAGTTTTATAGATACACTAAGGATTACTGCTACAACAGTTACACTATTTAGAGATCAAACCTATTCATATTGCTGAAGCCATTCAAAGAGCAGTCTCTTGCATAAAACGCACCACCATAGCTAATGACAGGTTGGATATAATTAGTCAACTTTAACCCTCCAGGGGGTAACTAATAGATTTAGCAGACATTCAACATGTCATGTAGAACTTTTTCAGATTTCTCAAAATCAACTATTTTTTGGGCCAGCTTTTGCCAGGTTAGGAAAAACTTTCCGAAATATAAGAAAAAAAACCTCATGGCGATTAAGAAATCTGCATACTTTTGATCAACATTAGGAAAGAAATTTAATGCTGGCTGTTCCTCCAGGATATGGACATTTATACAAGATCCTTAACAAAAGGAGTTGATCTCTCTAATTGGTCATTTTTTTCTTCCTGAGACAAAGTGTTTAGTAGTTTGTGTTGTAACCAGGAGCATGAATATAGTAATACCAGAGCTCTGACTGGCTGCATTTCTGACAAACAAATCAAAATTTAAATGTAACAGCAGTACTGGGAAGGACAAGGTGCCAAAACTGGAAAGGAAAATTCCACTGAAGACAATGGAGCTGATTGGGACTTGACTTAATAGCAATGTTGATCAAGAGTAATTGATGCTGAATTCAGAGAAGTTACTCAAGGGGAGGGAAGGGGATGGAGAAGGAGAGGGAACAGCAGCTTTCAGAATTCCAGGCCATAAAAGATATCCAGTGCCAAAAAAGAATTCCTTGCTGACTTTCTATTGCATTCACATTTGGGAAACAATTTCATTTCTTTCCATAAGACCTTTGCATTTGCTAAGCTTCTTAAAGACAAAATATTTGGTTGAGTGTGTTACATTTGCAGTCATTAGCAGAGCAGCCAGTAAGAAACAGTTGTTGCAATGAAGTGTATCCGCTGCAAAAAGGGCCACAATAAGGAGAGGAACAAAACCGTTCTGCCACATTCCTGTTCCAATATGGAGGACACAGTGCTGAACAAAGGTCGGTTTGGGTTCATTTTAATTGACCTGTGGGAATTCATTACACAGACTGTAAGATCCAGTTTTGAGAATTTCGCTTTCCTTCTCTAGGCCTCCATCTCCTGAGAATCCTACCCTCAGTTTCAACCTCTTCGGCATTCTCACTGAGCATAGCTGTCTCTGTGGGTCATGGAAAGTTTATATACGATGCTGGCCAAAGACTACTGGCAACCTAAGACTTTCTGCTGAGTATTTCGCACACACATTTGTGGAGCTCATCAAGCTTCAAGAGCTGTCCCTTGGCTATACTGCACTCACGGCTCACAGTCCTGGCCTGCATTAGCACATCTAATGTATAAAATACTCCTTCCTGTCCCAAACCCTGCACTTCAGCAGAGAGGCTATCAGTACTGTGCCTGCATTTCTCTGCCAGTGAATCATGAAGGGTACAGAAGGATATCTGTAATGACAGCAGAATTTCAACCCTTTTGTACTTGTGCCGCTGCTGCTTCTGTATGTCCATGGCTCTGCCTACCTCTCAGCACCCCGTATTTTTAACTTGTCCTCCCTGCTAGGCTGCTCTGGCTACACAAAGGACTGGCAGCTTTTCACACTTACCAAAATAGTGACATTCTCATTAAGTATGCCTGTTACATAAATAGTTCCGCGATCTCCTTTGTGTCTGATGCTGCTGCCGCAGTGTTTACAGTTCACAGTTTTATGATGTTTTTTAGAATGCTAGTATTTCCACAGTATTAGAATGAGTAAACACAAATGCCATCTCAATCTCATCTCTCATTTTTACTCAAGTTTTCCTCAAAACTATTCAAAACCAATCATAAGCACTTCAGAAAGGACTGCCTCGTCTAAGCGAGCAGCAGGTCACCTGCATGCTAACAGCAGCTACCACAGTGGAAGCAAACCGAAATCACAGAACGCTCTGCTCAACCCAAAATGTGAGCTAGACCAGGACCAAATAACAGCTGACATGGCCACCCAGAAATAAAACAAGAAGAGAGTCACTGCCAGACCTTCGTCTGTACAGTCTCTGAATACTAAAAAAAATGTTTGCATTTGGGTCCTAGTGGAGGATTTTTTAAACGTATCAACAGGGCTATGTTCTTTTTCAGTCATCTCTATGACAGGATCACAAAAATGATATAACATTAGAGATCGTTCTCTTTACCCCAGAAAAGTTATACAGCCTCCCTTAGAAAAAAAGGTGGGTGGGTAGGGAAGGAAGCCTGTGTTTGAAACTGAAGGAAGGAAAGAATGCAGCAATTCTCAGTTCTTCCCTGTAAATTAATTTTATTGCACCTAAATCAAAATGTCAGCACGTACTTTATTTTCTGTTACTTTTATATACTGTATATTATACAGCTGTGATTTCATGTTGCATTTCAAAAATACATTCCCACAAAGTGTATTTCTAAATAGCAGAAAACGTCACAATTCTTGCACCTGGCAACACCTATGGGCTAATATCTTTCTGAACCATTCTAGTACACAAATTGCTGTACTAATGGTGTCATTCCCCTGGATTTTGTCCACAACAGCAAGCAGTAATAGAAATTTTCAGAAAAGGATCCAAGAAAGCCTGAAATGCTTTCTGGGTAGACTAAGGAGAGTTTCTTCCTTCTCATCAGATAGATATGTCCTAGAATGTGAAAATAACCGGGTTTTGATATATTCTATTTATAAAAATGTTACTTTTAAAAACAGCTCTTGCCTGTTGCATTGTTGCTGCTGTTTTTTTAGGAAGGTCTTGGAGGCCTTGATCTCTTGCGGCTATGAATTTCCATGAGTCAACCATGGATTACCATAAACAGGACCTCACACACGCACATGGCATTTTGTTAAAGAAGTGATAGGTGTGAGATGCTATGAGATTTCATTGGCATTATATTCTAAAAACCCACAAAACGTAATCTATTTCCTCAATAGTTACAAGTATATGAGGCCATTAAGCCTATATATCATACCATTAGAATAAGCAATCATATTCATTTTACATTTTTGCAGTATAAAACATGTAAACAGTATATATACATGCAATTATAGGCATACGAAGGCTAGCTATTTACGTCTGAAATTTGGTAGCTTGTAGGTGCACGGTATTTTTATTATTGATGTACCAGAGAATGTTAGTCTATGTGACTCACTGACAGGGCACTAAATTTATATTTACACTACAGAATGTAGCAGGTTTGGGTAATTATGGTATCACATCAGATACCACTCTTTTTAAAAGTACTATAATATATGTTTTCATGGCAAGGTCATTGATTTGCATTTAGAGAGCTTCTAAGTTAGGCATTACTGAGGTTTTCCTTTTAACTGCTTGGGTGCTGCTGGACACTGCAGGTGCTTTACAACCCGATCTCACCCTTCCATGGAACTACCAAGCATTGCAGGGCACGATGATGTTCCACTGGCTCCAGAGGAATCAGTCAGAGAACAAAGGCAGATGCAACGGGGGAAGCACTGAAGGAGCTTATAAAGGTATTTAAGCACCTGGCTGACTTTGTGTTTAAAAAATACATGTAAATAATACCTAGCTAACTGAGAAAACAGACCTTAACAATTCGGACAAATTTTGAAATGACCACTACCTGCAGACCACCGTGCACCATCACATCTGAAAGCAGAAAAAGGCTCTCCATCCTAAACTCATTCCCTAACCCTGTAAAAATGTGTTTCTGTAACATCTCAGTACAAAATGGACAGCATTTAAGTTCTGCAGCCAGTTTCAAGGATTCTTGCTTGTACCTATGCCAAAGGTAACATTTCTAGAAGTCAAAAGTTGTGACAGAGATATATCTAATGTAATGTTTATATTATGCAAGGGCTAGATAAAGTTTATTAAAACTAGCTCTCATGCTCCAAAAGAATGCCACTGCATTATGTAGCTACCTTAATGTTCATCCTGTTATATCTCTGGTTGCCATGGCAATATCCTCCTAGGTATTTGTAAGGTCACAAAAAGAAGAGCTAACCCTCTTACTCCCAGAATAACTAATGCAGCTCTGTTACTGGCTTGATGTAAATAGTCTCAGGTGACAGCAAACTGTACATATAGTCAATTACAACTGCTCAAAGGAAATGATTTGTTGTAAGAGCCACTGTTCAACCTCGGTGACATCAATGTTTCTATGGCAACAGTTGCCTCTTGCACTGCTTAGAATTGAGTATTGATCAAACTAGGGCTAGCACTATTTCAGAGACTTGCTACTTTTCTGTGTGGCAATTTACAATAGGAACTCATAACATCACTGTATATTTCAAGCCCCAAGGAACCAATTTAGCAGACAGTTACAGTAGAATATTAGCAGAGGTCAATAATGGAAGTCTGATTATAGTGCTAGGACAATTATTCAATGCTTTTGTTGTCTGCCCTTTCAGCATTCCACCAGCTATTAAAATTTTCAAATAATAATATTCATCCCTGAAGAAACTGCTGAATTCATTCATCTTCTATTTTAAACTTTATTTTTCATTGTTATGTTATCTATCAATAAAATTATTCAGCTATATTAGCCAAGCTCTGACCTCTCAGAAGTAAATAACTATTGATCAAGAAGTGGAGCTCTGATGGCATACTACAGGGTTTCCATTAACGGTCTCATTGGTCCAGCAGATAAGGTGATTCTTGCAGGAGAGCACACAGTGTAGAAGTAGCAAACAGCACGGGGCCGTTCCTGGCGGTGAGCAGTAAGGCACACCACTGTTCTGCGTAGCGGCACGATGGGCTCCTCTCCCAGTTCTGTCAGCAGTGAAAGAGAAAAGCCTCTGCAAGATGCGTGTGTTCTAGAAACGGCACTAAGAGCTGTTTTACACCTCTCACGCACAAGCCCTGCATCAGGGCATTCTCTCATTTCAGAGAGGGTAAGGAAAGTTTTTATGTCACCCTGTTTTCCTTTATGAAAACAGATAAGCCATGATGGGTTTTTTGGTGTTAAATGGCAAAAATGGCCAATCGCAGGATCGATTAAGAATTTGTGATGACTAATAGTGCTGAGAATGTCAAGAGAATGATGTTACTTTAAGAGTGTTTCTTCTTCATTTCTTGTGAAGGGTTGCAGGCTGAAGAGAGTACTCGCTGCTTAATTTTAAAAACATCACATACAATAGCCTATGATTTGTCACTACTTTTGCTCCTACAGTAATTTTCCTTTATGCCTGAAATAGGGAAATGAAAGAAAACTCTTTGTGATGTTTACAATAATAAAGAATTTACTGTATTTGATTTGTCTAACTGTATCAATTCATGGATATTCGTGAAATTAGCCTGTTAACATGCGGCACTTTAAAAAATACTTACTTTCCTGTACTTCCCAGATATTGCAAAATGAGATCTTTATGGGAAGCAAAGTTTGTCCCCTGTTCTTCCACCTAATTTAGTAGGTCAACCCAGAGATTTTAGCTCAGGCCCTTCTCCATGTAAATTGTGCCTCAGGTGCACATACATTTTCATTCAAATCAATAGGAGTCAGACATATCAAAGGAGGAAATTATCCCCTTATTGAGTCGTCTTCTCCCAAGTAGATTTATGTAACTCTTACACAGAGATAATGCAGTTAATTACATTCCTCTTCTAGTACATCAGTGGGAAAATAGGATCCAACCATCAGGGATGCTAAGTAGAGAAATTCACCAGGAATTGAGAAAATTCCCTTTCTCACCTCCAAAAACAGAGGGAGAAACTTCCAAGCTCAGCAAGACCTAAATGAAAGAGCTAGAGGGAATGAAGAGAAAATGAACAGATCATTTAGGAGGATAGTAAGATTCTCAGTTTGTCACCATTCTCACTTAACTTGCTTGTCATTTTCTCCCCAAAGAGGGTCAAAAAGGTCAGGCTGTGATGTCACCAGGATACCCCCGGCAGCTTCCCCATCTGTTTTCATTAGGTTCAGGCTGTGGTGTTTCCTGTCTATCTCAATGTCTAGCCAAGATCGGGGCCTGGATGAAACTGGTCGGCTGATACACAATCCAGAGCAGGCAGATGTTATACTGGAACCAGCAAAATGAAAGGAGGTGGAACACATGTAACTACCTTGTCAGTGGAGGACCAGTTGCAGCAGCCTCAAAGCTTTTAGGGAATCCTCTCTTTTTGCTTATCAAAGAGAAGAAGAAAGAACTCATAAGTGCCTTTCAAGTCTAGTATTGGTCAAGGATAATGGGAACTTTCCATTGCAGCAGCAGAAGTCATTCAGGTTCCCGTTTGATGGAAAACAGTCATATGAGTTGTACGAAAGTGTCTAAGGACTCTCTAGAAAAAATGTGGTTAATGAAATGCAGAAATGGTTTGTTACTGAACGTATTGCGGGAAGCGTGCAATGACTGCCCCACTGTTTTCTAAAAAAGCAGCGTAAATCAAAACTTTGTGTTTGACTTGTAAAACAGGTAGGTCTCCTACAGTTTGGGATTTTTTTTTTGTATGAATGGGCTATGGCAGCTAAAAACTGCTGCAGTGTTCCAGTACGTTGACCATTACATGGTGGAAAAAAAATGTAATAAGCAGAAGCATCAACCCAGCATGGCTTCTATTTTCATTTTAGTGGACTTTTGTGGGGTTTTGCTTTACACACCATTTTCTCCTGCAAATTTGAAGTGTGCAAGTTGTACCATTCACTACATCATGTTCAAGTGCTTAAAATTACAATGTCTCCACACTTTAAATAGAAAATGGGATAGGGTGAAAGAATCAAGGAAAAATATCACAAATTCTGACACTATTTTAGGATTAATGCCAGCTGGTTCCTACTGGAAGGAACAACTATATCTAGGCTGAGTTTTTAGGTTATTGTTCCTTTTAGGCATAGTCCTTTTTGGCATCCTGAATTGGACCTTGAAATGATCAAGGAAGAAATTTACTTCAGTGAATGCAGGGACAGACTTTTAAAGCAGTTCTGTGTGGTTCTGATCAATAAGTACATGGTTTATGTTCTTGACTACAGCATCTTGATTTAGAGAGCTCTCTTCTAGCCTAAGACATAGCATTCCTGTATTGGGATGAGCTACAGTGAAACAACATGAAGACCATGCACTCACCTATCTATCATTTCTCACCACCGTCTGCAGGTAAAAATATAACACCTCATACTTTTTATCTTTCTGTATATCACTGTACAATCATCAGTACTTTCTTTTCACCAAAATCTACTTGACAAAAATTGTAAAATGTGAAAAAGCAGTAAGTCTTTCACATTGCAGAAATACAATCCACATCAAGCCCAGCCTTTAAGTGAGCCAATCATCCAACCAGAAGATACAAGCTGTCAGAAGTGCTTTAGACAGACTGCTTTTCAATGTTTTTGAATTTCATTGTGAGCTGGTATTACACACCAGCCATCAGTATCAGCATCAGAAAGTAGCACCAGATGTGCACCGAGAGATACCACTTCTGGATAAATTAAACTACCTACATGCTAGCAGTTTTGTATTCATGGATTCAGTCCTGTTCACCAACCAGAAAGAAATGGTTCTACACTGAGAATGAATTCTGAATTCATATTAGAAAGAGAGAAACCCTAACAACTCACAGTAGTTACAGTTGAGGAAGGATACACTTTCCACTTGAACAGCCATGCAAGAAGAGCAGTCAATCCTCTACTGTTTTACAATAAAGATGACTCTTTACTCTGCATTTCAAACCAGTGTAACAGAGATGGACTTTTACCCTTTCAGCCTGTGCAACACCAGTGCTATTCTTCTCACCTCTCAGTAGTTTAGAGAAACAGCAGTTAAAAGCCTGAGAAAGAAACAAGGATGTGAACGGCTCTCTTATACCTTTGTTCGATGAGATATCAGAAAGGCAACATCCTCAAAACCAATAAATCAGAACAGCCAACAGAATCAGAGGCTACTTTTGAAACATACTCCTAAACTTCAGCTTGCGAAACTTCAGAAAACAAATAAACGACATAACAAGGGAGCTTACATGTGCAACTATCAAGAAACATGAAATGGGATCTTACATGCATAGCTGTCAATATCAAACTTGATATATAGCTATATCTTGAATTTCCACTGGAAGCTCAACAGATGTCAATTCCCTTGCAATTAAACGCTTATCACAATAAAAGGGAGCAAAAGAAACTGTTGTACCAGGCATTTATTTTTAAGCATTGTGCTTTAAAATGCTTGTGTATCAAAAACAAAAATTAAAAGACATATTTTGCCATTGCACATCAGGAAAAAGGAGAGAATCTTGTTGAAACCTGCCCAGTAAGCACTCCAGAATATGTCTTCTTATGGCAAAAGCAATATAAAACTTCTCCTATGAAATAACGCTATTACAGAATTGTTTTAATGGAAAAAAATGCTCAGTTTCTCCATCTATTACTAGAAACAGCAATAAATTAAAGGTGGAAAATCCTAGGGATATTCCATGTGTTTGATTTCAAACATATTGTGTTTGTTACAACAAGCCCCTCAGAAGTAAATGCTACAGCTAAGACCATGCAGGTTCTGTAACATTAGGAGCCCCTAAAGGATTGGCCATATGAAAACTTTGAGAAAATCTCAGAAAGGCAGTTAGAAAAATCCCCCTGATTAACTGATTTTTTTTTTTTTTTTACTTAACACTGAACTGGGCAAGTGTTTAAGCACTATCAAGTAGGTTTTTAGGGCTCCCAGACAACTTGTTTCTTTTGATTAGGGGAATTGTTGAAATTAAATTTGAAAACTGAACAAGCTTTCATGTGCTAAAACCCCACATTCCTATGTTCCTCAATCTGGTTTTGCTAACACAGGTTAACACCCAATCCACATAGTTCAAGGTCAGAAGGGACCACTGTGGTCATCTAGTCTGAAGTGCTGCAAAACACAGACCATAGACTTTCACCCAGCAATTCCAGTGTCTAGCCAAGTAATTTGTTGCTGAACCAGAGCATATCTTTCGAAAAGTTAGCCAGCAAGCTCTTAAGCATTTGTGGAACTTCATTTGCTTGAGTACGTTCCTTTAGCTCACTTGAGTAGATATAATTGTTTAGGCTTAAGAGTGTTTGGCGTCAAAACGCCAAGCAAACAAATCTCAGCTGCCAAAACCCAAAAAGTTTTCCATTATTAGTGAGGGAAGGCATTGTTTTGATTCACAAAGCTCTGGGTCATTCTTGCAAGATATAAGTTTTCTTGAATTTGATAGGATCTGGAATATTTAGAGCTTAAAAAAATCTGTCTGAGCAATGGCAAAATCCTTTGGCTGACCTCAAAGGCAAAGGCATACACACAGATCATAATTTCCACAGATTTTGGAAAGAGCAAAGACTTGCCAGCCTCTAAAAAGTAATCCTGAAAGTGAAAAAAAAGAAGAAAAAATGGGAAAAAAAAGAATACTCAACACATCTTTTATCTTTGGATATACACATACAGCTTCCCCACAGATGAAGGGAAATCTCATCTACCTGTTTAAGTCATCATCCAACCCATTTGCACAGACTGAAACAACTTTATTTTATTCTGATTATTTTACTGTATTCTCAAACTCCTATTGAAGAGGAAGGATCAAGCTACAAAATAAGTTACATTTCAGACAAACACTTCATAATTTGAGTACAGTCCCAACTAGGTCTTTGGTATAGGCTCAGCTCAGAGTGTAACAGAGCTTCATTTCAGTAAGTCAAGCCCTTGCTTTTGTAAAAGAGGTTTCACAGTAAACATGTCATCTTTTTCCTGAAAGGCAAAATGAGGCCAATTTCTTTATGGAAAGAGTAGAAGCAAAACAAGTACCAGTAGAATGACAAAGTACCGTAATAAGTCAAAACATATAGATAGGTTCTATTTCCAACCCCGCTACCGATGTGGAAAATCTCTTCCTTTTCTCCATGTCCAATTCCAAGGTTTGTTCTGGAAATCTAATTAAAATTGCAAACATAATTAAAGCTATAAGCTTTCCAGAGCAAAGCTGTGATTGTGCTTGCATGACAAACTAGTAAGTACTAGCACAAGTATTTTAATGTTGCTGCTTGTTATGAGTTATAGAACCAAGTCAGACAAGAATAAAAGTGAGGACGTGATAAAACCTTCTGAAATAAGGTAGTTTGAAATACCTGGGGGAGTAGAAAGCTAAGATGCGAAGAACAACAGAAAAGTGGGAAGGAGGAAAAGATGGGAAAAATGGGAATGGTGTTGAAGTAGATGAGACAAATGCTGAGTGGAGATTTTAAAAAAAAAATTAAAAAATCTAAGCTTGAAGTAAAATACCAGAATGGTATTTCCTGACAGGGGTCATTTGCAATGTGTTGCATCACTGTGCCACAGTAGTAAGATGGATATTACATAGCTAAAGCTTTGAAGACAGTGCTTGTCTTGCCAGTATGGAACCTGCCTTCACCTTTATTGTTGAAGGAGGATGTTCTTATTTGCCTAGTGCAATGCATTATACCCATAAATTCCATCCACTCAGCAAGTCAAATTAATGCTAACCTACAAGATACATTAGTTATGGGTTTAAACCAGTCACTTTTTAAGATATACTGCAACCTAGTTTCTATCCAGGTTTGCAATATATTCACCATTCAAAATACGCTGCAAACATTCTTCAAGATGCATTGTTTGTCGAGGTGTCTCACCTTTACCAGCAACGTAAAGATGTAAAGAATACAAGATCTAATTTGTGTTGCTCCATGATCAGTACCAATGAAACTTCAGGCTGCCAAAACATTCCAGTGCCATGGGAGAACACACCCAGCTGAAACACATTAGTTAGTCACATAATAGTAAAACCTACTACTTTCCATCATGAGTAGTTTGCACTGGGATTATGTGACAATGTGAAATCTTTTCAAGTGGTAGCAGAAAGAGAAAAGGTGATGAATTATGTGTGAGTCTTTAATGGTGTATGGCAAAATTAAGGTCTACTCAATGGTGATGTGCAAATTTTCTCCACTTATCCGATTGTCCTATTTTACATAATATTAAGCATTTGTGTGCATAATCAATTATGCACTATGATGTGTATGTATCAGTTATCAAAAATAATTTGAAGGTTAACAAACTGATTCCTGTAGTTGCAGAGCTACACATACTGCAATCATTTTAGATGAGAAAGGGGTAGGAAAGACAAAAGGAAAAAAAATTAGTCGGGAAAATTCAGAATACAGAAGTTTCCCTAGAGGGAATGCAGGATGTAGATACATTTCTACACCATGTGCCACTCCTTTGTCAATATTTACCCAGCAAGTGGAATGATAATGTGCAGTCATTATTAAACTCAGCCTTCCAAAAGAATAGTTTCTGGCTCTTGATACAGTTGCTCTGTGTAAATTATGCCAGGGATTATGTGTGGATTGTGCCATTGGCATAGTTATTTCAGATCTACGTCTTGTTTCCAGATGGTTCATCTGTTTGTTTCTTTAGTATATTCAAGATTCATTGTGTTTGCCACAAATTTACACATTTTTAATGTTGGTTAGTCAGATAAATCTGATCTTAGACAAAGGATAAAGAGCTAACATCTGTAGGTTTTCATGCTACTGCTAACTTAAAAATTGCCCTAAACAGTGAAAGCACAATAAAGTTTTTGAAAGATTAGCCAAACATTAGAGGTTTTCTTGCTCACCAAATATGAGAACAAAACAGATCTGCTCAGTTTTACGAAATTATTTCTTTTAGTGCAGAAGCCAAGACATGCGTGAAGCTAGCCATAGCCCATATTTTTCCTGCCAAGTTTCAGACTTTTGTTCCTACTCTTGAAACAAACAGTATCCATCCAACAAGAAAGATTCATATAGTTGTCCTTTCTAAGCACTTCATGGCATTTATTACTGCTTTTCTGCAAAAACAGCTACTGCTTTCATGGACAGGGTACAAGGTAATCAACAATAGGTCTCAACTCCAAGCTGTGTTTTCAAGCTTTCATAGTAGAACTCCATAGTGTCACAATATTTTCCCTTTGTATCTTCCGTATGTTTCTTATGAGACTGTTCGCAAAGGACAGAAAGGGATCCATCATTTCTACAAGAGCTTGGCATTTTTGTTACATATTTTTAGGTACAGGAGATGTTAAAAGTGTCTACTAAAATAAGGATACCATTGTACTGGCTACTGTCTACATACAGCTTGGATTCCCAAGCCTCATGGCCTAGTTAGGCAACTGAGGCAAATAATTACTATCCCCAACCTACAGCTAAGAAATAGGCATAGGAGGGTGACTTGCCCAGGTCGAAAAAGACTGTGGGAGACATTCAAATGGAGCTCAAGTCTCCTGAGTTCCAGTCCAATGCATCTTACTGTTTTCCTAGATTATACTAGCAAAGGAATGGGGAGAAGTGTGAAATGTTAAGAGTTTTCTCTGATAGACAAGAATATACTCAGTAAAAACGTAGAGGAAACAACATACTCCGAATGGTAAGTTTTGTGTTTCACAAACAAATGCTGTTGTATTACAGAAACTCAAGAAACAGATCTGCCTGGCATAGCTGTTTATAGAAAATGCTGAACCATAACCTCTGATTATCAAGTCCCCCAAGTTTTGTTAGCAGTGTGAAATGACATTTATCCCCAAGTTCTAGCATTCCCACTTCTACTTCATTATTAACTAGCACTAAATGCTGATGAAGAAGCAAAAACCAAGCTTAATGTCCTGGCCCACATGTCAGAAAAAGGGTTATATTGCAGCACATACCACAGGTTAACAGAGGTCATTTCAGAGAGAACTCCTCACGTACTGCTGCATTTTCATATTCAGCTCCAATACAGCATTTGCTTATCAAGGCAGTGTCTCCAAATTTTAGCAATCTTCATGTCTTCATGCAATATATATTACTTTATGGAACATGTACTAGCTATGGATTTCTACTCCTCAGCTACCTAATAGTTTTGACTTCCAGCTACCAGCTCTCATAACATATTTCCCTCTTCAAGCTCTGTCACCTTCATAGGCCTCACATCTACTTGACTACCTCATTCTCCCTAGAGTAATGCTACTCAGCAAACTATTCTGCCAGACATGTATTCTCTCATAACTTTCCTAAACTCAGTACTAACCAGTTAGTTGGTATCCAACAACCCAACCTCCTGTTTAAAAGCAACTGCCACTCCTCATCACCAGCTATATACCTCAGCAGCAGACCCCAATGGGGAAAATCTAGACTTCTCCTTATTGCTTTTAGCAGAGTTTGAATGGAATGTACTACCATGACTGGAAAGTCTGGTCAGGTGTGGGAGCAATCAAAGAGGCTGGATGGTTGCTCAGCCATTATCCAAGAGTTTATATGCAAGTGGCAAAATGATTGTAGTAAAAGTTACAAAACCTACTAGGAAAGATTTCCTATAGTAAGTATTTTCTGGAAGATAAGTCTTGCTTTTCTGGTTAGAAGCCACTAGTTTTAGAGGTATATTTTAATTGTTTGGGGAAGGGCTTGCCGGTTTTTGTGCTTATACCCAGAATAAGAGGATTTTGAAGCGAAGCTTCAGAATGATATAATTCTGAACAATTCTTCTCAGGTGAAATGTTAAAGCCTACCCCTGACTGAAGAACAACTGGAAATCCATGCATAGTTCAAGTTCTATTAATCCAAAAGTATAAACAACTTCCTCCAGTATAAACAACTTCCTCCAGCTGATCATGAACCTACAGTTAAGCAGCATATAAAGCCAGCTAGCTTTTCCTGCAATTCCTATATTTTCCCAAGTCATTAAATTTCAACTCTTCTGTTGGAAACACTTTTGAAAATAAGAAATAACTTAGCTTCTTGGAATCTCCATCTCTCAAGTCAAACAAACAGTAGCAAATGTTGGACAGAAAGAAACTTGTCAAAATGTCTTTCATACTCCTATAAAACCATTAGGTTTAATTGGCAGAACCATGTACTTGATCTTTTAATGTGGAGTGGTTCTGGAATTTCATAATCCTGACAGGTTTGTCGGATACAATGAAGTCAAAAGCCACAGCCCAGCTGCAGAGGAGTGAACAGCTATACAAACGAGCTCAAGCAATGCTGTTCCTCAGTAGTTTAGTACTAGAAACACTGTATTAAGCAAAGAGAACATACACTTGAGGTTCTGTCATCTAAAAAGCTTCGATCACCCATACTGAAAACAAAATGCCACACATTTGCAGAATACTTGTGGAATCTGTGCAAACATCAGTGAGCATACCTTTTTTGCCCAACAGTATTTTCAGGTCTATTTTTGAGATAAAGAAATGAGGCAGAAAAATATCTTCAGCCTTTTAAAACTGCTAAAAGTTCCTAGAGCTTATTTGTACATGCATATTATTAATCAGTGGCACATTAAGGGTTGCATGTAAAGTTACACTTGCAACTATATTGATAAAGTTTTGGGTCAGTGAATGGGAGGTCAAATCAAGTGCTTAGTAAAATAACTCAAGTCACAAAGAAAGCTTTGGACCCAAAACAATGAAAATGAAGCTCTCCCATTCCCCTGTCCTGGGCCTCAACCCCAGGAATCTTTGCTCTGTACTTGACGGTCTTTTTTTCGAAGCTTAAAAAAAGAACAAGAACAATTTTTGCAGCTACAGAAGCATATTCGCTCTTCTCCAAACAGTACATTTGCAATTCATCAGTTAACATTCTGCGTTAGATAATGAACCATTAACACCGTTCACCTGCACTGTGATGAAAATGATATCTCCACTTGTCATTTCAGTAAGGCAACAAAAGAAACAGAGACCATGTATCGTTTTAAATATCTATCTATCAGCTCACAGTGGCATGTCACAGCAAGAAGGCTGAACAAATACGCAAAAAATTGTTATTTAATGGGGAGAAATACAGTAAAATTGTTTATAGTGGGGCAGTAAGTTCTTACAGGCAAAGTAAATTACAAACAGATTTTTCAATGACATTTTAAGACTTCATATTAGATTCTTATATACTGTTCAAAAATCAATTTTGCATGGAATTTCTGTGAGCGTTCCATTATTAATAAAGCAGCAGTAGGCAACCCTGCCTGCACTCTCACAACAGCAACACCTGATGGGGAAGAATGCTGCCACACATAATCATTGCTTTTAAGGACTCGGCCCTGCATTTCCTGCACAGAGAATCTCCACCTGGGACTGAGCCCTTATGCCATCTGTAATCAAAAGAATGTCAAAGGCTGGGGAGGAGGTGAATTATTGGTACATCTCTGCAGGTCTTCACTTTACCTGACTCAAATTAATTTAACTTCTATGGGCATTAAATTCATCCACAACACAACCTTGTACAATGAAATTAAAATTGAAATTCTCATACAAACCAATTAGAAAAATGTATGAGAATTTTTTAAAAGGTGTTTACATAGATACAGGATGGGTCTAAATTATTTCTTATTGCTTATATCATGCAGAGATGGCCACTTTTTTTTACTGAACAAGTCACCTTTTTATCTAACTCACTCTAGCTGCTGCATCTTTCCATATCATTTATGTAGATGGCATGGTTTTGATTTCATGAGTAACAATCTGAATTGGGATAACTTTATCCTAGTAATGTCATGTAATCCACATCTATCTTGAATTACAATTCCCACTATGCATCTCATCTTCGATTTCTATATGCCTGAGAGTACTGCAGATCTCACTTTAATTTAGGACACACTGAAGCATATGTTTGACTTTAAGCACATGTTTAAGTGCTTTCACAAACAGACCTGGAATGAGGCTTTCACAATGAGGAGATGAAATGCAGAGCTAGATCCAAAATGTTGAAGATTAAAGTGCTTTAGGAAAGTTAGCAGACAGGAGAGACTGCTGTTGCCCTCAAAAACACCACTGCTTAATTGCCTAAGGTTTATGTGACCTGAGGTTTTCCTACCTTTTAAATGAAGAGTTAAATGCTCTTTCCTACATTCACTGACCCTTATGTTTACAATTTAGTAACAAAAATTTTCTGATAAAGTCCATCTGAATAAGAAATCCCACATACTAAAGAAAAATCTCATAGCCCAACATTATTATATAGCATATTAAATAATAGAGAAGTCTGTGTACCTTGATTGGCTAACAGATGAAATCTGAATAGTGCCTAATACAACATAATTCATAGTTCAGAATTTATGAGACTCATCATCATTTAATTAACAATATAAATATTAAAAAACATTTTCTAATAAAATTTTATAATCGTAATAAGACACTCCACTATATGAATTATGGAGTATTAATTCACACCCAGTTGTGTTGAAACTGGGTATGAATGAATAGATCATAATTCACAACTTGTCATGTCCTAGTGCTGAAAATAAAAACGCAGACAAAATAAAATGGAATAATACCTTGCAGAGACAAATTAGCTAAAATTCAAGTTATTAATATAATTTATTGTTCCAGCTCTTTATTAACCAGCTTCTCACATGGTACATGATGCTTAATCTCGTAGTCCTTACACATGGAAAACGTCTGCTTCAGTAGTGATGTGATGGTGATGACTTCAGAGATCTTGCCAGGAACACTAGTAGAGATACTCAGATTTGCACCAGCCAAGAACTTGGCTGATTAGCTTAATGAGCAATTTTTTCTAGTGAAAGGACTCCAAAACAATGGATCTTAACAAGTAATTAGGCCGAGTGACATGTTTTCATAAATTCAAATCATAAATTGATTTGTCAAAACTACAATTTAACCAGAATGCTTAGTTGAATCAGACTAACATTTATGGTCAAAAAAGGAAGCAAAAAGAACAGAAAACTCAAAACGTCTTTACAGTTTCTAACTGGAAATTTTTGATTTTTCATTTCAAAATTATGTTTATTTTTAATTTGTGAACACTTTTTAAAGTGTGTACATGTTAAATAAAATATTTTCATTTGTTCTGTGAGCCAGAATGTCAGTTATTTCCTAGTTCTGGTAAGAAAATGGAGGTTTTGGTCATATATATTTAAAACACTCAATATGCAAAAAGTTTCCAGAGGCTCAACTTGTGTGAATTTTAGTGATGCTTGAATTTGAATCAAGGTCAGTCCTGGAAATCAGCCATCCACTTGTGGCATGGCTGATAGTAAGCTCCATCCAACTCAAGATAAACTATATTGATCCAGCCGGTTTCACTAAAGTTCCTCTCGATGTGCATTGCTTGTCTATGTGCAAGAAGGAATGTTGGAGTACTGTAAATCCAACACAGAAATTAAGAGGAATTTGAGCTTTATTCTGGTTCTCACTGAGTGCAACCGAGGTACAAGGATTCTCTCTCTGCTCCACATGGGCCACAAGAGGTATCTTCTTTCAAATAACATGGCCTGTTTGTGCAAGGCTCATGATGTGACCCAAGCATTTGCACTGATGACAAGTGACTGGACATGCATCCATCCCTGGTGGACTGCATTTCAGTCACACGAGGAAGGCGCTTCCTGTCACATTACAGAGAAGTGTGGTAGGGCCCCCGGGGAAGAAATCAGATTGCAAGAACGATTCAGCTGCCTGTAATCCACTTTCTACACACCTGAAGAGTTCCAAGAAGGGCCACATAGAACAAGCGATGGGTCAAACATCATTTTCTGTTGGACCAGGTCCAGTCATGATCCATAGGCTGTGACAAAAGATGCCACAGACCCAGTTTCTCTAGGACGTGCTTCTTACCACTGGAAAGCTCCATATTGCCCTTCCTCTCCAGTGCATGCTAGTTCTTATGTCATTTCCCAGTGATCTCCTGTGCTTCTCTCTGCAAAGTCTCTCAAATAACTAGCACTGCTAACATTTACAGACAACTGTGTGGCTACTATAACTGTCAATCTGTATCCCTCTCACCCCAAGAAAACAACTTGGTGCAAGCTAGAAAACTCAGAGGAATGGATTACATTAAATCAGCAATAACTCAGTTCTTGCTCAAACTTATCTGAAGTATGAGAAGAGAGAACAAGATGACAGGATGCTATTTCTCAGCATTGGCTCTTTGTATTATTAGGGTGGCTGAACATCAAGGGTGAAATCTTGGCCCTTGCAAAATTAGTGGGAAATTTGCCATTGACTTCAATGGAGCCAGGATTTTACCCTGGGTGAGCACAGTTCCCATATGTGCTTCCATAATGAAAATTAGGAATGATTTGTCTAGTAGCATATGGAATCCATTTATGCGTTATGAATAAGATTATTATTTAAAATGGAAGATAAGTGTAAATTAACTACTATATTCATGCATGCCTTGCACATATCAAATAGAGAACATGGGAATGAGTATCCACTACATTCTCTTCTTTTTATCTGCATTAGGTAAGAGTCTAAAAAGTTTGTTGTGGAAGAGACTTACAGGACAGGGAAAGGTAACCAGCAACCTATCAAATTCTTTGCTAAGTTTTATAATGATAAAAGCCAGGTTGCCTGGGTTCTGGATTTCTTGCTGCTTGTCAGTTTAAATGGATCTTTAACGTTGCTTAATGGCAGGTTTTCTGTTTGTGAATTAATTTTACTATTAAAAGAAATATATTTGAAGGAATAAGAATGGAGAAAAGCTGAAAAAGGGAATCTCATCCCTCATGGTTCTGCACTGCCTGACCTTTCCCACCAGAAAAATTATTCTGCCTCTTTGGAAACATGGCTCAGTGCCATCCCCACTGCAGACATGGTTTCAAACTGCCTTGGAGTTGTGCCACGAGGAACCTCTGGCTTATTATACAGGACGGATGCCAGACAAACTGGCTGAGGTGTGGTTGGGTTTTATGGACTTCCAATTTGAAAGTTATGCTATACATAATGTGATTAGATCTGACTGGAATGTTATTCCTTATTTTCTTTTATTGAAGTTTAATTGTTTCCTTATTCCACTGTCATCTCTCCATTTGACTAACACTTGTGTATCACTGGTAAGATGTAATACTCAGCCTGGCTTTGCTTTATACACCACTGCTCTGTGGACCCTTTTATGTTCACTCAAAGAAAGAAAGAGAGAAAAAAAGAAATTATTCAAAAAGCAAATTCCTTTTTAAGTCTCAGTCCTAAAGTTTTTGCAGAAATCTTGCCTGCAGCAAATGTTTTACCTGAAGGAGGATAACAAACATAAGCCATCAATCATACAAACAGACCTCATTCCCACTAAAAGGCATACATAGTTCAGATGGTCATTGCATTCATTTTTTAGCCCCTAGTTGTGCATTCTGACCTGCACAAGCAGATCGCTGCACACATCCCAGTGAGCTCCATTTCCTCTGAATAGGTACAGTGACCACACAGTTTGATCAAAATAGAAGATAAGGACATTTATTCACACGGTTTTTATGCTGGGATCAAAATTACTACCATTTAAAGATTTTTATATTTGCCATATTCCAGTCTAGCAAATTAGTTTGGCTAAATAAGATTCTGAGGTGAATGAACTACTTCCATGTGGTTTGGTGCCAGGAACATGTTATGAAAATAAAAATATACAAGGTTTACAGATATTCACAATTTTTAAGGTCAGAATGAGTGACTAATCATAATGTCTTTGCCTAACTCAAGTGCCAATTTACCTCATGTGCTCTTCCTACTAGTCATGATCAGTTGGACATGCCATCACATGGCACGGTTTATCTTAAGGTGCACCACATCCCTCTGCTTCTCGTAAGCTCAGGTCTGCACCTGCCATTAATATTTTACCTTTATATATGTCCTGTTCCATTCCACCTTAAGTTAATAGCTTGCAAGAATTATTGACAGGTGATTGCCAATGGAAAGCATTATGGTTTGGTCTAGTACATACTGTCCACACTGCCAAAACCCTCAAATAATGAGAGAAGCCCACAGGCTTTGTGGTTACACAACTAATCCTCAACGCTAAAGTTTATTCAAGTACATCTAAACTTGGAAGCTTTTTTCCCAAGGAAACTAGAGAAACTTATAATGAGGATGTACATTTTTATGCTTCCTAGCCCACTGTGTCTCATAAGCATACATGTACTTCTTGATTATTTTTTGGTAGAGGTGGGAGCTAACTGGCTCAATAGCTGTAAATAAGGGAGACTTGCCCTAAGTGGAGAAAAAGAAAGTTGATCAGATGCTATACCACTAGTATTTAGTATTAATAAAAAGATTTCAAAGATGCAATTCTCTTTTATAAGAAGACAATACCTTGAAAAAGCCACTATATGACTAAACAGCTTCATACAAATGCCACGTTTACAGTGCCACTGGAACAGAAGTCATAGAATTAAGTTGGGCTGTCCTTGACTGTGTTTCCTCAGGAAGCTAGTGCTGAGTTGGGGGTAGGGGGGGGAGATGACACAATTTTAGTTCTATTCATCCTTTTTTTGTTTCAATTCCAAGATTTTTCTCTTCTATAGCACTATAGAGGCAAAAATGTAGGTATTTTAAAGTCAAGTTGTATGCTCATGTCATAATTTAATCTACTTAGTTACATATCGTATGGAAAAATCACTTTATTAGGGGTGTTTATATAAAAGATTGCAAAACCTTGTTTTGAACACCCAGTGTCAACACTAGCAAAACATGGACTAATATGCAGTCCTTGCCGTTGTTCAGTTCAATTCCAAATAATATTGTTCCTTGCCTGTAATGTCCATGATTCTCATACCACTGCTTTTCTCTTTTCCCTAGTGCTCTGTGACCTTGCTTCACTATCCAACAAAGTAGGAGAGCCAGCAGGATGCCTTTATCAGCAACAATCATTTCAAATGAATGTTAACATACCTATTTCCTGCCTGTCCTGCCCTCTTCCCCCTCTCCCTTTGGCTATGATTTATTAAAATGATTTTGATTGAGTGCACATGGACCCCTGCCTTCTACTGGAGAATATCAGATGGGTTCAGCTGTGTGTCATAACCCTCATTCCTTCAGCAAATAAGAGAAATACTCTAGTCTTTCTTGAGGAACCAGTCATGGTTGGGAAGCAGAAATGTCTTTGCTGGGTCTATGAAGTTCCAAGTAGTCATGGTATGCAGCACAGCGCCAACAGCAAAATGGCTACGAGGTCATGGATTTGTTAAAATAAGTGTTGTTTTCTATCCAAACCTCAAGTGACATTATAACAAGGTTTTACTGTTCTTGCTGTCACTTTGCATTAAAAGTCTTAGACCAGTGAAGAAAGGCAGAGCTGAGGAGTAGAGGAGAAGTAGGGAAGTGCAGAGACACTGTGTAAGTTCATTTTTGGTGGCAGAGATTTCAATGGCTGGACAAAGCAGGAGAAATGCAGATTGAACTGTAAACCATAAAGTTCTGTCTCAGCCTTGAGCGCACGAATAGACCTTAATTGCCCTGCCTGGGGCCTCCACACACCCCTGCCCACGGGCTCAGCAGCCTCATTTAATCTCAAGCCTGGGCACCCACTCCTTGCCTGAGGTACGCTGTAGGTGTACTTTTTCCCAGACCCATGCCTAAATTATTGCTTGACTTTCTCAGACTGACTTTCAACTTGACTTGCTACTTTGCTTTTGCCTTGGTCATTACTGATCTCTCAATAGGACCTGTTACTGTCACCACTGTGCTGCGCTATCCTGGCTCAGGTGCTGTACAACTTTGCCCTGGCAGTGAAGTCATCACGTGGCCTCTGTTCTGACCACCCTTGGCTTCCTCTTCCCTGAGGGAGCAGCTGGCCCTTGCTGCAGTAGAGAAGGGGGAGTTCTCCTTGGGGAATGCACCCTGGAGGAGAACCAATAAAGGAGTGCTACATATCCGAGAAGAGGAAGGAAGAGAACTGTGCTTCCCACTCTGTTTCACCTCCTCCAATCCCTATTTAGAGACAGAAAGATCTTCCCTACAAGGATATGAAATGTGTTTCATGAATTTCTGAAAGGAAGGCAAAGGCAATTGTAGACTCTTGCAGTCTCCATATTGCTGGCAGTCATGCAAAAAAGTTGCTGGCAAACTGCATGGGAAAGCAAGCAGTAAATACATGCCAAGAAGTAAAAATAAAAATAATGATGGTTCAGACTTATTCAGTTTCCATAGTATCAGAAATTTTAGCCAACAAGACATCATTACTTACCTGATGTAGGATCTCTAGTAGCATATCAGCCTTTTCACGAAACCCCTGTCAGATACTACCATAAAGCAATCACCTACATCTAAAAAAACAAAAAAAGAAAAACCAAACCACAACAAAACCCACACACACACCATGATTTGAGGTTCATTGCTCTCATGGAGGGAAGCGAATAGTCAGGAAGACGTCAGAAACTGAAGCTGTATAAAGAACATATTCTTAAATAAAATCTAAAGGACATCACGTATAAACTGAGAAGGTGTCTTGAACTTGACGGTACTGATAGTTCTGCAGTTATATTGTTATGCTAAACAGGCTGACCATAAGTGAGCATAAGGAGATCCTCATAGCTTATTACAGATGAGTAAAAATAAGGCCCAGAAAATGGAAGTGATGAGGGAGGTCCACCTCTTTCTGCTCAAGTAAAGAGGCTTTACTTTCTAACTGATGGTAGAATAGAAAGGGAAAAATATTCAGATCACCTCTTAAGACAAAAAAAAAAAAAAAAAAAAAAAAAAAGGTATTGCTTGTGTCTTTTGGCACAGGTCAGGTCAGTAGAATTCTCTTCCTATGAGATGTGGAATGGCTGCACAACTACTCTGAAATAGTTTTTATAGCATCTGGGAGCTGTTCTGAGGCTTACTTGCCTGAGGGTTAATGCTTGGTCTGTGGATCTCCACTGGCATGGTAATACTGGTCGTGTCTCTCATTCCAAACATCCTCTATACATTCAAGTGACACTTTGTTCCATTCCATTTATTTTGTAAAAACCAAAAGCTTTGACCAGCATGTGGGATGACTCTGTATTTTTATCCTTCTCAGATCTTAGCACACAACCCACAGGAAAGAAAGAGCTGAAATTACTTGTTTGCTTCTTTTATTAAAAAAGTTCACAGCTGTTGATCTGTCAGTCATTTTCCCTGTTAAATGTCAACCTACGTGTAAAGTTGTACTTTACTAAAGTTGTACTACTAAAAATGCAATATCCAAGTAAGATTCCAAACAAAAAAATATGCATGTTTAACACACAGTCCTGATTTATTTCCAGCCTCCTTAAAGTAGCCTTTTTCTTCTCTCCCCGATTCTTTTCTTCTGTTGTTGCCACCTGTCATTACAAACACAAGCCTCATTTCCTTTTTCACAGAAGCTAAAGAAGCTTGGTTAAAAAGATGTAGCTTCTAAAAACAGTACTTCCAAGGTGTACACAGTCTCTGTATTAAGAGTCCATGTACCCAAAGCAAGGACTAATGTAAATGGCAGTGACAGGGAGACCCTTCTGCTCCTGGCTAGGGCCTGCTTTTCCTACAAAGCTAAAGAATCCAAAATTTATTTGCCTCCTTATGATTGCTCTGATTGATAATTATTGCAAGAGAATGTTGTACTGAGTGCACACTGTTTGTTTAGCAATACAGCTTAGACTGTAAAATAGAAAACAAACAATTAAATACTCAAGATGCTCATCTTTCAAACAAGCATACTGGAAAGATGTTCTAGCACATTCTGTCCTCTGCAGCCAAATTAATTTGTGTTTTGAAATAATGAAGGTTCCTGGTTATTCCTGTGTAAATTCTTAACTTCTTCTACAAAACATCTATAATGTGTATCAACTATAAATGTGTGGCACTGAGGTCTCCGTTCATGTTCACATGCTGGGAATATAAACAGCTCTGCATACCTCTTTCTTAAACACACTCACAGTAGATTTGTCACTCTGTTCAGTTTGTCTCAAATTGAGAAACCTTGTTCAAGCAGTTTCTCATGAGCTGAGGTCATTGTGAGGTTTAGGTCTTACCACATAATATGTTCGGGTTTGTGCTTTCAATTTACTGTATAGTGATTGTAGTACTTAAATATCAGACTATCTCAATATAGTTGTATGCATTCCCACTCTAATAATTCATATCAATCAGCATTGATTGCTTTTTCTATTTCTTCTAAAATGATTACATTTATGTGCTACCAGTTCATTAACAGAACTCACAATAGCAAGAGATTAGGGGGAGAAACTGATACAAGTAATGAAATAATGAAAATGAAATAATTCTCTCAAAGCATTTCATTTTTAGCAAAGTTTTGTTCTGTGGTGAAACAAAACTACAGATGTCAAAAATATGGCATCCTAACCCCTCAACAAATTTTAAAAATACCATCTGCAGGCAATGCAGTGCAGATAAGCAGATGTCGCAGAAGTACAAAGCCCAAAGAGAGAAAATGGTTTGACAGTTCTAAGGTTAATATGTCTGAAAAAAGATAACATGTGTTTCTCTGATGAAGAGAGAGAGAGACTGGGAAATGTAACAATTGCTAATGTTTATAAATAGCTATCGAATGACTAACACGCAGTTTAATACCTGCATTCATTATTGTTTTGAGTTTCCTTAAGAACAGTAAGTAGATCAATTAGAGAGGACTACAAGTTCAGCATCTTTCTGTGTAGCATTAGTTGTTTAGTTTAACTGGAGAAGGTCCCTACACTATCTTTAATCTGCTTGTGGGGTTTTTCTTCCCCTGTCCAAGAACTCCTCTCATTAAAGCGAACTCTTTTGAAATATGCAACAGTGGCTAGCTTAGTCCCACTTACTAATGGTCCTCAATTGATTCTTAATTAGTTGCAGTTTTGGTCAGAATCCCATTAAAATAGCTGAATGCTCCAACAGGAAAGAAGGAACTGGCTGGTGTTCTGCTGAGACTGGGGGTGAGCTTGCACCCACAATGGCAGCTATGCAAAATGCAGCGAGATTCAAATCACGCTCTGTGTCCTGGTTTGAACACAAACCTTCATATGGTAATTTATCCTCCATCTATAAAATATGATGAAGAAAGGCATCCAGATGCTGTTAGAAAAATTGCATTCTTCTAATACTCTCTAGTCTCTTCTTAAGGAAAAGAAAGGATACTAATTCAGAAGACTATGAAACCTTTTCAATAAATCACTGATTTTTTTCCTGTATGATTTTATTTGCTATATATTTGCTAACCTTCTGCGTATAGTCTAGAAAGCCTCTGGGAAGCTAAAGATTACATTTTCATGTTTTTCTTCCAAATGACTGAGTATTTGCTATGAACTGAAGCATATTTTTGTTTATGAAGGGAATCAGTGGTCATTGTACAGCTATTGCTTTATGATTTGAGTTTAATTATAGAAAAGTGGGGTATCAAGAAAACAAGCTCATCTAAAGCACTATCTGGAGCAAGTGTGCCTGTTGTTAGGGGACAGTGATGTCACGTGAGCAGCTTTTGTATTCAGCAGTAATAATTCACTGCCTGCATGGGAGGATTGATCCCAGCTATGGTATCCCCAAAGGAGCCTCCACTAGGAATGGGCTCACATACTTTGATCTGCAGATTAACATGAGCAGGATCACAAGCCTTTGTCTCTTGTAAACATCATATGTCCCTAAATTTGTATCCAGCAAAAGGCTGAGTCTTGTGTTTATTTGGGTAATGAATTGCAGTAATTAATGCATGCATTGATTCCTCTACTGACTCTCCCCTAAAGGCCATTTCCATTTTTAATTTATAGAAAATGCATACGATTCCTTTAATCAGAGCACAGTCTGGAATCTAAAATAAACACTTACACAAAAAAAATATAGTAAATAGAAGTGAGATTACTGAGCAGAATTAAGGTAGGAATTTAGGTAGACAGAAGTTGTATTTAACATTGTATTAAAAGACAGCTACATCGCAATGAGTATAAGAATATGCATTTGGAATTTTCAGGGCAGATCCAACCCTATAATCACAGAAGCACAAATCCTACTATTTCATTGAACAGATTTCCACTTCAGGGCTCAATTTGGTCCCTAACGTATGAATGTATATTTATGTCACATATTTCTATTACAAGGATGTTTTGATGCTGCCTTTCTTTCAGTCTTTTATAGCTTTTGCATTAAAAAAGACCCTACCATTTACTAAATATTCTTAAGGGGGGAAGATTCAAAGGAGCAATGTGTGCTTCCTTTATGAATTGTGAATATTTCTTATTTGCTAAGTGCCAAAACTCTACTCAGCATTGTACAAGATGCAAAATGGAAACAGCCCTTCCCTCACAGTCCTCCTGCCCCAAAGCAGTTTCCAGCATTCCAAACATTACCCTGATCCTAAACTGGACCATTCACAAACAACATGGCTTCAGAACAAAGCAAAAATCAAGTACAAACCAAATAACACAGCTTAGAAATAAAAACAAAGCAAATTATATATATATATTTTTTTTTTTAAATTCCTGCAGTACTTTCAGGCACTAAGATTATCTTTTTCCTTACTTGGGAAATGCCTGCCTTGTATCATACAGTTCTTTGTATCTATAAAATTTCCATATACATATTGAAACGTGTGTAAAATATGCCTGGGGAAGTATGAAAATACAGCATTATAAATACACAGCAAGGCAGATGATGCTGTGCTGAGGAATGCAATCTAATATTTTTCTGAAATGTACAGGTAATATAAATTAGAAAATACTCCACGATATGTATGCAGCATAAAGGACAGAAAAAGAAAGACTGATTTGGAAGCACACACAAACTAAAGGAATACCTGATTAACCTTTCACTGACTCCTGGGCCACGTGATGCAAAGCTTGCCTTCCTCTTAGAGTGATGGCTTTAGAAGAAGATGTTAAATTTAACCTCTGGCGCAATGATAAATTGACAATAAAAAATTCAATGGCTTGGTAATTACCAATCACTTTGGACATCGGCAACATTTTTCAGTTCTGTCAGTGCTCATTGGCACAAAAGCTTCAGCTGAAATTCTCTCGATCTCCCTCTTTTTAACTTTGTTTTCATGATGCAGATTAAATCTGCCACCCTATTACTGATTCATTTTCCTAATTTTTCATGTCTGCACCATGCCCCAGCTGCACTAGGCTGATAATTGTGGAGCCCAGCCCTGATGATTAACATCAGAAGAATTAATTATGCCTGCCATTAAAATTCCAGGTTGCACATGGTGATCAAGAAAAATTAAGTTTCTCTAGGCCTCTAAATCATTTCACCTTTGAGGAGAATGATAGTGCCTCGACAGCTAAACTGCAGCCTGCGTTCCAGAAAAGGTCTAAACCACACACCCTTTGTGTAATTCACGAATTGCCTTCCTAGTTATTCTCACTGGTTTATTCCACTTGGCAAAAGGATTTACTGCTCTCCAAATAAAGACAACTAAACTATCTAGCTGATTGCTTGATTCCAATATAAAACACCTTTTTTTCCTCCTTTCTGAGACTCTTTGAGGAGTATCTGTTATACTAATTTCCAGATTAAAGCATCACACAGAGAATGAAAGATCCAGGCACAGAAGCAGTTTCACAGAATTGGTAGATAATTTACTTTTGTCCCAGTTACAAACTGAAGAGAAATTATCATTTTAGTACTAGGTAAAGACAATGATATTTCTTAGAAATAAATTGATAATGAAACAAAAACAGATTCCTAAGATCTTTAGGCTAAGCAGTAATGAGTAAGAAAAAGCCTGTTGACTGACTCGTTTCAAAAATGATTTTTGCATGGGAAACTCAAAACGTATTTGGTCTAGCCTAAGGTATGACATTTACTAGAGCCATAAAGAGTAAGATGATATGCATTTATCATGTTCTTTTTCTACACTATGTTTCGTTTTTAAATTACTATAATCATGTATGTTACTGGTTTAGCTTTAGAAGACTGTGATGAGGAGTCATATTTTGATGAACAGATGTAAATATCTTATGTTAAATGGTAAATGTCACTCACTACTCTACAAAGACTATGCATAAACTATGCATTGTATCTGCTTCCCTTGCTATCTTTAGGCAGTACCACCATAGCAAAACTATTTAGATGTGGATATTCTTGCTAGCTTTTATAGATGACAGATTTCTAGAATAAACTTAACAGAATCAGACCAAAGAGCAGCACAAGAGCAATTATCTTCCCCTATAAAATACGTTATGTAATGGGAGGACTCAGTGATTTAGAGATTAACTTCTACGGGAAATCATGTGCATGGCGAAATAAGAGAAAGACCCTTCAATTTAAAACTTAAATCCTTGAGTTTAACGTGGACATCACTGCTATAGCTCAAGGATATTGTATTCTATATAAAATAGGCCATTTAGAACTTGTGAGGACTTTATTGCACTGTCTCACGAATGACAACTAGCATAGTATTCGTGATTAAATGAACATTTATTGTATTTGTAACAGTATTCCAGGAATGCCATAAAATGAAGCATGAAGTCATCCATTTAAACATTTTTAAAACATGTCTTAACTGAAAGCGTTGAAAGTATCTCCTTACAAGACTTTCGGCTAAATCCAAAACCTTTTCTTTCTCCCCCAGGACACAAGGGATAACTCAAAGGTACCACGATTTTCGGTAAATCACAGATGTCTCCACAGAGAGTCAAGAAAACAGTCAAACACATTGTCAAAAGCCTATGAAATAAGGTAAGAGAAGTCTGAATATACTCACTGGTCTTGTCCATTTCTAACATCCGTGAAGAGAGAGCAAATGTCCTAAAAGGGCAAGCAACATAATGAAATGGGATTAAAACACTGGTGTAAGATTATGTCAAACATTTTCTGAATTAGTCCAGTATTCAAAACCATAAATTCAATTTTTAGCAAGCATGGCTATCAGTTAATATACTTAGATGTTAAAAGGTTAATCACAGATTTAATTTTAAGACTTCAAAAAAACCAAATCTAGCAGTAACAGGATGAAAATTAAGTGTACTGATTTTTGATACATTTAAAACTTACTGCAAAGAGATTCACTATGTAAATACATAAATGCTGTATCAGAATCACAATCAGCACAGTATGAGCTTTGGGAGAAGATTATCTTCACTGACTCCAGTCTTAAGAATGCCAAAAAAATAAAATAATTCGTCTTGAAAGTAGCTTGAAAGGTTATTCTGGGATTAAGCTCTAGGCCAGGGAAGACAGGGATTAATACGTTCCATTTCCCCTAAACCAACCAACAGCCTTTGTCCAGTTTATTCGTACTAGTTCACGGATGACTCTTGCTCCTACCTATGTGCACATAGCACTTTATCTACCAGTCAACTGAAATACAACAGATGTCAAAGAGTACAAAAGTAAAACAGCACTAGCATCGCCTCAAGACATGGAGTTAACACCCACTCCAAATCCAGGCTTCCTCATTTCGGGGAACTTGAATATAATATTTGACTAATTATTGTAGCGAACAGACAGAAAACTTCAATCAGGGTCTTACATAAACTATTTTGGTTGTAAGAGATTTCAGTTCCGAATCTCTAAATTTTGGCTAATACTAATTTCTACTCAAAACTTGGCACATTAGCACAGGGAGAAAAATACTGAGGGAAGGGAAGGGAAGGGAAGGGAAGGGAAGGGAAGGGAAGGGAAGGGAAGGGAAGGGAAGGGAAGGGAAGGGAAGGGAAGGGAAGGGAAGGGAAGGGAAGGGAAGGGAAGGGAAGGGAAGGGAAGGGAAGGGAAGGGAAGGGAAGGGAAGGGAAGGGAAGGAAGGAAGGGAAGGGAAGGGAAGGAAGGGAAGGGAAGGGAAGGGAAGGAAGGGAAGGGAAGGGAAGGGAAGGGAAGGGAAGGAAGGGAAGGGAAGGGAAGGGAAGGGAAGGGAAGGGAAGGGAAGGGAAGGGAAGGGAAGGGAAGGGAAGGGAAGGGAAGGGTAGGGAAGGGAAGGGAAGGGAAGGGAAGGGAAGGGAAGGGAAGGGAAGGGAAGGGAAGGGAAGGGAAGGGGAAAATCTGCTTGCAGAAAGAATTTTACATAAGTACAGAAATATTTATGTTGCCATTTGAAATCAGAGAAAATTCTGTCACAGCATTGTCAGGATGTCTTTCAGCCTACTGGAGAGCAGCTACAAGAAGTGATGCTGCTTCTTGTCAAAAGTAAGATTCACAACCTGGCTTGCAAAACCCCTGTAATACTTTGATGGTTAGGATGATCAGCTCTGAATAACAGAAACAAGCCATGCCCAATTTCCAGATATCTAGGCAAACTTAAATTGAGATTTAGGGGCTCTGTATGAAATGTATTAGATAAAGAGGTCTCTGCCATTTTAAGAGATACGATTCCAGTTTTTAGCTGCTCAGCCTTTTTTTTTTTTCCCCCCTAAAAAAAAAATTATCCCATCCCTCCTAGGTAAACACCATCTACCATCAAAAAAAACCATTTTGCATTGTCATTGATGGTCATCTTCTGTCATCCTTTATCCTGATTTACTTTGCCTATTCATTCCAATTGCATGATTGGTGAAACAAGTTACTACTGGACATCAGTAGAATTTGGCCTTTAATCATTTATTGGTAATTCCTAGCACCACAGCCGATTGAAAGCTGCTGTATCCACCATCCAAATTTTTGCTAATGTGGTTTTCTACAATATTGCATTACAAACTTGTATTAGGAATATACAATGTGCTCACCTTTGGCATGAATATAATTCCAACAGCTATCATGTGTACAACATCTGCCCAAAGGACAATGAGGCCTTCAGCCTAATCTCTTGTGCACTTTTTTTTTGTGATCTTTTTGGCATGACTACTGTTCATTGGTTTGAGTATTCACTTGAATATTGTCTCTTAACAGATTTTAATTTTATTTCTTATATATTTGCATTAATGTGACCATGAACTTGAACCCATTGTAATAGGTGCTGTAAAACACAGGGGGTCTTTACTCAGAGTTCACTTTCCAAGACAAGATGACTGACAATGACAGACCAACAGAGGAATACAAGTAAGCAATGAGACTGAATTTGTCAGCATGTTGTTATAAAGCTTTTGTAGCCATCACAAAAAAAAAAAAAAAAGTGAGTTTTGAGGAGAATAATGTAAAGTCATTCCTTTCAAGCAGAATTAGAATCATGTCTGTTATTTTTTGTTACACACACATTGATACAGCAAGAGGTGCTTTTAGCAGTGATATTTCTTCTGGGATATATTCCTCCCTTCTACGTTATTTAGGTATTTCTTCATTTCCTAAATTTATATCTATTTTTCCCATGCTGTCAATGTGAGACTCATGTCATCTCCTAGTCTTCAAAAACAGTGCTAAGAACACATGAAAGTGTGAGAACACATACAGCACAGCAGGTAGTTAATTCTGAGATGCCGCCTGGTGCATGAATTCCTGAATATTAGCCAAAGAGTTCCAGAGGAAAGCACACCTCCTGATCATCAACTTTGTCCCACAGCTTCACCTGTCAAAGAGACTGGAAGCAAACTAGTAATGCTAGACAATTCTGCATCAGTCATGTATCCCAAGGCAGTTGATGTCCTTCTATCCCCACATACATATCAGGTGTACCTCTCATGCACTGAAGTAAAGTAGACGGGCAGGTCTGATTTCAGCATTTTTCCTGCCAATTTGCCGTACTTTCAGAGCTGTATCAACTCGCTAAAGATCAGAGACAACATTCCAGTGTCGTGTGAGAATCATGGACAGGAAAAAAAGAGATATAATACACTTTGAAGTGTAACAGACTTACAATTATATAGAGATGATGCACTGATGCAGCTAGACATATCTGTCTTCTATATGAAATAAAAATTGCTCCATAAATACAGGCAAAGGAGAGGAAAGTCCTTTTTCTTTAATTGTTGTTGAATGAGATATCCGTTCAAGAACCCTAGTCTTGCTTACATGAGTAACCACTGACTCCAAAAAGATAACCTGTGTTTCTAAGGACAAGTCGTATGAGCAAGATGTGTAGAATCAGCCTCCAAATTTGCAGAGGAACACAGTAAAAGCAATTATTAGTGAGGAATGCGAGAATCCAGGGAGCAATATACAGCTTAAAGTCATAAATGATGAAATGTTCCTGTAGTCTAACACCGTTTTCTGTGTTGCTGGGCTGGGACGCTGCAACAGACTGTTTTGATTCCTTCTCTCTGTACCCACTACTGGCAAAGGAACCACTGGCAAGCCCTCATGCTGTGATCTGCATGTTGCTTCGTCGCAGGCTGTAGCGTCTCTGTCTCTAAGCTGATACAGATGGTACTATGTCCACTGTCTTCTCCACATGCCATTTCTTTCTGAGCAGCCATGCCTTTACATTTGCTTATGTATAATGTACATATAAGCAAAGACACAGCCAAATGCAGTGTATGCAGTTGTGTTTATTCTGCTTAACACTATTACATATCATCTCTTTTTCTAATGAATTAATAGTCATGACTTCTGAACAACACCTAATTGATATTAAAGTTAGCAATATTGCTATGGAGACCCATTTACTATTAGAAAGTTAAAAAGAACAACTAATCTTTTATGCACACAAATTCTGGACTTATTTACCCTGCTGTTTTCAATGAAGCGTACCGGTTTAAATAATTCTAGACTCCAGTTAACTCTTAAACAAAGAAGATAGGATGATTTATGCATACGTCTTCAGTTCTACGCTAATCAGATCTGGGCTCAATCTCCCTTGCTCTCCGTCCCTGTAATTTGACTTGCACCATATCTGCCTAAAATACAATACAATGCATTCAGCATATATTTATCTATATATAAATCCAGAAGCACGTGTACACTCAAACACATATCACCAAAGTTTTGCCACATCTTTATGGAGCATTTCCTATTGCAGCCTCCCTCAGGATGCTCAGGTTTCAGGTCCTTTCCCAGTTACGCTGCAGCAGGCCAGGGAGCTTTCTTGTCTAATCTAAGTCACTAGAAGACACTTCTTTCACACCAGTCTCGTGGTGCGGAAACTGGGCCATACAGTTTATGGCACAGCAGCCTGTTACCATTTGAGTACCATGGGCTGGTCACTGCAAGAATGTTCTAGCTCTATGGCTCTCATCCTACACATTCCAGCTCTTAAACTGTCAGATATATGTAGGCTTTCATATTATGCATCTCTTCCCAACTCTGTGTTCATAGACGAGGATCTAAATTGGAACATACATTTTCTTTCATTACTCAAATCCATATTTATAACCTATTCAAATTCAACCCTTTCTCAAGGATTTCTCTGTCCTGAAACAAAAAGAAGTTTAAGTCTTCCTGCTGACAGGTCACTGTCTGTTTTCACTGTCTTTCGCCTGGCACGTCCAGGAGAACTCCCAACTGACTCGGATGTTAACCAGAGCTAGCTAAGACCACTCCAATGTTTGCTGAAGTCCAAGCAGACTTAATTCTTTGGAAGGCAGATGCCCATTTCTGCAAGGCAGGGCAATGTTCACATCCCAGAATAAAGGTTTTACCACACAGAGTTAATCTTATGTTCCAGATACACATATAACTTGCTAATCACATTCTTTACAATCATATTCAGGTTCATGAAATTGCGTATAATTGGTCAGAGGCTGGGTCCTGGTGCTCTAGGTTTAATAGCGATAAATTATATTTCAGAGTATGATTTTTCTTCAGTAATAAGTTTTACTAATTTACTCACACCACCTGCATAGGGGGCTCATTCAAAATATAAAAAGTAAAATGGTGTTTATTTAGGTCAGCCCATTTTGTCGGCAAGATCTGGTGGCACGATTCACACAAATAAAGACTTGGCAAAATATTCCCATGACAGTTTCAGTTTCAGCTCTCCAGGGAAGACTCTGGAAATAGCAAAATACAATGAATAAATTTTTTAGCAATAATCAGAATAAGGATAACTGAAGTGGCAAAAAATTCACAATAATTTTTACAGAACTATATTTACAATATTTCATTTTGCAATTAATGATATTGCTTAGGCAAAAAAAAACCCCAAAGCACACATGAGAAGTAGTGATTAATAACGTTCTAGTTTGTTACACTTTCATTTGATGAGGGCCTGGTAGCTTGGTCAATATTTCATCCCTGGTGATTTCCCTTTTCACATGCTACTAATCCATGCTCCAGGTTTGGAGAACAGGCCACTAGTTTTAAACAGTCTCTAATTCCTTCCATTTTACAGTGTCAGCTATGTTTCATTTTAAAATATCTTAATACTGAAAAATTAGTAACCATCCTCCATATGCTGTAAAATAACAAAACTAGCAAACTGATGGCAATTTAATATTTTATGGTTTAAAACAGTAATCTAAAAAAATCTGACATTCACTGTCAATGCATTTTTCTGCCGTGAAGAAATCTGTGTGACTTCTATACTAATATACCCTTATCTGACTGTCCAGAAAATACAGTGACAATAACTTTTTCCTAAATAATACTTTTTCATATTCTTTGCAGTGACAGTAATTGTTAAAAACTTCATTTGGAATGAAAATAAATCTAGAAACTTAAAAAATATCCTCACATTTTCTGCAGTGACTAGGCTCAATTCCTCAAGGGACTGATGGAGAAAAAAGACACCTTTCTCATGGCAGTTTCCCCTCCTTATCCTATACTCAACATAACCAGTAGCAGTCAAAGGTCAGGGG
This sequence comes from Nipponia nippon, assembly GCF_047370975.1. Classification (NCBI taxonomy): domain Eukaryota; kingdom Metazoa; phylum Chordata; class Aves; order Pelecaniformes; family Threskiornithidae; genus Nipponia; species Nipponia nippon. The sequence goes on along the minus strand of NW_028262369.1, from coordinate 75,392,767 downwards.
ACAAATGAGAGTTACTCAGCTAAGTGAGGCTCTGCAAGAGACAAAGGTAAATTGATATGGATGTGGGGAACTGGAATGAATGAAGAATTAAAAAGATGTTCCCACTGGTCTGGCACCTGTAACACAAGACAGAAAACCACATACCCTACTATCTACATCAAAACTGTTTACGACATTTCAGCTAAGACTGGCTGGGAAAAATAGTGTGACACCTCTTCAGAATCACAGAGTCAAGCATTTAGGTGCTTACACAGGTTTTACTCAGACACGTGAATTCCAGATTATAGGATATATTGAAAGATATGTCATATACTTGAACTATCACTCTCACATCAGGTTCTCTGTTGAAGAGCTAGATCTTTATATGCAGACATGCTTTAGCAACCTTTCTGCAAGCAAACTCAACTGAGGACTAAATCTCATATAGCCAATCTGTTGATGAAATTCGCAGCACTTCATGATTTTAATAAGGTCAAAAATTCCACAACTTCTCTCAAACTCAAAAAAGTTTGCCTGAGAGACAAAACCTTGTGGATTCAACAGTGTTCAAGTTTTGATTCTCCTTTGATTTAATTCAAATAGCTTTGCTCTTCACTAGCTGATATCCTACTGGAGCAAATCTTTATACTCCTTTTTAAGAATTGCCTCTTTCTGTGAGGGCATTTGGCTTCGGCAATATGGGGAAGACTCTAAATGACAAATAACCTGAATATTGAACAAATGGCAACATTTCATTCATGCAGAGCAGGAAAATTTAGCCCCCATGGGTTATGTTACTGGGAACTCCTTAAATCAAAATGTGGAAACTCAATATTGAGGGACATAAACTATAAGCTCTATTGATCATGTCTCTTGTGACTGGGCATTCCTACCACGCTAGAGACATAATTCTGCAAGGGGCTGATTTCCTTCAACTCTGACTTAAGAGTGCTCAGCGTCTAAAAAAATCATAAAATCCTATTTCTGCACACATGTATCTCAGAATAGAACATGGAGGGATTCTCAAGGGTATTCTTTTTCTTCAGCTTTTCTGAAATCCTGGTCAGGCATCTAAGAATCCTGAAGGAAATTAATGGATATGCTTTCCAGTGGAGGAGGATGCCTATTTGGCATAAACTGCAGTAGCAGTATGAAATGCATTCTGATAAGAGGCCAATGTCATTTTGTTTTCTGATCTAGTGCAATGCTAGTAATCCATTCTTACATATTTGCATAACTTTGCTTTATATCAATTTGAGTGACTATTTACCTGTCATGTACGGTGTGATACTGAGTAGATGCAGAAAAGGACAGGCAGCAGAGGGTGAAGGAAGATGCCAAGGTTATAAACCAGTGCTCGTATTTACAATCAAGCTTTACTTTCATGAGAAGCTTCTCCAGCACAGACATAGGTGCAAGTGGAGAACATCAGAGCTCTCTATCAGGCAACACCCTCCCTGGCCCATTCCTGTAAATTCTCCTCAGTGGCATGTTTTATTGCTCCGGAGACACCACATGATGGCTATTTATTTAATTGCCTGGAAAGCTCAGCCAAAGAAGGGTGTCTCAAGTTTGGCATGTTAGTTTCCTGCTTGCAGATTTACAATTTAGCACCGTTTGGGTTTTCAGAGTCTCCTTGTTAAAAGTGCGAGGGGCCCATTTCGCCAGATGAAGTACAACTGCTTTGTCTGCCTCCAAACAGCCCAAATCCCCCAAAAGGCACAGAGCAGAAGTGCAGTCTGCTTGAAAACTGGTGTGTGCCGCCCCTCCAACCACTGATTAATATTCAACATATTCTCCAAGCAGAGGTCTATATCAAGTTCAGTGTTTTCTCTGTCCTGTCCTTTCCTTCCCTCCTCCCGCCTAATTTTGTAGACAGACAGCCATAATACGCAATAGAAGCATAACTCTTTAAACTGAAAATGTCATCACTTAAGAATACAAGAGAGTGGTATGTGTCATGTATGTCTGCAAAATGCAGTTGCTGTCTGTTACAGTCTGTAGCAACTTTTAAATCTGTCATCACGGCATGAATTTCATATTAAGCTCCTTCCCAGTGCTTTAGCCAGGAAGTAAAAGGGGGAACATACTGTATCATTTATGGGCATGCTGGTGCTGGGTCAACCATGACATCACTCTCCACTCCGCTGAGCTGTAATGAGGTGAAAAGGCAGCTTTAGAACAACATAGCACTTTATTTATTAGGAAAATTTAAGTGTGCGTGTATTTCAATTTATGATAAAACTGAAAACAAAGGTTATGGACTATAGCTCTCCTAGAGCACAAAGTAAGGGGGGGGGGAGGGAAGGCATTTTGTAGATGGTGAAAGATTTAATGCACATAAAGCACGGAAGATTGAAAGTTCTGGACAGGCTAAAATCCTGTACTGACAGCCCAACCAATTAGAGATGGTACACAGCGCATTTTGCTGCAGTCAAATTGTACTCTATACTTTGATCAGAGGGTGTCACTGAAGCAAGAGTCTAGTTGAGACTAGCTAAAATCTTCAAATTCGAAAGGACGTAGGCATATAAATTGAACACAGAAGAAAAAACATTTGGTGAGAGTTGGAGACCATAAGAGCCCTTGATTGCAGAAGGTTCCCTAGAAACCTGCAATGCTTTTTTAATAACATTGAGAAGCTGGGCGGTTCATAGCATCTCTCCAAGTTAATGCTTAAATATAAGACGGACGTTTGTACTTTACAGTAAGGATTTTTTTTGCTCACAGCTGGAGATGGGACAAAAGAGGTACAAAAAAAAATAGAAAACCACAATGCAGAACAGGTCTTATCACACTTGCAATTAACTGCTCTTGTTCCTTTTTTCTCAACTACTTTTTAGCATTCTGTTTTATTTTTAAGGTTGGCATAATTATTTTTCATGCTTAAGTGAAATGGTAAGGAACATATTATTTTTACTGCAGGCATGGTACCAGCAGTTGGCTTCTCCTGGAAAGCACGGCAAAAGTATCACTGCTGCTTACTTCCTTATTTTGAATCTTGCCTTGCTTCTAAAAAGGGCATCCCACCGCCAGCTGATCGCTAGCCTGGCAATCCTGTCTTCCTTGGCACGCACAGGAAACCCCACACCCTCAGTGTTCAAAAAATACTTTTAGAACACTACATGCAAGCTGGAGCTTTTCTGTCCGTAAGATCTCAACACAGTAACTACCAGGTCTATGACATGAATTTCTAGGCACTACTGTCGTACAAATAATAATTTACAGAAATACACTGCTAAGAAAAGTAAAGTTTGGTACTGACATTTTTTTTTCCCCTATTACAAGATGTTACTTTAACAGCTCTGGTCCCAAGAAACAGATAGCCTGAAATTGGCCTGTGGCCAGAATATCTAGGGTTCTAACCTTCCTAAATCTCACAAACCTCTAATACCTAGCAAATAGTCTGAACACTATTTGGCAGAAAATACTCTGTGAAAAACCCATGTGGAAGTGTCAGTGTCAGCCCCTGAAAAGGGGCCATTCTTTTTTTCAAATTAGTGGTAAGCTGATGTCTCAGCATGGTGCTAACATACAATGTACTGCTGGCGTTGTAATTTTTCAAATGAAACGTAAAACTAGATTCCTCAGTGTTCATAGAGGTTTAAGAAGCCATTATACGTTTCTCAAAGCAACTGTATTATTACTGGCCAAACTCTCACATAGGGGAATTAATTCTGCATAGTATCTTTATCCCAAGAAGGGAAAATTGTTTCTTTATTTTTATTTCATACATGTACCAGGCAAATGTCTCAAATATTTTTAATATTGTGTTTCAAAAGCTAATATCAACCTTCCAGAAAAAAAGGGATTAAGTAGGCAGAACAGATAATTTTGTATATGTTCTTATTTCTGCCAAAAATATCCACTAGACAGCGTCAAATATTTCATAAGTTACAAGGACTACATTTCCAATTATGCTCTGCAATATTTATGTAAAAGAAAGAGCTGAGTAAATGGGGCAACTCATGCAGTAGGCAACTCCTCAATCCAAATGCAAGCAAAACCTAGACATCTTACTTTCTTTGGTTTTTTCTTGATTTTTTGGGTAAGGTTACACTCCTATATTGTCTTTTTCTGCTTGCTCCTCATTCTAATCAGGTTCGATCTATCTACAGATTTCCTTGCTTAGGAAGAAAGGTCTAAAGAAATGCCGTAAATATAAAGTCCACCACTCATTCTTAAAATATCTTTGTCTGTCCTCTCAGTGCTCATTTGAAAAACGGTTCCAGAAAACTATCCAAGGAACCTATTAGTTAAAATATATTTATTTAAATTTGACTTGTAAAACATTCTCTCTACTTCCCCTCACATGTGTTACTTGTTTCAAGTACAGCATGAACCAACAATAAACATTGTTTTCCATCTCTAGCTGTGATGGAAAGCACCTGGAAGACAAAAGATGACGGAGAGAATCAAAACCAAGATTATACAGCATGAACCAAATTCATTCTTCATATGTTTCCTCAAATGCTGACCTAAATTGAATTACACTGTGAGTGAGCTTAGCTCTCTATCTGCATTTCTTATTAAATTGCTCACTGTTAGCTTCTGCCTTTTCATTATACCTTGTGGCCTTTTCTTTCCCATTAATAACCTCACCATATGCCCCAAGTTCAGTACTTCCTCCACTGAATTTATTTTGTCATCTACAGGTTCTTTAAACCGTTTCCTTTTTCAGTATGTGAAACATCTTAATTTAGAGACTATGCTTCTTGTCTTCTACTATCTACTACTTGCATGATGCTCTTTTCAACAGGTAGCCCTCTGTACCTTTCTATATTTAGTAGTCCTGTTTCTGTCACCCCCAGTCACACTGAATAGCATGGTAATCCCTATGAATCTACAGAAAAGAATAGAGAAAAAAGCAGAAAACATCATTATGTGACTGTATGAATCCAGAATGAGCCACTCTTGAGTACTGAATACCTCTTTGGTTTCTCTAGCTCAAAAAGTTGCAGCAGAATTTGAACACAGAAAGAAAAGGGCAGCAAAGACAATTGGGACTTGGAGTGACTTCTACACAGAAATGATTAAATAGAGCAGGTCTCTTTAGCTTAAAGCCCTGCCTCTGAGAAGACATGATCCTAACTATAAAAATCAGAAGTTGCATGAAGAAGCTGAAAGGTCTTTTCTAATACAAGAATTAGACAGTATCAAATAAAAATATTTCAATCAATGCACTTTATACTAACAAAATTAAACACAGGATGCTGGGAATGCTGAAGATTCAACGTGAATTTTAAAAGCTGTTAGATATTTTCATGAAAGTAAAATCCACCCAGGACTATTAAACATAAAGATACCACCTTTGCTTCATGAAATCCTAGAGCCATACATCAATGAAGACTAGAAGGACAGAGAGGGGATTATCACTATATGTTTGACCTAATCTCATGACCTTCCGTAGGCAGCTATTAGTGGCCACTGGTGGAGGAAGAAATCTGGGCTAGCTAGGCTGATGATAGAGGAACTCCAGTAACGCTAGCAGCAAAATTTTAAAATCTCGTCACCTGACACAGCTTACTGCCTGTGCAATGAGAGTTAGTAAAAAAGAATAGGTACTCCTGCCCCAGCTGCTCCAGTTCATGGTTTCAGTTAAAACACTAAACTGAGCTCTGGAACATAATACAGATCTCGGTCAACTTTCTTTTGTGATGGCGGTGACATTCAGTTAGTGAGGGTCCAGAGACAGATAGACAGCAGTGCCTTACACTGCTGTAGTAAGATTCACAAATGCTCTTCTCATAATGTATGTATCATCTGCATGTTGTACTGCATAGCAGTTCAGCTCTAAAGTATGATGTTTGTCTTCCTTTCAGCCTGCTCGCTAGCTGACACCACAGGCTTTCTATAAATACTTCACCTACATTTTTCTGCGTTCACAAATCAGAGGGTTCTTTTCCATTTTAATTCTCTAATATTTCTCACAGTGCCTTATAACCTGTACAGAAAAAGCTGAACGGGAAGAAACAGACAATGAAACACAATGCAGGAAGATGCCAAATCAGTCAGAAACCCCCACCCTATCCACACACAATCAGCGCCAGCTGTAGTCCAATTAAACTTAATCTAGTCACATGCTCATGTGTTCCTCAGAAATTAGAGGAAATCAATTCAAATGCTAATGAGAAAACCCATAATTTATTATCTGCTGAGGAATGCATGTTACATTAATTTTAACTGTAAACAATTATTTTTATTGCAAGATTAATTACACCATCTTACACAACTTCCTTTTTTCATATTTTTTGAAGGAATTAGTTTTCTGCTACTGTTTTGTTGATCTGTCACAGTATTTTAAGCCTGGAAAAGTATAATTAATTTAGGAATACTAAAATGTGGTTTTCTATTCTTCTGTCAAAGGAAAGTGGGACGAATGCCTGGGGCAAAATACAGAACGATCCAGCTGAAGCTCTTGGCCTAAACGAAAGTACAAGAGCTGGAAAACAGTGCATTCCTTATTGGGAGTCTGGAGCTAAAAACGTAAAGGTGAGAAAAGAGAGAAAATCCAGGTAAAAGCAAAAGTAAGTTTTCATGGGTATTGGCCAAAATAGAATGAAAAATAGAAATTTGAGTTAACCCAAAATGTCATTCAGCTAGCCCAGTAGTTTGCTTTGCTTTTAGTTGATCCATTTTTACGTGATGCTTTTCCTTTGTACGTAATTTAAAAAAAAAAAAAAAATCAACTTCATTACACAGTCAGGAAGTGGCAAAATTTTATCGATAAAACACAAGGAAGCAGTGGAAAGGAGAAGCATTTCAGGAAAGCCTATCTTGTTTGCTGACCAGCAGTCTTACTGTTTTTCTATAAAGTATGTGTACAGAATGAAACATCTGCATTATAACTGAAGTTTATTGCAGTGATACAGAGGCAGAGAACAACAAAAATAATCCAAACGGTATTTTTTCAGTTCCCAGACTTTCTTTTTGTTTGAAAAACCTGTTCTAATCTGAGAAAATGTCAGTGATAAAATGCCTTATCCTAAGCAGCCCATTATTCTTTTCGTGTGTTTGATTTTTAACACCAATAAGAATTCAGACACCCTTACGAAAAGAAAAATCAAACCCAGAAATGCATTAAGAGTTAATTTAATGGCTGGACAAGCAAGGAAGACTATCCAATATAGCAGTTTAATTTCACATTAATTGCTACGAGTTTCTTCAATACAACTAAATCTGGGCCTCAGGTTTCTGGGATGACTGTCAGGCTCAGATTTTGGGGCTACAACTAAATAGGAGATCTTTCTTGACAAACATTTTAGCGCTACCATTGGTCACATTACTTTATGGGAAACATGACAAATGTAGCTCTTTTCCTCCTTGCAAATCCTTTGCAAAACTGATTTGCAATGTCACTAATTTATTAACTACTCATATTGCATTCAAAGAAGACTTTAAACATCTCTGACTTTGTGTATCATTTTAAAAAAATTTTACGCTACTTTTTATGCTTGTCATGAGTCTAGTAAGTGCAATCACGTTTTTCTGTTTATAATAAATGATTAGCACACTTTTTAGCTGAGAAAAAGAAGCGTAACACTGCAAATAACAAAACTCAAAGAATAACAGATAACACTGTTCTGCACAAATAGCCTTGTTCAGATGCATATAGTGCAGAAGATAAGATCATATTAAACCTACAAACTGTAGTGCAAACAGGATACATTACAGTAAATACTCACCAAAAGCATCTGAAGGTTCAGCAGAATGAACTGTTTGTCCTCAAACTATGTTTTTAGTATTAAATCAGATCAGTGTGTTATAGAGAAACAGGGGACTGGTTTATAACTGGCTCATTTCATACCTGAGGGTAATAGCTTAGTGAAAAATGCCTGAATTTGTTAGTGTTTCTTTCACTGACTTTACCTTTCTAATAGACATGGAAACTGTACTGCACACAACGCTCACTCTTTTCCTCCATCTTTGGGTTAAAAAAAGCATCCTTTTTAAAAATCTGTCACAGAGGATTCCCATTAGCTATTGTGAAGTCTTGTTCATAACGCAAAGTTAAAAGGAAACAAAGGGCAAGGGAACTTCAAACGTCATCTATGTTTGGATGTTGCTGGACCCTATACTTCAGCAGATTGAATGGTTCAGCAGTCACCAGAATCACACTTTGCCTGCTCTAAAACACCTTTGGCTTTCTGAGCTAAGCTGAATGTGACTATGTTATTTGTTGAATTTGTTAAAGGAACTCAACGCATTGTAGTTCCAGTTTACTGGTTAAACTGTAAACTTCTCTACAAAGTAATAAAGTAAATGGAACATACTAGCATATATCACGCGTACATTAGGGACCAGCGCTGCCATGAAGCTCTGATTAAGCAGTACAATCTTCATTCAGTCTTCTTGCTTCAGACCCATACATTTTGAACTCCTTCCCAATAAAACTAGGGAATGTGATGAAGCCACTCTGGACCTCTTTGTACTTTACATACTGATGACACACGATAACCAAAGGAGTTTTTTCTTAGCACAGGGTATTATGTTGCCGTAGTGCGTGTGTACCAACACCCCTGCCTCTCAGTTTGCTCGGCACAATCTGCAGTTCATTCTGACTAGCAGAAGCTTTGACATCTGTCTTTACTGACGCTTCTCACCAAGTAAAAACAGTGCTGACAATTTCCAGAAGAATGCAGGATTTTTCAGAGAGATATTTAGTGGGACAATAATTGTCACTAGAGTTGTAAGAGTGTCTTTAAAGAAAACCTAAGGAGAAAATGGAACCACAACTCTAATCCTGTTAAGCAAAGAGCCCTAAATAAAAGTCATTAAATTGTATATTTCAAAATTTTATAGTTCAAAGTCAGAAAGAATTATTAGATGCTTCCAGCTGGCCATCTGTTAATCAGAAACCATTAAGTTTCATTCAGATGGCCCACATCGATTCCCAAAATTTCTAGTTAAACCAAAATACTTGGCCCCATTGGGGTATTAAATTACTTGCTGAGGCAGAAGGTAGAGGAGCACGAATAAGAGTCCAACAGGCAAAACTTCAACACAGGCAGGAAACTGATGAGGCGAGATATGCCCAAGTGATCTCAGCAAATGAACTCTAGCCTCCACTATTGAGGGCCTTCCCCATCTGGGTTGCAGGTGTATTCCCTCCCACACAGCAGTCAGTCTACAACAAGTACGTGAGCAAGACAAGTCAGATGCATCTAAGAGATTTCTCTGTACAACTCAGAACCCTGGCTTCACATTATCTGGTGTCCCATGTCTAGTTCTGATAAGTCTCTCCTCCTTAAGAGGAAGCTGCAAACAAACAAAATCCTTGGATCTATATACTTAATTGGATGTCTGGGGAAATTCCTTCTTGACTGACTGAATCTCTGAAGCTTGATTACTCTTTATAACCATTGCCTTAATGCAGAGCTGGCTGTGTCACAAAACAATGAAAAAAGCATTTCAGAGAGCAACGCAAGCATTCCAGTTCTTGCTACAACCCACAAAAGAAAGGAGGAACTCAGATTTACAAACTCCAAGGACAGAAAAGATAACTGGAAATGTCCAGCAATCCACTTTCACTGCCATCCCCACATTCCTGTCCCTATAAACACACAGGTATTAGAATTTCTCATTGAAGCTGGATTACGGGGGGGGTGGGGGTGGGGGGTGTTTGTGGGGTTTTTTGTTTGTTTTTGTTTGTTTGTTTTTTTAAAGAAGATCTAATCTTCCTTCCTTAAAAATCTAAGTAATGATGAGTCCTCCACCTCACCTGGCAAGCAGTTCCTGCATCTAATTACTCTCACAGCCTCCAGCCATTCGATCTTGTTATGCTTTGTCAGCAGGACAGAAAAGCCCAATTATCACATTTTTTTTCCATGGAAGGGTATCTGTGTGTTTCTTGACCTTATCTTTAAGAAACTGTGTAAGTAGAACTCCTTGCTTCTTTCTTGGAAGAATAAGGCTTGTTTTCTAGCACCTGCATAATGGCTTGCATTTGAATTCTCTTACTTCCACATCTACCTCTTGAAGGGTAGTCTCCAGAAAACAACACAATCTTATTAGTGATCTTGCCAATATAGTTTGTACTTCTTTAGTTCTACAGATACTTTTCTTCTCATACAGTCAAAGAACCCTTTGCCTCTTTTAGCTACAGCATTGGTGGCTCATATTGAACTGAATATTCATAAGGTACTACATTCTTCTAAGACAGGATTACTTCTTATGTTTTTAACTTCTAGGTATAGCATATCTTGCTATATTATAGCAAGTATCTATAGTATAGCATCTATAGTGATACTAACACGCATTTGAAAATAACATGATAATTGGTCGGTGACCATGTCACTAGGTCACTGAGATTCATTTAACAATTGTGTTTTTTCTTTATTGTTACTAACTCACTAATGTTTGTCTCATCTATAGACTTTAGCAACTAATGCTTTTCAGCATTGTCTAGTTTTTTGACAAAAATATTAGTATCAAAACAAGCCTACATCCCTAGGGAGCTCCACTGGAAATAAATTTACCAAATTAATCTCTCCCCATACACAAATATATTTTGATAACTGCCATTAGCCTATTTTTAATCATTTTAATAAGTGTTAACACAATACAAGGTTTTTTTTCTAATCAAAATGGTTTATGAAAGATACGTGCAGACAACTGCAAATAATAGAGTCAGCTTAGCACTTATAAACTGGACATATATATGCTACTTGCCTGTTCCAGTTGAGATGTTAACCAGGTTAGCTAAAGCAAAAGTGGATTAACTAGGACATTCACAGCACAATTGCAATGGGCCATACTTGGGCGGTCACTTAATGCAACACACCTGCCATGTATCTCAGCTCCGATTGCTGCTGCACTTTACCAACTGCATACAGCTGCACTGAAGACATTCCGCATAAGTGCAAGATTCTGCAGGGCTTAGATGGCACCAATGATGGAAACATCACGTATAGCTACATATGATGCTTGTACAAGCTACCAAAGAGTCTCCTCGCCAATGATCTGCAGCCTCCAACTTTTCAAACTCTTCTTCCTCAGCCAAAGTTCAGTGGACTGGCATCACTTTTTGTGTACAATGCTGTCCTTTCTAAATATTGCACAGACCAGTTTTCACCGTAAACTGAGAGATGCCTAATTAAAAAGTGTTCTTTTTAGAAGCTGTATTAGTTGCACAGAATGTGTCTGGTAGATTTAGTCTTGTTCCTGGTCTACATACGTCTCAGTTGCAAAACTTCTGTCAAAAGCTCAGCTGCCAAATTTGTATGTAATTATTGGATGGCATTCAAATACAAAAGTTGCCTGTAAACCTAAAAGCTAGTAGCTGATTACACCCAGAGACTTAATTGCTCTCTTTCCCTTAAAAGACTTCCTAGTTTGGAATTCACCTTTCAGGTAAATGTGTGAACAGAAAGCCTGAATCTTTGAGGGTCGTTTACTGCTTATCAGAAGCCATGATGAATATTTGAGTAGCTGTACAGCCTTAGATGTGACAGTTACCTGTGTACTGCCCTAACTTCATCACAGATAATGTTGTAAGCATTCCCAATACAAACTCAAATGTTATCCTATGAGCAGGCTGATATCAGACCGTCTGTGAGTATAAACATTTGTGCAGATGAATTCCTGCTGCATATCAGCTGATGAACATATAGATGAGTTTCCTCTGTGTAAAACAAACTCTTTCTGACTAATCAACCTTTGCATCTTGACACTTCAGTGGTATAGTATATACATCCTTTCAGCTCTGCCATCAGAATGTAATAAATCTTCCTGCTACTGTCATAATACTCTTCTCAATATTTATAGTTACAAAAATTTAACTCTTGACTGCACGTTAAAAAACGTAGAGAGGATTGATTGTTAAAGTAAAAATCAATCTGAGGGTTTTGATGATTTAACAAGCCGCAAAAGCATATAAATGTATCACAAAAACTTTGATTGATTTATAACTCTGTAACCCATCCCTCCTCATCTATTATACTGTAAGTACTATTTTAGCAATCATTAGTAGCAAGACGAGATATAACACTGACATCTTCCTGACACAGTATGACCATAACTGGAATCTTCTAATACACAAATGCTTTTACCTGGCTATTAATAGTGCCCTTCACCAAAGATGGACTGGTATTGCCAGCCGTATTGAACGCCTGAAGTTTGCTATCAATCCTGGAAGTGTCTGCTCCGGATGGTTGTACCTACCGGAACAATAGTGGAGTGCCAGCCAGACTACTGTATTACTGTTCTTACCAGTACTTTCATTTATCTCTGTAGAAAGACAATCATTTAAAATTAAATCCATAGTAGTAAGGGAGAGGTGGATATTTTTTAAGATCTTGGAATCAGAATCTGACTCTGATCTCCATGAAAAAATGTTTTCATTTTTCCACAAGCTTACAATTCTCCCATGTGCATGAGACTCCAAGATTACGGGCACAGGCTAGGACCAGCAACGATGTCAAATAAAGATCAAGAGCTTACTGCATAACAACTCTTTGTATCGCCACTATGATAGCGGTTTTTCTAAGGTTTTAAATTGTCTCCAAAGAATTTTATACAGGATGAAAGAGCACAAAGTCTCCACCAAAAATGAATACCAAGCAAGATTGCCTTTAACTTCATTTTAAACAAATTGTAAGAAAAAAGAACTCTTTGTCACTTGTACACTAACAAGGTGGTATAGTTCTGTAGATTGTATACACCATGGATGTCAGTGGTTTAAGCAATACAGTGAACTGCTTGGGACACTATACCTTTTGTTTGTTCCTCCCCTTAGCAAATTTTTGGTAGGTGACACTTGTGTTCAAGCTTTTAAAATTCTTTACAAAAACAGATGTTGTGAAAGCCAGCCTAGTCGGCAGGCTCTCCCAGGGCGATTCGTGGCCCTGCCAGATGGAATCCCCCCTAGTTTCCTCATATCTCTTACTGCTGTACATTTTTGCCCTATAAATGGAGACGTTTTATTGCTAAAGTGACTACCCTGGGCCAGTTTCTTACCTTCTTTATACTACTGTAAATCTAGCACAATTCCTTTAATGATAGAAGGGTCATTTTGCATTTATGCTTGTGTAAATCAAATCAAACTTTGTAATTTCTGTCTGCACTTTTAACACTAAATATTCCTGTTAACTTCAGTCCTGTTTTTAGCTGTGTAAGAAATCCATAGTAATGGCAATAGCCTGTAACATGTTTAAGACATTTAGAAATACATGGTATTATATAATGTGGTCTATTTCATATGCATTTATTGTTTTTATATAAGTAATCCCTAAAGACATTCCTGTGGTACCCTGTTGAGAGCCCAGCTGTGGATAATCCCATATCAAATGACAAGCTCCAAAACGTCTCCAACAGGGTTTTGTCTACAGGAGCAGGATTGTGAATTGGATCTTCATGCAGGGGTCTAGGCCAACTTTTTGGTGACAATGAGCCATTCCAGGTTCAAATCTTTTGTTAACTTTTATTACACTTTTGTTACACTTTTATATATGGACTTAGTGCACACCTGGCACACTGCAACACATTTAAAACATAATATTTAAATACTAGAAATTAAGTGTTTATATTAATCCCAGACAGTCTTTCTGCATCAGAGTGATTCACCTTGAACCTTCCATGTGCATATCATATCTTTCACTCACAGAAGAAAAAAAAGATCTCTGGGAACTCTAAAATACTGACTTTTCCCTTTGGTTCCAGTAGGCCAAGGAATTCTTATGGGGAAATGAATACTAGAAATGTCTGATGGGAACAAACAGTAGCCCCTGTTGTATGTATACCCATTTTCTGAAGATCAAAACAGCTTCAGGCTAGATTATAATTTTTAAGATCTTCCTTCGTGTCCCTAATAATATGGGGGAAGTTGGAAATGTCACTGCGGGAAACTGGTACGCAGCTCGCCGGTGCCACTCTACCAGCAATAAGAGGGGGAGTACAGAGGGGGCTATAATCCCATTGAAACTGGCAGTAGAGCTTCCATAGATCCCAGGGGTTAATTGAAAGTGTGTCAGAAAATAAAACAAATGGGAATTTGGGACCAGAAAGAACAAATAGATGCACAAGACCTCCTTGGATATTTGCAAGAAGCTCATACACTTTCCAGTGTGAATACATGACAGAACAGGACTGGTCAAGAAAACAGCAAATACATATAAAATTATGTAAGTACTTTGCCCTGAAAAGGAAGAGGGTGCAAATCTCCTCAGTGAGTCAACATGCCTCAAAGGTCGCTTTCTATAAATCCCGCACCTCCATATACCTCTTGTTCTCAGGTCCTCCTTATTCAGGCCCAGTCAAGGAATATTTCTGGATTTGGCCCAATCTTACTACTTATCTTTTATTTCAGAGAAATAAAAATCAGACAGGCAAAATACCATAAGGCATTAGTCATGCTGAGCATTGATTTTGAATGAAGTGTCATGTTCATATTTACATGTTAGCATACACTGTCCACTGGGTGAATGTGTAGTATAATATAAAGAATCTGTAAGAAAACTCTGGGTCTGTAATGTTCTCACCAATGAGCACTTCACAGATTTCACCTTAGCCCTTTAGCAATCAAACCTGCAGCTGAAAAGTGCACACTTGAATATTTATGAAAGATCTTACTAAGCTGCTTCTATAGATGTGTTTTCCTTCCATTGTGCTTGCTTTCTCCCAGAGAGCACAACGAAACAGACAGTTTTAAGAGTACTTTTTAAACATTGATTGGTTTAAACATTAAACTGTCACAAGCCTAAAATAAAATTTTATTAAATTACCACTATATTGAAGACCATGGCCCACACCTGAAGACAACTAAGTATCTTAGCAGCATTACTGCATGATTAGTCTTAGCAAATTTATGAGACTGTCTTAAGCATCTGCAAGAGCATTTCACCATTCACAAGTGCACATTAATTAGTTAATAGCTCATATTGTACATTAATATCTAGGCAAGGATTCCTTAAAAATTACTCAAACACTTGTCTTACTCATGTAAGTAGCCCTATTAGCACCTATAAAGCTACTCCTATGAGCAAAATACAGTTCATGCGTGTTTCCAGGATCAAAGGTTTGGGCATCCTTGGAAACTTTTGAATGAAATTGGCCTTAGAAAGAATCAGTGAGCTGCCGGTATGTTCACGGGTCTTTACTCCTGCAAGTGCTTGCAGAATCAGGGGCCTTTATTCATAATAGTATAACACATTTCCATTTCATGCTTAATCCAGGTGTTCTTTGCATTTTGAAATTCCTTTTATAATTCCTTTTCCTAAAATATTACTTTTGTGAATATTATCAAGTTTTAATTTACATAGTGGGTGAATTGTACTAATATTTTAGTATTCCATTTCCACTTCACAATAAATTATTTTTTGTTAAAATCCCATTTGCATTATGTTATAAAGTTGGAGATATATACATACAGATAGATACATAGTCCATTCTTCACAGGTTTTTCTATTTTTCTTTCTCTCTTTTGGATGGCTATTAAGTGGTTATCTAACACACCAACAATTATTTTGGAGGGAAAGAGTTCACTGTTTCCAAGTGGGCTATTTTATGTGCAGCAGGTTCTGTCATCCTCAAACAAGCAGTACACAAATGCTGTTATTTAGCTGATGGGGACACTGTATAGATTGGAAGACCTTTAATTAGCGCAAGGACAGCACATTCCACTTCTTTGTTTCTGATACTCACAAGGAAAAAATTTGTAAAATTTAAATTTACTAAAAATATTTTACACATAGTTAAAATAAATAAAAGCAGTACTCTCTTACTGTAGTCATTATAGACCTGATCTTGTAATCATGCAAGTGCCAGAAATTCTTTCCTTCTGACTTCAAATCTTTCCAGAAATTGCCTCTATGTAAGCACACTTTCTGGATCTTCCAGTAATTATGGACCTGATCTGCAAACACCAACTCACCAAAGACTTGTTATAACAACTTATCACCTCTTATGAGTCATCCTACAATAATTTACAAGGTTGGATTGCAATTTTATAGACATAATTACCGCAATGAGTACAGTAATGCACTCTTCAATGTTATTTCCCATCACGCTGCAAAACTTTTCATTCCTTAACACCACACTACAACAGACAGGACTAGTAAGAATGGTATCAACAGACAACTACAACTACTTAGGAATACAAACGAAAATATTTTGTGTATTTACATATAAAACTCTCTCCTCTTCTAGCCACGAGAATTGCCCCTTCTGTGTGAATGTTAGGCCAGGAGCTGGCCAGGAGTGAAGCATCTCATTCTACGTGTGATACTGTCAGGGTTTGTGCGTGCATGCGGGTATCTGCAGGCTCAGATACCAAAGGTCACAAAGCAAGCCTGTAACAGAATTCCCTCAGCTTACTACAAGTACAAGCACACCAAAGGTGCTTTCTGTTTTCAGCTGAATTTCAAATCATGCTTAGAAGTTCTTTTTGTTCCAAAGGCGAGGTAGCTCATTCAGAGCCATCTCAAGCATGGCCACACACTGTACTTTATCACGTACTCATTTCCTCAACAGTCTGGACCCAGAGAATATAAGAAAAACACCTCAGGCTCTAAGTGGAAGGCTGTTAACTGTTACGCTCCTCTAAAACAGTGGAACTCTCAACAACAAATGATCTTTTGCCTACAGAACATGGATCTTTCTCAGCTCATCCAAATGCATGGAGCAAACTCCCACAAGGAATAAGGACCGCTGCAAAGCTCGTGCTGTTCCATTCCCAGTGCAACGCACATTTCTTTGACATTGCTGTCCCTAAAATAAGCCCATATCAATTTGTGAATTTTAAAATAAAATCTTAAATCTCTAGCAAACCAAGACCTTTCATTGCACATGCTTCTTCCCTGGGGAGAGGACGACAGAATGATCAACGTGTGACACGTATTAGTCGCATTCCTTCATGAGCTGCTGAGCCCAGAAATACGATGACAAACATCATTTAAGAGCCTAAATGTAATGGAATCTTGGAACTAAACCTATGTCTCCTTAGAAACCCAAACAGACAGCTTTAATAACAAGACACAGTCTTAATATGAAAATGTATAGAGGCAGAAAACACTCACCTGTGTGATGTCTGTTGCATGTAACTGCAATTCACCAAACAAAATACACTTTAGATATTTTTATACATGGAAAACTGCAGTCTGCATTTGCTACTAAAATTAACAGAATGTAAATGGGCATTTCCTGGCTTCATATTCATAACCATCTCTCCAGAACCATTTGTTCTGATCACAAGAAGTTGTTTAGACGTATACACAGGAAGATTTATGCCTAACAACAGTAAAGACATACATCTAACTTACTAGTCTGAAGCAATTTATTTTCCTTGATCTGCACATGCTTTATGCACAGTCATGTTTAAGGAATGCACCCAGTGAATCCTTCCTGGAATATAATACCCAGTAGAGAACAGGCCACTCCACAAATAAGAAAAGGTACTTTATTCAGAATCACCCTTAAACTGACAAAACCTAGAAAGCAGTCAAAATATCAATTCTTCCTTAAACTAACGACTACCCATACAATCTCTGTTTTGTTATGGAAGACTGACATATTGAGGTCTCTTAAATCTAACAGTTACCGTCCCTGGATTTATGCTGCATGCAAATAAAATTAAGTCTCATATTTAAAATAAAATATGTTCAAGTACTACAGTATGATTTTTATTAGTAGCAGTGTTACTCACCTCCAGAAAACACTTTCCCCCTTTTATTTCCATGTCCTTACACTTTTCTCCAATGTTCTCCATTTAATTGCCCTATCTTTTAGCATAGTCTCCCTATGAAGACACATCACACTTTGTGGTGTGTGTACCTGACAAGGCATATGCTTACAATAACCTTCACTGCATGGGTGATATATGTTAAAATGCATTACAGGAATTATTCTTTTTTTAAAACACAAATATATAGAAGAGAAATATCACCTAAAAAAGTCAATTGTATGGCATCTAAGCAGAGGATGTAATTCTTTGACCAACTCAACGAACTGAATTTGTGGATCTGGGTGAAGTTTCAGCCTATTGCCACTGAAATGAATCTTACAGCTGAAATGATAAGTGATACTTTTTTCACGTCATTCTTGCCATATTAAGAAGTTAAGAGTAAGGTTGATGGTATCAGGGACAACAGGAATCATGGCATTAGAAACACATTTGTTACAGTGGCAATAATAAACAAAGTAAAATTAAGAATAGCAGTGGACCAGAATCAAACTTCTAGTTCCAAATGTCACTGAGCTTTAAACGTCAGTGAAGTCCACATTTAAATTTTGTGGATAACCCTCCTCTCTGGCCAAGCCAAAATCCCAAGGATAAACACCAGTGAACCTTAACTGAATGTGACTCCAGATACAGTGGAGAGCAAGAAATGTGTGGCTTGCTACCATGCAACATACTTAAATACAAATTAAAACAAGCAATAGACCAACAAATGCCAGCAATAATTCTAAGAATAATACTAAGGACATGCTTATGGTAAGGTACCCATCCAGTTTATAAATGAAAAAGGGTGCTCTAATTGTATGCCTCAGTTTTTCTGGGGGAAAAAAGAAAAAAGAAAAAAAAAGGCAAACAAAGCTGAAACTAACTTTATTAAGTGGAATTTCTAGGCTAAGAAAAAATCACAAGCATTTGGGAAAAATAAACAAAAGAACCAGCAAAAGGCAGCCTTAATAAATGTTTAGGAGAAGGGAGGAAAGAAGGAGTTCTACCATTTTGTCATTTTCTGTTTTGAGTTATTTAACAAATGCCGGGATAAGTGCAAAGAAATCAGCTGGATGCAATTATATAATGACACCATGCCAGCCTCAGTAATGCTAGGGCTCTAAAATAAGCTCAGAGCTCCCTCTCAGCCTAAACAGTGTTATTACATACTGTTAAAAGATTATTTTCAAGACAGCTTCATTACTTAATATTGATGTTACCCGATCATTGAAAGGTCCAAAAGGTATTTCTATCTATGCACATCTTCTGATCATTATAGGAAGGCTTTTAGACTTCTTCCATTTTGTTGTTTCTACATACTTTGAATTTTTGTCACGTTGCTATTTCATTATTGTCAGGTCTTCATTTCAATCTCTTCGGAGCAATATCTGTATTTTTGTATGAACAGAGCAGATTTTTATCTGTGGCCTATTCAGAATACATTAATGAGATTTTATGTCACTTATGAGACATAATTCAGATTATGAAAGTTGACATAAAGCTGCCACTATTAACTCAGCATCTATGTAGGCGATTATAGTGTACAAGAAGAGCTAATAGAACAGGTGTTCCAGATAAAGAGTTAAAATAACTTATTCACATTCAGAAAATTCCCTTTATCCCATATTTCTTATGCAACTAATAAAATGTGCAAATACATAGGTATATTTGTACAACATCTGCTATCTAAGACGATACACTTAAGCAAAGATTCTAATAGATTTTAGCAGAAGTACTCATGTTCATAGCACATAGGAGGTCAGGCTATGTTTGAGTATGACAGTATATGAAAGACAGAATGAGAGAGAAAGACAACTTAGGACATTATGCGTATAGCAAATAGTATTATAATTGTTCTTTAATGGAGATTTTCCAAATATTGTATTGCTTTTAATAGAATAAAACTAAAATATATCACATATGGAAAATTCCTTTTGAATTCAATGGAAGCAGAAATGGGGCTGGTACACAAGATACAGACAATATTTCTAAAGGTTCATTCCCAAAAGGGGTCTTTTTGCTTGCAAGAACGCTGTGTATTACCGCTACCTCAGCTAATGAAAGAAAGACTATGATTTTCTCAACTTTGACAGAGAAAAAAACATATTAATGGATAAGCTCATAATTGCCTTGTTTCAGGCTGGTTTTATACTACATAGAATGTACATTCAATGAAGAACAGATTACAGAAAATTCCCAAAATTCTCAAGGAATAATCAGCTAGCAGCTATAAAACAAAGAAAAGAAAGTACTTTTAAATGGATTGCATAATTAAACTGTAGAACTCAAAAATATATGTGAATCCAACATTAATTAGATAAATTAATGGCAGATAGTTGCACTGATGGCTGTACAACAGGACTAAACGGGTTCAGGTTTATTAGTTTAAACTTTACATCAGCACACTAAGGAGAAGGTGGACATCAAAAATAACAACTCAGCAGAAGGCCGGAAGATAGATAAGGGAGACGCTAGGATACAAAAGGAGAACTCAAGTAGGTTGGCAATAAGGAATCAGCAGAAGTCTTGTGGCAGAAGGTGTTAAAACAATGACTCACATTCATGAGAATGCAGAATTTTTTAAAAGCTGCCCCTTCACTTAATTTTTTACACAACGATAGCAGTTGAAGCATGGAACAATGAGAAGACAGAAAGTAAGGGTCTCTGAGAGCAGATATGAATGTCAAGCTCAATAAAAGTTAGATTGACTTTTGTATGGCATGTTAATTTTTTTATTGCCCCTTTACTTCATATTTGCACTCACCCCTTTACCCAGTTTCATTATGAAAGCAGTTGAGAATGAGGGACAACTGTGGATTAATGTACCTTTAACATATAAAGAAACACAGTCAAAACGTAGAAAACTCTAAATTACAAAGCACATATTTATTACTCTCTCTCTCATTCATTCTAAAAATAAAAAAGTGCTTCTCTGGAAATCTTTTAATCCAGTCAGTCATTACTTCACTTGGTGGTGTGACTTATCTGAGCATGCTCAGGGCCAAATAACCCAGTTAAATTTGCAGCTCTCCAACCTGCCACTATACAAAGACCTATAAGGAAGTGACTGGCTCTTTTGCAGCATGCTGGGAAGCAGCTGATGGATGATATTATATCATGGTTCTGATGTTCAAATTATGATTTGCCCCTGTGGAGGTGAAAAATTTTGTGAAAGTTCCCTCTCTTTATGTCAGGTTATGCTATCTAAACATACTAATTCCTGTGAAATAGTACAAAAATAATGTAGCATAATTTCATCATAGTTTTGCTTGTTGTTAAAATAAATAATAAATAGGCAGTCAGGTTCTTTTTTTCTTCTGAAGATATAAGCACACTCTAACTCAGAATGCAGAGGAATAAGTCACTTAACATTTCTCAAAGAAATTACTGAAAGCACATACCCAAGCCTATGGAAACATGAGAAAATCAACTATTTAAGGCCTTCACCTTCATTGCTTCAAATATGTGTGAAGGGAGGCATGAGCCTGACCTGTGAAATAAGTAATGAGATGAAACCTGCGCATCTCAAAACCAACCAACCAAAATCCCAACCATATAGTGAGAAAATGTATCTCCTCATGCACCTACAGCTATCAAGCATTCTGCACTCTCCAGCTTCCTCTCTCCCTTACTGTGGACTCAAGAGTCCATTCTTCCTCTAGGGAATATTTGCTGGTTTGGGCTAAAGTCCTGCTGGACTTCCACTCAGAAATCGGGATGTGAAACAGTAGAAGGGACTCTAGTGTCCAGAATCAGGAGCTGAGCCAGTATGAGTAGCTCTTGCAACCAGCAACTGCAGCTCATATTCACAACTTATCCTTGGTTTTTAATTACTATTAAAAGTATCATCCTATTTCTTTCCCTCCTTGCAAAGGTGTAAAATAATTGCTAGACTTGAAAACGTATGAGCTTCCCTAGGTATCTGAGGGACAAACAGAGTTGCAGACAACACACTCCCTGGCATGCCCAGTGGTTAGGCTGGGGCCAATGGGTGTAATAAAATGGATGTAAGCATGCACGTTTCTTCTGCTGCTATTGGTATCAATCAAGGAGGGGGGCAGGAGGCAAGAGGCAAACACTGGAGAGTTCATCACACAGCCATGCTGCAGACCACAACCTTCAGCCATCTTGTTTCACAGAGATAAGGCAGTTCAGATCCCTTTGCTAGGCTGGCGAGCACCTCTTTCTCCCACCAGCTGACATTTGCCCCAAGTCTGTGTTTATAAAAAGGTGCTGAACATGCAAAACCTATTGCAGACCTTGTAATATAACGTGCTTTGTCAGTCAAAAAGCATTGCTACTAGCAGCCCAACCTTTCTACTCAAAACTGTAAAGAAAAAAATAGAGAAAGAATGATCTCGCTTTAAATGCACGGTCTAACTAGCTGTTACTTGAGCATGCGATTTGAACATTAACACAAAACTCTGACTCAGTGAATCCTTACAGCTGTGTGAAGGACTGTCATTTTCAGGTGTGAAAAGCACCAGGGAAATTTGGTTACAATTGTAATTAATACTAGCAACTAATATCATGATAAAACCACATCTATTTATACAACAAAACATCCATTCAGACAAAGAAATTCCCACTGGCAACCTTTTCCCAACTATGTGTCAGCCGTTCATTTTCATTTTGCTGATGTTTCTCTTCTCTCTTTGGTTAACACATTCCTGGTTATGCACTTTATCTCATTTTCCAAGAAGGCCTCTATTTATGAAGAGTCACAGCCATTTTCTTCTGGATGGAAATGCTGCCCTCAAGCTGCCATTGTAACCTGAAACAAGGATGCTTCATTGCTTCAGAAAAGACCCCGGGGACTCTTATTCATACACATATTTATCTTCTTCATGATGTACACACAGATTTCCATTGTGAAGGAAAGCTGTGTGATTGCAAAAGGCTGTGCCTTTCCTGAAAAGCAGGTTTGTTCAGGATTAAGATTAAACTGCAGCATTTTGGGGAAGAGAGAAGGAAACTTACCAGAAAAGCACTTCAGCTACCGTAAGGAACTGGACAGAGTCAGATCACGGTTTTTGCTGTATTCCTTCCTCCTCATTTCATTTCCTTTCAGGTGTCTGTTCCCTTCCAGTCCCCCACATTTGTCCTCTAAAATCTGTTGGTTTTCAGCTTCATTCTTGACCCTCAGCTATAATCTTATTATTTTCCTGCACACTACCCAGAACGTTCATCTACATCCACCTTTTTAATAGCATTGTTAATGATTTGAGGGGAGTAAATCACAGTCAAGATAATGGCTGCAAAAAATTAATAGACATTATTTTTATGATATAAGATACTAGTGTACTAATCGTCCGAACAGTTAATTGAAAAGTACTAAATATTTTATTATTCATTTGGTATTCCTTCTCCTTTTACCATTCATGTTTCTGTTTAATTTTCTTTCTTTAGAACTTTCTAACCTACAATTCCATCCTAATTTATCTTTATTAAAAAATTGCACCCTACTGGCATCTAATCATAGCGCTTTAAAAAACCATTTAAGAAACAGAATTTTTTTGGACACTGCTGCAGATGAGATGGGGAACACAGATTCCATTTCAGTATCTAGAAAGCTTGCTATAGAAGGAAGTCCTATTTTTTCAATCATTTTTTAAAAATCGGACTTAAACTATTGTCACTCTGAAGCATGCAGACTCATCATGACAATCAAGCTTAGACTCTTAAAGGGACAGAACACTTGCCAGTCCAGCGATAACTCAAGGCCTCTATTTGTCTCCAACACTGTCCAACAGCTCAGAGGACAATTAAAAATAAAACATAATGCGATCTATCATAAGTCAAGGTTTTTTTTCCAAAAAGGTCATCATAGTTAAAGGTTGTTTTATGTGTAAATTTATGAAAATTAGGTTTTGAGGGTTTTTTTGCTGGCAGAGGGTTTTGGGGTTTGTTTGTTGGAGATTTTGCCTTTAATGTTAGCACTTCCCTTATACTATTTGAAAAATGCAGGGCATATCCTTTACACAGCCAATGGCTAGCAGTGTAATACACCAAAAATGATTAATTGTGTTGTTTGGTATTTGTAAACGCACCCAGGGGCTTGCTTAAGTAACAGACTTGCTTCTTTCACAAATAAATGCATTGACTGAAACAAAATCAGTGTTAACTCTGTTTAGGTTTTGGGGAGGAGGAGTTGTTTTTAAATTTTGAGTGAGCTTAGCACTTATGAAAATACTGCATATACAATTTAGAAGGCAAAGAAAGGGCTGTTACTATATTAAGCAACATTGTCTATAACACCACAACCCTGTGATATCCATGCTGTTACAGTCTTCCTGCAAGGACAATCCCACTAAGCTCTGTGATGATCCCGTGATGGTTAATATGGTTACACACCTACACAGCTGCATAAAACTGACGCTAAATTAGCAAACCAGACACTCAAAGTTTAGTAGAAAGCTCCACATAGTCTGTGATGAAGCTTTCAGTGAGATGACTGCATGCAGTATTTTTCCACAGATCCCTGCCTCATTCGGCAAATGAATACTTATGCAGTCTTTTCTCTTATGCTCCACAGAACATGTGGCCCCAAATACAGATTTTTTTCAGTTCTGTGTGGGCCTCCCTCTAGAGTTCCTCAACAGAATATAAATGCATTTTTCTTAAAAAGCAAGAGCAAAGCCAAAATCTATGAAATGAGGCAGTATTATTATTTTGTGTGGTACTATTTTCTCATTTTCCTGAAAGGAGAATAAAGGAGTGGGAAATAACTACCAGGTACCAAAGATATCACCAGTAATTTTGGATGCTCATAAAAAGCTGCTAATATCTGACTCTCAGATCACCATCCATAGCACCTTATAACTTTTTACATTCAAAACACAATTCCCTTTGACGTCCTTTGCAAGTGCTGAAATCTCAGACCTATATGTCTCTGTTGTCTCTATAAACTTCACTCCTTCAAGGAGGACTATGTCAACCAGTGCCTGAGCACATAATGAGCCTCTCCACATTGCAAGGATCTGTCCCCAGGATGTGAGCAGATCTATTCTGGTATATGTTCAATATATTGAAAGTAACTGCAAATAATATGAAGGATTTTATTTTCACTCTGACATTCTAAAAGATTTATCTCAAGTGTACATATGAAAACATAATGAAAACATTGCTGTTCTTCATTTGCACGTGGGTGCATGCTTTGACATTTTTAATACCTTTCCCCAAGTACACACACAGCCACACTTAAGACAGATCTCTGGTAGAAAACTGAGCCCTGAATTTTCAGATGTGCAGAGCACCTGCAGTTGCTGTTGCCATCAGCTGGAGCTGCTAGGCTCTCAGCACTTCTGAAACTCTGGCCTTAGTTTATAGACCGCCACAGGCATACTCATTCTTTAATGAGCAGCTAGCATTTTGATACACTTTCATGTGATAAAGGCGCAGATGAGGGAAGCAGAAAAAAGGTGGAGAGAGTTAAAGTAAAACTATTCAGAAAACGTATTAATTCTGCTCTTGCCACATGTCTAATCAACCCTGTGTTTGACATTGCTCAGCTTAGCTGATACATTTCAAGGGTACTTATACGCTGCACATAAAACGTATCCATAACCACCTCTTCCTCTCACATAAAACACCTTGTTTACCTGTGTGGAAGCTCAGCTTCTTGTAGAACAACTCCATATGTTCAATGTCACAGTGCGACTATTGTGCTCAGTGTAAGGATAACGAAGGCTAGAAGCCACTGAAAAAGCAGCTCTCCTGGGTAGCTCTGGGAGCTGTACATGACCTGCAGCTACGGAGACACCTGCACACCTGGAAACAGCTAACTAGCTGGTTCCAACACCATAGCCCCCCCCTCTCTGCGCTGGAAGAAGCCGGTGGCCAGCAGATTACAAAGGAAGAGCAATCCTACTCTCTCTGGGAAGATTCCTCTGTGCTCAGATGTATTACTGTGCTCATTTTCCAACCCATCAATTAAATCCTGCTTTTTTGATATGCATCTTGGGATATTTTATAACCTTGTGACCGTACCAAATTACTAATAATTTACTAATATTTAGTAACAAAAGGCAGTTAGTTCTGTTTCAGACTGTATTGTATATTCTACGTGGAAAGGACGGTCTTCTACTTTTCTGAGGAAAAGAGACTGTCTCATTATTGTTACAGCACAGGTTGTGCACTTCTCTGAGGCTGTTGTAGTCTTGTTTCATGGACAAGGCAAGAAATAGAAATCTCAGCAGTTGCTCCAGAAACAGCATCAAAGGTGTCACACAGGACTACTCCCAAGGTGAAATTCACTCTAGTTCTAAAGACAAAACAATTTTGATGGTATTCTTGAATATTTTGGCATTTTAGGAAAGACTTAGAAGGACTGGGTGCTACATTTATTATCTTATGGAAGAGCAGACCAAGAGACGAGTTAACAATTCCATTGTGGTGGAACAGAACAAAGCAAATATTAACAGAAAGGGCAAGATATTTGCTTTTGTGCACTGAGTTTCGAAAGCACTTGTATAGTGAACCTAGTTTTGTTGATTTGTATCTGGATAATGCAAAACTATATTTGATAGGTTCAAAATTGAACCTACGTCATAGCTTAAAAAAATCATGTCAAGTTGTGCTGATGATGTCAGCTAATTGGTTTTATTAGTTAAAACTGCTGAATGTAATCCTTACAAGGGGAAGAGCTTCCATTCCTTCTCACGAATGAACCTCCCAGACACAGTCCTTTCTTCCAAGTCCATACAGACAGCAACCTGATAGACATAATGCAAGCCTTGGACGTAACTAGACAATGGTATGACTTGAATGTCACTTTCCAATGACTATATTCTCACCGTGTTCTCCTGGTATTAAGACTAAGCTCTTAAGACCCATTTACACTGGGTAGAAGGGCTGCTTTGCATCCTTTGAAGCCACAGAGCTCTCATGACAACAACTCCAGCGGCACAAGAACTGAAAGCCCATAGGGTAGGACTAATAAGTCTCACAGGGCTAGCATACAGGTGTGTCTCCTGCCTCTAGATCTGGAATGGGCCAGAGTGCGATACTGGCACTTTAAGCTTTCCTACCCACAGGTCTGCAAGCTGGGATCATTTCAGAGTCATAGCTCAGATTTCTCTTTCAAAGAGCAATACATTTATATTTCTTTCTGGCTTCTGTGTATCTAATAATGTTTTTATTTTTGTCATGTTCTGAGGATGAGTATGTGTTCCAGCACATACACAAAGGCAGCAGACTTGCTTGTTTTAGGAAAATTACCATTGCTACAGACAGAAGTCTTACGTCTGCTAACTATTTAAAAGAACAGAAGGCTCCCATTCAACTATGTACTGAAAAGATACCATGCATGCACAATTAGGCTGCTCAAACTGCTTCACCAGTGAGTTCAACACAAAGACTGCCTGAAATAAAAGGGCCGTGAGGGTTGCCACCACCTTTCAGAGCTTCTAATGCAGCAACATCCCTCTCTTGTTCAGATATCCACAGGTGACTCTCAAGAAGAATCCAAAATACAGGAAACTTCATATTTTCATTCATGACTGCCCTTAAGAAGGACAATATCATATGCTGAGATGACTAAAAGTCATGAAGATTTGATAACTAACTTATGTATCACTGTCTTGATCCTATATGATTAAGGGCAGTCAACATAATGCTATAATGCATAATGATAGTTAGGTTAATGCTGTACAACTGGTTTTGCTTGGCTTTTCAGATGCTCATTATACTTCCCTTGGATGTACAGCTTGTAACTGAAGTTTCCCTTCAAAAGGTGCTCTTTTTCCCTCCAGACAGATGTTTTGCTGGTATGTATTACTCTTCATCATCATTGTCTTTGCACAACACTAACACTTTGTGAAATAAATGCAAATATGAAAACGAAAATTAAGGAGCACAATGCTAAATAAAAATCATTAAGTAGAGCCTTTTCAGTTTAAATTCACTCTTCTTTTAACCTCACCAAGCATCTTAACACTCAGCTAACGAAAGCTCAAAAATAGTTTTCTAAGTTAGGTAAACAGAGGCACAAAAGCTGAAGAATTCCCTCAAGCCACATAAGGAGGCAATAACAGAAATGAGAGTAATGCCCATAAATACTGACTACTGTGATTCTTAGCTTTAACTATGAAGACTGATGTCCTTGATATTAGTGCAAATATCAAAGAGACAACAACTGTAAGAAGAATTACTCTGTGACAAAGGACTAGTGCTGTCAAAGTAATGATATTAGAGCAGTGTATCAACAGAAGAACAGCCATACCAAAATCTATCTAATCCCCCATCCTATCTTCTGTTATGGCCAATAAGGATGCTTCGGAAGGATTATATATCATATACTGGTATTTCTCCAGAATAGTCTTTCACCTCCTCGCAATCTGTACTTTGGGGACTTTCTGAGCCAAAGTAGTAAATATGTATTTAATATTTTTTTCTCAGAAATTTGTCTAATAGTTTTTTGAATCATAATGTATTTTTTGCATGTTCAATACTAAACCTAAACATTGAGGTCAAGAATTCCACTGCTTACTTTCTTTTGTGTGAAAAAGGATCCCTTCTGTTTGTTTCAAACTGAACACCCACTAGCTTCCTTCAGGTATCTGTTCATATTAGAATAACACCATTTTCATTCTAATCAGTATATAAGTTCCTGGTACTTTAGAACATATTAGCACAAGGGTAGGTGGTATGTCTGTTTGTAGTGAAGAATCTATTTTGGCTTTTACAAAAATTTAATAGTTCAAACAGATTTGGTGGGTGGAGCTGAATGGGCTCAGGACACTGTTTTTTCATAGTTTTAGCCCTGAATTCTTATCCTGAAATTAAAACCTTTTTTATTCTAGGAAATCTCTGTGCATTTACCAGAGCTGAGAGCTGAGAGCCAAACTTAAAGCTTAACACTGAACACCTAAAGCTCTTTTCAGTGGCTTCAGAGTGAATGTCCTATGATAACTTTCTACCTCGGGCTGACTTAGGAGGGAAAAAAAAAAAAAAACACACACAAAAAAATTCAAAGTTCTTTCAAAGCATGAAGTTGTTTACATTCCTCTTCCAGTATTGAAAGCTGTTACAGTGGAGTAATGATTTCAGATCTGAGAATTGAGTCATCTGAAATCAGAAGGGCTTCATAGAACTGGGACCAGAAGGATCCTACATCTTCAGAACAGAGAATAAAACATTGCATTACTTTGCTGTAATACACAATTCATTAACAAAATGCTTTTCTCTCCCCAAGTTATTGCGGGGTCTCTAAGAAAATAGTAACCTCCAATGGTTACTTCTGGTTTCTCCATTAACTTAAGCTACAGAGATCTGTGCTGCAGAGTCGCAATCCTACCAGAAAGATTTCTGGAGACAGTCTATGCAATGGAATTTCCATTTTTATCACTGTGCTTTTTAAAAGCATTCTGGCTAATTAAGTACCTGCAAAGCATGTGTGTAATTGTATAATTAAATATTTTTCCAGTATTCATTTACACAATCAGACAGTGGTTTTTACATAGACTCTCCATCTTAACACAATTGTACGTGGCATTTTAGAAATAAATCACAGTGCATGTCTATATTACAGTTTAAAAGTAGGTCTGCAATTCACATAGGTATATCTGAGCTTGCTCTGAACTATTGAATAAGACTACTGATGATAGTCCCACAGCAACACAGCAGCCACAGCAACACGGGAGTTACTACAGGCAAGCTACCACATATTTAATTCTGGCCTAGGAAGGTTTTGTAACCCAGATTGAACTTTTTTCCTGTGTAACTACACAAAGATTGTCTTCTGAGGGATGTTACAGGGATTAAAACTGAATCAACCCTATGGTACCACAGATAAACAGATCAGGAAATAAATGAAATATCTTCAGGCATTTGGGGAAAATGACAATAGATTCTGTCGCTGTGAACTTAACAATCCCTACAAGCTATCAGTTTGTTTACAAATAAAATATTTAATAAAAAGTAATGTTGG
Organism: Nipponia nippon; assembly: GCF_047370975.1. NCBI lineage: Eukaryota > Metazoa > Chordata > Aves > Pelecaniformes > Threskiornithidae > Nipponia > Nipponia nippon. The sequence goes on along the minus strand of NW_028262369.1, from coordinate 75,363,203 downwards.
GGGAAAAAGAAGCTGTTTGCTAGAGACAAGTAACAGTTTTAGACTAGGTTTTCCTTTTCAATCTTCACTTTTAACAGTGTGACATTTGCCCCAAAGACAGCACTCTAGTTTGTGTTACTATCTCTGGGAACTACATGCCCCAGAGAGCAGTTGTTTAATGAAAAAGTTTTTATAATATATTCATGGTAGTTAATGTGAACAAATATTATGTCCTAATAAAATATATCCTTATCATTGCCACACAAGTCATTCATCACTCCACTATAAGGGAGTTTCCCAAGAAGTCACTCCAACAACATCAGTAGAAAATAAATACGTACATACATACATACATACATAAGAAGTTTGGGTTTTTTTAAAGCCTTATCACTGAATGTGGTTTATAATGGAACTTGCTGCTAAATTAAAGTCTACTCCCTCAAGGACTCTTATGTCTCTTTCAAAATGTTTTTAAAGCATTTTACTCTTCAGTAGATCACTACAACGCCATGCAAATAAAACTGATTAATAAGAATTCAGTGAGGAGAGAGAGACATTTACCATAAAACCAGGAATGCTTTGAGCTCTGTAGAGATTCCTTTCTGCCACACACAGCTCGGCTGGAAACATTCCACTGGTCCCACAATGCACATGTTTTCAATTACAAACTACAGATTTTATCAGAGTTTAAGTTAATTATTTTATACCTCTGAGATGAAAGCAATTCATGTTTAAAAACAAATGTACATATCTTCCTATTTTAAAGCAAAAATATTTGTACTTCCCAAGAACGGGCTGTGAACCCTTTGGAATGAGTTTTTACTTTTAACATCATTGTGATAGGGTATCTATTCCTCTCTGGTGGCTTACCTCTCTTGAGTTATCAAGCCTCACAGCATAATGAGATCAAAATTACATCTTGTGGCAGTCTATTATGCTCTTGTTATTTACAGGATTTTTAGAAAAAAACAGCCCCTGCACTAGCTTTTGTAAAAATGATTCAGTATGCTTTTTCTACCCACTGCTGTTTTCAATGTCCAAACTGTATCAAAGCAAAACAACCCAAAGGAAATGAAGCAGTTTCTGTCAACATTCCCAATGTGCCATATGAAGTATACATCCAGTATAATACTTGAGATTTATATGTTAATAATATCGGCTTGTATTTAATAAGTAATTCATATATATTGTTTTATAAAATGAAAAGAATCATCAGTTATCACAGATAAATCTCTAAAATATGTTACTAAACTTTATGCCAAAACCAAAATTATAACAGTGTGAAAATGTTGTATTTTCAAAATTCGGTATTGAGACATATAACACCCTGTCCAACAAATCAATATTTTTTGGTCTCTCTTCTCTGAGGGGAGAGTACACACACCATAACATCACACTGTTTAAAACTAGTCAAAAAAATTGTCCAGCATTGTTTTTAAAAGCTGCACAAAGGCCAGAAAAGAAGATGAATAAGAATTAATGAGGACTTCACTTCCATTGCCAAAAGCTTATTTTCTTTAAGGGCATTTGGAAAATAAAATATTCATGTTTTTGAAGTAGAATATACCAGAGGTCTGTAAGATGGGGAAAAAAACAGAGACTGGGGTTCTGTTTTTGTCTCTTGTCATGGAATTGCCACACAGCTGCAGGCAAGTCCACACTGCACACCACCACCTATCAGTTTATCAGTCTTTGAAATAGGAAGGATAATGTTTGCTGATCTGATTTAGTAAAGCACCGTGAGATTTACATTAAAAGAGTGTTATGTATGAGTGTAAAACAGACAGTAAATATCCTAAAGCAAAGGAATGAGTCATCAGCAATAAGATAATTTGTGGCAAACACTCATTACTTTAGCTAATTTGTTGCAGAAAAGAATAAAACCATAACAAATATTATCTGGCCAAAATAGAACTGAACACAAAGGGCATCCTGGAAATAATTTCTGCCCTTCTAGTTTCATGCTTATTGTCATGTAAATTAGGGGAGCTAAAATTACACCAGCTGGGAAAGTAAAAGGTTTCTTTTGTTTCTTGAGTGACCCTCAGAAAAGTCTTCCCCACCTGATTAACTAACATTGTGTTTGTTTTGTGGACAATAAAATGTAAAAAGTTTTCCTTTTCCTGTCAGCAAATGATGAATACATGTGGAACAGATTATTTAATACCACTAGACCACCAGGGAAGAAGATTTAGGTGAGCAGCAGCAGAGCTGTACCATTTATTTTTATTACCATGCATTAAAAATTACGTTTACAGATAATTGTTTTTCTCCCTCCAATAAACCAAGATTAAAAAAAATCAAGGAGAATATTTAATAATACCAGACCACCAGGGAGGAATTTCAAAAGTTGATTTTTTTTCTTGACAAATTAGATTCTCTTTTTCTTTCTTTCTTTTCTTCTAAACTTCCAATTATTTTTAACTGCAATTTGCGGAGAGAAAATTTGAAAATAGAATGACAAAATGAGTTTTCAGCTGGGGGAGTTTCACACAGATTAAGTTGTCCCTTTATAAGGGTAATTAGCTAATCAAATAGTCCCTCAACACCAGCGGTTTTATAACACCTGTGCAGCTGCCCACATGTTATATAATGTTTTGCAGATGTAAGTCCTCAAAGGTCTGGTCACACAGTCCTGTTTCCTAGTATTCTCTGTCATTCTTGCTCCTAGTGAAGTCTGATACTGCTGCTATCTGTTTCTGTGGGAGTGTTACTGGGTATAAAGCTGTTCAATTCACTTCACTTTGCTACCAGGAAAATTGCATTTTATATAAACCTCTATTTGAAATTCCCAATTCTGATTTGAAACCGAAGGGTTGTACGAAAGGTCATTCACTTCTGTGATGTTCCTGATGCTAGGAAACCCCCAAAATACCGGAAACATAAGTAGTCAGTTTGCTTATGTGAGAACACCAGATGATTTATCTATAAAAGGAATTTGGGGCCAAATTCTCAAGTCAATGCTCATTAGCTAAACAAAGCTGATATGGGCTTCAAAGTCAGTAGTGATTTTGCCTAAGTAAAAACAGCAAGCCCGTCAGGATCTGATAAGCATCCGAATGCCTCAGATTTACAAAAAGAAAAAGAAATTAAGCCACTGAATGTTTAGCTGTTTGTCTATTACAGTATGAAAGGAACCAGATGTTGGAAGAGGAGCCTATGCTATTATGTAGTGCTGGTCAGGTTCACACTATTTTCTATTTGAAGAAAACAAACAATTCTGCATGCACAGCAGGGCCATAAAAACATGCACTGACACATGAATGTGCAGTGAACTTTTTCAAATGTGCACTGACTTTTTGAAATATAAATGTTGGCTACTCAGCAACCACCTACAGCTCCTACGGCCACTGCATTTGCTAGTTCACAAAGGGGCTATAGAGGTTTTTTTCTTAACACAACTTTGAAAAGAAATCTATATGCCTGGAAGTCAACATTTGCTACATACATTTTCAGTTCTATCCTGATTGTTTTATCATCATTATACACACCAACCAGCTGTTAGCTTAAATAATGAGAACTACACACTCTCTAGGAAGGGCTTACAAACTTCCCTATGTTGCTCACACATGACCAGAAGACTCAAGCAGCAAAGCAGGAGCAGCCTGCAGTGGCATACTGCTTACCTTCTTCATGTCTAACGAGACAAGAGACCTAGTCTGAACCACTTCTGCTTTCACAGCCAACTGCTCCTGCCATTGCTGCCCAGGAGAGTGTATGGCATGGTGTTTATCACTGCCTGCTCCTCTCAGTACCAGCAGATGTTCCCAGAAGGAGAAGAAAGCCCTGCTCTAATGAGTACAGTTCATTTCTCAATTCTTACACCATTCTTTCCCAGACCTGGTTCTGGTCTTAACCTCCCACACACAGGAAACTCTTCAGACCTTGCCTTCTTCCTCTTTCCCTCCTTTCCCCTTCCAGGACACTCAAAAGGTTGAACAGCAGCTTCTGCTTGGAAGGAAAAAAACGGTCCCCAGAAAGGCTGAAAGGGACAAACAGAACCATATACCTGCCCAGCCACCAACCACAGACTCAACAAAGGTGCATACCCTGAAATCTGTTGAGTATTTCCAATCCCTTTTCCCTAACTAAGTCCTTCAGAGCACTCGTTGCTCTTACATGGCTAAGCTCTCCCCCAAAGCCCACCTTCACAATGTGGAGGTGATTTCCTATGATTTGTCAAATCGAATGCTATGATTTCTCGGACCTCAAATTCTCCAGAGCTCTACTGACTCCCTAAGTCTTACATCCCCAACTACAACCTTCTAAAATTCTCCCTCTGAAGCCCACTGACGAATGCCTGCTTTCAGATCCCCAGCATCTGAACTTCCTTTAGCATCCTTAGCCTCCTCAAATCCCAGCCTTCATGCTGTTCCTCCCCCAGAAGTCTGTACCACAGTAAAATTCAATTTTGTCTACATCGTTGGTACCACTGAGGAGTCAATCCAGAGCTCAATGAAATCACTTGAAACTGTCCCAAAAAGTTTAGAGGTTTTATTTTTTTTATTAGGCCTTTAGCTTTGATTCTAACCTTCCTACACTGGGGAAAAGTCAGTAAATTTGTGTGCTTTTTCTATGCTGTTTTTGAAACCTAGAAGATGAAAGGGAATATGTTGGCAAATTATCTAAATCTAAAAAAGATTAATAATTTTTTATAAGATTCATGTAACTTCACATATTTAATTTGCAGGCACATCAGAATATTAAATCTAAAAATGTGTGCTTTTTCCTAGTTTTTTTTCAGCTGTAGCTAAGAGGGCAAAGCAGTAAAAACACGCATGTTCACAAGCCTTTCAGTATTACTCTGTGTTTGTCAATAAATATGTTCAGTAACTAAGTAATGGAGTTAAGTAACAAACAACAGGAGAGAGAAAATATGTTTCAAATGAGGTTTGAAATGAGAGGGAGAGTCAATGAAGCAGAGGAATGGGAGTTACATATGCATATCAATCGCAGAAAAGGCTTAGTTATGAACATGAACAAGAGGGAAAATATGAATTTCTCTTCCCTCTCTGGATATTATTTGATCACAAGCAGCATTCAAAAATTATTCAAGTTCTCTAACAAACAGCAGCAAAACTCTGATTTTTAAAGCGACACCATAAATGCTTTTGCAAAATCAAGTTCAGCTACTACAGCCACTAGAAGTTAATGTCACCTGCAAAGTTAAAAATTAAAAATCAGCCGAGTCAAAAGGCTGGGCTCCTCCCAAACAACTACAAATCCTAGGGCACAGAGTCATGAGGCTTTCTGGCTCTTCAGGTGTTGTAAGGGTTCAGTTTCAGATTCCTCACAGAGCAGCAGTCTCCTTTTCCTTACTGCTCACAGCAAGTACAAGAAGCAAACAAAATAAATGCAAATCTTTCTGGCCAAAAAACAAGCTAAAACCAGGAGAGGCAAATAGCATACCAGTTGCCCAGAGCAACATCTAGCTGATGAATGAAATAACAATGATGGACAACAAACTCATCCCTATTCCCAAGGTAAATTCTCATTCACTAATTAAGTTAGTAAAATCATCAATATCATTATTACATTTACCTTTCACAGCAGCTGCACTGTCCCTACTGTTATATTTTATTTTGACTACTTCAGTAACCAGTAGTTATTCAGAAGAGTAGGTACAAATATCAAGGGAGAAAAAGCAAGGTGAGACATGGTAAATGGGCTTACAAGATAATTTTATCCAGGAGTTTTACAAAGTGGATAGTGAAAATGTTTACAATGTTGACTCTACTTCCTTTGCGCCTTGTCTTGAAATGCAGTGTCTTTCTTGGCACGGGAATGGTGTTGCCAGTATTTTACTTTAATTTTGTCTGTTGAGTGACTGAACATAAGAATAAGTTCTGGCACTGGAAATAATTTGTTTCTGAATTTTTAATGCTAATGAACATGCATTTATATAATATTCATGATGCCTTGCACTTAGCACTTACAATTCCTTAAGATTCAAAAGCACTTTACAAACAAACATAAAAATGATATGTAAGGCTCACTCACATCATTCTCCTTAGAATATCTTCTTTCTGTGTCACACCACAGAAGACATTTTGAACAAGCCAAAAATAACACGAGTGAAGTATCATTGTTTGAAGTGAATTTGGACATAAGACATCCAGATGAACTCATCTTTCCTTACAGAAAGTGTTGTAGGTGGTCAAAGCCCTGCATTAAATATTCCCCAGAAAAACAACACATACAGAGTCAGAGCACCTCAATATAGACTTGTTCATGAGCACCACAGTTCAATACTAGGGAATAGTACCAGTGACTGTCAACTTGCTTCACACGTTTCCTTCAGTATTATCCCATTTTCCTCCTTTGGCAATATTTGTACCGTGACAGACTTACTTAATGCACAAGCACAAGACCCCATTTCATCATTTTGAACTTAGTTGAATATAGGTAGATGAAGTTCAAGGCAACTTTTAATTGCATGAATAAGCAACATCTCTCTGCCAGTTTTGGACTATATTCCAGCTGAAATTAAAAGTATTTCTTTTCCTGTTAAGGCAAAAAAGTATAGCTTTTATATTCTTTACCTGCTACTGTGTTCCATGCAGTTTGGAAGCATCTATTGGTTTCATCTGTAATTTCTGTAATGCAGTATGTGTAAACGAGTTTGATTTATGCGTGCTGCATGAAGAACTCTAGCCAGTCCAATGATTTGTTTTCACTGACATAGAAAGGAAACCATATTTGGTAAATTCAGCCTCTTTCCCTTGTTTCGCTGTTTTAACTTTATAATTGTCAGCTACAGCTGTGTACCTTGCCAATCACCTTCCTAAAAAATAACAGGCCTCCTACAGACAAAACTTCTATTCTCCTGCTAAATTTGTTTTTAATTATAATATGAGTAAGAAAAAAAAATGCCCCAGCTGTTAACACTGACTCAGAAAGGCCAAAAGGAGATGTAGAGCAGACATTAGGAAATACTTAAAAAAAATTTGTAGTTCATCATGCTTTGGTAACAGATATTTCTGGCTTTGAATGAATTCTGAAATATTCTGAGATGACAGATTAAACAATAGCCTCTGACTATTATTTTCAGATTTTAATGCCTCAAATTCTGCTTCAAAAACACATTGTATTAACTCTGTATTTGCAGGTAAATACTAAGTTATTTGTCATAATAACTTTACAACTTTGTGTTTCACCTTGTCTTGCCTTGATTGCTGAAGGTAATAGGGCCTGCTTTATTATGCCCATAAATTGAGTCAATTGACTTATCCTTATATCCTGTTTCCTGAACTTAATGAGAGATTCTGCATCATTAGGAAAACACATCATCCTACAACAGGATCAAAAGCAAAGGAAGCCTGATAATAAGTCATTTGGATTTCAGAGAATGTTCACAGGCAAACTTTCAGTGTTTTGACCTGAGCTAGGACAAACAACTGGCTTTGTAAGTTTGTTTCCTGATTCCTGTGCTTACTTTGCAGATGGCCCAGAAAACACAAGCAAAACCACGCTTTTTCTGAACGTAAGTTGCATTCAGCTGCGTATAAACTCCACGTGCTTTGTATGAAAAGATAAAAAATTTCAGAAGTCCAAACAATCAAAAGAAATCAAAGCAACAAATTAAAGGAGCTGCTTCCAATAAAGTAATAGATTTTTTTCAACTTTAATGTATTTTCACTAGCAACACAAAATGTCTATTATGTATTACATTATCATCATGATATTTGAATGTAAAGGCTCCCATTTTATAATCGAAATAGGAGGACAAATCTCTTAAATCCCAGCAGATTGAGTTCATTGGGCATCTGGGCATACGTACAGAGCACCGGTACCACACCTGGGTAAAAGGATTCACTGGCACAGAGCAGGTCACAGGAGGATGCAGTCCCCCTGCTTGATTCATCCCTGATGTGTGACAGGGCATGTGCCACTGTTTTGCCCATGTCAGTACCCACAGTACATTCTGCATTCCTAGCACCATTACAGGTTATCTGTGGTTTAAATACAAAACGCTACCATCCTTATCATCTTGCCCCTGCTCGGAAAATATAAGAAAATAAAAACTGAACTACAATTTTGCAACTGGTGCTCAGATGTTCTCAATGCATAGGAGTACAGAAGGTGTTGCTCAAAAGAACTTTCAGTTGTTGATTTTCCACTTGTTGCCATAAAGATGTTTTTATTGACACACAAAGCCAAAACTTAAAATGGGAGTAAGACCTAGAAAGAGAGAAGACTGTGTTCAATAGACAATATTTTCATCAAAGATGAAAAGCAAACAGTGGAAGTATTACAAATAAAGCTGTTTTCATGCCCCTTTTCATCTCATTTCTGTTTTTTCTGAACAGGAAATTTATGAACTTTCTAATGCAGACATTAAAGTAAACCAAATTGCAGTCTTGTCTCTTCAATATGATTTGAATATGCATCTGTAGTCCCTTGAATCCTTGTCCTTGGGAGTTCACACATTACTAACAGGTATTTTTCATTTACTGTTATCTTTAAAGGGTAAGGAGTAATTTCCAGACAAAATCATAGAATCATGGAATCGTTTAAGTTGGAAAAGACCTTTAAGATCATCAAGTCCAACTGTTGACCTAGCACTGCCAAGTCCCCCACTAAACCATGTCCCTAAGCACCGCCTCTACCCGTCTTTTAAATTCCTCCAGGGATGGGGACTCAACCACTTCCCTGGGCAGCCTGTTCCAGTGCCCGACTACCCTTTCAGTGAAGAACTTTTTCCTAATATCCAGTCTAAACCTCCCCTGGCGCAACTTGAGGCCGTTTCCGCTTGTCCTATCACTTGTTACTCCGGAGAAGAGACCGACCCCAAAATCACGTACATTTTACATAATACCTTAATTAAAATGATAAATTATCTATAAATTTAAGGTTTTGACAAACCCACTGAACTAGAGAGCTTGAAGTTAATAATAAATGCCATTTTTTCAAAGTAGTAAGGAGTGACTGCAACATACTGTATGGTACACCATGCCTGACAATCCAGTAATACTTATGCCTGTTAATGATGGATCTTCAACCTTAATTCCGTCTTTGCACTTGCGGATATGTACTAACCATTATTACAACCTATCTTTTCTAGAAAGGTGATTATTTCTTTTAGAAAAGACAATTTCTATTTTGATTGAATTCAGTTATGAAATAAACAATCCCACAGTAGAAGAATATTAAAAATGCTACCTATATTGCCTTGAATTAATCTCAAATCATGAGCAGGAAGGTTTTCCTGCAGTATGGAGTTTTATTGTCAGGTGGAAGTTCTAAGAGAATACTTCTGAGACTCAGTGATCTGTATTTTTACACTGCAAAGCACATACAAAAGAATTTTATAGGCATGTTATCAATATGTGGCAGCAATAGAGAATGTAGAGTTGGATGTGTCATGGAGTGGTGCAGGAGACTCCAATCTGCAGACTAATGACCTCTCTTCAGTATGCATATTATTGACAGAGTAGACCACAATGGTCAATTGTGTCAAGGTCTACCTCGTCTCTTGTTAGTGCACAGATTCTTTACGCTAAAGCTCATAAAACCTCCTGTAGAGTTGTTACAGTCTTTCAATAAAGACTTTCTTTCAGATCAGCTACTGTCCTGTAAAGCTACCATGTTTCGGTGGTCCAGATATATTTAGCATCTATTCAGGTGTTCTATAACACCTCTCAGCTGTGACAATTTCTATTCTCTAAGAATTATGCATTAAAAATATATACCCTGCAAGTATATTTTTGCTGTTGTTCTTTCAGGCACTACATAAGAGAGACAGAAGTTAAAAGACAGTGTAAGTGTTCCCTTGGCCACAAATACCTTCAGTAAACGATTACAGCTGACAGAGATGTTGTTCCTAGTTAAACAAAGATTAGTAAATATATTAATTGTATGCCCAAATGTTGCATAGTCTTGTTATTTGACCAGTTTAATGGTGCTGTGGTTAAGGTTAATGACAATTTTACATCATGTAGCACAGCCGTCACGCAGATGGCTTCATTTCACTATACAGTTTTATAATAGCAAAGAGTATGTCCCCTTCTAGGAATGGCCTCAGACCTTGAGTGAATCCATGCAGATCATTTAGATACAAAAGGTGACTTCTTTTTTTTTCAGTGTTTAGTCTAAAATTAAATAAATACAAATGCCAACAAGCTGGTAAGAGTTAATCTTTCTTTGGAGAGGCTAAGAGCTTCATATGTATTAGCTGCATCAATTAAACATTGAAATTAATACTGAGAAAAATAGCTGTAAAACTCTACTGCAGTAATTTACACACAACAAAATCTGAAAGTTAGGCTCAGACATTTACTCATGGCCCTTATGAAACAGTTGTGCAGAAGCACTCTCTGCTGAACTGCAGAAACAAACTTTTACCTAGAACTCCAAAGACCTTTCTGGGATGTCACACATGCCCCATCGCTCTTATGATTAATTCCACTAACTGGAGGACAGGGGAAACTTAGCTCCAGCCTGTTATTGCTTCCAGGATCCATTAAGAGGATGCAAACCCTGTAATCCTCTGGAAAAATGGAGAGCACTGGCTTTCCCTAGAGGTAGTTAGTGTACCTCCTCTGTGCTTATATATTTGTATGTGGATTGAACACAAGCCAGTTATTTCTGCAATCATCATATCAGGAGCATTCAAGGAAAATAAGTGTGCTCCCTGTTTGTCATGATAGAATACTATGTAAGTCATGCAAGCCAATTTCACCTGCCTTCATGAACCCCACTCTTTGTTTATAAGACAGAAGGAAATTGCATGTGCAAGGAAAAAAGGGATTTAAGTCTACGAATTGTGAATGAGTGGTGTGCAAAAAGTTCATAAATCAGGCCTTTCTTTATCAGAGATGCCAAACACTGTATTATCTTTACACTTGTTTCTTTACTTGGAAATACTTTACAGATGTTTAAAGGGTGTGGAAAGGAAGAAACTCTTTTGCTAAAACACTAACATTGGCAGGCATTCAAATTACTATGTAAACTTACTGTAACCAATACTAAAAGTCTCTTAGCTAATATTATGTAGTATTTTATATAATACCTCCCAAAGGGTTCAGAGGAGAAATTTTGAAGTAGAAAAACTAAATTACAAGTTTGATTTTTGTACTGAACTCTGAAATAATACAGTCTGGGATAATTCCTCCTCAAATAGATCTGTGTTACCAAGTCCATATCCAGCTTTTGTGACATTCTTTTCCATGCACTAACATATTTCTAAGTCCTCCCATATTGCCTGACACTTTCTTCGGCTTTATAAATGGCCATGGACGAGGTTGTGCTGGTGAAGATGTAACTTTTTCAGACTATTATAGTCAGACCTAGAGACAGCTTGAATGTTGGAACTGAGCTCCAATCCATAGGGAGCCAAAACAGAATAACCGGGTAAAGTGTTGACAGTGTCACTAGCCAGACCAGCCGTTACAGTTGAATTAGAGAAAGCTTTTTTCAGGGTTTGTCACTTCACTGCTAGGTATAGTATGTAATAATACTTGCCTGATACCATAAAAATCTCATGATTTATTAATGAATAATAAACCTCATGAATAGTGAATATTTGCATAATGATAAATACTACTAGCTAAGTTAGCAAGAACAACTCAGCTGAGGAGAACTTTCAGTTCTGTTTGATAAACACATAAGATTATTTCTCTTTTTCTAGAAGCAGGAACCATTTCCCTCTCTACTATTTGCAGATAACACCTTCTTCTCTCTTCCTATATTTTATATAGGAAAAGCATATAACTTTCGACTATTTCCTAGAATATAAAGGTTGCTATAAGCATCACAGTTCACAGAGATACTTGGAAAAACTACTACTTGTAGTACTCCTTTCAGAAAAACTAGTCATTATTCACTGTCAGATCCAGAACTTCCAGCAAAGCCAATCTAATTGTTTTGGTTTTGTAAATTACTTCTAGCCATTTGCACAGCTTTGTTTTCACCTTTTTCCAACCTAAATGATGCCAAATAACAGGTCGAGAGTTTCTAGTCACACAGTGCAAAGCTTTCACATTAATTACAAGGTACACAAATGTTGCTTTGGCTTGACTGAGGTTTTTTTCTTAGCCAAAGAGACATATTTAAATCTCTGCAATATACTCTGGATACCTTCCTTTGGCCTGACTGCCTACAGGAAATAGCTTTTAAATACCGAGAGTGCACTACAGTTGTCCAAGCTTCAAAAACAAATATGAGATTTGTAACAGTTTTTATCATCTTCTAACATGTGCCAAAGAGGAACACATTGAATGGCTTGAAGCCTTGGAAAAGGAGAGAGAATGTGAATCAGTGCCTGCATTAGGTCCTGAAGCTATGGGTGAGTATTAGCTTTGAAGAGTGGTCACTTACTGAAGATTTGTATCTTAAATGAACATTCAAAACAACTGTACAAAGGACTTCTCTCTTATTGCCTTAAACTGCATCCTCTTAGCTACACAGAGGTGTATCTTTCTGTGTGAATTTCCTCTGCTCCCTTGAGTACTCCTTCTTCTTATGAAAAGACTCCACATATCTATAGCAGCAGCGTGAACAAAACAGCTTTCCACTCACCGGGAATCAGACAGAAAGGGAGATGGCTCAAGAGGTCACTAGAAGTCCATTCCCAATGCTCTGTTACTATTTCACCTCTCATTAGAGGAGGGGACTAATACTCTGAAATACTGAAGTATTGACAGAAGACTGGTTGCAGACATGTTAATGCTTCAGAGGATAGAATAAAGTCTCACCATCATCATTATCATGAATACTGTAGTAGTATTAAGTATGACCAGCACATCTTTTATCTCCCCTAACTGAAATGATGAAAGAATATTACCTCGTTTTTCAAACTGTTGAGAGCATTTGAGAAAAGCAAGTTACTGCTCTTTAAGATCCTTACCAACTGTGTGAGGTTACCTTTTTTCATAAAATTTTTCATGTGTGTCCAATTTCTGTGGTTTGAAAACTGAAACTTCAGATTGTGAAAAGAATAAAGTGCCATTTGTCAGCAAAAGAGGTGATTGGAAAGCCTAGCTATGGCCAGAATAAAGTACCACCTACTACTCCATGCAGCAAGGACAACTACTAGGTTATCAGTGGTATTAATTTCAGACAGTAGGGTGTTGAAAACAATTACCTTGAAAAAAATGGTAGTTTCTTTTTTTCCTTTTTCTTTTTTAAAAGAAAGACTACCGTTTTAAATAATCCAATCAGAAATTTTAATTGCAGTCTTGACTTTTGGTGGCTGACTTGTGCATGGGATGCTCAAGTTTGCCATAATTGGCAAGTGGCATAAGAAAAGTAAGTGCAAGCAAAATATAAGAAAAAGAGAGGAATAAAGTAAAGAATAACAAACATCTGTACCAGAAAGGAGTTCAAGGAATAGAAAAAAGGGGAAATTCAAAATCAAAGCTTTCTAAATAGTGATGTCATAAGTGGGCTTTATGATGTTCCTAAATAATAGTTTTGCCTCTCCCTCCACAGGCCAGACATAGTGAGATAACACTTTTTTAAAATGTTGCTAGATGATATTCTTAGTTGTAAGATATTTAAAATGAAATTCCATTATCTTAAATAACATTTTGCAGTATTTCACATTGCTTTTACTTTTAGCACATATATTGATAAAATTTATAAATAACAGAAGAATATTTCTTCAGGGTAAACATTTGTTTAATTGGTATATAGTGTGTTATCCCTGAAAAGCTAGTTGCCTTCTCTGATTCATGTGACTCTTTCTAGAAACTCATAGGAGCAAGACATTTTAATAAGACAAAACACGTCAGTTGTTAGAAAAAAAGGAGACATGCAATATCTTTTTTTTTTTAGTTTTTTAAATTTACAGCGTTCCTTTAAAAAACTTCCTGCTCACAGAAGAACACAGGTAGCCAAAGTCTTAGGATTTTTCTGTGAAAACTGTGTGAGTATTTATTTAAAGAATTATCATATTTAATCATTATATAAAGTTAAAAAAAAAAAACCCACCACCTGTTTTGTGGTAGGAAAATCCAAAAAAAGTCCAGAGAACACTATTGAGCAGACCATCAGCAGAAACCAACTGCCAGTGATGGCAAGCCTTACAGAGAATCCATACGGCAGCTAAACAGACAACCAGCTAGGAAGCAACTTCTAGACAGCAAGCCAGCTGGGTTTCTGATGCTTATCCACCAGGGAGCCAGCTAGATGGACAATAGGCCAGTCACAGTAACCACACCTCAAAAGCCAAGATGAGGAATGAGGCAGTCTGTGAAAATGGCATTTGAGGAGCTATATACAAGAAGGGAAGAAAGCCAGTTAGCAAGATGCTTGGAAGCTTAGGCCAGCCAGGAGCAAGCCACTCTGTGATCCATACAAGCAGCCAGAGAAAGAGCTGGCTGCCCATCAAGTGATGAACTGGGATACTGAGGAGCTTGAGAGCTTGCCAGGTCAAGAGCCTAGAGAGCCTAGAAAAGAGGTCACATAGCTGTTGACAAGCTGGTTGATTGGTATAAAACCTGGCAAGAAAATAAAAGCTCACCTCCCTGCCCATTTTCTGTTGATAGCTGTGACAGAATGAAAATTCCTGTGGAACATTTTTGTTCCATCAAACAGGCATCGTTCTACTGGAAAAAATTCTGCAAGCTCTGTTGAAGGAACATTCTGTCTTTTTTCTAAAAATACCTATTGGTCATAAAAGACGTTACCCTCCTGGATAACTAACCAGTCTGTAGGACTACTTCAACTGCTTTCTTCCCAATAATGGAAGAAATGCCTCAGCCAAAATGGAGGCATTGACACAAAAAATGAATTCTGGATTTCAGCTCTATTGACCTTAAAAACTGAGGGACTTTTAAGTAACAGATATGTGAAAGCAGATAACAAAATGATGCATTACTACTGGCAAAATAGCCAAGAACAAATGGGAAAGAGCCAAAATATAGGAGTTCGCTACAAACATGTAAGTCTCTACTGCTTGTATTTTCTCATTTCTAGAATATTATCTGTAAAGAGGGCCTAGATTGCATTTTGTTGCAAAGCAGTGAAGATTGAGTTAAAATAAAAAGCTGTTTTCTGCCAACACTTCACTTCAGCAAAAACAATAGGAACATTTTCTGGCCAAAGTCCAAGATTTTCATGCTTTCCTGAACCAAACAAGTAGACAATGTTAGCAAGGGTGAGAAAACTACCATTATTATTTTGCTAGAAACAGCTTTTTAAGTTGCAGAGTAGCTCAGTTAGGTAGTCATACTTCTAATATCATATAGGTTTCATTGAACTCAGCATCACAACACGTGATAGGTGAGAAAGGAGTCCAGTGAATAAAGACAGCATTATTAAAGATTGCTGAACGGATTGACTGTTACAAAGACACTCCTGTATTCTTAAGGTAGATATATTTTCCATGCCCTTAGCCAAAAAAATCAGTGGCATTGGGGAGGTGAAAGAAAGAAATATGCTTATCCTTACCTTGGCAAGAGAGGGTGAGCTGTGTTCCAAGCTTATATTTTTTATTCTCCTTCTGACAATCACAAACACTTACTTAAGCTGAAATATTGGACCATAGTGCAGATTTTAAAATATGATTTTTGAAACTTGAACTCTTGACTCGTATTTACATGAGAATTATGACATTCTATCCCTTAATGCCAAGACTTGCCCATTACACTAATACTATACTTGTGTTGTTGAACTGACCAATCCCAGCATAGAAAGTCCCACCACACAATGTAAAATGAGTGACAAATTACTTATCTCTCAACATCATTATAAACCATAGCAACAAATAACAAATCTCAAGCTATCCAGTTCCTTATTTTCATGAATCTATATCTACCTTATATTTCTCAATATGAATTTGTTTTACAATTCATCAATTTAATTCATGTTTTGTCCATCAGTCACTGAGCCCAAATTCTCTTCTTTTTCTTTTTTTTTTTTTTTCTCAGCTTCTTGCAGCCTTGAGCCAAAACTTTTAAAGTTTCTATCCACAGCAACCATTGTAGCCTGGATTCCATCCAGCCTTTTACTAACATCTGTCAAGTTCATATTTGTGGTTGCAATGGAGTGAAATAGAAAATAAAGATGGATGGCAATGGATTAACCCTAACACTTCTTTATTACTGTAGCCATTTTATATGTCTCTACTGCACTGAGTCTTGCTAAACTTTCCATACGTTATCTTCCCCTACATTCTTTATCACCTAGTAACAGAAGGTAAAAACAATTCTTTTCAATTAATGAGGCAAGTGTTAGATCAACATTATCAGTGACACAACTAAGATTCTTAAGTCTGAAATGCAACCTTTTGCCTATTCCACATAATTGGGCACGACCTGTTTCAAACACGTTGAAGCTCGTAAAAGTACCTAAGAGGAAAATATTTTTGTCTGTGTAGAGTAAGAATAAAATCTACATATAAAGATTTTATTTTCAAGATTCCAAGAAGTAGTACTGATAATTTTCACCTCTACTATGAATTCCACCCAAAAATCTCACTTCCTTTTATAAAAATTAATTAACTCCTATGAGGCAATTCTTATAGACAGGAACTAAGGAAGATGATACTAAACAACCCACACAAGCTAAGCAGAAGGCAGATCTCCTGACATTTTGCTTGTTTGTCAAACTCAAAGCAAGGAAAAAAGAGTGTAGTTCTTTGATGTGCTAATGAAAACTATTTATTGCAACAGCCTGGTTTTTATTATTATTGTAAAGTCTATGTCTGTAGAGTTCCAAGCGCAGCTTTTCTTCAGGGAAACTCAGTGGTCACTGAATTCAGTAGGTGTTTGTATGCAGCCCTTTTACTTAATAAGAAAGAAATCCTTCTTTGAGTGCATGGTGTAAATAACTGGGTATTTTACCTGAAGGAGTCATAAATGTGGAATATTTGAAAACTTGAAAATTCATTAGCTCCTATTAACTTCCAGTAGAGTCTCTAAGTTTCACTTTTCACAAAAGCTTTGTAAGAGGAGAGCATTTGCTAAACTTCCGCGGGTATGGCACCTAAGATGGATATGACAATGAATTACAGCTGAGCTGTTTACTGTCACTGGAAAGAAATGAGCTTGGAATTAATTTTTTTATTGATTATATTCCATTCTGAGCATAAAGGTAGGAAGTCAGATAACAACCCTGGTCACAGAGTATAACACATGATAAAAAAATCCCAAGGGGATTATTAAAAAGTACTTTGGTATTTAAAATTGTTGGGTTTCTTCCAAGCTCGGTAAGACACTCTGCTTATTACTTGCATGAAGCAGTTACAGAAATACAGCTTGGCCTAATGTTCTAAATCAATGTACGTGAAAGATAGAAATTTTACAAGTGCTCGAAGTTGTTTTCTTATATAAGTGCCTACGGGACACGAAGAACTTGATTGGTCAACATGTATGCTAGATTTTCATCTAGAACCTAGCTGTTAGGAAGGCAAATTCCTCCTTGAATTTGTTCTTATTTTGCGATTACTGTATTTGAAACATGAGCTGCAAGGGTGTCTGAAATCTGCCAACATACAGTGACAAAAGGAGACACTAAAGATTGTCTAATTATCATTTGAAAAAATAGGATAGTAACCAAACACTACTAAGCCAATAAGGAAGAAAAAGAACATAAAAGAACAAGAAAAAGCTAATTGTTTTAATTTAATTAATTCTGATAGAAAGATAAAGCAGTCCTACATCTCCAGGCTAAAAGCTGCTGAAGCAGTTAATAAATTGTGTTCTGATTTGGGCCGCATGCTACTTCCCTCATTTCTTGCCAGGAAGTAAATGTCATGGATTTAAAAGACTCTGTAAATGAAATGTAGATACTAGTGATGTCATTGACTATTTTTTTAAGCATTTGTCCCTATGATAAATATATCAAATGGAGAGCTGTTTCTTCTTGTGAGGGTCAAGCTGATCTTGTTGAAGTATATTTGAATGTACCAGATAGACAGGCACATCAGTAGAATTTTCAAGATTAGTAGGAAGCTACAAGTAGGACTCTCCAACCAGGACAAGAGATCTGAAGCCTACATACTATAGCGAGACTGGGCCATGTGAACTTTTCTTATGCTTGTTGACAGTCTGTCTTCACAGAAAACGAAGTAGAATGCTCCCCCTAACCCAGGAAGTCATGAACACATAAAAACAGTTTGTAGCCTCTCAGCTTACCCACAACACTTCAGACGAGTGCCTCCCCATTCCACTGATGGCCCTCTGCAGGGTTAAAAAGTGAAAAATTTCAGTCACTGGCTCTGCTGGCTAACCACCATTGCCTGTGCAACTCCTACTGCCATCAGGATCTAAGGAAGCTGTTCTTTGACTCAATTTTAGGAGCAATAAACATGAGAGAGCAAAGTTCCTGAAGAAAACAATGCAGAAGAAATGGCAACACATTTAAAAAAAAAAATGCCTATTTT
Source organism: Nipponia nippon (assembly GCF_047370975.1). Classification (NCBI taxonomy): domain Eukaryota; kingdom Metazoa; phylum Chordata; class Aves; order Pelecaniformes; family Threskiornithidae; genus Nipponia; species Nipponia nippon. The sequence goes on along the minus strand of NW_028262369.1, from coordinate 75,344,896 downwards.
GTGAGATGGAAGCATTCTTCCCCTATCAGCATGTGAATGTACAGATTGTGTATGCACACATATGCTTTGGGGAACAATATCATGGCTCCCAAATCTGTATCTTCTGACAAGTTTAAAAGATTCTATTTTAAGTTGCAGAAATCAAAGCTCTTCAGCAGTCTTTTGTACCTAAGCCTTTGTGAATTCTGCGTGAACCTATGTTAAGGAAGGGAGCAAGGAAAATAACAATTGCTAATGCAACAGCAGTGAGATTTGAAGAAACTCAAGTTGTGGGTCATAAAAAACACTATATAGTCTCTGTACTTCTCAAAAACTTTACTAGATCAATTTTACCACATATATTAAGTGACCTATCTTTGTAAATTTTTTCAAAGCAGAACTGATAGTTGTGTCCACCAGTTACATAAAGATATTGTTAAAACACTAAGTAGCTTTTTAGGGTCTTAGATTAAAGGAAATAAGTTGCTCCTTCAAAGTTCTGACACGGGACTAAAAAAAAAACCAACTTATTCTTGCATCAACCTCATCATTTGTTTTGACATCTTCTGTACCGATTTGAAGGTTAATAGATTCATTCATAGCTCGTTATGAGTTCAGTTTGATTACTGAACTATTCATTATAATGTTTGCTTGTTTGCCTATTATTACTCCAATAACATCCAGTAAAAAGCGTGTTAAACTGGATTTTTCTTACACAGCTTCATCCTGGCCCATAAATGTGAAAGAAAAGATATCTGAGAAGGACTTGCAGTAGTTGTAAAATCATAAATTTTTCCTGGCAGATACCTCAAAATAATGAAACTGTTCCATCTATTTTTGTGCTTGTATAAATCAATGCTTTCTACATTTTAATTTAATTTAAAAGGCCTTCAGATTATTTCATGTGCCATAGCTAAATTGGCTTTTTTTCCTGAAAGCCTAAGGTAGTACTCACAAAACCGGAGAGATTTAGTCACATCTAACCATCACAACTAGTACATTTCTGCCTCTACCACCTCTCAACAGTGTGGTACCAGTTCTACAGTGACCTCTTGTCCTCAGAAGTATGACTCACTCTAATGAAATGATAGATCTTCATAACTATAAAGGAAGACAAGTTATTAAAGGAGACCTCTTACTGACCTTCATATCAATGAGTCAGCTAATATCTAGCGGCACCTAACTCCCTACATGTTCCGCCTTCAAACTGCAATCTTGTTATTTTTTCAGTTATTCGCTATTTAGAATAAGAATATTTCAGCCGCCTACTATAATCTACTTCATTTGCTATAACAGATGTATATGGTAACTATCACTGGTCGTGCTTTGGTTGTAAATTGATGAAATTATTCCAAATTTTGGAAAGCCAGCTCTTCATCATTCTCTGCAGAGCATTTTTCTTTTTTACAAAGCTGGGTTATTGCCAGGAGGTCTATTGTCCCTGCAGCATCTGGCCTCCAGGTTCTCTAAACCAAGAACCAGCCAGGCAGAATTAAAATAAGAAGGCTGATATTTATGAAGTTCTCTGCATGTAAGTATAACTTCTTCAGTACATCTCTGCCAGCTTCCAAATATGACAGAAAAGAGAACACAGAAAAGTTGGAAATACTTTTCTTCACTGTATTTTTTTTTAATCAGAATGAACGGGTGTGGCTGGCTGTCTTCAAGCAATTCAAACAGCAGCAGACAGAAGTTTAACCATAGTCATGAGCCAGACCAAGGGTACACATGGTTTTAAGCTGGCATTATTCATAGTTTGCAGAAATGGAGATTGCTCTGTAAATATTTATCTTGCTAAAAATGCTTCCTGATGCTCTTAGCACCAAATCCTCAGCTGAGGGAGACTGCTCTCACAGTGATGAAATTCTACCAACTGAGGTGTAATTTCTAGCTCTGCTGTCTGTAATTCCTCTGCTGAGTTTCCTATTGCTACTAGGCAGTGTCATCCCAGTAAAAAAAAAAAAAACAAACAACAGGCACGAGATGAGAAATTAACGTCAGTGAATATTCAGAACACGTCCTTCCATGCCCCACTATTCTGCCAAAACACTTGGTGAAGCGACACAACAATTATTCATCAAAGTTACACCCCATTTTTGGCAGTAAGGGCTTTTATTTTATTTAGTTATTTTAATTGAATAATTTTAACTTTAAGAGGTACTTAACTTCACACACAGAACGACTGAAGGTGGAAGCGACCTCTGGAGATCATCTTGTCCAACCCCCCTGCTGAAGCAGAGTCACCTACAGCAGGTTGCCCATGACCACGTCCAGATAACTTTTGAGTATCTCCAAGGAGGGAGACTCCACAACCTCCTTGGGCAACCTGTGCCAGTGCTCAATCATCCACACATTCAGACAAAACTGCCTGTCTCCTGGGCTCCTGTTTGTGCCCATTGTTTCTTGTCCTGTCACTGGACACCACTGAAAAGAGCCTGGCTCCATGTTTACACCTTCCCCTCAGATATTTATATATACTGCTGAAATCCCCCCAAGCCTTCTTTTCTCTATGCTAAACAGTCCCTGCTCTTTTGGCCTCTCCTCCAGTCCCATAATCATCTTAGTGGCCCTTTGCTAGACTCTCTCCACTATGTCCATGTTTCTCATGTACTGGGGAGCCCAGAACTGGACAAAGTACTCCAGGTGTGGCCTTACCAGTGCTGAGTAGCGGGGAAGGATCATCTCCCTCAACCTGCTGGTAACACATCTTCTAATGCAGCCCAGGACACCCTTAGACTTCTTTGCTGCAAGGGCACATTGCTGTCTCATGTTCAACTTGGTGTCCACCAGGATCCTCAGGTCATTTTCTGCAAAGCGGTTTTCCAGCTGGGTGGCCCCCAGCATGTGCTGGTGCGTGGGGTTATTCCTACCCAGGTGCAGGACTTTGCACTTCCCTATCTCAACTTCATGAGGTTCCTGTTAGCCGATTTCTCTGGCCTGTTGAGGTCCCTCTGGATGGCAGCACAACGCTCTGCTGTATCAGCCACTCCTCCCAGTTTGGTGTCGTCAGCAAACTTTTCAAGGGTACACTCTGCCTCATAATCCAAACCATTAATGATGACATTCAACAGTATTGGGCCCACTGTTGACTGCTGGGATACAACGCTAGTTATTGGTCTCCAGCCATACTTTGTACTGCTGATCAACACCCTCTGAGCTCAGCCTTAAGTTCCTATTTACATATGAACTAGTTGCCGTTACTAAAGACATGATCTAAATAACATTGGAGGTAGGCAGGGTCTTTTCTTCTGCAGAATCATGCAAAAGAGCAACAGTCATAAATCACTGAAAAATAAAATTTACTAAACCCTCTGAGTAGTGCACAAGTTTGTGTATTAGTGTTATGAGATATGATGACGAAGGTATAAAAGACAATGATGCATCACCAATGATGCATTTTTAGTCTGAGAAAGTGATTTGTCTTTCTTGCATGAATTTTTAAATTTGCTACAGATCATTTCACTAAAATGCAAATAGCACTTTGGGAATAAATCTAATAGACGCTTGTTTGCAACCATAAACTCTGGTTAAAATCTATTTTCAGCTACATGCAAGTAACCTGGGGGGCTTTTGAATTTCAAACTAACACTTACAAACCATGTTATTAGGAGTCACAAATTCTTAAAGTGTCTTATTAAAATGAAATTATTATTATTTATTATTAAAATAAAAATTATTAATATTATTTAAAATTTTCATATATATATTAAAATTAGAGTTATCTCAATTTAGTTGCTTAAATACATCCCCAAATGGTATTTCTATCTTGTCAGTAGAACAGGACTTTCATATTCATTGAGATCCTACCTCCACAAATGACATCTGGTAATCAGTTCTTCAGTACTGAAAGAATGAGTTAGCATGCAGTGGTAATGTAACATGTAAATTGCTTCATTCTGCAGCGTAACTGAACTCAATCTGACCCAGTGGTGCTGAAATGAAAATTTACAGCTTCCAATCAGAGTGGGATTAGCACACACTGTGTGCTAAGCTCCGTTGCTGAGTTTACAGTTAAGACCTGAAGCATTCACAGTTTTAAGATTTACCTTTGGATTGAGTTGAATTTCACATATAACTCACATGCCAATAAATATTTATGGAAAGTTTAGTTAATTAGCTGCCTGGTCAAAAGAAAGCAAATGACAATCATTATGAGCAGCCAAAACACCAGAAAGTAATATGGTGATAAACAATTCAACCATGCATCTCCTCCCCTTTCATACCAGTGGAAAATGTGCCAGGATCTCTGCATTTATTCACTTAAAATTACTACAGAAGGAAATACAATTTGCAATAGGCTCTGCTTCAAGCAATAAATAAAAGAAACATTTCACAGCTTAGTAGACATCTATAGCACTAAGATCAGGAGGCTAGACAAAAAGCATTACTTAGTGAAATTTCACTTTTCACTGCTTGTGGTGGAGGGGAAAAGAATTACTTCTGTTGCATCACAACACTTAATGATGTCTTAGTGAAGCAGAAATGGCAAATTCATTTTTGAAGATGGAAGTAACACTCTCTCCTCAGTGTTGTGGTTACTGTCTAACTAGTAATGGTCATTTTGTATAGGGCTTTCCCTACTAAATTAATATAACTATAATATTAATATATAATATTTTTTGCAGATGTATTGTTCTGTAAATCTTTCACACACAAACACATGGACACACACCTGAAAAAGATTTGAGACTGCAATCATAATCTTTCAGGTCAAGGGATACAGGCCTGAACTTAGGAAAGACGACTTTTACTGTCCCTTGTAGAGGCAGGTTCCTTATCTTTAAGCCAGGCATTAGAGGCCAACACGATTCCAACATATATGTTAATATTCTCCTCCTAACTTGAACAGAACTTATCCTTAACTTCTGACCTTCCTAAGAGTCCAAAAGCAATGTCAAAACCAAAAACGAGTCCAAAATCGTTTGTTACTGTGGTTGCTTTCAAGTATCTCTGCACTACTGGGAACTTCATTCATAAAACTGAGTGTATTCATTCATGTTCCATGTAATAGACAGTTACATATGAAACTGATGGCATTAGATATTACTAGCAATACTAAGGATTTTTGGGTTGATACATATAAAAACAAAAAACCCCCGCAATTATCAGTTACTCAAGAGTATGAAATCAAATTCACGCATAACATGGTCCTGTCAATCATTAGTTTTGATGCCACATGAAATTTTACTTCTTCTCAGTTACATAAAGAGCAATAACACGTCCTCATGACTGTGATTCTTTCTTAAAACTCCATCCTTAAAGAGAATGCCACTTCCCACAATTGTTATATCTTCTCTTCACTATAAGTAGTATTTCATTAATTTGAGCAGTATCATTTGAATGAAATGCTTTCTCACCAAAATCTTGCCAAATGGAATTCCATTTTCCTCATTTTCTGTACCTTTGACAAAGAAAACTACTCATTTCTACGGCCTCTTATTTAATATCCTTAGCACAAAACCACCAAAAGCGTAAGACACTCTACTCTGTTTCAAACACTGCTGGATAAATTGCTGCTACACAATTATCAACACAAGTAAGTAAGTTCAGTTTATGTTTGGTTATGACATTCATTGCTTTCCTTGCTATCCCTAAAAGCCCATGGGTATCTATACCATATCCTCTTTAATATGAGGAAAGTATGTTTATTTTTTCATATTAGGCTATTTTAAGAGAGGTTTCCTTTCAGGTAGCTTGCCTATTCATTCAAATCTCATAAAAAGTGCTGGAAAACACACCATCCATTTAAATATTTTAATGGAGGCAGTATTTTGAGGAGAGTGAGTGGGTGGGACCAGAATCAATATGCATAAAGGGGTTTTGTTGCCAGTTTTGTCATAGATTTGTTTCTGTTTGAGCAAGTAATTTACTGCTCTGTACTAAGAACTGCAACATCTATAAACAGATAATACAACGAATTATGAAGTAAGCCATTCTTGAACCCTCATGTGTATTCAAGTATTGAGGAGCAGATGCAATGGAAATATTCAGGCATGTGAAAGCCATACAAGGTGCTTAAAGATTATCATATGAAATATAAAATATGCAAATTATTCATATTCGATTACTACTATCTTTCTATAAAATTTACTGTAGTTCAGCCACAGGTCATCAGAGTCAATGAGGAATCATCAGGGGAAATAGTCTATAGTCATACTAGATAATCATAACCATTTCTTTTAGCCTTAAAACTCTATGAATCCATTTTAAAGCTGTTATAAATCTGGAGAGTTACATTAAAACCTCATGACTAATAAACACAAATACATCTGTTTAATTCTCTTTTAATACGTTGTAAGTTGTTATGTACTAAAGAAACCCAAAATGAATGCTAACTGAAATAAACAGAACTACAAATATAAAATTTAGGTATTTTATCATGTTTTCAAAGCACTTTCTTCCCATATGAAATGTATTCCACATAGCAAAACTCATCACCCTTAAACTGTATGTGCATTTTCTTCTGTTCTCAAAGCTTTTTGCTTTACTTTTACGTCGTGATCATTTTACAGAGTGGAATGAACAGGGTTCAATTACTGATTCCTATGGGAAGTGGCTTCTGTTCAACTGTGAACTAGTAATAACTCTGGTGAGCCTGATTTCTGGTGAGTCTCTCTGCCTTTTCTTTTTTAACCAATTATTTATGCACAGCATTTGCATAGCGGGCCCTTACCAGCCCTGTACAAATACTTTAACATGGGTACCTTGAATTCTTGTTGATGCAAGTTTAATCAACACCTTGTCATGTGGAATCAAATTAATTTTAAAAAGATCTAAATAAGCACCACCATTTAATTGTTCATATTATCAGACAAGCAACTCTGCTCACCTAATAGAAGTGTGTATCTGTGTTCCTCCCCTCTTCAATGGGTTAATGGTGATTCAATATATTTAGAGCTGGAAGCTACTTCTCTAAGCTTGAACATTTGAATGAAAAATGGGCAATTCAGCTACATCTCCCTTGGCAAAACAATCCATTTAATCAGTGTTGTAGTTTGTACCTAGACAGTAGGTTTTAATCGGAGTATCTATCTACTAATTCTAAATAGGAGGAAGTAGCAGGAGTAGAGAAGGGAGTGAGATTCATTGTATCATTGCTGAGTCAGTTTATTTCCTGTAACTATCCATCATAGCAGGAGAAGCAGCAGGCAGATGCACACTTACTTCAGAGGAGATTACTTTTTTCCCCTGGAGATTCTAGTGTTGGATCCAGACAACATCTGTTCCACCACTCCAAAAAAAGGTTTAGTATCTTTTGTTTCCTCTGTATAAATGTGCAACTATTTTAGTCTATCATGTGGCCATATCCTCTGAAAGATGTTATGGGCTTGGTACTGAAATTATGGGTTTCAGTGACAGGTGGAATAAAAGTCGCATGACTTGCACAGGCAGTTAGGTTAAATGAATATGATGGTATCTCCTTGTCTTGTATAAATATAGAGTAGGCTGGTGAATAAGGGCTTTCAGGACTGGTGTTTTCTTTTGAAAGTCTTTCTACTATATCCACCATCTCTGATCCACCATTGGATCAGAGTATGTTATGTAGTGACACAGTTATCAGCAAACATACAGCTGCACACACATGCATTCATCCATCACATTATTATCCGATTCTCTGATATTGTAACAAACAATGTAAGAAAACCTAAAAGCAACAATTTCAAAATTACTTGCTCCATCCAGACAACTTTAGAGCTAAAGCTTAGTTTCATTCAGTAATCATCCCATGGACATGTTTTTCACTTCCCATTATGTCTGAAGAGACAGTCTAAGTACCATACTTTTACAGAAGTGCCTGAAGTGAGACACTATGCATCCTGTCCAAACAGAACAAAAAGGCTAAGTTTTGGCCTTCTGGACATTAACTAAAGAAATGCAAATCCATTACTTAATAAAACTTTTCTAGAACAATAAACTTCTGTTGATAAGTGGAAGAATTCAGTTGAATTTCATGGAATACGCTTCCTAAAGCTTTGTATTCTAAGATTTTTAAAAATAAAGTTTCTTCAAATACGTTCCTGACATCACACATTTCATACTTTTTTCCTGTTGCATGTTGCAGCGAAACCGATTTTGTAAATTCAGAACAGTATTTTGATCTGCAACATGTAAAATTCAACAAATAAACAGTACAAACAAAAGAGTTCAAAAGAAGAAAAGGCAGTAGTTTTGTGTGGCTTTCCTCTTTGTTTTCATACTGCCATTTTGTCCCAGAGACATCAAATAATTTAACTTAATTTAAAAATGCTGAAACTATATTTTGAAGTGATCCTTTCAAACAGATTCTATTCTTTGCAGAACACTCCTCTAAATACCCCTTGATAGCTTTTCTTTGGTGTCAGGACCATTGTTACCAGAAGTCCTCATCTGTATATGATCTCACAGCAGCAAAATATACAGTCTATGCTTGAACGTGAATGATTGGATTTTATCAAAGAAGTGTCACAGAGATACTTAGGGCCTTGTTCTCCAGACTTTCACTGATTGAGCAGCTAAGTCAATGAAGAACATTACCAGAGTAAGAGTTTGCTGGATCAGATTATAAAATTGGCCAAGACTAAAGAAAACTGCACAGACAATATAGGCCAAAAATTATGGTTACTTAGAAATGTTTGGAAAAGTCCAACTGAAAATTGATTTGATATCTTTTTACTTCTAAGAAAAATAATTAAGCGTAATAAGAAGATACGGAAATGGCAACTAATAGTGGGTCACTTTACCTTTAGTAATAATAATGCCCAATGTACACACTCATACCCTACTTCAGCAAAATATGAAAGTTTATTTGAAGTCAATTGAACTACTTAAATTGCGACTTTAAGCACATCTTTATGAACGCTGTTAAAGAAGCACAAACGTTTAAGATCATACCATTACAGGTGAAATCAATGACAATAATGTTATATATGTAGGTGTGTTTGCACATGTGTGTAAACACACCCATATATTTATATATATGTAAGCATACACAAACTTTAAAATATAGGACATAAAAGCAGTTGGCAGATAATATTTAGAACCATGATATCTCTGTGGACTAAGTGTTATTCCCATTGCAAATGTGTTGATTTTTGAGTTTCACTGGAAAATACTCAATAGGAATGCTTGCTGTTTTCAGGGCAGATCACAAGAATACCCATGGCAAGTCAAAACAAAGGTAGCCTGGGATCCTGTTTCCAGCAAAAGCCAATAGTAAGTGCCTAGGGAAGAGTATTAAAACAGAGCAATTATACAGCAATACTTTCCCAGGACATTCTTCCAGCTCCTAGCAATTTGTGGGAGAGACTTCCTGAACTAGAGGTAATATTTGTGTTTAATCGCCCTTGATGGATTTTTCTTCCACCTATTTATCTAATTGCTGTCTAAACCAAGGTAAAATTTAGCTTCCACAACGTCCAATGACAAAAATTTTCACAGCCAAATTAAACTTTTTGAAAATATATTGCCTTTGTTTTAAGCCTGTCACCTTGTACCTTAATTTCATGGCCCCTCATTTTTGCATTAGAAGAAACAGTCAACCCCTATTCCTCTTCTCTCTGCCTCTCAAGACTTTACAGGCATCTATTATATTTCCCTTCATTACCTGTTTTCCTAGCTGAAGAACCCTAATCTATTTAATTATTTCTTTTATTGTCATTGTTGTCTTATTTTATGACTTCTCTGGTTCTACTGCGTGAATTTTAGCTGAAGGGGTCAGAAGTGCAAACAAGTATTGAAGATATAACTGCTTGATGGTTTTAAAAATGGCTGATTCTTATTCCTTTCCTAATAATCCCTAGTATTTTATTCAATTTTACCATTACCCAGCACTCAACAGATGTCCTCACAGAGCTAGCTATCATATAGTATGATGGAATTATCTCTCTCTTGAATGACAATAATCCATTCAAAGATCATCCCTGCACATATAAAGCTGGAAATGCTTTTTTTCCATGTTAGTTGCTTTACTTTTATCAGCATTTAATTTCATCTGCCATTATATAGCCCAGTCTTTCAAGATCATGTAACCTTTTACTAACAGACTTCAATTTTAGTAACATGAATAGCAAACTTTTAGTTATACATAGCACCACAGATAGATAAGCAGCGGCAATACATGAAGAATGTTCATGTTCTTAGAGAGATCAGGCATATGAAAATGAATAATCAAGTCTAAGTTAGATACAGGTAGCAAGATTTGAGTATGCCAATTCTGGAATCTCAGATTATTCTCAAAAAAACTTGATTATACTTCTCAAGACCAAGACCTTTATTGTTTGTTGATTTTTGACAGCCAAGGAAACTGCTTTAGTCAGTGCCTGCTTTAGCTGATCAGCATAATGTAACATAAGCCTTTGTAAAACTTAATTGATTTATATTAGCAGAAACAGATCCTGATACAGACAGGATTTCCAAATTCTCTTTTCTTCACAAACACATAACATTCAGTATTAAAACAATTCACAATTTTAAGTATTTATAGCCAATTTCTAACTAAATTATCAAAATGTTTAATCAGTCTCTGAGGATCTGTTTCATGGTCCACATATCAGACAAGTATTTTTTAATAAATGGATATGGATATAATATAGTTCTACAATATAAATTCTTCTACAGAATTTATTTTAAATTTTCAGAGAACATAACCTCAAATGGGGTAAAAAAAGTCCTGATACTAACTTGTTTCTGATTGTGGGTTGTTTTTTGGTTTTGTTTTGGTTTTTTTGGGGGGAGAAGGGGGTCAGAAAAAAAGGAAATAGTCAATATTTTAAAGCAATATTCAGGAACAGCACATTTCGGATTCACAGTTATATATCTGATACAAACACTCACATCATAAATCTGACCGTATAAGTACAATGGGAAAAACATCAGATGAAATTTCAGTAGCATTTTCCTTGTTTTCTTAGATTTCCTAAAGAAAGAAAAATTACTTTTGCATAACAGTATTTAAATCAAAGCCCATTATTGTCAGACTTCCCCCAGCAAAAAGCTGCTGAACCTATTGTTTTCAATATCCTATGACTATTTTCTTTTTCCCGTAAAATGAAAATGGTCAGGAAGTGGTCGCAGTTTTTCAGTAAGTGGTTTCTTTCTCCTACAAATCAGTGTTGAAACAATGTTTCACCAATGCTAGGAAAGCATTTGGCTGATGATGACATCGTGATCTGAATGAGACTTAAAACTGAAGTTGCTACTGATCTGAAGCACTTCAAAATCGAAGAAAATAAATTATTGATTTCAAAGGCTTTGTATCAGGTTCCAAAATAATTCCAACTTTCATAACACTTTAGTGTCTATACTGCAACTCAAATAACTTATTGTTCTGTATATTTCTGGTTTTATGTCTGCTCAAAAACGTGTCCCTAGGCATTTACTATTGGCTTGTTCTGGTCACTAGGTGTACCTACGGACTGCTCTCACTGCTCTGTCAATCTAAAAACTTCAAAGGTGAACACAAACGTAAACTGTTCCCTCCTTAAGTTCTCTGTGTACTGTCCAGCACTATTTAAATGGGTATGAAAATAAAATGAGAATCTGACCTACTGTGTTGGTGCCCAAAGGCGTTCCTTTTTTCCCAAACACATGTTCTTGACAGTCCAAGAACAGTTAATTAAGGATTCAGATTATCTGTTGTTATATTTCTCAGAAAAGCAATGGAAATGTAAGATAAATATTACCTCTTCACATAGCACCAAATTTATCATTTATGTTACAGAAAAAAGGAGTAGTTTACTTACTAGCAAATGTTGCACTGTAACCATTAAAAAAGAAAGCAGGGCGGGGAGGAAGACTGCTAGAGCACTGGTGTTAGAAACATGCCATTAGGGCTAACGAATGCATTTTGCAACTATATGGCTTTCCCTCTAAAAAAACTGTTGGCTTTCCCTCTAAAAAAAAAAATCAATACCGCAATCCAGGTGAATATTTTCTAACATAACTACCTTTTGACCTTGTATTTTTCATTTTCTAAAGGTTAAGTCAGAGTGTAAAAAGCCACATTCATAACACAACGTGGTTTTTTTTCTCCTTTGCTTCCTGAAAGGAATAAGCGTGCACAGCATTTATAGAAAAGGTACCATTTAAGTCACAATACAAAAGGACTTTTACTGTACTTTGACAATAGCATTATAAGTGAACAGGAGGAAAAAGTGAACCTTGCCACTTGATGACGTCAAATGTCCAATAATTGTATGTTTAATCACTTAAGTTTGCTTTGATATCATCAGAATCAGATGATACGGTCAAAGGGGAAATAATTAGCATCTTAACTGATAAGGGTACAATGCTAGGACAGTCAAAAGCTATGAAATTGGATTGGATTCAAGCTGAGAATTGTTTTACTGTGGAAGTGTCGTGATCTCTAGAGATTACTCTTCAATTGAAAATGATTTTCCTGTTTATAAATATACATCACTTGAGGTTGGGTTGTTGGGTTTTTTTGTTCAAAGTTATTATCTTTTGAAAATTATCTTGTCTCCCAGGAGTTATTGGACTTATTTAAGATGACAGCTTTCTCTTTAAATTGAAATCCAAACCCATTTGCAATTATGTAGTTTTATTCCCTTTCTGACTTCAACAATTAAAAATGGAAACATAGGCATTTCATTGAGATGATTTAGAATTTTAATCCTACAGTACTAAGGCATCAGTTTGCTAGGAAAACAAATCTTCTTATGGGAAACTTGAGTGTTAACTGCCAGGAAATAACCAATTTTACATCACAGCTGTTGACAATTTGCTTTAAAAATACAGAGAAAGAAAAACCATTATTACTTATCTGTAAAGATGTTGTATGTCCTTTCATTAAAAATAGTGCAGTAATCACTGAAAAAAAATTCTTGGATACTATTGGACACATCCTGAGCCTAGTTACAGAGTACTGACTGTATAGGCATACACTTAAATATAACATAACAGTCATATCCTTTTATTCTTTCTCAAATAAAAGCAAGAATAAAAGTTGTGCAGTCATATGCTCCCAATATTTCTACCATTTCCCAAAAAATATTCCATCTTAGCCAATTATCAATCCAATTAACTACAGGTGCATAAGCTTGTAGACAGAATACATGAAAGACTGTTCTGCAATTTAAATAGAATGAAGAAATGGGGCTTCAGGTCTTAAGACATGCATGTACATATAAATACATTTGCTGCACATATACCTTGTGCCTGACAAAAATGTTCTGTTATATATTTTAATAAGGTGTTGAAGTAGTATAATCTGGATCTGCAATGTGTATCAGAGACAGGGCTGATCCAAGTCATCTGTATACTCAGCAAACTTAGAAGTCTACCCTCCTTCAAACTCCCAGGAGGAGAACAACACAAGCCTTAAAAGCAGACAGAATTTTTAGTGTCTTGTAAAGAGCTGAAAGGATCCTGTTTTCACAAACATTCAAACCCCTGATAAAAAAGAGTGCACGTGCTGCATTCAGAGAATTAATTGCATATTATTAACGCTTCATAGAACACCTACTGGAGAAATGCCCAATGGAAATATTGCTTTTGATTTTTAGCTGTTAATATTTTTTCCACAAGGCTCTATTTTCTTCATATTCACACACCTAATAACCGCAGTGAATCAAATTCAGCACCAATTTACATCCTGCACTAATCTACTGAATTGAATGGCCCAGTTCCAGACCTGTTACAACTGAATGTGGCCAGCAGAGTTCCATATATTTCCATCAGGACTGGATTCAACCATTAGTCTATAAACAGCTCCTGCAAGACACATTCATATAACATTTAGTCACTATAAATAGCCAGATAAAAATAATTGTTTGGCCCAAGTGTCCTTTGTGGATTAAGTTTTGGATAGAAACATTTCCTCCCATTCTGTTTGTGACTGCTTGAAATAAATAGATTTTTGTAGTTTGTGTATGCATGCAGAAAACCAATCAAACAGAAGCCAAACAGAAATAAAATCTACAGGTTGTTCCAAACCACCACCAACATTGATTTCTTCAGCAATGAACAGTTCTCATGACAGAGTCTACAGGAAGCAGTCAAGTTGATAAAACTTGGTTTGCAAGGCACAGATCCAGCTGACTGTTATTCACTGAAAAATAACAGCCAAACAAGACTTTGAACTTTCAAGTTCTCCATAAATCTAACTAAAGCAAAAGTCATTGTAATACCTAGAAGCATCCTGATAAGCAGAGAGAACGAGAATTTCAAGTGGTAGTGAGAGAGGACAATGAGGACTGAAAAAAAGAACTTCAGATAAATTGACCCAGGATCCCTATCTGACTGCACAGTTTGCAGCTGCTCTGTGCTAGAATTTTTATAGAAGACTTTTTAGACTCCACTGCTTCATTTGCTGCAGAAGCCAGAAGGGTGCAGGTGTATTCTTAATGAGGAGTTACAGTAAAAATTAATGTGCAGTGCAACTTCGGCACTTAGCAGTCCAGCCACTGTGATTGTCACTATCCTTCATTTTAGTGAGTCAGACTAAATGTGACAGAATTCAGTCTGATATTTCCAGAAGTACCTTCAGGACCTCACAAGTCTCCTCAAATCAGATTCTCTACTTAATATGCCTGCAGTCAGCCATGAAACAAATAACCGCTTTAATGATGCCTGAGTTGTTGTTTCATAAAGCTTTCCTATAATGTTTGGCATTTCTCACTTCAGATCTTTTTACCTTCTTTGCCACAACCAGAAATATTTGTTACATTATGTGGGCTGAGCTATGTAATTAAAAGAATTAAAAGTTAGTAGAAACAGAATGGATGATTTCTTGAATAAGGCAGTTGAAACCTGCCCTAAAGAATTAGATGCTATCACTGACTTACAGAATCCTTATACACCAGGCAACTCACTCAAAGCAAATTTTTGTAAGTGATCACCAAATGTGTGTTCTCCATGCATGACAGGAGTAATTGAAATCAATGGAAACGGTGCTTTTAATGTGCTACTATATTACTAGTGCTATTATATAATACAGCGCTATTATAATACCAGATACTCAGAAAAAAACAAGCCAGTACTGTCAAGCCGCGCTCCTAGAATCAGTAGGTTCTTTTGATTCTTATTTCTACATGCCTCAGTTTTGCATCTCTAAAATTGAGATAACGGCACTTTGTCTCCCAAAAGTTTGTTTAAAATAAATTAATTATGGTGAAGAACGCCAGTGTGATAGCAAAGAGCACTGTGTAAAGCTCAGGAGGGAATCGATGTTCATAGAAAAAATTCCAATAATGTGCTGCAAATAAGTGTGTCTATTGAACAACAAGAAGGAATTAAAAATGCTTATTAGCTGAGTGTAAATGAACGGTAACTTGGAGCAGGCTGTTAAAAGGGCAATAAAAGGTCCAGGAGCTGGCATGATAGCACAAAACCACTCTGTGAAGATAAAAGGACACACCTCAGGAATGTAAGGATCACAGACTACAGCCTTTCTCTTTTCTTTTCAAAAGCAGCCACTTACAACTCGAGTGAAAACTGAAAGAAGTAGACACATGCAAAGTTTTCATATTTCCAAAGAAGCAAACACCACATACAAGACCACTTTGCCTTTCAGTAGAGGGACTTTTTAGAGATGCAACTTCCAGCTGTGCCTTTTTCAAGCTAGTCTCTTTTCCCTATTTTCTACATGTGTATTTCTATAAAATATTGGCTACTGACCAAATCTGACACTTGGATAAGATTTCTACTTATTCTTGAAAACTTGCCAGAAAAACTGAAGCCAGAGGAAAATTTACTTCAGAACTGAATATGGCCTGTAGGATTTGGTGTTAGGCAACTAAAGATTTTCTCACAAATAACTTCAATAGTTTTAAGTACCCTTTGCATCAACTTGCTAAAAAAACCAATTAACTTCTATTGAGCCTCTTATGTGACAGTGAAGTCGAGGTTTTAGATGGGAGCATCTAGAATCTTGTACTATATCTAGTACAAAAAAGGGAAATGTTGTCTCCCCTCTGCTCCCTCGACCTTCAGGTCTCCCTGCTTCCTTCCCTCAGCTCTTGCATCTGGCTGCATGGTCCTGCCTCCTCCTTCCTATCAGCTCTGGTGTTTACTTGATGCCTCAGCAAGGCCATCTAACTCACTACCAGCAACACCCAGTTCCTCACCAAAAAGTATCCTTAGTTACAAAGAGACATGGAATGAGCATTTCAACTGCCACAAAGTAAGCAGTAGAAAAGCACATTGAAGCAAGGAGAGAAGAAGCTGAGATGAGGCACAGGAGAAGAACATCTCTCTTTTGGCAGCGGTGAACTGGTATGTTAGGTCCTGCTCCACCTCACTTTGTTTCACTGGTATTAACAGCAGGGTAGGCTGATAACATCAGCCTCCCTTGCTGCTAGGCATGTGGTCATTTGTTACCCTTTTGTCTGCACAGGTGAAAGTTAATAATATGTGTATGCAAATTTAATTATTTTATGATTAAATGTATTAATAATTCAGATCAAAACTAAAAGAAGCTTAAAACTAAGCTCCAAGAGAAAGAAAACATTATGGAGCAGGGTTTGGCTTCTGGTTTTTGTGTTTGTTTGGTTGTTTTTTTTCCAGGAAAGTCCATGGCAAAACTCCTGTTTCTTGGAAAGGGTTATGGCTTTGTTTGCACCAGCAACTGTGTTACAGGCTTTACTAATAAGCAGATAAAAGTCCTCCCACAACTTTAGGATAATCCATTGCCTGTTCACCTGCAGCCGAGGACCCAGTAAGAAAGCAGGGGTGGCAGCGAGTGCTTTAACATCAGTATCAACCCTGTTACTCATCTCATTCGAAAGTGTTCTCTCTAAGACATCATAGCAATGGGTATTTTGCTTTTTTTTGTATCTGAATTTCTAGAAATCATTCTATTTTGTGTTAAGATTGCATCCAACTTCCATCAACCTACACATCTTTCAGAAACTGTCATAATTGCTTATGTTATATTTGTACATATGTATTTACATATAAAAAGTTAATCTTATATTTTATACATATATTTTTGTATATTATATACATATATCCACAAACCTAATTCAACAAGTACTTAAGACTCTTTCTAAAATCTAGACACTCGTTTAGGACAAGAAATAATGAGCTGCATTGCTTACAAGGGCTCCTACAATACAACAGACAACAGTTTCATTAAATCTTGCCTCCAGTGACTAAACAATCTGTGGACAAGTCTAGTCATTTCATAGCTCTTGATTTTAGAGCTATGAGCAGAGCTTCCCAGTCATGCAGAGCCATATGGGGTTTTTTTAACCAAATACAGTGTGAAAATGGATGTTGCAAAACATGACTGAATGAATCAGCAAATTCCTGTATTCCAGTAACAGAGCTAGAATGGTAAAACAGGCAGCATAAGTGCAAAAATGTGTTGCTGTCTACATGATCAGTGGGAGAAAGCACAGAAAAATAATTTAGCTTAATATAACTGTTTTGAAAACCATAGGAAATTGTACATTGCAAATTACTACTGGCCTTAAATTCTTCGGGTTTTCTCCTCACTGCTAAAAATAACTGCTGCCATTGTTTGGGTGGGGGCTGCTTTGGGTAATTAATACATGTTAACTATACTAAAAATATATATAATGTAGGTAAAGTGCTTCTTTTTTTTTTAATCAAGAAAACAAGGTACAGACAACAAAAAAATTCTGACATCACTTAATTTACCTGCTGCCTTGTTTGCCTCCTGTCTCAGGGTCTTTCACGCCTTTTCTCAGCAGCAGATACAAGACAAAACATTAATGGTGTTCAATGAACAAATCAGATGTGTTTCAGTTGCTAAAACTCCTGAGTGAATGAGTCAACACACAAAATGGAAAACAAATGCCAAATGGCATGGAGAAGCATACAAGGAAAATGCCATCTGCACCTGAAGCAGCTGGTGCGCTCACCACACTGCATGACTCAAATACTACTGGAAAAAAGTCACTAGAAATAATCATGTCACAAACAGAAGTAAGCACAAGGGACTGAATGGAGCTGGATCATCATTGAGTCAAGGGGACTTTTGAATATTCTTCAGTTATGTTTTCCTGTCTTTCAGTATGTTGGTTACTCAATGTGATACATCGTAAAGCCATAGGGCATGATGGCTACAACAGCAACTAGTCATTTTGAAAGTCTGTTCACAAATTCTTTAAGAGGAAGATCTCTGTGTCAGTGCTAATGTTTGCATAATAGCATGTAGCATAAGAACATAGTGCTGTGGAATCCTGACTCTAATTAAGCAAAACACTAAATAAAAAATAATTGAAATATTTCAACCTGGCTAAAATGTAAGAAATATTTTCTTTTAAAATGTACTCTTCACCTCAAGGTCCAGATTCTAAACTATATAAATGCCAAGAAAGAAAACTGCCTTAGAAAGGTAACTGTGATAAACTAGAGAACATGGACACTGGACTAAATGTACTATAGAGCAAAGCTGAAAAGAATTATAAATAACAGATACTTATGGTTAGATGAGAGTCACATTGTTAAGTTTGCCAGTCTCAGAACTGCACAAGAATATTTTTTTTCAGGATTTTAAACTCTATATAGAGATTCAGATAATTTAAATACTCTTGAACACCACCATTGCTAATTTGCTGTTGCATTGTTTGTGATACTGATTTAAACCAAATTCTCTCTATATAATAGCAATAGGAGATAGTAGGATAGGTCCTCTTTGTAAAACTTTTTCTTTTCTGCTTGGGAGCTTTTAACCAACAGTGGTTCATAGTATTTATTGCATACACAATTGTTCTCTTTTTTGTCAGCTTTTAATTTTTTTATCAAATATTCCTCAACCACAAGGATTTTTAGGGCTACTGCTAGGAAAATTATGAACTTCTCTAGAAGAAAAGGCTTTTCTTAAAACATCTTGTGTTGGAAATAAAACTAAATGATCTTTTATGATGAACAAAACAAGACTAAAAAGGTATATCCTAAAAATATGAGGAGGCAAAACACTAAAAGAAGACATAAAAATTTTATTCTCTCTTGATAATAGTATATATTGAAACAGTAGTCACTAACAGTTGTCAATGATAACTTGCTGGATCGATTCTGCTAAATATTGTTAACTTCTCTTACCTGAAAATCTAATTCATTGAAACTGCTGGATTTCTTGAAATCAGTAACTATCATTTATTGAAATATTATAGATTCCATGAATAGCTCACATTATTTGCACATAAATAAATGTATTTCTGAAGTAAAAGTTTGGGGTTTTCTTCAGAAGTCCCAGAGTCACGTTATATTCACATACTTAATAACAAGGCTATTTACAGCAAATAGGATATACTGAAGACATGTTGATGCCATATTGATTTTTGACACTTTTTAAAAAACACACAATTTTAATAAATGGGTAAAATATTATTTTAAATGTTTGATGTTTGAGTATAAATTCAGAACTCTTACGGTCGATAAGAATTTCTTGCAACTGTATGTGTCTTCCAGAACTCACAGTACTTCAATTAAATTTCACTAGAGGCCTTCAAGGCAAAGTATCATTACTTCAGCCTTCACTGATGACATGAAAATTATGTACAGCTCAATGGGGCGCCTAAAATAATTCATACGTACAAACTCATTCTTCCAGTTGGAGTCTCTTGGCTGGACCAGAGTTGATTCAACTTGACGCAGGCCCATTCGCTTCAAAAGAAGGGCAGTGATTGACACTACCAAAGGGTTTGGCCATCTCATTCTACAACAATGACATTGATGCATTCATTAAAATATGGGAGCAGGATGAATCTCCCATTTAGGCATCAAATTTGGCTGGCTATTCCGTGGGACATCCTGATTATCCATGCTTGTGCTTTTAATAACAATTTGTTTAGAAGTGAATGTGATCTGACACATCCAAATTGAACACAGATGAAAGCTGAGCTGGATACAGATCTACTGTAAAAGTACTGCAAAATACAGTACCTTGTTTGTTTTGAGCTAGTTTTCTGATTCTATTTTTACTCACTGTGATTTACCACCAGTATCCTCTGGGTGATAGTTAAGGAAACAGATGCTGGGAATCTCTGTCCCTTCAGTTCCTGAGAGGAGAGCTCTGACTCACATTTGTGCCTAGTCTCTCCTTTGTATTCACACATGCAAAGGGTGGTTGTGTGAAACTTAAATTACTGCTTGATTTCCAGTTTCTCATTGCCAGTTTCCTCAAAGTTTCCACTTACGTATTTTACAGCTTTACCAGTTTCATTTGAGCAGCATTTTATTACACGTTTCCCCTTCCAAAACCTGAACTGTGTGTTCCCAGGATAAAGTTAAATTCTTTTATTTTGAAGTGCTCTATTTATTTGGGATTTTCCAATGAAACTGGATAGAAAAAATGTACAAATCTGGGACAAAGTTGAAATTAATTTTTAACAGATGTTTTAGTCTGAATTTTTCCTCTACCACTTTGAACAAATCCATATATAGAACACATATAGAACTATTGAACAGAAATAAATACAGCCCATGCCTGTTTATAAGGCTGTCATGGAACTTTCCATTGTTTGTGTGCAGATATGAAAAAGCTTGCTGGCTTTCACTGATAGACTGCAGTACTTAGTACGGTGCAGGAAGAACACTTCTAGATTGAAGCTATGGGCCAGACAGCAGCACTGTTCTTCCCTGGGTGAGAAAAGGTACATATCATTATGACCTAAAATGCAATTGTTATTATTTTGAAAATGTTGCCCAAAACACAGCCTTATAGTAATGAAGGAGTTAAATGACACACTTGATTTCATTCATAGAAGATTTCTGTTTCACTAGAATTAAAATCATAGTACAGTTCAGAGAAGAGGTCTAGTGTCATTTAGCAATGAGTTGCCCTGGCGGAGTTTCTAGGAGAAATAGTCACAATATAATTAATCTGGTGGAACAGCTGGATACACAGACTGCAATTAATTTTGCTCTGAATATTAACAGTTCCACAGCAGTTGAAAAGGAATGATATCAGTCAATAGATTTTTGAATTAAGTAGGTTGTGGGCAATAAAGCAAATTATTGTTGGTATTGTAAAGCTTGTTTAAATCAACTGAATGATTACAGTAAATCCGTGTACTTAATAAATCTGTACTAGTACTCATTTATACAGGAAAAAAAAAGGAGATTCACATTTCAACTTCTAACTGAAGAGGGAAGAGAAGTTTTAAATAAACCACCAGACTACTTCACTCATTAAACTGAACAAATGTGGACTGTTGACTGTTTTGTTGTTCAGTATGTAAATAGCATATCAGAACAGTTCATAACTGATATCCATACATCAGAAACTTGTTTCTTGATTATCCACAGATATAGGCAGTATCTCTTTAACAGTTTCTTTCAGGGAATATTTCTCCAATAAGAGCTGGACTTCTAAGCAGATGGTCACTGCACAAGAAACAGTTGAACAGTGGCACCCAGAGGTGAAAAGTGTACTGCTCCTAAAGAGTTATTGCATTTGTTGTAATCTATTTCTCATCTTTTCCTTCTATCATTCCCATCTTTTCTTTTCCAAGTAACACATGCCAGAAAAAAAAAATGCTGTAATTTGGAAGAACAAACTCTAGAGTTTAAAAAAGAAAGCCCCTGCTTTGTAAGAACTGTTATAGTTGGGAACACATTTTAGAAACACATTTTTCCTACATATCTTCTCTAACAAAGAACAGGATAAAAATAACCATGGAAAAGAGAATATTTTCAGATGCATCTCCTCGGATGGAATTCTGAAGCCACAAAGCCTTGTATTCTCCCTAAATTCACTAGCTGAATTTATTGTGCAGGATTAT
Organism: Nipponia nippon; assembly: GCF_047370975.1. Lineage (NCBI taxonomy): Eukaryota > Metazoa > Chordata > Aves > Pelecaniformes > Threskiornithidae > Nipponia > Nipponia nippon. Next base: position 75,323,225 of record NW_028262369.1, on the reverse strand, counting down.
AACAGGAACTTGAAGATCCAAACACAAAAGTTGGTGGATTTTAGGCAAAAGGCTTGGGATCATAGTACAAATAGAATTATAGATGACACAAACTGTCCATACTATCTCAGATGCCCTGACTTCACATGTTTGGTATCATTGTCCTAAAAGCACCAGGCTGAGAGCACCACCCCTCTGTGATAACCTCCGCAGGCTCCTCGGCCAATATCTATTTTTATATATGTATAAACGCATAAATGCATTATATGCATGCCAGTTAGTTATTTCACAGAAAGTTTAATTAAATACAAAGAAATGGTGTGGCTACCCAGCATCAATCTCAGGAAGGCCCAATAAAATGAGGCCCATTGATTTTTAATTAAAAAGGCGATACTTTTGCAATTTGCAATGAGTGCCTACATCTTTCAGTTAAAGTGGGACTCTGTACCTGGGCTGAGCTGTAGCAAACCACATCCACACTCTTCTAAAGATCCTCCAAACAACCTTCCACTTAAGGGACCATAATAGGAAGAGCTTTTGGCAAGCATCTGCTCAGAAGAGAAGAGAAAAAGAAATAGGTGTTTGATTTGCTTGAATTTTAAAGACAAAGTTTATTTCTGTGCATTAAATGGATTGAGTGAGGTGTCCAGAACGTTTCTGATGATTTCCCCTAGTAGCAAGTCCTTTTGTCTGCTCTGCTCTTCATGCTGGTTGTTATTAGTTTGGTGTTGTTATTAGTATTGTTTCTGTTATCATCATCATCATCATTATTATAGCTATCATTATTATCATGTAAGGAGCAGTGGTAATGTGGTGGGCAAAAAAGTTAAGTCCACCTTTCTATACCTGCATCTTCAGCCCAAGCATGAGGCGGCAGTTTCCATGAACTCCAGATAGAGGCAAACGTTCCTAAACTCATCTCTATAACCAGTGTGTTCAGGATTGCACTTGAACTACTATCCATACAAAAACCATCAACCGAGGTCAATTTCCAACAGTTTTTAGGGTAGGGCATTTCTCCGCATCTGCGTTTCAACCAGGATTTTATACAAATATGCGAAAGCAAGTAAGGAAAGGAATGATGGCTATACACGAATTGATATCCTTCCTCCCCCCATCCCACCTTTATTTTCCTCTCTTTATTAAAATCGCGACCATTTGCAGAAAAAATTTTGTTGCCAAGGCTGCCAGGCAGTGACAGCTGCAAGGGGCTAACACGCCTAGCGTGCCGCCATTGAGCTGGGAGGGCAGGGCGCAGCTCTGCTCTGCGGAACTGAACGGACAGCAGTACCCTTTTCAGTACGGGGCTCCCATAGCGATGGCTAGCACATCACCGTATGACCAGGACTGTACCGAGTCACGCCACGCTCATTGCGTATTTATCTTCGCGCGGGCCCCGCGCCCCCACCAGCCGGTGCCGGTGCCGGCGCAGCCGCCGCCGAGCCTCCCGCCAGCCGGCGGCGCCCCCTTGCGGCGGCGGAGCGCGGCAGCGGCGCGGAGGGGAGGGGAGGGCCCGCCGCCCCCGCCCGCCCCGCCCCGCCCCGCCCCCGCGGCCGCGGGAGGGCGGGGGCCCGGCGCTCGGCCGCCGGCGGGAGCCCCGCAGGGCGCGGGCATCGCCAGGCGCTGCGGGTTCCGCGGGTAACGCGCCGCTCGCGAGAGGGCCCCCAAAAAGCCACCGCTCGAATTCCTCATCAACAGCAGCAGCAGAGCAGCTCGACTTTTTCAAACGCTTCACACAGGGTGCATTATGCTTATTGTTATCAGTTATTACATAGATTTTTGCCTCAGATGTCCAGAAGATATTTTGATGATCCTAATTACCATCATGCTTGGCTGTTTCTTGTGCTCAATTTACGCTCTTCTTGTACATACAGGCAGGGATTTGGCTACATTGTTTTTGAATTTTAGGTTCTAGTTCCCAGAAAGTGTCACCTTAGAAGTGATCTATTCCTTCTGAAACAAAAGTTACTTAAATGCATGGCTGGAAATATAAAACTTAACAACAATGTTTAGACCGCAGTTCCTCTTCCAGGATTGTGCTGTAAAGAAGGAGGTGTAAAAATAAATAATATTTATTGCCAGCCAATAAATAAAGGCAACACCTTTTAATTCCATAAAAATACATTGAAAGAGGAGAAACATTTCGTGGAGGGGCAGAACAGAAAATCAGCACATATTTCCTTCTACAAAAAGCAGAGAATTTTCTCTGTTCTATAAAAGCACAGGTGTGCTATACGGGTGGAAGAAAAAGAAAAAGAAAAAAACAACAAAGCAAAACAAGAAGAGCAGCAGAAATCAAAATATCAGTCCTATCCCTAGCGATAAAAGACACTTGGAGAAAAGTTGAAACAGAAACAAATATTCTTGTTTCCAACATCTGCATGAAAGTAAGTACAGTGCAAGACATGGGGAGGGGGATTCGCCCTTCCTCCATTTAATCTTTTAATTTATAGACATCCCTCTAAAACGGATTGCTTTTTAAAACTCTCTCAAAGGAAAAGACATTGCCTTAACCCTTCACGCCTTACTTGCGGCACCCAGGCTGATGAGGCGTTCTGACTCATTCCGCCCCTGGCCCTCACCCTGGTAACTAAAGAGATCTCGTGTTTAATCGCACGTGTTATGCCTCACAGCCCAAACATACATTTTTCTGTTTCGCGAGCACGACGGCTTATTCTGCTTGGCTGCGACGATACAAGAAGAAAACAGATATATAGCTTTGCATTATGAGCTTAAACACTAAAAATTACTCTTGTGAATTTTCCTTTATAATCGTATCTGCTGCTTATGTGTGTAGCTAGAAATAAAATGTTCTGAGTATCTTTTCCCTGCAGCCCAAATGCCTTACCCCGAGAGCTAGCGAGTAGCCCAGACTTCCGCTGTTGTCAATGAAAGATGGAAAGCATTAACTGTCTGCGTATATCACCGATATTAATACGTGGTACGGATTTCCAGCATTTCTGGCAAACTAAACTGCCAAACAACCTAATCGATGGTCTATTTATCTAACCTAATTTTCCACCACTCCTGGGGCATATAGAGGAGCTTTCCATGAAGTACAATTCTAGAATAAGCTATCCAGCTTGACACAGCAGTTGGCAAATTTCCCCCAAAGCATGACGGATTATATCCCCGTTTAAAGCATTGAATCTAACGTGACTGTGAACGTCATTGTTCCTATCGCTGGCTAACGTCTTGTTTAAAGCTTGATACAGGAAGATACTCAGTTTTCCATTAGAAACTAAATACTCTTCTGAGAAAACAGGTGATAAAATGGAACTCCGCAAGAGGACGAGCCCAGGTAAAATATCAGACATTGCATATGTAGGGCACAGACCTGAACTGGCTGTGCCCTGCACACGCGAGGAGGTCATTTCCATTTCTAACTTCACGACTCTAGGATTAAAAGGTTACGGAACACTTGAACAAAGTTATTTGACATAATTAAGCTATACCAGCACCATACAAGCAAATTAAATGGTATGTCTGGACATATATGAGTTTCATAGTAAACAAGACAATTTTACAGGTTTTGTTACTACTTAGAAAAACATATTAACCAAAGATCATTACATGAAGCCTAAAATTTGAATTTGAATCTACATTGGTAGATCCTCAGCTTATCCATTATGTAAATGTATAGAAGTGCATTTATTTAGTAAAATCAAATGATAGCAGATAGTCTGCTGACCATCTGATTTTAACTAACCAATACGCTTATCAAAATGACAGTATTATTTTCATAGCTGCCTGAATGTAAAAATAAGTTCCATTTGATATATAATGTTTATATTAATCCTTTTAAACATTTGCTGCCTTTCACCCCATAGGCGATCCCTGCAAAACGTGTCGAGTGATTTATTGAGGTCTGACCCAGCAAAGTGCAGAGAAGGCTCACATCCCACTGGCTTCAGGAGCAATTAAGGGCTTCTCCATGCACCTTCCAGGATCAAGCTCTGAGGATTTGGCAATCCTTCTGGACTACAGTTTTGTTCAGATTTTTGTGTGCTAACTTACTGTATCATGCTTTCATTTTGCACTGAGGTCAAATAACAGCTGTATCCAAAACCCTCTTACTGAGCAAAATTTTCAGTTAAGTCAATATCAGTTTGAGCAAGAAAGGAATGCAGGCATGAGTAAAAAGTTTGTCACAGCTAGCTGTTACATGTCAAAGATTACTTACTTAAGAATTTCATACTACAAAGATTTCACAATCTAGACCTGAAAAAATTGTAGCTATCATAGTTAATAGTTAATAAATAAAATATAGCAAAAATATTTCCATTATAATGAGTAGTTTGTAGACCTAAAACTAACATTCACCAATCCCATGTGTGTTTCTTCTGTGAGAATTTCACTCTACTACAAAACAACATGTAAATCAATGGAAAATATTGGAAAATGTAAATCAATAGTAGTTATTTTACTACTAAAAAGAAAATCCATTATTCTAATTTTTCTTGTTTGCTGTTTGTCCTTTTACGCCAGAATTTTCTCTTTTTTCTTTGATATTTTAAAACCTGGGTTTAGGCAGTCTGTTAAGTAACAGTGGTCGTGGTCATGAAAATCCACAAGGCATTTGAAAGGATCCAAAGGATTTATCTGCATCTGATTGAACTGATTGACTAAGTAAAATAATATTTCTTTCTGAAAAATATATGCCGCTTCTTAGAACACAATGTAAGAGCACTCAGTATTGTAACAGGTAGTCTAATTTGAACACTACTAAAAAGACAGCACAGCATTCTTAAATTCCAGAAAAAAATGTGTTGGTCTTTCAGTTGTGTCTTTGCTAACAATTTGGAAGCATCCATTGTATTACTACTGCAGTGTTATTGAGCTAGTTTTATTAAGGCAAATTTATAGCAATGTTAGAAATTAATACCACTCTTATTTCCTCCACTGCCTAGCTTTATTGAATGCCATGGGGCATATTAATCAGTAAAGCCAAGTAGTGCATGAAATAAAAGTATAAATTAACCTGTAACATGAATGTAAAAAGGGGCTTAATAAAATAGAAATAAATAACACTTTAATGATAATCAACCCCTCCTGGCTTAACCAAGCACATAGTGTAATAATGCTAAATAAAAAAAAAAAAGTATTTAAATAAAGTTTAAATCATGATGCAAACAACATAATTTACAAAGTAATACTTAATTTGCTGTATTGTTTAAACACACACAAGATTGTACAAAAAACCACCCTTCTGTCCTGACACTTCTTCATGTAAAATTCCTGTCAACTTTGGGAGCAGGCCCAAGGCACAATGACTACAAATGTGAGAATGATTTCAAAGCAATTTCTCATTCTAAGCGTCTATGCATTTAGATGTAACCAAAAAAGAAGTCTTCGCATAGTATATTTTGCATACACAAAAAATGTATCTCCAAATATCAGCTAAAACCAGAACAGTCTCTTCAAGCCTATTTCACACAGGTGAACTGCACACAATGCGTATAGTGATTTATTAAGGGCTTGACCTTGCAAGTGTGTGAAGTCATTTTAACCTCTCCTTAAATTTATGTTGTGGTTTTTCTAAAGACAGTGTGTTCTCCGGTATAACAGAAGGGTTTTTTGGGGGGAAAATCTCTTCTCTCCAGGGTCCAAAAAAAATCCATCCAAAGAATTACTCCCAGTACACAAATCGATATATGCAAGTCTTTGCAAAATCAAAACTAATTTTGTAATCGTAAAACAATAGACAGATCAGCTTTTCTCCACTGTTACTGCACTTCCAGAGCACAAGCATTGGCCACCTTGTCATATATAAGAACCACATATATGAAAATACACATATTTGCAAAAACAGGGAAAAAAATTGGCCAAAATCTGCAAGTATCATAAAACACCGATGTGTATGCTCCCTCTGCTGGCTCTGCTGCAGAAGCTAACTATGAAACACACCTGCTGTAATTGCTCTGCTACTAACAACACCGACATAAACATGTAACAACTTTGCTAGAAAGACCAAGTAACAAGAAAGGTAAGCTGAGAAATTCTGCATGAGTGACTGCACACATAACAATATAAACATGATACTAAAGCAAAGGTTTTACAAATACAAACGTATAATATATTAGAAATGCTTTGGAGTTCATCGCATCACAGTTGTGATATCATTATGGAGACATACTAATATCAAATATAGCCAACATTTAAAAGATACTTTGAGCTCTGCTTGAGACACTGTTTGGATGGACCTTGAATGTTGCAACCAGTATTGATTTAAATTTTTCACATTTGCAAATTGTATAAAACAGGGTTGCAGACTGGTTACATCCAAGTGTATCCGGGGTCCAATAGAAACGGCTATGGATCTTATTTTGCGGAAAACGTAATGGCACTGAACAGGAGGCATGCTTAACATTTAGTCCAAGTGAGGTCCCCATACTCTTGGATGATGTTTGCTAGGAGCTGTGTCAGCTAATGAGTTGAACCATCTGTAGCAGTTTCCTGACAGATGTGGCCAGCTCCTGTACTGGGCCACTACATCTTCTGACACAGAGATCTGGGGAGGGCTCCAGCGGCAGCGTTCCGAGGGAAGGGCAGAAAACTCCGCCACCAACTACTCAAATGTGGCAGCTCTTTGTAAATAATAAAGCGGCTTTTTTTGGCAAAGGGCCTTCCAAACACATTCCTTTTGACTTCAAAATTATTGTGAATCTTTTTTTCCCCTTCATCAGCCATGGTATCAAAGTCAGGCCCAACACAACACCAGTGGATGTAAAGGAATTACATGACAACTCAATTTCAGCAGGTTTTTTTCTTTTTTTTAGATCAAGGTTTATGCTTAAGATCTGGATTCTTCTAAGTCCACTGAGCTTAATCTATTATACGGATTTTTAAATGCATAGATTTCAGAAAGTTTTATGAGATGCACAAGAGTATCCAGTTTAGAATACACTAAGTGTATAGTATCTCAGTGCTATCACAACAAGACATGTTCTACAGTAGTAAAGAAAGCAAACTGTTAAATTTTTATCTTATCCAGTAAACGTGAAAAATCAACTTAAAAATACCTTTTAAAACGTTTTTAAAAGAATCGCTTTGTATCATTTCTGTCTTCTGCATAAAGTATTCATTTTGGACAAGAAATACATTTGGAGTATAATACCATGATAGCTAAAGGACTGCCAATCCAAATGGATATTTCAACATAATAAATATTGGTCACTGCGTTTAGATCATTGAACTCCACATTAGTTTGTTTGGAAGTCAAATACCTTGGCAATTGAACCTCAGTGCTGACAGCATTATAGTCATTAGCCCGAATAAGTGACTCTTCTTTTAATGACAGTGGAGTCCCAATAAAATAAAATAAAATAAAATAAAATAAAATAAAATAAAATAAAATAAAATAAAATAAAATAAAACAAAACAAAACAAAACAAAACAAAATAAAATAAAATAAAATAAAATAAAATAAAATAAAATAAGAAATTATAGCATAAATGTGGTGGTTTAGTTACATACCAACACAACGTTTATGGACAGTTGTTTAATTTAAAGCACCAAAAAGACAAAACGGAAGCTGGAGAATGCCATGTATTGGTCTCAAATTCAAGGTGTGCACCTAATTTTCTGCAACTGTCATGACTGGGCAACACATGATAAGTTCTTTGAAAAACTAAAACCTTATTGAATCAACAGTTACGTGAATGTCAAGAGACTACCAATTTGCAAAATATCCCAAATCATTTAAGTAATAAATCAGGAAAGAGCATGAAACACATATTATAAAACCCACAGTTAAAAGAAATCAGTTAAGATTCATACTTGCATTTTAATATTTTAAAAGATATAGGTTTCTTCATTTAAATATTCCCCATAGTATTAAATTAAAGCAACTGTGTTGTAACAGCACATGAAGAAAACAGAAAGTGCACATCTGTCACAAACATGTTTTCTACGGAAAACGGACCAAAAGGAAGCGTATGATGAAAATATGACAGTATATTTCAAGTAGTTACACGCAACGAAACAAGTATGTGCCATGGGCCCCTGAAATTCTTTCACACCTATTGGAATACAATTTATTTTAATAACAGAAGACTATTTCTTGCATAGGTTAATATTTCAAGCATCTTTTTTAAATAAATTGCTTGTGCGTCTAAATCAGTTGATTAAATCTTATACAAAAATCATTCCATTTTCTTTATTCCCTTGGATTGGAGACATCCCTGTATTTTTACACCAGTGTAGTCATATCCATTAGACTGGAAGTAAGACTGTGGCAGCTCTGCTTACTGCCTGCAGCTGTCACTAACACTAGATCTATCTTCACAAATATTATTACAAGTGTGTTCATCTGAGGTGTCCTTATTCACAATAGCTGACCTTCATGGCTATGTCTGACATTTAAAAAGAAAAGTTCTGCTTTACAACCTTCAGTGTGCCTTCAGTTATAAATTACTCGTAGAGTATTAGTAATAATAATTGATTTTAGCAGTAAGTAATAGAGTTATAAACAGCTCCTACTATTTAATGAAAGAAATGCTTCATCTTCTGCTTTTATTTATTAGTATTCAAGAGCCTTCCACAACCTCACTGAGATCAGTTATTGCTTAATTAAACTAGAAAAGATGGCCTGTCAATGACTCTTTGTTCAAAAAACCATAAAAAATATTAATTATTTTTTTACATTTCTTTACAAAGGTTCTTAAGGTTTGCTTATTTTTCTTTTCTGTTGTGAGCTTATTTGAATACAGATAATGCATGTGAATAATGAATTGTTTGAATTTTCCTTACATGTTAATAAAACACAGGATTTTCATCTTAGTGTGGTGCATCAGTTACAAGTAAATATTATCAATGAAGAGTTTTACCCCATACTGGCCACACTAGAGCTCTCCTCAGTGTTCACAAGTGAATCAATTGCAGAAACCATCGAAGCACCTTTTTGCTGCTCACAACTAAACTCTACTGCATTTTTTAAGAAATTCAGTTTGCCAGCAAAGTAAAAGAGCACCCACGGGTTCATAACACATAAGAACTGATGTTCACACATGAGAAACTAAGGACTAAAAGACTTCATTGGCAAATGGCCTGATGAATGATGCAATTACTCCATCAATAATGGCAGGAAGGTTTCAAATAAACAATACCCAATTAACATCCGACTGGAAAATAATAGCAGCTACTGATTCTATTCTGTCTTTTTTTGTCACAAAGTAGTGATAGCTGACAAATAAAACTTAATGTCACCTTATCATGATGCAAATAAAAATATACTGTACACTTACGTAAATGTCAAGCTTGAGATGCTGTCTATCATCTCTCACCACTAGCTGGCACCATAGCTTTAAAAATGTAGTGATGTGTCTCGTTTATATCTTACTAATTAACACGCCAGCTACCTGATTTTCAACAGAAAACAATTATTCAAAGCAAACGAGAAATATTTGGGGCTATAAACTAAAATGAGTCTGAAAGCAATATTCTCAATGATGACTGGTAAGATACATCCTGCAAAGGGAAATGGATAATAGTTAACAGACTCAGGGCTTGTTTTTATTAGATGAAAATAAATGCTACTGTGCACAGATGGGAGAGTCTGATATTTTTGCTACTGGCTGGGAGATCGTAGAGGTCAATATCTTGGATTATGAAGAGGATGAACCCCAATAAACTGCCTCTCTTAGTAGGCTTTTTATCCCAAATAAACTCAGAGGCCCCTTCAGGTTCATTCCCAAAGAAGCAGCTTTATTGCGTGGGCTAATAAATTTCACAGAGTCTGTCTCCTTCACTGGCTTCCCTTTTCTCATTACAGCCTGCTGCTTTCATTGTCTGCTGGCTGGATACAGACGCCCTAAGAGGCAGGGACTCGGTTTCCATTCTCTGACCGCAGTGGTTCTGACATTGCAATAGACTTCACTGCCATGTTCTGCTCTGATTCTTTCAAACTAGCCACTATGGGCTGACCGGGCACATGTGTTGGCACACACGCCCACACATCCAGACACACACAAAGTTCAAAGCAGGCAAGTTACAAGCTAGTCATCTACTGCTCAGCCTCAGAAGAGACCAAAGAAAAATTCAGGCAACTGTTGCCAGCTGTCTATGTATTTACAGGTTGGGCAAAGAAACCCATAAATGTTCACATAATACCAATAACAGCGCACTGTTAATGTACAAATACATCATATTTGTGGCCAATCTGTCAGCTGTGGTGTGAATAGACACTGAAATACATCTATAACCTAAGAAAATCCTTCCTAAAAAGAAATTAAAGCTTTCTCCTATTATAGGGCAGGTTCTCTGCAGCTGTCCAACCAAAGTCACTCTGAAAGCTGAGACATACAGACAAGAATTCTGTATCAGTAATGGCAGTCACCTCAAGAGAACACTGCCATTCTGGCCTTGGCACCATTATACAGTATAGCTTAAGTTACACATACTCCTTTTTACAATCTTCCATAGCACCAGAGAGAAGATAATATACACTTTGAACAACAGTGCTATACATGTTACAAATTGTGCAGTTGGTTCACCCCCAAGTAACAAGCAATAGGACAAGAAGAAATGGCCTCAGGTTGTGCCAGGGGAGGTTTAGATTGGATATTAGGAAAAATTTCTTCACCAAAAGGGTTGTCAAGGCTGCCCAGGGAAGTGGTTGAGTCCACATCCCTGAAGCTATTTAAAAGACCTGTAGATGTGGTGCTAAGGGACATGGTTTAGTGATGGACTTGGCAGTGCTAGGTTAACAGTCAGACTTGATGATCTTAAAGGTCTTTTCCAACCTAAATGATTCTATGATTCACTAAAACATCTAGCTGATAGCTCCCTCCCTACAAAAAAAAAAAAAATCACAGAATAACATATACTGTCAGCTATGTAGGAAGAAAAGCATTCTAATTCTTATTTTGAAAAAGAGAAATGATTTTATATCTCTGTATAATTTTATAGTGACATTTTTGTCCTACCTATCAGGGAAATGGTGAACCTCATCTACATCTTCGTTATTATCTAGACCAGTTAGATTCTGCCATTTGCATACCACAGTACCATTGCCAGGCTAGTCTCCAGGCCGCTTTAATCCCTGCCCTTTCATCCAACTGAACAGCAAAGCAAAAAGCAGCTCACACACACCAGTACTGAGAAGATTATGTATACAGACTTCACCTATGCTTCCAGGATAATCACTGACGTCATGAAAGTGCTGTTGTCTAAAACGACACAACCAGTTCTAACAGATTGATTTGGAAGACTATGCAGGGAAGGACTTGGGTTAATGAACACAGTTATAATATATATTCAAACTTGCATGGCACAAATTCTTACCTTCCAAAAGAAAAAGAAAAACAAACAAAAGACTGGAAAGTAATGAAAGGAACCCACCCAGATCAAATTCTTTTGGAGTTTTAAATCTCATGGAGATTTGCTAGTGAATTTTATCCATCACCGATACAGATATTCTGTGTTTTGTAAAGCCTTATTTCAATCCCATATTGGCCAGTATGTATACAAACATTTCTTTGCTAATTTTACCTTGGAACAGAAAAGAACAATTAAAAGAGGTTACTTGTTTCTTTTCTACTTCAAAAAATGTCATCTAAGGAACACAGATTAGGATCACATTTGTTCTTTCATAACAGGAAAGTTTACAAGGCAACATTTGTTCGCTGTATCTGGAATCCTCAGATTCCTGCCGCTGGCAAGTTACACTTGCAAAGTTCACTCTGTAGCCAAAGGTTTTGAGTCTTTGTTTTGTCTGTCAATAAACAACAAATTAGTTGCCCCTGGTGTTTTAACAAAGCCATGGGAGCTGACACCTTTTTGCCGTATATGCTCCACAGGATAAACACACTACCAACACCAACTAATCATAACGTTCAGAACGCAGTGGGTTCGCCTTGTTCCAAAGTCATTTTGAGGTCATTTTGGTAGTCCTGCAAATAGTCAACAGGGCAGCCCCTTGTACTGAGTCAATTCCACAGAATTCAGGACGGACGGCAATGTGAGACGAGGGATCATAAATTGGAGAAAACCTAGTTTTAGTGAATGTAGCAGAGAAGCTTGTAACGGCTGCAGTATAATAAAGAAGTGTTAGAGTTAATCCACTGCTATCTGTCTTTATTTTGCTAACCCACTCGAGTGGACACCACAGCATTGAGACTACATTAATCAAAATTTGGAATGACCTGCTTTTCATTGCAAACTGCAGTTATCTTTCTTTACTGATTGGCCTTGACCTGTCAGCTGCATTTGGTACTGCTGACCCTGGGCGTTCTTTTGAAGAGCCTGGAGTACTATGAAAGGTTGTCTGACTCTGTTCTTGCTTGGTTTAATTCATATTCTACTCAACATACCCATTTTATTTCCAGTAGAAATTGCTCATTTAATTGCATTGTAAGTTTTATGGGGTATGCCCCAGGCTGCGTTCTTTATGCCAAGCTTCTCAGTATTTATATGTGGAATGGTGGAAAAGGGGAAAAAAAAAAAGTCAGTCACTTACAAAGCTAGGCCAGGCTTCATAATACCAGTAATTTTCACTGCTTTAAATTGTATACAAAGCTGTTTGGGGAATAAAACAAATTTATATGTCACCATCTGAGGTTTATTTGACAAATGCATTGTTTTTAACTTAACACTTTCAAGACAGGTTCATCCTCTTTTTAGGAATTTAGCAACCCTTTCTTCAATGCAAGTATATATTAAGTCTAGTAAGAGACCTTTATTACAACTTCATATCTAACCAACCCCAAAGTTGATTGGACGAGAGCCTTAGTACTACAAACCCAAACAGTTCATACTCAAGAAACCAATGTTCTTTCAGATAACACTATTGTAGTGGCGTCAAAAGTATTTAATGTCTTCCTTTGCAAAAAGGATTCAGGTTTGATACCCCAATCCTGATCCTTTGCAAAGAAATAAAGAAATGGTGTAGTATAGCATAAATCTACCTTACTTGTGGTGTTTGCCAAAACATAAAAGATTTTAAATCTGACACTGCTTAATCTATTTAATTAGTTAATCTATGTATGAGGAGATGGTTTCAAATATTATGCCATACATAAACCACCACCTTTATTAGTAAAAAAAATTGTACTCTTACAACTAGCATTTAGGTTTGCCAGTCCACCTGGACACTGCCAAAATGAAGAGAAACGTTACATGATTTAGGAATGTAATATCAAAAGAAACACACAAGGTAAACTTTAATTTTTGTTCATATCTTGAATGAATAGATTATTTCAACACATAGGACTGAATGTATGGCTCAAAATATTTTACTTTGCAATAGAACTGATATATTAAATCAGTATCATCATTATTATGAAACTGAAAAATTTAGACCCATCATTCAAGAATAACCTGGATCCTGGTCATTCAATCAGTTTTGTAAAGAGTGACTCCTTCTTTACCGAGGACCAACTGCAGTGGAATGCTGTGCAAGGATTAGAAATCTGTGTACAATGATAAAAGTCCCATATTCAGACCTCAGAGCAAAATACTAATGTGGCATTGCAAGTAAAACGTATTTATTATGTTCATTACTTATTAACATCGAATTAAATTTACTTTGTGCTATATCAGCCATCTCATTTTAAAATAAAAAGTAGAGACTGAAGAAAAAGACAAATTATAAATATGAAAATAAAATTATGATTAACGTAAACATTTTTACAATATATTTTTTAAAACAGATGATAGTAATGAAAATGGAAGATACAATCAAAAATTGAAAATAAACGGAAGCTACAAAAAAAGCAAGGCTGCAGTTCACTCATGAGTAAAAACAAAGTAAAAGACAATGTCTCTTGAGAGATCAGAAAGCAAACCTGGAAACAAAACACCTCCAGATTGTGGAAAAACACAGCTCGGAATCTGAATTTTGTGAGCTAGAATATATCATTAGTATAATGGATGTAAGGTTTGGTGGAAATCTTTTAGCCTGTTACATAAATATATTTGAGCAGATCCTATATGGAGTAAGTGTTTATTCTGTTGTTGCGTGCTCTAATTTGATACTAATTCCAGCTGAATTAGTACCAGAGTCTGAAATTCACCAAGCTTTTATATCAAATGGAAACAAAGGGACTTATTTCTTTCCATAACCTCCCTCCATTAAGTTCATCAAGCCCCTTCTTTCTTATATAATTTCCCCCTGCTATATATAATTTTTAAGAACAATAGAAAATAAAAAAAACCAAACAACACAAAACCAACCCTTAAGGTATTCTTTCTGATTAGCTAGGAGCTAATGACTGTTTTTTCCTTGCTGTGCCTCACCTTGACTTTTTTTCCCTGAACAGTCTGCCTGTTGAGCAGTAATTGCTAGGGCAGTATTGCCAAAGCAATAAAACAAACTGCATTAATACTTTAACATTCAGCTTAACTGCAATGGTAGCATACACATTACAAAAAGGGAAAAACATACACACAGTTTTTTTCAAATGAAAAAACCATTGCTTTCCACTTTTGATGAATGTCACAAATTACTGATAACAACATGTGGCACCAGAATAGAAATGAGCCAACAGCTGCAGAGATTTAAGTCATTTGCACACTGCCTGTTGTCTGCTACCTCCCCTGCTGGAAGTTACCATCTTCAGAAAATAGTAAGGAGAGGGGAATGTGGGCCTACACTTCAGCTGCTTCAATTCACAGTCCAACATGTTAAATCATGGGATGTAGGAAAACATCCTCAATTACCATAGCTGAAGTCATAACCAATCTGCCAGTAGTGAAAAAAAAAAAGTATTCAAATTCAGCATTATGAAAGCAGCATTTTGCCAGATTTTATTAGAAACACACAGATTTTTTCCCCCCCAGGATATAACAATGAGCAATTATGTATTATTTGAATTTTTCAAAATACTCATAATTCTGTGTGTATTTATAACCCAGTTCCTCCCAAAATGGTTAAAGCATAGCTGATTGTCACAACAAAGATAGAACTCTATTCCACTCCTCTTCCCAAATCATCCTACCTAGACTGTGACCTTACAAGACTGAATTATAATTTCGAAGTAACAAGGTGGCAGTCCTACAGTGTTATGTAGCAAATTTCCTGTATAGTCCTCAGCAGAAGCAGGAACACTCACAGAGCTCCAGGAAGAGCAGCAGTGTCCAGGAAAGTCTCAGGAAGGCCTGAGAGAGTTTTGGCAAGGTCTGAGGAGGCTTTCTGCACTGGTGGTATTCATACAGGGGTAAATAATAAGGGTTCTGGCATACTAATATAATTTCTGTAAGGCAGACAACAAAGGAACATGGCCCCTGCTGTGAGGAACTGAAGGTTTGCAGAACAGTTATCAAGCTAAGATAATATCTAGCAGCATGTAGTAGGGACATGTGCATTCCAAAAGAAACTGTATTTAATACCAAAATTCCCTTCTCCTCATTACCCTTCACAGAGAAGTAATTCAGCAGCAGCTGTTTTGGTCCAGTAATTAGCTTTCGTCACGAGTAAAGAAGCTTGCTCCTGCAGACATACAGAAGTCATGCTAGAACGGACTAAAGTTTATGTTCTATTCTTACTGGAATACCACTGAAGTAAAACCCTAATAATGGGGTGAAACTTGCATAGACATTTTTCAGCATCCTAAGACCAAAATGCATGTAAACCCCTTGGAAACATACATGCTTGTGTTTTAGTGTAAATGGGATCTCAGATATGGATTTCACAAAAAAAAAAAAAAAAAAAAAAAAAAAAGACTTGGGTTCAAAAGATGGACTGTAGGCAGATTTTAAAATCAATATTGACAGATTCAATCCAAAGGTCAAAACAGGAAAATCTGCCTCTTGTCATTGAAGTGAACAGAACAGAAGAAGGAAGAGCTTTAAGGCTGGTGGCTGATGTTTCAGCAGTGCTGCAGTCATGTATAATTTAATACTCCATGACTGGCTAATAATACTCTTCTCTGTGTTCCTATCACAAGTTTTGCAATAATGGTCAAGATTTGTGGTTTCCAGCCATCAGCTTGGAATATTGCCTCGCTGCTCCAGGCCTGACATAGTAGTCCTAGTTTTCCACTGGGATGTGCTATATAATTGCATTAGTCTGCTTTCTGAAACTCTTGGGAGGGTGTTAAACTAAAAAAAAATAGGCAAGACAGAGGCTTTGTTTGGGCACAGGACTACAGAACAGAAGGAAAAATAACTAATTCAGTTAACCCCAGAGCTAACTTCAGGAGAGGGAGGGAATAAAAGCAACAGGTGTACTGGAGGGTTAGCACATGTCTGTATGAGGCCATAAAACCCAGTTAATTCTTGCTTAGATAAAATGGCAACTTTAAATTACAGAAATACCCAGCTGCATGTTTTCTATATTTACATGTTACAAGCACCTTTCTGGATTTTTAAATAAAATATTGTATACTGATAGACACAAAAATATAAGAAACTATTTTTATCATGGGAAATTCTGTGGTACAACTACAGCTAGTATTCAAAATGGTACAGCCCTCTTGGTTGACTAAACTTAGAAAGAAGCTCCAAAGTCACAGAGTCCCAGGCAACACTTCTTCAAGTTGGCCCCACTGAAGTGAAGCAATCAGACCCATTTATCTGCACGTTTTGAGTAGCAAGTCTCTGAAATGGCACCCAGAAAGAATACGAAAATATATAATATCTGCAAGTTACTTAGGCCTGCTTAGATTGTAGGCCTCATCCTCAGCCAACACAAAGTGCAAGGAATGCACCTCAGACAAGAATCTGATTTCATAACTCTAAAGCCTTTATCCAGATTTTTTTGTATGCTTTGAGGACATTGCTAGACAGTTTATTAAATTCCTTACAAGCCACAAAATCAAACTATGTTTTAACTATATCTGGTACAAGATATTGTAACCAAGTCCTCTGACATCTGGATACTGTAGATTGATGAAATACATGTTAAATGCAGATGATACAACTACAACAGTATTATGGCTGCAAACATTAAAAAGGTACTAGTTTTTATACTACATTTCACCAAGAGTGATAGGTTTCAGGGGAAACTCCACAAAAAATACTTGTTTGTCATTTTTCCAAAAGCAAAATAGCAACATTTTAAATCTGAATTGTTCCCATTTACACAACGTAACTTGTTTGAAAGTTACAGCCTTAAGCATTAATACATTTTTATGAATTAGATAGTTGACCTTATGTTAGATTTCTCTTGCATAATCTATCTGCTTATGTTACCATCTTCTTGTTAACACACAGAAAATGATTAATTATATGGCCAATGAATTCAAACCATGTGTGTCCTGAAGGCAGAAATGTCATCAGCTTATATATTGCCATAAATATTTCCACTACTCAGCATTTTCCAACTGTGTTTATTGCACATGACCTACAATAGTTGGTAAACAAGCACATACAGCCATTTCCATGGCAAATATTCTAGCATTACAGGGCATTTTTTTAAACTCGTAACACAATTGTTGATGGAGTACCTCAGTTAATACACTTGAGGTCTCTGAATGTACAAATGACTAACTACCAGCTGCAGTTTCCTCACCTTTGGCTATATTCTCCCAGCAGTTTCAATACATTTCTCTTAATTAAGTGATTTAATCAGCCACAATGAGTAGATTGGTTCCTGCATTCTCTAGAGTTTTATTCTACTTGCCCAGCATCTCTATTGAACTGCTGGTATTGGTCAGTACAATCATTTTAAATGTAGTGAGAAGGAATTATAAGATACTTAGCAGAAACTATTATAATGCTTATGATATCAGTTTAAATTACAACCACTCGTATTTTAGGGCATAATATTTTGTATTTAGCAATATCTATTTCTAACTAAATACAAAGTTTCTATGTTAGGAATGAAAAAAGAAAACTTGCATGGAATTCATTATGAAGACTTGATGATTTTTTAAAAACAGGTACACCTTAATGTTCCAAATGCAAACATTAGCACATGTGGTATTACCCTCTAGAATTTAAATTTATTTTGGCAGCTTTTGAAAGACATAACCTTATTCACATATGCTTTGTGCTATTTATAAAGAACTGTACATATGTCCTTGCATCACAGTAACCTAAAAATCTCAAATACATGTTATAAAATGAAGAAAATGTTTCTCAGCAGCCACAGCCCAGAAAATAATTCTGTAAAAAATCAATTCAATGTATTTTGAAATATCCAACTTGCCAGGGGGGTGTAATACTATTTACAAACAAATCAAAACATAGCATGCCATCAAAAAGCATGATCCTAGCAGCTTAAGCGTAGCTGGGAGAGTAAGTACAGGAAAGGAATCATCTATGTAGCTGTGTTTTTAAAAAAATCCTGTCTGTGACAGTTGTTGGTAAAGTAGTTGTTAGGGTAGCTACAGTGTATACCAGATAAACAGTTAAAATTATGTTTGATATAAATCATAGTCTGAAGAATGTGTGCAAATTCAATTTAGAAAAAAAAAAGTGAGAGGTTTTCATGTTTAGCAGTCAGAAAAGGCATTTTGAACCGCACAAATCCAGTGCCAGATGTAAAGCTAACTATTGGCTGAACACTGACCATGTGTTTGAGCCATGCGGGTATGAAAACCCCTCCCAGAGCCAGATCTGCATTGCAGTCAAGGGAAGAGCAAGATTTATTTCCCCTGCCCTACTCTCTTGCACAGATACGCAGGCAAGCAGGAAATCCACCTGCAGTTCCTTGCCTTAATAAAATGTACCAAATAAAACTTACTGCTTACCTAGCTGTACAATTACTGCTAACTAGTGTTTTCTAAATCTTAGTAACAAAGAATGAACACTAAGATCAAGTAGAATCATATATGACTTTTTACAATTTTGATTTCAAGAACAGCAGATATTACCTGCTACATCCTCCATTTTTCTTTCTTCTACACCTCAAGGTTTTTTCTTCCTGTGTAGACAACATGAATCCCAATTAAAAATTTTTCTGGAAATCTTGTATTTACCTTTTTCCCAGTTGTGATATTTTATTACACAAATTTTAGCACAGCTGACTCTTCATGCACTGGCATCTCAAACACAACATATTAAATTTCATTTTACCTGGAATTTTCAACTGTAAGTGGCTATCACATATTTTTTTCCCCTAGCAATACCTATACTCCTTTCTATTTGATCTACATTTAAAGAAAATGTATGTTTGCTAACAAAAAAAATCTAGCATAAACAAAGTATATTGCTTTTAAGAAAGCCTCAAATTCACCCTATAGCCTTGTCTAAGTCAAGCAGCATAGAACGTTAGGCATACAATACTTTTATCTCAAGTAAGCTCCTTAAATATGATTGTTGACACTTTAACATGACACCTTTACACTTCGTCTAGGGCACAATTTTGCTAGTAACAGTATTCCCCCTATCCTAAGATCTAGACAATAAATGTGAAATTCTTGTCCACAAAGTTACAGGGCCAACTATGTTATAATGGCATCTCAGGAAGCTATCTTTCCTTCACTGCTAGAGGTTTTATTGTTTGGTTAGTCCTAATATCATTCCCAATGCACACTTCTTCCTTCAATTTTGTCAGAAGGGTTCAAGCAAGATAATTTTAAGAAGAAAATTCAGATAAAACAGAGAGAGAGCAGTTTATGGAATAAAACAGAGTCTAATATGTTCAGATTTAATTAGCATCCAAAGAAGAGCAGAAGAAATGGGAAAAAAATATTTAGGAAACTATTCATTTTTATAGCAATCCAAAATGCAGGATTATTTTCCATATTACATATCTGGTACAAATACAAAATATTCTAAAGAATAAATATTTTACATAGAGATACAATTTGTAGAAAGAATTAATCCCGTGTCCCTGAGTGAAACCAAAATATACAAAAGGAAAGCAGTTTAAAAGTATTGTTAATTGAGGTAGTTGCTAATTGTTTAATCTCCCTCACTTCCTGGATCACAGCTCTGAGATGTAGCTCTTGAGGAATAAGTGATGCAAAATTGATCTAAGGTCTCTGACAGATGGAGTCTAACAGACATAGTTGCAAGATTTTGGTGTTATTTCTCCAAATGTTTGCTGGAGATTACTATACCTGTAATAGGCCGGTGGACAAGTATGTGTGTTTTTGCTTCAAACTAGCTCATAGACTGTCATATTACTTCAAACGGACCTTTATCAATTATTAAAGTTAATATAGGAGACTGTAAATTGAAGCAGCTGATGTATCTACATGCATTCAGTGACTTCCATGGGAAAAAAGCAGACAGAAAGGTGAAATACTATCTCAAACCACTGCAACTAAGCCCTCCAGAGACTGCCAGAGTTCTGGGGCAGAAGGCACTGGAATTGGCACAATCTGAAGTGGAAAGGGCCTTTAGGTTTTGCTGTTTCTGGAGTGTGTGTGTATACAAATGCGTGTGTATATATACGTATATGTGTGTATATATATGAAAAGTATTATTAAACATTGCTGAAATAAAGCAAATACTGTAGGATAATCATACTACTAATTCTGATATCAAGAATCAGGTTATTGATTCTATATATTTCTTAATTAATGAAGTAAAAGGTTTTCAGGCACCCTGCACTGCATACAAGTACAAGAAGGATTGCCAACATGTTACCAGCCTTTGCACTAATATATTATCCTGTCTTTGTTCAGCGAAGCTCAGCAATTTAAATCAAATTCAGAGATGAAAACAATTGTTTCTAAATGAAGAAGATAGCAGAAGCTGCAGTTGCTTGCACAACAGTCAAGTGTCTGCAGTAACACTTGCCCACATTTAAATATACAATATTTCTACAATGCAGAAAAAAGAACTGAATGTTAAACAATCTTTCCTCCTGAAGCTCACATGAACGTTTTACTATACAGCACTCAGGCCTTCTTATCAAAATTGTAGTTTGTGTTTATGGAAAACATATTTGGTTCAGTGAATTGGCTCCATTAACATTACTATTCTGCAGACTAAAATTCAAGATCAATTTCATATTCCCATCCTGATCTCTGTGTAACACTAAAAAAAACCACTTCGGACAATTTCACCAACAATATTTACATATCCAAAGATTCACTTCACAAACAAACGCCATGTAGGAATCGAGCAATAAAAACATCCAACAAACCCACAACAAAAAAGGACAATGAAGAGAAACTGACGTTTCAGCTGCAGAAATACATGAAAGTTAAAAGTGTTTCCCGCTTTTTTTTGAACCAGGTACAAACTACTGTTGCCTTGGCTTACAAAGAGGAGAGTACATGTTTGCAAATACTGCTAGGAAAAAAAAAGAAAAGCATGTTAGCCATCTGCATAGATTACCAATACTGCATCTGCTACATAATATGAAACTACATCTGACTATGAAACTACATCAGCCAGAACAGATACATTTTCTCTTAAGGAAAGGGGTGATCCAAAATGGGAAGCAATATTCTACTAGATAACAACCCACCTGAAAACACCTAACTAGCAGAAAATTGTTTGCCTGAAATCAAAATTATAATTTTTCATCTATGACCTCAAACTTGTGGATAATTTTCATCAGCAACTGTGAATCTTTGTAAAATGTGCATCTCCCTCATTTACTGGCTTGTCTTTTATGTCAGTGCAGTAAGCACAATATTACAAAATTATTACATTCTGTACAATTGATTACACATAGAGGAGGATGATCATGAACTGAAACTATAGAATTCAAATGTGATCTGCCGATGGCTGTTCAACCAATTGAGACCGCAAGACAATCAGCCTCCATGAGTGGCACTTAACTGCGAAATGAATGACAAGCAAACTAATAAAGGCACGGTATTCTTCAAATTCAGGGAGGCAGCTCCTGTGTAAACTACAAGAACCTTTGAAACTAAGGGACATATTTAGCCAGTACTGTTGTCTGTCTCACAGTATTCTCACCCTGTGGGTAATGGGGCAAGAGAACAAGCAACATAAATGACACACATATATAGATTTTTTTTTAAATAAATAGTTAAATTGTGTGGTTTACTTGGTTTGGAGAAGAAAGATGAGAAATTGTCGGTTTTGACCTCAATGCAAAGAATATCTGGAAGCTGCTGAGATTTCCAGTGAGTTTTACTTTCTAGGAAGTCACCTACCTTCTCATGGAGATCAAAATGTAGGAATAATCTAAAAACTTTGTTCAACTTCTGTACACAATAGTAGCAAGAACATTTCTAAACTTATTGGAAATTTCTCTATGTATTAAGAAAATTCGCTTTTGTTACAGAAATCAAATGGGTTTTGACACTTCAGCATAAATGAAAGATGCTAATCTGAAAGTCAGAGATTATATTTTCCTTTTTTTTTTTTTTTTTCTTTTAGGAACTGGAGGGTAAAGATACAAAGAAACGAACTTAGCAGCTAGTACTGAACTTTCAGTGATTCATAACCCTTTCAGTCAAGCATTTCATATGTGGGGTACCCAGCTACAAACCTTTCAGTAAAACCACATCAACTGGTTTACTCCTTTATATAGCATGAAGATATTTTTAAAGGGGTTAAGTGCCAACACCTCCTGCCTAGGTTAGGTCATCATACTGAAATAGCTACTGGTACTGTGAGCGGATAGAGATAACCAAGACACAAGAAACTTTGACTTGAAGGGTAGGTTTTTATAATGCTGTATTTCCTGATGTCATTTTCCAGATAAGGACAAATTTGTTATGTATGTGCTTAACTATGCTTTATTCTATACGAAATTCTTGCAAAGACCCTTTCTTTTAAACTCTCTATGCTGGTTTATGATGACAAATGCCATTAAAAGACACAGGCAATGCCTCTGCTTGAGAAGCTATGGAGAAGTTTGTAAAACTTATTGCTTGGATGTGTTTTGGTATTCAACCAGAAATACACTAACCTACCCTCACTTTCAAAGGGTGAGTGCTACACAGTCTCCAGAGAGCACATCTTTCCGTTGCTTCTTTGCAGCGTCTCCAGGATAAAAACAATACGTGGAGACAAGTAACTTCGTTTAGAAGGTCCTGGGCGCCTCAGGCATACCCTGATACTCCTGCAGAAGTCCTCTGTAAGCATCGCATTCCCTCCTTTCCTTTTCTTTTCTGTCCTACAAAGTATTTTAACCCGTCTGACCAACAGCCTCCCTCACGGCGGGTATTTCGATGGCTCCCCTTTCTCACAGGCAGCCGAGGTGTCGCCTCGCGAGCCGCGCGGGGCTGCGGGCCCGCGCTGAGCAGCAGGCGGGGGCGGGCAGCCGCGGCGGGGGGAGGCGGCCGGCCGGCCGGCGGGCGGGCGGCCTTACGTGGAGCGGAGAGGCGGTGCCCGCCCGTGCGCACCAGTCACGGCTGCGCGCCGGCGCCGCCTCCCCCACAGCGGTTAGTGCGCTAGGCCGGCTGCCGGCGTGGGACGGAGGAGGGCGGGAAGGCGCTTAACTGAAGGCTGGCACGGTTATATCTTATCTTCTCTCACCTCTCCCCCTCGACCCCCAACTTCCCTCGCTCCCTCCTTTGCCCCCCTCTCGGTGGGGAAGGGGCCGCTCGGCCCAGTGCGGCCCAGGGCTGGCGGCGCGGCGCGGCGGACGGACGGGAAGGAGGGGGGGAGGGGCGGCGGCGGGCGCCGAGAAGAAAGCGGTAACGGCCGCCGCGCGCGCGCGCGCGGCTGCCAGCCCTCCCCTCCCCCTCCGCCCCGTCGCGCGGTGCCCGCAGCCCGCCTTCCCACCACGTGACCCCTCCTCCGCCCTCCCCCTCCTCTTCCTCTCGGCTCCATATTGATACCGAAGGAGGCGAGTCTGGTCACAAAATGGAGGTAACTGCCCGCCGCGCGCGGGGAGCGGGACCCGCTAGGCGAAGCTGCGCCAGGGTGGAGGGCGAGGTGGAGCGGCCTCCCTCCCCCGCGGCAGCAGAGCTGCTGTAACTCTCCGCCGGAGCCCCCGGGCGGGACGGGCTCGGAGCGTAGGGCGCGGCGGGCAGGCGGGGGCACGTCGTGGTGCCCCTCGCGGTTCCCCCCGCCGTTCCCGCTGCCGCCCCGGAGCGGCCGCCGCCTCCTCGTAGCGTTTCTGCCGCGCTCCAGACTCGTTTTTCGCCGCGACATGGTGCGGTAGCCCGCAATGGCGGCCGCTGGCAGGAAGAGGGAGGGTGCGGGAGAGGCTGCGCTTCCGCCCTGCGGCCCCTCGGGCACAGCGACTGCGGCCGCCATTTCGCTGCGCTCCAGAGCGTGGGCGGGCGGCGGGGGGAGGCCTGGCCCTGGGCTTGGGACAGGGCTGTGGGTAGCAGGGCCTTCCTCAGCTATCCTGGGGGACACCGAAACGCTTAGGCGCGTATGCGGGCGAGAGTGGGGAGAAGCAAGTCCCGCACATGCGTGTGTCATTGTTCTGTCCTCCGTTGCTCCCCCCATGTAAGCTACCCGGAGTAGCGCGCTGGGGATATTCTTTTCCCACTCACTTTCCTCGGAAGAGACTTTTAAAGCATTAAGGTCATTTAGTGCTGTGCTTCTCGCTGAGGAATGCTGGTACACGTTGCAGCATCTCCCTAGTATCTCTCACCCCCTTTCCGAGGGAAGTTAGCACGTGTAGCGAGCTTTTGCTGCCCGGGGAGGTGGGGGAAGGCACAGTGCAAAGCTCTCTCAGATAGTTTCCCATTTCCCTTTCTCCACTCCCCCAGCCACACATGCACAAGAGCCACGACATTCGGTGGCATCCCGCCATGATCCTGGTAGGCAACAGGAAGAGGCAGTCTTGCACAAACCTTGGTTGAAATTTTCCTTAATTTGAATGAAGTCGAGATCAAATGCACGCTGGGGCAATTATCCGCACCCTACCTGGAGGGAAATACTGTTGTGATATCCCCCCTTGCTTTTCTTTCCTCTCCTCAAAAGCTAAGTTCTTTTGCTCAAGTATTGCAAGTAAAGTATGGTGAGCAAAAATGGTGCAGGGTTTTTTTTTTCCTTTATCTTGACCCCTTCATTGAAAGCTGAAACTTTAGAGAATTGAGAACAGAGAAACCAACAGGTCACGCTAATTTTTGTTCCTACACTAAAAGCAGAGAAGAAACTGGATCCCTTAGCAAAACAGCTAAAAATAACTTTTCCATGTAAGCAATTGTTTTAGCTGCTTCAGGGTTGTTGAATAGTTTGACAACTGGGAGGGACGATGAGTTCAAAGCACTTGAACATGCTTCAGTGAAGCTTGGAAACTCATCACATAAGTTATTAAGCTAATATATTGTTTTTTTCCCAGCAGACGTTCCTGTTGGCGTTGGGAATCAACTGCCAACACACTTAAAGCTGAAAATCTATTGTTTTGCTGTTTTAACTCTTAGGTTTGGCACAATATACTGTATGCACATTAGGTCCAACTTTCTTTAGCTATTTACAGAAAAGACCAATACATCTCCATAGTATTGTCTGAATGGACAGGTAAACTTCCATCTTTGGAATGTCTGTTTCGCCTCTGTTGTCTTACTTTTTGTCTCTGTAAGAGATACAGTGGCATTATAAGTTCCTTTGAGTAATGAGACATCTTCTAGTGACTTTCTGCTCATTATAACTAACAGATGTGTTCTGAGGCTACTTTCAGTTCTGTAAAGTTGCAGTATACAACTGTTTCAATGCTAGTTTAACTCAGCTGATAAAAATGTTCTGAATATTTTTATTTAGAGCTGAATATAGTATTTTGTTAATGTTAAGTATAAAAAAGGCTAATATTGACAGCTTTTTTAACAGCTTTCTATGAGGCAGAGTAGAATAGGGCTGAACAGGGCTGTGTTCCACTTCAGCTGATGATATGCATCAGCAAGGAGACAACTCTCTTCTGACCATGATGGCCTTCAGAGGCCATCATGGCAGAGACCATGCCCAAGAGCTTTATGTTGGCCAGCATGGAGCCTCACTGGGGAAAGCAGCAGGTGATAAAACCAGAGAGGGATTGCATACTTTTAATTACTTAAAAACGTATTTAAATAGGCTTATCCCTTTCCTCCCTAACAGTTCTCAAAAGTTTTATGTTGCCATACAGCTACTTCTTTAAAAGCCCTTGAATTGTTAACGTTCTGTTTCATACCTCCCCCGTATGACTTAAGGAATTGAACAGCTCAGTTGAAACACTTAGTATCATAATACCTCCTAAGTCAAACTGATGTTTGATTTAAAGGATTTCAAGAGCAGGTTTAACATTGTGTAGAGAGGAACTGAAGATAATACAAACACTTTCATGTTACTTAAAACCTTTAAAACTGTTAATGCATTAAACTGTGGTACTCATGATTTCACAGTTGAGTTTAATTTGAAGCTGGATTTTAACATGGAATTATATTAAATAATAATTTTCACTCTGAATAACAGTACATATTGGTCATTAGTAGAGACCTGCCTGCCTTCCCCTATGCAGTATTTGCAGGAATAAAACTTAAAAAAACCCAAAACAACAAACCCAAAAAGCACAACCCAAACAAACAAAGAACCCACCAAAATATACACCTAATCTCGTAAATATCAATGATTTTAATGCAGCACAAATGTAGTTTTACAGAAGCATCTTATTTAGTTGACAGTGTTCTATTTTGGCTACTATAATAAAGTTTCAAGAAATGTCCGAAGCAGTGATGAACTGTAGCCAAAGATACTAGTACAGTGTAGTAAGACAGATAATGATCTCAGGAAACTTGAAATAATGGAGGCTAAAGGGAACATGAATTTTTTTGTTTGAATGCTTAGATATGGATTCATTCACTGAGCTTACCTTGTGAAATACTTGATTTTTGTAATGATATGTACATAACATTGTGAAAAGTTGGGCGTGTAAATAGAGAGTACAGGGAAGTAATCAAATACATCACTTGGAAGCAAAAGTAATGCAGATGACTAGTGCTACCGATTGCTGAGGGTCAAGTGTTAAAATTTCTGATGTTGCAAGAATAGAATCAGTAAAGGATTCTTGCACTGGTGTTAGTGGAAAATACTTTTCCATACAGAAAACATTTAACACATCCTCTAGCATTCCAGTTTTGTAGGCTGCTGGATCACTGATTACAATACATTACCCATAAGATAATTCTAGTAAGCAGTAATTGCAAAATGTTAAATATTTTTGGATTTAAAATCTAGAGAAGTAGAATTTGATTTAGGTAGTGGGTTTGGGGTATCAAAGGTGGAATTTGCTTGCCCTGTACCAGTTGTATTCATTATAGTTGTGTAAGACAGTAATCAACATAGGTTGTTTTCTACAGATTTTAGCTAGTTATTCCAACAGTTGTAAAAAGACGTTTACTAGGGTAGCAGATGTTCCCTCTGCACCTCTTCTTAATCATGAGCAAAATAGTTTGAGGATTTTAACTGTCCTTTTAAATACTTACATTCTTCTCTACTTTCACCCCTCTCCCATTTCCGCCTATAAAGCCACACCCGTGCGTTGCAGCCAAAGAAGGCCCTGCTTCACAGGAATTGGGGTAAGTACTGACTTATCCAACCTGTTTTCTAGGTTTCCTAGATCTAAAAGAAAGGCTGAGTTAAGAGTACCCTTCCAAAATGGCTGCTCTTAAGGAAGAGAGAGATGTGGAGGACTACAAGAGGAAAGGAAGACGATCCTCACAGGTGAGAGGATTGCTTTTTTTTTTAATTTAAAAAGTAGCTTTAAGGGGTAAAGATTAAAAAAAAACACGCCTTAACCATTTCTATCTGATGTATGAATTCATAGCTTTTTTTTCTACCTTCTTCATCCCCATTTTAGTGGAGTAACTTTAAATCGCTGTATATTACAATTTTAAGGGGTGGGGTGTTATGTATAGTGGGGAAATTCTGCTTTTCTAGTTTTCTGTTATAACAAAACTGATTAAATGTATGTTTGTGATTAAAGCAAGGTATAATTATTTTTTTAAGAAATTCATGCATCCTCAGAGTATCAGCGGGAACTTGACTCTTTCGTATCTTCAAAGTCCTGTTTTTAGTGGGAATGAAGACAGGTTCTTTCTTTTTTTTTTTTTTTTTTTTTAATAAAAATGGTTGCCTAATAGTCACTGCAAATGAAAGCGAGGCTGTACTAAGTAAAAATAACTGTTTTCTTTTGCTTCTAGCAGAAATACCGTAGACTGAATAAGGTGCGTAGTATAGAGAAGATGTTGGGGCTGTTCTGGGAGGATGGGAGCTAGTTACTTTGGGGCAGGGTGTGGAAATGGGAGGGGGGGGAATAAAAAGTTTTGATACCCTTCAGAACATAAACTCAATTCTAAGATCAGCAAAGAGGGTATTAAATATGCTTATGTAGCTTATAACTGAGACGTTTTCTGATTGTTTATTTTATTTCTTTGCTTTCTAACATTACTTTTCCAGGGTGCCTGAATATTTTAGCTAGTTCAAACCAACTTTTTCTGGAATGATAACACTACTGCAATGTGGGAGGGCCTGTACAGTTGAATTAAGAACAAACCTTGTCCGAGTTGCATGTATCTGGTAGTGTGGTTATTTTGTATTGAAGTGCGGTGTGTAAAGTCCTTCTGGAAGGAATGTTGCAACTGTCCCACTGCTCTTGGACTTTGGATAGAATGTAACTCAGGTCGCTCGCTGGCTGTTTAATAAGCTCTTGTGGTTGACAAAAGTAGGCTTGGCCAGGAATGTACTGAGAAGCTATTAAGTTTCTACAGAAAATGTTTCACAGAGAAAGTTGGTGAGGCCCCAGTTGCCTGTGAGCTTTCCCCTGTCAGAAGGCGGTCTAGGGTTGGGCTGCCTGCGGGCTGGAGCACTCTCATCTTGTGGGTTTAGCCACAGATGAGCGTAGGTGCGGTGCCAGGCGCTCTGGGGACGCTTGCTGGTGTTACAGAGGGAGGGTGCACGGGAGGGCTCTGCCTGAAAGCAGCGCCTTTAGAGAGAAGTACTGCAGCTCCAAAAGGCTGATTATTCAAAACCCCTGCCATGTGAAAGTTAAGTTTATAGCAAACGCAGAATAAAGGCAACATCTATCTGCAACAGCGTTGGCAAAAGGTCTTGGGATTTCTGTGAAGATTAGGTGTTTACAGCAATCCCGGCGGGGGGTTGGTGCCAGGTGCCATTTTTTCCTCCTCTCTTCTGAGAGAGGTGCAGTTAGGCTGCGCTGAGCGTTCGGGGTTTTGGGTGGGACCGTAGGAACCGGCAGTTGGATTTCGATCGAGAGAAAGGGTGAGCAGAGGGAACCAGATGCTCGGGCAATGCCGGCCTCTCCCTGCCCTCCTCCTGGGCCGCCCTTGCCGGCCGGAGCTGTGCCCCCCCGCGCCGGCTCTTGCCCGGCGGCGGGGCGCTGCCGCGGCGCCACTGCGGCGCTGGGACGTGGCCAGCGCTGGCGGGGCGCGTGCGTTCCCGAGGCCCCGCCCCGCCGGCTCCATATTGAGGGTGGAGGAGAGGAGAGCGCTCACAAAATGGAGGCAGCCGGTGCTGCGTAGAGCTTTGGCTTGAGGGAGGAAGTCACTAGTCAGGGCTGGAAAGAAAGTTCCACGCCTCCTCAGAGCCTATTAATATGTTTGGGAAGTCCCTTTAACTGCTTAGGGGGGGAAACAAAGCTTCTTGCTGGCTGCAGGCAAGCTGGGCATTCTTACCGCTATTCCCCACCCCACCCCCCGCGAAGGAGTGCTGCAAAATGGCGTGCTGGCCCGCAGTATTGGCTGAGTGGGAGGGAGCCTGCCGATCCTGTTGAAGCAGTGTGGTAGTGACACTAGGGAGGAAGGGAGAGATGTGTTGTGCAAGGCTAGCTGCTCAGGAGAGGCTGCTGTTACAACTAGCTTGCAGCAGAAGTACTGAGAAGCAACATCTTGTGTGATAGAGGACAGCACTCTGAAAACCCCAGAGAGGCTTATCCCCAGTGAGAACAAAATGCCTGAAAAAAACCAACTAATTCCCAAAGAAAATGTTGCCTTTTATTTTTGTGGAGAGTTGCTATAACATAGGTGTGTCCTAAGGATAATTTCTCTCCAATAGAAGAGAGAAGTTGTAACAGTAAGTGTTTTTCCTCCCATATGAGAATGGCAGTTCATGTGCACATATAAAAATAAGCAGAAAAGGACTTCACTTTTCCTTTCAGGAGTGACCTGAAGAGTTCTGTGGTCATTCTTTTAAGGTAAAAGCAGTCTGAGTAGCTAACCGAAAACCCTGTAGCCTTGAGGGGTGTCAGAGAACTGTAAAAAGTCTGTCCAGTTTTTCCTTATGTAGGTTTTTGGTTTCGGAGAAGTCTAAACTCTACACTTTCACATAATAGATTTCTTTTAATATGAGTAGGTGAGTCTGAAACGCTTAATGTTGCCAGCTTTAACATAACCTAGCTAAAAAATAAGTAGTGTCAGTAGATTAAAAAAAATGCAATTACCAGCAGAAAACAATATTTCACTTAACCTAAAGCAGTTTCTATATACAGTAGGTGTGTCACCCTGTAGGATTTTAAGTTTACGTCCAGTTAGAAGGGAGATGTTTTTTTTAATTATACTTCTGTAGTCCAGACCACTTGGATGACCATAGGAAAGAAGCTTTGCTTTGTAGTCAGGGGACCACTGATTGTCAGTCATTTATGTAGTGTTCCTGTAGTAAAAAAGTTAGTGCCTTAAATAGAAAGTTGTTACCGAGAATGCTGGGGCTCTTTCTCGCTAAGTTTAGCAGGTGTAAGAGCAGGGATCTACTTCCCAGCCAGCTTTTCATAATCTTACGCATTGTTTCCTGTAGCACAACCTGAACATTTATAAGCCAATGGTTTCCTAAAGCAGTATATAATTCAGAAATTCTCTTTTGCCATGTATTGCTTCACAATATCCATTGATCTTTAGGGTGGTTATGCTGCATTCAAAGGGACGTACGCTTTTCTGACCAACCCTAGCGCCACCACCCCCTTTATTTAAACTGTGCCAGAGGTTAAAGCGCTTCACCTTCAGGTTTGAAGCAAGACATCTACATGTAGAAGTCTGGCTGGTTTTATGTAGTTCAGCTCTCAGGCTAATGCTGCATCTAGTCTAGGCTAACACACTGCAGCAGAAACAGTGAAGTCGTGCAGCATAGCTAGCCAGCACCTTGTGGAGTGTTTTACATGCACAAAAGAACCAGCTTGCTAAATAAGATTTTAATCTGGTTGCTTTTTGTAAGACTTCTCTGTCTTGGTGATGAGAGAAAGTTGTAAAATAATTTTCCATAAGCTTCTGTCAAATGTACGGGGATATGCCATGCCTAACTAAAAAAAAAAAAACCATGCAACACTGAAAGAGAGCAGAAACATGAATGCATATGTAAGCCCACTTTAATCGTGCTATAGAAAACGGGGCTCTGAAAATTAGCACATTTTAAAATGTGGCTGGTCATACATAGGTGATATTGTCAAGAGCTTCAGTTAAACTTAAGTTTGTTTTACAATGCTTGTTAAGGTACCACTCTTATTCCAGTAGTTGTAACCACTACTGGTCACTGAGTAGTCATTATTCAAGACGTTTTTTTATCTGTAAGGCATAAGTCCATGTTGATTCACATTTAAGAGGTATTTCCCATAACACTGAAAACCACATAGGTACTTCTATGGTCTTGCTTGCATGCACTCAACCTCCAAAATTATCTGAGTACAAAACTTAAAATTTTAAGGATATAAGAGTTGATAAATTCCTTCAAAATGCATAAAAATAACCTTTCAAAATGGATATCCCAAAAGACGAGACACTTAATTTGGACAATAACCTTTTTTTCTTGTACACTGTATTCTTAAATTTTTTATAGGTCCTCATGATTATGCTTCATAAAGTGTTAGGACTTCCCTTTATCTAGCATTCTATTATCTATTCATTGCTAATCCCTACAGAGCAATATGCAACTCGAACATAAGATAGGCATGAAATGAATGCACTTCCAGGGGGGTGGGGAGCAACCAAATTATTTAGTATATTGAAATCTCTTTACTGTTGTTTGCATTTGAGCACTCTTAAGTTGTTAGTTAGTTAGTGTTTTAATTAAAATCACACCTCATTAAGTGTTTACTATGCTGCTGTCTAAAGCCATTAGAAGTCTTTGTTTTTATGTAAATATATTCCACCTATTTGTAGTTATAATTTTAGTAATTCTGTGAAATTTTAACCCTGTGGTTTGTATTCAAAATATGTTTTTGATTTTTTATTTTGTAGGGCCATGAGCCAAAGGAGCCGGAGCAGTTGAGAAAGCTGTTCATTGGAGGTCTGAGCTTTGAAACAACAGATGATAGCTTGAGAGAACACTTTGAAAAATGGGGCACACTCACGGACTGTGTGGTAAAGTGTCAGATATTAGTTTACGCTTTTGAAAGGTTATAGGTACTTAATTTAGTGCAGAAATGCAGAGTACCCCCTATGTTTTTGCAGGTGATGAGAGACCCACAAACAAAACGTTCCAGAGGCTTTGGCTTTGTGACTTACTCTTGCGTGGAGGAGGTGGATGCTGCCATGAGTGCTCGACCGCATAAGGTTGATGGACGCGTGGTTGAACCAAAGAGAGCAGTTTCGAGGGAGGTAAGTTAGTGTTTCTGTTAACCTTATTTCCTAACCGTTACCTAATAATTTAAAACACTGAATGTAATTTTTGGTGTTGTAGGATTCTGTAAAGCCTGGGGCACATCTCACAGTAAAGAAAATATTTGTTGGTGGAATTAAAGAAGATACAGAAGAATATAATTTAAGGGAGTACTTTGAAAAATATGGCAAGATTGAAACCATAGAAGTCATGGAAGACAGGCAAAGCGGAAAGAAAAGAGGCTTCGCTTTTGTAACTTTTGATGATCATGATACAGTTGATAAAATTGTTGGTATGTAACTCTTTAGTGAGAAGTGACTTACGGGACAAAAGTGTAACATTGAATTTCAGAACAGCAGTGTGTGGAATGTAAGATGTTGGCATAATCAACTGCTTGTCTATTGTAAGAGATGGGGTAGATTTAATTTTCCTTTTAAAGTGTGGTCATGCCTTACAGTAGCCTTGTATGAGAGTTTTACAGCATATTGCTTTCAATGATTTGATTTTCTAACTCTCCTATTTCACAATTTTCTCTAGTTCAGAAATATCATACTATAAATGGACATAACTGTGAAGTGAAAAAAGCACTCTCAAAACAAGAGATGCAGACTGCTAGCTCTCAGAGAGGTGAGTTTGGAGTTGTGCATAGTTATTTTATGTAACTGGTTTTCAATTAATGTAATTTAAGTAAAACATTTTGTAGGTCGTGGCGGTGGCTCAGGCAACTTCATGGGTCGTGGAAACTTCGGAGGTGGTGGAGGGAACTTTGGCCGAGGAGGAAACTTTGGTGGAAGAGGTAAATGACTGGAATGTCTATGTAGAATGTGATTTCTGGGTTTTTATTTCCTGTGTTAGTTGGCTTAAACACTTACCACGTGTGTTCAGGAAAACATTCTCATCTGTTTTGTGTTCCAGGAGGCTATGGGGGTGGTGGTGGCGGTGGTGGGAGCAGAGGAAGCTTTGGGGGTGGTGACGGATACAATGGATTTGGTGATGGTAAGTGTATTGTTCACTCCCCCCTCCTCCCCCCCCCCACGTTATAATCAGCTGTAAATCTTGCCTTCACCTTGGAAACCAAGTCTACTTTGTTGGTAATGTTTTCTACATTGTAGAGCTGTGAAGAGTTAAAGGTTTTTTGTTTTCCCCGCAAAATGATGGGTGGAAAAAAAATACTCCTCTATATTTACCCTTTAAATAACATCATGTCATGAGGTCATGCAGCAGCTGTTTATGATTATTGAGAACTAAATGAAGATTGTGATGTCGGTTGAGACAACCAAAACTGAATAAAGCAGTGACCAACTAACATACCAGAAATCTTTTCAATCAACTGTAAGACTTTTCATGGCTCAGTAGTATCTTTTTCATGATGAAGTTTGGATGAGTATCCAAAATGCATCTAAAGAGAACTGTGGAAATTACCAAATGGCTGTGGAAGTAGCACTTGGGCGGGGGGGATCTGAGGCAAGTAGCATGTAGTTACTTGTGTCCTGATTCTATAAGCAGATATATGTAGTGATGCTGAGTTCTTGGGAACTATTTCCCAGTTTGGAACTACTCCATCAAAATATCGGAGACCAGATCAGCATCTGGAATACTAAGTCTTTCAGATATGCTTTATGTGATTAGAAAAAAAGAACGTCCAGTAGCTTTGACACACATGTAGATAAAGCTGTAAGTCTACATAAGAACTGTAAACCAGAATTCTTCTGAGGGTTTTGCCTTCTGAGTCATTTCAGTTCAGAGGAATGAAGAGGATGATAGAGAGTACTGACAAAGCCATTTGTGTAAAGAGACAGTTAACACATGTAATGGGTGGTGGTGGTGGTAGCAGCATGTCTATGTATTTTTGTGAGCCAGAATGAACTTCTAAATATTGTGCTTAAAGGGTATATATAAACTAAGGAGTTTTTTTGTTTGGACTAAGTAGTTTAGATAAATTATGCAACCGCAATGAATACAATACAGGGAAAACATTGTGGGACATTTTTATTTTTTGTTTTTGTTGTTGCATTGGGGTTTTTTTGTTGTTGTTGTTAAATGGACCTTTTCTTACCACTATTTAGCTTTGGTGTGTTTAGTATGACTCTTTTATTCAAAGGTGGCAACTATGGAGGTGGTCCTGGCTATGGCAGCAGAGGAGGTTATGGTGGTGGTGGAGGACCAGGATATGGAAACCCAGGTGGTGGATATGGAGGTGGAGGAGGAGGATATGATGGCTACAATGAAGGAGGAAATTTTGGTGGTGGTAAGATGCCAGCTTTAATTAGATACCTAGTTTTTTTAGGCAGGTCTGAATTGTACAATGCCTGAAGTATGATACTGCATAAAATGAGTTGTGCAATTAGGTCTTAATGCAGAATGCTGTGTTACATAAGGAAAGTTCTTTTCCCTCTGGGTCAGCTTTGATACACTCTACAACACTGTTTTGCCTGGAACTTACTTTTTAAAAAGCAGCAGCTATAAATCTGTGTGTGGAGGTAGAGTAGGAGAATTTTTAAACTTCTGACCGTTTGACGTATGCTGTTGCTACCAGATACCAGTTCACATCATGTAGATCACATCCTTCTTGGTGAGGAGTGTGCATCTAAGTTTCTATAAGCTTTTTTATCGTTCGCCTGTGAAATGAGCTACTCAAGTTACTTTTATAAAAGCAGTTCTTTTGCCAGTTACACATTCTAATTAGACTAACTGGAAATCACATAATTATAATACTCTTTTACAGCCTTAACTAGCGTAAACCCTTGATGAGTGCATTTAAAATCTATGTTAATATCTAACCAAAATACATCTAGCTACGTCTTGTTGTATGATCAGTTTAGCCGTGTTTTACGTGGTCAGTATTAATTTTCCTGCAGGGATTTCTGAACAATAAGGTTAACTTTTAAATCTGGGGTGACTTCTATGGAGGTCTTTAATGATAGACAGGATGTTTCTGGTAAGGGTATCCCACAAATACAAAACCAGCTTAGGTTCTTTACTAGAATTGTTGGAGAAGGAGCAGTAAGAACTTGGAAGGACTAATGCAAGTTTGGGGAGTTAAGCTGCAAAATCTGCTGCATACTTTATTATACCCTCTGATGTGTACGTGCAGCATGCTCGTTCCAGTTCTATCACTTTTTAGAGAAAAAAAAAATGGTACGTAGTTTACATTGTTGTAATACATGCAAAGCATTGGGCAGCGGAAGAATGGTGGTGAAACTCGTGTTCTTCTGAGTTTGGGGGCCTTAAATTTGGTCTGTTGTGTTAACTTCAAATTGCCTACTCAAAACTGTGTCAGTTTTCTAGTACAGCACGATGTTTTTCCACTTCAGTGGAATACCAGTTTCTGATCTTCAAAATGCTAAGGGTCTTCTGTCATTTGTACATTGTGAGTAGAGGTAGCATGCAAAGTGCTTGCAATTCTACTTTAAATTGTTTTAAACAATTACAATTTGCATTTATATTGGATGTCATAATTAGGCAAGCTTCCTGTCCTAAGCGTTGAACAAAAGTGGCTTTATAAATCTGCATTTGTTTCAGGTAATTATGGTGGAAGTGGAAACTATAATGATTTTGGCAATTACAGTGGACAACAGCAGTCTAACTATGGTCCCATGAAAGGTGGTGGCAGCTTTGGTGGCAGAAGTTCAGGCAGTCCCTATGGTGGTAAATATGATTTTGTACAGAAATTTTTTTTTTTTTTTGTTTAAAATTTCTTGTTAATTTTGTATTTCAATGTACACCCTGTTTTTTGTAGGTGGTTATGGATCTGGAAGTGGAAGTGGGGGCTATGGTGGTAGAAGATTCTAAAAATGCTACCAGAAAAAGGGTAGGTGTAATGCATATTTATAATGATGATTAATAATGTACAACTGTTCACTGAGAGTAATAATTTTCTTATCCTGTATTCAACAGGCTACAGTTCTTAGCAGGAGAGAGAGCGAGGAGTTGTCAGGAAAGCTGCAGGTTACTTTGAGACAGTCGTCCCAAATGCATTAGAGGAACTGTAAAATCTGCCACAGAAGGAGCGATGATCCATAGTCAGAAAAGTTACCGCAGCTTAAACAGGAAACCCTTCTTGTTCAGGACTGTCATAGCCACAGTTTGCAAAAAGTGCAGCTATTGATTAATGCAATGTAGTGTCGATTAGATGTACATTCCTGAGGTCTTTATCTGTTGTAGCTTTGTCTTTTCTTTTTTCTTTTTATTTTCCCATTACATCAGGTATATTGCCCTGTAAATTGTGGTAGTGGTACCAGGAATAAACAAATTAAGGAATTTTTAACTTTTCAATATTTGTGTAGTTCAGTTTTTCCACATTTAGTACAGAGAACTCTATAACAGAAATAAAATGTAGTTGAGGGTGTTTCCTTGTTAGTTAATAGAGAGGATTAATGCATTTCTCAATTACTATTTTGTATTAATTTAAAGTTAACAATAGAAACACCTATTGATTTGCAGTCTTAAGGGGTCTAGTCTCAGTGTATATATGTAACTGTCATTGACATGAGTTACATAGGCATACAGAGGGAAAACATCTGTATGTTGCATTATAGTTTGTTTAGATGTATAACTAGGATTGAGTTACTCAAATTAGTGTTTGTGAATTATAGAACTAAGCTTTACCTTAATGAAAATTTCAAATTACTTTTTGGTTTGTGCATATTTTTTTAATTTGTAGTTCTGTATTAGTACTAGCGCTTCAAGAAAATAAGGCATGATAAATATTTTAACAAGACCAACTTTAGACCCATTAAAGCTGTGTCCCGTCTCATTTGAGATGTATAAGGGATAACTGCAGTTGCTTAAGTCTTGGGTGAAGAGAAAAAGAAACTTGCTTTTTACCTTTATATTTACTGTAATTCCCGAGAAGTTAAGGTGGGGGGAATCAAGTGCCTGTTTCCTTGGGATATACAATGATTCTGTTTCAATAAAACTATACTTTGGGGAGGGTGGCTTGGGATTTTCATCCCCTTCCTTTGTCCCCATTTCCCTCCCCCTCGCACCAGACTGCACTGTTTTGATTGAATGAGGCGTCATAGTGAGAGTAATAGGTATGTTCCTCCATAACTTAATGGCTATATACTTTCTTGCATGCACCCTAGGCAATTTTCTGGACACATTCTTCTGACTGGGAGCCAAGGGTAGCGCAGGTGTAATCACTGACAGTCCCAGGTAATGCGTTCCAAAAGCCCGTTCACGAGGGGCTCTAAGTAGTCTAGTTCTCAAGCTTTTCCCCTTGCGAACGTCTACGCCCAGCTAAGAGCTCGAAGATAAAGCAAAACACCATCTAGTTGGATTTTACTGACTAGAAACACTTCCCACGATGTAGAATGGTACAGTCTCGAGTGTCCACAGCTAGAACGATAGTGTGTTGCAATTTGGTTTGATGCACTGGAGTAGCAAATCTTATCAGCACATACGGCTAGAAATGGTACTCAATTCTCACTTCTGACCCCCAAATCAAGGCGCTACAGTCTGTCCTTTTCTCAGCTGATGCGAATTCTCTCTCGACTATTGCCAGGACAGTGCTTTCTGTCAATTCAGACTCAGAAGAGTAGGGACCCAGTCAATAGAAGAAATACTCAGACACTTGGCAATATGGTATTGGAATTATTCACACCTGTTTCGCTTCTGGGTCAATGTGCAGTATAAGGTAAATGCGATTCCAGTGTAGGAATGAACCTGCAAAGATGTATGAAATGGCTCAAGGCATAATCAGTCATATTAATAATGAATTATAATTTTAAGAAGTAGTAGAAAAATGAGTGTGTTGTTTGAAAAAAAAATTAAACAATGTTATTTAAACACTGTTATTGGAGTGTATTTAGACTGCAGTACACTAAAACAAGGATCCGGTGTCAAGATGGTAGCCTCCAAACTGGATATCAAAGTCTGCTTATTCTTTTCTGTGGAGTTTTAAAATATCTCTAAAGCAAGAATTGGTGATTTAGTGAACGCTTCTGTTGTTGTACATATTAATTTGGGCTTGGGGCGGGGGGGAGGCTGTATTTCAATAAAGGCATTTTTTAAACAACCCATTTGGAGTTTGAAAACATTGCAAACTAAACCACAACTCACTAGGGAGTGAGCCACCTAACTACCGACTTGCTTTGTACGTTACTACGCCTAGAAGATGTGTAGAGTTGTACCCGGGGCCTGCATCTGATTGCAGGGACAACTGGAGGATGGGGTTGATGTCCCTTCTGACAATTGATCTGGTATTTCTAAATTTTTTTAGAATGTATTGACAGTGTTCTTTTTAACAGGGCCTCTTGTAGCTGTACTGTGACAACAATGTTAACTTTGAAAAATAGTGTCATAATAAACTTTATGAACAAGATCTGTATGCAACCTTTTAAGAGATGGATGTAAGTGATGGCTTTGTAGGTGGGTGGGGTAGCTTAGCTGTTGTTTGTGATGTGGGAAAGTGTAAGGACAGTGATTAACCAGCTTTAAAGAACCTAGGATGTACTTCTTTGATCCATACTTTGCTAAGGAGACTCATAAGACAGGACTTCAGCAGCCTATTGAGTATGGAGAAGTCAGCATAATTAAAGAATGACAAGGCAGCAGGAGCAACAGCTTCAACTTCCAGAAAAGTGAAGGCATAAGATACTGTGCTGATAGTGAGCAGCTTTCCAAAGGCTAGTTAAATCCGCTTATCACAGCTGAAATATCGGAAGAAAGTCTAGCAAGAGTTCTTCACCTTTTGGAACCTCCTTGAGTGATAGCTACTTGAGTTGACTCAAAATCAATAGGTCTAGCGTTTAGACCTGAAAGGAAGGGCAATGAGCATAGGTAAGGTTTGCCTTTAAAATTTTTCATGAATTAAAAAGAGTAGTGGGAGGTTTTTAAACAAGGTAAGAGTAATTTCTTTAATTTTCAGGTTGAATGAGAAGCTGCTGCTTGACAAAATGGGGAATGTCTTGCACATCCTCTTCAATTGAAGGTTTCTGACTGGGTAAGATTTGTAGCGTATAGTAAAACACTTGTTTAACGCTTATTTCCTTCTAGGCTTTCCTTTGCCAGCCTTTAATATCAAGGAAAGCCTTAAGTACTAAGGAGCAAGTATTCCAGCATACGCCATCCAGTGTTTCCTGCCCTGGATGAGGGTTGCTTGCTGGCATAATTGCTGTTCGAGAATCTTCTGATCCTGGCAGGTACAAAATTGCTGCGTGTCTGAGATCAACAAGACAGAAATGATAAATGTTTTGACATGTGTGCTCGAGTTCCTGTGGGGAATGTACTTGGGGTGGGGGGGGGCGGTAGGGGGCTGAGAAATTGTTCCTTGCCTTGTAATAGAAAGAGTCGCCTTACAGAAACCCGGGAAGGCGAAGACACTGAAGCGGGTCGTCACGGTTCTCAGTTGCGTGGGGTAGACTGCTGCTGCGCTCGTTCTGTAAAGGCACTTGGCACTGGTTAGAGCAGTGGTCCCCCCCCAGTGCATTAATCTCGGCTTTCCGGGCGGGTTTGTATTTATCTGTCCAGGTCAGAGAGTTCCCTTCCAGGTCCTGGTCCTTTCAGGCAGGGTGGGTTAGCGGAGGCCACTACCGTCACGTGATGCCCAGCTTTGAAAGCACAACCGCATTTCTACAGATGGATGGCAACAAAAGAGCTTTCCATGGGATCTGCTTTCGTGCACGTTGGTTCTTAACTCTTGGAACGTGTATTTCCTTTTCCGCATCTTCGATTGTTACAGGCCTGGGATATTTTTAACTCCTTTTACATAGTAGTCTAGTACCTATTTAAACTCAGCCATACATTTCTGAGTCCGCATTATTTTTGTGAAGCCAGTTTCTATTTTAGTGTTGGTTATGCTTCAGTTACTCAGAAAAATAAGGTCAAACGGAACCTATGCATTTCAGCTTAACCCAGGGCTTAGGCATGTTCACAGACTGGTTCAAGTATTTAAACTTGTTACCTGCTGTCTGTAAACATCCAGAAAGCAAGCTCTTGATGTTGTAATGTACAGTTAAAAGTAATTTACAATGGCAATGTTGAGATTTTCATATAATCAGGAGCTACTTAATGGAAATCTCACACTGACGGTATATATTTTTTAAAAAGGCTGACAACCGTTTTTGGTTAGCCACGGTGGAGCCGAAATTTCAAACTGCTGCAGTACGGTCACAGTCCGTCCTTGCTGTAGTACGCTAGGCAGCTTGTTGCTGAGGTGGCGAGCTCGCCTGTGGGCACCTGGAGGTGGAAACCCTTTGCTTTTCCTCCGCAAGCAGAGTTGCTCCTGTGAGCTCGCCTCGGCTTCTCTGTGTCGCAACAGGACCATTGCTCAGTTGAGGGCAAATGCTTTTGTACTTGGCGGCAGGGGGAACAATTTTTTAACAGTAAAATCTTGAAAATGTTTTAACAAAAGTAAGCTGTAACAAAAACTCTTTCTAGTTTGCATCCCGTTACTAGGCCTATGTATAGAGCAAAGCTCTGCCTTTCCTTAATGTCAGAGGACTCTACATCACTGCAGACTTGCTCTGTGCTCTGCAGGGATCGTTTTGCACCACGTATACAACTAGATATTCACTGTTAGAATTATTTTCACACTTGCATTTCCAACGCTCTTGTCAGACTAATTTGCTTAATTTCAGTTATTCATACCCCAATTTGTTCAGAAATAAACCTTGTCAAAGATAAACATGTCCTTAAGGAGTACTTGGTCAGGTCTATCTTTGTCCAAGAGGCACTTCCAAGAGTTAAGAATATTCTTTCCTGGCGAGGGTTTTCTATAGTGGCTGCTATTGAAAGCAGCAGCCGTAAATGGAGACGGGAGGTGTAAAGTTAACGAAGCATTGGTCCCTAAGCTGCCGTTCTACAGAAGTTTATTTGATGCCTAAACCTGTGTGTTGATCTAAAAGCAAATGGTACTTCCAGGTAGTAAAAATGGGTTTCCCCAAAAGGGGCCCAGGTCGATGGAGATGTGATAAAGGTGTTTTGTTCTTATACAACACTGAAATGAAACACAGCATCTTAACTGTGCTATGCTTTAAATATTTAAGGCGGGAAGGGGAACGCTCCTAGTCTTTCAAGCGTTGATTGTGTGATGTACTGACTTGCTGTCTTCGGTTCCTGTGTTTAAGACGTTAACGTGTTTTCATATACTGTCTCCGCTGCGGTAGAATATTCACTGGCTTATTGCGCTGTGGTCTCTGACGAGTGTTTGTATCTTAAATTGTGGGGAGCATGAAAGATCTTGAGTATCGCTACAATTCAGCTATCTGATGGATGATTCTTTTTCTGCTGTGGGTGCTACAGGTTGACATCTCTATCTAAGATTAGCTTTTTCCTGAACTAAAGTAATCCAAGTATCTCCGTAGAAGAAAAATGGCCTTCATGTAGAAGATAATATCGCAAGATTGGAAACAGAATAATATGTTGTAATAACTGGCAAAGACTTCAAGAGCAATGGTGCTAGTGTGCTGAGATCTTAGAACTTGTGGTTAAACAAGTTTAAAAATAGCATGGAAATGAAAAATTCCAGTATAGTCCATAATGGATTGAAATGTGTTAAAATATTTCAATTTTGTATCAGAATAAAGTGTATATTGTCAAATGACTTACAATCTCAATATGCGTGGCCATCACCTTTTTTCAGCGCTGTGAGGAACACAAAGCAGTCTTAAGTTATTGCAACACGTTGTGAGTTACAAGATCGTCTTTCTAGCTCGGGACTGCAAGGCAGAAAACCTTGGTTGAGCCCGGCTCCTCAGCTTCGCTTCTAATAGTTTTCAAACTGAACGTGTTGATCAAGAAACGCACGATCTCCAGGGGGAGACTTGTCGGTGTCTGAGGTCAGCGTTGCCATGCGTTAGACCGGGCAATGTCACTCTCAGGTTTGGGAACGTGCTCTGTACGGCAGTAACAATAAAACGAAGGATGTAGTTTGCAACCTGATGTTTTCACATACACCAAAACAATCTAACGTGGCGTATTTTTTCCTTAATGATGTTGGGTGTTTCGACGGAAGTACAACGTTCACTGTGCTCATGATATGAAAAATACTGGTTTAAACTGAAGGCAAGTTGTTGTGGTCCCTGTTACTTCAGACTGATGCTTTGCCTGGTGGAATTCAAACAAGGCTTCCGCATTAACTGCAGGTTTTTTGTTGTTGCTGCTCTTGGTAATGGAATGAGTGTCCCTGCGTTGGGTTTTAGACACGTGGGTGGCACAAATAGCGTGGCCCCTGCAAAGGCCGTAAGGGTGCCGTTTGCCTTTGGCTTTTGCGTTAGTGCTAAAATAAGGAACAAATTGAAGGGGTTTACTGAGGTCTCTATTTTATAGCCAATTTGTAATTAAAGTATTTATATTACAGCTAGAGAGAGCATTTTCTCTCCAAGTCAGACATTTGATAGCCTAGTTAGTGGCGGGGGGGACCCAGGAGCTCTTCTTCAGGTTCTCCATGCTTTGCCATCAGACCTGCCTGGGCATTAGAGCTACCGTGTATCAGTGTTG
The DNA here is from genome assembly GCF_047370975.1 of Nipponia nippon. Classification (NCBI taxonomy): domain Eukaryota; kingdom Metazoa; phylum Chordata; class Aves; order Pelecaniformes; family Threskiornithidae; genus Nipponia; species Nipponia nippon. The sequence continues at coordinate 75,280,514 of NW_028262369.1, read as the reverse complement.
AAAGACTGTCGGGGGCCGTAGCTCGGCGCGCTTCCTCCTTAGTGCTCGTGCTCTACAATTGCCATCCTTAAATATGGGTTAGATCCTCTGGCTTTACGTGGCAGCAGTGTCATGCTCCCCTAGCGTGCACCCAGGCTTGGCGAGCGGTAGGGGCGTTTTCCTTCCTAGGCAGCGCTGCTGGCAAAGTCAATGGAGGCACATATGAACAACAGCAGCAAGAAAAACACCCCTCCCTGCTGCAATATCTTTGATTTAGTTTAGCTGGTGCTTGGCTGCCCTATCTAGAGCAAATAAACCTGCTTTGTCCACCAAATCCAGCCTCTAGGTTTTCTATTGACCGTTTGCTCCGAAAGGAGGAGCGCGCTGGCATTGGAGCGTGTCAAGCGCGGCGCCACGGGACGGACTGACAGGTTGCTACCAAGAAAGGTCGGTATAAACAAGGTAAGCAGCCTCCAAGTGCAAGCTGGGTCACCTGGATTTACATTTCCCAATGTCTTCTGCAAAAACACAAATGTCACTACTTGATGTAACGGGCAGAGCTCCTGGCACTTCCAGGGGTGTTGGAGATCTGAGGCTACAGTTTTTTCCGTGATTTCGCTGATCTGCTGCCTCAGGTACAGGTGTTTTGTGGGGCAGGACCTCACAGCAGGTAACACGGTAGGAGAGGTTGTGTCCGAAACGGTTACGTTTCTCTTAAGGTGGGCCAGGCTTTCTTCTGGCGCTTGGCCGTGACCCCTGCCTTTTCAAGGGGATATAGTTAATAGGATCACGGCTCCTGGCATTATGCTGCCCTGGAGCAAAACCGCCTTCTTGGGGAAGCTAAGGTGGCTACGGCTCTGCTTTCCCACCCCTGCTCTTTGGTCTGGTTAGCTCAGGTGGGACTGCAGACGGACAGAGACGGGGGGAGAGAGTTTGCACCAGGTACCGGAGAGGCCTCTGCCATTCAGAACCGGTAAATGAGTTAACAGGAAGATGAATGACGAGGTGGCAAAGATGGGAAATAAAAAATTATTTGGGGTAATAACAACGAAAGCTGATTGTGAAGAGTCACACTGATAGTACTGTAACCAGCTGGACAATAAAATAGCATCTGAAATTCTGTGCATACGGGGAAAACCAAAACCAGTACCTACATAATCATGGGCTCCAAGCTAGTTAACGCCATTCAGGTGAGAGGGCTTGGAGCCCCCGGAGAGCTGTAGGACAGCAGCAAACAGCAGAGAACAGCCAAAACCTGGAGACCACAGCATCCTGCATAGAACGACCGCTTTCTGTAGTTCCCCTTTGCGCCTTTTTTTTTTTTTTTTGAGGATGCTCAGAGGGTCCATAAAAAGTGATAGAGTCTGGAACTGGGATTAGGATAATCTAAAATTGTTCCTTTGGCTTTCATGGCCGGCCATGAGAGGAGATGCTTTCTGCCAGATATGCAACTCCAGCACAGTTAAAAAGTTTCGGAAATAAAAATCTCAAGACCGAATTCACCAACAACCGCATCATTCTATTTAGCATTACTCTAACTTTGTGAATAGTGAGCTAAGAGAAGGCTGCTTTCCTAATCTGATGTCCCTCTTTAAACCCTTTTCCCTGCAGCATTATTAAACAATCTTTGTGGGTCCTACTCTACCCTTTTTCAGTATCTCCAGTTCCTTCTTTTAAAAAAAACGTACCATAAGGTCTGGCAAAACAACTTGGTGTTTACTGTACTAAATGAAGTTATATTATATTGTAATAGACCAAATATTCCTAGAATGATATAGAGCATCAGTGGCAGAAAAAACATTTCCGATTAAACGTGCCTTTTAAAGGTTCATAGGGAAGATAAAAGAAGATGATACGGTTTTTAATGTTCAGATCAATAGGTGTATTTCAAATTACAAATTATGCATTTTCTGTATTCAAACAGTCCACAATGATCAAGTACAATAAGTCCATTTGAAGAGTAAACAAACCAACGCTATTTATTTGCCCAATTTTTATTCTCTTATAAATCATAACTTAAACTCCACAATGCTTTTCGGCTAATTGAGCACAGCTCCAAGCAGCGCCGTTGGCTGGCAGTTAGCACGCCTTCTGCCACAAGCGCCGCAGCAACAGCAGCGACAACCGATGCTCGCTGCGACGAGACAGGCGGTGCATTTCTAGCACAATAACTCAAAAGCGTACAGAGTTTTTAGTTGGAAAAATGCGTAATGCTGACAATGTCTTAACTAACATATTTTAAATGCCTTTGGAGGAAAGATCTCATCGTGAATTTAAGTAGTGTTCAAAGAGCAAAACAAAAATTATGTAAACTTAGCATAGACTTGAAACTTCACTGTGTTATACAGTCCTTCCAAACGGCTGTTAAAATTACGCTGAACAAAGCGTTGGTAATGCTGACAATGCTGTGTGATACATCTCTGGTTATGTAGCGTATTTGTTCCATGAAGCCTTAGCCGGGGAAAGCTAGTGAGGATTTCCCTTCTTTAGGGAAACAAATGTGGATGAAGTAGAGTTAAAACAAAAGTTTAATGAACTGATAAATCAAATCAAACACTAGGTATCAACTTTTATACTAAATTAAAACAATATATTAAACATAAAGCAAGTATAAATGTGTAAGAAAAATGGGAAACAAACGCTATTGCATATTTATAAAAAAGTATCAGAAGCCATACTGTTTGTCTTGCAAGAAATTATATTTAGAAGGCTAAAATCATTTATATATATATATATCTCAAATCCATTAATATAACAAGAGATAGGAACAGTATATAAATATGGTATCTTTATATTTACATGTATATGGAAACTAGTCAAAGTGGTGCTCTAAGAAGGAAACATCTGATATAAAAGTGAGATTACAAATTTTGCATATGCCCACCTGCATTACACTATTAAACTTGCATCTTCCATAAACTAATTATTAACTTTAAAATTATCATTGCATAGAATTGCTTGAAAAATATTACCTAATTCTGCATTTCACCCCACAGTAAAAACTATCAGGATAATGATACAAAAATAATAACTCGGAGAACAGTAGCCAGCTGTGCTGCCCTTCAAAGTTTAGTCTCTGACTTCTTGCTTTTGGGAACAAGAAAGACATTGCCATCTCTAGTTTGCTGCAGTGAATATTCACTAGGAGAGTAAGACTTTCCATCTTCATCACGTAGCATGCTGAAGACCTCAAGGTATAAGGTGGTTAGTTGCTTTTTCATCTGACGAAGGCTTTTGTCATGCTCGCCTTTTTCCTTAAGCAATTTCTCTTTCTCATCTTTTAGGTTACTCAAGTCTTGCTCCAGTTCCACTATATTTTCCAGTTTTCTTTTACGGCAATTTTGAGCAGCCACTTTGTTCTTGCCTCTCCTGCGTATATCTCGAATAAGCGCAAGCTGGGCTTCACTGAACTGCTCCTTAGACATCATTTCGTTGAAGTCATCAACGGGCAGATTGATGATTTTTTCAACAGGAAAAGGGATCTGCAGAGCTTTTGCTCTTTGCTCATCTCTCGTGAGATGAGCTTCAAGGCAGCCGGAAGGTTTATCTTTTGTGAACAGAGCTTTGGGGTGGCCTGGACCGGCAGGGGGTTCTTTCTTTGGCGTGTTTGTACACTGCAAACTGGGTGTTTGAGTGCTTGGCCCCACAGAAGAAAACACTTGATCCTGGAACTGCAAAGAGTACACGCTAGCGTTGCTCTGCGGCACACTTCCAGGAGCACTATCCATGTCGTCCATTTCAGAATCGCTACAACCAAAAGTCTTATCTCCATAGGCAGATGATTCAACAGAGTGTTCGGGCGATGCTACGCTAGAACTTGCGTTCAGTGAAATACCGGAGTCAGAATCATTACATTCTGGTATGGGTCCTGAGTGGTTGCCATTAAAAGCTTTACACAGTGAGAAATCAGAAAGATCGATAGGTTCACTTAGAATTTCCGCAAGTGATTGACTGATAGTGTTTGTCGTTGCTGTGTCACCGTTTGCCTTTGTGTCAATAAAGGTGGTGTAGAAATCCTCACAGAAATCAGAGTTTGAAGGGGATGTGTCATTTAAAGAGTTCACACTCAGCTGGCTGGTGTCTTCTGGCGGCAAAATGCCGGAAAAGGGGCCCTCAATACTATCCAGGAAATCTGGACTGCAGTTAACATCTTTCCTCATGATGGGTAATGAGCTGTAGTAATTGTAGCTGTTGTGCATCTCTGTTGGCTTGGTTTCAGGGCTTGTGATTGTGCTCACCTCAGCCAGGTTATCATTTTCAATGTTAAGACACTACATGGGAAATGCAAGAGAGAAGTTGAGCAACACATCTCCAACTGATAAAACCTTTTCCTATAACCCACAAACACTGAATAGTTTAGCAATCAACACACACATAAAATAGGTATTACAACACTGCTGTAACCTAGATGACTACAACACACTTTTACTACGGAGAGGAAACCTAGGAAGAAGACTTGATACCTAAGCAAGACTACGAAGCAACTTGTTCTGGACAAAGGTATCTAGATTAAGAGAGCAGAGCCTCTCGAACTCATAGCAAGACGCCGAAGAGACCCATTCCAACGCTATACGGAAGCTGCACGAAGCCCTCCTGTTCTGGTAAATTGCTAGTGGGGATCCTGGGGCTGCCAGCTCTGAGCTTCTCACAAGCAGCACTGCTAGGAATGGCATGAGTACAGTAAACGTAAAATTACTGAATGAGACTTAATGAGCATTACTAGCAAACAATTACTTTTAGCACTCTTAATTTCATGTTATGTGATAGATTTCTCTTCCTCAAAAAACAAGATTCTTTTAGGATTTATTGAACGAAGCAGCTGTTCAGTGCAGAGAAATGTAATTCTTGGTGAAGCAAAAAGAGTACTAACACGAAGCCTTGCAAACATTAACTCACCCCACGTACTTTTAGTTAAGCTGGCTAACGTCAGTGTGAGCGTCGAGGACTATTACACTGATGGGCTTTCATTGGCTACAAGACCAATGTTCTTTCCAACGGGGTGGCAGCTTCTTAACTGAAGCTGAAATAAGTGTGCCTGCTGTCCCCAAAGAATTAGGTAATTACCAAAACGATTCTGTTTCTCTTAAGAAGGGACCACACACTGATTATTTAACAAGAGATCGTTCGAGGCTTAAGCTAAGGTTTTAAATACAAAAGCTCTTCTTTTTCTTTTCTTCAAACATAATTCATTAAGGGCGATGCCCTCAATTTAATTATCTCACTTCTTTCAGAAGATTATTCAATTACTATTCAGAATTACTGCACTAGATAATTGTGGTTCGGTTTCTTAGTGTATTTTCAGCATCACTGCTGCCCCTTCACAGCCAATTGCCCTTGTTACTTATGTGGGGCTTTTAAGCCTACCACAGCAGTAAAGATTAGGAAACTAGGAAAATTTTGAAAAATATAAAAAGACAAAGGGAAAATGTAGAGTGGCAGCAAAAACACCGTTCCCGCAAACATTTTTTTTTTTTAAATATGATTCGGGTTTACAGGCATTCCACTGAGCATCCATGTCTTGTGTTAACAGCATAAAGTAGAGCAATATCATGCTGAAGCATGATGATGTTCTACAGTAACATATTTGAAAATAAAATTTACTCGATTTTATAATCAAATTTAAGGAAAATATAAATAGAAACATAAGGATAGAAGAAAAAAAAAACCTAGATGTCCTATGTAATGCACAATTTAGAAATATAGCAAAGTGATTTTTTTGTTCCTTTGAAAGATTCGGTTCATGTACATTACATAATTAGTTCTTACTGAATATATATAAACAGTAGTTATATAACTATATCTGACTCCTCTATGTATCTAAATATATGTTCTATTATCATCTGTACAAAACCTTTTCCTTAGATAAAAGTTGAATGCAAAAGTAACCATAAATGATTCACACAATCAGACACTGCAAAAAACCCATTTACAATAATGCTTGTGGAAACAATTCCTGTCGCAGATCCATAATTCAGAAGTGTCCATTTTAAGCAGCTGAAATTTCAACTATGATCATGTTGTAACAAGTTGCATACAGAGGCAAACAAGGATTTGCTAAACACGGGGAGGTTCCGATTGGGAAGTCAGACTGAGTTTCATTAAGGCCTTCTGATAAAAAACTAATTTCATTCCTCCTCCATGTTTTTCAATATATTATTTTTAAAAAATTAAAGCTGATATTGAGTTATAGACACCCGGCAGTTGTAGAATCCAGTATGATAGTAATAATCACCATCTGTTAAGATGGTATTGTACTGCATTCTCCAAAATACCATACTCTTCCAAAATACGCTATTTTTTTCAGGTGCTTATCATACTAAACCTTTACCTGTAACTCTGGAAGGGACAGTAATTCTTCCCAAACTTGCTCTATGTTCTGCATATTCTCTGCATCAGTAAGTTGAACTAGAACAGGTGATTCAGGTGGCTGAGTTTGATCAGAGGAAATGAAGACTGAGTTGCTATTGATCTGAGCAGGAACCAGTGACTGAAATGCAGCTGAAGAAGCCTGGAGTGTTAAAAAAAAAAAAGAAAAAAAATTTAAAAACCCAAACAAAACAATAACAAAAAACCCCACCCACATAAAAACACCCCACTCAAAAAAACCAACTTTGAATTTTCCAAAGCAAAAATCTGTTTTTTGGTGTTCTACCATTTCTGCAGAACAGACAGACAGGTATTTCTTAACAAAAGCATTTTTTGTAAACAATGGGATAATACAGAAATATTCCCATGAAAGGTATTTTCATATTAAAAAAAGAACCTAGAAACTGGCTGGCGAAGGGCTTATCCTTACACATCAAATAGTCTGGGTCAGCACATGGAAATAAAGCGACTCAAACGCACTAACTCCAGAGAGCTACACTAAGCTCACTGTAACAAACTGACCAAGTCCACTCCCGTTATTTGCAGGAAGTGGAATGGTCGCCATCAGCTGGCGTTATACACTGAATCCTGGCCATTCCACACAAGAGTACCATTCCACTCCCTCCAGACACAGCCCTAGTTCAAGCCTACTACACTGCTTTACTCCACTTGGAGTCAACTTGAGGACAAAACTCAAATGATATCGCAAATTAACATTATGCTGAAGACTAATCTTAGTAAGAGAAGACATGAAACCGATCCCCTAGAAGAGCACCTGTGAAACCGCTGTATTGAGCATTTTTACCTCATTGTCGTCTATAAACGGGAATGCTTCTGCCAAGAGCTGCATGCAGTCATCAAAGGACAAGGCCTCTGCTTCTGGTTTTGAAGTCTGTGGGGTCTAAATAGGAAAGTTATGAAAAAATGTTACTGCAGCTTTGAATAACTGAAGAATCTTCCATTACAGCAACGAATGCAAATTCATTTTAGGTAACCACTAACATGATGTCTTCCTGTGAATGGAAAAAGGTTTAAACACATATATTAGAGTTTACCTGTGAGAAACCGATTGGTGGCCCAGTATTTTCTGACTGAATGCGCTGAGCTGGCTGAACAGGAACAAATTCACCTGTCTCTTCATCTAACTCCAGCTGAGCCAGCAAGGCTTTCTCCTGCTCTTTCTGGAGCTGCTCTTGTCTTTCCTTTTCAAGTTTCTTCTGTTTCTCGAGTTCATACTCCTTCTGTCGTTGACTAAAATCAAAAACTTCACGCCTTGCCCCAAGGTCTATATCTTGCCTCCAAAGGATGTCAATCAAGTTCATGTCCTGTAATAGAAATGCTTTTTTTAAGCAAGCGTACTCCCCAGCAAAACTGGTTTAGAACAATAGCAAAACTTTTAATTTCTTTATTAAACAGGTAGACTCATGTAACTGAGGCTTATTCTCTTAAGCCTACAAAATTATCTAAATAAAATATGGTTCTACACGACCTTTCTGAAGTGTGTGAACTGATGGTTTGGTTGCTGTGGCCTGCACACAGGCTCATAGAAACGAAGAATTTGTTGCAACTGGTAAGGTAATACATGAACTAGCCAGAGGATAAATAAATTCTTCTTTCCTAAGTTAGCTCATAGAAAACATGAAGCTATAGAATGAATTATTAAGTAATTTTTAGGAGAAAAGAACAGAAATTGAAAAGTTTGCCCACGTAAGTTTTTTTCAGATGAGCTTACAAAGCTGTAAAAGCTGACTAAAAACATGACGGGGGCTGTCTGAAGTAACTATAATAGCCATACTGCAAAATGTATTTTAAAATGTTTATGTTCCATCCTGGTCTTAAGTATTAATCTTAAAGATCAGCAGAACAGGGCTTCAGAGTTGGAGGATAACCTGGTTTCAAAGTCACCAAGTGACACTACATCACTGTAGCACTAAACGCAATTATTAAAACTATTACTAAAAAAATGTAATTTAAGGCTTAGTCTAAGTTGATGTTCTAAGTGCAGTTGGTTTGGAGCAGCTGAGTATAAACTAGAGGTCAACAGGTCTCAAATTTTGTTAATCTGGCTCATCACAGAGTCAATCGTTATCGGAGAGCTTACAATGGCCTAAATTTCTTGGAAATCATCCACCCCTTGCGTCTGTAGTGTTTCAGAAGACAAATTAAACTCTGCTATTTAGGGAAAAACCACCAGTTAATATTATTTGATTTGGCTATGATTTCTTTTAATTTATTGCATAAGGGTTTTTTTTGGGGGGGGAAGAGGTTAGTGGATTGTTTTAGTTTTTTACTGTTCAAATATTCAATATTTTTAAGGGCTGAAGTTCAGACTATTTTCTTCTGTGCAGAAAACCTAACACTCAAAACATCAATTTGTATGTCAGCTGATACAGAATTTTAATGCTTAGTAGCCACATTTGTCAGATGGGTAAATGCCAACAATTTCTAGCTGGTGCCTGGGAGTTTTGGTTTTTATGGCATGTTTCATTATTCTTAAAATTACACTTTAGCAGCAGCACACAAAAATAATGTTCCGTGTTGGGCATTCTCATCAGGCTAGCACACAGCAAATAATATACCAAACACTACATTTCATGTAAACAGAACTTCACGGATTCAGTTAGCAGTTCTACACCCAAGATACATTTATTTTGCCATCATATCAAATTAAAACATTCCCTTATCTCTAAAGACTATTTTCATATAGAGAAGCAAAGTAACCTGAAGGCCAAGTCACGTTAACATTCAAAATGATCACTTCTGTACAACAGCTATGGGAAAAAGCTTTAGGGGAAGTCCACATTTGAACAAACCAATTCAGTATTCTCATTTCTTTGTTAAAAATGCTATGCCATTAACACTCATATTTATACGTTGCATGAACTACTTCTACCAGTTACTAAAAAAAATTACTTTTCCCTAAAATCAGGCAATTACATAAAATATCTGTGTGTAACACAATGCAGGCATTCCCAAATCTAAGACATATTTAATATACCTTGCTGGGAGAGACCAAACTCAGCTTTAATGGCCAGCAATGAAGAAGCTGAAACAATTACAGTGGCTGCCCAAGACAATGTTTGGTCTCTCCAGATTGGCAGGGTAAAACGAACTAATTAAGTTCTGCAGTAATTGGAGATATTGCAATATGGTATAGCTTCATTAAGGGCCAGCAGTTTACCAGCTGCTCACTGTCTCCTTCTGCAGCAGATTCGAAACTGTTTCCTAGTTTCAGAGCATTTGCAATATGTTCTGGATAAAACTGCAGGATCTGGATTTTAGGGCTCACTTCTGAATTATTCATTTACAAGGCACCATCAAAAATGTGACTCAAAAGGGTTTTTTTGTGTGTATAATGCACGATGCTGTGCATTAACAGAGCTATTTTCCTCCCTGAGTTGCAACAGACTACAGCACAAAAATAGCAGAACTGGTGCTCAGTTTCAGTTTAAATCATGAAAAACAAAAGTGATCAAAAAAAAAAGAGGTACAGAAGGCATAACATGTTTTCCTGAAGAAAAAACATGTAGCCTTAGTCCAAAAACTTAAGGTACAGCTATTAAATCTTTCAGCCGTACTACTGGCTATATTCATTATCAAAAGTAGCAGCTTTGGGTGCCGACTTGTTTGTGGGATGAGAGATCTCCAAAGACATAAGCTGGCCAAAAAACATGCTGCGGCTGTACGCCACCTCTGCTGCTGTGTGTGCAGCAATCAATTCAGCAAGCAGGATTATTTTTTGAATGAATATGCTTGCATGGTTTTCAGGATTTCCAGGATCTTGGGCTGTTGTTTAAGAAATATGACAGCATTGATTGGCTCCTGCCACCATTTTTCAAGGGACCATATCAAGGGCATATTTCAAGGGCAAAGGGCTGAGCTTTGCTAAACAGTGTTGTGCTCTACCCTGGAGAGAGATGCTTGTCAGGAGCACCTTTTTTATTTTATTTAGTTGTTGTGTTTGTGGCACTTAAAACTAAAAGGGTGTGGGTTTTTTTAATTATCACCATATAACTGGAAAAGAGCCCTGCTATTTTCAATTTGAAAAGTTCTATGTAAATACAGCAGTATTAACCTTAACTTCGAATAACAAGTCAAGTAATTACTCTTCACATGAATGGGTTGCATGGAGGAAGTGTTCTTCTGTTCAATACGCTAATATGTAATATCATCAAACAGCACACTGATCTAAATATTAACCTGCCATTTATCACTTAGCTATAATTTCAACCAATGCTTTTAGTAATACTGCCCTTTTCAAGACAAAAAAAAAATTCTGGGCATTAGTCCAAAGCTCAGGTCAAAGTTAATGGAGTCAATATTGACCAGTGATTCACTAAGGAATGAATCACACCCCCCAGCATGAGGTGATGGCAAAGAACTAAAAAAAAAAATTTAAAAAAATTGCAGTCTAAAGCAAATATTTTGCAATTTTGTTCCTTCAGCCTCCCCACAGCCTTCCTCTTTAAATTATTTCTGCGCCTTGCTGAACACTATCACACACATACATAGAGGTATCCACAGACACAGGCAGGAACTCTATTTTAGGTTTACCACTGAAGTATTTTTCCCCTTCCACTATGAAAGCAACAACCAAAAAAGTAACTGTATTTGAAGCCTGGAGTGTTTAACTAAAGCTATTAAAAGGTATTTTACTTCTTGCCTGTGCATCAGGTACCCTCTAATTTTCAGATGCCTCAACACGATGTGCTGGTCTCAGAAAGATTCATTGGGAGGGACGAGCGAGCACGGATTCACATCCAAACTGGAGCACGTGCATGGAAAGTCCTGTGAAAGACTCATCTGACCCAGGGCTTGTTGCTGCCCTTCGGAACCACGCTAACCACTTCCCTTAATATCAGATGTATTTACTGTAAAGGCGCCAGCGGTCCCTCACATGACGGAGTCCACAAGTGCCCGTTTGTTCTTTCCTCCGTTGTGCAATTTCTTGAATTGCATCAGAGGAAACGACGGTTTTGGCAAAGCCAAGAGGCGGCGCGGGACGAGCCAGGCTCCCCTGCAGAGGAAGGACCTGCGCCCGGGAGGGATTGCAGCCACGATGCTTCCCCCTCGCCTAGAGTTCAGCTCTTTCCCACTGAACACCAACGCCTATTTTGAGGGGAAGTACATTACGGTATTTAATGTGTGCACTACCGTTGTCCAGCGTTTCTAACTTCTCGGAAAATAATGTGTTTTTAATATTTTTAATATTTTTCCCAAGCAGACAAACAGTGATTTGATTTTATTTATAATATTTTCTTCACAATTTTGTGGACAGAGAAAGAACTTCTTTCAACAGAGAAGGACACGCGTTGCTTTCCCATGATCCATGTAAGCAGGAGGTGCCTTGTACTCATGGTTTGATTTTTTTTGTTAATTTAGTGATATGCTCTTCCAACCACATTGATAGCTTAGTTTGGACATATAAAGGCACTTTTAATAAGATAAACATAAATGTTAAACAATTCACATTAAGCCACCATCTGGCCCCCAATGGAAATTTTCATGTTTTAGATTTACATATCAGCATTTGCCATCTGGGCAGAGTCTGTTATACATTTTATGAGAAAATCTCTGACTACATTGTAAAGTTTGACAATTAACTCTTATTGCTCCTAAGCAAACATGTTTGCAGTAGGGTAAACAATGGCAAGAAACCCTGTTTTCATGTTATTTTCATAGGCTGACTTTCATGCTTTAAACAAAATGCTAATCTTTCATTTCATCCCTGTTTGGTTTACCTGACTGGTTTTGTTCGGACTATAAACCATTTACAGGTAGCACTGGTGAAGTGGAAACATCCAGTGGCCCAAGTGTCACCAGAGAAACAATCTCAGAAAGTGCTCTCGGACAGCACTTTCAACCCATTATTAGCTATCCCCTTAATACAGAGCACATCTGCGGGTTTTGCACATTTACTTCTTAAAGTCATGCCTTTTGCAACATAAATTGAGAAAGCATTAGCAGTACCTCTCACCAGACAGGGATTTGTTTTTCTTTCCCATGATCCATTAGCACCTAACTCCAAGAAGAGAAAAGATTTCACATGCCAGCAGGAATAAATGAAAGAGCAACAGAATCAATAGATACCGCATCCAGCTGGGGAGCTCAGACAGGAACCTTTACAAGCAGCAGGAACACAGTCCTACGGCTTATTCACAGAAAGAGAAATCGCGAAGTATCCCCCAATTTTTATTTACTTTCCCGAAAGTGAAAGGAATGAACAAAAAGCACCTTGAATTTTTGCTGTATTCAAAAAAAAACGTGGGAAGTGAGAATTGAGGACCTGAGATACTCCAAGGCAAGAATGAAAGGGAGGGGACCAAGTAATAAAGCAAGTGCAAGTGAAGGAGCTGGAAGCATCTTACCACTTAAAAAAAAAGCACAGGCTGTGGAAGCAACAGCTGAATGTCTTCCCCTCATTATCCTCAGGAGGAACTGATTTTGTTCAAGCAGGTTTTAAGAATGATTTATAAATCATTCAATGTTTTCAGATGATCTCTGAAATCAGCAAAACTAGTGGTTTGTTTTCTACATCTTTTTCAAGGTAAGTTACTTATTTAATTACAACTCATAATTTCAGAAAAAAAAATCCTGGACACAGAAGCCTTATGCTTCAGAGAAATCACAGAAAGCAGATGAAGTTAGCCCAGCACCATAACTTTTTAAAAACAATTGAGTTTTGAAAGCTGACCCATAATTTTCAATCCCTTACAACTGGAAATTGAAGAACAAAAGTTAATTCAAGAATGTGGAAGGGTCAGTGAGGACATGAAAAATTTGAACGAGCAACAGCCCGTATAAGAATGGGGAAAAGGGAATAGCAGAAACTATTTATGCTGGAGGGCAGAGGGGTACAATAGCAATTTTAGATGTGTGGATTTAGGATTTGGAAATGTGACAGAACAGCCAGCTGTCAAACAAAGCCATGTGACAGCAACCTGTGATTTGTGAATGCGCAAGGCCAAATCCCTGACTGCCCTGTGGAGCTGCCTGCTGTCCCACATTCTTCACCAAGACCTTCCAGGCAATCTAGGAGGAAACAGGGTGCTTGGGTGGGTGTGAGGGGGTGTCTTTTTTTCTTTCATACCTGTGCCACTTACTACTGGTGTGACTGGACTGACACTGAACCAGTATGTCTTGACACTGAGCCAGCCTACTTCTGCTTCTTGATGCCTATTTGCTCTTCCTGGCCCTAAAGAGTCTTTGGATGCCCAATATCTTGGTCTGCAAACTCTTTTTAAGCCCTGGAAGGCTAACTTACCTGAAAAAGGACTCGAAAAGGGCTGGAAAGCCATAGCTATAAAGAACTGTTGTTGTAAGAGAATTTCCATTCCATGTCTATATAAATAAGCCTGTTGAAAAATGCTGACCATCTGTCTTGGGACATTCTTCTGCCCCAACAGAGACATACGAGATAAACTCAGTCCCTGAAATGTGTTTGTAGACAAATTTCATTTTCTTACTGAAGAAAGAAACCTCTAGAATGCTTTGCCAGGCCAGGAACAGAAGTCTTAGTATTTCATTAGCTAAAAGTGTTTAGCCTCTGTTTTCTCCTAACATACTGCTCATCTTCCAGATTGTACCTCCCGCTGTATTCCAGCAGGCTCTCCTAATAAGTACCAAATTGTCAGGACCTACTCTTATAAATTAGATTAATAGAAAAACTCCACGGCTGGATTGTCCAGCATTCTTAAGAAAGTTGCACTACAGGCCTTGCTAGGGCATTATTCTCACAAAGACGGAGAGACGGTCTGGCTGGCTGGAAGGACAACCTTCCCCTACAAGTGCAATTCTGGACACTACCCACCCACTCTCCCAACCCTCACTCCAGAAATAACTCCTCTGAGAGGTGATTTATGTATTTCAACTGAAGCGTCATCTTCCAGGAACAGTATCAAAGGCTACGACTGTAAGATCTGTACAGCTCCCAACATGATGGTTTTCCCATATCCTACGGCAAGCAAGCTTTCCAAACTGCCAGGGAAAACATGTACTTCGTATATTCTCCAGTAATAGTTAAAAGACAGGTTTCTTTAAGGCCGAAGAATGTAAAATGAGCAAGAATGTAACTGTAAAAGAATAGCCGTTGTAGGCTGTTTATGATCATTAATGTACTAACTTCATTCCAACTCCAAAAGTTGCAAAATCCTAATGCTGACAGTAGAGCAAGACAACAGCAGGTCAAGAAAAACACCCTCAATCAGAAAGACAGCAAAGAGAAGGAAAAGGAGGAACAGAAAGAGCAGTTTTCTTCTTCACTTTGACAACAGTTTTCTCTTTCTGCGAAACCAATCCTCACCTCCATGCCACTCCTTAAAACGCTGAACGTGCGCGAGAGCCTCACAGCCCTCCCTTCCAGCCTGCGGCACAGCAGCAGGAGCGACAGTCTCCTCTCTGGCTCATTAATCTCTGAAGTCAGAAATACATATATATATACACCCTTTTCCCACCCCATTCAGTCTGCCTTGATGTGACCATTTCTGGTACAAGAGATCAGGGGATTCTTGCTCAGTGCTGCAGATCTTTTTGCAGAAGACTGGTGCTCTATCTCAGACATTCCAGAAGTAGCTGTTTTTCTAAACTGTTTAATCAATACATATTTTAGAAGGTAGGTTTAAAATAATAGAATTTCATATAGAGTACGTGGTTTCCAGGGGCTGAACGGTCCGAAGACTGATCCTGCCTCAGCATCTTTAAAAAAAAAAAAAAGGGGGGGGGGGGGAGAACTGAAACCCACTGTCTCATTTGCATGGCTTACAAAAAGCAAAAGTCTTAAACCTGACATGGGTACTTATTTTCTTTGTACAATATCTGATTTTTCAAAACATTCTCTAGTATTCATGGCCAAATATGTCATGCATTGTATCTGCTCCAAATTCCCCTATTTCTGCCTTAGTCTAAAGGAAAAGTCAGAGTGAGGTCTAATGTTGTGAGCTGATACCAATGAACTTGAAGATACTGATACTGTTGTGAGCTGATACCAATGAATACTTGAAGAAATTGAACTATACCCATATTTACAAGTGCTACCCTGGCTGCTAGGCAAAAGCCAAAAACGGTCACTGGCGTCATCCAGCTTCTTCAGACTTAGTCCTAAATCTCTTGACATCCCAGAGTGCTTTCTGGAACATCAGTATCTAAAGCAATGAATCTTACATGTTTTCAGACCTTTGCTGTTTCCATTAGATGGGTTTCATTCTTCCTTTTTCCCTTTTACGTCTTAATTATATTGTGTTAATCTAAATTTCACTGTATTTGGCTGGTATAAAACTGTTGTGGCCCCTTCTACTCAAATTCTGAATCTCTCAGCTTAACAGAGCAATTTACATGCTGCTACTTTACTCTATCTTGCATCAGCAGCATTACAAAATTAAGTCAATAAGCACACAAAGTTAATATGTATTCAAGTTACAATCTATTACACAAGTTGCATAATGAAACTGGGCAGCTGGCAAAAACATGGGATTGTTTCATAAAAGAGTGGGTTAGTCTATTTGTTTTTACATGCTTGATACATCAACAAAACGCTGCTGTGTTGCCCCAGCAAGTAAACTGAGTGATTCTGTTGTGGCTGACTTTCTAGCTGTTGTCTAATCACCAGGTACTGCACCTCTTAACTCCATTTTGAAAAGTATTCAAATAGCAGCCATCTCAGACAGAAGTCTACTTCATTTCAGGAAAAGCTGGTCTTAATAGCTTTGTGTTTGTTTTTTTTTTTTTCCTCCCAAGTTAAAACTGCATCATAAGAAATTTGACATTTATTGAATTTTATCATTTATACAACAAAAATCCTTACCCTACATGTAGACAAATAATATAAAAAATATACAGCATCTGAAAATACTGCCGATCTTTTAACCATAGGAATACAAAAGCCTTTGTGTCCCAATTCATTTTATATATTGAACCTACAGTAGTTGAAAAACAATTACCTGTTAAATGATTATCTTCAAGCTATCCAGCTGTACCCAGCCAGGCATGTACTGTATGCGGACATTGCCACAGGCTACTCATTAGTTTATCTACAAGAGGATTTATTTATAATAATGGCTCAGTCATCTGGGAAACACAATCCCATCGAATTATAGCATGCTCTTATGTCCAATGAAAGAAATCAGGAAGCAAGAAAAGATGAACATAGAAACAGAGAAAAGAACCTAACAAAACCGCAAATAACATATTTATTATGTTGTATTCACCTTGGGTTATAACCTATTAGCCACTATTTTGATTTCATCAGGATTACACCCTTTTTGGAAAAGCGTGTTTCAAACCAAACAGGAAAACATTGTGCTTGTTTGCGGCTCGAAGTATTCTCCAGGATTATTTAGAATCTTTCTTGAACCACACATTTTCACTGTACTGGGATCTTATTGTAGATTCCAGTTTTTAGCTGTGGTTTTGCTGATGGCTGGGCAAGTTATAGCGACAGGCATTGGATGGGTCATTACAGCTGCACTACAGCCTGGCTGTGGAAACTGCGTGCTCTAGTATTACAAGAAGAATGTCTCACCAAGTTTCACTTCACTGATCTCACAAGCAACTTACATTGTTGTTGTTGTTCGTAGGCCAAACTACAATGGCAAGCAACTGGAATAATTGTGTGGGTGAGAAAGCAATGAGGTTCACTAACTGTCCTGCCAAGACACATCCATCAGCCCTCCTTCAGTAACACAGACATCTACTCCAGAAGGCTGCACCAAGGAAATTCTTCCATGCTTCCAAGCTGAGCTGACAAAGAAAGAGTAAAGATGCTTTCAAACTCAGAGAACTCGCCACACAAACACCTCATCACCCTAGAAGTACTATCTTAGACTAAAAGCTTAAAAATACGGTTGTATTGCAGGGAATACAGTTTGTTCCAGAGGTGGCCAGCTGTGATGTGTTCTGTATACATCAGCCCACATCTGGCAGAGTATGTAGGTGCCCACCTCCCACTGCAGTCTGTGGGGCACAGGTGTTAAATACCTTTGTGGATCAAAGTCTTGCAATTAATGTGCACTTTTCACTACACAATTTATATAGATAATGCTGGGAATTTAGTGTCCATGCACAGTTTCGAATAAATAAGCAGGGTCTAATTTTTTTTTTTTTTTGAGTGTTCATATACACTTGGAAAGGTTATTTAGTTTCTACAAGGGGAAAGGAAGAAAAAAAACAGAAAAAAGGCCAAAAATACATTGCTATTCAATTGTTCACCACTGGACAGTACAGGATCGTAACAGATTTGAGGAAGGCAGGCCCAGTGTGGCAAATTTTCACTGTGGTGGCACTATCTTTCCACACAAGTAATTCATGGTTAAATGGTTTATTTGACACCACGCACAGCCCTCCTTAGTGACTGCACCTGGGTCGAGGCAACCCCCAGTATCAATACAGGCTGGGAGATGAAGGGATTGAGAGCAGCCCTGCCAAGAAGGACTTGGGGGTACTGGTGGACTACAAGCTGGACATGAGCCAGGAATGTGCGCTCGCAGCCCAGAAGGCCAACCATATCCTGCGCTGCATCAAGAGAAGTGTGGCCAACAGGTCCAGCGAGGTGATCCTGCCCCTCTGCTCCTCGCTGGTGAGACCCCACCTGGAACACTGCGACCAGCTCTGGGGTCCTCAGCACACGAAAGACATGGACCTATTGGAGCAGGTCCAGAGGAAGGCCACAAAAATGATCAGAGGGATGGAACACCTCTGCTATGAGGACAGGCTGAGAGAGTTGGGGTTGTTCCGCCTGGAGAAGAGAAGGCTCCAGGGAGACCTTATCACAGCCTTTCAATACTTAAAGGGGGCTTGTAAGAAAGATGGGACAAACTTTTTAACAGGGCCTGTTGCGATAGGACAAGGCGTAATGGTTTTAAACTAAAAGAGGGCAGATTTAGACTAGATATAAGGAAGAAATGTTTTACAGTGAGGGTGGTGAAACACTGGAACAGGTTGCCCAGAGAGGTGGCAGATGTCCCATCCCTGGAAACATTCAAGGTCAGGCTGGATGGGGCTCTGAGCAACCTGATCTAGCTGAAGATGTCCCTGCTCATTGCAGGGGGGTTGGACCAGGTGACCTTGAAACGTCCCTTCCAACCCAAACCATTCTATGATTCTATGACATACTACAGAAAAGCTTCAGGAAATAACAATACCGTTCAACTGTGCACTGATGACCAAAAATGTTCTCCCTGAATTTACATGAAACGTCATAGAAATCGTTACTTAATTTGCATGAACGGAGTTTGTAGAGCTTTGCCCCTTCTTCCAGCCACACCAAGGTACATGATGAGCTGTTTTTCCATAGAACAAGGCAAAAATAGATTTTACTCATTTTCTTAAACACTTGTAATTCACATATTTCTCAGCAAAAAGCAATCCTCTAAAAGTCATCAACCCCCACAAGGGTTTCAGGAAGCTCTTCCACTTGAAGCTCCTGCAAAGTTAAACAACTAAACCAGAAAGCTCAAGAAGGGCCAACATGTCAGGTGTCCACATGCCAATTTTTGTACACAATGACAGCTTTTGCTTAAAAAAGGTAAACCCACTAAGGAACTGAACAACACTGCGTACAAAAGTAAAGCTTTATGTCTGTGTGGTTCAATCCAGCCCCCACTTTTTAAAGTCCTGTGTAGTACTCGATTTATAAATTTTGAAAGCAAAAAGAGCTAATTCATCTTCCAAGGCATGAACCAGAGTAAGTAAATGGTTTTATACCTCTTACCAAATTATATAAAAGCAGTAATTCTTGATATCCTCAAAAGAACAAAACTCCTAAAACTCAACCATTGGTGATAGTGTCCTTCCACCCAAATCAAAAGCTTCCACTGCCCTCCACTGTCCTTGGGGCTTCCATGTCTGTCCCCTTGGAGTACGCAGGAGGCTCACCGGCTCACAGCCTGTGCAGCTGATTATCACAGGACTGCCTCTTTCAGCCTTTTGATTAAATGGGGAGGTGTACCTAAGAAATCAAAGTAGAGGCCAATCCTTGACGTGTGTCCCCTCACACATTCTACCAGTACCTACGATGGCCAAAACAAGACTGTTTGCCACAAATAATAAACATTTCAATACACCTCTTCTATCCATAAGCAGCAAACATACTCCAGGCTTGTTAAGATGGTGAACAAACATTAAATATTGTGGGGAGGCTATCTGGTTTTCAAGCATATTACAGTACAGTATATTTAGCAGACTGTTTCCAAAATTAGCATTTACAGCTGATCTTTCTAGTAGAAGACATTACAAAAGATTTTATTGCTTTCCAGATGTAATTAGAATCAATTTGTTGAGTAAAAAGGATAACATGATCTCTTGTAAAATAAGGAAACACGGAATGCAAAGAAAATGTCAGGTTTGGATCTTAAACAGTTTTCTGCCTTTGACCAAAACACTTCCTTATGCCTCAGTAAATACTTGGAAGAAATCAGATTATAGCAAGTTATCAGTAAAACTTGCAAGATTCTAAAAATTCTCTATAGCATAGTTAATTCAGACAATGAGAGACAGAGATCTCATTAGAGTAAATCACTACTCTCAGTCAGCTATGAACTGTTAATTCTGTCATTACTACTTGCATTTTCTAAGACCTTGTTCACCATCTCTGCCACATACACACACAATTTATCAAAAACTCTCATCCCAAGCTTCATTTTGAATTTAAACTAATTCTATGGCTCTGACCTTAGTAACAGTTTTTCAGAATAGTTTAAAACACTCCATTAACAGTTTCATTATTTATCTGGCTTCCATTCTTCATTTTGCCAGCAAAAAGAAACTTCAAGAGATGAGAGATGTCTAGAGATGTTCACACTGGCTATCAGCTGAGCAAGGGTTCCTGAGAGTGGTAGTTGCAGAGTAGATTCCTGAAGTGGCAGATGATAAAGGATCACAAATCAAGCTGGAAAACATTCCACAGAACTACAGCATTCCACTGAGTCACCACAATTTATACTAGTTGAAGAATTGACCTAATAATATTTAGTTCAAATACTCAAACCAAATTAGAAAGCACAGTATCAGAAGTCACCATGCTGTAATTCTCTGTTACCGCATACACAGCTATGAGGCACCTAAACATGACGAGCATTTCCATAGCCAAAGAATTCAATTTAAGTAATTTGGAAGACCAGCTCTCAGAAGTTATAACCTAGTTTCAAATATAAGTTCTATTTTATCACATTACGCTATTTTAATGGTACCATTTTTGTTACTGAAGTACTTTAATTTTCATCCTTAGGTATCTTAAATCCTGCTTGTTCCACAAGTTTACTCAGGTTTGATTTATTTTACAAATATCAGTGGGACAATCTTCCAGAAATTCCTCAGCTGACACAGACCTGCTCAAGACTCATCTACAGTACGAAAAAAAAGTGCAAATATAATTCAATGTTATGAAACAGAAAATATGTCTCTGCACCTCATGTCAAATAATTCACAGAAGATCGCACCAGAGCCTACAGTATGCTTGTTCCAAGGACACTTCATGACTATATTATCTGCACTGGTGCATACGTATCAGTCACTACTTCTGCGATATCGGTGAAGACAAGCGTTAGTGTAACAAACTGGGGTGAAATACTCCCATTGACACATCTCTCATGACCTCTGCCACTAAAGTCTCCATGTTCTCCTTCCAGCCATGAAGCTTCTTAAAAATTGTTACCCATCTGAGCTGAGCTGCACCAACCTTCAGAGCTGCCCAGCCACCCACCCCTGCCACCCTCTTTTGCCCATCATTTTACTACCCAGCCGACTGCAGAACATATCATCTGATCACAAAACTGCACGCAATCTAACTGGAAATACCCTGTTTTAGGAGAGAATTCAGCCTTCTTACCCAACAGCACATAACTTAACCAAACAGTTCCTGAAGACAGAAAGAAGAAATGACCGAGCGTCCAGGCCCAAGCAGGACAAAACACAAATGCCAGCTGCAGAGCAGACAAAGATTGTCCATGTTGCACGGGAGCCGGCAGCATTCAGAGCAGCAGACCTGCATCGACCCGCATGCTGCCTGGGAATGCTGAACGAGGATCTTCCAACAGCCCAAGCAGCTTAGGAATTGCTCCACTCCAATTACAGCAGTAAGTAGGGAGGTACTAATTTTACCACAGGGGTTCAAACAAAACACCCCAGCATCTTTCTATTATAGCTCTTTATGGCTAAACAGTAGTGATGATCGGAGCAGGAAGCAGATCAAAGTCACAGCAGCTTTTCACGTAACTCAGCTGTAGAAAAATCACTGCTTCAACATTTAGTGGGCATTAATTTCAAACGCAGCAAATACGCACACCCTTAATCATAAAACAAACCTCTTCTTAAAGGCAGGCTATCAACCAAGCTCCTTCTGAGTCAATTTCTCAAGTATGCAAACTTTGTTTTGCAAGCAGTCTCCAGGAGTGGATTTTTTCATACTTACAAGAGACAGCATGTAAAACCAATACAGCAAACAGCAATAAAACTTTGAAACTGCAAGACAGAGGTGGGGGCAAGGAGAGAAAAGTTGGTATCTTTGTATTTCATAGTCATACAGAAGATACTTCCTTAAAAGGTTCGAAAGAGATGGCTGCAAACTGGTCTTACATAACTTGTTGCTGCAACATCAAACTTAAAGGAACTTTCTTTGCCTTTCTCTTCTCTTTTTTTAATTGTATTGTTCATAATAATACTGCAGAAGTTGGACTAAACATCTTAAGACTTTGCAAGACGAGTACAAGGTTGGGTGGTCTCAACTCTCTCAGTACTGCAATAGCATCAACAGCAAAGACACACTTCTTGACTTGGTTTAGTTTAACTGTAAAGACAGGAAACATTAATAGTCATTTACAGCACCTTCAAAATAATTTAGCTAAAAATAAACACTATTTTATATTCCTTCTTCCCAGTATAAAAACTGCAGCTAATCAGGCCAAAATCAGAAATCTAAACTGACATAATTAAAACTTCAACCAGACCTGTAGTATATAAATTGCACCCACATAAGTACTATTTTAAGCTATACCCATTCTACTACAGCCTTGCCAATTAGCGCTTGTGCTAGGGATTACTAATATACCACTGAGCAGTGGTGATGCTCTGCTGGTAGAACAACGCTAACTTAACTGAGTTATTAACACTCTTGCTAACTCCTGTTGGCTTTCCATCATCTCCATGATCAACGTACCAAAACACTTGAATTAATCCTTTTAAAGTGAATATTAAAGTAGAAATTAAGAGCCAAACACAAAGCCCATGTATCAACAAGTAACTTTACAAAAATCAATGTGGCAGTTAAAGAAAACCGAGCAAATATTTCACCAAGAATTCAAAATGACTGAAGATGGAAAACAGACGATGCTTCGTAAGATGAAGACAAACCCTCTTCTGCAAAGCAGTCAAATGATTAAACATTTTTATCTTTACTTGATGTTGTTACAGACTGCTTGGTTATCCAAATTAATATTTAATTTAAATGTATGGTTCTGAGAGACTTTGCTTCCATTTGAAACAGGCACTATTGAGCTATGCATGTCAAGATAAAACTAAACTAATATTAAAACAAGATACTCTGCTGGGGAATGTATTTTTTTATCTCCTTATTTTAAAAGATGGTAAAGAAAAATTAAGAAATAATTATCTAAAAATCACTGAAACAAAGAAATCCTGAGACAGAGCTGTCCCCGTGCTTGCTTCAGTACCGTGCTGCAGAGTAGTAATACCGTTCCTATACTTTAGAAAAACGCAAGTGCTATACGATCAATCAGCTTCTTACTATTGCCAATTAATATGTGACTGTCCCTAGCTTTGCTTTTCCTGTACAGAAAGCAGTTACTGGGTAGGAAAGATAAAAGTACACAATGCCTATCTTTACTTGAAATGTATTTGCCGGTGTCTGTTTCAGATAAGCCTTCCATGGTTTAATGCAGTTTTATACACCACAGATAGCGTTGCTGGTTTAATCGTTTACCTTAATAAAACAAATATGCCATAAAAGTATTACTGTTGAGCAATCCTGGGCAGGATTTCAGTTCGCTGTTTTATCAGTCATCTTTGGATAGCACGAATTCAAAGTCATAACTTCCAGCTTCTCCTACCTGACTTTTCATTGGTCTACGTAGAAAGACTTGCATACGTAGCAGATGAAGTGTTTCCAAAACCAGTTAAACTATATTATTACCGAAAAAGAATTAATCTGGCCAACACATTGTATTCTTTTCCCTTCACCTAAACTGTATTCTGTGGCACAAAGTCCAACTTCGGTATAAAACACAATCAGAAAACTGAACAGACTTCAAACCCTTTCAAGTTCTCTAGGAATGTGCTATATTGAAGTTATAGGTTACTTAGGGTTGGAATGAGATGGAGGCCAAAACAAACTTTAACTAGGTGATTAACCTAGAGACTTTGGAGGACTTTTTGCTGGCTGCTATTCAAGCACAGCAGCAGGGGATTAATATTTAATTCATGCCGATGGGTTACTGCCTGGACTTGTACTGCACTAGCCTCAGCCAACACAATCATTGCAAGTACATCACACTTTAACAAAATGGTCTAATTTTAGTGAATGGTTTAATCATTTTAAAGCTTATCTTTATAATTTCAAAGGGGAAAAAAAAGGCAAGAAGCAGTGTTCTAGATACAGAAATCAAATAAATGCCTTCTTTCCAATGAAGCACACATCCAGCGTTACAGGCACGGGGACAGTTGGTGTCATTTACCGTCATCATCTGAACTTTCTGTATTTTCTCCTTCTCCCCTAAGCTCACCCTTTTCTGGGCCTGCAATTGACTCTCTCTCACTCTCCTATAGAATTCTAATGCACTCCAAAAAATTTCAGTGACAAACTCTGACAACTTTTGCTGTCTTGGAATTTGTTTGGTCTACTGAAGGGCCAAATATAATAAAATTTTACAGCTACATAGGAAAAATATTTTAAAAATAGTATGAATTGATTTTACTGAGAAAGTAAATGGCAACTATTTCACTTAGTTCCTTCCACCTCCAGTGTTCCTCAACATCATCTCACAAAGCCCAGCATATTCCACAAAGGCACCTGAGATTTCTTTTACAAAATAAATATGTTCAATATGCTGTTGCTCCAGGCATTTCAGTCAGGATCACAAAAGTAGTAATACCTATCAAAGAGAGATTTTTCTGCTTTGCAAATTTAAGATATAGAACTTGAGGAAAAGAAATCAGAAGAAATCAAAAGGGTATTGAGATGCAACAACAGATACAATAATCTGACACATTTTTAACAATATCCTTGTCCTTCAGGATTATACATAACCTGCTGCATTCTTATTCAGGATAAGTATTATACAGTCTTTATTTTTTCAATTAAGAAAAAAGAAAAAAGTAAGGGACAGAGCCAAAACTTATTCTTGCCCAGGAACATTAGCGGGAAGTGTACACTAACCTTCCTAACCACCCACACAGTGCTATAAAAACGTCTCAAGTTCCTTAAAACACACGAGATCATCCAGCTGCCCTCTGCGTACACTGAATGTTCTTTTTTGTCCCAGTTTGGTCTCTTTCAAATATTTCCCAACAAACTTTCAAAGCCAAACTCTTCTCCAACTTTGAGTCCTAACCACAAACTTCTTCAAGCCGGATTTTCAGAGGCAACTTCTTACATTTTCATCCATTTCCGATATAATTGTAAATTCTTCACACATTTTGAAGACAAACTATAGAACAGTGTTCATATGATGGATATTTACTACAATAACAATAATACCTAATTAGCTGTTCTCCTGAAGGGATTGACAGGGTCAGTTCCTATTAATCTACATTCATTTCAGCTAAATATACTACATTGCATTACATCTACCACTGGCTTAACTGAAAGATATTCTTTTGTGAGTTTTGAAGGAAAGAAAGCTCTATCAGTGCAGCTTGATATCAAGGTGAGGACAAAAGAACCGAGAGGGTCAGAATAAATGCATTTTTACTTAAGACAGAGCTTGTGATACTCTCTCATCTACTTCCTCCAAACTTGTCCATAATTTTAGATAACATTATATTCAGAAATGTGGATGTTTTCTTATATTGAAATTTATCTACATACATAGATAGATGAATAGATATTTCTACAGATATCTTGATCAGATATTCCTATTCAACAGAGTTATTAAACCTCACTATTAAGAAACAAAGCAAACCAAACACCAAGACTTGTTGCCAGGCCTGAGCAATGCACTTATTTGTCTTTGCCTGCAGAATCTACCTCATTTGGAAATGAGAGGCCATTAGGGAATAAAAAATAAACCCATTCACTTGACAATTTAATGCAGCATGTAATAAAAAAAAAAAAGTATGTGTAATTCCTCGTTAAAGCCCTTTAGACTGAAGCGATCCTACTAATTGAGCTGGAGACTCTTCAGGGCAGTTCTCTACATAGAAAAACCCTAGCATACTCTTACACAGGCATTCAATTATTTGCTTACTTGGTTTTGCCAGTTTTTACAGCTGGTCTGACTTCAGTCTAAGGGCAACCCACAGCTTCATTCTTTGTGTTGGAAAATGAATTCTTTTTGCTCTCTTCTTGTTGTGAGGCTCAAAATGTAATAACTGATGAGCTTGTTGAACTGTTTTACAAGGTTACAAGCAACCATTTCAATAACTTCAAATTTACTGAAGAGAACAGCTACTATGAGAATATGATGCTTTCGCATGTCATTTGAAACATCCTGACACTTGTCCCATTGCATTCTTTTTTTTTCAGATGTTTTGATGTCTGTGTTGTTAGAGTGTAATAGGCAACATCCCATTTCACCTCTGCATACAGAGGTGCACCCTATTTCCAGGCAGTGAGGTACAACAAAGGAATACTTTTTTCAAGAATATTGCAGGCAATAGCACTGCTAACTCCCACAGAAGTATGTAGCAGAAAGTGGCGATTTTACATTCTGGTTAAGGAGCTTGATCAATCCCAGCCCTTCACATTCACCTTTACTGTTATGACAATTGCTACCAGGCACGTAAAAGACTAAGAGCTTGTACTGTATTTGCACAAGTGCACACCCTTCCCATCTGCTGGCTTGCAAAATCTGCGGGGCTAAACGAAGACTGTGTTCCCTGTCTCTCATTTTGAGTGAATATTTTATGGGAAAGGGTATTTGAATTTTCCATGTAATAAATACATTTAAAACTATATGTCAAAGATGGTAATCATTTACTATCTAAAAAATGCAGTGCCTTCTCAGGCTAGGTCTGCAAGAGAAAAAACCAGCAGCTGTTGAGCTCAGATAGCAAAATTGCAACAGGTGGCTTGGTAGAAAGGGCTTGACAAAGTAGGCAAACAAGTAACAAAAGCTAGGTTTGCTGGCAGAGAAGTCACAGTGGCTTGGGCAAGAAGGTACAAACACAGGTACACAGGAATCAGTCTGTCAAGATTCTCTCAGAAATGAGAGCAAAAATGCCATAGCTGGATACTATAGGCAAGAAGAAATTCACAGGTTGTTTACGTAGCACAGGCCAGGAGCCTGATTTTCAGTGCAGTGTTTTCCAAGAAACTGAGGAGGCAAGGTGGAGCTCACGGCTGCGCTACCTGGGGCCAGAAAAACAGACGGGCCAGGCAGAGCTATGAGTGGCCTAAGACAGAAAAGCAACAGCATTCAATGAACAGAAAAAGCTATATCCAACACTGCTAAAGAAATATTAGCTGTAGGAAGTACCCCCTTATATATCCTAAAGGATGGACAGACGTTAAAAGCAACTCTCTTGCGCAGCATATAGTGTACTGACATACACTGAAAGAGCCTCAAAACTCTTGAGTCTTAAATTTGTAGTATTGAAAGAACTAAAACAGCTCCAGATTCTTTCAAGTATTACTTCTTGAAGCCAAATACCTAGTGGATAAGGGTATGTTTTCCATTTAAAAGCCAAAGAGAGACATGTAATGATTATATAAAATGGAGTTCAATTATGTTTTCAGTTATTCACCCCACTCTTGTACAATTAGCTTGCAATACAAAAGTACCAAACCTCCCCGGGCTTTTAGAGAAGAGGTTTCGTAGCACAAGAGCACAGAACACAAATGCATCCAGACACCGCTAAGCCTCCAAGAGATTTGCCTCGGAGGAGGCCACCAGGCCTTCACCTCCTCCTGTGTAGAAACCCCAGAGAAGGGCTGCGCTCGAAGCCCGCCGGAGGGGCTCCCAGCAGGCGGGGGCGGGGGGCGAGGGGGCACCCCGGTCACAGCCCCCCACCTGCGGCCCAGGCCGCGGCCGCCGGGGTCACCCCGCCTGCGGCTCCGCGGGCCGCCTGCGAGGCCGAACCAAGCCCGAGGCCGCCCCGGGGAGTGCATGATTGTGCAACAGCTGCTGCCGGCCGGTCGCCGGCGGGGACAGGGCCCTGGCGGGGCAGCTGCGAGGGGCAGCCGCGCGGCAACGGAAGGAAAACGGCGGTAACTCACCCGAGAAGGGAGCGAGAGGCGCACGGAGAGGCCGGGGGCAGCGAGGCGAGGCTGCGCCAGGCGCGGGCAGCCCCTCGGGCGGCGGGCGCCTCCCCAGCCGCTCCCTCCGGAGCCGCCTCCGGCCCCCTCGCGCTGCCCGACTCCTCCGAGCTCCTGCTCCTGTCCCCGCCCCCGCCCGAGGCTGCCCGCAGCGGGCAGCTGCCGCAGAGGCGGCTCCCGGAGGCCCTGACTGGCCTTCCGCCACCGGCGCGGGCGGGAACAGACCCGGCCCCCCCGGCGGAGCGGAGCGCAGCGCGGCGCGGCGGCGGGGGGGGGTGGGGCGCCGCGGGGGCCCCCGCGGCCCCGCCCCGGAAGCGCGGCCCCGCCCCCACCATGACTCAGCGCCTTCGCAGGGGTGGGGCGGGCGGTCACGAGGCCGGCGGAGCACGTGGCGCCGCCCCGCCCCTCGCCCGGGCCCCCGAGCGGGCCGCGCCCTGCGGGGGGCGGGGGTGCCACCGCCACCGCCCCGGCCCCGCTCCCGCGCCCCCTGCCCGCCCGCCCGCCCGCCCGCCGGCCGCGCTCTCACCTGGGCGGCGGGGGGCAGCTCGATCTCCATCGCGCAGGGCCGGGGGCCACGGGGAGGCCGGTACGGCGCGGTGGCCCGGCACCGCCTGCCCGCTCGCTCCGGCGCTGTTTGGGACGGAGGCGGCCCGGGCCGGGCCGGGCCAGCGGCCGCCCCCGTGCTCCGCCCCGCCGCCGCCCAGCCACTCAGCGGCTGCCGGAGCCCGCGGAGGCGGCTCCTTTCCCGGCAGCGGCGGCGGCCGCCGTGCCGGGAACGGCGCCCGGCCCCGGTGCTTCGGCGGCCCCGCCGCCCGAGACCCTCTGCCCCGGCGCCTCCCTCCCTGAGGGGCCGCCCCCGCCCTGCCCCCGGAGCGGCCGCCGCGTCCCGGTCCGGCCGCAGCGGGCAGGGGTCGGTGCTCCCCGCGTCCCCCCCCCGGCCCGGTGTGTTCGTTCGTGCGTATCTGCGTGTGCCGCACTCGGCAGCACCTGTGGCTTCCCGCGGTCGGGGAGTTCAGCCCTGGTGCGCGGCGTGGAAGTGAGGGCAGAGCCCGGCGGGGAGCGGGGGTGCGTCCCGCTGCGGGGCTGGGGGAGAGGAACGGAAAGGCGGAGCGGGCTGCGACGGCTCCGCAGCCCTGCCCGCCTGTCGCGGCCCTCGGCCGGGCCCGGGCATGCCAGGCAAGTCAGCGAGCTCGCAAACCGGCCAAAACGGAGATACGGGGATCTGGGGCTTGATACGCACAAACCGCTCGAATTTCTACCTTCAGACGAAGTCCCCCACGGAGCAGTAACGTCACCGCTCCTGAGAACATCCGTCTCCACCTTTTGACACCTCCAGCCATCTCACATGCATTCAACAACATACCCTACAGCGAGCAGGCGCACCCGAGTCGCAGGGAATGCTCCAGAGCGGATGAGCCACAGGCCTGGATCCCTACCCCTGTCTCACAGTTACCAAATTATTGGAGTGTCTAACCTTAAATCACTTGTCATTTGGTAAATGACAGAGAGCTAGCTGAATTCCACTTGGAAATACAAGTAGCAGTCAAATAGTTAATCACTTCAGTGCACTGAATATGGCTTTGAAAAGGGTATGACCGCTGCCCTTGTGTTTGTAGCCTGGCTGAAAGTATATGACAATATATGCCTTTCAGATGATCCTTTGGGCCCATTTTTGAGGCTACTGTCAATGATCCAATATAGTCAAGTAGCATGGGATTAGGACACTTACTAGCCGTAACAGAAGATCTGGCTATTCCTTTGCAGGTGCTTCTTTAGCTTCTGTGGCTTGCAGCCAGAGGGCTGCTGTAGTCTCTCTCAGACTGGTGCACTATGCCTGCTTTGAGTATTCACAACCGTTGAGCTGGGTTAGTGCACCTTGCAGTTTAAACAGGGCTAATGTGAAGGCCTCATTTTCACATTTGCCCTACAAGGTACCAGAGTGTGACTTTATAAATTAAAAAATAGCACAAGCATATAAATTCGGTAAATCTGTAATAATTTAAAAAATTCTTTGCACCATCATGTTGCAGGTGCATGTCTAGCCAAAGCTATTGCTTGCTGTAATTATATGAAATTGATGTATCCCTTTGAAGGAAGAAGAACCTGTAATCTAAGTAGATTTATTATATACATGTTTGATAACTGTACTAGATAGCGTGGAAGCACTCCCCTTACAATGAAAGTTTAGTTAAAACACATCCCTAGAGCCACTAAACATATTATGGAGGTCTAAGCAGAACATGTGCTGCATCACTGAATGGGCTAGGTATATTGAAGGAGCTCTTACGATGCTATGGCTTCGATTCCTTGGAGGGAGAATGCATGGCGACAGTAAATCGTTTGTAATGGAGAACCAGCAGCAAAACTTTAACTATGTTCCTGTGTATTATTTTTGTAGTATCACTTTATTCTGTGGTCTAAACGTGAACCGAACTGAATCCAACTGAAAGGGCTCTGTTGGGGGCTCTGGAGAAACAGAAGTGGGCTGTCGCAAGTTAAAAAACCTTTGAGTACAGCTGCTGCCAGCTCCTTGCAAATGATGTTTTTATTAAGTAGCAGCTTTTGAGTTTTTCAGTGTTACAAAAGAAACAGCAAGCAGACCACGTTAGCACAAAATGAGTAATACACAATGTCAGTTCGTGAAAAATTGCCCTGAAGCTATAAAGGTGTCTTTTCTACATGCTTTATTTAATAGAAAGCAAAATAAAAGCAAACGTGAATCTTAGCCGTTGGCATAGATTGTATCATAGTGCAGAAATAGTATGCAAAACTAAGCAGCTTGCTTGGAGCCTGGGGTGAAAAAAAAGGCAAGGACACTTTCTGGCCAGGCCAGATAAAAGAGCATTGACTATATATTTCATTTGTGTTCCTTGCTTAATTTCTTTTCTCCTCTCCTTATCTTCACACCTTGAGCTCAGGCAGACCAGCACTTCATTTCTGATGAGAAGGCAGGCATCCAAAAATCAGCTTAATGAAAATGCTGTATCTCACTCCACTCTTCCCACCGTATGCCACTGACGAACGCGGTGTATTGGCATTAGGAGCTTTTGGAAACAAAGTATGAGCAATGCTTCTGCAATATCGTTATTTTCATTTGATTAGACAACCTGAAATACCTGGAAACACAGGCTTGCTTGTTAGTTGCCCTTTACAGCTTTTTGTATAGTAAAGTTTCGAAGAAAATGTTTTCAATTAACATTGCATCTTTCTAATCCTGGAGTTTATTTGGGATATAGTAACATCTTCATATGGTATTCATAGAGGAATACGGGCCAACATGTATTGCTTTGGTCTCCACTTGTAAATGTGAACTTTTGGCCAAGCACGGAAAAATCCACATGCTTTTCCATTTGCTGCTGCTTTTCCATTTGCTGCTGCTTTTCCTTTTGCTCCATATTTACTTCTAGTATACGTTCATCTACCTTATAAAACTTACATACCTAGTCTATATGTATTGACACCTGTTATTGCAATATTACAGCTTGCATGCACATGAGATAGATATGATTTTCAGGAATTTTGCAGTAGCTGAAGTAGTATATTCAAGAACAACCCCTGGTGGTACTTTACTGAAAAGTAACAGAGTATAGAGACCTTTTTATGACAAATATAATGTTAAATTTTATTAGTTGCCAATTTTTATATTAGACATTCTTATTATTCCTATTCTTGCATCAGAGTTTTTGTCAATCTTAACATTTAGAAAAACATTTATTTTATTATCAGAATTTATTCTAAAATATTCTCATGCTCTTTTTAAAATGATAGGAAAATGGAAAGATCTGGCCATATTTTTAGATAATGGACCATTAACAACATTTTGATGAAGTTCTTTCTAATGTATCTGCATAACATTTTATATTATTTTACATGAGAATAATTATGAAGATAGAAACTTCATAGTGCCACCTACTGCTGAAAATACACATTTAAAAAATCTTGCTAGTTTGGGTACCTTCAAATACAAGGGCAATGGAGGAAAATATCTGTTGGAATAAAATCTTTCAAACCTCTGAAAAATGTTGGAGACAAGTCCTGACTTGCCAAGTGAATTTCAGTCAAACTGAATTTCTGAACTTTGAACCCGTGACTATTTTGACTAGAGGTGACTCTCAGGATCTGGGATTTTGACAAGAAGTTTTTTCAATG
Organism: Nipponia nippon; assembly: GCF_047370975.1. Classification (NCBI taxonomy): domain Eukaryota; kingdom Metazoa; phylum Chordata; class Aves; order Pelecaniformes; family Threskiornithidae; genus Nipponia; species Nipponia nippon. The sequence continues at coordinate 75,248,602 of NW_028262369.1, read as the reverse complement.
TTACATTTTTAATAAGAACTTTAATTTTAAGATTACTCCCTGCGATGTCACTAGGAAAACACTGATGAAAGGATTCAGTGAAACAAAATTTATCTTTCACTCAGTGATAAGGAGACATCCTCTGTTTTACAGAGAGATCTGCACGAGATGTAAACCAAGGACCCTGGAATCAGCACCACATGCGGCACAAGCTCTGTCCCCTTCTCACATCGCAAAGTTGTAAGATGGACCATGGATCCCTGCTTGGTTGTTGACATAAGATGGTATGTCCTCAGCCACGACGGTTGGAATTCATCTTCCCTAACCCTTACCATCAAAAAGTTAGATGAGGTTAACGTACAGTCTAAAGTACAGTAGCTGGTTCTTTCTGTGCTTCATGGAGAAGACCCTATCTCTAGTACTAGTGAAATAGGAACCATATGCCGACAAGCTTTTCTCACATCTCAGGCATTAAGTATTGGTTATGATCTCATTCCCAGGAACCACAGAAGTAGAGGAAGTGGTAGGACTTTGTACATGGGTATGTACAAGTAGAAGTACATGAGTAGGTACAAGGAAGCAGAATATAAACCCTTATTCTTCCTGAGGAAAGTTCAACTTTAAATTTGGCTCCGAGGAATCAGGAATGTTTTATCTTCTGCTGGTACTTGTCTCATTGTGTAGAATAAACTGACATTGAAATGCTTTAAATGCGTGACTGTCAGAGTTTCTGTCTTGTTACGGCTTGATGGCTTAAACTTAAAAATTAATTTCTTTTCAAGTTGAAAAATTCTTGAGAACAACACATTTAAAACAGATAAAAGAGCTTGTAAGGATGATTTAGCCACTTTGTAGCAGTATTTTAGAAGCCTTTGGATGCACTTTGCACGACCCCCCCTTTCATTCACAGAAGGGAAGGACTGCTGTCGTGACAGCCTCACTCTGCGGTCCTTCATTTTGCAAGAGCAGCCTGATCTACTCAACAGATAACAATTTTCAGAAGAGCTTTTTGTAATGTACAGATGCTTATGTACAGGCAATTCTGGGTGCACATTTTACCAACATTACACATTAAGAATTCACCTCCTATTAAGTTAGCTTGATAAAAAACAAGATAAAGGACATTTCTTAGTTGTTGAGCTTATTATGTCTTTCACACAGTGAAAATTCATACTGACTTTTTGGTCAGTTAAACAATTTTTTTTTATTTACTGAACTGGTTTTGGCTGGGATAGGGTTAATTTTCTTCATAGTAGCTTGTGTGGTGCCATGTGATGAAAACTGTTGATAACACAGGGATGTTCTAGCTATTGCTGAGCAGTGCTTGCACAGTGTCAAGGCCTTCTCTGTTTCTCGGGCTGCCCCACCAGCGAGCAGGCTGGGGGTGGACAAGGAGCTGGGAGGGGACACAGCTGGGACAAACTGTACAAATCCCCAAATCCCCCACTGACCAAAGGGATGTTCCATACCATACAACGTCATGCTCAGCAATAAAATCTGGGGGAAGAAGGAGGAAGAGGGGAGACTTTCAGAGTTCTGGTGTTTCTCTTCCAAAGTCACCGTTACGTGTAATGGAGCCCTGCTTCCCTAGAGATGGCTGAACACCTGCCTGCTGTTGGGAAGCAGTCCACTGATTTTGCTTTGCTTGCATGCGCGGCTTTTGCTTTACCTACTAAACTGTCTTTATCTTAACCCACAAGTTTTCTCACTTTTACCCTTCTGATTATCTCCTCCATCCCACTGGCGGAAAGTGAGCACGTGGCTGCGTGGTGCTGAGCTGCCCACTGAGGTTAAACCACGACAGTCCTTTTTGGTACCCAATGTGGGGCTCAAAGGGTTCAAGGTAATGACAGATTTGACTGGAGTTCGCTAGACTGAATTTATAGCTGTTATAGCTATTTAGCTATTAATTGGCAGGGTCCTGTGCTTGCCATGGGGCTTGCTTGCCTTGCTGTACATTAGAGCCTAATGCTCATTAGCGGCTGCTTTTTGCTCTTGCTGTTTGGTGTAGGGCTTATCATCTCACCCTGCCGTGCCTGGGAACATTTTGATAACAGCAGTGGCCATGCCCCTGGGCTGGCCGATGGCCAGGGCCTTGCTGCTGTTCCTGTGCTGCCGTACTGGACAGGCTGGAGCTCCAGTGTCAACTTGAGTCGAAGGGACTGTGACCTGTGGATCAGTCCATACGGGAGCAGGACACCCCGAAGTGTCTGTGGCTGTGGATAAGTCCGTGCCAGAGCAGAAGTGTCTGTGGCCGTGGATATGTCCACACCACAGCAGGTACAGCCCTGAAGGGACTGTGGCCCAAGGATAAGTCCACACTGGAGGAGGTACACCCCGAAGCATCTGTGGCCACGGATAAGTCCACAACACAGCAGGTACACCCCTGAAGGGACTGTGACCCATGGGTAAGTCTGCACCAGAGGAGGTACACCTCAAAGCAACTGTGGCTGTGGGTAAGTCCAGGCCACATCAGATATACGGTGGCCCATGAGTAAGTCCATGCCAGAGCAGGTCCCCCCCTAAGGGACTGGAGTCTGTGGATAAGTCCATGCTGGAGCAGAGGCAAGAGGAGGAGTACACTGTGGTGTCCAAAGGGAGCAGAGGCAAAAATTGTAACGGATATACTTTTAAATTGTTGTAACCTATGATTTGAGTTGCATGTTATAGGAAGTACTGTAGCAGGAACAACCACCAGTGGAGGACAAGCCTTACAAGAAGCAGTGCAAGTGCAGCAGTGACCCGACCTGAGCTGGCTTTGGTGCCCAATAACTCCACACAACACACCACCTCTACCGTCCTGAGTGACCACCATCACAGAGAGAACACAAGTCATGGACTAATGAACTCAGTGGACATTTCATGGACATCTTATGGACGTTTCACAGGGGTGATCCGTAGACTAAGGGAATGATATCTGTATATATATCAAAGGATGGGAAGGGGGGAAGTGGCTAATGAGAATCTATTGGATAGTGTGGGACCTGAGTATGATGTAAATGGTATGCAATAAGGTGTGGATATTGTACTGGTTTTGGCTGGGATAGAGTTAATTTTCTCCGTAGTAGCTTGTATGGTGCTACATTTTGGATTTGTGATGAAAACAGTGTTGATAAAATACTGATGTTTGTGCTTCCCGGTGTGATACAGGGGATGCCCGCACCGTGACAGAGGAGGAAGGATGAGCACTCTCACCTTGGTAAGGCTAGGTAATTATTTTGCTCCTAGGTGCACGAGTTAGTTACAAATTACAAGTTATGAGTTAATGAATTATGAGTTATGAATTAGAGAACTTGTGAGTTAGAAACCTTGTGACTTAAGTGATGAATTAGTGAATTCACATGCTAGACTAGCCTGTCCAAAGGGGATTGAGCCCTTGTTTGTCGTGTTTGTTTTCTTTCCCAATGAGCTCATAAAATAAAGTTTCATTTACAGAGTACATTGTCCTGTAAATTTCAGAGATACAAACGGACCGTGACACAGAGTGAGTAGTCTGTGGCCCTTCTCTGTATTACCTGTCCAAATACTTCAAAACTGCTTCTTTCCAAAAGAGCGAACAGGCAGTGAGTAGGGACACTCCTCTGAAAGGAGCAGGGGAAATCCTTCACACCACTCAAGTTCTGTGTTGGTTGTGTACCCCAAATTCCCATTTTCCTTTAAGGGCCTTGCCGAAGACCTCTGGTGCCTGCTCCTCTTCCTGGGTCAGTTATAATCCACCGGTCGTTCCCTCTTGTTTCACTCACTATGGACTATGGACTTTTTAGTGTTAATGTGTGTCAGCCTAAATAATTAAAAACAATGCACACTGTATCCCAGAAAACTAGAAAGGTTGAAAATGTGCTTCTTCCTTCTCAAAGAAAAGCACAAACTCAAATCACAGTCAGCAGGAAAATGAATAAGCTATTTGGTGATACCATGTACAACAAAATAGCATCATAAAAATGAAATTATTTAAAGTAATATTCAAATCACGCAGTCATCGTTGATTTAGTTTCCAATTATACATAGGTAATTGTATTAACGAACTGCCTCATTCAGTTTGGTGGGAAAACAATTGGAAGTTTTAATGTCCTGGCATCTGCAGATAATAAATGATGTGATCTGTGCTCCTAACTCAACTAGAATCCTAATTCTTGTTTTACCCAGGCCATACTACCATACCCGTATGTCTGATGAAAGATACTTCTACGACCTTCTGGAACCAAGGCAATTCTGGAGTAATTCTAGAATAGAATAACTGTTCTAGGATTAAATATTGAAATAAGCTAAAATAAATGAAGGAACTTATTCCAGAATTAATGACCCCGTATATATAGCAATTTAAAATCCAAGTTAAATTCCATGAATAGCAATGTGTGCAACCTGCATTGCACTGAATATATTGGGAATAGTTTTAAAAGACTTAGTTTTGTGACTTCAACTGCCGAAGCCAGACTAACTATAAACAAACATATTACAAAGAGTCTGAAGTGCATCATGTGCTTTGGAGTCACAACCCCATGCCTGATAACGCTGTTGAACTCCCCACCATCCTCTAAGTGTTGGAATACATTTACGCCATAGGTGAACTGACCCAGCTCTTGCCTGCCTGTCTTTCCCTTTAAATTCTCAAGTGTTCCCAGGAGCTCAGAGACCCTAGACATTTCTCAAATTCATACTATAATTTTTCATGGATTTTTTGTTGCCCTTTCTACCCTCAAATAATCCAGAAAGTGTGAAAGCAAGAATAATACTGAGGTGTCTTTGACTTTCATTTTCTGATGCAAGAGATAACACAAACATGGGGTAGAATATCTGTCCTATCCAAGTATTTTATTATACTAGCAGTATCTACAGAAAGAGAATTAATAACTCTAATAGTGTTTAATCTATGACACATTCATAATCTCTTCTAGGAAAGACCTTATCCTCTAACTCATCATTCCATACGTCCTCTGCTATAACAAAAGCCTTTGCGAAATAGGGGAAACCCCAAGTTATTTCCTGTTCTGATTTTCAAAGAGAAAGGGAGAAGCTGGTTGCTTTATTGCTACTTTTTTCCTAGTCTTTTCTCTTTTTTTGAGATTTTCCTCCTGATAGCCACATGATGTGGGAAAATAATGTCGTTTACTCCTTCAGCCTTTTGTCATGCTCCATATATTCTGCTAACCCAGCAAGCAGTCCTTACTTACCATGTTTAAAATATAAGCAACCTGCTGACTCTATTCACACTGTTCTGCAAGGGCTGCCCTTGGAGCAGCCGCACACGCAGGATGCTCTGCTTCTTGTCCACAGAGCCGTTCCGCAGGGAGCCTGTTAGCTATCAGCAACCGTCAGTGCTGAGCCTGTCCTGATGTTTCTGGTGGGATGCTAACTTTCCAGTGTGCTCCGGGCTGTGAAGATGGGCGTAGGCAGGAGGGCAGATGCCAGTGCTGTGGAGGAGTGCTCGTGCAGCCTCACTGCTAGCTGGGCAGCAGAGGGAATACCTTGAACAGGTTGCACAGACTGGCTTCCAGTGTCCTCTATGCCTCAGTACGAAGGCAACAGTCAGAAATGCAGAAACTCTGGAGTCATGATGTTTCTGTTGGTATTTTGCCTGGTTCTTCTTTTTTTCCTTTCTAGCTTAACTTGCATCTCTTTCTCATCTCCTAAGTATGTCATTATGTACATGGCATTGCCGCCCATTAGCCTCATTCCTAATCTCATCTCTGTTAGTGTGCTATAGGGAGAGGGTAACACATAGGCCTAGGGACGAACGAAGACTGTATTTGAATAGGAAGCAGTATCAAGCAATCAGCGTGATCCTCAGCACTACACTGGACCGTGTGCCTACTTTTTATTTAAATACGTAGTAGAAACAGGGAGGTTTATCGCTGGAAGTGAGTTTCTGAGGAAACAAAAACTAAGCTTTATATTCTCAGAATATAAATGCAACCCTCATTTTTATGCACTCTTTTGAGATCTGCTACTAGAGTAATTTGGTGGCGGTGGCTGCTCAGCAGCAGCAGCTAACAAAGCAGTGTTGGGATCTCTGGCAGCCCATGACCTGTTGACCCTTTTTTTTTTCTACTTTGTATTTCTAAGTGCTCTGTTTTAGAAGAAGTCATCCATTATAGGTTCTCTTTAATCACCCTTAAAATTTGGAGAAGTTAAACACATACATGTATTTTCAAACAAATCTGGCCTCCAGCCGTTGACTGTTATTTTGGCTTTTTTTCAGAACTCCTTCTCACTTATCTTTTGTCATTTTGATAGTGCTGTGGATGGAACTAAATATTTTAAGCCAAAATCATAAAGAAAATGACTTAACCTGATGCTGTTACAGCTCTTCATGTGGAGTCCAAAATGACATTGCTCTTTTGCCTTGCCATATACTGTGCAAACTCACATCTAGTTGCCAGGGGAGAAGGAGAGTTTCCCATCATTCTCTTTTCCACTTCATGCTATTCAGGATATTTCTTCCACTGAAAAATTATTTGGATTATTTGTACACTATTTATCAATTTGCCTTATTCTAGATCAAAACTATTACTTTTTGAGTGCATCATTTCTTTACACCCCATCTATAATTTTCTCTTCATTGGTATTTGCAGCTTTTTGCGATGTACAATTGTAAATGTCAGCAGCATGCTGGAGTTTAGTTTATTTTCCTAATGAAAATATTAAAAAAAAGTCAGCCCTCACACCCATATCTATCATACCCCAAACATCTCCTCACAGTTCAATATATCGTATGTCTTTGCAACACTGTATTGAGGTTCCCAGTATATACTGGGGTTTCCAGTGTACTGTAAGCCATGTTTGAGAGGGAGAAGCCTACGTGGGAGCTGGAGCAGCACTTTGGGAGCTGGCAGAAGGAGGCAGCTGGGCCGTAAGCAGCCTGAGAGCTTCCCAGGGAAATAGCTTGCTGCTGGCAGGGTGTCACTAGTAGCAGCAGGAGGACATAAGGAGGCAGGAGACACAACAAAACTGCGTATGTGACTGGCAGAAGACTGGTGTCAAATGGTCCCAACAAGGCCCACCCAATACGATCACAACCCTCATTTGAGATTCAGCTGCAGGGCTGAGAATGCTGCCACTGTTAAGAGTTAATTGCACTTCAGGGAGTTGCCCTGTTTGTTCCAAGGAAGCCATAAAGCACTTGCGTTACTTCTGCAGACCCTGTGTGTTAAACGGGGACAGCCTGGTAAGCAGAGCCTGCAAAGCCTCCTGCCTCCGGCACCTACAGTGCTCGGCACTGAGCTGGGGGAGCCCCAGCTGGGAGGGGGCCTCCTCGCCCGCCGTCAGGGGACAGGTGCTCCACAACAAACTTACAGCTTTCCTAGCAAAGCCAGCTTGAATTCATTTTTCAAATAAGATTTTTATGGAATATGATTTGAAACCTTAAAAAAATCTACTACATTACATCTGCTGCCTTCTCTTCAGCCACTCCTTTTATAATAAGTCTGTCCTAACAGATCACTCGAGTTACCATGGCGAGATTTTTTTTCATAAGACCACAGTGTTTGTTGCTCGTGGCCCTAGAACCTTCCAGATGTTGAGTGATGGCTGTGCAATGTTTCTAGTATTACTCACTAGGACCAGAAATTATGCTTAAGAGAGCCAAGTACTGCTCTTTTTCCGCTGAAAATTGGTGAGATGTTTGGTTAATAAATGCCCCTTGGTTTCCCACATCTATTGTGATGATAATTTATGCTAGAATTACAATAAGTGTGTCACGTGCATTCCAGAAACTACAGCAGAACACAGCTAACATCCCTTGACCCCTGCAGCAAATGTAAATGATTTCCTGTATTCACTTATAGTTTCTTAATCAAACCATTTTCAACCAAGCTCTCTGTTTGCAAGGTCACGAAAGCTGTTTTTATTAGCGTGCGGCGTGTGTTACGTTAGCTTGCAGGCTGTTTGCAAGTGCAACAAGAGAGCTGAAGGTATGTCGCTTGATGAAAACAAGTCCACTGAACATGCATGTTTTGCTTAGGTGAGCTGACAATACCAAGCAGAAAAAGCAGGCCTGGAGTAGCCCACGTGCTATAATTTGTGATGTTCAAGAGCTCTGCAAGTCTTTTTAGGTTATTATGCAAACTTAACAAGAATGAGAACTTTTCAGAATATGAGATTTTTACTGCAGTTCGTGCATGCAATTTTTTCTCTGCTAATACCGACAGTAAGTTGGCTATATTAGTTGGCTAGCTTTTCAACAAACTAAATTCCTGGGAGTCTGCCTGACTTCCTTGGAAAAACTGAAGCTGTTTTTAAGGAGGTTCTGTGAGAAAACGCAGCACAGTGAATTTCACTAACTTTGGCCGGCTTATAAGGGAAAAGGCTTGCAGTTACCCTCAGGCATGAACTTGATTACATATAGAGTAAGAAATACAAAATAAATCATATGCTTTAATTCTAAATTACATTATTTGATGTAATAAGAACTTCCATACCAGATCAAATCTAAATTAGTTGTCTGCCAATAGTAATTCCCAGATGTCTCTGAGGAAATTGCCCTATTCTTCAATCTCCTTTCCCCCCTCCACAAGCATAATGGATAATGATATAACAACCTGACTATAGGGGAAGTTATTTTCTAACCTCAGGCTGGTGGCTGATTTATGCCCTGAACCGTGAACATTTATATCCATTATGAATTTTTATCAGGTCCAATCTAACTCCCCACATAAATGTATGAATATGTATGTATAACCTTTTACTGAATCCTGCTAAGCACTTGGCCTCAATGATACCATTTGCCAGCATATTTCGCAGGCGTATTACTTTTGCCAATTTTAAATACATTGCCTTTTACTTTCATTATTACAATCAGTGTTTACTTGGGGAATGTATCAGTGGTAGCAATAACCCCCAATATTCTTTTTTGCCAGTCGCTCCCTGCCCTGAGCAGCTCTGAAGCCTGCAGCCCCAGCTGGAGCCTGGGTGCCCGTGCTGGACCAGAAGGTAGCAATCTTCGGCCTGCTGACATTTCCTGCTCCATCCCCTCATAGACCAGACCTCGCCTTTTACATTATGGGTTGAGGAAAGGCAGAGGGATGATGCTTGCAGTAAATGAAAAGGTTAAAGTGTCTCTAGGACTACTGTCATTCTGCTGCACCATGAATTCGCAAGTGTCATTACAATTTAATGTCAAGAGAAGGGTTTATTTTGGGGGAAAGAAGTTGTTTTGGACTATGGGAAAGAAATTAATTTGGATTTGTGTTGGGTCGGGTCAAAGAGGTGCTTTTGTGAAATACTGGGGGGGAGGGCTTAATCTTGGGGTGGGCTATTACAGCTGCATTTTATTGTGAGAGGAGGGTAGATTAGCTTTGATTACAGGGAAATTGGTTGTACCTGGTAAAAGAAGGTTGGATTAGGAATGATTCTGAATAGAAAAGTAAGAACTATTTTACCTAAAGAAGCAATTTCACTGTACGCCTTTGTGGGTTGACTCCTGACATAAAAAAGCAGTCAGGTTTTGACTAGAAGCAAAAGAAGATGGGACAGACTGCAGGGAAGACCATGCAGAAGAAGCAAGAAAAGACCATATTTTCCCTTCTCCTCTCAAACTTGAACATTACTGGTGGTATCTGCATTCAGAGAAATTTGAAAGGCAGGCAATTCCCAGGGTTGCCAAAGAGAAGAAGCACCCTTGCAGATCAAACCTTGAATAAGCACCTGTAATGAAAAGGCGGCCATGAGACCGACTTCAATAGTCCATAGATGAAAAATCAAAACACACTCTCAGTGAGGAAATATTACCGCGCTGAAGAAGTTCATTTACAGAGCATGGGTATGTACGCAAAGCCAACAGAGACATTTGGAGCGGTTACAACAGACAGCAGAAGTCAAGAGGCAATAACTGCACACCGAGAACTTCGGTGATCAGGCTCAGTATAGGGCATCTGTGGACTTAGCCACAAAGTTTCAATTTTCGTGTAAATTCTTTAGTTTGGGAGTGCTGAGACATGGTCTCTTGTTGGTTCCCTTAATTATATAATGAACAGCTGTGAAGTTTTTCTTTGGATTAAAATTTTCCTGGAACTCAAGGTAATTTAGATCTGAGCTTTTGGCTCCAGTCCCTTCCCAGCTTGTGCTCAATATAAATTACTGCCCTAGAACCATGGCATGTTCAATTTATCCCTCATTTTAGATGGCTGAAAAGTGCATGCATAATTCTGTGCATACCACACTTTCTGTAATCTACTGTGACAAATAGACCAAATGACTGAAACTGCTAGGTAAAACACTTTATTTTAGTCATGAACCCACACCCAGCCTTAGTTTAAATACCAGGCAAAAATGACATTTGAATTATTTGAGTTGAATCAATGCCAAATTCAATCTTATGCAAACTCAGAAAGAGAGAGGGAAAAAAAGTCTTGGAATAAACCCAGTGATTTATGCGTGGGAACATAAGGCAATAACAAGCAGCCATCGATTCAATTGTAATGACAGGAGTGGACCACCATGAAAAATCTGACAACTTTTCACTGGAGCTACTGTGACCGAGGGATTGGGAACAGGATAATATTTTTACACATGGATAATGACTACGAGAACAGTAGGCTCGGGGACCAGCATTCCCAATTCCACCTTCTATCAAAAACACTGGTCAAGCTCTGTATGCCATGCTCCACTCACACTGCTGTGAGGTTCTCCATTGCCCAGGACAATGGAGGATGACAAGTATTCCCATTCTGGAGAGAAAAATAGCAAATAGTTATATCACACCTGTCTGAGAGAAATAGATATATTTTTATGAGCTAATTCCAAATAACTATGTTAAATTAAGAGCTGTATCCAGAAATGATGAACCTTGCTGCTGAGTTTTGATCTTCTGGGTCAGTCTGATTTGCCCATTACCGCCATCAGTTCAGGTGCAGGGGGGCAACGCCACCTGAACATTCCCCAAGGAAAAAGCAGGACTGCCTACAATTTTGTCAGTGTTACACATCCCACAGGGATAATGTTTTCCAGGATTATTTTATACTCTGAAGTATTACTATTTTTTCTTAGGGCTTTCTTTCCGATGTACCAAGCCTTTCTAATAAGGCTAAGTTTGCATAACCAAATGCTAGGAGTTCAGTTCAGAAAGGCAGCAAAGACAACTTTTTAGCTATACTTACTAATTCCAACATTCAACTCAACCTGAGAAAAGAGGCTGGGGGTAGTTGCCTAGAAAGTTTGTTACTGCAGTGCTCTTTGGCCACTTGTACCCAGAAGGACTCTGAATGAGCTTTCTCTGAAGTTACGCTCAGAAAGGTCTGACTCGTTAAGCAATTTTGTCCTCAGCCAGAGACCTATCCTCTAATTCGATGCCTCTTGGTGAAATTTTTTTTTCTCTGAATTGTCATGCCAAACAGTTGTCTGCTTTGTTGTTTTTTTCATAGAAAGGCACCTGTTCAATTTTAGATACTGCTCAGCCTGTTCCACTTCAGTGGTCCGCACTACTCCTCCGAGAGCCCTGAGCTTTTCACATATTTCAGGCTGCCAGCTCTCTTATGGGCTTTTCCCCAGCAGCCAATTTTGCTCTGAAGCTCTTACGACTGAGCCAACTTCCATTCCTTCATAAAGGGATACCCTCTTGTTATTGCAATTGAGGAGTTCCATAAGAGGCTTTTAATGTCTCCAGAGTGTTGTTATGTACGATAAAATCTTGAATTAAGCTTTACCTAACACTTGTTCATGCAATATTCATTTATTGGCAAATCGCATTTGTTTCTGCTGTTGACAAATACTTTTAGGTTTATTTCTAATACCGCAAGTACCTCGTCGGATTAATATATGACTGAATAAAATGTTATATGCTCTGTTTGAGTAGCAGGAGCAGCTCGAAGCCTGAATTGACTACAATGTACACTGCCATCTTGTGTTCTAAAGTTCTAGATAATATAAAAATGCATACTATACATATAGGTTTTCACAAAATAGGAGTTGGCTATATGAGTGGAATATGCAAGGTTATCAAACGATGTTTACTGTCATTTTCTTTTCTTTCTTGTAAAATGTAAAATAGTCCTTAAAATAGCAAGTCTCACTGGTAACTCTGAATTCATCTGTTCTAAGGATCCATTCCATTTAATTAGTGATTTGTGGGTAACCCAAAGAGTACAGAGAAAATTCTGCTACAGCCTAGCCATTCTCTTTTTCCAGCAATAAGGTCCAATATGGACTCCAAGGAATAGCTCTGTTGCAAGGCGGCCTCTGAGCTGGTGTAGAGTTGCCAGAGGAGCTGTATGCCAAATACTTCTCTTCTTATAAAAGGGAGGATGATAGAAAAGAGGGGAGACTTGTAATCTTAGCTGGAATCTCTGTCCCTTTGGAACAACTGTAGCCTGAACTTAACTAGATCATCCTTGAGGCTGTTCCAGTATGCACCAGAGTACTGGTCACTTGGTTGAAAGAGGACCTAAAGTGGCATTTACTTACAAAATGAAGAAAGCATATGTAACATCTCTGCTCCGTGGCTTTTATTCAAAACCAGATTCAAAACACAAAACCAATGACACATATTGGTGGATGAAATCAGTACTGCATGCTCTTCCTCTAAAAATGATCATTCCTTCATAATGTGCTAATTAAAGAAGTCTTTTTGTACGTCCATACTTCCAATTGCTTTCACTGTATAACAGTATTTAGCTTTGCCTTTTTATTATGCTTTTATTAATTCCAGCTTCTTTCTGTAGTTGTTTGCTCTTGCAAACATGTAGGAACACTCTTAAACACAGCTTTGAACAATGGCTCTGTAAAACCCAAAGGATTTATTCCATGCAGCTGCTGTTGCCTGAAACAAGCATAAGCATGAAAGGGAAAAGGGTGCCAAAAATCAAATATTAAGCTTAGAGACACCTGGGGCAGGGCAGGAAACAGTAAAAGCCTATCAAGCTAACAGATGCGAAGGTAGAAGGGCAGAATGGCAGAGAACATTAGCAGGGGGAGAAGCACACTCAGCCTTTTCTTGCTCAGAAGTTCCCCTCAGGTGGTTGTTTCCCATGCCAGAAACCTTTCATTCCACCTGTTTGGCATTTCTTAGCCCATTTGCACATACTTGTGTATGTGAACTTACAGTATCATTTGCCACCTCTGAAAGGCGAATGGTTATGGCACCCATTATTGACTGGTGCGGGCACTGTCTCCCAAGGTTACTTTTTATGGCTTACACGCATAATATACCACGGCACAGAGTTTAAACAACCTCCCTCTCTTGTGAAATGAGCAGTTGGAATGATTCGAAAGAGCTTTTGCTCCTGTAATGATACTTTGATAATACTTTACTGCTTTTTAAACTTGTCTTCAAAAGGTAACATGTGTATTGCGGTCTGGTTGCACAACTTGTTTCAATAAGAGGAGAACATTAAAACTGTTTGCACAACACATTGCAGTCAGCGTTTAAGTAATCAAAAAGCTTATTGAAAGGAACTTTGTCATTTCAGAATCTGGAATGCTTTGCTAAGATTGTTATTTTATTTACTTTATCTGCCTGTAAGATTCCTGCCAGTTTTCTTAGTTTTCTAGCATAGAGTCATACTTTCTTAATTTATATTCTTTGCTGTGTTGCCATCTGAGAGATTTTCAGAAAGAAAAAGCTAATTGGCTACATAGGAGGAACAATAAAACAGTAACTCAAATTGTGCTAGAAATTATATCAAATGAAGCAGGAAACTGTTTTCTGTAATCTCTGTACTACAGCAGTCTCTGACGGGGCGCACATATACCTCCTTGGTGATTGAATAGCGCTGGCTGTAGCAGCTATGGAAAAAGCGGAAGAGGGAAAACTACTGCAAACAGAGCAGGTCTGGGAGGAGAACTGACGTCTACTGTGTCAGTTCCCGGAGATGTGGGTTGACAAAGCCTGCGACTGTGCTCAGTCTAAGCCTCTTAAGCACCCCATGCTTCAGCTTTTGAGTGTCTGCCAATGGTTGCCATACTGCATTAGACTGTATAATGTCCTAGCAATGGATGAAAGTTCGTTGCTTCCGTTCCATTTGTTTTCCATTAGCTAGGTCATTTTGGCATTGTGAGAGCTTTACTGATGCTAGAAGATACCTGTCCATCAGCCTGCCTATGCTGGTAACTCCCTACTGTCAAAAAGTTAATGGTGGAAGACAAAACATTAGGGATAAGTCTAAGCATGTGAGTTGAACCTGTCCCCTCCGGATAAGTAATTGTACATTGCAGTACCATGTCTGAGCTGCTGGGTTAATCCTGAATGTGAACTTTGGAGAAAATACTAGCTCAATTTTAGACTTTCACGTTCCCACCTAGGAGCGTCCGACGATGACGTAAGGTCACAGGCGTTAGGCAGAACTGCAACCCCTGGGTGCAGCTGGGTCCAGCTAAACCTGCAATGCCCTTGGGAACAGCAATGACCTTTCAGAGAAAGAACAAGATCAGGGAATGGCAGATAGAGTTTCACTGAACAAAACTTCAAAGCATTTATTTATATTTTCTCCTGTAATTAAGCTTAATATTTCTAAGCTTTTCCAGGGATACAAAGCCTGCCATTTCTCTTACTGCAGCCTTTCACACTCCTCGTAGAAGTAAACCATGACACATCCCTGGAGCACACACTACACTTCCCAGAGGCCTTGCATGTGTTTTACTACTCAAGGAGAGCTGCCTGAAGAAAAGTGAGATCCACCACAGAGCACAAAATAATCAGGCCTTGAATTTAAAGTTATCATAGGTTTTTGTTTTATGTTTTAACAAAGCTGCCTTTCCTTTAAAGTGTCCATCTGCAGGGCTATAAATGTTAGCAAGAAAGCCTCTGCTTAGGTTTATTTTCTGTTACCAAGAGCAATTGGCCATCTGCTGGGTAAAAGGAAAGCTGTGCTTTGTTGCATTTGGAAGCAAAGGTCACAAATAGCACACCCCAGTCCTTTGTCAATGACACGTTTAGGCTGTGTCTGATCAGAAAATGTCTTGTTAACCCACCCTGCTCAGCTTACCAGATCTCCTTAGATCAGAATGCAGTATTGTGCAATTTTAAATGGCTTTCACATAGAGATGCTGTCTATGTGAGACTCTTTCTGTCCCCAGATGTGGTAGGACACAGGAAAAGATGAGGCTTGCTTTTTGTCACCAGATTTCGGGGTACAGCTTCAGCCTCTGCGTTCCAGCATGTGAGATGGGGATGTCTGTGCTGGCTGGGGACTCCAGGACGCACTGCCTGCTCTGCCTGGCCTGTGCTGGGACTACCTGCAGGGATTTGCAGGGCTGAGGACACTGCATCAAAAGCTCGCCACAGAGGTGCTGATTCGGATCAGCTCGTCACAGTCAGCACTCCAGAAGCCTGGGAGATGCTCGTGCACAGGGGCTGCTGACTCTGGAGTCTTGCTCCAATGCTTAGTACATTTTAAAGGGTCCTGGGGCAGTGTACAAGGTAAGATGGAGGGAAAAATGAAGGGTTGACAGAGGAAAAACAAAATTGGAAAGCTTTTCTGTTAAATCCAGCCAAACCATAACTGACTGCAATCTCAAGTAAGATTGACAAGGCATAAGGATCAAGTCTGCATGTTTTAACATAGCCAACAATGCCATACAAGTCAAGTAAGAGCTACGGAAGGCAGGAACTCTTGGCAATTCTGGGATACATCATATCACCAGGAAAAGAAATCTGAGGCAAACCATTTTTCCTTTTTAATTTTTTAGTGGCATTTAGAAACTGGTTAGAAGCTACAATAAAATATATTTAGACACTATAACAAAAGTGTTTAGAAAATACTTTGCTGATAAACAAATACATGCTTCAGTTGACTACAAAATAATTGCTAAAAAGCTTTCTGTAGAAGGAATGTGCTATGTCTCTGCGTTCCTGCTCCATGAGCAGAGAACTCTCCACTGAAGATCCAAAAGCCGTGGTTTCTGCTCTGAGAGCTGGAGAGTTTGAATGACGTACTGAGCAGTGAATGAGGAATTTAAACATCTTATTGGAGGAATAAGACAGAAATTATCTCTAGCCATTTAAGGAAAAATTCAAACAGAAGAAAAACTCAAATTAGGGGCTTAAGAACAGGCATTTCAGCTCTGTCTTGCTTTCCTGTGTATTAAGAGTCTCACCCTCTCCATTCCAGCTGAAATTTGGTATTTAAATAGGGGTAAGGCAGTTTTAATGCTCTTGGCCCAAGCTGCTTTGTACCAAGGCGTCCAGGGTAAGTACTATTATTGTCACAGCAAGACAATCATCCTGATAAATGTCTCCATTTTCTAACTCTCCCTCTGGTGAATTTATTATCATGGTTTTATTCTTCCTTCAGTCACGAGGTTGTACTATTATCCTTAACTGCCCTCTTAAAACTAATCCATACATTGGCCAGGAGGGAGTGCTCTAGCAGGGGAGCCAACACTATTATCCTAGAGTCTTGCTGTTCCAGCAAGCTTGAAAATGGTTGCCCTGAGGTTTCTCACCAAGCTGCTTTCAGTTCACAAGGGCATGAGGAATCACTCCGTACTTCTTTTTATGCCTAGTCATTAGGTATATTTACAGTAGTACTTTCTCCCTCAAAGTTTGGCACTGCTTTCTTTGCCCCCACTTTCTGTTTTACAACTGTTCCTTTGCCCCTAAACTTCCAGTGCTGCAGTGCTGAGGAGCCGTGAACACAAGAACAGTTTGTTTTTTTACTTCTCAACATACAAAGAATGTTGTGTTAAAGAGAAAATAAATTCTGTTTTTCTCTCATTTGAAAATGCCTACCTTCTTCAGCAATACCATCGCATGTAATGGAGCAGTAAGCTGGTCCCCTATCAAACAAAGAAAGCAGTAGAGATTAATTATCTCACAAATATTTTGGAGAATCAAGCAGTTCACCCATTTGTGCTGCTCCATTTCCCATGTTTTCAGCTGAAAGAGCAGGCTGCTGTCTAAATTGATGGCATCCTTTTCAGCTGAGACCAGCTTAATCTATTTTGTGTTCCTCAAAAAAGGAGCTGCCTTTGTTATCCCTTGTATGCACCACATTTCTCTGTTGAAACAAAGCACTGGTGAACAGCATTGGCTTGACAGTGCCTGAGACTGGAGCCCTCAGGTCTGGCAAGGCAGCAGCAGTAGGAGCGTTTAAGGTGTCCTGCTGGTGCAAATTCAGCAGGATGAGCTGAAGCTATGCTTTAATTTTATGCTTTAATTAAACTTCTACAATACGATAATCAAATACGCAGATGAATTCAAATGACATCATCATCGGGAAGGAAACAAAATTTTTAAAAGTTAAAATCAACAAATAACCAATAATTCCAGAAGTGAAGGGGAGACAGTCTGCCAGGCTGCCTGCTAGTGACTCTCACGATTCAGTCTGCTCTAGCAGTGCTTGCTTACTTACAGGTAATGATGCTTTTTAACGGTTCTTTCCCATGACTGTCCACTCTACCCTTCTCCAGGAGGCTCTCGCTCTCATCACAAAGACAGTTTAGCTGCCTGTGGAGCAGCTGCTGAACTGCTCCAGTTTATAGCCTTGCATATTCAGATAAATTGCCACTCATTGCTCTTAATATACTGTGCTGTAATTTGCAAAATCCTGAAAATCATCCCTTTTTACTAGCATCTCTGATGGTAAAACTGTATTTTAAAAACTGCAACAGATTTACATCTGAGCAGAAATGTTGCTTTTACTCATACAAATATTCTGTTCAGCTGCTTTTGACTGCCCAGCCTAAATTATAGTTGAATCAACATTTGTTTTGTTTCACAGAATGACAGAATTAGCTACATTTGCTCAAACTTCCTTGATTTACTACTTACTCTCATTATTACTTCAGCCTGTTTCTCCTTCTGGTTTTTGTTTCTCAGATGGGGCAAGACTGAAGAGCTTAGACCCAGGTCCGGGAAAAGGAGAATGAAAATGAGGTGTGGCAGCTGCACGCTTCTGCCCAAACCAAATGCAAATGCTATAGTACTGGCATAATGATAATTTAGCTGAATGTAAACCAGGAAATCACTCCCTTTCTGCTGCGGTTAGCCACGAGTGCAACACCACGTGGTGGATGGCGCTCACCGCCCTGTGGTTAAGTTCCCTGTTCACGGCTCCGTGCCTCCGGTTCGTCTTTCAGTGACTGCAATTCCCCCTTCCCATTACTCCCTTCCTCACGGAACAGCAGAGGTACAAAAGAAACATGGTACAAAGACACAGAAGGTCTTGTGTTCATGGCATTGGCAGTCTCCTGCTGAAGCTTTCTGTGGCACAAGCACATAGAAAGGCATTGCTGGATGTCCAGTTTGCCTCCATTATCTTGCCATATAATTGCTTAGGGTGCTTGATCCCCTCTTGGCACAGCACATGAAGAGACCATTCAATGCCTAATACCGCCACCTGTTTCTGTCTACACTCTCCCTGACTCTTATCTAATCTGTTCTCATCATCTTTGCATGTATTCTTGAATCTCTTTCTAAACTTACGATCCTGAAGCATGTCTCTAAAAATGAAGGTGAATTGTATTAGTCCCCTATATCTACTTAGTACATACAGGGAAAGCATCTTTGATTTGTCAGAAGGCACCTCTGATTTGGCAATGCAGAGGGAAGCTGGGCCGAACTAGAAGGAATAATATAGCATTGCAGGAAGCTTTGGGGGAACAGACTAAGAGGGCAGTGAATATCATCGAGGGCTGAACAAAGACCCAAGTACGGTGGATTGGGAGAACGGTGGCTGTGTGGATAAGAGTGCACGTAGCTTAGTGCATAAACTGCAGATCTGCTGCAGGACATCAGGACACAGCTTAACCCATGCCCCCAGCAGAAATGGCAAGGAGAGCATTCACTCTTAGCTGTGTGTTGAAAGTCTAAGGGTCTGAACTATAAAAGGATATGGGTGCCTGCACGTGTCAGAACAAACGCAGAGGCTTCAGAGTAGTTGTATTCTGTCTACCGTTTTCACAAAGCACCTACCCTACCATGCACTGGGAAATTCAGATGTTTAATAGAATTCTCTCTTATTAGTTATAAAATCTTAACTTTCCATTAGTAGCTACCTTTACAGGACAATTGTACTATTGTGTGGGAGATAATTATGCAGTAATATAACATCATATGAGGATACTGTAAATATTATTGAGACAGAGTTAATTTTAATCTAAGCTGTAGATATTTCATTCTGCTTTGACATCTAGTTCTCTGAAGATCATGGAAAAACCTATAGTTTTAAGCAACGGGAAAAAATAATCGTTTTGCATGAAAAGTGACCAAAACAATGGCATGATGCAAAAGGAACCCTAAAAGTAGAATCAAACACTTCAGTCAAATACAACTCACATTTAAAGAGTGTTTTGTTCATTTTAAAGAGTCACACGATTATTTGTCAGCTTCCATTTGGGAACAGTTTTAGCATGGTCTATTCAAACACTTTGCCTGTCCCAAATACGGTGTTTATGCAATTACATTGCTTAATTGTGTGTCTGATGTTGCATACCTTTGTATTCCCTAGAGCATACTCAGGTAATTGTCTTAAAATGTAACAGACACTCAAAGAAATTGTTCCTTCTCATTAAACTCTGAGGAAGGATTTGCAATAGCTGATTTGTTAAGCTGCCTTGCTATCTGATCTAGGAAAAGGTTTTTCTGAGTTAGTCACAACAGTTAAGTGTTACAGCTTTAACTGAGGTATGTCAAACCTTTCTGCTAAGTTATCTGATAAATGTCCATTTTCCAGCAGTAAAGAATTCTGTAATAAGATTCAGTCAAGAACTGCACAAATACACTAGGCTTTTCATCAGCACCTTTTTCGTATTTTAATTCAGCAAGTAAAAATCCAACAGACTTAAACTGCATTCAAGCACACTCAGCCCTCTCCATACACTTGTACTTCTCCTCCTCCTCAGATGCTATTTCTCACCCAGAGGTTGTAGAGCTCTTGTCATACCTATAAACTTCTCAAAAGGATACACAGAGATTGAGTTTCTAATTAAAACCCAAGCAACGTTCTCTTCCACAATATAGTTGATATGTTATATACCCTTAGGAGTAAACCAGTGGCTATTAGAACCAACAATATGTCTAGGGACATAAGCAAGGGAAATACAGAATTAAGCAAATGCTGTTATTAGGTCATTTCTTCTTCCTCCTCTAAATTCTGAGAAATTGCGGCAGATTGGTAGAATTTTAGTGCCAGAACTTTAGTGCATCAACCTGCATACTCAGAATGGATTATTTAACAAAATGCTATAATACGATCTAGCTTCCAGAATCTCCCCAGAGGATCGGATGTACATAGAGATCCTAGCTGTAGCCTGAGTTCATCTCACATTCCATGCACATTAGAGCACAGGGGACAGGAGGGTGCCAGGATATAGGATTATCAGGACAAATTGTTGAACTTGGTTAGTGTTTACTACATCCAGCTTCTCCTGCCTCAATTCCCCACAGAACGTTTCTCTACTGTCTGCTGGCTATCGAAGCAATATATTTTGGGAAAATATAGAAGGGCATCTTTCCTTTCCAAACATACGTAACTATCCAAATGAGGAGAGTATTATATTTATATGAATTAAATGTCTCAAAAGGAAACTACCAACTCTACTCAGGAGAAATTAATAAACTGGGATGAGAAAGGCAATGCTCCTTCTCAAAAGGGGATTTTCAGAGTTGCAACACTTCCTGCCAGACTCTTCCGCAGGAGGGCATAAAGTTGGAATGAAAAATGGAGGTTCTGAAAGTAAATGAAGAGAACTGAGAATAGTTACGAGATGAAGTCACCGAGACAAAATGGAGGGGTACAGGAGTTGCAACAGTCAGGTAAGTGTAGAGGCAAATAGTTTCTACAGAAGCTCCCTTGTCATGCTGGGCAGTTACATCTCAGTTTAATTGACAGCTCTCTTAAAAAAGGGGAAGGAGAGAAAGTCTTGGGGCAATAAAAAAAGAGTGTGCAAACCACATCTGAGCTCCTTTGGGATATGCAGCTTGAAAGCTAACTGTCTGTAAATGTCAAATTATGCTTACTTTCACCGACAAAGCTGCGGGAAGCCATATGTGGTTCCTATGTTTGGCTTTACTGAATTGCTTCAATAAATAAATATGAAAGCTTTTTCTCTAGACAGGCTTTTGACATACGTTGCGGAAGAGCTGAAACTGCGCAGGGCTATACATCTCTACGCAGAGTTTTCTAGGAAGCTTGCCTTTCTTCCCTTCAGTTATTTGGATGCAGCAGGACTGTCATAACGGTAGGATGAAGAAGGTGAAATGAGTTCACTGGGAACCTGCAAAGCATGTACATTGATAAACATATCTGCCACTATTGCTAGTAGTGATAGAATTTAACTGGTTTTACTACCAGAAGTAATCAGAAGAAACAAACAGAAATGTGTCTTATTCGGTTTGCAAAGGCCAACCTTGAACTGACTGATGCACAAACTCATCCATGCATACAGCTAACAATTTAGCAAGTATTTTTCTTTTATGCAAAATGTGATATACAGAAAAGTCAGATCTGGAGTTATTACTATTACACAGATAATAATATATTACTAATAACTCTGCCTTGGGGCACCAGTGGAAGCCTTAGTGAAGTCACAGCAGTTTCACAGAGGAGTTGATATGCATTTTTTAATATATTATGGACAAGGATTTAGCACTTGCTTCTCCGTGATCAGTTCTTGTTCAGATACAGACTTACTTCTAAACTTCAGCATTTCTAAGCTGTCCAGATCCTCTTGTTGACTGAAAGCTGAAATAGTTATCTTTGATACTTTCTCTCTTTACCAGGAGAGAGTTGACCACCATGTACAAGTAAGTCTTATTTTTTGTATGTTTAAAGAGAGAACATGCTGCCCACTAACCTTTTCCATATAAAAAAGGTCAGCTTCTAGTTGGAGATCCCTAGATGGGAGGTTTAATTCATGGCCCACACTCTGCAGGCTTTTATCACCTTTTTCCTAGTTTCAGTTCCTTCTACCCTTGTGTAACCTTTCCAAATCCAGGCTGATCCTTGCCAATGGTTTGATGCCCTGCAGGTTTCTCCCTAGATGTAAGCTCCGAGACCTGGGCCTTTCTCGTTCTGTGGCACTGAGGCCTGCAAGCTGAGCCTCATATTGCCACAAGCTGGCAGTGATGGACGGATGTGGTGCCTTTCCCCCAGGGTCTCTGCTGACTCTATAAAAATGGCACAAAGCCCAGGTAGGTCTTAGACAAATTGGCTCCTTTCAGGAAAACTTCTTGGCCCATTCAAATATCAACAAAACTCCTCCCAGAGCACAAATTACTTGGTGTTGAATGACATGTTCATGAATGGGTGTAAGCTTTCTTCTTTTTTTTCTCTGGTGAAAAAATTACTAATCCAGAGGTAATCTCAAGGGCTTATGCCCTTTTCCCCCTTTTATTGCCCCATCAGCTTCTTCTGAGCCCATGATTCAGCTGTGGATGTCCCACACCCATCCTGTACCTAGGGCAGCAAAAACCCCACCTCTTATTTAGGTGGTGGCTTTTTGTACAGGGGTATAGAACAAAAAGGTGTTCTAATATATTAGTGTCATCACATCTGCATAGTAGTTGAACTGGAGAAAGCAAGAACATCTAAAACACATCTTATTCAAGTAGGTGTTTACTTTGCACATGGTGCCATGAAATGAAGACTCTTTTAAAAAATTAGTTTCTAATTTCCCATCTTTCTAGAAAGCAAAGGATTCTTTACGTTCATTTTCTCATTGGCTACTATTATGATAATGTTCTTCTGTTGCCCTCAGAAGCAGTGAGGTGAAGCTGTGCTACTTTAAAAGTGAAAAATAAATAAAAGAGCCCACAACCTTTTTCTGCTATTTAGTCAGTAAAGGAACAGCACAGGTGTGTACTACAGCACTGGCAATTCCTGCTGGTTTCAGCCGGGTCCAGGAACTTTCTCAGGTTTCAATAAAACTCCTTGGAAATTTTTCAAAATTCTTTTTACAGTTTAAGTTGAATATAGTACTCTACCTTCTCTTCTAGATGTGCGTACAGTTGCTATGTCAGCAACTTGTAAGTTGCTGAAGCTGCTAAGGCTGGATGTGTATCCCATCGATTAATTTTCCACATCTGATACATACATCTCAAGGGCTCCCATGCTACATTAGGTGATTTTCAACAATCTGTTGAAGAACTTCATTCAAGGCAACAAAATTTATCCGACGAATCTTTTCTTTTCACAGCCTGTGTATGGGTTACCCAAGAGTGTAGTGTTTGTCCTGAGCAGTGTGTTCCCTCTGTGCTCTCCCATGGGTCTACTGTGTAATAGAGCTCTGAGACACCTTGTTATGAAGACCTCTCTGAAAGTTTAAAGTATTTTGGCTACTTTATTTTGTATTACACTCTAAACTCCCTCTAAAACTACGTTTCTTGAAAATGCCAATGTGCAGAACTCTGGAAATGTAGGTCTTTGATGACATAAAGAGTGTCACATTGAGCTAGCATCTCACTCATGCTTGCAGATGCACTCAGGTATGTGGGAAGGATAGCTCATGGAACGGTGAATGCTGCCGCTTTGGCTCGGCAACGATTAGCATACTTCAAACTACCACGTTGTAGATGTGCTGGTATTTTTACTGAAATCAGTTGTCTTTGGTGTCACAACCATATTACTTTCAAAATTGTTGTGTTTCCTAAGTTTTCTTTTCAGCACTTCTACTTATCAGATAGACTTTATATGAATCAATTAGACACATTTTTGGAAAATATGCCAGTGGCTCACTTCAGGCAAATGATGAGAAACAGCAACCTCATGATTTGCCGGTACATTATGTCACTGCTTCTTTTTAAGACTGCCATCCTTCCAAGACACCTGAGGACTGCATGCAGAGCACTGGCAGGAATTCAGCATTCCTACTGTAAGCAAAGACCCCTCTTGCACAAAAACGAGGTGTTGCTTAGCTATACTTTTGCTCTGTGTAAGACAAGGGCTCTCACTGGTTTCCAAACCATACCACCATGTCTCTACCACCTGCAGTTAAATCTCCAGCCACAGACACACTTGAAAATTAATTGGGAACTTTTTGGAGAGTTAATTTCTGAGGTTGTGATAAATACTGCTTATCAGATACTAGCTGAATTCAATTTTTTACTGGGGACCTCTATGATTAGGATCAAACAAATGAGCGATGGGCTCATTATTGCTCCTTACAAGTGACTGTGATACAAAGAAACATTCTAGAAAATTCTGAAGCCTTTTACAATGCATCTAGTATCTCTTTGCCAGCATTCAGCAATGTGGAAAGATTTAGATAACTGTGACTTACAGTCCCCCCAGCTATATCCACAACTTCAGTAAACAATGCGAATGGAAACTCAGTCGGGAGACCCATGTTTGTTCCCTACAGACTGCCTCCACAGCAGCAGACAGTTAAATGTGGATATGCACGAGTTAATCCAGAAAGCAGTATACAAATTATTCACAGGGGGGAAATTTAACTCCATAACCAAACTATCAAACTGCCGGAACAGCTGTTTATGTTGCAGTAATACCAGAAGCCTAACCTAAAGCTGAGACCCCACTGCAACTAGTGCAATTCCTGCCCCAGGAAAATTACAGACTATTTTCTAGTCACAGTGCACAAAGGGCATAAAATCAATTAACAACGGTGAGAATAAAAGCAAAACAAATAGTAATAATACCTGTGTGGCTTTTAGGTACTGCTTTTCATCAGTAGGTCTTATAGGGGTTGATCCTATACTGTCACACAGACCTTAGCGTATTTATCTTCAAATCAGTCTCTCTAGGGAGATACTGTTATCCCTGGTTTATATATGGAGAGCTATGACTCAAAGAGGCACCAATATTGCATGTGAAGTAGGGAATTGAATCGAAGTCTCACTGCTTGTGCACTACGTACTGCTCCCTGGAGAACTTGCGGCTAGATGCTGCTCCCTGGAGAACTTTCTGCTAGTTGCTTAGCTAATGGAAAGGTATCATGTTGAAGCATCATCCGAGAACTAGGTCCCTGAAAAAGATTCAAAAGAGGGTAAGGTTAAGAGTTCTATGAATTTTCACATGATTTTATTTCATATACATGACATAACAAGCATAGGGGTGTATGAGGAAGGAATGAACAACTAAATCAACAATGATAGGCAAAATGTCCTTACGGAAGTATTAGTAATTGCATAGATATTAGCATTCCACTTCAAGACTTCCAAAAAGCTGGTCAGTGCTATCCAACTGCAAAAGCTGATCAGGACAGTAGGTCCTGTGTGACAACTGAATAGGCTTCAACAGTATGAGGTATTTCACATCACTGGGAAAAAGTTGGAATTAGTCTGAGCAGGTCATCTAGCCCATCACCTTGCCCTGAGCAGAACTGCTTATAGCGATATGATCTCTGATAGATGTATGTTGTCTGTTCTTAATGCTGTCTAATGAAGGTGACTTCGTTCTCTACTTAGGCAGACTACAGCAGTTTTTCATTTTCACTGCCATTAGAAAGTAGTCTAGTGCTAATACTGAAGTCGTATCTTGCAGTTTGAGCTCGTTACCTCTCACCAACACAGCCGGGATATGGAGGGCAAATTGATTGCTCCCTTTCACTTCACAGCAGTCTGGACACAGCTTGTTCAGCCTTTTTTCATTCTCTGATGAAAAAAAAACCCTCTTCTCCTCTGTTCTCCTTTAAAATCTTTCCAGTTTCCACATCTTTTCCCGAGTAGAAATTCAAAGCTGACCAAAGCGCTCTGGTGCATGATAGCAAATTCCTAGTAGCAGACAGCACCAGGGGGTGGCATCACATCTGTAGCTGCCCTTAAATCCTAGTTCTTCTCACTCTTCAAAGTGATGCTACAGGGTGAATCCCAGCTGTTCCCACAGGGCTCAAACATGGTCAGGATTGACAGTTCTGTACCCAGCGATGGCTGTCCCGGCTACCGAAGGGTTCGTTCTGCGGTGCGGGTTTACGGCGGGGGAGCAGACCATCAGGAGCCTGGAGCTGGAGCCTGCCGGCAACGTACGGCGTGGGAAGAACAGCCAAATGACACAGACGGAGGCACCTGGCTCAGCACACCTGCACTCACCAGGGCTCTGTGTCCCTGTCAACTATAATGATAAAATCTGGGATTATTTGTCACCTCACCAACCTACGCCTTAGGTAAGCCACGTCTGTTATCGCCATTAATTAGCATTTCATCATTAACTCAGGCGATCCTCACCTTTAAAGAACAAGCACCTTCATGTTCTCTCAAATCCGTTTAGAGATCTACAAGGGCGATAATCATGGCACAAGACGTGAGAAATCTCCAATAAAACCTTTTTTCTCCCGTGTTTCGTCACGTAAGCCCTGAACTGCTGAGGCAGGCAGCTATTCTGGCGGGCTGCGCCACTGCGTACGGAAGCAGGCCTCGGCTTCGAAGCGCTACCAATACGCGCGCCCTCCGTCGCCGCCTGAGGAAAGGGAAGGGGAGGGGAGGGGAGCGGAGGGGAAGCCGAGCCGCCGCCCGCCCCGCCTCAGCTCCGCTCCCGCGGCGGCAAGAGGCACGCGCCTCACCGGGCCGCGCGCGCAACCGCGCCCCCCGGGCGGGGCGTGGCGTGGCGTGGCGTGGCGTGAGGCGCGCGGGCGGCGGTGCATGCCGGGACGGCCCATATGAGGGGAGCGCCGGCAGGCGCCTTCCGCCCGGCCGACCCCTCACCCGGCGGTGATCGGCGGCACAACACGGAAGTGCGATGGCGGCCAAGGCGGAGGAGGCAGCGGGAAGAGGCGGCGGCTCCCCGTCCTCCGCCCGGCGGCGGCTGCGCATCATCTCCGGGCACCTGCGGGGCTCGCCGCGGGCTCCGGAGCGGGAAGCGCTCTCCCCGAGCCCCTGCAAGGCGCAGGGGGGCTCCGCCGGGCCGGCCTCCGGCTCCATCCCGAAGAAGCGGTGGGTGCGGGCGGGGGTCCCCGCGGGGCAGCGGGCCCCGGGCCGCGCCGGGGAGTCCCTGCCGGGCTGGGCGGGCTCCCGCAGCGGCCGACTGCCGGTGCGGGTCGGGGCTAGGTCAGCGTGTGCCGCCGAGAGGGGTCCCGCTCCCGCTGGGAACGGGCGTGGGCTGAGGGGACTGGGGGAGGCCCCGCGTGGGCTGGGCGGGGAGCTGTGGGGCAGCAGCGCTGGGAGGTGGCGGGAAGGAAGGCGGCGGCGGAGAGGAGGAGGCTAAGGCCGAACGCGGGTAACGTGCTGAAGCGGTTCCCCACTGTAGGGACTGGATGAAACGGAAGGAAGGTGGTCTGCAGCCTCTTACTTGTTTCCGTAGTAAGTGGAATTGTGTTAAAATGGAAAGTCATTCACAGTCACCGTAGTAACTGGAGCAGGGGTTCAACATTTGCAAATACTCTGAGGCTGCTTTAATGAAGAATGCAGCACGTGTGAAAAGCAAGGTTTTGTATGGGCTTTCAGTCCTCCTCTGTTCACAGACACGTGAAACCTTCACCTTATGTGAATCCTGCCAAAAATGCACTCATCTATTAGGATCTAGCTCAAGTTTCTTAGAAATGAATAGTTAACTACCTTTTCTGTTTTTTACAGTATTTAGTAGTAAAGAATCTCAGCTCATGTGAGCCCAAGGGAAGACAAATAGTCAAATTGTCTAGTTCAAAATTGTTTCACTGGCTCTTGGATTTATTTTTCTAGTAGATTCTTTTAAGTGCTACAATTACAATACCATGATATAGTTTTGTGTAACTTATCATGAAGCCCACCTTTCTGCTGGGGTGGACTTGTATTTGTTTTGTGATTTCCCCTTTCTCGGATGTGGATTTTCTATATGTGTGTTGGCTTGCTATCCTGTAAGATCATTTTAAGACTTAGGTTATTAACAACTTACTGTTCTCTATCAAGCTGTGTACAGGGACTAGTATGTTAGCATATGGAGGCAGTAAAGAGGCAGATAGGGCAAGTAAGTGGTTAAGAGAGTTGTTGCTCTTTTGAGGAAAATCCATTTATCTCATGGTTTGTTCTCAACTTTTTTCAAGAAGAGAGCAAGGGACAGTCTGAATTATTCTAACAGGCCATTTGTGGCCCAGGGCCACAAGCTGAGCTTGCCTGCTTTGGGAGGACTGGGATGTCATGGGCATGTAGTCAAATGTTAACAACTTTGAAATGTTAACAACTTTCTTCACCGAAAGGGTAGTCAGGCATTGGAACAGGCTGCCCAGGGAAGTGGTTGAGTCTCCATCCCTGGAGGTATTTAAAAGACGTGTAGATGTGGTGCTTGAGGACATGGTTTAGTGGTGGACTTGGCAGTGATAGGTTAACGGTTGGACTCGATGATCTTAAAGGTCTTTTCCAATCTTAACGATTCTATGAACTTTGAAAGCCTTTAGTTCTCACTGAGAGGGATTTGATGCTCTTGCAGGAGGTGTGTCAAACAGCTCGCTGGGAGAAATGGGTCATTAAAAAATTGTTGCCTTCCATATTGAGTTTTTCTTTGGCTTGAATTTAGGAGGAAGTCACTGTTTCTGAAAAAAATCAGTATAGCTAGTTTTCAGGGATTTATCTTAAACAGATTATTGTGTAATTTTTACATCCAGTTAATGCATCCTTGAAGAGCAGGAGAAACAGGCTTTTGTGAAGATGCATGTGACCCGAAGGATAGCTTCTTTCTCCATGGAAACGCAGGCATAGTGAACTTAACATCTGTACTTCTACAAGTTGTTGGCAGTGCTCTCCCATATTAGGATTTGCTACGGAATCATAATGGATTGCTATTTTTTACTCTAAATAACTTGTTCTGGATTAAGAATAAAAATTACGTTCCTTCAAGGAGCTTATGATCAAAGTGATACAACTGCCAGATGGTTTGCTGTCGGAGTAGAAGGGAGCTTCTGGAATGCTTGGTCTGCACCATAGGTACAAATGTCTTGATGTAGCTAGAGCCCAGCCTTTTTGTATGTATGGAAACAAAAGAACCTTAAAGGGAGGTGCATCTCTGTCTTAGGGTTCCCTCTGAACATCTGAGATGTGGTTGAAACATGTTTGAGATATTGCATGTGAAAATTCTGATACATATAGTTTGGATATGAGAATCTAGGTAGAGTTTGTATTTGAGGATAATACCCAGGTTTTGAAGTGAGTGATGGGGGAGAAAGACAATTCTGTTGCCTATACTGATTTGGAGGTGACAAGTGATGAACACCTGAGTCCTGTTCTACTCTGGAGCTGGTTGATCTATTTGTGAGACCTAGAAGGTTGATTGAAAAATCTGATAACAATAACTGACCTATAGATGGGTACAGTGATACTGCATGGCTTTTATCAGCAATATTAGGACAATGCAAACCCAGATGCTTTTTTCTTGCAGTCTTCTGTATGATGATTCAGCTTTTCTGCCTCTTTTGAACTATTACTTTAATTTTTCCTAGGAAAGCTGCAGCCAAAAGTACCCTAAGCAAAATTTTTGTTATGCCTGTTGCATTTTTCCTGTAGTGTTTGAAATGATGTTAAAGCTACAGACACTATTGTACCAGATTTGGGTGCACTCTCCTCATGTTGCATTTCTTCTGCAAAGTAGATGACTTCCTATGATGAAAAAAAAACTTTTGTAGTGCTTTAGGTGAATGTCTCTATCACAGAAATTTTTCTCTGGCTGCTTCTCCAATAGTCACTAGACAGTGACCTGCAGAAACATGGCTTTCTTCTTGATAGTTTGTTGTGGTTTAACCCCAGCTAGCAACTAAGCACCACACAGCCACTCAGTCACTCCCCCCTGGTGGGATCAGAATCAGAAGAGTAAAAGTGAGAAAACTCATGGGTTGAGATAAAGACAGTTTAATAGGTAAAGCAAAAGCCGTGCATGCAAGTAAAGCAAGGAATTCATTCGCTACTTCCTATTGGCAGGCAGGTGTTGAAAGCAAGGCTCCATCATGACTAATGGTTATTTGGGAAGACAAAATGCCATCACTCCAAACATCCCCCCCTTCCTTCTTCCTCCAGCTTTACATGCTGAGCATGACGTCATATGGTATGGAATATCCCTTTGGTCAGCTGGGGTCAGCTGTCCCAGCTGTGTCTCCTCCCAGCTTCTTGTGCACCCCCAGCCTACTCACTGGCAGGGAGGTGTGAGAAGCAGAAAAGGCCTTGACTCTGTGTAAGCACTGCTCAGCAGTAACTAAAACATCCCTGTATTATCAACACTGTTTCCAGCACAAATCTAAAACATAGCCCCATACCAGCTACTCTGAAGAAAATTAACTGTATCCCAGCCAAAACCAGCACATAGTTCAAAGACCAAACTGTTAAGGATCTTACCCAGACATTTCTTATCACCAGTGAGGGGAGGAAGGAGAGTACGTGGAATTGACCGAGAGTCTGTGGGTGCTCATCTAACTGTTCCTGTTTCCAAATAAAAATGCTTCTGAAGGCTAAACAATGTGTTTTCAAATTGATGTGTTTAAAGATTGCAGTATGCTTCCTACTTTTTAAAATGATGGTTATTGAGATGGGAAAATTCCTCAACAAAGACAAGCAAATCTATTCTTAGGTGAGTATCCTCTTGAGGGAGATCTTAGGTACTGTAACAGTGGAGAGATGTTATTTCTTGGTGGCATTCCTGGCTTGAATTTCGTATTTTAGTTCAGATGAAGAACATAGTTACACAATGTGTGTTGAAGCCTTAACAGGATGATGGGCGTGTTGAAAAACTTACCAAAAGAAAAAGAGTTGGAAAAAACCTCTTCCTTGAAATTACTTTTTCTGAACTTTTATGTTATGCTGTTGAATTTTGTTGACTGCTTATCAGTAAGCTCCCTTTGCTGGTGTGACTTGAGTTAAAAACTTACGTACAGTTATTTTGAAGATTAAGTACATGAAGTGTTCAACTTGTACTGCTTTGGACACTGCGTGTCCGAAGAACAGTGAAGGTGGTGAAGGGTCTATAGCACAAGTCCTGTGAAGAGCGGCTGAGGGAACTGGGGTTGTTTAGCCTGGAGAAAAGGAGGCTCAGGGGAGACCTTATGTTCTACAACTACCTGAAAGGAGGTTGTAGTGAGATGGGGGTTGTTTCTTCTCCCAAGTTACAAGTGATAGGAAAAGGGAAAATGGCCTCAAGTTGTGCCAGGGGAGGTTTAGATTTGATATTAGGAAAAATTTCTTCACTGGAAGGGTTATCAAGCGTTGGAACAGGCTGCCCAGGGAAGTGGTTGAGTTCCCATACCTGGAGGTATTTAAAAGACATGTAGACATGGTACTTAGGGACATGGTTTAGTGGTGGACTTGGCAGTGTTAGGTTTACGGTTGGACTTGATGATCTAAACAGTCTTTTCCAACCTAAATGATTCTGTGAAAACAGTAAGGTGCTACAATTCCCTAGAATGCAGTGGTACCAGACTGTTATGTATGCTAGAAAGTAAGAGTGCCTCAGAGGTGAAGCATACACTGGTGTTAATCTTGCTTGTATTATAACTTATTCAAATGAAACTCTAAACAATTTGGCCTTTGTTAAAAGGACCTTTATTGAGTGTAACTAAATGTTGACTCGGTAGCTCGTAGGCTTAAAATTTTTCTGTCCTGGAGCAAGAGAAAGCAGGGCAGAATTTCCTGATTTTCCTGCCTCTTCATGGAGAAGCTTCTTCCCTATGGCATGGAGAGGCTTGTGGATCTCTCTTAATTATTATGGGCATACTGCTATCCAGAGTAAACTAAAGGATGAGTATATAGCCAGCTGCCTGCTCTGTATCAAATTCATGCCCAGGTTGCTCAGGGTAATGTGTTAATATCACCATACTTTCTATAGACACTTGTAATTCTCACTGTAGTTGCTGGTAATGATTATGACTATATCAAGCAGCAACATGAATTAACTCTCTTAAAAAGAGTTGATACTATTTGAATTTAACAAGTAACTTCAAAGGCTTCATATCTTACCACCAATACTCAGAGCAATCTTTATTTTATTATAAACATTTAACTCTTTAGACAACAGTGTTTAAGCAACACTTGTCACTAAACCAAATCCTCATATAGCTGACTTCTAAGCTTAAGGTGGTGGGAACTTAGGGCAAAGAAGGAAAGAGCTGATGCTGCTAGAAGGTCTTAACAAATCAGAAGAGTAAGAGCCTGTTGCAATAAGGAAGGTGTGGCAGTTCACAGGAGGTTCTGTGATTGCAGCAAAGCAGTTAATTGCTAGTCAAGGTTAATGCTTGAAATAGAAGAGCAGATAAAGTGAGAAGATTCTCACTGGAAACATTAGCGTGATAAAAGAAAATGTCATCTGAAGGCAAATATGACTTCATATGCAACAGCAATTCCTGTCTGTCATCAGGCTCCAAGTAGTTGAATGTCAGGCAAATGACCTGTAAGAATTCAAGTAATATAATATGTATTGTTAGATCATTTGATAGCAAGTAAACCAAACTGGATAGATTCACTGGTTAAATGCTATTAGAAAAAAAACCTAGATACAAGACAGAAGTGTAAAGTATGTTTAATATATAAAGTACAGTATGGATTATTATATGAAAGCAAGTAGCAATTTATAGCAAAAACTGAAAGAATTTTGTAGATTGACTTCTTGATATCTACTGAGATCTAAACTGTTATGTACAAGAAAATGAATGTGTATGTGTATATATATATAGCTATTTATTTAAACTTGATGTGTTTATTTAAACCGAATAGAATGGTCTGTTAATTGAATAGACTAGACTAATTACTTGGACTTCCTAGAAGCTACTTTGAGCTGGAGTAACGTAAGGACATCTGTAGTGTAACAGGTTGCAGCCAACTAGACTTCCCTGAAATGTTACTGTACCTCTTCAGAGAGAATGAATAATGCAAAGTATTAAAAATCAATTGTAGGCTGAATGTGATGGACAAGCATAATGCCTCTGTAGTCCTCTTATATTCAAAATTGGGCTGTTGTGTGCAAGTCTTCAGCATTGATGATACAGGCCAAAAAGTTTTCTTCAGCAGTTACCTGATGTATTTGCTACAGAGCATGACAAAAATTCTCTATGCAATAGGTAAAACAGTGTTGTCCAGGAACTGAGCTTATTTTGCTTGAGCAAATAAACAGCAGACAATTGATTCCTTCATTAACTTGTTTTTTTTAGATAGCAAAGCAGATTTCCTGGTTTTGCAAACTTTCAAAAAATACTCCTCAAAGGACTGATCTCTAGTGTTTGAAAACATCTTTAAGTGCTTGTTCATTTACTGCCTGGAAGTAGCCGTGTGCATGCATTTTTGTAGTAGAGCAGTCTCTTCAAAGATAAAAATCATAGAATTGTTTAGGTTGGAAAAGACCTTTAAGATCATCAAGTCCAACCGTTAACCTATCACTGCCAAGTTCACCACTAAACCATGTCCCTAAGCACCACATCTACATGTCTTTTAAATACCTCCAGGGATGGGGACTCAACCACTTCCCTGGGCAGCCTGTTCCAATGCCTGACTACCCTTTCAGTGAAGAAGTTTTTCCTAATACCCAATCTAAACCTCCCCTGGCACAACTTGAGGCCATTTCCTCTTGTCCTGTTGCTTGCTACTTAGGAGAAGAGACGGACCCCCACCTAGCTACAGCCTCCTTTCAGGTAGTTGTAGAGAACAATAAGGTCTCCCCTGAGCCTCCTTTTCTCCAGGCTAAAATGAAACTGGTGTCAGCTGAAGTAGTAGGTGGAATAGAGATAGCTTTTAGTAAATATTCTGTTGGATAAGAATCATCATTTGGCTAAGTGTATACTGAGAAGCATAGATATAATGTCTTGGCTTTCCTGAATCTAATTTACCCTAATTGACTTAAGCTTTCTATGAAAGGACACTAGAGGAACACCAGTTTCCTTCTTCCTTGGGACTTTGTTTATTACAGTGTGGTCAAATGAAGAGTAATGAAATAGTCAAGGCTAGGAACATGTGGAAGGAGAGTTAACATTTGTTTTATCAGAACAGTTGTTTAAAAAAACAAAGCACACTGTGCTTTGGAGTACCTAAACCCTTCAAGTCGTCTTTTATGCCTAAAATCTTATGTCTGCATGAGCCACTTACTGTAGATGTAAACTGCAAATTTAAATGCAGGTTTGTGTTGCCCTATCAGATATTAAGCAAACCGAATAGCAACTGAATCAGGTGTATGTGCAGCTGCAGGGGTTTAGCCAAAAGTGTGGGCTACAGAACCTGAATGGGTCTAAGGTTATAAAACAGATGTTGTGTGACTTCAGACTAGAGAGTGATTTACATTTGGTTTGCTGCAGGGAAGATTGTCCAAGAGGGAAGAAGTATAAGAATGACAAACACAGTAGATACTCCCTGCCTGCAGCATGGCATTCTTCTCCAGATAAATCATGCTTTCACAAAGCACTTCTGGAAGGGATTCCTTGTCCATATTCCCTTTCCTAATTTCCAGGCACCTGATACTAATTTACTACTGGCTCCAAAACCACTGTGGAGTGGCTTGCTTACTCAGGTGAGAAGTGTGACTATATAACCCAGAGAGACTACTCCAGAGGAGAGGGAGAGTGACCTTCTGGTATCACCTGTGGAAAGGGTTCTGAATTTCCAGCTGGTGGTCTGAGTTGGTAACCAAAAATCTGGCTGAGGTGAGCTTTGAGGAGTTACTGTCTGGGTAATGTCTTCTTGTTGTAACTACTTGGCACCATAATACTGCCTCAGTCTTACTGCACCCATGTGCTGAGTTTTGCAAGAACTCTACAACCTGCAAGACTTTTTACATTGTTACATTAGGCAAATACCGGTGCTTTAGCACATGTGGTAGCCCTTAAAACTGCCACTTTAAACTCATTTCCAAGAGTGCTGGTTCTTGGGTCATGGAAGAAGAATGTCTGTGAGTATTTTCTGTATATGTTGTTTTAATGCTGAGCATCAGCTGGTGATTGAATTGAAAATGCTGATGATTATTGTGAGGAAGCTGATGTGAGCATCTTGGCTTTGCTCCACCTGAGTCACATTGGTTCAGCTGGGTTGAACTGCACTTTCATCCTGCTTCTCTGAAGAAAATATATGAAACTGTCACTTGTCCTTTGAGTAAATTAGCCTGTTTAAGTGTTGTGTATAATGTACCAGATTCTCAGATTATTTTGGAGAAGGGGGAAGTTTTGTTGGTATTTATGTGCTTAGACTGTATGTCTGTGTAATAAGGCAATTTCATTCTTTGTTAAATCACATGATGCTAATGTTTGGAGTTCATTCATTACTTTATCTTGGTTCTGATGTTTCACTGAACAATCTCATAACTTTATCATAAGTGGAAAAAGCTTTGTTTACTTCTGGTGTTTATAATATCAATGTGCTTTAGACCTTGGAAAACAAAAAGCTCCGTAACTGTTAGTGATACTTTTCTTTTGCAGTCTAAAACTCTTCTTGACTGGCAGCTGTATGTATTGGGTATGCAGATGTCTGATATGCACTTGTGATATGAATTTGAAACTACTGAAAGATGATATCCATAGTATAATTTCCACATGGGTTGAACTTCGGATGCTGAGCTTGGATACCTGTGGGAGACCCTGTGCTTGTTCTTCAGTTTCCTAGGGAGAGACGAGAACTCTTTCAGCCAGCCTCTCTAAAACACGAGATTTAGAGAGTGCTGGCGGGTACAGTTTTGTTGAAATAGCATAAGTCTGGAGGCTTCCGCCTGCCCAGCTGAGTGACGGGATGCCTTGGGAGCACTAGTTCAGCTGGTGGACCAGGGGCCACTCTCCTGCACCCCCAGACTGGGCATGCTGCCACCTCCTGAGTTTCTGCCCAGTTTGTAGGCACCATAATGGTCGTTTGGGGGCTTAATATAGTGCCTTGTACTGTGACCTGAACAGTGTCCTGCACAGTGTCTCCTTGATTATTCTGTAGCCAGTCTTCCAGAAGAATGCAGAAAACGCTTGACTTGTTGAACAAATATTTTGCTGTGAAAATCCTTATTGCATCGAGTCAATCTAGTATTTCAGTGTTGGGCACTGTAATGAAAGTAAAATATTTAAATGCACTCTAACCTAGTCACACTGTTTTCAGTGCATATTGTTACTGTTTTCATTGTAAGTTGTTTTCTTTGTTTTTTTTCCCCTTTGGGCAATATAATTTTGTG
Source organism: Nipponia nippon (assembly GCF_047370975.1). Taxonomy (NCBI): domain Eukaryota; kingdom Metazoa; phylum Chordata; class Aves; order Pelecaniformes; family Threskiornithidae; genus Nipponia; species Nipponia nippon. The sequence continues at coordinate 75,212,729 of NW_028262369.1, read as the reverse complement.
TGTGTGTATATGCACACACAACACACATTTAAAGTTAAGTGAGCTTTGCTTTATAGTACTTCATACATTTCAGTACTGACTTTCTGGCTTTTAAGTTAGAAGGCAATAAAGAACTGGTCACTTCCTACTGTTTCTGATTAAAATATTCTGTATTTCTGTCGAAGATGAAAGTAGGGTTAATGAGCTTGATATTTTGTTGAAGCCAATGTGCTGAATAGGAAAGGTGTCTTTAAATGAGACAGTTCAGGTACAATACAGAGCTGAGTAACATGGAGTTTAAAGCAAGAATAATACCAAATAGTGATGAGTCTCTTTACTATATATATATATATATTCTTGGAAAGGGGGCTGGGAAGAAAAATAGAAGGGTGTGTAAATTTTGTTTTGCTACACATAGAATATGTGTAGCATTAACATGCAGTTGACTAAGCCAAACGGAGCATCTTTCTTTTTTCAGGCTGGGGCGTGATGCTTTTTAACATGTTTTGAGATGTTCAGATACTATTCAGAGTATTCAGATATTATACAGGGTATTCAGTTTTTTCTTGTTGTTTTACCATTTAGCAATCAAATTCTTGAATTTTTGAAGAATGAGGATAGAAACTGTTACTGCAAGGGAAATTTTGTTTCAGGTGGTACAAAATATTGAAGTGTTAGAGGATACATAATTTGTAAAAGTCTGTGTAGGTATAATGGTGGTACCTATTAGTTGCAGATCAATATGTAGTTTGAGTCCCTTGGTCTCAGAGCCAGTATTGGATACATTGGGTACTCACACATGGAGGGAGCTTTTAATGTGTGCTTAGGTCTGCAGATGCTGAGCAATTCTTTCTGCCCTTTATACTCTTCTGGAATATGATATTTTGGGAGTGAAAACCTTGGGAAATGTAGAAGGCTACATTGATTGTTCATCACAGCTTGGATTATTTTTGAGAGCCAAGGTGAACATGATGCATGATGATAATCTGGCAGGCAGCTCTAATTGCTACACCAGGGCATTCTGGAGGGCAGTGGGAGTTCTGCAGTGGAGCTGGGGTGGGAAAAGCTTTTTGACTGTATAAATAATGCTGCAAAAGGGCAGTATGAAAATGAAGAAGGAGGAGGAATGCTGTTACAACACTTATGATCAGAAAAAGACTTTTTTCCTTGTTTGCCTTCTGTTTCTTCCTATGCTGTCAAATTACAGTTTTAACTTCCAAATGTAAGCTGGAATGATAAGAAAATGCAGAGCAGGTGTGTGTTATAGTGTATTTCCCTTACATGAGGGAGCTGGGGAAGAACAGCACAGCATGTTGCCCTGGCCTCTACCTTGCAGACCTGCTAGTGACTCTTCTGAATAATATGTCAACTAATATGTAATGTTCTTCCCAAAAGTTCTGCTACAGTCTTTGAATTATATCTGTACGACATTGCCATTGCCTCAGTAGTCACGGAGGCTTGTGGCTCTACTCTGGATATCTCCTGCTTTCCTCTATGCTGAAGACAATTCTCTGGAGCCTTGAGGTTCACCAGCTCTTGTTCATGAAGAGCATACCTTTCAAATGGTATGCGAGAAGATCAGCTTGGTCTTCATTGCAGGCCATGTCAATTACAAATCAGAGCTGACTAATCAGTCTTTCTCTTAAAATCTGGTCTTTTTAGGGAGCCACATGCACTATTTCCTCTAACTTGTTCTTAGTGTGTAGGCATGATGTGCTAGGAACTACAATGAGTAAATAAAACAGCAGTTCTTAAACTGGCAGTACTCTGGTATGGTGGAACAAAAGAAAGAATAAATATAAGATGACTTGTTACAAAAAACAGCCCTTCCTGTCTCCAAACAAAACCCTTGCTCTGTATAGTTTTGAATATAAAAATTAAATGCTTAACTTTTTGTTGTGGTGTTTACCTGTCACAAGAGATAATACTGCCCGTTATGTGGGGGTGGGAGGGGGGAATCTCCTGACTTTGTGTTATGAAGTAGCTGAGAGGTTTTAGAACCAGCTGTTCTTGTACAAACATGCAAACTCTTATATTAGATTTTAATTTAATTGTATTCATTACACCAATAACAAGAGCTATGTTGTCTGGCAGAGTAAGCCTTTGTACTTATTTTGTTCAGGAATAGTTCAACTTGAAAATAAACTTTTTAAGAGTTAAAACTCTTAGCCTCTGTTTTGTATTTTAAAGCCTGATGAAAGCACCAGAAAGTTTAACACCAACCTAGGAAAGTAGGCCTTTAGAAAAAGCAAACAACTGGGAATGCAGTCAGCTTAGCAGAAAGACCTCATATCTGGGTTTTTGTTCAGTGCCTTAATAGTATCTCACCTAGATTTTATGGGAAGTATCTATCTGTACTGACATCATGACTAATGATGGTTTCAAAGCTGTACTTTATCAGTGTGTCACCAGTTCCTTTAGAGCCTGGTCTCTTGCGCCTTGGTCTGTCTGATTGTCTCCAGCTCTGCAGCTAGTTTCCGCCTTGTACTTCGTATACTTATGTTGGCACTGCCTTGCAAAAGGACTTAGCTCTCTAAATTAGGGGGGAAGCTGCTTGAGCCTTCCTTAAATTTTGCTTATTAATATCAAGTGTGTTCTGACTTCACAGGATTTAACGAACTACAGAGGTCAGATATATAGACATACTACATTTAGTCAGCAGAGGGAGAAATCTTGCCTTGAGGAGGACTGCAACGATGGGGATTTGAAGGGAATGCTTGGTTTAAAAAAATAAAATAAATTCCACTTGAGTTGGCCAATTCTGTGTGAGCCTGTTCGCAGCTGGGAACAGCTCAACTGTGTATGACTTAGTGTCTTTGTGGAATTTCTTAAAAATATATACAATATTTATAAGACAACATTTATAAGTATACAAATATAGAATATAGGAATACATGTAAAAATAGGCAAGACTACACAAAAGTGTTCTTAATGCATGTTATGCAATCTTTTGTGTCAGTGCAATAGTACCAGGCATTCCTGTGCTATTGAACATGAGTATCCTTGCCCTTTTCTGAGTGAACGCTACATGTGTAAAGATAGAGTCTATCGAGAGAGGAGGCAGCCAAACAGAGAGGCTTCTGTATCTGGACAGCTGTCTGCTCAGTTTAATTTTGGCTGAAATTTTAAATCAGTTCCTTGATGTGGAAGAACAACAGGCTGGCTATTTCACAAAACTGTAATAGTTACTGAGTACTGAAACTGCTCTATAAAGTTTGCTTAAAGTGCTAAATTTGTTAAAGGCTTATTGAAATGTCTGATGCAAACAATTGAAATACATGTCCATGGGTTTTTTTTCCATTTGATTAATTAAAACTTTGTGTACAGGCAGTTTGAAGAAAATGAATTTTGATTAAGCCAAGTCTATTTAATGACAACACTGACAGTATGTCACCAGCCTGTGTTAATATTATCTTTATAATGAAGGCCATTAGTAATCAATCATCACCCAGTTATCTTGTGTGTAATGGTGGAGTTATAACTGACTTGAGGCAGTGCTTTCTCTGAATCACAATGCCTTTTTGAGATGGTCACCCCCTGATCATCATCTTGCTCTTACATTATAAAGTCAAAGAGTAAGAGCTATCTTCACTGTCTATAGTGGAGTAAGGTAATCTGTGTTCCGACTACTTTAAGGTGCCTTTTTATTAACGAAAATTCAGTTTTTAGGTTAGTGCTTCATTTCTAATGTAAATAAATGGCAAAATTTTTAAGCAAAGTTAGATTAATGTGTAATTACTCTTTGTGTATATCTGAGTTAAATATGTTTACATTGATATACTTCTGATTACTTTATCATAATTAAGAGATCCTCTGTTTTGGTATGGTTGTGCTTAAGATATTTCAATTTTGTGGTTGCTTTTTGGCAGTTGTGGCTTTTTTTTTTTCCTTTTATATTACCTTTCTTTTGGTGGCATGCTTTGAGGTCACATTCAGGTTGTATTTGCTATGTTATTCCTGCAGTTCTTGGGTTTTTTTTTTTGACTTTCCAAAAATATATTTTCAATCCAAATGTGTCCGAGTGCCTCATCAAGTGAATGTTATTAAGAATGTAGTGGAATTACAGTAGTGATGTCAAACAACTACGATTTAAAGTTATTCTCTTTACAGAAAATAATAATGCTGAATGCCTTTATCATTCTGAAAATATTTAGCTATTACCTATTTATGTGTTAGTATTTATGTATAGATTTAAAAACAAGTGTTTTTCAAACATTGCTTTTGCCAATTTGAGAATATCACCATACAGTGTGCATTGACTTAAGCTGATTGTTTTTATAAAGCATTTTGTCTTTCAAGTCTTAAGATGCAATCTGAAGGAATAATGGTTGTGGCTGCAAAATGATTTTTTGCTCTATTAAGCTATGCAATTTTGATGTATACTTGATTTCTTGAATTGCTATCTGATAAGAGTTTTTTCCAAAGCCATGTAACTGCAAATTTGGGGCTTACAATATGCTAACATTCTCATTTATGTATTTTTCTCCCTTTAAGGCAAGAACTTCTGAAGTGGAATGGATGGGGATATAATGACTCCAAATTCATCTTCAATAAGAAGGGTCAAGCAGAATTCACAGGAAAAAGGTAAGTTGAAAATTTATGTAACTGAAGTGTCTTATTTGGTGATTTTTTTGAGAAGTGTATAAAAACTGCACTGTTCAGTTAATCCACAGAAAGCAAAAAAACTTGTTTTATTTCATAGAATAGGTTATTAGTTCTGCCTTTAGCAGGTTTACTGAATTCTATACACTGTAGTCTAATGTGTAATAAAATAGACTGTGTGGCTTCTTGGAAGGTTTATTAAAAGTATTATAAGGACAAATTAATGTGAGTCTTCTCTGTAACTTGATATACTCTGTGCATTAAACTTCCCTTGGAGAATGGAATTAGAATCTGCACCATGTTCTAAAGCTTTAGATAACATGCAGCAGGTCAGTGCAGTTTTGCCAATTTTAAGAATCTCTTGAGCATCAACAAGTTGCTTTATTAAACTTCCAATTTGTGGTTTAGGTTTCTTAACCATTGTGCATGGAGCTACTTTATCCTCTGAGCTTAAAATTAAAATCTGTTCTTCGGTTGTATGTTCTGTAGTAGCAATGCTTCTGATGTATTATCTACTACTTTTCTCAGAAAAACAAGCTTGTACAAATTTTTTTTTTTTTTTGAGGAAATGACATTAGAATTAAGTCTACCTGGGGATCTCTTAACTTTCTTCCGGTGGGATTTAAGGCTGTCACTTGACATTCTAACTTTTTTTTTTCTGCCTCAGTGGAAAATACTCTTGCAAGAGTCTCTTCTGTGGTCTAAAAAAATACACTTTCTGTAAGAGTAAAGAAAAACAGGGAACAGAAATAAATCTAAGTACTGTCCTTCAGAAAAATTCCTTCCTGATCTTTGAGTTTGTGTAAACTAGCATGAGCTAGTTTGAGTCAAAGCTGCAAAAACCTAACTGGGATGCTGAGCACTTTAATCCTTAATTTCTTAATTTTCAGGCCCAGATTAAAATGCAAAGCCTTGTCTTACGTTCTTACAGATACTTGCATTCACTGTATAATATTTAGGGAGATCTTGGTGTTCTCTCTTCTCGTGCCAGGATTCTGACTCTTGTCACTTTGTCACTCATTCTTTCATCTGATATCTTTAGTTTATCTGGGGTAGGTTATGCTGCACAGAAAACTTATGCAGTGTGCTTTGAAGGAAAAAAAGTAAAGAGCTGGACTTGGATTTCTTTTTTTTTTTTCAGGAAGAAGGATAGAGGCTGCTGTTTGACTGATACCAGTCACTGTTCTAGAATGGGGGGAGAATGGTGGTTTTTTTTCCCCATCTGCATTCTCTCTCTAACTGATAATAATATTAGAAATGCCCTGCTGGGTCACACCAGTGTAGTTTCTATGGAATAGTTTGTCACAGTGGCAAAAGGAAAGTTTTTTTGAAGTGAAAATAGGAGAACAGGGATCTGCAAAGATGACGTAGATGCCTCATCCTTTTAGTATCCACTTACAGATCTGTTGTTCATAAATTTGTCTAATAGCTTTCAAGTCTATTGATAGTGTCTGCCTCCACAACATTCCGTGGCAGCAAGTTCCAGGTTGCTGTTGTGTGAAGCACTTGTGTTTTAAACCAAGTATCCCTTACTGTAATGCAGGGTTAGGTGAATGATAGTTCTTCAGCCTATCTACTGCTTTGTTGATTATATAAGACTCAATTGTATCCTCTTCCACTTTCTCTCTATGCTGTGTCCTGGGCACTTTAGTCTCTGCTTCTAAGGCCCCTTGGTATTTACAGCTGCTGTTCTCTGAACCCTCTCTAGCTCTGCTATGTATTTTTGGAGATACAGGGACAAAAACTGCATGCAGCACTCAGTACTCAAGGTATGGATACACCAGGGTTCAACAGAGCAGCACCTTCTTTCTTATACCTGCCTGATTGATGCATAACGCTGTTGGCTGCTGTTACATGTTGTCAGTGAAGATGCTGATTTTTTCCTGTACGGACTACCAGTCTGATTCTGCAAAATATACAAGTAATGCTTTTTTTTTTTTTTGCTCTTGCAGTTATCTGCGTCTTGTCTTCCATCCTCATTTGTCTGCTCAGGCTTTTTAAGGTCCTGAGTTCCTTCCTATCAGTGTAGTTATCTGTCTACCCGAAAGAGCTTAATATTATTCACCTGGTTGGACAGTCCACTGATGAATCTAGATCACTGATGTATGTAAACATATGTATGTAGACATTATGTAAAACTAGTCCTGGTACCAGTGTGTGGCAAGCTGCACTCCTGAGTCTTAGTGACCAATAAACTCTGTCCTTCGCTTCTTATCTTAACCTTATCTTATCTTTCAGCCTGTAGAAGAACCTTTCCTTAAGTACTGTAGCAATGTATTTTCTTTAAATAGCTCTTGGGGTCAACACCTGTGGAAGTATAAAGGAGTGTGGAATTTAATGTTCTTTATATTCTCTTTATTCACTTCCCATTTGTACACCCTGGTAGAACTCCAAGGGTTAGTGAAACAGGATTTCCCTTTATGAAAGCCATGTTGACTTTCCCAACAAACCATGCTTTTCCATGTGTCAAATGATCCTTTTATTATAGACTCGACTATCATCTCACCATGGATAGATGATACTTGCTAGTCTGAGCAACTAAACCTGTTTTTTGGGGGGTGTGTGGGGGCAGGAGGTCTTTTGGGGGGCTTCTTGCACCATCAATGTACATACAAAGCTTGCTTCCTGAGCAATCATGTGTTGCATTCTGTGCCGTAAACTCCTAACTCCCTCTGTATTGTGACTTCTGTCTGTGTCTTGACTTAAAAGTTGTTCATTTTCCGATAGCTTTAGTTTGTCCTCTGAATAAGCAATTGAGGTTATGCTTGCAAGCTAGCTATAGCAATAGGTTGGCAATACCAAAAAGTATGTCTAGAGAAGAAAACACACCAAGCTGACTTGAGTCTCTCTGTACCTTTGTTGCAAACTCCTGATGCAAATGCATTAAACTTCCGTTGCTTATTGCACTTTCCTTTTCATAGAATTCATGTAACTGTTTCATATGGGTATAATGATGCAATAACAGCTGTCACAGGAATAATGACTGAATACTGCCTTCCAAGCTGAAGAATGTAGCTTGAGTTGAGATATGGTTGTAGCCTTTTATCTCTAGTAATAGAGTAGGGGTTTTTTTTGCAATAGAAGAACTGGGAGGTGGTTGACATGAAGAAACAAAAGGAATTGATCTGCCTGTATAGTAGGTGATTTAGTTGTAGAGTTGGTTGCAACAGCTGTGAAGGACAGAATCATAACTGGTTTAACAGTGATTGAATAATCTTAAAGGAAGACCCATGAGGTGTAATGCAGTGACCCATGTACAAACTAGAGTAAGGATTCTCAGCTGCTGAAAGCTCTTATTACTAAAGAAAGGTCCTTTTTCTCTTCTCCTCAGAGAATGTTTGTGCAAACATAAACATGCACAAGGTGTGTGTATATGTATATAACAGAAATAGTTTCTACCTGTTTAAGTGTGTCCCCAGCCTTATTTGTTTTCACATGTAGTACAGATGTTCACACATAGCTCCTCTGTCCCTTGTCTGTAAGTCTTCCATCTGTCACATGGCTAAGCTCTTGCTGAAGAGATTGCGATAGGAATAAATTCACATTGCTTGATGGATTCTGATGCATCGTGATGATGAGGGAAGAATCTTTAACACTGTTTTTCTTCAAAACATCTAAGGTGTACTGAGCTGGGTTTGTCTGAGACTGTTATTTACATTTCAGTGTGTCGATACACACATGGCCTCTACCTGTAACTGGCATGTAAACTGTGAAGCTGCTTTCTGCACTACTGAAAGGGAGAGACCTTTCCTAAAACTAAAGATGGGGAGGGTGGGATATCTGGAAAGCCTAATGTCACAATTCCCAAAGATCATGCAAGAAAATAATACCTTAGAGGTTGACAATTGATTTGATTTTTGTGTGAAGTACAGAACAGTTAAATACAATGAAATGTGTAGTTGCATGAAAACTAAATGTGCAGAAGCTTTGCAGGCTTGTAGGTAAAGAATTTGATTTAAAACTTAACTATTTGTGCATACGTAGAATTGGAAGAAGTGTATCTGACATACAGTCTTTTAATTTTAAATGACCCTATGTAATATTGACTTTTCAGGTACAGATTAGGTGGTATGGTATTACCAACTTTTAAGGAATGGATAGAAAAAACCTTTGGAGCAAGTCTGGAGCACAAAACTACCTCTAGAGTAAGTAAATAGCTGAACCAGTTCCTTTGAACGTTAGTCTTGGTGATAATCAAGACCACATTGTTAAAGATGATTCAGCTGTTGTCCGGAAGGTCACCTTGCACATGATCTAAATATAGTGTATTAATACCTCAGTTTTTGAAAAGTGTTCTATATGAAACATTCAATGACCTAGCATGACTTGTGGTTCCAGGTTAACTGGTAGTACTTCTATTGGAATGAAAGTCTCCAACACAGGGAGGTGGTTTTGTCCTTGTTTGTAGGTTGCTTGTCAGGATTGTAGAAACTGTTAGCCTAGAGGGAATTGTTTATGCAACTTCAATGTTGTTCATGATAACAAAGACAGAAGATGCAGTGAAGTTAAATTGTGCTGTGTTTTCCGTGTATTTAATGAGATCCAAGTTCTTATTTGACAGTATTTTTTTACATGTCTGGATGCTGAAAACTGGCTACCAGAATACTCAAGATTGAACTGAATGTTTTCAGAAAAACAACACATTTGGAATGTTCTGGGTTTTGTGAAGCCTCCATGTTTTGCTTTTCAAGAAGAGTAACTCAGAGTCAGAGTCAGGAGACCTGACTTCCTTCCAAGAATTCCTTTGACGCTGCAGGTTCCTGACTAGATAGTTGCTTAAGCAGTGTTGGAAGCAGGCTGTGCTTGTACAGTGACTATAGCAACCCTGTTTTGGGTAACAGTTTTACCCATTTCTTGAATGAGTTCAAGATTGCATTTTCTCTGAAGTAGGTAACCTCAAAGAGCCTGAAAACTTGAACATTACTTCAATCTTCTGTTAATCAAGACATTCTTTCATCTGCTATGACTTGCAGAATCTCTATCTGCCAATACATTTTGAAAAAATTCATCTTGATGTTTTCCTTGACCAGGATTGGTCTTAACTGGCAACTGCTTTAATTTGCTGTGACCAGAGGTCCTGAGAGATGTTGTTCCCTTTCTACGTGTAGAGGAAATACAAACAAAGAGTTGGAGGACAAGGGCAGATTCTTGATTCCACAGCAAGTCTTGCAAAACAACTCTTCAGGATATCTGCCAGCAATGTTGAATGCTTTCCCATTGTGTTGTGTCCCTCTCGTTCTGATGTTCTTGTTGCAGTCTGAAACAGGTTGACTACCCTTGACACAGAATAGGACTCTTTAGAGTCTTCAGTATGTATCTGGACTTCTCATAGCTATTCTCAACTACTACTGCAGTACAGTACACTTTCACATCTCTGTCATAGTTCCTAGTTTATATTTCAGGTTGTCATGCTGTATTGGTTTTTTACCTTCTACTGTCATCAGAGCATGAAGAAACTTGAATATAGGAACAGCGGTAGGAGAAGAATCTCTTGGTCCATTTGTCTTTCTATCTCATATCTTCCTGCCTCTATTCTACAAGACTGGAGGGTTCCCTGCTACATGCAATTTTTCTAATTAACAACAGTAAATATACCTGCTTCTGTGATGCTCAAGGCCTGATGACATTTTTTTTCCTTTTTAAGACTAGACTTACCACAGACAGCAGTTTAGACCTAGTTCACATAGGCTTCCTGTCTAGCCTTTCAGTGCACAAATCTTAAAGTATTTCAGTCCCATATGAATAAATAAAGGTACATTTTTGTTTGGTGTTGTAAGATTATACGGATGAATATTAACTTTTCAGTCTTGAAGATGGCAGCTAAAGGATTAAACTACTTGTGGAAGAGAGATAAAAATTGAGATACCTAAAACCATCTGCAAGGAATTGTTATAGCTTTAAGTGGTTTGTGCCCCTCTTATGGAGAACGAAGATCTTCAAGCACTTGGTGTTCAACTTGAAATGATTTGAAATAGTTCTGTCCATGGAAATCCATGAAGAAACCAAAGTTTAAAATAGAAAATGTAAGCATAGCTAGCAGGGATTTTTTTTTAAAGTGGTTTAAAGATCTTTATTTGATACCTACTTGTTTGTTTCTCGTGTTTCCCAAGTTTCTGTCAGAGCTCTGCTCTTTGGGTTAGCAGACAGGACTGTGTGAATGTGCATTAATAGCAGAACAGTAGGAGCTAAGAGCAGCAATCCAAGACGTGACTTCCTCTGTGCTTATTGTGACTGGCCCCTGAGATCATGATCTCTCATGAGCAGTGTGCTTCTCATCTAAGCACCACTTAATCTCAACTTCTGTGATTGTAGGTGACAAAGTGAATATGTTGGAGGGAAAAGCCTTTTTCTCAGATGTCTGACACCTTATTTCAAGAAGTATAATATTATCCTTAAAGAAAGTCAGAACATCACATATCCTCTTCTAAAAGGATGTGTGTCATATGTCATAGGTCATGTGTCCCATATGAAAACTCTAAAACACTTTGCTATCCTTTTGAACTTCTAAATGTTGTTAGCTATCAGTCATTAATGTGTCTCATGCAGATATTGATTTCTGAATTATCCCTGTAAGTACTCTTAATTTCCACATAACCTTACATAGTTTCTTGTAGGGTAGACACTGGTAGGCAAGTTCCATCACCATGGATCTTTTAACCTTCAACAGGGAAGTTTTCAGGTAGTTAAGTCTTCTCTTCTTCAGCTCTTATTACTTTGAGACTCAACCCATTCAGAATAGACTGCTGCTGTAGTGGCAGATGGGAGACTATTCATCTCTGTCTTCCTTGTGGTTAGTTTGGTAACTGGTGCTGTCCTCTAAGCTTTTATCTTAAGATACATGTTGGCAAGAAGGATCAGCTGTTCTGGAGGTTATGTAAAGCAAAGATAGGCAAAATTCCATTTCAGGAAAGAAAACTTGAATGGGTAGGTATACTTTTTTTTTCAGAAGACTGAAACTTCAGAAGATGAAAGAAAAGTGAATTGTTTTGCTTTTTTCTCTTTGTTCTTGTCAAGAAGCGTAGGCTAGGCTTGTCAAAGAAATGTCCAAGTTTCTTTGACTATGTGGAACATTTTGTACAAAATACCTTTTTGGTGGTAGGGCTGTAAGCAAGCTCTTTCTGGCACCATTAGGCAGCCCATAGTCTTTTCTGATGGCTTTTTAACAAAATTGCAAGAATGTTCTTCTATTTGAGTTGAAGGTGAAGTCAGGTAATTTGCCAGCAAGGTTTTCATGACAGAAGTTTGAAAGCACTGCAATATTTAACTAATACTTATGCAACTCCTAGTTTTTAAGAGTGTATTTAAAATAAAAGATGAAGTAGTGAAAATTTTTCAGTTCTCCTGTTCTTGAACTTGAGGGACTTTGATAACTAGAAATAAGATTCTTGACCAACATTTTCTTTCAAAATAGGAGTTGAAGTCTAGAAGTTAGTTTTTAGTCATAAGACAAGCTTTATATCTAATTAAAGAACTCCTTAATTACAAGCCATTTGTAATAGGAGACATATTGCTTTAGGGAGGTTGCCCATAGAAAAGGATAAATGAATTTATTGGCTCCATTTTTAAGGAGGGGAAAATAGCATATTGTCTTTTTTGAACCTTCAAAGCACTTAAAAGCATTACACTTAATGTCTACAAAGACTGTATTTTTTTGGAACTGGGTCCTGTAAAGAATCCTCATTCTCTTAAGTAGGTTTAAAAAGTCAACACATGAACTATGTTTTCATGTGCCTGATATCTAAAGTGGACTTCAGAAAAGAGAATTAAGTGGCTAAGCCTGCATTTTGAGAAGCCATAAGAATATTATGTGAGACATCTGTTATAAGGACCTGGAAGAACGTGTTGTTAGAAAATCTTAAGCAGGGGTTCTCCCTCTGGACTTACCTCGATTCAAGACCTGTTGGTAAGCCAAAATGTCCAGTGTAGCTTCTTTGAAAGAAAAACTTTTTTCCAAGGTGTTGATCAGGACTTCTAGCTAGAGGCTTTCTAGAAACACCTGCATGTTAGTGACTGAACATGGATTTTATAAAGTCTTTCTGATGTGTGAGGTCTGCTTAAAGTATGGTTATGTTCGATCAGTCAAACTTTGTTTTGCCTTGCTTTGGACTTTTGATTAGGCTTTGATCTGAGATGGATTTAACAACTTCCAGTACATGATAGGAGGAGGGGAAATGGGTTGATAGAAACAGAACTGTAAATAGAGGAATTTGCAGAGTGGGTAGTTGCTTTAGTATGTATTTCTCTGTATTGGAGGAGGAACTTATATTCAAAAAGGAGTTTTGACCTTCAGTCTATACCCTTTTGTCAACAGGAGAGTCTCTAGTTCTGTTCAGGCAGCTGTTTTTCTTGGATCTTGGGATGTCTTTAAAAAGGTATTTTGTTCAGTATGCACTCATAAGCTAGTGCATTTCTCCAGATTTCTCAGGAGGACAAAGGGTAAGAATGTGCTACTGAAATAAAGCTTCCTGTGTGCATCTAGTCAGCTGAGTACCAGGTAGGACAAGTGGGATCAGTGATTGAAGATGAGGAAGAGAACTTCTGTATTTCTGATCTTAAATAGTTGTGTTTGGGTATCAGCTAGTGTTAACATGTTTTTATTATTTCTGTCATACAGAAATGCTGTAAGAGTGAACCTACCTTTAATGAACTTATTTTCTTGTATTGCAGGCATCCTTAAATGTTAATGATGTACCTCCATCCATTGTAAATGAAGAATTTCTTCAGGATCTTAGAGCCACTAAAATCTCATATTCACAGGATGCAGAAGATAGGGTATTCAGAGCTCATGGTAAGAGAACTTCATTTATGTAACTGTGCTGCTTTCAATGCTTTCTTGTTTGAACTTGTTAACTTATTGTTTGTGTTTCAGGTCACTGCCTACATGAGATATTTGTACTCAGGGAAGGAATGTTTAAGCGAATTCCTGATATAGTTGTATGGCCTGGTAAGCTTTAATTGTCTTATTCTCCTTTCTGATCGGGGAGGACATTGTTTACTAAACTCATGCTTTTTTGTCATGTGCAAGCTGTGTCATGGTTCATTGACTTCACTTGTCTTTACAGAAACTGAAGGGATTTTCTCATGAATGGTAATTGTGGTTGTTTAACATCTGGATCGCAGGTTGTGCCTGTGAAATCCCATCACTTTGTGGGGAAGTAAAATTTATTGTTAACTGTAGCTGAAGTTTCTGTTGACAGCTGAATTCATAACTTAAGTAACCACAGTGTAATTTGAACTGGTATATTCCCTGAGAATAGTTGTCTAAACGGCAGTCTAAATCTTGTTTTTTGAAGGAGTACATGATGGTAAGAGAGCAGTGAAATGTTTCTATTAAAGAACTTTGTTTTATGACACGCTGTACTTAATTAAAAAAGTATAACACCTGCAACTCCTATCAGAACACTTTACAAAGGATCACTGACTTGAAGAAAGAGCAGTGCAATTTGAGTACATGCTAGGCCCATTTTAAATAGAGTAATAACTAGTGTTGTAGATAATATGTAGTAGAAAATATACTTGCTTCTGTCTAGTAGAAGGATACAAATACTTAAACTGATACGACTTAGGAACTACTTTCCATATGCCATCCTTCAGTAGCTAACCAAAAAGTGATTTGATGTAAGTACCTGTCAATTTCTGTTCAGCTATATGAATCCAACTCTTTCCTGACCTTTTATAACTTTCTGATACTTTGATAGCTGCACTGCATTAGAAACCCCAAAATTTCTGATAAGAACTTAGTCTTAGCTCAGTTTTGCTTCCTTTATTTAGAGGAAAAAATCACATATGGGAAGCACAGAAAGAAGCACTGTAAGATGCATCTCATTACTTGAGGACAGGTACTGACATGACAGCACTGGTGACTGTGAACATCACTTGCCACAGCTTTATTTTGTGCAGCTCCAAAAGCAACTGAAATAAAATGATTGACTACCTTTTGTTTAAAGCTGCACTGTATGGCAAGAGCAGAGTAGCCACTTTGTCAGCCTCTTTATTCAGTCCTGCTCATTCTCTGCTGTTTGCACAAACTCATGTGTGCACTGTATTTGACCTCTTTTTTTTTGATCCTTTTCCTTGCCTGTGCACAAGCATTTCTGCTTCCTTCTTTGACCAGATACAGAATGCATTCTGAAAAAGTAAATTCCTCCAGCAACTCTAATTCTGAAAATGAATGTGAGCCAGGAAGAAAAAGATGTGTTGTTCAGCTCTCAGAGACTTATTTCTTACTTAAAATAAATTGGACAGCCTATTTTCAATAAAAGCTTTAAACTTGATTTGTTCTCCAAGATACCTAGGTTAATTGTTAACTGTTTGATAGTCCATCTTGCCCTGAGAATTTGCATGAGGTCTCAATCCATGAGTAGAGCAGGAGACTAAGGCTGTAGTTAGTTCTTCAAATGTAGAATTGTTTCAGGTCTAAACTTTACTCTGGAACTCTGATACTTCAGAGCCCAGCTCTTATTTAGTGCCTAACTCTTTGAAATATCTTCCTTGCTGCTGTCAGAAAAGGAGCTGCTGCTTATTCAGACTGCAATATTTAGTACTCAGCACAAATAAAAGTACTAAGCATAAATCCCATTTTTTTTAACTGTTTGGACTTTTTTAGTTTGCCATGAAGATGTAGTTAAAATTGTGGAATTAGCCTGCAAACACAATATCTGCATAATACCATTTGGTGGTAAGTGATATGAAATCTCAAATCTGTTTAACATTACTAGTGAAAATGTATTCTGCTTGAATTCCATTTAAATATGTGATCTTAGTAATATATTGTACCAGTAATTCAATAGTTAGGTTTTTTAGTAGTATTTTAAGTGTGGTCTTAATTTTTTTTATGATCTTGAAGTATTAAAAGCTGCTGTGTTCAATATAGTGGAAATCATTAAAAGTATATCAACACCTTGAATATTGAATGTGCAAGAGGAGTGATTATATGAAGCTGAAATCTACCTCTGTGCCTTGGAAGTCTTCTAGGAAATAAGAGATTCAAATATCTGTGTTAGAGGTATCATGTTTTTGGACGCGTTACTTGTGCTCTGTTCCCACAAACATGTATAAATAATTTTTTTTTGTTGTATTGTTGAAGCTCATAGGTCCAGGGAGGATTGTGGTCAGACACCGTACTGCAAAATCGTTAACCATAACTCTAAATTTCCTTTTAGACATTGTTCAGTTTGAAAGTTATATTAGAGACTCCTGTGGCAAGGGTATTTCAGGAAATGTTCCAGGTACAGAGTACAGGTAAAGGCCTGTATCCTTATGTGTCCTTCTCAGCCTAAAGAATTTCTAAAGGATTTCAGGTTTTCAATTGTGGATGCTTTTTCCTCTAAGCCTGTTGAAGTAGAGTGATGAGCTACCTTGTTTTAACTTGGAGCTCGGTGAGCGCTGGATGTTGGCTTTTATGAGCTCATTCTGTGAGAAGATTTTTGTCAAGAACTCTTAATTCTGTGGGATAAATGTGTTTTACTTGGTACTTGTTTATGCTGTAGGAGTATAGCCCCTGTAGGAAGGACATTTACTGTTTGAGATGATGAGCATGTCACTTGAACACAATACCAAACTAATGGAGCTGATTTCTCCCTAAAAGGCTCTCAACCATTCCCAGATACATCTGGAGAGCTGTAAAACTGCTACAAGTCACCTTTGGTACTAGTAAATTGGTATAGCTGAAAGCAGCAATGTTGACTATCTCTTGTTCACTGACCAGGATACAGAAAGATCTTCAGATTGTCTTCCAAGTCTGTTTATACAGAACTACGGTCAACTTCTGGAATTACTACTATAGGGGTTGACATTTAAGGAAAGTGCTGCCTTTCCTATAGTTGGAGACAAAGGTGGTGGGCTTTACTGCTCTTGGAAAGTGTTTTATTAGTTGGCCTCTGTACTTGCCATTTCGTTGTTCTTCTGGTAGCTTGCTGTGGATCTCTTTAGCATCTTAGTAGCTCTTTTCCTATGGCTTTTGTAGTCTTTGAGAAGCCAAAGGCTTCTTGGAGGCTGTTCTGTGACATCCTATAAAGATATACATTAGAAACTCCCACAAAAGTTTGACATTTGGTTTTATCCATTTTTTTTAATAGTTACACCCTTTCAATTTCTGTCTTGCTTTCAGATAAGTACTACATTCCTGTATTAGGTAGACTTCTTAAGCCAGCTTTCGAGGTAGAAGTGTAGTGGCTTCCATAGTGATCTCAAAAGAATATATAGAAACCGTAGCTATCTCTGCTTCTTGGATGGGTTTGTTATTTCTTACCCTTCCTTGTTTTAAAACTCTATTCTGGACTTAACAGAAGCAGCTGAGATGGTCACAGAATTTCATTGTTTGTTATTGAGTGCTGTTAAAGCATTGTGAGCTCCAATGCTGCCTTTAATTTTGTGAAACCCAGTTTGGAAGAAGAGACACCCTTAAAAGGCTAATCACTAGCCTCAAACAGTTAACTTCAGTGATCTTACTTTATTAAGTTCACTATCAGAAAGGAGGGAGAGAGGGATGGTATGTGAAGAAAAGCTACCTGAGAATTTTATGATCACAATGTCACTCCCATATTTGCAGGAGGGACGAGTGTATCTAGTGCCCTTGAATGTCCTGAAGAAGAAAAAAGAACAATTGTCTCACTGGATACATCACAAATGGTGTGTCTCTCAATTTTTTATTATTTTTTTTTTTAATTATCCTATGGTTACTTTGAATGCTGATCGCTAGAGAATGGCATTTCTTTCTTTGCCAAGAATAAAGTAGGGATGGAAGTGTTAATCTGTACCATGCATGATTAAATTGGTATTTGTTCAGTTTAAGTGATATTTTGCTGATGTTAGTCTTGTACTACTTCATATGACCTGTATGTATTTAATAAGAAAAAAATCACTGTTAAACCTTCTTATAGCAGCTTTAAGTGAAAATCAGAGAAAGGTACTATTCTTCTATACTGGAACTTATATCTGAGGTTAAATGAAAGGGTAGGAGGAAGTTATTTGTCATTGCAAATTTGACTAGTTTTTGCAGACTTAAAAAATACTTGAAGCAAAGGTTGGTAAGGTGACCTAATATCTATAAATCAACTTGAAGGATCAACTTTAAAGAAAAAACCCTAGATTGTTGTGTAGATGGCATCTTGAGAATGTGAAGTTCATAGCTTTATGGCAGTCCAGAAATGAAGTTCTGTAAAATTTAGTGCTAATTTTTGTCTTCATGAAGGAGCTTTACACTTGTAAAATGACAGTTTTATGACTACATAGTAGTGAGATGCTTCAGAAACAGCACTGTATCTTTGATGTAAGGCTCTACTGCCTCTGAGCACCTATTGAGCTTATTAATTCCTTTAGCCTTGAAGGCAAGACTTGGGTCTTGGCTCCATTTTCTCCACTCAGTCAGTGGTGCTTCAGTTAAACTTGTTTTTTCTCAGTATGTCTGGTTACAAAATTATCTTTTCTGCAAAGGTGGTAGTTGTGTTTTGAAGTAAGCTCTTTGAGTGTCTATATGGAGGAAATACAAAGAGTACCATACTGACCCAGGTCTTCATTTGAACTCATGGATTCGTAGCCCACAGCTTTGACTTCTTTCTAGTTTGGGGGTGGGAAAGGAATGTGGTTGACTCTTATTATCATGCTTTTGTGCCAACTAGATATGTAAGTATACACCAAGTCAGAAAATAGACCACTTTCATGTGTCTTGAATGACTCTGCCAGCCCATTCTTGTAATCATTAATAAGGAGGGAAAAATAAAGAAATTAAGGTGAAAAGAAGCATTGTCAGAGTTAAAACCTGCTGTCAGAGCAGTTGAGATGATTGGCTAAGCTTTACGGTTTTAATAGACACTTAATGGGTATCTTCATCTTATATGTAGTGTCTATATTGCATAAAAACTGATTTACATAAGCATCTTAGATCAGTTAAGCAGTTTATGTTGAAACTGAAGGTGTCTGAAAGGAGCTGAAATAGCTGACTTTGACTACTTAGCCCAGATGTTGTGAGGGGAGACAGTTGCTTTAAAGCGTAGTTTAAGTTGGACTACAAGATGTCCACATTTCTGTCATTTGAAAAATCAAGGCAAGGGGAAGTTAGAGCAGTTCTCCTTCTATACAATATTAATACACAAAATTATAAAGTACACCAGAAGTGTACTTAAGAATGAAGAGTGGAAGCTGAAGCTTCTGTGGTGTCCGTACTATAAACAAAGTTAAAACCCTATTTGTTAAGTTTCTCCTTCATGTGGATTGTCCTCATTGACAATCGTGCTTAGTACAGCATGTAACTTGTAGTGTTTACTACTTTTCCTGTTTAGTAGAATATACTGATGGGACAGTGTCTCATCAGATAAAATTATATAATCCTTCCAAGTATCTTAAATTTCTAAAGTATGTACATACTCTGATATCCTGTAGTATACCTTGCTTCTAGCTTACTGTGGCAAAATCAAGAGCTGAACTGAAATAGCTGAGTGCAGTCTATTTAACCCATGGAATAGGTTTAAGAATACTTTTCTTGGTGTATACTTAATGTCCGGATAGTCAGATTCAGGCACCTTCAATCATGTTAAGCAATACAGTGATTTTCACAATTAACTTCTGTAAGAGTTTTGACAATTCTTTCTGGCTTTTCTGCATTGTTTCTGTAAACATTCCTAGCATAAATTGGCTAATAAGTATGTTACTCTCTCATAGTGGCGACTTCATAAATGGTAGCCTGTTATGTAGCTGTTTGAGGGAGTGAGGGGGCTCAGCTTCCGCTACTGTAATAACTGGAGTTGTATTAATAGTAAACTGTATGACCAAGCATGTTGATCCTATAGTATTAGGGAAGGAAATAGACAAAAGTCTTTAACACTGATTCTTAGTTTTGATCGGCTTTTCAACAGAATCGGATTCTCTGGATAGATGAGAAAAACTTAACAGCTTGTGTGGAAGCTGGCATTGTTGGACAAGATCTGGAAAAACAGGTACTTCAAACTTGTCAAGCATCTAGTATTTGTCCATATTTTTCTTGGCTGTTCCTTATGTCTTGTCTAAATAATTGAATTCTAGCTTAATTCTTGTGTGTTCTCATGCAGACTGGTGTGGTAAGCATTATATGTGTGGTTATGAACCATATCACGTTGAATGCTGTATTTGATGAATACTTGAATTTTTTTTTTTTAGCTCTAGCCACAAAACATGATTACAGTAATAAGTTAACAATTCATAGGATGTAATAGTATACCTTCTGTTTCAGACCTTAGATACACCCTTGTGGTTGCAAGGCACGACACTTGGTACCCATTACCAAGAAAAGTTCAAATTGTCATTTTGTGATGCATGTTTTAGTCATTTTGGCCAGAGGTAGTTTCCTCAAAGGTTAGAGCATATAACAGATTTGCTGCTGTTGCTGCTGCTTAAGGCCAGCTGGAGGAGAGTAGCAGAAAGGATGGAGAGTTGCCCAAAACAAGAGTCCAGTGGAACATCAGATCACCTTCATTTCTAAGTGACCCCTAGTGGCTTTTAATTCCAGTTTATCAGACCCTTCTTAGGGTCTTTCTTGGTGCTCCTCTGTATATAATCAAGCAAGTTGTGGATGTTTGTTACTATTCTTCAGGATGTGCAGTTCTGCTTATTTAAAAAAAAAATATTCTAGGACTTGACTTGTTTGATAGCTAAATGCTGTTTAAACTTTTTTTGGTGCCTAAATGCGCTTTACAAATATGCAGAGATTTGAAGGTTTTTTGAACCTTTTTTTTTAGACCACTTTTTAGAAGACTTGTCATGCTTGACTAACGGAGCTGTTTGAGAAAGATAGCCTCCTCTGCCTCCTATTTTCCCTTTTATCATTTGCTGCAATATTTTAACCTTTCCAGATCTGTTTCTTTCAAGCTTGGAATTAAAATGCAAAGAGAATATTCTCTGCAGTTAAATGACGTTTTTCTAGGGTAGTAGTTTGATATTTCACAACTATCTATCCTTTAAATGCCACTACTTTTCACTTAAAGTAAGGGACAATATTCCCTTGCTACTTATAGTTCTTATGAGCTGAAATACTACTGTTGCAGTTGTTATTTTTGAATATTTTTGATCAAAAAACTTTTTTCAATCAGTTTTTTGACTATGAAAAGAGTACTTGTTGTCAATTTGTTCAATATTTAATATAAACTAGTATTCATACAAAGATTTTAATATATGGAGTGACTCTGAGCACGTGAGGACTTCTGTGCAATTCCTTCAGTGTGCAAAGAATACAAAATCAGATTATCTACTTAGTGTGTCTGTATATATATTTTAAAAACTCATATTACATATACTGGAATTCCAGTATTACTAGCAAATGGGATGTGATTAAAGCTAGGACTCCAAGTTGTGCTTGTTTTGTGTGGTATAATCTGAGCATAACTGATTTAATGTTATAGTGAATGCCAATGCAGACTTCCACTGAAGTACAGGTAGAATGCAGATATACATTTGGACTGTGCAAAGAAGAAACTGTTTGAAAGGCTTTTATGGTTTGGTTTGCAGCTTGCTAGTATTAAGTAAGCTTTGGATTGGAGGCTAATCCAACTTCTGTTGCCTTAAGAGTCTTCACCAAGATTATCTAGGAATGATGTTGCAGTGAAGAGGTTTGGTGCTTCTTGCTGTGTTGCTCATTTTCTGGGTGCTGAAGTTACTTAGTAGGCTATCTCATTTACAGATATGAACCTTATAACAGTAACTGAAATCAAGAGCTGAATTCTGAACAAATAAATTTGGAAAACCTGATATTTTACGAAAGTTAGACTGTGTTATAATGGGGCATTCAGAATCAATGTACACTTCATACATTTGTCTTAGCTAGTGACTCTAGTGTGATTAGGACACTATTTTCTGTGGGATGAGAGCTTCAGATATTAGTGGGCTCTATAGAGAAGCCTCAAGTTACTTGTTAGAACAAAATATGGAATAATAGCCGATAGATGAGGACTAAAGGTGACAAAAGGATAATCAAGATAGAACAATATTTGATACTGTTTTTTGTAATAAGCATTATCAATCATATTGTGATTCTATAGGAAAAGCTAGTATGTGCTCATATTTTCCGGATGAGTCTCTCTCTTGCATCTGCAAAGTACATAGCATAATTTCTTCCCTATCCTGTAAGTGCTCTTAGCACATGATGGACACACGACGGGATTCAAGGAGTTTAGACCAAGTGCTTCATATATGCATGGTCAGTTACAAGTTTTCAAAAGCATGGTCTTCTGCTGTACTTGTGTTTATACAACTTGTAGAAATCGGTAAGTTGTGACTGAAGCAAATTTCTTGTCATCCTGGGGAATGAGGAGGGTACAGGCTCCAACTCTTCCCTAATACATGGCCACAAGCTCCTCTGGTATGAGAGGACCATGAGCTAGATGAATCACCATAGACATTACATAGAAGTGACTTTCAATCATTAAGTTAGAACCACTTTGTACAACAGAACATAGTTAATGATCCACATTATGTGGTATATTTAAATACCTATGTCCAACTGGATTGTTATCAGTTGATCAGTGCAAATTGATCATCTCAAATGCACTAACACAGTTATCACTTAATGTGAGACTGTTGGGTCTTTAATTCTTCCTGTCTGACAGCTTTGGTGTTGTGATTCTGACGGCATCCAATCAACCTCAGGTGCTGTGCAGATGGTAAAGCCAAGCTAATACAGAAAAATGAGAAACAAGTGACTACTTAATGTACAGGAATGTGTGATCTGCATCACAAATAGTAGACAACGTTGCATACAGGAAGCCCAACCAGATGGCTGTATATTAAAACACATCACTCCTTGAGAGAATTAAGTACAGGCAATTTGCTCACATTTTCTGCAGACCTGCTGCATATCACATTAGGATAGAAAGAACAAGAGATTTAGTGCCTTATTGGCAGCATTTGTGCAAAGTTGGCAGTTACTTAGTTATAATTTTTTTCCATATGTATTTGAATTTGCACCTTCTTCTGAACAATAGAGGTCTTAGTTTTAAAACTATGGGGGAGGAGTATTATATATTGATATGTAGCACAGTGTATGCACAGTAGAAGCAGACTCAATTTGCATTTCATTTACATATCAAAGACAAAACTTGTGCCCGAATAAATGGGGGTGTGATCAGGATACTTTAAAGCAAATAATAAAAAAACCCCCAACATCTAGAATATTGAAATTTGGAGTACTAAGCAAATGCAGGCTCTGTAGAATGTATTTTTTTCTCTTTAGCTTGCTGAAAGTGGCTTCTGTACAGGCCATGAACCAGACTCCATGGAGTTCAGTTCACTAGGAGGATGGGTAGCGACACGAGCATCAGGCATGAAGAAAAACATCTATGGAAACATTGAAGATCTGGTAAATAGTTCTAATGCTTTTTTAAATTAATTTTTCTGTTTGTGAGTCATTATAAAAGTTAAATCTCCAGTGAGAGGGAAAAGAGATAGTAAATTGTGGCTCTATTAAGTGATACATTTTTGGCATCAAATATTGACTGAAATGCTTGTTAGCTTGCTTTTGGTATTAGTACTAATAATCCTTATCAATGATCTAAAAGTCAATTTCATTTTGGTACTCACTGGCTAGTTTAAGGAATTGTTACCCTGTCCTGACTCTGGTGCCTTCTTTCACTGTTTTGTGCTCCTCTATTAATCCAGTGTAATAATCCTGTTGACCTTATAGGGTGATTCCAAAAGACCCATGTTTTCTCCTACCTGTTGTGTGTTCCTGACATTGTCTAGTTGGATCATCTAACTCTGACAGCAAGCTAGCTCTTTCCACCTTCCTACCTCCCCTTAGGCTAGTAGGTTTTTCAAATCAGTAAGCTGATCTAATTGATCATGTGGATGCACAATGGTAAAATCTAATGTTGCCACATGGTCTGTAAGAACGCTGAGGAAGGAAGCAATGGACTGGGAATGGCACTATTCCACTCTTGAATCTGTTTTAAGCATTAAAGTGGTTCATCTTTATATTACCCAGGTAATTTTGTTTTTTAAAGCATACTTTTTGATTTTAAAAAAAATCTTTTTCTGTTATAGCAAATATATTGAATATATTGAAGTTAAATCATCACTGTTTAGACTTTGCCTGCCTTTTTTGCTTCAAACTTCCAGGTTTCTCTCGTAGTTTTTACAATAGCCTTTCAATAGCCTTTCCACACATGTGGGTTTTCTTCTTCTTTCCTGCAGCACATGCTAGGTAATGTATCCCTGTCACCTCAGGCTTTTTCATCAGCTCATAGTTCACAGACATGTTTGTTCTGTGCACAGATGTGACACTTTACTATCAGTGACTGAGCTTGGCAGGAACTACATAGTTTTTATTCAGTAGGCCTGGCTGAACTAAAACTACTGGCACTTAAAGTGTCATCAACTGCCTGAAGTATTACTGAATGGTATAGTTTTGCTTGTACTGGGCGATGTGAAGCAGAAGGCTTTTCTATCATGGAAGCATAACTTCAGGCTAAAATAGCTTCTGAAATTTTCATTAGGAGGAAATAGGATTGAAAATTGATTCAGAACAGTTCATGAGTTTCAAAAAGCCACAGTGAGAAATTTTCAAGGAAGTGTTTACCTTCTGAGGAAACTTTATACCTAGAAACAGTGTGTTATATAAGCGGCCTAAAATCCCCTTATTGCAGAATCAACAGTTTGTAAAATGCATATAATGAAATTCTTGCACAACTCAGAGCAGGATGAAAATTACTTAGCTACCTGTGCTTGAAAGTTTTAAAGCCGTTAGTTGAAATTCAGTAGTTTTGCTTAATTTAAAGGCTTCACTAAAAAACCCAACCCCCACCCTTCCATGGTGTAAAATAATTGAATAAAGGATGAAAAAAATATCTGGGCTCTGTACTGCATGTTCATTAATAGAGCTGGAAGCAATAACATTGAAAAATACTTTAAAAAACCAACCTTCTAGCCTGACATATATGTATCAGTCTTATGGCAGATTTAATATTGATAATCTATTTCACAGAGCTTACTTCTGTCTTTCTTCCTAATAGAAGTATTTTTGTAGCAACTGATGACTGAATTATATTAGCTTTATCAAGCAGCAGTTCTAAAGCAAAAAATGTAAGCAAAATTTAAATCCTCACTTTTTTGCTCTGAAGTACTATGTATATTCTGGATTAAAATCCAGAAAAACTCATAAAGTACTGTCTACACTGAGAAACAAAACGGTTTTAACTGGTGCTGTCTGCATGTAGCCAGCAGCTGATTTGATTTGGCATAGAACTGGAAACAATCTGTTGTGTGGACAAACCATGCTGTGTTAGAAATAATTGTTGGTAACAGTCCTCAGGTTATCCCAAAAGTTCTTGGAGCTGCCTACAGAATGTGTAAAGTCTACAAAGCTGAACTGTATCAAGCTTAATATACATTTTGTAGAAAATAAATATCATTAAAAAAAATCTGTTCTTAATGCTAGTATTTATAGTTATTGCATATTGTTTAAACAGGTGATTCATATAAAAATGGTAACTCCTAGAGGAATAGTAGAAAAAAACTGTCAAGTACCTCGCATGTCAACAGGACCTGATATCCATCACTTCATTATGGGATCTGAAGGTATAAACACAGTAATTTCACATAACTGCATCTTAATTCAGCTTCTGTAATGGCTTGATGATTTGAACATCTTTAATGCTGTGGCTTCCAGTGTGCCTATGGGTGGCATTATACAGGCATGAATTTCTTGTGTTAGGATAATACACTGAGACCTTAATTAGGACTGTGAAGTTAAGCAACTCTGAACAGTGCTTAAAACAGATCTGTGGAGTTAGCCTATAAGTCTAGTAACAAACATAATGATTTAGAGGATATCTTGTAAGAATTCACCACGTAAATAGTCAGGAATAAATCGCCTACTACTGCAATACTGAATTTTTGGGATTTCTGATTTATGTCAACTTTAAAACATCTTGGTAAACAGTTGTTAAGTTGGATAACTTGCAAGAAGTACGTCTTGCAACATTGTACTTAGGTTTTTCTTTTTTCCTGAAGGAACTCTTGGAGTGGTTACTGAAGTTACAATAAAGATTCGCCCAGTCCCTGAATACCAGAAGTATGGCTCTGTGGTCTTCCCCAACTTTGAACGAGGGGTGGCCTGCTTAAGGGAAGTGGCAAAGCAGGTAAAGAAAAGCTGGATGTTGACTTCACTCAAGAACAGATTCTAGCACTAGATGCTCTAGTATTTCTGGCAATTGATAACCAAGGATTTGAGATAATATGAACCTTGTAAGTGTATATGGTCCATGAGGCTTTTGGAAATTATGTAATTGAGGATTGAGCATGTTCTGAATTTGCTTGATATTCTGAGCCAAATTGTGGATGTGCCTTTTGATGCCTTTTTTCAGTGGGAGTTATTTGCATATCTCAGCACAGAAAATTTGGCTTTGCATCTCCTTCAACGGAGAGCTTTATCCTTGGAATAATTCAGGACTATGTAAAAGGGACCAGTATTTAAAGGAATTAAGTTGCGACATACAAGTAAAAGGCAGTTGGATTTATGGCTCTGAAGTGACAAAGGAACAAAAGTCATGCAATGGAAGGATATGGCCTGTGTTTAGAATACAATTCCTGAAGCACAGTGACGTGTTCAGGTGAGCTGGATATTTTGAGGTGGAATTGTGCTTACACTGTAGTGTTTAAACAGAGCCTTCTGAATAGTGTGGTCAGATGGTTTCAGGTAGCAAAACTCAGACATGGGTATCCAAATTGTGTAACGCTTTTCCTCATGGCTATGCTTCCAAGCAAATCTTACATTGGCTAGCCTCTTTCTTTATCATCTTAAACTAACTTTTCTTTGCTCTGTGCAAAACGTATCAAATAACTTCTATGAATGGTGGAATATACCCTGAATTGGGGAAGTAATTTCACAAATGTTTTAATGCCAAACTAAATGCAGCTTTACATTTTTTCCAGTGATTGGTCTAAATTAATGACTTAATGTTCCAAGCCAGATGTTCAAACTGGTATGTGAATGACATGTATATGCTAGTCAGCAGCACTTGCCAGTTCTTCTGTCATGCTTCTGCTGCTAGTGCTTGTTCTTCCTGTTAAAGGTACCTAAGCAGACTGTTTGGGAATGCTTAATCATATGACTGATCAACATTTTAAGTCAATTAAGGAACTAGTCTTTTCCCTAGCTATGGGCTTAGTTAGAAGAGGGGAAAAAAGGCACTATTAGCCACTTAGTGTTGCTCCATTTCCAAGCTTCTGCTGCTGCTGTTTCACTGCTTACTTGAGCCTGAACTCTACTTATTCCTGTCTTCTGTTGCCCCTCGCATCAATCTTGGTAGTAATTACAATGACTGCTATCTGAAAAGCTGTTTCTTGTCTGTATTTGTCTACTTTAATGTAAGAATAACCAACCTGCAGGTTGTGGGTGGGTTGGTCTCATTCAAAACCACTCATCCAGCCTTCTTCTGTCAGCCTGCTTGGTGAGCTAGCTTATCTTCTTTATGTTCTTTCTTCCTATCGTGTGACCAAATATGTATTAATGATATGATGGAGGGTGAACATGTTAAATCAAGTGATAGAGGAGTACTTCCATATCCATATGATTAGATGAAGACTAGCCTAAAGTTCCGGCTTTGTCATATTCTTCTGGCCATACATTTTAGTATGACTGGACATGGTCATCACAGATTACATCATGTAGGCATATGTATGACCAGAAGCTTGCCTAATTGAAGGCAGCTATTACTGGTTTTCAGATTTCCGTACAGTGCAGAATCTAGATTGGACTCAGGTACAGATTTTAATTGCAGTCTGATGGTAGAGCATTAGTGTACTGGGTTTGGCTGTGACGGAGTTAATTTTCTTCATAGCAGCCGGTGTGGTGGTGTTTTGTACTTGTGACCAAAACAATGTTAACACCAATGTTGTAGCTGTTGCTGAACAGTGTGTACACAGTGTCAAGGCTTTCTCTGTTTCTCACTCTCCTCCCACCAGCAAGTAGGTTGGGAGTGGACAAGAGGCTGGGAGGGAATGCAGTTGGGACAGCTGACCCAAATTGACCAAAGGGATATTCTATACCATATAACATCATGGTCAGAAATAAAACTGGAGAGGGGAGTTTTCTAAGGGTTGCCGTTGCTTGAGGACTGGCTGGATATTGGTCGGCTGGTGGTAATTGATTGCTTTGGCATCACTTTTTGGTGGTGTTTTTCCCATTTTGCTTATCAAGCTGTCTTCATCTCAACCCATGAGTTTTCCCATATTTACCCTTCTGATTTTCTCCTCTGTCCCACTGAGGATGGGGACTGAGTGAGCAGCTGTGTAGTGCTTAGCTGCCTGCCAGGGTTAACCCACAGCAATTAGAGTTTTCAGTGGATTTGTAATGTATGTGTATCTTTTGATTACATAGCAACAGAAGCTCGATATTCTAATCAAGTATGGTGTCTTTAGTGCATATGGCAATTTATAAAAACACTTAATACTTGAAGGCCAAAGACCTTTGGACTATTCCTGTGTTGGCTTGAGGTTAAACTGAAAATTCTCAATGCGTTATATCTGGACATACCTAATAGATGTTGCTATTCAAGTGAAAACGAGCTTATAGTCACCCCTTCTCAATGATGACAGTATCAAAGAGTGCTTTCTTGTATGCTATTTTCAAATGAAAATTTGATTGTCATGAATTTCAGCAAAACTGTGTACATAATCTTTTTATTCTTCCTCCCTTTCGTTCCCTTAACTTTGCCCCAAAGAGATGTGCTCCAGCATCAATTCGCCTTGTCGACAATGCACAGTTTCAGTTTGGTAAGTATGTAGATCCTTTGGGATGAATATCTGTTTCAAAGTGTTTTGATTTTTAGTAGCTTAAGTCTGTCTTAGGCAGTAATTCTTTTGCTCAAAACTAGACAAAGAAGACAATGAACCCAAAGTTTGAACTCCAGATAGTGCCATCATGTGTACTTTCAGAAACACAAGGTTGTCTTTGTCTCTGGGAAAACAGTATCAACTACAACAGTCAGTAAAGAGCCATGCTCTGCATATAGATACATAAGACTTTTTTGCTACCTTTCCATTCTTGGCATATAGCCTACTGGAGAGTTTGAAATTCTGGAGGCACTTCCTCTATTTTACTGTAAAGGAGCAGACATGATAGTTTTGCAGTACAGTACTTGAAACATTTTCTTGCTAAGAGTACTAATGAGAAGTTGTGTATGAAAAAAAAGAATACAGGCACCTTACTTTGAAGGTAAGTTAGTTGATTCCTTTAAATTTCATAAAAGCATCACAAGTGTGGTGTATAGATTCCCTAGAAGTAGCACGTTTTTTGAAAAATATTCTGATGTAGCAATGATTGTTTGGGTGGGAGAGAGGCAATGACGTACATACTTGTCCAAAGTGAGCTGTCTATTTTTAAAAGAAGCTCAGATGTAGTAAATGCCATAACTGTATGCAAATAGAACTAAGCTGTAGGGTTTAAGTATAGAAAGTCAATGAAGCTACTAGAAGATTACTGAACACAAAGGTTTTGTGAAATTTCAACTAGTTCAAACACCTAAATAAGACAATGTCAGACATGCAGAGCAATCATTTTTGAGTACTTCTTAGGGAAAGCTGTCATTTTAAACTGTAAGAGATTCAGCAAAAGATGCGTTCTGGTTTAAGACGCTCTTGAGGAGAACCTAAAGTTCCACTACCCAAAAGCTAATAGTTTACAGAACTTGAAGGTCTTGCTGAGGCTATGCTGTTTTGATTGTACCCAGAAGATGAAAATGTGAAGTGTGACTGACCTTGAAAAACCTCTATTTTAATACCACTTGAACAAGTCAGAATTTCTGAAACTTCTTGTGGATAGAAGCCTCAGTGATGAATCATGACTTCAAATGGCATTAATATGATGGTGTTGAGGAAGTTGAACTTCGTTTTTCAAACCAAGGAAATCAGGATCTTTAAGACCTGAGAGCCCAGCAAGCCTTGCTGCTTGCTTTGGTCACTCTTTTTATTACGCTATTTTTCTCAGACATGTACAACAGAAGGCAGATGCCTTTTTCTTTTTAATTGGGAAGAAGTTAGATCAATTACAAGTTTTAAACCCAACACTGAATAAATCATTCTTTTACTTTTTTAGCTTTGTTCTGAGGTTGCAGCTTATATGGTCACCTGCAAAACATAGTTTCAGGTGTGTCAATACAAATTTTTTCTTGTAGTCATTATTAAGTAGGCTTAAATCCAATAGTTTTTACAAATAAATATTTAATAAATTATAATTTATTAATAAAAAATAAATTATTAAATAATAAATATGGTTTAATAAATTCATGTCCTTTTTGTTATCTGGTGCTTTTTTGTGTGCTTACTTAAGTGTGCTTGGAGGTGTACTCCTTGGTTTGTTCATATCTGCAGGGAGAGTTCCTCTTAATGAAGAGGGAAGGAGACTAACCAATTGCTGAAGTTCATGCTTTATTCAGGAGGAAATACTTTGTGAAGTATTTTAGAAGGAAGTATCATGTAAATGGTGCATAACTTTTTTTATGAATTGGGCTCACAGCACGTAGGCCAGATGCAAGACTGTTAAAGTGAAGCAGTAATGGGATTTTAGAAGTTGCTTGTGACTGAAAACAATGGAACAAACAGTAAAAGACTTTCATCTCAATTAAACCCAGTCCTGAGGCAGAGATGTTAATTTAACAGACTCCAAGACACCATTTATATATCCTGGTAATTTTGGTTCCCTGTATGTGATTAAGGAAGCAATTACTAGCTTTATGTAGAAAATTTTGCACAAATGACATAACCGTTAAGGAAAAAATTGCTTAACTCCTAACTTGCACCATTTTTGGCTATTGGTTTCAGTGGTTTTGGCATAACTTTAAAAAAGTTTACTGATCTTGCTTGGTTTTGTAGTGTAAAAACTAATGAAGTGCTCTTTTAAAATTTTCCAGGTACCATATACTTGTGAAGATATAAACTAGGGCAGCCTTAATTAGTGTCAAATGAAATATTTGTGCACAGTTGTATGTATACCTTTTAAAAAAATTTCATAAAAACCCATTCCTGAATCATCTTCTAAATGATTAGAGAGAAGTCTCTTTAATGATGATAATCAAAGTGCTCCAAGTGATTCTTGCAACTTTGACTACCAAGCTATTTTTTTATTTGCCCTTTGAAGTAGGAATTTTAAGAGCACTGTTTGCCTTAACACACCTTTTTCCACTCTTTGCCAAAGGTCATGCTCTTAAACCACAAGTTGCTTCCATTTTTACGTCATTTTTGGATGGACTGAAAAAATTCTACATCACAAAGGTAATTTTGGGGGTGTAATACTGTGTGGAAGTTGCATGCTATTCATAAAATTCAAGATTTTTTGGTATACTGTCTCTAATGCAGCTCAGTTTGAGTATAACAGATCCTACATTGTAGTATCAGTTAACTAGAGATTCTCTGGATGGTCTAATCCAAAATGAGATTATCTGTTTGAGGAGTTATTCCATGAGAGCTGTTCTCACTGATCACATCTGTAGATGAGATTAATGTGCCTTGTCTAACAATGACTCAGTGACAGAGCAAGACTGGAACCAATTTATCTAGCTTACAAACCACTGATCATCAGTTAATACTGATGGAGCAAGGCTAACACTTCACTATCTTTTCCTCTTCCCAGATTTTCTCAAGGCATAATCTACCTTCTTATTACAGTGAAAGTAGAATTTTGAGAGAACCTCAAGATTTTTGTCTTGAATTGCCTGTGTAAATTGATTTTTTTTTTTTTTGGTCTTTCTGGAATTCATCCCAATGAATACCCTTTTTAATCCAGAATTATCTGGTGCTAAAATGATTTCACCTAAGCTTTTATATTAAAGAATTTGTCCTGTTACTGATTTTTCCTCCAAATTAGCTAACTAGAGAGTTCCTGCAAATATGGGTATTCAAATGTAGAAAATTGCATTGTCCTTGTTTTAGATAACAGTTAAATAGGAGGAGGTAAACATTCCATTCTGATCTGATAATATTGAGTGTCTTCAAGGAGTGGGCTTACTTGAGAGACAGTGGCCAGTGTTGATTCTGCTGCTTTTTCTTGTGCTACTGAAGTAGAAAATGCCATGTGTCTTAGGTATTCCCTAGCAAAAGAAGTCCCATTAAGTTTAGAGATAGCCCCAAAATTATTTTGCTTTCCCTCTCTGATCTGCTGTAGTGCAGGAATATCTATAGTAGTGAAGATTTTGGCAGCAAGATTGCTGTCAGTTTGAAACAATCCTAGCTGGCAATATCTACTGCTTCTGTAGTCAGCAACAAGCATCACTGCTTCTTGGGATGTTGTATCACCAAGGGATGTTGTATGCCAATTCCAATTCTTCCAGCTCTGCAGGAGAGAACATGTGGAGAAATGAGAGGAATGCTATGCAATACTGATGCAGAGATTCCAGGTTGGTGACCAATCTGGAGCTCTTATGTCAGGGCTCAGTCCCCCGGTGTGTATGAGCAACTGCTACTTCAGAGAAACTCCCAGCTGGGATGGGAGGTAGGAGTAGAGAAAGGAGCAAGTTCAATGACCCTGAGACTGATATTGCAGGTGTTACTGGGACCAAGATACTCAAGTTCATCTTATACTTAATTCATCTGTGAATTGCTCCCTGTCAAAAAAACCCCAAAAAAACAAAAAACCAAAAAAAACCCCCAAAAAACAAACAAACCAAAAACAAACCACCAAAAAAACCCCAGAACAGATCAGGCTAACACTTCGTTCTTTTATTGAATGGAGTAGTCATTTAACTGATACCACTTAAGAGAACAGGGACAAAGTCTTTCTGGTTAACTCCTCCATGTTGTTTGGGACTGTTGACTGACACATGAATGCTCTAAGTATTGTTTGTCTACTAGTTCACACTGTAGCTAGTTCCTCCAGTGCCTCTTAAAGACAACTGTAAGGTGTTAACCTGAGCATTACAGCACAAAGATGGCAGAACAGACGAAAGGATTCATACTACATGAAATACAAGTGGTTCTAGAACAAGAAGGGACCATAAATAACATCTTAATAGACCTTTATTCATGTCCTTAGAGTTTATCACTGTAGTAACAATATTCTTTCTATTTGTTAGCTATGCTCTGTTTGTAGCACTAATGGATAAGACAGATCCTTTGACTGGGGAGGTATATTCTGTTTTGCAGTGGTTTTCACGGTGGTGTTTTGTCGGGGTGGTAGGATGCAATATCCTTTTCAGAAATACTAATTTGGATTTCTCTGACTGGGGCTCACCATACAGATTTGAGCTCATTGGCTGGAGGACTGAGCCACCCCAAGATACCTTGCCTTCTTGCTGCTTTTTTTTTGACCCTCCTGGTACCTTCAGTTAAGTTCCAGTACAGTTAATCTGTTCAGTTAAGGGAATAATAAAAGGAATAGCAACTAACTGGGATTTTTCTCAGCATAGCTGTTGTGCATAAAGGATGAATTTGAATCTCTTGACTATAATGTAACTTCATATAACATTGCTTGGTGCTTAAGTAACAAGTTACCACAAGCAGAGCAGAGACTGGAAGAGATGAATGCCACTGGAAAGGGAAAGGCTTTAAAAAAATAATTGCAGTCAATATACATAATAAGAATACATTGTTCTAAATAATAAATTTTTACCCTTTTTAACTGCAGAAAAAGTATTAAACTTTATTGCAACTTCATATACATCTCTATTCCTTCTGAAACCTGCTTAGTAGTGGTAGTTCACTGGAGCTAATTAATAATAAAAAGGTATGTAGAAAACAAGTAAGGCTCTTGCTTTTTGGACCAGTTGCGAAGATATGGCTCTTGACTGTTACTCCTGAAACAGAGCCATGTGGGCAGCCTCACTGTATTACTATTAAACCTTTAATAGTTGTCCTGGTTTCAGCTGGGGTAGAGTTAATTTTCTTCCTAGTAGCTGGTAGAGTGCTGTGTTTTGGATTTAGCATGAGAATAATGTTGATAACACACTGATGTTTTAGTCATTGCTAAGTAGTGCTTACACCAGTCAAGGACTTTTCAGCTTCCCACGTTCTGCCAGGTGCACAAGAAGCTGGGAGGGGGTACAGCCAGGACAGCTGACCCAGACTGGCCAAAGGGCTATTCCATACCAGATATCATGCTCAGTGTATAAGCTGAGGGCAGTTGGCTGGGGGGCAGCAATCGCTGCTTGGGGATGGGCTGGGCATCAGTCAGTGGGTGGTGAGCGGCTGTATCACTTTTTTTCCTGGGGTTTGTTCCTCTCTCTTGTTGCTTTCCTTTTCATT
Source organism: Nipponia nippon (assembly GCF_047370975.1). Lineage (NCBI taxonomy): Eukaryota > Metazoa > Chordata > Aves > Pelecaniformes > Threskiornithidae > Nipponia > Nipponia nippon. The sequence goes on along the minus strand of NW_028262369.1, from coordinate 75,178,952 downwards.
ACAGTTTATTTTTATTATTATTATATTTTATTTCAATTATTAAACTGTTCTTATCTCAACCCATGAGTCTTCTCACTTTTGCCCTTCAGATTCTCTCTCCCATGTCACCAGGGCGGGAGGGTGAGCGAGCGGCTGTGTGGTGCTTTGTTGCCGACTGGGGTTAAGCCACGACAATAGTTTTCTCCCCATTTCCACTGGAATATGTTCCCTGCTAGAAGTTATTTTCCTTCCATAGTGCTTTTCCCAGCATAGAGATTTTCTGTGGCACACTGCTGATAAACCATTTTGAGAGCAGTGACATTTATGGTCATCATAGTGATCTTCCTGCTTTAATACAGGAATAGTTGACAGAATATAAATGTCTCCCTGTTGCTCAAAGCATTTAAGACCTGTTCTCTCTTCAGCGTAGGTAGACAGCTGTTATGTCTATCCTGCTTTTTAACAGGAGAAAAAAGGTGACAGAGATAATCTGTTATTTCAGTGGGCTTGTGAATGTTTGTCCTGTCAAGGAAAAACCTTGGTTGTTTTGGGAGTAAATTTTTGCAAGATGTTTTTTTTCCTAATCTTTCCTCTTAGTTGCAACAACACTTACTAACAAGAGCACATGCTGTGTATTTGAAAAGTAAAAATTTGTTGCTTGTATTCTACCACATAAGCTGTGATATAATGCAAAGTTTTCTCTCTTTGCAGTTTAAAGGATTTGATCCCAACATACTGTGTGTAGCTACCTTGCTCTTTGAGGGTGACAGAGAGAAGGTTCTTCAGCATGAGAAGCAAGTCTATGATATTGCCACCAAGTTTGGGTATGCTTTTCAAAGAACTTTTTCATATGAAGCTGGGAGTTAACTGTCTAGGAAAAAACAGGATTACCATATTTTTATAGTGATTACTGTATGGATACGTTCTCGGTTTACTAGTTTGAAGTGGCAATAATCAATTAGCTACTGAATGTTCCCTTTGATAAATATGGCTTGTGCTACCTCTTAATAGGTAACTACTGAAACTTCAGCTGTCTGTCTATTGCAGAAGAATAAGTGTTTGACTAAATATAGACTTGGTGTTATTAAAATGGAGACTAGCCCTTGTAATTGCTTATAGGCATGGAAGCTTCTTGTTTTGCAATACTAGACTCTATTTTAACTACAGAAGGGGAAGGCAAAATCATAAGGATAATATTAAATCTTTGCAGAATTGATGTGAGCATATGAATACAAGAAGCTTGTTTAAAAGAGGAGTTTGTATTTAGTTAAATGAATGCAGTGAATTTCTGTCCCACAGACTGTTTTCTATCCTTACAAAGGAGCAGAAAACATTCATTGGAGTGGCAGGCTGAGTAATGATCAGGTAGTTTCTGTCCTTTTGCTTTGATTAAGTGTTATTAATGAAAACCATCATTAGAAGTGTGATTTGTCAAGAATATACTTTTTTCTTTTTAAGAAAGTTATTGCTAGTATTAGTCTCACTATTCAATACATAATACAATACATAAGTATTGTTTTATCTATTTCAAGGCTATCCTTTCTGAAATTTGTGTTTTCATTGTGCTTTCATTCTACCACTTAAAATAACTTACAAAAGTGGGATCTCACGTGAGCAATTTGCTAACATTCAGTGATAAGAATAACATTGCTCTTGATCTTAAAGAGCATTTTAGTTATTTTAATGTTGTATGCCAGAAAAAGCTTCAACTGTGAATCCTTTTGTATTTTGGTATTTCAAGATGATTGATAAGGAGGGGTGAAACTTGCCTGTGTTAGGTCTGTTAGAAGATGGTGCTGTCTGTGTTGCTCAGTTAAGGCTATTAGTTAAGCGTTTAATAGTTTAACCTGGTTTAAAATGCTAAACCGTCTTAATGGTCTAAAATGCTTTAATTCTGTCCTTCAGGATGTCTGACTCTTTTTCTCCGCGGATACACTTCTCTCGGATTTATAGGAGTTTCTAGAAAGACTGATTACAGATGCCTAGCACTTTCTTGTTATCAGAAACCGGTAGTTAAAAACAAAGACATTCATAATGGTCGTAACCTGATAGATTAGTGAGAGCAAGGCTTCCGTTTTCTTTTTAGTGCTGTGTGTCTTTTTATCCATTCACATCACTTACACTTTTGGGATCTTGCTGTCACCACGACCCGTGAGCATACAAGTACACAAATCCAACATGCTTAGAAATGTAGTTGCACGTACTCCTGTAAATGAACATCAAGGGCATACTATGTCTAGTTCTCTTTGCCCTGCTCTTTTGTGATGTTTGAAGACTGTTACTTTAAGATCGCATCAAATGTTTTGTTATTGTTCATCTCTTCAGATTATGGAATGAAAAGAGAAATGCAAAGAGTTAAAAGTGTGGTCTGAAGTAACTTCTCTTTTCTAGTGAAGAAAAGACCCTACTATTTGCAACTAGTGTAACACAGCTTAGAGACAGCTAAACTTGCACATATGTTTGATAATCAAAGTATTTTTTAATTCTTTTTAGAAACCAGTGACTACTTTGCTGGAAAGTTAATGAAATTCTTGTTAATTGCAGTGGCTTGGCAGCAGGAGAAGATAATGGACAGAGAGGATATATGCTGACATTTGTCATCGCTTACATTCGGGTATGTCACCTTTTGTCTGCCTGCTGAAACTTCTGTTAATTAATATAATAAAACATAGAGATGTTCTTTTTGAAGATGCTTTCTCTGAAATCTAAATCCAGGTTGCCTTGGGTGATATCTCAAATTTCTCGCAGAGGTTGTATCTCTTCCATTTTTGACTAGTGTTTACTCATGGAACTTCATCTGCAAAACACCATAAAAACATTAATTTATGCGCTTGTTAAGAAAATAGTTTCTAATAAAGAGTATAGAAAACTAGATTGAAGAACCCACTAGTAGTTGCTAAATAAACCTGATCAGACTTATAAATCTACAGGTTAAATATAATCAAAGGCTGGAAAAATACTTGAAATACTCATGTGCTCACTCATCTCTTGCTCTTCTTTGGACATCTGCTTATGGTTTGAATCAGAATTCTAGGACAAATGGACCTTTAGTCTGAACTGTGGCAGTTGTTCTTATGAATTTTAGTCTTCCTGTTTAAGAGATATTTTTTTTCAGAATAGTATTCACATCCTGAGTGCTAAACTTTATTTGGCTTTTATAGTCAGGGACAAATCACTGAATTTCCCTTTATTTCAGCAGGCTATATGTAAAATGGGTCTTTATTCTACCTAGATAGGGATTACGTTCCAAATATGTATTTCTAGTAGGTATTATATTGGTTAACACAGTGAAACTCTTGGCTGGATGCTATAGTGATACAAGTATTTGATTAATGTAAGCATATGACAGTCTGACAAGTTGTCTCACTATAGCCATGACATCAAAAGGTTTGTTATCTGTGTTTTCGAAGAGCTGCTCTATTTCCATAATTATAAACTAATGTCACTGGGACAGATGGATGTTTTTGCTAAATAGACTTTCTGGTTTTCTCATACAAACTAACTAAAGTTGCTCCACTGTTGGCTGTGTAGCATACACTGCAATCCCAGATGTTGATGCTGAATGTTACTGATAATTTCCTTTCTCTATTTATTAGGACCTGGGCCTGGATTACTATGTAATAGGAGAATCATTTGAGACATCTGTTCCTTGGGATAGGTAAACTGTGATTATTCTTTAGAATTGCTTAAAACTTGTACTTGATTTCATTCAAATTATTTCTAACTCTTGCTTGCTCATGGGGAAAGTTAATTTAATTTAGGCCTTATGTGTATTGGAGGCTCCCTGATGTGCCTCAAGTCTTGCACCTGTGTGTTTTTGCTAAAGTTGCTAGCAAATTGCATATCAGGATTTTGTAAATGCAGTGTAGGCAAGCATTCAGTAATATTTCTACTTGGGTTAGCTTACTGTAACAAATTCAGAACTTGAAATTACCCAGTTTAGGAAGCTGGACAATGGTGATAACTGTATTGCGTGATGAGCAGCCACATGTGTGGGATCAGCAGTGTATTTCAAACAGAAAAGTTTGTAGTGAAGATAAATTAAATAAACTTTTCCTTTCCGCAGTAATGCAGGGAAATGAAAGAACTGAAAAGGTAACTTCTTCCCAAGATAAGCTTAGGAAAAAGATTTTTATCTTATCTGTTAACTATGGTTGAGAAACACTTGGCCACAACAGAGTTTAATGTATGAAATTGTTTCGATGTTTCTGTCCATTTGGTAAACCTGTTACACAGGATCTAAAGTGATTTGAATCAAAGCTTTACAGTATTTCAAGTGGAAAGTGTGCAAAGTGTGATGACTTAAGCTGGCAAGCCTATATTCTTGCTATTGAATTTAGTGGCAGTGGTAAGTTCCAGCCTCTGCTTCGAAGACTGGCATAGTATCTTAAATGGGTGGCAGAAGTTTGAGGACAATTTTAAAGCAAAATTGTTCTTTATTTTACTTTAGCTTTATAGATCTTGAAGTATGCTAACTGCTTAGTCACCGATTTGTTTTGCCTCTCCTTCATTTCAGGAGAGAATGACTCTTTATCTGGGAATTTAAGAAAATATTTGCAATTGTTCTCACCAAAGCAAATGCTTTCAAAAACTTTTTCTACTTTGACTCATAAGAACTATGTAATTTTCCATAAATCAGTCAGTTACCTTGTTCCTGACTGGTTAAAGATAGTTGAATAAAATATTTACCTTGCTTATTCACTAAATGGATAAATTTCTCTTGTGTATTACTTCTGTCAATCTGCAAAGTCACTTTAAATCTGTGTAAAATGTCTTAAAAATCTGAATTATATAGTATACCACTGCAGACCTTTGTGGGAGAACTTAAAACTAAAGAAATGGTCATTTGAAAAACAGTGATTTCTTTCAGTTTTTCTAGCACTTTGGATGCACCTGGGTCTGCCCTGGAAGAAAAAAAAATAATAAAAGCAAAACAAGTATGGCTCATGACAAGACTTAATAGCTCATTGCCATATTAGAATTATAACATTTCAAGCTGGCAAACTAGTACATAGCTGGACTACCTCCAGTTTTGGCCTTGCAACATACCAAAGGTATGGTATTAGCGGAGTATACAAGGCCTTAGAGTTCTCAAGCTTTCTACTGTGAGCTGTATTTGTCAACTACTTTGCCAAAAATTTGGGGCTGTTTTCCTGAGAAAGTAAGTAAAGACATACAGAAGTGGGTAACCTCCATTTTCTGTTGAACACTTTTGACTCCTAGTCCTTATGGGAAGAGCTTTCATTACATACTGTGCTTCAGAGTAAACTTGCTATTCAGGAGAAGTGCAGAAAAAGCAATACTAGTGAAGTCTTGATGATGAGGATTATTTTAGTCTTAGAACAAAATCTAAGCTACTTAAAACTTGTTCTAGAAGGCAATCTTCTATTTTATTAAATTATACTTTTTAAAATTATTAAAGCTGCAGCTGTGTTTTTTAGGAAGTTGTATAAAATCATATACTAAGATTTTATATTTTAATGTGTTTTCTGTTACAGGGTTTTGGACCTTTGTAGGAATGTCAAGGAAAGGATAGTAAGAGAATGCAAAGAAAGGGGCGTTCAGTTTGCTCCTCTTTCCACCTGCAGGTAAGCCATGCAACAACTTAAATAATCTGTCTTGAATCTTTTGATTAGTAAGAGACCTAAGGAAGAGGTCATTAAACTTGCTAGCTAGTAGGTAAAGTGCATCTATTAATGATACTACAAACACTTGTAATCTTCACCTTCCTCTTTTAACCTGCAAGTGGATTACATGTGAGAGTGAGTAATTCAAGGGATTAGTAGCACTTGGTTAGTCTTGACACTTACTCTTGCTTATATGCACAAGAGTCAAGTGTAATGACTTCTTTAAGAGCTTCAACTCTGTCATAGCATTGAGTCACTCATGAAGTATGAGCAAAAAGGATACAAAACTATTTTAAAAAGATGCTACCCTTTTAAAGAAGATAAGTAATGTTATGAATTGTGTAATGTCACATAGTGGCTGGCTAAATACCATAAAGCTTTGTTTGTAATGTAGTTCTCTTCAACAGGGTGACACAGACTTATGATGCAGGTGCATGTGTCTACTTCTACTTTGCCTTTAACTACAGAGGAATTAGTGATCCTATTCATGTCTATGAACAAATTGAGGTAATGTCTATAAGAACAGTAATTAAGGGGGGCGGGGAGAAGCTGATGTCCTGTAATAATATACAGTGAACCCATTGGCCAAGCTAACTGGATTTTGCAGGAAAGATCTCAAAAGTCTGTTCATAAAGCTGTGATCAGTAGCAGCTAGGGAAAGAGGTGCACACTAGCAGTGCACCAAGTAGAAGAAAGACTGCAAGGTGACTATTTTAGACATCAGTAAATGAACACTTATGACTAAAGTACAGGAAAGCTTGAACTGGAGTTTGTTCTTAGATGGCAGAAACTGTCAACTACAAAACTCAAATCCATGGGAAACAAGACTTCCTTAGTTCCATTATTTACAAAGCTACTTTCACTTAGTACTCCATTAATCTTTAAAATACATGATAAAACTATTGAGACCGTACTTTACTAATAGTGCTGTATGTAGAGTATAACGAATATAAGGGTGTCTTATGCTATTTCAGAGAATTAACTGCTGTGGTTATTTTTCTTTAGGCCTAGGTCTAAGTCTGCTGTGTTAGGCCAGTTGTAAGCTGCTTTGACATTTACCAAAAAGCTGTGGAATAACTCTCTGCTTGAACACTTTGGCTGGTGCAACACTATACTTACCTAATTAGGGGAAACTAATATCCTTGTTACCTTGAAGATGTAACACTTAGACATAGAAGGACTATGGAAAAACTGCTTTTTATCCTACCTTTTGGTTCATGTGCTAAAGCTTCAGCACCAGAAACTTGCTAGTAGGACTGTGGAGAAGTAGTCTATATTTATAACTAGGATGTCATTCTTCTCGTGCTTATTCTTTAGAAATTTTTCTTGAACTCGGGAAGTGGATGTAAAGTTTTATCTACAAGTTCTGAGGCTTCTGTGCTGTTGAATCTAGGGCATTGGAGAATGTAATATGTGTGCCTATTTAATGAAACTTTGTTAATACTTAGTGCTGTTTATTGGAATTAGTTAGCAGTGTGATCACCTGGATGCCTGTGTTCCATTGTAGGTGACTAAATTTAACCTAAGTAAGTGAGTTTGCCAACCAAGTATATGTGCTCTGTGGCAGACTGAAAAAAATCTCTAACTTCATAGCTATGGCTAGATACATTATTCCTAAAAAAGCACCCTTTTTTGAAAAAAACATTTAGTGCTTGTGCTTAGGAAAGCTTTCTTTGTTACAACCTTGTAAGCTGTCTAACTGTTCATAATCAGAGCTGTATGGGAAAGAAGATTCTAGAGCTTGAAAGTGTTCAAATATTTATTAACATAAAATTCTAAATTTTATTTTCTGCCACAAACTTCATCCATGAGAGGTGTCAGTTGTAAAGTACCTCACTTCCTTGACTAGAATCTTGGAGATCTGGGTCTAAACTGTGGTCTGAATAAGGATCTTGAGTCACTCTGGGGAGCCTGTTTTCAAACTACTTCATTGCGATTTCCTTTTCAGTAGGCACTTAACCATCTTCCAGATGAGCATCCCAGCCACTAGACTATTTTGGTTTTGGCAAGTGGGAAGTGATCCAGAATATTCCATTCTGGAATAATAGATTTGTTGTAACAGATGCCATTTTAAATGTCTTGGCTTTGATTAATGTTTAGGAATCCCCACTTACATTTATCTGCAGACTTGAATGAAAATGTTTACCTGTATTATGTGCCCTAAATACTTATGAAACTTTTCATACACCTGTGTAAATGAGTACGATGGCAAGCATTTCACTAAAAACAAATCTTGTGCATTTGCTGTTGAATAAGTACTTTGTCTTTCCAATTCAGAGGGCTGCTAGAGAAGAAATACTTGCCAATGGAGGAAGTCTGTCACATCACCATGGAGGTAATGTTCTCGGTCTAATATTAGTCTCTTTGATACTGCTAAATATTCATGAGTACATAAAATAGTTTCTAATAAAACTTTGAAAAATATTTCACAGGCATTAACTGAAATTACTGGCAGTGGGGGAATCTCCTGGCATTCTTTCTAGAAACTTCTCACCCGTTTGCCAGACTTTCAGGGGAAGTGTCCTTAGGCTTGGTTTGCTTGATGTTAAGTCACACAGTGTGGTGTATTTATGAGCACCAGCTTCAAACCTTTGATAGGAAGTCTACAGGCTGTCTGAGAACCTGAAAATGTAATTGATCAGTTTGTCTTAAGCAACTTGTACTGAACCTTGTGCAGAGGTATATTCAGTTACAAAGACCTCAAATGAGTTTCACAGCTTGAAGACAGTTTAGTATCCCTTGTGGCTAGGTGAATGCTGTTAGCCCCAATTCCAAAGCACTTAGTGAAAGTATCTGCGTAAAAGAGCTAGTGACTTTACGCTAGGCTACGTTGCAATCTACCATTTGTTGCATGATTGATGCTATCTAGGTATTGATATTACTGGCTTGCTGTCTGCTAACTTCTGATTATTCAGTTTCCTCTCTTGGAGTTTGGGAATTACTTGTCCTGAGTTACTAGCCTCTCTGCAAGCTATTTTGTGCTTTAATATTAAGCTTATCTCATGTGTAAGAGATACTTCATATACCTGATGCGTTACATATGTTTTTCCCACATATTAAGATAGCCTAATTTGATTGCATGTGTCCTATATAATGCTGTAAACTTGGATGTCAGGAAGACTTGTTGTGAAGTCGGTTTGATTTGTGTAGCCAACTTCTTTAAACTGGTTAACGCATTTCTTCTCTCTACTTTCTTGGGGTATTGTCTGGCCACAGAAGTAAGAGCAAAGAGGAAGAAGTCTAATGGTTTAAAACTAGATACAAATTTTGTAATTCTAAGAAAGCTCTGTGTGGGGAAAAGTGAAGGGCAGAAACTGTGCTTTAAAACATGTTGGTGATTTCCTGGACTTGAAACTTTTAGGTAGGGCTGTTTTCAGGTATCTAGCTTTGTGACAGAAACTGAAATGGATTCTGCTTTAGCAAGATCAGGATATTGAAAGATGTGCAGGTGATAACATGAGTGAAAACAGTTTCAGTATTTTTTGTTTAATATGTTCTTATTGTCCCCTGATTTATATGTCCTCCTCCTTTTAATATGGTGGTATAGTGGACCGGTCAGTTCTTGCACATGGGATGTGGAATTACTCCCTTGATATCCTATTGTGCTCTCCCCTGCTGTGGCAGCTGTATTTTACTGTGACTAGCATTTCATCCATTAACTTGCGTGCAGCTGGAGCTTGTCACATGTTTGGATGTACTTGCCCTCACCATATGAAACCTTGCTTACAGCATATGTTGAACAAGAAAAAAAATTGTGGCATTTTCAAACCCTTGCACAATTGAACTTTCTTACTCCACAGATACAGAAAAGTTGGTTTCCGTCAGACTTCTTATGCTCCTGTTGTATGCGTGACTGCCTCTTGTACTGATAAATATTTTCTGCTTTGAGTATTTTTGTCTGGCAGTTCATTTTGTATGATACTCAAGATCCATTTTTTCCAGTGCTTAGTAGATGTGCTGCTGAGAATTAGCCTGATAGCATCAGTTCTATTTACTGACCTTCAGGCCTTGTCACTCTTAGCACTGCTAAGACTGTTCTATTGTGTGGGGTAAAAGAAAATACTGGTGCAATTTCTTCTAGTATTTGTCTTGTAATTGTGATTAATAACAGTTGTTTTCACTATCTGGAAACAGACAGGCTGGTTTGTCTGCCTACAATCACACTGTGATAAATGGAGCTATTTTAACTCTGGTTTTGTGTATCAAAGAAAACAGATGTAGTCTGGGACTTGAGGCTATAGGAAATACAAAGCCTGCTTAAGTCAATCTTCATACACTCCCTGAGTGAAGAAGTGGTCATATATGACAGTTTGAGATGTATAAAGCTCTAAATTACTTTACATCTGGGAAGTACTAACTGCAGGTAGACACATAGCTACAATCTACAGTGAGAACTAAAATCATGATACTTCTAATTTTATGAAGAGTAACTTCAGAAAAACTTTACTTTAGATTCTATTTTAATCTCTATCTCTTCTCTCCTCCCTTCTCTTCAGGCTAACAAATATTGTAACTTTTAGGCAAGACTCACTAAAGTTAGCAATATGGTGAGAAGATCCCCACCCCGATGACTTTAGAGACTTAAAACTTGTAAGATGCATAACTCTTATTTGTTAATGGATTACATTAAAGATCACACCTTGCAATATATAAGAAAATACCAACATTCCAACAAAGAAATTGCAGAAGTGTATCAATACCAGCCTTGTACAGCAAGCATCTCATGGACACAAGAAGCTGTAGCAAAGCCAGGCACATACATCTGTGTAATGAATTTATCCTTTCAATGTAACAATCGCTTATATTTTGGGGTAGAATATCTGGATTTTTTTGGTTTTATAAATCTGGATATCATTTCTATGGTACTGCAACTTAAATGACTTTGTCCTTTTAATCAAATTGTTTTTCGAAGTCTTTCTCATTCTTGACTTTCAAATATTTAAATCTAATTAGTAAGTGTCAGGAATGGTTTTCCCTACTTTAATGTTAGTATTTAACACTTGATAACGTTTCTGGATTATTACAGAATTTACATTTAGGAAGAATCCGAGGCATATGTATTGCTATAAAAATTGGCCCAAAATACATAGCTGATCAGATAGGCACTGCTTATGCAGGGGGAATTCAGCCATTCTCTGGTGCATCAGAAATTGATCGTTATACAGGAGATTATTGGATTTTTTTTTTTTGATCCTGACAGTCTTGTCTAAATGTGGTAGGTCTGTTTCTCCCTAAACTTGTTGTGAACAAACTGCTGAGAAGCTTCTTAGTGGTTGTAAAGTAGTTTTTAATGTGTGACTTTGGTTTCTTATGCCTTCTTTGTCCCTTTTAACTAATGCTATGACATAATTTGTGGCTTAGTAAAAGTTTTTGAAAGGTATTCAGGAATTAGATATCTGAGTTGTAGCATTACTTCATGTCCTACATGAGATTTTACAGTCTCGATTATAGTTTTCACCTTGCCTTGACTGTGTCCTACACTTAGAAAGGGATAGTGTACATTTTCGAACACAGCTTTGATCCTTTGATCCTGCTTTTCTGGCCAGTGAGTATCTTTAGATTTGAAAGTCATGTAAGTAAGGGTTGCTGGAGCTCCAGTTAGCTTCTAGAAACTTAGCATTTAAAAAGAAGCATTAGGAATGACAATTTCATGTAGATACAAGTTTAAGTTTAAGTAAATGATTGTTCTAATCATTTAGGGCAAGCCCTGAAACCAGTGTAAAAATTAATGGTAGATTGTTTCCCTTGCAGGGAATGTTCTAACTAAACCTGGTTACTTAAGGAAACAATTATCAGCTTGTGGGTTTGAGGAAAATAGCCCTATTTAGCCACTTTACTGATTTGCTTCTACTTTCTAGACAGATTGACTAGAATAAAGGCTAACATAGCCCAGGCTCCACAGGTTTAGGTATAGTATCAATTTCCTGGCAGTTTATGTAGGAAAACTAAAAAAAAAAAAAACAAAAACAAAAACAACCCAAACAAAAACAAACAAACTAAACAAAAAAAACCCAAAACAAACAAAAAACCCCAAACAAACACAAACCACAAAACCCCACACACTTTATTTGCATTCAGTTGCATGTTTGACATTGCAATTCATTGGTACCATTAAGAGACTATGGCTTAAGCTATACACTGCAGTAATTAACCCACACAAACTACAAAGTCTGATATTATAAAATTCCCTTATGGGGGCAGTTGAACACATTCTTTTCTTCTCTACACAGGAAAAGTGTATCTTCTTACCTTTAAGTTAGCACTGGAAACTGATCATACTTTCATCTTAAAACTAGAGCTTGCTCTACTGGGAATGAGTTTAAACTGTGACATTTGTCGAACACAGAGTAACCTTATGTGAAACAATATAACGCGGTTGTATTTTCCTCGGTGGTGCGTTGAAAGTCTTAATAGAATAGTCATCTTCAGTGCCTTTTCTACCAAATAAATGCAAAGGACTTTCTGATTCATCAACAAAGAGCTTAAGTGCTTTCAAATTGTTTAGATATTGAGTGAAAATGTGCAAGATGTTGTGATGATGGTGTTAATTATGTAGTAGACTTCAGGTACACTGGTCCAATATACTCCAGCACTACCACACTATTAGATTAATGCACTGACCTTTCTCAGTAGTGCAGAGTTCTCTCTGCAAGAGTATTAACCTGTTAAGCAATTTCTAAGAGCAGAGAGATGCTTTCCGTAGAGACAACCAGCTTCAGGAAGAGCATGCACAGCCAGAAGAGCCCCATTCTTCTTACCCCCCGTTACCACTTCTCCTTTTGCAGAGCTGCTGTTCTCCAATAACTGCCTCTTTAAGTTGAAAGGGCTGCACCAGAGGAAGCCTAGGGCCATGTGCAGTGCCACTAGAGCCTATTTCCACTGGGACCACACGCTGCTATAAATCTGTTCTGCATGGGTGTAGAGTTATTCCTGGGATCCATCAGCAACACTAAAACTTTCCTTACAAGACTGTTCACGTGTGCCAAACTACTTCATATTAAAAAAAAAAACAATTGCTGCCTGCTGTTTGCTAGCTCCATCCTTAGCAGCCAGACTTTTTGCAGCCATCCAGATGAATTTTCAAAGATGAGCAAGTGTAGCTTTTATGAGCCAGGAGAGCTGTACTCCCATTTTATCTTCTTTGTGGCCAGCAGGTATGTGCTGCCCATCTAATGCACTTCCCTTTGAAAAACCAAGCACATGGGAAACTGTTGTCACTTTTGGCAGTGAATGTAATGTCGGTGTGTTTTGCTTCATTGTTTTTTTCAAAGGGTGGGCTCTACAGGAGCAGCATAGAGTATGGTTGCACTTCACCCAAGTGTATTTTGTTCCCCCACAGATTAAAAGGGCACTGGAAGCATGAACAACTTTTCTAATGAAACCAGCTAAGGTCTGGACCACCATGTATCAGAACTGGGAAAAAGTTATTTATCCAGCTCACATGTTTTTCTTTCATATATGGACTATAATTATGATAAAACTTGAAAATACTGCCAAAATAAAATTGGTGTTGGACTATCTTTGAGAGTTGCTACTGAACAAGCTTCTTGACTTTCTGGTTTGAAGTACTTTGTGTGAAGCAGACTTTGTCGTGCTAGGGTGTTAGTACTATGTGTAGTATGCTGGGCTTCTGACTGAAGACTTCTGGCTTCCTAGCAGTGAATGTTTTAAGGCATTAGACTGCTCAGCACACCTCAGGAACAGGGCACGTGCCACTTGTAAAACTTGAAAACTAATTCTGTCACGCTTCATCTTGGATAATTAAGATGCAAGATTAGGCGTCTTCAGAGGACGAAGATGCAAGAAGGAAGGGCTGTATTTGTTTCCAGTTGGGGCAACAAGGACTGTGTGTGTAATGGTGTGTATAGCCGAGTTGGCAAGTAGTGACTTGTACAATCAATTTGTAGTAGCTTAACAATGTTATGCTGATTTGAGAATCTTTATTAATAATGTTATGGTGTAGCATATAGATTCAGGTGAATTTGATCTCAGTTTTTAATTGAGAAAAGTATACTGGGCTGAGAGCTTATAAGTGGTAGATGTTTGGATAAAATCTGGCTCTGTGCACTGTCTGGTGTCAGTTCTATATAAATGGCATCATCTAGGACTAAAACTAAAAGGTATACGTTCTCCAGGCTAGAAACAGAAATGTGGTTTTCCCTAGTCCATGGTGAGATCAGGCTTAACTGAGACCTTTTATTGTTGGGGAAGTTAAGGCTTCCTTGACCCCAAAGCTGTTCTTTGGCTATGCTTAGAGTGCAGTTTAACTTTGCCACTTGGAATTATTTTTACATTCATGGTAACATCTTTTACTGTTATGACATTTTTCCCTCCTTTTCCCTTCTCATCCTTGAAGCTAATTGGATCATCCTATGGAGGAGGAACAGCGTACTTATAGGGCAGCACTAACCTGAAGTGAAAACAAACAAAACACTGCTTTTCTAAGCGGTGCTCACATCTGCACAGAGCCTTTCCTTCACTTGGTCTATTTTCCATTTAATCAGATGGACCAGCTTAGAATTCTAAGAGCCAGATTGCTTCAATGCTTTTTAACTCTAATATGAAAACTTGAGTAGCTGAAAAATCCATGTATATCTTATTGACATGAACAGTAGGAGCAGGGGCTCAACCTACTGTTATCAAGGGGTTAAAATCTTTTCATTGAACATGTTTGTGAAGGACTGCTGGTAACTGTAGTACAGCTTTTTATCTTTCCAGTTCACTAATCAAATGTATGTTAGATTTATTATTGCAAAAGTATAAACCATAGAAAATTTGACAAGATAGATGTGTAAATTATCACTTTGACAGAACTAATGATGCACTCCAAGCACCTTCTGTTTTCCAGCACTTGGTGAGCGACTTCATTAAATATGCAACGACTGTTTGGTGCTGCTCAGACAGTAGTTCAGTTCCTTGTGGAATTGCATTATTACTGGAGGTGTAAAAGAGGCAGGCCTGCTAGCTGTTGGGCATCCTGCTGTGATTCTAATGTGCTCCATCTTGTTGGAGCAGTTGTTTGCAGTCTTTTCAGGACAATTACATCCATAACCACAGGACACATTCACTGAAACTATATTACAGATAACAGTTGAGAATGGTAATGACTGTTCTTCAGCTGCTTGTGTAAGAGCCAGTGTGAATGACCTGAGGTGATGGTCAAGCCATGTCCATGATTCTTTTTTTGTAGTAGTAGTATTAAAGTATCCCCAGGTAAAATTCAACTACATCAGCTTGCTCAGATGGTCAAATTGTAGTGATGGTATATTTACAGATGGGGATTTTTTCTTGAGCTAGCCTGCAAATTACAACCACAGTTCCTACCACATGACAAATTCTTTTGTCCTTCAGTTATGATATTTGCTCTTGACATGCATGCTTGTTGTTGTGTTCTAGCGAACTGCAAATTTCATTCTTTCTCACATTATTTGCCTTTTCAGTTGGCATTGTAACTAGCTCATATTCCTTAAGGTATAAACAAATATACTCTGTTCTCCAGAGGTGTCCCTGTAATTTATTATTCTGATGACAGTTTGATGGTTACCCTGAGAACAGGGCAAAAAAGATGGCTTGAATTTAGCTTC
This sequence comes from Nipponia nippon, assembly GCF_047370975.1. Lineage (NCBI taxonomy): Eukaryota > Metazoa > Chordata > Aves > Pelecaniformes > Threskiornithidae > Nipponia > Nipponia nippon. The sequence continues at coordinate 75,163,762 of NW_028262369.1, read as the reverse complement.
AGATACTCTTAAAGCATCTGTCTCTCAAACCTTTACTATATCGCATCATACTGACAAATGGGTTGTGTTTCAGGCTGACAAGTTAAATGCTATAGTGTGTTTACTGAAAAAATGTCCTTTACTTTGAATGATCTGTTAAATTAGAGTTGATGACTTGGTTAATTAGTATGTGAACACTCGGCCATTTAATAGGACTATTGTGAGACTAGTGAAATGTCTCAGCTTTGCTTTGTATTTGGTATATGTTGTGAATATCCATTTTTACATGGGAAACTAAGCTCTTGTGTAATATGAGCAATTACCAGCCTGTGTAAAAATTTTTGGATGAAATAAGGTATTTTGTTGCTTTAAAACTAGGCTTTAAGGCTTCTTAGAAAACAATTTTTTGCTAATTAAACCAATACTCTTTTAAGTTTGCTTGATTATTGAGTTATGTTTTCACTTTAAAGCAATCAAGAGGTGTGGGGTTCTGCTTTTTAGTAATTTCCTCTTCAGTTTCCTACTTAAAATGAGTTTGGTGGCTTTCTAAAACTTGGTACCAATTCCCTATTTTAACAGAACATGTGATTTCAGCCTAAGCTTCATCTAAATTTCATACTTTCTAAAGAAAGTACACAGTGTGGAACACAGTCTTCCTCTGGGAATATGCTGAGCTTAATGAGCTTGATAGTCTGGTGGGCTCAATAAATCAAATAAAGCAAAACATTTCTCATTTTTGAATAAAAGCATTTATCACACAGTGTTTATTCATTCATGGTCACAAGATTGATTGGCTCCTAGAATCCTGCCATATATTGAAATGCTTTGTTTTTGTTTTTCCAGTAGGCAAATTGCGGAAGCACTGGATGAAGGAGAGCATCTCTGATGTTGGCCTGGGAATGCTGAGATCTGTTAAAGAATATGTGGACCCCAATAACATCTTTGGAAACAAAAATCTTTTATAAAGCCCTGCACAATATGATGTACTAAAACTTCTTCAAAATTACTGTTGAAATTCCTCCACTTTCATTGTATTGATATCCCAGTAATCAAATATAACATAGACTAAACTTTAAAAACTAGTAACTTACGTTGATTTTTGCTGCCCCCTCCCCCCAATAAAGTGTAAACATCACTGTTAATGTTTATGGATTTTTACTTACAATGCTCTTAAACTCTTAAACAATCCACTGGGCACAAAGTGTATTACCAACCAGGAAATGCAAATTTGGTTTTCGATGTTTGGTTAGGCAACACAGCTGACAGTATTTTCAATGCTGGATACTGCCAGATGTTTCTTACTAAAGTGTCCCCTGCAAGGAGAACAAAGACTGACAACAGTGTTTTCTACAGAAGCAGCTGCTCAACCCAGCCTCTTGCTAAAGGAAAGCTGCTAGGAGACAGATGAGAGAACACCAAGGAGTACTTCACTGTGCTGAAGGATTAAGTATGTAACAGACTTGTAACCAGCAAATACTTAGAGCACAAATGCAGGCTTTGATCAAAAGAGACAATGTAAGTCAAACTAATTCTGAAAACTCAGTAGTCTCCCACCATAGTACTATTGGAAAATCTTACACAACTGAGCTGTTCTGAGTTGTATTTGCATTGCTGGGATAATCTTAAATTAATTGTAGGTCAGTCACTAGAAGTTTTGTACAATGGACATTTCTCACTGTATGTTGAAAACAGGTTTGTAACAAAACTTTGCCTTCATCTGTACTTCAGTCCTAGTGTGTATGGGTTTTGCTCCTGTTTTGTTTGTTTTGCAGAGATGCAAAATATCTTTTTTCAGTTAAAAAAAAAAGAATTTTGGCTATTCAAATGAAACTGCCCAGCACTGTCTTTTGAAACAGTCTCAACAGTTTAATAAAACAGTTAAGTGGACAACATACTGTCATCCTGAAAGTGAGACTTCCCATTTTAGTTTTGTACAGTTTCCTATGGCCTTTATGAATCATTTATTTACTTCACTAGTAGCCACAATTTTAATTGTCCATTTAACTTTAAGAAAAATATTTTCTTGATCAGTATCGTATGAGAGTAAGCATTTTTACATTGAAACTTGAATATTAATCAGTAAAACAAACTAAAAGTATTTGTCAATACTCATGATCCATTTTTAAGGTGGGTTCTTTTCTTAAAGCAAATTATCCAACTTTTTGATAATTAATGCATATGATTGCATAGGATAGAAAAAATACAGACTATCCTTTGAGGACATTGTCTCTCTAGCCAACTGCTTCACAGCTCTGTAGTGTCAGTTTGGACACCTTTTGTATTGGTAGTGCCCTTAACGAGGAGACAAAGATAAAATTGCATTTTTGTTTTTAAACTATTTTAGAATACTGTCTAACTCTCAATTTTGGTAATATACCAAAAAGTATAAAATGCTTGAAAAATACTGCATATCAGACAACTTTGAAGTTGTTTAAAGATTAATTTCAATTCTGTAATTAAAATTACCAAAAAAACACGAACACTCAAAACATCACTTTAAAATGCATGCTGTCAAGGTACTTAAGGAAAACTTTTTATGATTTGCAGGTCATAAAACAGAATAATGTGATATTTGCAATGCAGCTAGACTCATTTCAAATGGTCTTTGTTTCACAACATTTCAACATAAAAAATCTACTCTTTTGTATTTTTGGTTTTGGCCCCCAGAGTTCATATTTCAGCAGGAACCAAAACAATAGGTATAGTCTCTTTTAGGGAAGTTACTCTTTGCACTGTGGTTAAGTGTTCCTTAGGTACACAATGGCATCTCAGCAAAGTGAATCTGTCCATGTTTATGCAGGGGACTTCATTTCGCATGCAGCATGGTGGTGACTATGTGGCCATAGCTGGCATCTTGCTGATGACTTTTATCACTCTGAAACAGAGAGACCATTCTAGGAGCTGGTAAATATGAAGGGTGAATAAAAGGGTGTTTATGTGCCTCAATGAAAGTATATGTCTAACTATGGAGAATCGGTGTTGAAGGAAAGTATGTGAAGCCTTTTTGCAGAATGACAGCACAAATGAACTAAAACAAGTAGTCATAGCTCAGTAATACTGGTCTTTTAAGATTTGGACTTAAAGTACTACACAGCTCTACAACATCCTTCCCAATTCTTAATTTTCTGACTATGGTTTCCGCATCTCTTTTTTGTATTGAAATTACACAGGCAAAAACTCCTTAGACTCTCTTTCTAACCTTTAAATAGCCACTGGCTTCTGAAGTGATTTAAAATACAGTAAAGATTTTTACTGCATGGCAATTGTCCTATGGGAAGGTGAAATAACAGGCTGTAAGGGTCCCAAAGCAATGTCACGGGATAGCTCTGAGGAAAAGATTAACTACAACTGTAATGGATATTTTTTTTCTAATGGCCATCCTATTGCTGTCTTCCTAAATATTTTCCTACATTATGAACTGGTCAGAGCTTAGTGAAACTGCAGTTGAAACACATGTATGACTGTCTTTAATTTCACATTTAAATTCCTAATGAAAATAGAGAAGTGTAATGCAAGTTCAGGAGACCTAGATACGCACAGATCATTACCCATTTAAAAGAAATCTTCCCTTCTTTAATACTAAAGTCTTCCACCACTCTTCCTTCTGTATTCTCTGCTTTCTTTCTAAAGACTTCACTTCCCATAGCTGCAGCCTGTTCAGAGGTGGAGTTTGATCCATGCAGATCAGAAGTGTATCTTGGCATAACACATTACTTTTTCACTTGCCCGACTATTTTGGCCATATGTAAGTTAGAAACAGTTTTAAGTTAAGAAACAGTTTTAATTAAGCTTGTTGTGACTGCCAATTACACATCTTCTGCTTTCTTTGAGGGAGGAAAGGTGCAGAGTGAGTATGGCTTGACCGTGAAATGTATTTACATTAGAGAGACTTTTATTAAAAAAATTCTGAGGGAAAGGAGAAAATGTGATAGAAATTGATCCAGGGTCTAAATCTTACAGTCAACGAAAAACATGTCTCTTCTTGACTTGACTTACAATGTATTCCTTGAGTTAGAGATGCCATCTTTGCCTTACAACTGTGAACAGAGGCCAGGCCAAATAGTTCTTCTGTAGCAATGTTAATTAACTGAAACCAATTTTCAAAGGCAGGGATACATTAGCACTGAAATCCAGAAAACACAAATTGCTTCTCAATCTTGGAAATGTATGTTTATCAAGGTTGTAATTTAACTTTCTGCAAATAAAGCCAAACAGTGTTTGTCATTTTAGTGTGAGATTAACTGTAAAACTTCAGTTGTAATGTTAAGAGATTATAGAACCTTATATTATTAATAAAAAGAAAATGGGCCTAAACAATTACGTGTTTTTGTGCTGAAACTAAACAAATTCTATTAACTTGTCATCTTTGGTTCCTTTTAGTTTGGCAGTGAACTCTTACTGAAGAAAAACTGTTAGGAAGGCTTTAGCACTTACAGAGAGAAATGAGATTGAATTTGTAAATGTGTGCTAATAGAAGCTCTGCTTTTGTGTCCCAGGTAAAGCAAAATAGGAAAATGAGCGAATATCAGCAAAGGAAGGGCAAAACAACACCTGAACACCAGTCTACTTGGTTCAGAAATTTTGCCTCCTCAGTATTCCCTGTTTGGGCAGCAAGGGGGACCGTGTTCAACTGCTCTTGGAAAGAGCAGGAGCACACCTTGTCTTAGCTTCCCCATATTTCAAAGACCTGTTGTATTAAAGTATTGCAACAGGTATGTAGTTTCCTGCTGTTGCACACACGTCTCATTTAACACCTCCTTGTTACGGGTCCTGGAACTTGCTTGAAAGTGCTGTGTGCAAGACTGCACTGCACGTGAGCGGAAGAGGTATTTCTCAGTTATCTGCATTATTGCTATAAAGCCTGTATGCACCATAAGCTAAACTGGCTAAAATTACATCTTGCTTGAAAGAGCTGTTGAATTGTCTTACGTCGATCCAGTTTCTTCAACGAGTATTGTTGAAAAACTCCAAATGTCATAGTATGCAGGGGACAGGAGAAGTAATGACATGGTTTAATTTGTAGAACTATAACCACTTTTCAATACCATCCAATTTTTTTTTGTGTGCTTGCCCACAGGAAGGAGAAAACTACCTGACAGTCAAGCATTTTATTTGTGTTTCCCTTCTATTAACAGCACAAAAATGCAGTATTTTTACTTAGATCTAGATAGTCTCAATTTGAAGGAGATCTTAGATGACAATATACTTGTCTCAGGATGACAACCAGATCCCATCAGTGTTCCCTTTGTTTAAAACACGTAAGTTTTAAAAAAAGTTGGACCTGAACTTGCAGCTGTGTAAATACTGTAGGCTCACTGTTTATGGTTTTGTAGTCCTAACACTGACTCTGAATTCCACATTACCTTTAACATAAATTGATGTCTTTCCCTAGGCTCTTTATGGAGACCAGAATTGGCAGGTGGTTGCTTGCTTTGTGTTCAGCTTTAAGGTCTGCTGTGGTGCTCAAGAACAGAGGTGGTCAAAGATATTTTTCAAAAATGTTTGCTGTACTGTCTTTTAGAACTACTAGTGCTGTCATTTTGAAATTACAAATTCAGTTTCAAAAATGTGGGATATAATACTTTATATTGTATTGTTACTTTCAATATTTACCAATACAAGTTGCAATAATAGGTACCTCTACTGAAATGCTGTGAAATGTTTCATTTATGAATTTGTTTTTGCACTTTGGAAAAACAAAGCATTGGACTTTTTATGGGAAACTTTATGAATGTTTCATTTTGATTCAGAATAAAGCTAAATGTTTCAATTGACTGTTTAGAAACTCCACTATAACGTTCCTATTTGAGAAGCATTCAGCCTATTTCTACCTTCACAGTAGCATGCAGTAGTCCCCCAGTATGGGGACGTAACAGCTTTTAAATGAATTTATTTGTTGTAGCGTTATAAAGTATCATAGCAGCCTTCCAAAGGGTAAAATGGAAGTGTTGATCATAGCAATGAAGTTGTAGGTATACAAATGGATGATGGACAAAACCCTATGATGTGACTGTAATCGTGTAAAGTTTAAGGTGATGCTTCTAGGACTTCAGATCAAAGTAGGAAATAAGTGAAAAACGTTTTTGTTTAAAAAAACACATTATAAAATTAAACTGTTTTCTAATGATGAAAAATGTCAAGTGATTGTCACAGCTTTGCAGTTCAATATCATGTGGCTTGTCCTAGTGTGGCTGACCTTCCAAAATGCTTCTAGAAAGCAAAATATAAAGTGGATGGTCTCAGGACAGGGCCTTGATAAAGCTACTCCCATTTCAGGTTGCTGGAAGGGCTTGGCTCTATTCCCGTGTGTAACACGGACGCTCTGAGCATGTGGATATCTGGCGTTGCTATTGCACCAGTCAGTGCTAGCTCAGCAACGTAATATTCAAAGCAGCTTGAAGACAATGAATGGCACTGATGTTACGTACTCGAAGTTCAGCAAATACTGAAAACATAAAAGAGCAATTTGATAAGTTCAGTTATTCATAAATTGGTTATCGATAGTGGCATTGATAAATGCAGTCCTGACTAGACACAAGCCCGAGGATGTGGCAGTAACGAGAAGGTCCAAACACAGCCCCTGACCTTTCTCCCTGCCGGCCCGTGGCAGCGGCCAGCCGCCTTTCCTGTCTCGCCCCGTTCCTGCTGCTGCGGCACAGGAAACCCTCGCTGCCCAGAGGCCAGGGTTAAAAGCCCTCCTGAAACATGACGTGACACACGTGCTCACCCAGCAAATATATAGCAGCTGGGTAAATACGTGTAGAGATGAGGCCATAAAAGCTGGTTGTTAAGGAAAGTAAATCTGGCTAATGTTAGAAAGCAAATGTAAGGAAGACGTGGGTGAGCTGAATGCTGCATGAAAATCTCAGGTTTAGAATGACACTTGTTGACAAGACCTAGGTATGATGCTGACCGCACTATGGGCTTAGAGCATAGTCCCAGGTGTATTTGAAGTTTGCTCCTTGACTTGCTTAGGACAGAATTCTGGGTTTCGCCTAATGCTAGGAAAACAAAGCAAATGCAATCCCTCTGCTGCTTAATTTGCTCCTCATTCTTCTCCCTTTGTCCCCACCAAAGCTTTTGAGCTTTGTAGACTGCTTCAGCCAAACCAGAATAAGATAAAACCCTCAATGTATTAAGTTCTTGCAGGTTTTGTGGAAAATACCAACCCTAATTTGGGCTGGCAAGAAAGATAAGAGCTGAAATGTTAGCTCAAACCTTGTTAATACCAGAGAATCCACGTGGTAAAACCCCAAATGTTAGCTGGCGTACATCCACTTCAGATGGTCAGTGTGCTCTGCTTTGCGGTTCTTCTTGGACCCTTAAAATACTTTGATGACTGGGTCAGCCTCAAGGCAAACCTGCCTTTTTAGTACTGCTGCTTCTGGAAGTACAGGGCAACGCTGTTCTTCCAGTCAGGTTTTTTTTTAATTAAGATTTTCTTAATAAATGAAGGTTTTGTCTTTCTCTGTTTGTGCTTGTAACTATGTCATGCCCAAATTCTCAGCTGTGCTTGGCTTTACAGGTTAGCGTATTCTAGTGCAGGAACATGAACAGAAGCTGCTGGCTTCCTTGAGATGGTACTGGAGCTCAGTTTATATGAGCAGAAGTGCTTCAGATGGATTATAGTTGGTAGCCTTCTCCTTAAGAGGTGAGATCCCTTTAAAGCATAGCATTAAAAACAGTCTGCAGGGAACAAGAACAAGCTGTGAAAAAGGGTTGGGGAGAGAGAAGGGGAAAGAGAAAAGATACTGGAAGAAGACAGCAATAGGCTGGGTCTGTATGTGTGTTAACAAAGTCCTCGCTGTTCTCCTGATGAAGAGCTGCTCTAGCTTTACAGTCATGGACTCCTTCCACGTCGTTACCCAGCATGTGGTTGAGGAAGCAGGGTTTACTGTCTTAGATAGAGGAGATGAGTGACTGCTTCCCAAGGGGTAGTGGAGAAAGGCTTTCGAGAAGGCTTTTACTCCTGTGCAGCACGAAGGTTAGCATCACAGACTGGAACACAGGGGCTGTCCATCTGCAAACCTTCAGCAGGCAGCACAGCCCATCAGCACGCTTAATAAAAACTTCTTTGTACAACTTCACCTGTCTGTTGCATGACTTACTGCTAATGAAATAGTGACCAGGAAGCAAAGAGAATTGCTAACGGGGAAAACAGAGCAAAGGCAGTGCAAGCCAGTGTCTTGCGTGTATGGCTAAATTACATTGAAATGAACATCTGGCAGCAACAGCCGAGCAGAAGGGACCTGGTTGCTATAGAGAAACGATAAATTTAGGACGGTAACAAATCTGCTGCCTTGGTTACAATTTAGTACTTTTTTAAGGCTGATGAGAGGAAATCACTGCCTCTTCATTTGTAGAGCTGTGTGCTGCTCTGCGGACATGAATAAAACATGACATTATTTCCTGTTCTTTTCAGTAGCTCATGTAAGACTCCCCTACGTATCTGGGCTCGAGTAGTCAGCATTCAGGTGTTTACAGCTGAGCATTTGTGGGCTGGCCTGCTCAGCTATGCTACAGTGCTTTGGGTCCTTCCACCTGACCTCTATCACAGCATGATTTACATTACTAAAACCAAAATTATCCTTGTCGCAGTTGCAGAAAGGATAGGCTGATTATTATCTGCTCCTTTGAAAAAAATGGTAGAAGACCAAAAGTGTTGTTTTAGTTTTCTTTTCTTTTGTTTGTTTTAAAACCACATGCTGATATGCTACAGCTGCAGACCAGTCAGCACACAGCAAAGTTAAAACAGCTGTGAGTGGTAGGGTAGGGAACCTTGTGATGAATGATGCATTTGTAATGAGTTACACAATTGCAGAGACGCTATAGCAATCAGCAAGACCTTCAGCAGCCAGAGCGCAAGTACTTACCACTGAAGTTAAATACAAATTCCCTTAACAGCAAGCTGAGCAGGTTTATAAACACAGGGACTAGAGTCTAGGAGTAATTGTGCTTGCATCCATTAACCTCTGCGTGCAGAGCCGTGTGTTTGGTGCTGACACTTAGCATCTTGAATCGTAACTGTAACGTTACGCTTCTAGTTTGAGTCTTGCAAATAAGCTCTTTAGAAACAAAATGCTTGTGTGCGCTGACTTCCTGGGAAGCTGGCTGGGGAGTCGCACACCAAGACAGCAGAGGTTTGCTGATCAGCCGCCAGGCTGGACTGCCTGGCTGTTTAACACACGGAGAGCGTAGCCACCTCACAAGGGCTGGTTTCATTCCCTGCGTTTGAAAATGCCTGCCATTTTATTCCAGATAGACGTTCCTTGTTCTGGCTGTGGATATTCTGGTCCTGAGAGAGGCAGCTTTGTCCTCCACATGGTTTCCAGCCCTGCCCGAGCAAACCTCACCTGCCATTGCCATGTCACACGTGGGCACACACACCCCACCTGTCCTAGCAGCCACAGAGGGAAAGCTCTTGCCTCTGGGGAGGGAATACTTAAGCAAAGGAGAAAGAAGTCAGAAACCACTATCTGAGGGCTGCCCATTTGAAAGACGATGGTTAGCCATTTCCCCACTGCAAATGACTCAACCTATTTCTCCCCCCTCCCCAAGGATAATAATAGGTCTCAGCTGTGGTTTTGTGCCAGGTGAGGAGGAGATTGGTGCACCTGGTGGGAGGCAGGGGTCAGCCCTCACCTGGCTCCTCTCTTCCCCAGCCACAGCTTTTGTCTGCTTACGGCGGGGCTGCCCCTGCCCTGGGTGTGTGGTGAGGCAAGGCTGCAGCCGCTGGAGTGGGCGCTCTCCACAGAGCAGCGTGGCCGACTGCAGCAGGCAGAGGCTGGCAGGATGCTCCCTGTTGAGGTAAGGTGATATGCTTGTGAGGACGCTGGTGACTTTATTGCTTCCCTGTCTGCTTGCTGATAGTAATGTGAGGGCTTGGAGCTGATGGCCGGTATGGGTCAGGGAGGGAGAAATCTGCTGTGGGGCCACCCTTGGCTGGACAGGGTGCCCTGAGGAGGCCCTGTGGTCAAAGGGGCTTGGAGGTGACAGCAGAGCAGCAAAGGCTCCCCTCCCTGGGCCAAAATGAAGCTGCATGAGGTGCCCCCTCAGAGACAGGCCCTTGGAGAGGGGCTGGGGGGAGGTCTTGCCCCAGGGCTGGGGGAGCCAGGTCTGCCCCAGGGAAATGGCGGGCTCAGGAGAAAATCTGAGTGTAGCTGTGTGGAGCCCAGCTTCCCTTGAGGTGCACCTGTGCATCCGTGGCTACCTCTTGGCTTTTGCTTATGTTTCAGACGTGTTGAGGCAGGGTTTGTATGTGAGACCTGTGAGTCCCGAATGACTTAAAGAGGCTATTTCATTTCTGTGCAGTTATATTAGTTGCTTATGGTAACCATTCTGCAAATCATGTTCTGCCCTTGTTTGTAAGTAGCCGACCCATGTGTACCCAACCTGACTTTGCTAATGGATCCAATTTTTTGTATGTTGAATGAGCTTGAGGTTAGCAACTGCTCAGCTGTGGAGCAAGGACAGTAATTATTATTTGCCTTTCTGCTCTGAAATCACTTGGTCATTTTTAGAAGAAAGAAGTAAAAAGAAGTATAATCTAAACTTTGCTTGGTGTGCTGAGGCTCCTGAAAGCAGGAGGCCTCTGTGGTGCCGCTGCAGGTCACTTGTGTATTGTGCACTTTGGGTTTGGCCTTTAAAACATTGCTCTTTTGTGTGCCATTTCTGTTGACTTTGAAACATGTGACTGTGAAATGTTAATGCATGTGCTTACATTTTCGGATGTGAAGAACGGCTCCATTTCAATCTTTCCTGCTTTTTCAAAACAATACATTTGAAAGAAAAAAAAAAAAAGAATAAAACATTCCTATATAGTGGAAGCTTCAACTGAATTTGCTCTTAACTACTGTACTACAGTGACTTGGGTATAACCTGCCTGTAAAACTCCCCAGCTGCTCTAGCTCTTTTCCTGTCGGAAGGCTAGCCATAGAATAAATTAAGAGTGCAGAACTGAAACCAAGATGTGAAATTAAACTTTTATTAAAGTAAATCAGGTCCTGGATTTATTTTAAAAGAGTGAGGCAATAAAAGTGAACATATAAAAAATTGCAATTTAAAATAATGTACGTTCTTTTTATGTCATTTCTCTGTTTTCAATTTCATTGGTACAACTGAATTATATTTACTTAAGTTGCATACCTGTGTTTTTCCAACTGCGACGGTGGCTTGTGTGTTTGATGCCCTTCGCTTTCTGGATGCCATGGAGAAAGCAAGGGGAATATAGTGGAAAAAGGAAACCGCAGAGAGCTCATTACAGCTCCCCGATTCACCACCATCTGGCACCGCCGCAATGTAGGGCTGCCCAGAGGTCTCCTTATTTCACCGCAGGGGAGGAGGCCTCGGGCCTCTGCCCCCTGTGGGGTGTCCCGCAGCTCCCAGGGCTCCCCAGCCCTCATGGGCAGGCACCTGCCGGAGCTGCAGAGCCCCCGCTGCCATCCTGCACGTCGGGGAGACCCGGGCCCCCACCAGGTGCTCTGCACGTGGCACAGGGGCAAGAGGGAGAAGGGACGACTGCACAGGCAAGCATGCTGTCTGTGGGCATCGGGGCTGTTAACTATTAATTAACTATTATTATTTAACTCTTTAACTAGTGAGGCTCAGTGTCCAGAACATCATTTCTCTGTACTTCAACAGAAATAGTAGCAGGAGTAAAACATTTGGATTATATTGAATTACGTTACCTGTGAATATCATCGATGTGTATTGCTTGACTTCACTGAAGGTGAAAGAGAGGGTCTTCCCCCTTGCTTCAGGATCTGCTGGAGTAAGGAGCGAGGACACTTGCTTCCTTTCTGGATTCTTCTGAATGAATTATCTTTGCATTGAAGAAAATGTAATTCCTGTAAAAGAGCATTTTCCAGTGTGCTCTGTGAGGAAGGCTGGAGGAGGACAGGGAGGAGCAGGTGTGTAAGTGGGCGAGGTGCATCTCATACCCAAAAGGGATGTCGTGTTTGCCTTGGATGCAAAAGGAAGAATCACCTGAGTGGAACAGAAAAATGACTTTAGAAAAAGTATTTAGCTCTGCTTGTGTAGTTTGCTCATTCTCTTTCTCCATCCCATTTGTTTGCAGAACTGTGGTCTCAGTCCTGCAACTACCAAGCCCCTCCAATTACCATTGTCCTTGAAGACGCACTAATTGCAATAGATCAAGCCTGCATCCCATGATCAGTCCAAAATGCTGCACTGCATCTATAGCAGTACCATTCACAGGTGGCTGGCAAGGTTAGTCACCTCTTTCATAGGCACTATAGCTGCTTTCAAGCACAAAAATCCATTTCATCTGTTTGCAACTGAAAGTTGCCCTATTTCTGTGAAGTGTTGGCTAGCAAAGACTGCAGGGGCAACATATTTTAAGGCATCAGGACAGGTTTGCTCAGTGTGGATACAATACTGCATTCTTCTGAGTTTCTTGTGCAAGTTACACCAGCAGAAAAAATTTCTATGCTTCTGGTGGTAGCCTTTTTTGGATGATAGGGACATTAACTGGATCTACACTGGCAAAGTTGTGCAGACGTTTTCATGCAGGACAACATTTTCCTCTATTGTTGGTTTTCCTGGCATCTGATAAATTCAAAGAAAACAATTTATGTGTTTCCCCTGGTTTATAAAGCTCGAGGGAAATGCTTTACGTTACTTCAGCTGGACAAAAGATGAGATTTATAATCGAGCATAATGTCCACTCTGGAGCACTCAAGATTCATCAGCTGGAAAATGGACCTATGGCGGATCTGTGCTCGTGCTTCCTGATGCTCCCAGTGTAGACCCTTCTCTCCTCAAATCTGGGGTAAACTGCATACTTAGTGGTGGTCTTAATTCACATCAAGGTAGTCTACATGGAGAATTAATACAGATTAGCTACAGTAATGCAACTGTTGTGTTACTAATTCATTCTCTAGTTTACTAGACACAGTTAATGTCTCTATGTGGATAAAATGCTAAATTATCTATCCTGGAGCTATTGTTTCTCAAAAATTGCGCAGTTGAGCACTAGCCTGCAAAGCTGATGTTCCCCTCTGGCATTTGGGAATGGGCAAGGCTATTATTTTGACAACAGGATCCCATTCTTGCCTGCCCTGTTACTCTTGCCCTCCCTCTGGCCCTTCCGCTTTGGGATGGGAGAGATGCAATGGATGTGTCTGTTGCAATGCCGGGGCAGAACAGAGGGAGCTAAAGCTCTTGTGGTTTCTCTGCGGTTACCAGTGTATTGCCATCTGGAAATCACTGAGGGAGCCTGTTAATTCAATTTTATTACTGTGTATTTTACAGACTGTCAGAGAAGCCCAGGGCTTTGGGACAGGTCTTCATTTTAGTTTAGTCTAAATCAAAATAAATAATAAAATCCTCATGAAGATGTACAGGCACTGTGAGATACTTATCCAACCTGACATGATGAAAAAATAAACTAATGATGTTTTACAGGCTCATGAAAAAAATATTTACTTACCTCATATGCCTGTGCCAATAAAGTTTTAAACAGATTAAAAGCGAAGACAGATGCCAATGTTCATACCAATCACTCTGCGTATGAAAAAAACAAAGGAGGAAACACAATTATCCCAAATTTAAGCTCGCCAAATCTGATTTAAATGCATTAATGTCTGGTGCAACATGTACTTGTTTCTCTTCTAAGACCAAGCAAGTTTTGCTATAGATTTGGCAAGCCCCTTGAGATAGTTGAAGAAAAATGATACAAATGTATATTGGATAAGATTTTGGATCAGAATAAGCAACTAAGCTTGAAATGAGGCTATTTCAGCCTGGCAGTTATGTTTCTAAAGATACATCTGATATACTACTTATATGCTGTTAGAGTAAGGTTTTGTTCACCAAAAAGACGGGGCACTTGCAAAGTCAGCATGTGAACCCAGCTGAATGGAGCCGAATGCTATGGTGAGTACAGGTACATTTAAGTGTTTTAAGTGTTTGCCCAGGAAGTATAAATGCCTAGGAAAATTGGGGGACATGAACAAAACCTCTGCCTAGCACAGCATTCACAAAGTCCACGCTGCATGCCAGAAACTACTAGTTTTGCTTGTATATGTGTTTCTTAGACGGGAATTACTTTTGGCACTGAGCTGCACTTCTGCTGTGATTTGTATCCCCTGCTAAAAAAAAAAGACAGATTGGTAGCTCTAACATTAGGAAACTTTGGAATCAAAATTTACCACATGGATAGCTCCATAATGAAAACACCCAAGTTTTGTCTATACAGCAGCTGCCAACACAGCCCCAGTGAACGCAGTGACGAGGTTGGCGAGGGCTCAGGGTGGCTAAGCAGGACAGAGTTCAGGCATGTGTGCAAGCATATACAAGTGAGCATAAAATGGAGCATTTGGTAGATGGCACCAAGGAGGGGAAGTTCTGTTGTGAGGATGGAACAGTTCGCAAGAAAGATGGAGCTAAAAATGACCAATTCAACATATTTGTGGTACTGACTACCACACAAGCACATATCTTGCCTCACAGCGTATCAGCACTATTAGCCTTTCTCCCATAGACTACGCCAAACAACTAATGAATTTCCATATGGCAACAATTCTCAATGGCTCTGAGAAAGGACCCCTGACACTTCGCCACATCCTTGCCGAGGACTTGCAAAGTCCTGCAGTTGTGTAGCGCTGGCTTTCCTCTTTTTTTTTTTTTTTTTCCTGGGTGGCAAATTGATGGTGAATTAAGAGGCTTTAAAAATGTTTACTTTTTTCATTGAACTTGGTCTCCCACAGAAGTGAACACATGATCTGCAAATATCAAAAATGTACAAATCAAAAATGGGAGAGAATGTGGTCTGGGCATCATGAATGAGCCCAGACAACTGCCTTGGGAGGGGCTGGGATTCCCGATAAGACACTGGTGATCTTAATACCACTAAGAAACATATGACATACTGACCTGGAGCTGAACTTGAACTTTGAATGAGCTAAGCTTCTCTTAGCAGTGTACTCAGAGGCAAGCATATCTTGGCTTTCCAGATCTTCTCTGGATCTTAATTCTGGCTGGAAAGACCCCTATATCTGATTTATATCTGGGATGAGTTTTTCATAAGTTAACACACTTCTGAGAAACATAATTTTTTTAAACTTCTTTATTTTAATTCAGATCTGCAAACTAGCTTGTAAAAACAATGTGCAAAAATTGCCTAACATATTCCTGCCCGTGGTAGATCTGTAGTTGGCTTTTATTTTTTTAAATTGGATTAAAAATATCTGAGCAGCCATGAGTGTGATCAAGATTAACTGCTATGCAAAATGACTGCTTTCAGAGAAGAGGGCTGCCCAGAGCTCAGCAAGAATAATAAAAGGTGTGAGCTCTGCTAGGTGATACAAATCTATTGTGAAAAGACTGGCAATGCTTATTATCTTACCTCTATTTTTTTTTCCTCTTTCCTTCCCTTAAAAACAAAACAAAACCAACACCACCACCCCCCAAGAAAAAAAAAAAAGATGTAAACCAGAAGTACAACAAGATACGCTGGTATGTGTCAAATCAATGCAGTAAGCAGTGACTGGAGCAGAGGCCTGCCTGGTGGGCTCTGGGTCAGGCCTATAAATCAATACAATGGGTGTTCAGGGTGGCATATGAGCCTCTTGGTCTTTCCCCTCCATCACATGCATGTATCATTATTTTCTAATTGGCCACCCTGGACTAAAGTGGATGTTTCTGGCCCCTTTTCCAGGCATGCCCATTACTGTAAGTGCTACGTGACTGTGCAGTTTGATCTGTTTCCTTCCTGAGCTGCTTCCAGAAAGACTCCAACCATTTTATCATTCGGAGCTACAGTAAAAGCTGTCTACACGCTCACTGCCAGAGTGAGCAACCCCATTTCCTAGCACTTGAGCTAAGCACTCACTGACCAATAAAGCTGCCACTGTCTCCTACCAGCCATGCTGGAATGACACACTGGACAAGGGAGTCTCTCTCTCCTCTGTCTTCTCCAGTGCTGGCCAAAAGCAGTCTGAAAATATAGTAAATCTTCATTTAACTCTAGATCAAAGATCACTTTATGACTGCAAAGGAAGTTAACTCCCACTTTAAAGCCAGGTGGTGCAGGTTGGAATGCTAAGAAAGATGTTGAAAAACAAATGGATGAATGGATGATGGAGTATCTCCTTAGAGTTGCTGGACTTCTCTGTTCTTAAAAACCATTTGCTATTACCACCGCGCAGCAGCCAAAGATCAGTTTGATGTCATTATTTCAGTTTTCTGAAATGAGTTTAAGGTGTTTAACACAAAAGTTTTAATCACAATTAGCAAGCTGCTTTTTTTTTTTTTTTTTAATTTGAGTAAATGCCTTTCAAAGTCCTTGTCTTCATTTTCCCATTGCTTGCATACTATACAGCAATCATAACGTCTCATAGGAAAAACTGAGCAACCTGATCACTACTTATGTCAGTGTACCCTAGAAAAGTAGCAGCTGGGGTTGAGAAGCTTCTTCCATCAGTTCTTTTACAATGTCCCTTGTGATCTGGAGGAACCTTGGTCAGAGAAGGAGGAGGAAGATTCCCAGTTCGTTTAACCTTTGTGCTTTCTGGAGGCATAACAACAGGAGTATTTATTACTGCTGTTTGTTTTTAATGGCCTTACTAAAGGCCAGCAACTCCTCAAACGTTTGGTGGGCCCCTAGCCCAGCCATGAGTAATGAACTGTCTCTGACAAACTCTGATGTGAATTCAGCCCGCACAGGGCAGTTCGCTATAAACATGAATTCACTGGCTTCCCTTTTGACAGTTATCTTTATTTCTCTCATGGATTGAGCCAAAGGATCTGCTCCAAAGATCTCAAACTCTAAGACATTCAAAGTCTCCGTACAAACACTGCAGTTCAAGGCCATCTCTTAATCACCGCTGACCTAGGCAAGAATTAGAGATGAAAGCATGAGATGCAAGGCTGCAACATCAGAAAGGATCATTCTCTTAGAAAACACTTGGGAAAAAGCTTCAGTTGAAAAGAAGAACTAGCTGTTGGGTTGCCCCCTTTCCCTGTCCCAGGTGGCAGAGGATGTCACCTCTGTTGAGGAGTCCTTCAGTTTCACCGCAGTCACTTCTAGGTTTGTTCTCTTGGTCTCTCTCCATACTGCAGTCCCACTGCCAACAAGGCACACAGTCCCCAGGAAGAGATTTCCTCTCATGGGAAATTGCCCTTGCCATACAAAAGCACAGGTCCAAGTTGAGCAGCTATGCTAATAATTGGCTCTGAAACAAGGACTATCCGTTGGTTTTTTCAGACTGACCCTTCCAAAGTTTTGGGATGCCTTCTTTGCTTCATGTTACACCCCATACATTTTTTTTTTCTTTTTTTTAATAATTGAGTCTGACTTCTATTAGCTACTCTGATTTACCTTTTGGTGGCTTGTTGAGCTCAGCTTGGTTTTTGTGTTGTTTTATATGAAAATATAATTCTTTCTGTGGGTGCTGGGTTACTGTTATGAGGTGTTAATGGGCCCTGGCAGAGCAATCATGCATCCTGGAGCATGTTAGGGTTTGCTGTGGGCCTTTATTTCATTCTCTCTATGCTACAGCTTGAATATGTGTTCATTTGCTTTTTGGCTTTATGTCTGTCCCATCACTTTCACTGGCTTTTGCTTCTGTTCTGCCAGGCTGAGAAGTTTAGCGGGGTTTCTACCGTGCAGAAATACAGCCGTGTGGAGTCCTGAAGCAGCGTTGCCGGTAGTTTGGTAGTTGTGTTTCACCAGGGAATGGGCAGAATCGCTCTGGTCCTGACTTTGTTATGTATTTAAATTTGTTAATGCCAATAGATTTTACTGTCTCTTTGTTCCTTCTTGGGCTTCTTCTGTTTCTGTTCATTATAAGGATTTGCTCAAAAATTAACGTGCTTGGGCTGCCCATACATTCGCGCTTTGTTCTGGTCTGTATTGAAACTTTCCGTGATCTACGGCCCCAAGGACAAGGAACTGGCAAGGAAGTGCCTGAAATTGTGGTTTGGCTACAGATACCTGGTTTAGAGTCCCGTCCCTCTATTAATCTGCATTACAGACAATAGGCCAGATTGGTGCAACTCCTCCGGGCTTTGATTCAGTGACCCAAAATTTATGCCAGCTGAGAATCTGGCCCAATGTCTTATTTATAACTGAGATAAAATTTGCAGAGAGAGGTAATATCCTTTATTAGATCCCCTTGATTTATTTGAGGGGGGGGAAAAAACGAAGAAGTCTTTGGGCATGCAAGTCCCTTTTCAGGGAAAAGTATCTTTGTGAGGATGCCACAGAAATTGTTATTACAGTCTATCCGTAGCAAAAAGACTTTCAGAAAAGACGTGCACGAAAAGAAGTGCGAATCATGATGAAGCACTGAGCCTTCTCTCCTGGGTCCTGCATTCTTTCCCACACTGAGCCCTCCCTTTTTGTCTTAGCTGTCTCACCTGGGGAAAAGAAGACTTGTGGTCATCTCTCTCCAGATCTGACAGTGTGCCGTGCAGCTGGCCCTGTTTCTTCCTAGAGCTGATCTGTTTAAGGTTGGTGTGGGACCTGGCTGTGCCTTCCTGGGAGTGCTGCTTCTCTCTTCCCTTGAATGAAGGGAGCACACAAAAACATCTCGCTAGGTTTACGTAAGTGGGCTGGGACCTGGGACTTCACCATCTCCATCAGATCCCAGAACGAGTCTTGGTTTGTTGTGCTGTCACACGTCCAGCATGGCTGTTCGCACCTTACAAGTAATGGATGCAATTAGAAATTGTGAATTTGGATATACTCTCAGAACTATTAACTTATGACCTCTTCAAGCGGGACTTGAGAAGAAGATGATCAAGACTGTTTGAGTGAGTGGGCAGTGCTGGGCCCTCCTCCATGGGCCTGGGTTCAGCAGTGGTGGCACCCCACAGAGCTTTCCCTGAGGGCACGGTGAGGTGAGGGCTGCTGTCCGTTTTCTCCAGACAGGCAGAACTGCCAGGTCAGCATGTGTGAACACCAGGTGCAGGGGTGTGGTTTTGGCTGCAAGTACAACTGGTGTGACAGACCCCCACGACGCAGAGATGGCAACACTGCCTTTCAACGCTTGCGTGCACCAGGTGCTCAGAGTCCCATGCATAAAGCAGGACTTTCATAAACCTCCTTGAGCAAGGAAACCATTTCCTCAGTTCCCCTATGAGCAAGAGAAACCAATGCCTTGCCTGGGATCCTCATCGGCCACTGCCAGCAGGTGTCCCAGCCGTGCCTGGGCCAGGGCCCGGCTCTACTGAAGATTTACTGCTTGGTCTGTCAGCATGAACGCATCCCGCCTTCTTCTTTGTGCTTTCTGACACCCTGGCAGTGTTTGCTGTAGACACCGTGCTTAGCTGTCTTCTCCGAATTGGCTGAGAGTGTAATAGGTGAAATGATGGAGGGAGCTCAGACTTAAACGCAGGGGGTACAGGGAATAAATCTTTGTCCCCCCTTCCCAGCCAGATGCATCGTAAGCCTGACAGACTTATGATTTTATACAGAGAGCAACATACGCTACAGTTTTTATTTCTCTAACCATTAATCAAAAGGTATTTTGTATAAACAATGTAATTGCCGGCTCTGGCCAACATGGGTGGGCTGACAGAAAGGCTTTGCAGTTCTCTACAGCACAGATAAGCTTCGCCAGACACTAGCCCTGGTAGCCAGCAGCAGCTGTAAGGACCATACGCCAGCACGGGTGGGTGTGCGGGGCTGCAGACCGGGCTCCAGCCTCAGTGCTGGCAGGGGTGGGCAAAGCTGCGTTTTCTGCTAGACCAGCCTAACGCTGCCAGGATGGAGAATATTAGCGTTTCAGTAGCAGAGACAAACCCTCTTGCATCTGTCCGGGTTTTTTGTCTTCATGCGTTATAGCCTGGCTTATGCCTGCTCATTTTGTTGTGACACCAAACCTGTGATTTTTCTTTTCTTCGTTGTGGCCAAAGAATGTAAAACTGCAGACAAGACAGCTTAGTCCACATTAGCAGGTGACTTCTTGCCCACAACCCAAAATACAGCTGGAAACTAGAAATACTAAGAGGACTTTCCCTTGGTGCAGGGGGCCGAGGGCTGGCTGTGGAGGTGGGTGCGGCGTTTGGGCAGCGGGGCGCCTGCTGGCAGTGAGCTGGGAAGGAAATGCTGGGCTGGAAACCCTTTTGTGGATCTTTTGAAAACCAAGCCTTAGGTCCTTTCCACCTTGTGTGGAAAGCACAGATGCTCAAGCACCTTTTTTTGGAGGGCAGGAAGCTTTCGGGCTCTGCAAAGGTGCCTGCTGTGAGCAGATGGTGCTTGGACAGCTTCTGGTGAGCCGGCAGGAGGGGACAGCAAAACTTCATGGCATCAGAGTTATTTCTTGAAAGGAAAACATTTTATTGTCCTGTTTTATGCTGCTATTTGGTGTGGTGGTCATTTATCTCAAAGGACTGTTTCCAGGCTACTGATGCCAGGTGATGTGAAGCTGCAGCCAGGCCAGGACTCTGGTGCCAAGGTGATTTTGGATAGCAGCCAGCGTGAGCAAGAAGTGCCAGGATGATAACAAAATGCTGCTTCTGAAGGCACTTCCAGGAATTAGCAATCTATTTTAAGAAATCTGACAGTTTTGTGAGGGTAATTTCTAAAGGTCTGGGATAGATCTACCAAAGAGCAAATGCTCTGATTCTCTTCTCCCAGAAATTTTCTTTGCGGAATTTTAAGTACCAGACTTACTGTAGGATTAATGCACAGATGGCACCAGAAACTAACATCTGTATTACAGCGACAAAAATCATGCATCTTTGTTGTTGCTATCTTCATCTATTGGGAAGGATCCCATCAACTACAGATTATCTCTCGACTCCTGTAGTTACTGAAAGCCCATCAGTGGCAAACGAGGGTAATGTGAGGCCTGAAACACGCCATTGCATCAGCAATCCTCCCCCTGCCTAATTCCAGCTGTTACATGGTGTTAGTCCGTTTTGGGAGTGGCAGTTCTGCTACATTTAATTTCCCTAGAAATCATCATAAAAGCAGGGGGAAAAGGGAAATTAATTCAGCGGTAGAAATCACTGAAACAGAGTTGCCCTTGCAGGTTTTCTGCTTTACTTGGGCAGCTTTAAAGGGTTACAGAAAACTTAGAGTATACTGAGAGAGATCAGCCTCAAGTAGCAATTTCAGAGCCGAATATTGATGCCCAAAAACTTGAGGAGATTTTAGATGGGAGTTTTGATTAAGCCAGTTCTAGAAGTAAAATCCTTTCTTCAAAACTTGCGCTGGAGCCAAGCTTGCATTCCTCACCATCTCAAAATTTAGTGCTGGTTACTTTGTGGGGAAAGCAGATTTATATTTTGCTGGTCTTGAAGTGACTGATTTGCTGAACATCAGATGATATCATTTGCTATAACAAATTGTTGGATCGATGATCTAATGCACAAGTATGCTGTTACTGACAACGCGTGATGATTCAAAGGCAACAAACATATTTTGCTGTGCCATCTCTTAAGGGGATAATTTCTTCCTGACACTTCTAGTGATCATCTTACACCATGAAGCATGAGATTTGATTACCGATACTTTAGCATGCATAACTACAAAGGTTGTTATTTTTAATGGAGTGGACAGCATGTCTCATGAGAGTTATAAACACATTGTGTGGGTTTGAAATGCGATTGTTGTGATGTGGCTGATTCTAATACAGAAAGCTTTACACAATTAGATTAGCTGATGAAAATACAGCATTGCTCAACAAATCAGCAGGATTCATAGTTAACAGTTTTCATGAAGTCTCTACGTAAGGCAGTTATTTTTCTCCTCAGTAATATGTCTGTCATGAGTAGCAGCAATTTCTGCTGAGAATGCCAGGGTTGGGAACAGCAGCGTGGAGTTGGATGTACCAGAAATGTCAGTTTTGTATGTCTTGAAGTGAGAGTTGCAATGACAGGGCACTATGATTTGGAGTGACCCATCAATTAAGTAAATGAATTTTCCATCATCTTTTTGTTCTTCTCTTCTGTGGTGGTAATTCTGGCCAACTACCTTGCGGATCAGAAGGACTGATCTTCCATGAACATCTTCTCATGCTATTTACAAACACTCCTTCAAAAGCCAACATGAGCTGACTTCAATTTTTGATGCATAGGTGTTTCAGAAGTAGCAATG
The DNA here is from genome assembly GCF_047370975.1 of Nipponia nippon. NCBI lineage: Eukaryota > Metazoa > Chordata > Aves > Pelecaniformes > Threskiornithidae > Nipponia > Nipponia nippon. Next base: position 75,141,714 of record NW_028262369.1, on the reverse strand, counting down.
TGCTAAAATCTCACACGCTGCCCTCAGGAATTTTCTAGTTTGTGTGTATGTATTGTACAAATGCTCCGTCTCAGATTAAACAACCAGATTTACTCTGAGCTCAAAGGCTGCACCAGTAACCTTCCTCTGGCTGGTTTTAATTTGATTCTGAAGTCTCATATGAAATAAAAGAGCTAAAATAACTTTAGGATGGGCTATTCACACAAGCTAAACCTATTTTTCTCATATTGTTTATGCAACCAGATTATGAATGATTTCAGAGCGCAGACCATGTGGGATTTGCTGCTGAACTGTACTCTACACAGGATGACAGTAAAGGTGAGGACTTGTGTCACCTTTGGACCCATACCTGATTCTGTAGTTTGACTTCCCAGAGCAATCAGTTTGAGGCTATTTACAGCCTGAGTGCTGGATTTACACCTTATTCAGTGTGCCCCGCACATAAAGCGTGTGCACTGCATCAGAACATGCTTTTATGATTAGACTTCATATTTTTGCAGTGGATTGTTTCTCTGAAGCATGTGTTCCTTTTACAGGATGGGTGCTTTTTCCTCTTGCGCAATATCAGCAATGAAAACTTTGTATAAGGCTATATAGGGTATATATACAGGGCTATATAGGGTATACGGTCTCGGTATAGGACTATGCTTTGACAAACAAGTGAAATTCTGCTCTCCCCTTACTTCAAGATACAGTGAACTTTTAAATGATGGCAAATATTTAACTTATTCTGTGAAAGCTGATGAATGCATATCACAGACGGAAAACAGAGGAAAACTAAGTTCCCGTTAACACTGATGCTTCAGAAAATGGGCGGGGTTCTTCTTGGCAATGCTTTCTCTATAAAATGAACTTTTGAGTTTCTAAGTGGCCCTTTAAGCTAAGGGACAAGTCCAAAGAATATGGGGAGACCTTGACCACTAAAAAAAAAATCCTCTTGCTAAAGATAATGTTCTCATTAATCTTCAACATAAGGTAAAATCCTTTAGCGTTTGGGTTAGTTCCCAGCCCAGAGGGATGTATTTCTTTCAGCTCTTCTTCTCAGGCAAATGATCCAAATAGGAAAATCCCACATAGTCTTCTCCTGTCCACTCTGATTTCAGCCATGACCTTAAAGCCGGCCATGGTTACTGTGACTCGTGGCACCCTTCTCATGGCCCCTCTTCTGCCTGGCCTATCCCCAAAAGCTTGAAACACCTGAATAGATGAATAGAGTTATTAAAAAAAAAAAAAAAAATCACCCTTGTGCTTGGTCTTGTCATCAGACTGCGTAGCTTGGAAGGAAGCTGTTGGTCCACAGCTCAACCCTCTTCAGCTCCTTTTCAGAGTTGAATATGTGTGGGTCTGACTGTGCTCTCCACCGAGAGATTTTGGACCTTCAGTTTCTGTGAAACTAAATAGAAGTTACAAGCTGCCTTAAATATTTATGTAGTTTTAAGGGGTAGCTTTCTCTCTCTCTTCCCCCCGCCGTTCTTTTTTGATGGCTTTCTCGTTTAGAGCTTTTTGGATCCAGTCCCTGCATTTATAGATCCCAGGGGAATATTTTACCCACATGTCTGCCTCCCCACCCCACCTTTTGATTTTTACGGAGACCTGTAGCCGTGACTGCATTTACGGCGTGGCAAAACGGAATTTAAAAAACAAATTGAATCACACCTCGTGGCCACCACAACTCGATCCAAATGCTGCAAGCAGGAGGACCTTAAGTTATTATGCAGAAACCCTTATTTTCTTCAAATATGCAGACCAAATGTTCTGTGTCTGTTTCACCTTTTCTTCATTTCACCTTATTTGAAATTAGAGTGACAATGGATATAGAGCATGCCTGTCTGCCTATGTCTGGCAGGATTTTGTTCATCTATGAATTCATATTGCTTTTTTAATATTGTTGATAAGTGATAGCTTTATTTCTAGACTATCTAGGGGATAAAGAAGATGCATTAAGCCTTACACAGTATAATCAATGCAGTGGCCGAGCTCACATTCATATGAATTTACCAATAAACTAATGTTGCCAGATGTATGCAGAGAATTAGGAAAAGCCAAAATTTAAGATGCCTTGTAACTAGGTTTGTTCTCCAGACTGGATGTTGAGATGAGATATTTATTTGTTATCTAAAGTAGGTGAGAAGTGAGGTGAGTGGTGTTAAGATGCATTACTTACAATGCCATTCTGGACACTTTTTTAGTGGATTTTTATTGGGCAGTGGGTTGCCCATTGAAGGACCCTGTGCTTTACTCTGGAAAGGAGACTTGTGTGCTTCTGGACCACCAAAGGAATATTGGATGGCAGTTATTCTCTCCTGGATAGAAGTGCTATTGAGAGAGTGCTAATATGAATCATCTCGCCCCGTGTTATCACTCAAACCTTTCCAGTTCACAGCAATAAACATACTCATACTTACTATGGCAACACTAACAACCACAGGGGAAAATCAGCCTTTTGTGCCAGAGCATAGCTTTATAAGCAACGTGCCTCTCCGCCTGCACCCGTGTGGTTTAGTGTTTCGGACTGTTTCATTAACCACTCTTCTGACAGCTTCTCAGCTTAATAATGGGGAAGGCCACAGCTGCAGTAGGTGTCTCTTAAATTCTCCCTGATGCGAAGAAAGCATGTAGCTCCTCTGCCGTCTCCTTACTACAAAATGCTGGTTCTAATCCCTAGTAAACCAGTTGATTTGCTAAAAGAATTTCTAGTTATTTATTTTTATGTCTTTCGTTATTGGCTACTCATAATCACTCTCAGCCTTCCTAACTTTCATGCCCTGACATTTTATTTGTTCTAGTTCATATTCCCTTTCTATTGGCTTCAGTTGGGCTGGGCTTTCATTTTTTGAAAGGCACCTGTTTGGCTTGAACAATATCTTGCTGTTTAACCATTTTATTGCTGTCCTCCGTACTTTCCTGCCTCCTTCCCCCCATGCACATGTCTTTTCTGTGCTCTCCATGATTACGTTCAAGTTTCTTAAATAGCTTCCATGCTGAGTCTAAAGATTTTAATTTCCTTACTTTTGAATTTAAAGTCTTTTTAATAGCTACTGCACTTAAACAAAAGTTTCCCTTCTGTGGTGCCCTTTGACAAGATGAGCTTGTCCCTGGGATGCTGAGTTACAGCGTGGCTGCAGCTGCGAGGGCCAGGTCCTCCCTGACCACCTCCTGGTCACCTCTGTCACGTCTCCCCTCTGCTCCAGCCTGGCCCAGCGCTCGGATTAATGAACCTGGTGGAACACTGCCCTGGGAAGGAAAAAAAAACCCAGAGATTTTGGCTAGTCTCAGTGGAAGGCACAAACAGCTCCTGAGCTCCAGTACCTGGTGCAGGACTTGAAGTAGCTCAGTGTTTCTTGCCTGGCTCCTTGGCTAGGGCTGGACTCGTTTCAGGTCCTGCTGTGCTCACATGAAGATGAATGAAAAGGTGGGGGATCATCCGATGTAACTGGGAGCAGGATGAAATCTGTTTACCCCAAATTTTTATTCCTCTGTAGGAGCGGTGGTTTGCCTGTTGGTTTGAGGAGAACTGGAAGGCCTTGGGATAGGGAATTCTGTGAGAAGCTCTGAGCTGGCAGAAGCGACTTTCAAGCCTGTCTGCAGGGATCCCACTGCTAATTACCTGCACCGTACCCAGACCATAATGCATTTTTATAGGGGCACAGCAAGCCAGTTGTGAGGATAGCTCCAACTAATAAAATCATAGGAGCTCTCTATAGATTTGCAGGCAGACTAATTGGGATCAGAAGATCTGGAAACAACAGGCATCAGTGACATGCACTGGCTTTTTTTTTTTTTATTTTTAATTTTCCTTTTTCATTGGTGTTCTCTTATTTTTCTTACTACTAGACTGTAAGTGATTACCCTCCAGGGAAAAGCCAAGTGTGTATTTTAAATCTCCTTTTGTATTACTCTTACACCCCAACTTGCTTTTTCTCTGGATCGGGATATGCTCCCATTAGGCTGAAATAAACCACCTCTAGATCAAAATAACTGGGTACCTGGCAGTTTGCACCAATAACCCCAAAACCTGATTTTACAGGGTTTGTTTATACCATACAAATGTGCTACACTAGCACCGTACTCTGCCTGTGCTGACCCTGTGTGCCCGTCGGGCAGCTGCCTCTCCGGGTCCAGGCTGCCCATGGTACCTAGGCTGCTGGGAGCAAGAGAGACAAATTTTCTCAGCAGGTGCCTCATGCACTGTCCCTTCTCCCTTCATGTGAATCCCTTGGGTGAGCTCAACACAGCAGAGGCTGTTTCCAGTCACCTAACTAGCAGTGTGAAGACTCACTTGTTGCTATTTGGGGCAAACAGGGAAACCTGCCTTATTGCTTTGGAGTAACCATTTCTGTTTTGTCACCAGGCTTGGTGAGTCCACCTGCGCCCAACTCAGGAATGAAATGAAAGTAGTGACACCTGAAGAGTGGATAGTCAGGAGCAACTATTTTGGAGGGAAAAGCTGTGGGTGGATATTGTAGCTGTCCAAAATTAGCTCAGTCATGTGGGTGGGTGAGTAAGAAATCAGGTGCGGTTACCAAGGTCTGTTGTGGTGCTGATGTGCTGCAGGCTTTGGCTGATCTTCACTGGTGTCAAAGAGGTCAATGGGGACTAACAGACTGTGAAAAGCCACTTTGGAGTATGTGTGTCCATATGGAAGAGTATAAAGCTGTTCCTTTCAAGGTAGGATGCCTTCATTTTGCGTGTGGCTGGTGTTTAGCGAATAGCAGGAACTGATACTTGGAGGCAGAACATGTGAACATAATGTGGTGGAAGGAGGACACAAGCTTCTCCTACCCAGAACAGCCAGAGACTTTTGGTGGAAAAGGAGAAGCCATTCTTTAAGTCTAGTGGCATAACTCCAGGAAATTCGGGAAACTTGTAAACTTGGGAGGGTGGTGGTAAAATTTAAACAAAGATTTCAAGGTACAAATTCCTCAGGTTTTAAGGCAGTTCTCTTCTAGAGTTCAAGTCTTTCCTGTCAAGCGCTGAATGACGAAAACAGAAATCTGAACTTTGCAGAACTGAATCCAAACTGTGCAGTTCCAGCTCGGCTGTTTTCCTTCTCTCTGCATTGTTACCTTGAAACTACCAAGCTCTATTTTTAGTTATTAACTTCTTTTTCTGCCATTCTCCAGTGCCAGAGCACAAATTTTCAGCCTCAAACAGATTTTTATAATCAGGTTCCAAAACCCTTAAACAAGTTATTTTATTGAATGTACTGTTAGGCCTTTGACTGGGGCTGTGCTAGCAGGGGCTGCAATAAGACACAGTGGCACTATGAGTGCTGTGGCTGCTTTCTATTACTACCCAAAGGAAATCCAGAGTGTAGGAGAAGAGGAGAACTTTAGCAAATGAAGATTTCCCCATGGCCAGTGGGACTGTGCATGCTGGAGGGGTCCCTTGACCGTTCTTACACGATAAGACACGGAAAATAAATTATAGTTATTTGTAATGACTTTTTATCATTGCAGCAAAGCTGTGGCCAGTCAGGACTGGTAATGAGTTTAGGTAACTCCCTAGTTTTGTTACATTCCTATGCTTGGAGAGTTTATTTAATTGAACTGCTGCGTTTTTATTACCAAACTTTCCAGGCTTCAACATAATAGGAGGCAGTGCACAGGCAGAGGTGTGCTAGGAGAGCACAAAACATCTTTAATTGTTTCAGATTCCCATACGCTATCCCTCCTCCTCCACCACCGCTGTCTCTCCAGAGGTGCCTCTGGGTCGAAGTTGAATTGAAAAGTTGTTTAATGTAAATACTTTAACATGCCTTAGTCCCACAGGCAGTGGGCAAGGTACCAAACTTCCAGGCATTTTAAGAAAGAGCCTGAGGACGGCATGCCAGAGCAACGTCGCTGCTGGCTGCCGTCACGGCTTGCATGCTTTTCTTCACCAACACTGTAATGCCTGCTATACTTTAAACAAGAACAGACGCTGTCCTCTAGGTTTCTCTCCATAAACATATACAAACCGGGCCAAACTCCTTCCTCAGTCGTACTGAAGTAAATCAGAAGTAATTCCACTGACAACTGTGAACATCGCAGTGAAGTTACACTGGCTGAGGGCAGAAGTTGGACTCCTGTTCCTGCCTGCGTGTGTAAATGCTGTCACTGCTAGCCAAGCTGAAACGCTCATTTACTGCAGCACATGGATAACATTATTGTTGCTTCAGACTTTGTTTGGGTGGAAGTTAGTGGTTAAACACCTGAAATCTCAGTAGACAAAAGAGAAGACTATAAAGTTTTATGACTGTAGAGTAGGAGATTGCAACATGCAGGTTCCATTAAAAAAAATCAGAAACTATGTTATATTACATACTTTAGAGGTTTTGTCACTGAGTTGATTAGTATGACTTAGTTATTAGCTGTTACTAGAAGCTTTCCACTGAGAAATGGAATTAGAAATACCAGTTGCTGTATTTTTATTCACAATCTTGTCGAATTCATCTCAGTCGCACAGATGCAAAGAGAACGAGTCCTAAGGCTGTTTTATATGTTTAAGTATTTGCCTATTTCTTTGTGGGGGGGAAAAATGTAATCTGTGGAGAGAAAACCAATGTTGTGTAACAGCTGGGCTTCAGATGCACATGGTGGAGCAGAAAGAGATGAGGGCTGTCGGCCACATTTGTACTCAGGCAGCTGTAATTCTGGGATACTTATTTTCCCAGGCCAGCACTAGCACCCTCGTTTCTGACTCTCTCCAGCACCCTCGACCTTCTCCTATCCCTTCAGTTTCCCTCCTCTTTTATCTGCCATCCTTACGATTCTCCTTCACCCTGCACCTCCTGTCCAAGCACTGTGATAGCTACCCTGACCACTAGAGAAAGGCAAGGGATTCGGTAAGAAAATATGTTTAAAAGACTCTGCCTTTTTCCTCACATGCGCAAGAACACACAGATAGACATGACATTGTTTCTCATTCCTGAAACATATGAATGTATTCAAAATAATTTTTTTTTGCCTTGCAGCTAGATCATGTACATCTTAAAAAAAAAAAAAATCAGATACATTACTTGGCTGGGAATGGTGAAAACCAGTTGTTTTTTATCCAGTCTCTGACTGAACAAATACAGATATGTTCAGTGTCAGCACATACATGAGAGGATTTTAAATTGGTGGTGGGGTGTTGATACAATGCATACCTGTGGATTTGACTCTGAAATGCAATTTCTAGATGTCTTTTAGACAGCTAAATTCACTAGTCATAACATCATGTTCTGAAGTTAGGTGCCTAACATCAGAATTCCAGTTTTCACATCTTATCCTGCGTATATCTAGCCAGTGCAACTAGGGAGATCCAGCCTCTACCTGAATCAGGTGCCATTACATAAATTCACTGGATAACGGCATTTAAAGGCAGGAAAAGCTTGCATTTAAGCACAGCGATTTCAGAGGGCAAGTTAAGAATTAAGATGAGCTTTTGAAAGTGCAGCAGACCCCACATCAGCCCACCCCGGTGAGTCTGACTTGTGTCACTTGCAGCAATGAAGTCTTGATGTTCCTTCAGTCTCTCTTAAAGCAAGCAGCTAAAGCTAATGGGCCAGCTGCGGTGCATCCTCCTCAGCTAACATAGCAGGATACCATGGCAAGTCTTGCCTTTTGACCTGATCACGAGAGACCTTGATTAGAGCATAAAACTTTGATAATGTGAAACTTTCAATTGCTTTCACTTTTGTAGTTGAGCTTGGTGTGCCCATGGGAGACTTGTGGGTGTTCAGGAGTTAGCTGGTAATCTTATTTTACCCGTTTCTATTACTGATTGAAAAGTGCACAGTTGAGGGGATTTTTTTTTTTGTCATGTTTTTGCTGGTGGAGAAATGCAAAGAAAAGAAATCCTTTTTGGCATGGGAAATGATGTTATATTTTACTTAATAAAGAGTAAATTTTATTGTGCACCAAGCCAATTTATAAACGTGATCTCTGTAGCTTGCACTTTTAATTAAAAGGGGAAAAATGGAATTAGTTCATTAATGCTGTGAAAAGGAACAGTGACCTACCTGCCAAATGGCAAGGTGGAAATAATTAATCTGGTCAATTAAAAAGAAACTGATAAATTAAAATGCAAAGCCTTCCATGTGGTGCATTAAATTAGGGAGTCAGGATTTCCAGAAGGCGTGTTTATTGTCAGACTTGATCCTTCCTTTGCTTGGTTGCCTTGATTCTGCATTTGGCAAGTCCTGTTAGCAAGTTGTTTGGCGTTCAGGGCTAACGTACAAATTCATACACCCTGGCATATTTTGCAAAAGAGACCTTGCAAGATCGAGCTCTTTATGAAATCCAACTGATGAAATGCACATGCATTAGTTTTATTATCATATTACAACCCCCTTCATTCCCTTTGCTTTGCTTTCTTTCCCATCGTTAAATGTCACTTGCCTCTCTTTGGGCTTTAAAAGACCCAGGCATGGTGCTGAATTGCCAGGGTCATCTCAATCAATTTATGACCTTAAAAATCTGATCCACATGGAAACGACTGAGCTGCTGGAGCTGAACCCTAAAGTATACAGCATATTTGCTCCACAGAACTGGAAATAGTAAAACAGTATCTTTTCTATAAATACCAGTAACTCCTCTTGACATTTACAAGTGCATAGTATTTTTTTACACACTGCATGATCTCAAAAGTGCTTAACAGATCAGTGAACTGTGTATCTGTTCAGCATAGGTAACTACAGAGCCATTATGTGCCCTGCACCATCCCTCACAAAAGCTCAGGACATTTACATTAGCTCCTGTCCATCTCAAGGCCATAAATTGCAATAAGAAATATGGGCTACTTACTGAATGGTTGACCAGTGCCCTGGTGCAGCCTACAGGAAAATATGAATGTTATTGTTTACTTTAACTAGGGCATATATCATACAGAGCCAAGGTCTTCTCGTTTGTTAAGATGAGAGTTGCTCTCGTCAGAAATACTTTGGGGCACGTCCCGTTGCTAGGGAAAAATCAAATTGAAAAGCAAAAGCCAGGCATAGGATGGTCTGAAAGTTTTATATCTGAGGTGTTAGAATTGGCAAGTATTAAAAATACAGCGAGGGAGCCAAGTCAGACGTTTCTGTGATGTGGTAAAAAATAAGCGGTGTGTTGTAGCCTCTTCAGGAGGCGTGGGTTTGCCTTGCGAGGGGGAACAGTATGAGATGGAATAAACAGCTGTGGCCAGAAATCAAATTCCTGGCAGTTCAGCAGCTCCGGTCCTCCTCCTCCAAAACTACAAATCACCAGGGGGATTCCCCTCACCCCGGCTCCTGCCAGCAGCTCTGCAAAATCGCCAGACAGCCCCCACAACGTGGTTTTAACTCCTGAACGCTCACATGTGTCGATAGATTTCCTCGCTAAATCTTTCGGACATCATGATTCAGAGCTGAATTATACACTCTACACCCGTTTTTCCCATCTAAACCAGCAAATCATTGCCTGTGTCCGGCTGGGAATTTCCTCCTGGAGAGGGGGGACACAAGCGGCTCCTATTGGTAACTGAGTACAGGGGTGCAGCTTCAAAGGGAATGGCACAAAAAAGGGGTAGGCAGGGGAAAACAATTTTATTTACTGTAAATGAGCACAGAAAATATAAAACCTGCCCTGGGGTACAAAACTTGCAAAACTCTGTTAAAATCATCAGGTTTCCCAACACCTCTGACAACTTCTGCTGTAACACCCCTATAAAAACTGAGGCGGGCATCATTGCTGTGTGATGAAAGCTATCCCAATTAAAGAGATAAGCCCTCCAAAGCAGCTAAAGTGTTGCTGAGGCCAGATATGTATCGGAGCATGCTCTGACGTGGCAGGTTGTACAAGCATTGCCAAAGTTGAGGGAAATCCCAGCACTCCGGTGTCCAGCGGGAGTTGCTGTACCATGCTCTGGACTCTGTCCCGCTGGCTTGCAAGGCTTGCTCTCCTCTCATCCCTCTGTCTGTCCTGCTGGCCTGCACCTGGGGGCTGTTGGCTCTCACGTACAGTCCCATCTCAGATCCAGATGTCCACCCAAACTGTGCGATGAGACCTTCTTATGCCTCCTCAGCATGTAATGAATGCTCTCCTTGTGTGCTGTAAGCTTAGGCTGTTTAATGGAAACCGCGTCTCCCCTTCTCACCCCTGTGCGTTTTGCCTCAGTGCTTTGCTGCCACAACTGACGGTCGTGGATTTGGTGAGCTCAACCCTAGCGTTGTGTGTAACAGCAGAACTGGTGCAGGAATAAACAACCACCAATTCATGTTTCGTGATAGCACCTAGTTTTAAACCCACAACCCAAGCATGGAAGAAAAGAGAGGGTTTCAGACAGACAATAAACCAAGCCACTTAAAAAGTGTTGCCAACAGTCCACCGAGCTCAGCATCCCATTTCCGAGGCCCAAAGCAGGAGGTGAAGGTCTGCTTGCTCGGCAGGGGTTGCGATGTGCTCCCAGCATAGGTGTGCGCTTTCAGGTGGTGTCTCAGCATGCCGTATCCTAAGGCACGGATTCCCAAAGATATTTGGGAACCTCTTGCTGAAGTGGCAAGGCTCAGGTGCCTACATGCCATGCAGATCTTGGCCCGAGGGCTCCGTTGCTTCATCTGCAGTTACTTCACCCCTGTCCTTGGGCCAGAGAGGGAAATGGCAGAGAGGGTGTAAAGATCATTATAAGCCACTTCTGCACTCAGGGCCTGGCCTCAACGCCTGCATGGTTCAGGTCCTGCTTCCCCGTCTCCAGGGGACAGGAGAAGAGCTGCTGCCTGCTGTGCCAGGGGCTGTCCCCCCAGCCAGGGCAGCCCCCGTGGGCTTCCCCAGCCATGGGCAGGCCCCGCTTGGGGCCGAGGGAGTGGAGGGGAGCATGGTGTGCAGCAGCAGCCGAGCGTCAGTACAGCAAGGGTGTGATCAAAACCTGAGTTGCATTTGGCCTTCCCCACTCATGAAAGTTTGTATTTTTCCAACAGGCTATGCCTCCTTATGCTATAGTTTAATCTTCCATCCTTGCTCTTTCTGTCCTGGTCGCGCCCGCGCTGTGCTTGTCTTCATTTCGAAACGTAAACACGCGCCTCTGAGCAAGCTTCCAGGCCGTGGCATGTTTTATGCATCTTTATTAGCTTTGCTCCAATGCTGGAGCGAGATTACATGATGTCTGGATTTCCTTGCAGTCAAACTTAATATCCTGAGAAATGGGAAATTTTACTGAAATCCTGCAGTGCTGGCCAGGGTGTGGGAGGGTCCACACCGCCATTTCCATGCCTGTGTTGTTGCCATGGATGTGCAGAATTATCTGATTTGAATATATCCCTTTTTTGGGTTTTTTTTGGGGGGGAGTGGTTGGGGGTTTTTGTTTATCAGGGTGGGGCAAATGCACTTTAGTTAATTTTGCCACTGCCCAGTTTAAATTAGTGTGAAGTTTTGATGGGAATTCAAGATGTGTAAATATGAACAAACCTATAGGGGAAAAAATTACGGTGAAAACTGACCATGTTGCATGAAAAAGGCACTCAGTCTACTGGGTGCTGTGGGAAAACAAACAGAAATAGCTGTGAGAAATAATCAAGAGGATATGAAATGCACGCCGGTTCTTAGCTAGTATAAATATTCATTGCTTCAGGGGAGCCAGGCAAGCCGACATCAGCTGAGGATATTAGCTACATGTCATGGACTGAAATATTTCTTTCCGTGCGAAGAAGAAAGGAGGTGGCTGTTAGCAACTGCATTTGAGGGCAGAGCTGAGGCCAGGTTCCTCGGAGGCATGGGAGCACACCCTGGCTCCCCTGCAGCCCTCCTGAGCCCCAGCCCGAGCCCCCTGCAGCTCCCGCCCCGGGGAGCCCGGCCTTCCTCCAGTGCCTCTTGTGGATGTCCTGTCCTGCGCCATATTTGCCCACCGAGGGCCTTTATCCCATGCCAAACACCCTCCCTGCTGCTGGCGCTCCTGGCTCGGCTGCTCCCAGCCTGCGTTTCATTTTGGATGGGAGAAATAGTGCAGCGTTTCTGCTTGGGGAGCTCTGCACTGGGCTCTGTTGTATAAGCAGGACGCCCGGAGAGGGAAGGTGCTGGAGGGTCCATATCAGAAGCACTACGGGTGCTTCTGATATATATATATCTTCCTGAGGGCTTCCAATACATATATATATACTTCCTGAGGGCTGCACAACCACATGGAATTGTCCAGCTGCAGGGTTACTGACACACACGGTAACAGCCGTGAGATGAGCCACCTGTGAGATCCCCACCTCTGCTCTCTAATGAGGACAGGCAGGCTCTCAGGGAGAAAATGCAGGAGCAAAGAGCTCTCAGGAGGCAGCGTCGCCAGGCTTACTCCCCAGGTTGAAGGTAAAACTCCCACTGGATGAAATCTGTCACAAATCCTCATTAAATGGAGATGTGGTTACTGTTAGTGTTACAGTAGCACCCAGGAAGGCTCCTTCAGCATTGCATCAGATTGTAGGGATTCAAACGCAGGAGGTGAAGAAAATGGCAGTCAGGAAAATGTGTAAGTTGAATCTGTCTTTGTTCAGTGTCAGGAAATTAATGCCAGCTTCTTAAGGCATGGGAAATGACATTGGCTGCCAAATACAAAGTGCTCTGGATTTCATGGGAATAATTACGACAGTGAAATATTTTCTTAACTTGACCTTGGGCCACATACTAAATGGAAAGAAGTAAATTGGGCATCACAAATGCAAACTGAGCCACGGTAACTTATACCCATGGAGGATCTGGCCCTACAGAGCCTGCTCCATAGGGCCAAATCCTGCTGTCACTTACGCTGGTGTAAATCGGACTGTGTTTTGCTGAACTGGATGGAAGTACTGGGGCTTGCACTGGGTAAGTGCGAGCATAATTTAGCACTTGGTGAGGACTGCTGCCTTGTGGAGGTCAGCAGTATCCCGGCGGAGCAAATCGCCAGCTTGCGTGGAGCTCTCACAGGAGCACCGTAAAACAGGAAAGCAGTGGCGAGGCATGAAGTTATCCCCGTGCCCCCCCGGGAACACTGGACAGGGCTTGATAGAAACGTGGTCCGAGGTGACCATTGGGCATGACAGAGTCCTCACTGGAGTCGCATCACTGTTTGCGGACAACTTACTGGAGATGAATTAACAGACAGAGACGCCTTTCTGAAGGGCTGCGCACACGTTCACCAGCGGCTAAAATGAAATCTCAGTTTTCATAGCTCTGGTTTGTACTTCTGGATGTTTCCAATGTGTTGATTACCGACCTAGTTGCGCTCCTTTGCCTCCTGCCTCTGACACCTCCTTAAGTTCAAATGAAGAAAGTTATTAGCATTATTACGTATTTCTTTGTACTACTTCTCACCCCAGATTAACACCTCATGGTTCTGGGTTCAGACAACAAAGTGATAGTGCCAGAAAATGAGATGAGAATCTGTTTTGCATTCTCACTCTGGGCTCATTTCTCCCAGTTTAATTCAAGGATAACTTCAGAAGAATAAAAAAAAGTGATACCACTCTATTGGTACAATAGGATAAGCAAAACCTGGACTCAGACCAGCTTATATTTTCATCAGATAATGGGAGAACATAGCAGAAAGGCAAAAATATTTTAGGAAGGGAAATAAAACATTGCAGCCCGCTTTTGGTTTGCTTTTTTACAGTAGGTACATGGCAGAAATATTAAGCAAGTGTTGTCACGTAGGTTACCTTCCCCATCATCCTGAAGACAAAGCCGATTACTTAGGTTAAAACTCAAAATGAAAGCATTAATTGTTTATGTTTCTTGTGCAAATGTACATCTATTTAGCAAACAGAAATTAGAGAAATAAATTCCACAAAACGTGGTACAGTCTGAACTTGTGGGAGGTTAATACACATTCTCAGTGTTGTCAAATGCAAGAGACAGGAGGTATCTGTTTGACGTGTCTCCCTGGGGAGGAATTATCTGACTTCTAACATGAGAAAACACCAAAGCCAAGGCAGAGGCCTGCTGTTACTCCATCACAGAAGAACATGTTCTTTTGAAATTTCATCAGCTAGAAAATCAATGAGTAGGGTTTTGGATTTCATGGAGGAATTTTACTGGGTTTTTTTTTTTTTTAGGTCCAAATGATAAAAATGCTATAAATTCTATCTTAGACTCTGCAAGTGAAAGGTTTAAGAGATTATGTGAGTAAATCATTCATCCCTTCTGAATATCCTGCTGATAAAAGGGATCCCCTGATGTGATATGTACTGTCAGGTTTGAATTTGAAGCAGAGAATTTCTTTCAAGTTCCCTTTAGGGAATCTGTACATTTTACACTGAATATTAGGATCACCTCTCCAGGCATGGAGAGGAAGCCAGAATGAGACCCTAAAGCCATAGAGAAATTATCAGAAAGAGATAAACTGGTTTCCTTTTTTATTAAATTCTCCTATAACCAGCTTTATAACCCAGCAAGTCACAAAAATTTCACAGTACATTACACACGCTCACTCGCAGGCATTTCACAAGATCAGGGAGGCGTCTCTGCGTTTTCTGCCCTGGACTGAGCACAAAGGCTGAGGGCAGGGCTCCCGCATCTCCCTTCCCCCGACACCAGTCCCACTCTAACAGCTTTATATTTTGTTGACTGTTTCATTGCTATTAACTCTTGTTACTGGCATCTCGTGTCTTCCGAAGCCCTGATGTGATTCTTGGGCAGGAGCAGGCCAAGAGGCTTTTAAGTGCGGCAGAAAAGAAGGGGCCGCGCGTTACGCTGGGAGAAGCTGTGGCTGCTCCCCATCTCTGCAGGAAGATCCCTATCTTGCACACGATTGTAAGGGTTCGATAGGGACTGCGGGGGAGGTGCTCTCATGCGCGTGAACAAATGCTCCCTATGGTAAAACCGGTGCGAGTCTAGAGAAGCTCCGGTGCAGTCAGCCGTGCTCTGGATGGCACAAATACGTATAGGTCAGACGTCTGTTCAAGTATGTATAGGTCAGACCTATGCCTACTTATGGGCACGTTCTCCTCCAAGGTGCAATCCATGTGAGGGTGCTGCAGAGGGGTGCAAGGGGAGCAAGAGACCAGAGGGGTGCACGGCATCACCTGCATCTCTGGGGGTGATGGCACTGGTACCCGAAACTGCTCCACCCGCCCCCCCCTCGCCACGGCTGGCCACGATGCTGAGAGGCAGCGTAAAAACCTCGCTGCCTGCCCGTGCACGGCCTTTCTCCCCCTAAATACGGGGAAAGCAGCAGCAGGGAGCTCCTGGAGAGCCAAAGGCCAATGCCTGGACCTGGGGGAGCAGTGATCTCCGTAGGGCAGAGACTGCCCCAGGCTACTGCCTTTCGCCGTTCCTTTTTTGCTTCCCTTTTTTCCTTCCTTCTCTCCAACCAGGCGGCGCCGCGAACTCTAGCATGGGCTAGGAAGAAAGGGATTACGTTACCCTTCTGTGTCTGGAGCGAACGTTAGCTGCCGGCGTTAGCTGGGTCTCGCTGCCGGCGCTGCGGCGGGAGCGGGGCGGGGGCGCTGGTCCGGGGGCGCTGGCGGCGCCGCTCCCCGCCCGCGGCCGCCGCCGGCCGGCCCAAACCTGGCGTAGCAGCACCCTCTGTCGCAGGGCTGGGGCACGGCAGCAGCCGCCCGGCCCGCTCCCTGAAGGTGACACAAAGGCATGTGCTGCCAGGGGAAGAGTAATGCCGCTCTGATAAATCAGGCGGGATTTCCTAATGGAGCTGTCTCCACACCTGCCTCGCACCTACGGACAGTTGCGTGGGTTATATTAGTGCGGCGGCTATCTCTGGGCTATCGAGATGGCTGAAGTAGCGGTCGGATGACAGCCATCGGAAGACGTGGCTTTTTTTTGTTTTAAAAATGTGATGTGCGTTGACCTGCTCTGCAGGGGAAGCGCGAAGGATTTATGTGCGCTCTGAAACCCCTGTCCCTCAGCTGTGATGGAGAAGCAGACCCTCCCGCTCCGCATGGGAGCTGCAGTGATAAATACTATTGACAGAGCAAGAAAATCAGATACGCCATGTCAGAGCTCTTGCGTTTCTGTTTGCCGGCTGTTTGGGCGGCTGTGAATCAGTGGAGGAGGACACAAAGAGCTCTGTGAGGCACCGGAGAAATGCAGTCTAGAAAAATCTGAGCTGTGTTAATTTTATTTTGGAAGACGGCTGTTAGAAAAGAGTTCAGCCCAACAGGATCTGAGTGTTAGCCAATTCCTTCCGCCCTCTCCCACGGGAAAGAGGGCTATAAAATAAAACCGACTCATAAAAAGCTGTTAGTCAACCTGTTCCCTGCTTGTGACACAGGATGGCAAGGGTCCTAGAGGCAGAGTTGGGGGGAAGGAGAAGGTAAGCAGCAGGAATTCAGAGAAGGGGATGACTGTGTGCAGCAGAGGACAAAAGCGCCACAGAGAAGCTCAGACCGTTCAGAGCCAGTGTGTAAATTCACCCCAGGAAGCTTAAAAGTGAACATTCCCGTGTTCCACAAGAAAATCTGGTGCTCGTGTTTTCAGTTACCCTCTCCAAGCAGTTCCCGGTGGGGTGGCCATCGGGATGCGGGTGCCTCCCAGGGCTGGGGCTGTGCTGTAGGGGTAACCCCCTACGCTATGCGGACGGGAGTCCTCAGCCCTGTGCTCAGAGCCACGGTGGGCTGCGTGGGCTGCCAGCGAAGGCTGTGCCCGACTGGGTCCAGGTGGAGGATCAGGATCCCCTGCCGACTTTTACCTCGTGTTGTGCAACGGCGATGTTTTCCTAACGTGCAGCGGTTGCACCACGGGAAACATGGGGTTAGCTGTTTTCTAAGCAGCATTTTAAGTGAGTGGAAACAAGGTTTTTTGTTGCTGAATTTGACTGGGGTTGCAGCACTTCAGTACTTTCGAGAAGCTGCTCTTGGATTGCTTGAAATAGCAGTCTGTGAAAATGGATATTTTCTAAGGTGCCAATTTAAAGCTCATTGAAGTCAATGGGAACTTTTTTATTGGCTCTTCTGGGCTTCAGTTTGGACTATAAACTATACTGAATTTAGGGGAAGAACCCCCAAAATAGAAACATTCTGGACTGAAGTTGTTGGATTTGGCAAGGTCTGCTGTATGAGCGGGCTTTATTAGTTTGAATTCAGGCAAGGTCTAGGAAAATGATGCTAATCAAGAGGTTCTTTGGAAAATGAGTCCAAATGTCTCAAATTTTCTACTTAATGGAAAAGCGTCAGCCAAAAAAGAGTTGTTTTGCTGAAAGTAAAGCCTAAAAGTTTGTCGGGACTGAAAGCCTCTTTTACTTTATTTAGAAAATGTTTCTTCGTGAGTCGTGGGTAGGTCGCACTGTCCAAATGAGGTGCAGAGGACTGCAAAACAGCTGTTTGTTCTATCAGTTATGTCTCAGTATTTCTCTGCAGTGTCTCCCAGACTGTGTGCACGCTTGGATGTCCCTATATTACTGATTAGCAGCAAATGGACTGAAGCTGGGAGGATGTTAACACTAACTCGCTTTTCACCATTTCCACACTTGTGTAAATCCTCCCTCCCACCCCCTAGGACACCAGCCAGGTTCATTGCTGACTGGCTTTCATCGTCCATGCCCCCACACCAGCGCAGAGCGACAAAGCCAAGCGTGCCTGCTCAGAAAGGCCAGCCCACGGCTGGCGAAAGCTGACGTGGCACCTCGTGCAGGCACTGACAAAGGCGCGCACCACGTGAGCATCAGCGCTGCGTGCCCTGGCTCGGTGCATTAGAGCTTCAGCAGGCACTGGAGGCTGCCATTTAAATGTGGTGGATGTGCAAGGAAAGCCTAGAGACGCCCCTTTGCTGTGCTTGTGAAAGAAGGTGGTGTTTTACCGTCCTCTCTCAGCTCTTCGTGCTAAAACATGTTTTTGCAGGAAATTCATTTTGTGGACTAGTTCTTGGTAAACCAGATGGTACGCATGTGTTTATCTTTTTTTCTGTATGAACTACACATCACGATGTGAAGAAGATGTGCATTGCCCCAGGCATACTCGTTCCTTAAGCAGGCAGCAGGATTTAGCAGAGGCCCAAAATTTAGAGAAGGTTTTATTTGCTGAAAGGACAAAGGGAGATAAAGAAAGGAAGCCTGGGGGGGGGGGGGGGAGAAGATGGATCTTTTCGTGCTTATCTTTCAGCCCACACAGACGCATTATCACATCAGTGTCCCCAATCTGCTAACCATCAGTCAGGGCCAGACTCTGCTGCCTTTGCTGGAGGCTGAAGCCAATGTGGATGTGTGGAAGTTTTGAACTCAAACATCTAAAATAGGACGTTGTAAGTACGATATTGTGGAACGGGCTGCCCAAGTCAGCTTTTATTATTGTGTACGTAACTTCACCGTTTTTAGAGAAATAACATTCCTCTCCTTGTCCATTTTCTAATGGGGCTTGCTTACCCATAGAAACTCCCCCAACTTCCCCAAGGAAGACTCTAATCATGCTCCTCCCAGAACTGTACGACAAGAAGACTCGTTTGTCTCATCTTTTATATCTGTCTTACCATGAAGTCAGCCGCCCCTTGGTTACTGAAATTTTTTGATCGGTTCTGACTGCGGAGCTGATCACAAGTGTCCCTGGCATCCACCACCTCTGCTCTGCTGGTGGTGTCAGCAGACATTTGATTAACTACAGAGAGCTGAGCAGCAAGGGGATTCAAGGTGGGGCATGAAGTAGATCACCTCTCAGGCCCCGCATGTCTCCCCTGCTCCACCTGCCAGCGCACGCAGGCTGCTGGCAGAACGGTAGTTCAAGGCCTTTGCTCGTGCAACGTGCACTGTAATTACCGTGAGGGCAATTGGGAAAAAAGATCTGCCCACTGCAGTACGATACAGCTTGTCACCTGCAACACGGGTGGCAAGCCCTTGTAAGGTTTGAGGACGAGAACATCTCACAAGATGCACTGTAAGGACAAGGTGCAAAAGAGGCTATTAGTTCAAATAAAATCCTGGAGACTGGCCTCGGTACGGCGGTGGTGTGCGTGGGAGGCACCTTGTGCTGCTCGTCTTTCGGACACTGATGCAGTGACAGAGGGTTTCTTTCTCCTTGCTCCCACCAAAAAAAGCAGAGGCTCTTGCTTAGGAATCCGTGCTTGTCTGCAGCTGTGTGCCCTCCACAGCTCCCCAGGAATATGGTCAGCTGTTTTGTGGTAGTGTTTTCTGTTTGCATTCTTTTAAATGAAAACAGTGATTTTTGGTTGTGGACAAAAGAACTGTGCTGGCTTAGGGTGTTAATTTAGGTGGATATTACTATATTTCTAAGGAGCATAAACCATTATTTGGTGTCCTCCCTTTTCTCCAAATAAAAATGTATGTGCTTTCCTTTAAAAATGTATTTTGTGTGTAAGTCACATAGTGATAACATTAAATGCGGTATAAAGATGGTAATAAAACTGGTTGTAACATTTATATATTTTTCATGGCCAAAGTGCTTTGCAGTTGGAGATGCTATAAATGCCTGCTTGCCACTGGAGGCAACGACACACGCTGCAAGAGATGACAGCCGCGCCAGCCCGGGGCCCGATTCCTCTGGGCACAGGAGGGGCAGGCAGCTCTCTAGGACAAAACGGGGCTGGGGCTTTGGGGGGCTGTTGCTGAGGAAGAGGCTGTGGTGGACAGGGTGGAAAATACTGCTGGGACGGGGAGGAGACCCCACGCAGAGGCATCCATGGATGCAGCAGAGGAGGAAGCGCCTGTCCCAGGTCTCCTCCTGTTGTGCCTCAGCTCTGCCGTTTCCCCCTCTCCTTTCAGCAGCAGAGGCCTCTCCACATCGGGGTCACGGCCTTCAGCATCACCCAACCTGCTCAGAAACCTTGCGTTATCTGTCAGTGTGCTCTGGGAGGAAAAGCAGATAGAAACAGAGAAGGAAAAGGGAAGTACAGGGAAAATGCTGCTATTGACATTTTCCCTGGGGTTTTCCGACGTTTTTTCTTTCGTATGTCTGATCTGTTGCAACGGGATGAAGCAAATTCCAGACACGCTGACTGCCCTCTAGCCGTATTTTCTAAAACAGCCACATCTTGCACAACTCCATGTCCATTTATGGGGATTTTTCTTTTGTGGGGAGCGTGGCTGTTCTCCCTTCCCACCCTGCGGCCGAGGGCCCTGTGCCTTCCTCGTGGGCTGCCAGTATCTGTGAGCACGTACCAGAGCTGGCCGACCCCGTCACCTCCGCTTATTGGCGGTGGACCCCTGCGTGGCCCCGGAAGGCGAGAAAGAGATGAAGCGCTTAGTGCGGCTAATCCTGGCTGCAGCCCTAATGGAAGTCACGCACCGGTTGTACGGAAACCGCTAGAGCATGTGAACATCACCGAACGGTCAGCCATGGAAAGGTCTCTAAATTGCTCTCTATTAGAGGGCATTCAACATTTGCACAGGCGCAAATTTGCAAAGTGAATTTTTTTTAAATGTCCACTGACTTTTACAGAATCTGCACAATGAATATTAAATAAAGGGCTGATGTTCCCTAAGTCATTGCCCATTACTGCACTTCAGACGCCATTATGTGGTGTGACTTTTAAAAACTTTTTTTTTAAAGGTCATGCTGTTTATGCTGCATAATATATAATACAATTCCACTGTAAATTAGAAACATACTTTACAGCCTGCTGCTGTGCTTCATGGAGAGGAACAAGATTTGAAATCACGGTTCTCCTCCTCATGGGGAAGCACTTGTGGGAAATATTTAATATCACCGTAATCAGGGGCTTTATGGACTAGTAATGAGCTATGGAGGCCTTTCTAGGACACCTTGCTACATCTCCTGCCTGCTCTCTAGCCTGTCTAGAACGTTTTCCCATTCTTGACACTGTTAAACTTGATTTTACTTTACTGTTATAGGAAGTTTTGAGTAAACTGTAACATTACCTAACCCACAGTCATTTCCTTTAGCTACAGAGGATAAGCTCCTGACAGGTTTCTTGCCCAGCAGATAAGCAGAGTTGACTTTCTGTATGTTGAAATGGTTGCAATCTGGAAGGATTAAGGACTAAGTATTCTATTGCTTTATAACAGAGCAGCTTTCAAAAATGCTGTCCTCTTTCTTTCCAGGTAAACCACAGCATAGAAACTGGATTTTGAGGGACATGCAGCCTGATGCCAAATTCCCCTGTGACAGCTCTTCACGGAGCCAGTATCAAAGGTAAGCAAATGAGTTAAAGCCGCGGACCTTTGATCCTTATTTAAAAAACTTCAGGTCACACATGGCTTCAGAAGACAGAGTACACAAAAAGGAGAGCAGCCACGGGGCACAGAACCAGGCCGCGTAAAAACACTGAGAGGTATTTTGGTCTCACTTCACTGTGGAACACGTAATATGGTTGAAAAGGTATGGAAAGACTATTGAGAAAATACACTGTCTGATGCCAGTGTGATGGAGATGCTAAGTAAAGGAATTAAGCAAATAAACAGGGTTTCAGAGAGGTGCTAAGAGATGCAGGAACAGTAGCACAAGGAGAAAATTGAGAAGCGGATTTCTTTCATCTAAGGGTTGAAGTTGGAAGTTTTGCATGAAATGGAAGTTACATGCTTTTTGAGAAATATGGAAATTAATATAATTTCACATTCACAGAGTCTCTCACCAGAGACTGGTATAGTCTAAGAATGGTATTTGGATTAAAGGGGCAGGCCGGGCTGCAAATGGAGGACTGCGTTATTAAGTAGGCGCTCGCTGCCAAACAGGTCTGCAGGGCAGCAGCCGCTGCTCGGACGGCGCAGGCGCAGGGGCTGTGGGGGTCGCAGAAGCCGAGGGGCAGCACTGGGCACTGGCTCTGAAGCCAGCTATGTCCAGTCATAACGAGCTTTACTGCAAGGGTAGACCTAAACTGAGGTGCCATCCTAATGTATCCTTCTTGGCATGTGTTCCTGGTCCCTATATTAGGTACACAGTTTGCCAGAATACTCGTGCGTTATACCTGAGTTAGCAAAAGGCATTGTTAATGTTTGTAGGGCTGGTTTTTTATTATAAAGCCATTTTTTGTGTTCAAATATACTATCAACATGGTCTGTAACATATTAAAAATACCTTGGAAAAAGCAGAAGAAAGAAACATTTCACACACAGGAACAAATCAGAGAATTAGAACAGCTATTTCTTCAATTTCTGTGCTAGAAGAGATGGAAAACAAATTATTTTCAACTGTCAACCAATGAAAAGAAACTTGGTCAAAATTTCAGAAGGATAAAATATTTTATAGGTGAAAAACTCTATGATATTTCTGTAATGACGTTCTTGGGCAACACATCTTAAGGTGTATTTAACATGACGGATTACTGAGAATGCCCCTAGTTATTTGGTGCATGTTAATTTCATGCAAATATTCTGCTTTCCACTGCATGTTGTTAAAATACAGGACAAAATCTTTAAAGGTAAGCAATCGAGAAAAACCCATACCACCCTGGACCACCAGGTAAAAAAAGAACAGACACAAAGTTGTCATTTCCACTGTACGAGAACACCATTTACCCAGTCCACCCAATGATCTTATACATCAGTGCCCTCAAAAGCCTGGCTTCGTAGGTAACTGTATTTTTCCCACTGTGCATCCTCTTCTCTTCAAGGGGTTGCTCAATGACAGCTGGGATGTTTCTTCCATACAGCTCACATTGCTTCAGAAACTGAATGCACTCTTGAATAACACTGTCACGTAGCATGATCATGTGCTTGGACATGTTCTCCAGCAAGGACAGGAAACACCGTTTGGCGTAATACCATGTATCAGTGCTCAGTTTTTTGTTGTATGGCTCCAGGCTTTTAATGACCCTTGAAATACCAAAGTCGTAGTTTCCCTTCACACAGTAGAGGGTACCAATGACTAGATTGACAATGCAAAGATGGTAGATATTTTGATCAGGATTGTTATAGGACAACTGCTCTTCTCCCTTCTCGATCTTCCTCATCAGTTCCTCTGCGTCTTCGTTCTGGCTTGTCAGGATGTAGGAAACGCAGAGGTTAGCTAACACAATGGCACTGACATGGAGAATGTTGTCGTAGTGCTTTTTAACTATTGGCTCATAGAAGCTAATAGCCTCTTTATACTTGTTCTCTTGCATGAAGAGCACGTGAGCCACATTGAGCTTCCACACCTCATGTTCGTTACAGAACTCCACTGACTTGCGGAAAATCTTCTCTACCATTGTGTAGTTCTTCATGTCCCAGTAGATCTTTGCCTGAGCCATCAAGACAGGTACATATTTATCCAGAGTCTCATCATACTCATTAACCGCCTTTTTCACAGCTTCATCATCCCAATTTTGCCTAGCTTCCTGTACCTGCTTTGTGAGCTTTCTCAGCTGCTCAGTCAGTGTCCCTGCTGAATCATCTAGCTTGTGGAACGCCTCCTCAGGGGCAGTCTGACATGTGATAATGGCATCCAAGAAGTTGTACAAGTAAGGTGTGAGCAGTTTGTAGGTCAGATGGGCGTTCTCTGCCAGCACATCAGCTGCCAGGTCGTAGTACTGATGCTTGCAATAGAGGAGTAGCAAGTTTCCAAAAGTTTCTGGCGGACAGGGGTTCTGCAGCAGAAGAAACTGCAATTTCTCAAACCCTTCCGTGGGCTGGCTGTCCATGTTCATTAGTGCTTGGTTGTGCAGCGTGACTGGATCCAACTCCTCTTCAGCCCTCGGCGGCATATCTGTGAGCGCCTCCTGGGCTGCTTTCAGGTTGCGCAGCTGGTACTCAATGGCGGCCTTGAGGTTGAAGGCCTCCACCAGGGCCGTGCGGTGCAGGAGCAGGGTGTTGCCTACGCTGCGGACGTCGATGCCCTCAGTGGTCATGCCCACGCTGAGCTCTGGGTGCTGGTGGATGCCGCGCTCTATGATATCAGAGATGTGTTTGAGGGCAGGGGCATACTGCTTGGCCGCGTAGCAGCACAGCGCCATGTTGTAGGACAGCTCAGGGCAGTAACCCAGCACTTGCATGGCGCCGGCAAACTTGCCGCTGGCCTCTTCGTGCCGCCCCTGCCGGTACAGCAGGCAGCCCAGGATGGTCTCGGCGTCAGCCCGCTCCGAGGGGTCCTCGGCTGCTCCGGGCCCGCCGTCCGCAGCGGCGGCGAGCGCCTCCTCCACCAGGCTCTTGGCCGCCGGGAGGTCGCCCTGGGCATAGTGGACAGCCGCCTGCAGGCGCAGGGCCCGGCCCTGGTAGGCGGGGAGGTCCAGCAGCGGGCTGGCGGCCCGCAGGGCCTCGGCGTAGAGCCCGGCCTTGTAGAGGGCCTGCGCCTGGTAGAGGCGGTACGCGTCCAGCTCGGGGTGCAGCGCCACCAGCTGCTCGTAGCACTCGGCCGCCGCCGCGAAGTCCTGCAGCTGGTAGTGGCAGTAGCCCAGCAGGGAGAGGCCGCCCCGGGAGCGGCAGCTCTTCTGCAGCTCGCGGCTCAGCAGCGACACCGCCTCCCCGCACCGCCCGCCGCCGATCAGCCCGTAGACGACGGCCGTGTACTGCCCGTCGGGCACCGGCGCGGCCTCCATCGCCGCTGCCACGGCAACGGCCCCGCCGCCGCGGAAGCGGAAGCCGGGCCCCTCGCTGCCATGGCAACGCCCGCCGCCCGAGCGGAAGCGCTGCCCCGCCCTTCGCCGCCCTCGGCGGGCGCCGCTCCCCCGGAAGCGGAAGCGGCAGGGCGGGAGGCGGCGGGCCGCGGGGCACCCTGGGGGCTGCCGTGCCGGGAGCTGGGGCGCCGGTGCGAGGGCCGGTGGCAGCGGCCTCGGCGCTGAGCTCCCCCGCCGCTCACC
The DNA here is from genome assembly GCF_047370975.1 of Nipponia nippon. NCBI lineage: Eukaryota > Metazoa > Chordata > Aves > Pelecaniformes > Threskiornithidae > Nipponia > Nipponia nippon. Next base: position 75,117,142 of record NW_028262369.1, on the reverse strand, counting down.
CGGCCAGCCGGGCGCTGAAGAGCCGGGCGGGTGCCGAGGGAGGGGACGGCGGCGGCCGCTGCGTCCTGCTTTCTCTGTCCGCCGGTGGTGCAAATGGCAGCTGGTGCCCGAAAGGGACCTCTGTGCTTGCCTGCCATCTTCTGTTCCCTTTCGTGCCTTTATCTCCCGAGCAGTGAAACGGGCTGTTCAGTGACGATTCACTAGGGCTGTATTCAAAGAAGCGTGACCAGCAGGTCGGGGGAGGTGGTCCTGCCCCTCTGCTCCGCTCTCTGAGACCCCACCTGGAGCACTGCATCCAGCTCTGGGGCCCCCGACATAAGAAGGACACGGACCTGTAGGAGCGAGTCCAGAGGGCCACGAAGATGATTAGAAGGCTGGAGCACGTCTCCTGTCAAGACAGGCTGAGAGAGCTGGGGTTGTTCAGCCTGGAGAAGAGAAGGCTCCGGGGAGACCATATCACAGCTTTCCAGGACCTGAAGGGGGCCTACAGGAAAGATGGGGAGGGCTCTTTATTAGGGAGTGTAGTGATAGAACAAGGGGTAACGATTTTTAAACTGAAAGAGGGCAGATCTAGATGAGATACAAGGAAGAAATTCTTCACCATGAGGATGGTGAGGCACTGGAACAGGTTACCCAGAGGACTTGTGGATGCCCCACCCCTGGAGGTGTTCAAGGCCAGGCTGCACGGGGCTTTGAGCAATCTGCTCTAGCGGAAGGTGTCCCTGCCCATGGCAGGGGGGCTGGAACCAGATGATCTTTAAGGTCCCTTCCAACCTAAGCTATTCTGTGATTCCAAACTGGCTCAAACAGGTATCTCCTCCTAAAAACACTGCCTAGACCTGAATGTTTGCCCAGTTTCAAAAACTCAGGCAGCTGGAAAGAATAAAGAGGAAAATCAAAATTAGTTTGCTGATTTTTCAACTCCTTTATTTCTAAAACTTTCATAATAGTCTTTAATTCTCTTAAGCAGTAAGTGGTAGTGTAAAAGCAGGCCCTAAGTTAAACACACAGTCTTGGAACACAGGCCAGTATTTTACTGGTGTCTTGGGCTTTTTGAACATGAAACATCCCCTTCACAGCCTGTCGAGATCCAAAGCTTGCCGTGGCTGATGGAAGGGAGGATGTTTGTACCTTAGCACAATCTGCCAGCTTTCCTGAAGCTTTAAAAAAGTAGAAGAAATTATATCCCACTTGTCTGTAACTATTTCAATAATGTAATTGTTCTTTGGAGATCAGCAGGATATTTTTTTTTCTCCCCACAGTATTTCTACTGAACAATGATACATGCAGTATCACAGACTGTATAATCTGTGTCATTTCTGTACACGTGAATAGCTTTGTTAAAGGCACCAGCCAGATTTGGTTTCTGGTCTTTTCAGTGAAGTTAGGTTTGCTCCCAGGAACGGAAGAAAGGTCATGTTTCAAAAATCATATCTGGGCTGCTCAGTTGCACCTGTTTTTATGCTTTTCTGCTTGCATGATTCAGTAATCAATAGATACAGCTCTGATTCATCCCGACAAGGTATTTTCAAGGAAAAATAAAAAAAAAATCACAGCAAACCATTAAAATGATTTATTATTTTTTTAGAGAGACCAATAAAATCAAGTTGTTAATTTCAAAAACATGCTTTAAAAAGCTGAATCAGCATTGTTTGATCTACTAAAGCAAAACAAGGAGGGCAATAATGGTCTTAAAATGCAAAAAGGAAAAGGATGCAGAAGTCTTAAGTTACACATTTTGAACGTACGTAGGACTCACCTGCACTAGAAAATACACACAGTATTTCTGTGCATGTGTCAGTTGTTTCCCATAGGCAAAGGTTCAAAGTTTATAATGGTATTCCCCACACAACTGTAAGATGCAGTGGCCAACATGCTTATAAATTGGTAATTAAATACAAAGTAATCCAAGACAGAAAAGGTAACAAGCAATATGCAGTATGTATTCCAATACTGGCACATTCAAGTGATGGAAATCTCTGGATTTTCTCTCTCATTTCAGCTGATTTAGACTTCCCACTTCATTGTTATGTTAGAAACCATTCACATGATTTTACTCTTAAAAATCTTCCATTTCTTTGACAAAGCCAGTAAAAAAACTTCTTGCTCTACGTTTTCTTGCCCAGAACACTCTAAGCATTGGAAGCGTCTGTTAATATGTTTTACATAACCTAGAAATAAACCTGTTCTAAAATTTCACTCAATGCATAAGCGATCTATCAGTAACTAAAACCGTTTTAATTTTATGAAGGGAAAAGAAATTTTTGGCCTGTAGACTGAAACACTCCTATTTTTCCACTAGGATAAATTCAGCTAAATATTACAAATGACATTAGGCACTGCTGGTTGCAGTTTTCAACAATAGTTTGTGAGTACTAGTATTGGCTTTGTTGATAACTACAGGCACATTATGAGATTGCAGTGCACTCAAAGAAGGAGCAATTAGCAAGGTCACTAGTCCAGAAAAATGCAGCTGGGACCAAGGACGCCATCTGAAGGAATACCTGAGCTAAAATGAACCATACTCGTCTATTCTACGTCTCTGTTTTGCAGGGCACAAAACATACTCATGACCGCCGCAGCAAGATCCCTGGCCCTGCAGATAGTAGGGGCTGGCTGTGGCAGAGCTGCAGGGGGAGTTCAGTGTCTCATTGCCACAGGCGGCATCCGGTTTAAACTTCTGTGAGCTACTGCTGCCTACCCCTGTAAGTGCGATTCTGCTTTGGAGCAGGAGCAAAACTGTGCCCCCAGTCATGTTCTGTTGAAGCTGTTCTGTTTTGCCTGTGGGTCCCAGGCTGGGAGAAACGCAAACCGATGGGGCGCTTTTAGGGGAAATTGTCTGATTTGCCTACTCGAACTATGCCCAAAGACACCTCTTGGATGTCTCATTCTCAGGAGGCTGGAAACCCTTCTTCTGTCTGAGCCGCAGGAGAGCCTCTACCCCAGGTGCTCCTCGCCTTGAACAGCATTTGGTTTTCTGGTGGGGTCACAGTGTTGTGTTGCAGGGGAGCACTTTAATCCAGGAGGATGCACGTACGACCCCCTCCTGAGCTCTTCCACCGAAGCCGGTCTGGTCTGTGCATCTCCTAGGCGTGAAGCAGAAATTGGGGCTGTACCCCACAGGCGTCCCTTCCCCCTGCTGGGCACATGTAAAGGGCTTTGGCAGGAGGGTGGGAGACGAGCCCACCCTTGTGACTCCTGACAGGCTGGTGGGGAAGGTGCACCCGCAGCTCAAAAGCCTGCTCCAAATCAAGTAGGAGTTGAATGCCAGGCTCCTTCCTGATTACCCTACACAATACTACAGCAGTTCTGTTTTGTTGTTGTTTTTTTTTTTTATGGTGAGGAAAGGTTGATTTTGGTAAGGGGTTTCACAGGTGAGAATCCTGACTGGAATTACTGCGTGGCCTGAACTGTCTTTGAGGATGGGGATGAAGACCCAGGTTTTCTCCTCAGCTTTTTCTGCTGATGAAGTGAGGGCTGCTGGCTGGCCCCTGTGAGACCTCATGGCCTGTAACCCATGAGACAGGAAACCTGACTGAATTCAGGCTGTGGTTAGCACTATTTGGGAGGACACCCAGAAAAAAGGCATGGCAGTTGAACCAGCTCGAAGCACTTTTGGGGGAGAACGAAGCCCTTCTGACCCTATGGGTGGTCCATGTGCTCACCACATTTTAGCACTGGTATTGTAAATGCTAGAGCCATCGTTCAAGGCAACATTTCCACTAACAGCCAGGGCAAATAGCGAGGACTCTCCTACTGCTGAGACAGACCGGTGCGCATCAGGGCATCTCCATGGAAAGGCCAAGCAGTGCTTTACTACCACTGTCCTGGGTAACGGTGGGGTCTCCGCCCTCTTCTCCACATGCCCTCTAATTTGTCCTCGCCTCTTGTGGACCTGCATTTTATACGCAATCACAGAACTAAGCTGATTTCAATGGGTTTTGAGCTCTGCTAGTGCAGTGGGCAGGGAAACAAGGGAAAGATGGAGAATTCCGATTTAATAACCTGCGCAGTGATCTCTCCTGTGCACGTCTCGGAAGACTTTGGCAAAACTGACTGAAGTACTGGGAAAATGTTTCCCTATCAGAAACAATGAAAAGCAGGTACAATTTCTGTCTAGCAAGCTTGTAAGCACTAGCTAAGAAGTGTTTTCCACCATCTTAAAACACAAGAAACTTGCAATGTTTCTTTACCGTACTGTATGCTTCCACAAAGAATCTTCTTTTTCTCTCAAAAATGCAAATCTTTGGTGGGTTCCTAAGCTGAGTGTTAAAAAAAAATATTATAAGATTTTAAATTATTTTTTAAGATTGAGCTATACCACTTTCAGAGACCAAATGCTGTTCTGAGATGCACTACTGCGCCCCCCTGGTTTCCGTAGGGTTGTTTCGTTTTGCCTGAGAACAATTTGATAAAGATCTAGCTGTTCTCTCTCATTTTCTTCCTTGTGATGGAGGAACAGAACCATAACATTAGTCAGCAGTTTCTGAATTTTGACCCACAATAGCAAAGATACCAAAAGACAGGAGAAATAGATGGAGGCAATTACAAACAGTCACTTGATTGATGGTTGACATTGTTATCACTTCAGTTGTATGTCAGGTTGCGGTGGTGCCGAATCTCCATCCCTGCCGGTGGGTGTTGCCATGGGCAACAGCGCACTGAAGCCAATAAAAAGGAGACGAAATGAGGGGAGACTCAACCTTGGGGGGAGCTGTAGGGTATGCGCTATAAATTATGTTATACTTAGCAATACGCAACATCAAAATTCAGAAAAGCTGTGCGTGTACCTGCCAGCAGTACTATGTCAGTTCCTACTATCTGTTTCTCCCATAAAGTACGCGTTGTAAGTTTTGTATGGCTTGCTGCTTACTATCCTGCGTCTGTCTTTATTCAGGGAAGAAAGAAGTGGTAAAATAATAGCAGAAACATTTCCGCTTGGGGCATGTGTTCACTGCTGTGCAGTCTGCATTTCTGCTCCTTCCCCGCTTCTTTCTGCTAGAGAAAGTGATGTGGTTCAGTCGCGTGCTAACAGATTGGCTTGCAACAGTACTGAAATGTCCACCTATTCTCCTATACACATGATTAGTAGCACAGAGGGTTTTTGTTTTGTTGTGGTTTTTTAAAAGAAGTGATCAGCAGATTTGTTGTTTCTGTTTGATTGTCAGACAGATGTAGTCAGCTTTTCAAAGGCGCTAATGACTCACCTTCCTTAGAAAGGAGGAAAGCTCTTTTTAGCATCTGGTCAGCTGGTCCAGGTTCTGATTTCCATGAAGTTGGTGCCAGTTCAAGGTAACTCCACTGAAGTAAATGGAGCTTGGCACAGGTGTAAAACTAAAAATTCAGCTGTATTTTCTGCTGCCAGACAATCCTTTATTTAGAATCCCATTTTTCATGGAGTACCAAGGTTTTTTTTTCCCCCACGAATGGGAACTCTTAAGCACTGCAACATGACTCCTCTTGTGTCCGGTCATGCAGCAGAGAAAGCACCCTCAAATCATGGATCACAGTTTTGCTACACTAGTGATCTTTGCACTAAGGGAAAGAGACCAACTTTCAGGTAATACTAGCATCACCACACAGAACTAGACACGATTGGTTTTGTGACCTGTCATGTTTGATTAGATTTTTATGAACACCTCTGCCATAGACATCTACATGTGAGCCTTGACTAGTGCTGTGCTAGCTGTAATAACAGCATCTCAAATTGTACTGAACGAACTGCAAGAGAAGTAAGAGGTAGTCAGTCCAGTATGATGATATTCTTCCCCTCCACCATTTCAGAATACTAATTTCAACTGGAAATTATACTAGAAAGGCTTATCCAGGGTCCACTTTTCAGTGTAATATAAACCTGAAGCACAAGGCAACAGATTTGCTTTTTTATTTGTGCTCTGTTTTCATTAAAGCCCATTAGTCTTTTCCTTAGGGGATGCTGTAATTTAAAAAAAAAGGAATGTGTTAAAAGAGCATTTTTTAAAAGAAAAGAAAAAACTCCTCTAAAATTACCATGCAATATTTTGCCTTTATGCAAACTTCCCCTTGCTGAGAAATTTACTGCATTGTTAATATGAATTTCTCGGGGAAGAAGGGACAGGTTGGTGTTTTTAAACATAATAAAGTTTGGTTTTAAATGTAGCAAAGGTAGGCAATTCTAAAGGCCCTGATCAATCACTAAGAAGCTTTGTTGTAAAAAAATACTTCTTTAGAATACAAAGCAGGCTTTTCAGAACATTCAGGCATAAAAGAGGAGGGAAGAGTGAGAGAGGAACATCACAAAAGCAGGCATAATTGATTCATAACATGTACTGAAGAGATGCAAAACAACAATGAAATTACATACTATTCTGTTTTCCTGTAGCTCCTTGCATATGAATTGACCAGCTTGCATCCCAGTTCTGCTCTGTATTATTAATTTTATTAAGCTGTAAGTTCTTATATTTCAGTCTGTTGTCAGCTTTACAGATTTTTACAGCAGCAGTTGAAACGTAGTGAAGCTGAATGAATGCTTCTTGTGCTAAGTCTTCTGTGTCACTCCAGATACCAGCGCAATCTCACCGCAGGCCTTCCTTTAAGTCCCACTAAGCCTCCCAGTAAAAGCAAACCATGCTGCCATCAAGATAATATCCAATCAATTAAGCATGTCTGTGAAAGCATTTCTTAAAAAAATGGTGGGCCTAAGCTTATGAAAGCCTTTCAGACAGCTCTTATCGTAAAGCGACACTGACATTTGCAGGCTTAATTTATGTCTTTGAGAGACATGGTAAAGCTAGAGGAAAAGGAGGACGAGGATGCTGCCTGAGAAGGAAGTCTTTTCTGGTGCAGCTCCTCCCATTTACCTCTATTTACTGCCACGGAGTCCAGCATAGGCTTCAGTTTTGCATTCAGCTTCACTAGACACTGGAAGAAGATTAAAAAAAAAAGAGGGTGAGAGAAAAAATACTGACTCCTCTGATGGACAGTCCAGGGAGTAGCAGGGTAAAAAGAGTTTAATATGCACCACGCCCCACCCTCTTCACCCCAGCTGTAAATTCCTCAGTAGGTAAAGCTTGTTGTTCCCATTGATACCTCTTTATCTTACTTGTTTAAGTAGGCCACCAAAAATCTCAAAAAAGCATATAAGGTGGCAGAATTGCTGCTCAACTAGTTTAGCTTCGTAATCCTAAAAGATAGTCCTCTTGAGGCATCCCCCAGGTGCCTGAGGCTATCTGGCTGCTGATGTCTATGAGCAGGAGGTCCACTGGTTGGATGACAAGTTGGACAGAGCTGGAATAACTTTCAGATTCTCCCTAGTGAGAGGGAGAGAATTCTAGTGAGAATTCTTATTTCCTATAGATGAATAAACGACAACAGTATGGTGCTTTCTAAAGCTGGCAAAAAATCCATTTCTATGTGCTCGAAATAAAGTTTTCTTTTTAGATTGCACTGAAATCACCTCTTTTCTACATACCCAGTCCAAAGCTCACAGAAGCCAGGAAGAATCTTTTATCTGGTTTCAGCTGGCTTTGAATCAGCCCCAAAATTACATAATCCCTGCACACCTTTGCTAGATGTTTATTTTACCTTCCCCTTTAGTATCAAATACTTATGTGGAAAGACGACAAGTGCTTCACTTGGGTTTGTCCCTACATTAAAGAGAGACAGAACCTCATTAACAGCAGCACACAGACGTGAAGAAAGGGTTAACCAGTTACCTCCAAAGCAGTCATGTAATGTGCTCATTCAGGACAAAGGAGTATTATTCTTTTGCAGCTTTTTTTATTAGCAAGAAATGGGTTTTGCTGTGAGCTGGTTATCATGCTTTCTCTGATAGCATAGAAACTACGTATTTGTCAGTGGAAATAAAGGGTTGGTGCAAGGAAAAAAAATAATGACAGAGAAGACAGCAAAAGTTGTTTTTCTAAAAGTGCAGAAAATTATTAAGGAAAAGAAAGGGGAAGCAGGTGCCTTTGCAGTTGATCATTTTCATTATTTGCTTTAAATAGCAGGGTTAACGGCAACCACTTTAAATGGTCCCCAGAGCCCAGACTCCACTAAGGAACTGGGTTTTTTTTATAGCTAGTCTGCAAGCCATGGGAGCTTGGTTAGCTACTGAAGTAAGTCTTGGTAGATTTTAATTGAGCTATTATATGATAATTAAGGGTTAATGGCCTGATTTTAAGATGTGCTGAAAACTTGCAATTTTAGTTGACTTCAGTAGGAAATATGAATGCTCAGCACTTCTGAAAAATCACACCATGAGTAAGTAGCTGATTTGTGTGGAACTTGAAGCAAATCCACTTGAAGTTATTTCCTTAGAATATGGCACAGATGGGGCAGATAATTTTGCAACCTTGGGCCTGGGGTAAGAGGGAGCGTTTACTGCAGTCTCTGCCACATATTGCTCGCTGGTGACAGTCATTCATTTGATAGAACGGACATGGATTTATAACATTTCCACCACTGTGCCTCAGAACTCCCCATTTTTAGCTCTTCATTTCAGACCATTGTGTATTCTTCAAACCTGATTTGGTGGAGTCCAAAACAGAGGGGCAGTAATACATCATAAACACCTGAAAATCCTGAAAAGCTCACTGCTGTTATCGTCAGCACCTGCATTACCACTACAAACTCAGTGTCTAGAGGTAGCACATTAGATATTCAACTCTTGACAGCAACTTATCAGATCCTTTCTGTGCAAAGCCAGTATCCATCCACTGGCAGTTAAGCTTGCTAGTGTTTCTTAAATCTTGAAAAAGTTTTCGTGAAGTATTTTTTTCCAGTATACAATTTAGATTTAAAATAACAAAAATAATCAGTGTTTAAATCAGTCTTTAAAAATCAGTGTGTTTCAAACGTCTCTAAGCACAAAGATGGCATTCTGCGCTCACACCCGGTTGGCCCCAGGATCTGTAAGCACAAAATGCAGTACCGTCTGTTCCTCTCATAAATGCTGTACCAGCAACCTATACCTGCTACAGGCAATGTAGAGGAGAAGGAGCTCATTGGGACAGTGGACTTTGGCTGTGCAGCTCTAGGCTGCGTCTGTGTCCTTTCTGTACTGTTTTTTTTTTTTTCCAAGACTGACCACAAGACCATGATGTTTTCAATCCTAGCGCCAGGGAGCAAATGGAGAGGTCTGGGCATGACCTACTGCTGTGCCCATCCCTCCAGGCCTAGGCAGATGCCCCGCTTTTATGGTAGGAGACAGCCCTCTCACGTACAGTGCCAGGAGGATTATGAGTGCTCGAGCTGCTTAGTTCAATTAGCTTTGCATCGACTACAGCATAGACCAGAAGCCCAAGTAGATTTGGAATGGATTCAAGAAGCACCCCCACAGTTCTACAGAAATCACTGTATCTTCTGAGATGTAAATGCATTTTAAATCCAAGAGTAAATACATATATTTCTTAGAAATATATACCTAAGTCCATATTACAGAGTCCAATAACCCAGGTGCAACAGAGGTTACGAAGTAAATAACAAGAATGGTTAACTGATAACATTAACTTTGATGAAATAAATTAAAAGGAATATTTAAGAAAGAATAAACCATGTCTTTAATATTCAGTTTTACCATAAACAAGCAATTAATTCTATGGAATACTTACTTACAAAAATATAGTGCAATTTTAAGAAACTTTATTTTGTTACACATTAATTTAGATTAGGGATACTCGACAGTGCAGATTTTGCACTTGGTCTATAAAACGTCTTTATTCAGACATTGATTTGATGTTTAAACCACTGCTTCTGTATTTAGTGTCCTTTCACTTTGGGACTCTTTCATTCTGATCTAGCCTTTTAATTAAACCAAATACTATAATTCCTATGGAAAGTAGCTTTTATTTTATTTTTTTCCAGCTACCGAAGCATTTCAGTAGGACTCTGATACAAAGTACACAAATTGGATTTTATTTCTGCTTGAGATGTAATTAAAACCTCATTTGATTACTATATATCTGGCCCTGTTTTAATTATTAAACTCCAGTAATCTATTTTCTTTTATGAAGCTTCTGGGAAATTATCTCAAAAGCAACACATTTCTCGCCCTTCTGGCAGGCTCTCGACCATTTACTGAATTACATTCATAGCACCTGTTCCTGATCCGGATTAAACCACCAATTTATTCCCAAAGCTATTTAAGGTTATTTGGCTGTAGCCTAGTCAGGGTTTTCTACCTCCTGGCTGCACTTTTAACTTTCTGTTTTATTGCATGAAAACCCCTTGATGTACTGCTCCTCCAGGCCGCTATTTTTGATGCATGCCTCTTATGAACAGCTTTGCTGGTCATCTGTCTAATTTGGTATCCAGCTTCTTAACACTCAGTTTATTATTTGCTTTAGTAGGAAGAGGCTTGGTCTTCAGCAGCTGTCTGACGTGGGACAGCACCGCAGAAACTCCTAGCTCCAGAGAGGCCCTTTTTCCTCGTCCCTCCTTGGGGCAGCAGGCAGGCTGTGAGCCAGCGGGCAGCCAGCTGGGGACGGGGCCGGGGGCTGAGGGAACCCCTGCCCCGGGGGGTTCCCGTCTCTCCGCCTGCGACCTTGATGCCCACTCGCAGTTCTGCCGCTGCAATGCAGCTGCCTTGCTACACAGCAGTAAGTACAGGATTGGTGAGCCTTCCCGTTTTATCTCCTTTGCCGTAAAAGCTGTTCTTAATCGCAGAGTGATAAAGCGTGCTGGAAGAGCGGTCATGCTGGCGGCTGTGTGCTCCGGCGTTAGGAAATCCAGATAGGTTTGCAGTTCCCTTCTGCATGCCTGTATTACCTCAGATGCGTGACTAAGCTGTTTCTCAGAAAGTTACTGTATAGCACTGACTCTTCCTTACCACCTTCAATAATTTAGGTATCTTTTGTGACTGTGTACTGCTCTGCCCACAGCATACTTTCACAAGGTATAGCTCCTCTTACATATAAGCTCCTCCAGCACAAGAAAAGGTTAAAGACACTTCAGCAATACCTTGTGTGCACCAGGGACAGGGGCAGAGCTGCCTGAGGGAAGAGGTCAAAAGGGAGAGAGCGTGAGATATTCAGAGGAAGCTATTTATGGGAGAAGGTAGAGTGTTTTTTCTTGGGTATAGAGATGTATTTCTCCTTAGGTATATTTTGCTGGATAAGGATAGAAAATGCAGAAATAGTAGAAGTAGCAACAAAGCCCTTTGGGGAGAGGGTGATGGGTAGCAGTGGAGGCATTTGTTGGTAGATCTACCTCCTGGGTTGAAGGGTGGGGGGGGGGGAGAGGACTTCATCTGCTACATCACCGGCATCTCTGGGAAAGGATGTTATCTGAAGCAGCCAAGATGCAGCGCAGGTGTAGCCAGAGTCTAAACTATTGCTAAAGCAAATACAACATTTTGTTGTAATCTAATACCAAATCCTTTTAAAGAGGAGCACGGCATGCTCTAACTTAGAAACACTGCAGGACCTCCAGAGTATATACTTTTCTTTTTTATCTTTTCTTTTTTTTTTCTTCCCCCCCCCCCACCCCCGCGCTGGAGATTCTCATCCAAATATTGACCAATTGTGACCTTGCTTAACTTATGAGCTTTGACAAGCTCACGGAAGTGTGGTTGCGGGTCTAGTATTTGTAAAGTGAGTTTATGGAATGAGACCATATAAATTCATTTTTATGACTGAGCACATATCAAAAAGTTATAGGTCTCAGTGTTCACTCTACTTTGGAACCCAGTGGTTTCTAATGAATCACTTTTATTATGTAGGCAGTTTCTGAGTTGGAAGGGAGGATTAGTGACCGAGAAGCCATAGGGATAAATTCAGACCTGGTGTAAGCATATGAAGCATTGCTGAAGTCAAGAGAGTCGTGACCAGTTACAGCAAAGCTGAATTGGACTCCTGAGTTTTGCTGAAGTGGCTTTCACATGAGAATACATAGGCCAAAGGTGAGCTATCTATCTGAAAGTCCTTGAACTTCAGATTAGTTCAGATAAAAGGGAACCTGTACTGCAGTCATCTACAGATCTGATCTTCATAATACAAATACTTCATGGAAGTTGTTTTGAAAAACCAAAAGTATTTTTGTCTATATGCCCATGTACTAAAACCAAAAAGACTCCTAAATTCTACCTTCTATAGGTAGAATACAGAAGATAAAGCGATACAGAGAAGATATAGGGATTAACTTCTATGAACTTTTGACTGTGTGTGTATATGAATTAATTATTTGCCCTACTGATGCAGGGCCATATTTAATCATTATGTTCCAGAAAAAAAAATATTGTATTTGGGAGGAGGCTGAGTTCATGAAAAAAAAAATTACTGCAATCTCCTCATAGTTGAAGGAGACTTTATTTATTCCTTCTAGGGCTTAGTGAGGAGGGGTCCAGATGGTCAAGTACATAATGCATCAGTGCATTACTTTTGCATTTCTGCCAGGGAATTTTTTTCTGATACCTAAAAATGTAATTAGATGAAATGAACATACTACGAACTTCCCTGATAGAAGATAGAGGCTTCTTTTTTCTTCTCTATAGAAATTGTTAGCAGTGTGGAAGGAATCTAATTGTGACTGGGAAGGGGTATAATACATGCACAAGTGTTCAGCTCTTCTGCTATGAATTAGCATTTTGTTTCTTTCTGGTTATGGTGCACTAGCAAGAATAATGCTGCCTTCCTTTGTAAGTAAGCATGCATACTATAGAGGGATGAGAATAAAGTAAGATTCTCCACTGGTAAAATGTGCCAGGTACTTCAGGGAGGAAAATATATACAGATCTCCTGGTAGCCAAATGTGTTCTGACCAGTATCAAGCATGCTATGCTGTCAAAGAGAGAGAGTAATACTGAAGGACAGAGTACCTACTGAAGTAGCTCAACTGATGTGTTGCTATAGTTGCAAATGATTCATCTGTTCATAATGATTTCATGAAACTAAGAGTTTGCTCAGAAGAGGAAGAGTTATTATTGCATAAACAACTTATTTTGCTCTACCGTTTATGGTTTTGATTCTGCATCTGAAGCATGCAAGAAACAGAATGTTTCTAACTCTCTTCCTTTCAACATTTTAACCAAGCAGCTGATCAATGTCTTCTGCCTTGCTATTAAATGGATTTTGAAAAACTCTTCAAACCGTATCAGTCTCATATCCTTATTTAGTTCTTTGAATTTGCCCTCAGCTGGGAATTCTGCAGGCAACTGTGATTCTGTTGTGTTAAACACTTACTTGAAGCGTTTCATCCATCATCATTTCTAGTCCTTTTCTGATGCAATGTAGTTTGTGCTTTGTCTTTCTTGAAAACTGAATAGCTGTTAAATTATCCATTTATCTTCTTTCAGATTTGCTGTACAATTTGAGTTCCTTCTATTGGCTGTCTCTTCTACCTTATCTGCCAACTTTTCAGTCTACATGCTCAGATCTTTATATACATTTCCATACATGACTGCATGTCCTTCGCAACACATTGAGCAGATAATTCTAAATAAGACAGCAACAGAAATTGTAGTATTATGAATTATTCACTTTTTCTCACAGATCAGGCTGAAAGCCTTTGGTGAAGCTTAGCTTAGCTTCACTAAAGTCGATGGCAAATGTTGTTTTTTCTGTCTTCTCCCAAATATATTTGTTGATGACCTGCCCTTTCACCCTTTCAGTTGAGACCTTTTTGGCATAAGATGACTATCTGAGAAGTAAGTTGAAATACTCTTGTTTGAAGGGAAAAAGTACTCGATTTTGCTGTGTCTTCTAACCAATTTGGGAAAACTTGTAAATTCCTAAAATTGTTGATAGTAATACAATGTTTCATCAATAATCTCAGCAAATTACAAAAATCCTAGCAAAAATAATGTTCTGTTAATTTCCAAAAGCAAAACGAATCCCTCCCTACTCTCAGGAAACAAAAAAAGAGGATCAGGATCTTTGTGCCCCTTGTAAAAAGGTGTTCATGATACTCATAGACACAAAAATCGTTGCTCTGAAACCACCAAAACTATGCCTTTCGATATTACACTGTGAAATATTGACTGACTGAGAAGGGAATTGCAAATAAAAGCATTCTCCTTTTCCTGGTTTTTCTTTCTTACGTAGCTCTTCACCTTTTCTCTCTATTAGTACAAAAGTAGCAGAAAAAGCCAGACTCTTAGTTTAAGGGCAGGAAGTAAGAAAAACAGTTTGCTGATGCTTATTCCATTACTGGAAGTTGTAATACAGTCATAGTATCTGAGTTTTCTGAAAGTTCAAGAGAATTCATTCTGGGTGGCCTCGTTTAGGTTCATCATTAGTAGACAAGCAACAAGGCAACGAAAGTGATGAACCTGGTTGAGTCCCTATTTCAAAGCTACAGAAAGATCCTTCTGCAGTGCCAAAATCTCCTTTCTCTGGGACAAACCCTTATTCCTAACATAATCCTTAGCTACCAGCTCCCCCCAGCACTGGCATTTGGCCTGATTAAGTTTCCTCTGAAGCAAATTTCTTACAAACACAGCAGAGTATGTTGCACCTGCTCTTCCTTGGATAATATTACCCCCTGGATTTCAACACAAAGTGAGACTAATTTGATCTGCCAACGTCTGTGCAGCCTCAGTCCATGGTGTATCACATACTGCATCCTAAGCCTATCTGCCGACTAATCCTTGTCAGAAAGGCAGTCCCAGGAAGCATACATGCATTATCGCTCACTCTCTGTGTCCAAATCAAATGTCAGAAATAAGCCCTGCCAAAAGTGTGCATCTTTATGGTATTCTTTAGGATCTATTGAAAGTTATCCTCCTCTTACCTCAACACACTACACAGGAAAAAAATCTGATTTTAACGAGGATCACACAGAGCTGATCAAATTGCTTCCTGTGAACACATTTTTTTCTGAATAGCTTAGCCCTGATATCCCCCTTTTTTTTTGGTTAAAACACTTCTCAACAACTTGTGAACATATTTCAGGGAATGTCTATATATTGCTCGTGGTGAACAGCTCACTACCTAGTGCTCTCCCTGCCCCCTGACTAGTTGCAAACTTAAAATAAAACAGCAGCGCTCTGACGTTTGTACCAATAACCCCAGCTACGGGTGAATAGTGGGTACAGCAAGCCGTTTCGAAAATGTTCATACAGATAAACTCTTGCTTATTAAATAATTTTAAAACTTTTTCAGTTCTGACTGTATAGAGAGGACAGAAACATCTGAAGGAAAAAGTCATTGTTTTGGCTGCATCCAGTGACTGTTGCCTGAGTAAGGACTAAGCCATCCCATACAGTCCTTTCTGGACAAGCAGGACTTCTAGAGGAGTGGTCCAAACCCTGAATTTCTTATCAATATTTCCTTACGCAAAATTGTAATTGAAGGAATGAGGAAGTGCTGCATCAGGACATAGCGGTGTAAGCATGATTCTTAAAAAATACCTTTTCCTCCTTCTCTGCAACGGAATATCAAAAGCTTAATCTCCTGCCTTATAACTGTAACTAGAGTATACACTTTTGGAAGAAAAAAAATAAATCACTGTGTGTGCATATGCACTTCCAATTCAGATGTCAAAGTCAACTCTTGAACTGGAGAAGTTAAAGCACAGAGGTAGCCATGATTGTTGGAGATTGCTGTGTATATTTTCTATGCTTGGTAGAGGCTCTACCATTTATGATACCCTGTACATTTAACGTATGCTTACAAGCAGAACAGATGCTTTTGCAGCTACATCATCATACTCTAAAGATAGATTTAATTACAAGGCCAGACATTATCTTCTGTAGGAAGATAACAGCTGTAGCTCTTGCAGTTGTAGACAGAGTGATTAGATTTCTTTCTATGTCAAACAATGTGATAAAGAAGGACTCTGTCCCTCCACATTCCATTCAAAACATACAAAGTACTTGCTAGGCTAAACATAAATGTTTTTACTCTTTCCAGATTCTCCCTAGAATCTTGGATGGAGTAATGCAAATTCACTTCTGTAGATACTATTATACGTTTAAAGCTCTCAATACCCAAGAAAATCTTGAATAGCACTAAAAATAGCACTAAAATGGAGCAGTTCAATGGAGCACCAAGGTAGAGGTGAGCAGGGCAATCTCAGGCACGCATAAGTTGTAAAAGCTGTGAGCTTCTTTATCTTCCACAAAGACATCTCCCTTAAATTTAAATAGCTGCTGTCATTGTCACTGACTACCTGACTATGTATTTATCTGCCCAGAAGCAGAGTGCATGGCCTTTGGCCCTGCTATTCATAGCATTACTGTCTCTGCCTAACAATGCTGTGAACAGAGCTGGGCTTCTGTTAGCATCTTTTGTTTGATGTGAATCGCTGAAGCTTTGATGTTGTTTGTGAGAAAAATAATGATTAAAAAGAATAAGATCTTCACTCTCCCACTCTGCCTGCTCCCCACAGAGAAATCTAATCTGAGTTGGGAAAAATCTGTGACTGATCCTGCCTTAGGTACACAGAAACCACACGGTCCAGGAGAGAAATCTGTTAGTGTTGAAACTCTTAGGATCTCTTTACTGGAGGGTCAGAGAGGTAATTTGTCTTAATGATCAAAATTCTGTTCCCTGTTACATGAACATGTATGTCCAGATAGGTACAGAATACTTTCTCTGTGTGGTGAACACAGCTTTCAGGGTAGCCATAGTGCTTTATTTTCAGTGGGATGTCTTAGATTTTCTGCTTTAGTTGCATGTGCTTCCCTTTTATAGAATATTCAACCAAAAAAGAGGATGATTACTTCATACTGAAGCTACATTAGTAGATTTGAAATGTTCTACAGTTCTAAAAAATGCATTTTTCCTTATAAATGATTATTCTAATAAGCTTGTTTCTCATCTCTGCTGATGAAACCTTTTCTTGCTGGCATTTTTGAATAAAGAACAAATGTGATGCAGTAAAGCGTAACTAAAGCCCCTAAAATCAGAGCTTCAGAGTAAATGGATGGCTGTTCTGCTACTCAAGGCAAAAACTCCACTGTCACATAAAAATACTCTGATCAGTGATCACTACAGTAACAAAAAAGTAAATTCAATAAAATTATAATGTCCCAAGTGTAATAAAAAGCAATGAACAAAAAATTGGGAAGCTTTTATCTTCACAAACCTTTGATCCATGGTGTGAAGGAAACAGATTTGATTACTAAGGTATTCTGAAATTGGAGGTGGCTTGATTCCCACATTGAACAGCAGATGTGGAAGAGAGCAAGGGAGTAGAGCCAGGCTTACAGAGCAAACACAAAAAGGTTTTAGATTTAGACACTTGGATATGGGAAATCTAGCTGTGTATAATTCCTGATTTTTTTTTTTTATATCCCCAGCTATCATTTTATATATATATATATATATATATTTAGTTTCAAGCTCCATGTTAGTTTATAATGTAACATGTTTTGTATATCTCTGACCTCCTTTCTTCTGGGTCGGATGGGCATTCCAAGGGGCAAACAGGATTACTAATGGAAGGTGCACAAGTCTTGCTAGTCACTTGTAAACCTTCTCACAAAAAGGAGCCAAACTCAGAAAACAGTTCTGGCCAGGTAAGCAGAGAGATGTGATACACATCCCCTGATAAAAGAGACTTCATTATCCTTTACTTGGGAGAAGAACTGCACCTCAGAGTGGGTTGTCTTGAGGTACCTTAAGGCAATGCAGAGAGCAGAGCAGATGCATAAGGAGGAGGTAGAGCCAAATCTCCCCAGAAGACTGATGAAGTCCCAAAGAATGTTTCAGAACAGAGGGGAAAAAGATAAAGCTAGGAAAGCCATAACTCTCTAAAACGCTCTGCAAAGTTTACATACAGTTTTAAGTATGAAACATTCCTCATGGGCACTCCGGTATGTAGCCTAGCTCATAATCTTCGACTGTGGAGAAGATACGGTTTGTTATAGTATTGCCAGCGGCACTGGGGTGGTGTCAGACCACTCCTGGAAGTTTGGGCTGTGAAGCTCCTTCTGCATTGCATACTTCAGACATCCGCAGCTGCCAAGAATAGCCTACTCTTGGGAACTACTTTAAGCAAAGAAAATTTCAGATCTGCTGTCTGACTTTAACGGGAGTTGCCAACATTTGCTGGTTGCTGGGACCATCTCTACTGTGTGGGTGGCAAATAAAACAGAGCACAACATTAGGTCCTGCTGTAGCAACTGTGTTGGTATGGACGCACGCATTCCCCACAGAATTCCCTCCAGGGCTCTGGATGCTGGGATCTGCCCACATAGATTCAGGACTTCTAATCACTATCATGGAAAAAATTACATGCAAAAGCATTGATTTTGTTCTCTATGGTTTAATGTTGTAAGTTTGGTATCACAATGAGTGTCAAATGTTTATGTCAAACATATGGTTTTTATAAGCACTATGCTAGTGAGCTATATAAGTACCACTAAGATTTTACTAATTTGTCAGCTGCCACTCTGCCTCTTTATGCTGCATTTGTAATGATGTAACCCATTCTATCCCCACATGCAGTCCCTACAACGTATTACAACAGCTAGAATTTTAAAGAATGTATTTGGAAAGAAAAAAGAAAGAAATCTAGGAATCGGCCATAGTTGCAGTGTTCAGCCAGCCCTAAATGGAGGATTTACAATGCGTGAATACACTGCTGATGTGATATGTGTATTGAGGTTTGATTAAGCTGGATATGAAAATTAAAACTTGGCTTCACATTGAAGAGAGAATCTCCCGCAGTGTGATACTATGACATCAAGTTTTCTGTTTACCCCTAAGGCTGGTGGTGCAATGACTTCCAGGTTTGATGGTGTCTCTTTTTTAAGTTGTTGAGCAGCAGGCTAATAGCTGCACAGCATGATGCAAAGACAGCAGAAAGCAGGGAAATCAGATGTGAATATATTCCCCAGAGATCTCCTGCTAAGATGGAGCTAACTAACCAGAGCTTTAGTGCTCAGATGTAGTCTTCTCATGCAGAGGATGGTATGATTATCAGCTCTTCCTGCTTTATTGTACATTTTTGGATTACAGATGCTATTACAAATCATGAATTCTGGTATAATATGCATTCTAGTGTAATATGAACTATTACATTGAAAGGAACATTATTTTCAAAGAGTTTTTGTCCGAGGTGAGTTCCCCCCTGCTCCATATTGTCCAAAATTATCTTGGTATTTTAAAAAATATAGGTTTATTTTCTTATTCTGTACTTGATTTGCCTTAATTGTTTGAAAGCCATAGATTTAATTTATTTCATCATGACAAAGGCTGAGCTAAGAAAGGGACAGGATCTACTGGCAAAGCAGTAGCCCACCTCACTGTTTACACAAGCGCATGTTGTCCATGTCGCACAACAGGAGGTGCTTTTGCTGCTGGGCAGTCACTTCATTATTGCCATAGTGGCAGCCTCAGATGCCACAAGGTATAGAGGGCAGGGGAAGCACATCATCCTTCTTACCTCGTTTGCTACTGGTGACACATCTGGTCTGTAAAATGAAAAGGAACGGCTAATCCATTATTGTGTGTGTGTAGGGGAGCTACATTCAGGCAGAAGTTCAAGAGTTTAATGTTAACATGGCAGCTTCCCAGCTCTTGGCTTTGTGTCATCACCGACTCATTCATTGCTCAGAGATGCGAGGCAGTTTGGGGTGCAGTGGTAACAGGGAGCACGTGTTGCAGTTCCCCAAAAATGCCTAGAGAGAACATCCCCATGATTTCTCAGATATCAGTGGCCAAACTGGCAGCTTTTAGTGGCATAAGGCAGTCTGTGTGCTTTCAGTGAGTAGGAGGAAGACTGGCTGACACAGTTATTGATGGTTAAGTTTCTATAGTGTTATTTTCCATTTATCATCCTGCTTGTGTAGCTCTGCTTTCTATGCATAGAAGAGAGAAAAAGTTAAAATGGTGAAGCTTATGTTGCACAAGTCAAATTCTGAAGCCGGTTTAAACGAAAAAGAGAGGAGCATTATTCTGGTCATCCATAGCCCTAATGAAGTAATACTTGAGAGCTTATACACCTTATACCAAGCACCCATGCAGTCTCTGTAGAAGGATGATTAAGAGAGTAAACTCCAAGTTAAACAGAAGGCAGGTTAAACCACAAATCATTCGTCACTGACCTCAAAGGCTTGGCCTAGAGTGCCCCTTCACAGTTTGGAAAGGAGCCAGAAGGGAGCGCAAAGGCTCATCTGTGAGCTTCCCTTTGGGTCACACATATTTGGACAGGTTGACAGCAGCACTTAATGACGCCATTCCTCTGGCACCTCTCTGCAGAGCACTCCACGCCTTGCCATGATGAGAATCAGTTTGTCTCAAATATAATAAACAGTTGCCCTACTAGCTTTTATAACTTAAAGAGGAGTTATGTTTACAGATATTACCACCTTCAGGGAATCTGAAGATTTCTGCATGGAATTCAGACTTTTGTTAAAGTCAAAGAAAGATAAGAGTTCAAATAGCCTTCATGGCTGCACTGTAAGC
This sequence comes from Nipponia nippon, assembly GCF_047370975.1. Lineage (NCBI taxonomy): Eukaryota > Metazoa > Chordata > Aves > Pelecaniformes > Threskiornithidae > Nipponia > Nipponia nippon. Next base: position 75,096,812 of record NW_028262369.1, on the reverse strand, counting down.
TAACTCTTTTTCCCTAGAGAGGCAAGAACAATCTTCTCTGGACTCTACAGGAGCAGTAAGTAAAAATTACCTCATATAATGGCATGCAGATGCTATCAATCCACTCGAGCTGCAACCTGGGTAGTTCATCTTTCCTGTTCCGATCAAAAATGGCCTGAATTGAGAAGGGAACAAAACTGTCATGCTTTATTACACTGGAGTATTTTACAGACACATCATCCAGCAGTTTGGAGCTATGATCAAATTCTCACAACCAGAACACTTTGTAAACTGTAATCAATCTTTGCAGCAGTCTCCCTACTGCTTTGTCTGGCATGAAAAATAAACTGTTTATTTTCAATTCTGTTTTGAAATTTGTAGGCTGAATGTATTTGAATTTTATAATTCTGTGATGTAAAATAAATGCTCCACAGTTGGGGATAAGCTAGTAAGAAACCTCCTGTAGAAATGTAAAGTAGATACCTTTGAGTAGAAATTTCCCTTTTCTCACATAGGGTTTTCCAGCTCAGGAAAATGAACAGTGACGGATCTGGGCTGGCTCCCTCCCTCCCAGTTACAGACCCTTTCTGCAGAACCAGTCATGTCTATGAATCCAAAGGGTGGGGAATCAACAGATCCGTTTTGGGAGCAGTTATCAATTTGTTCCTCTGGAAACAGCCTAATTCACTGCTCACGGCACTCCCCCAGAGAGGAAATTGTAGAGGGCGAAGCTGATGTTTAAGAGGCTCAATTACTGGCTGAAAGGAGGTGGAAGAAACTGAGTTCTGAAGAGTTTGAATGTGAGTTGAGTTTCCTCCATACTCTGCTCAAGATTACTTAGGTCCATCAACTTTCTGTCTACAGGATTTTAATCCTCCTCCTAATGGCCCATCCATACCATTTACCAAATGCCTTTTTTTACTCTCTGAATATGCCAAGTTTTAAATCTTTCTCTTTTTCTGTGGAAAGTCTGTTCTTGTTCTGGGCCCATCTCAGAGTTGATGTCTCCTGAGAAAACTTACTTTCCTTCTGTACCTTCTAGAAACTCCAGACTATACATATTACACTACATTAAATGTCTCGTTAAATTCTTCTAGTTGTAGCCTGCTCTTCCTGACATAAACAGGTATCACACAGTGTATGTAAATAAGACCAGGAGGTAAGATTCAAGGACTTTCTGATCTTAAATGAGAATCTTGGGGTTGATTTTGGAGAATTTTGTATTTCCTATTCAAATAATTTTGAAAAATCCTGTCATTTTCAGATTGTTATAAGCACAACGCAAGAAAAAAAAATTCTTGAGTTGTATCTTGCTAACTAGCAACTCTCCTATGTACCTAGGTGGCTTGTCATAGTGATATGTCATGAAATACATCAGCATTTGATCTTGTTTAAAAATTCCTCATTAATGTGGTAAAGCTCTACGTGATTTTGAGCCTTAGCCATCAACTGTTAGAACTGATGAACTTTGTGATTATTTACTGGCCTTATTTTCCAACATAAAACACTTAATACATCAGTTTACTGGATTCTTTGAAATTGTGAAGGGCCAAACAGAAAGGAAAACCTTCCTTCACGTTGTATGGCTTCAAAGCATCCTACAGGTGGCCCACAAATTACTGTATTCCTTGATGCAGACTGCAGAGTCCAAAGGAAGAGTGAGCGGGCTCCTATGATGAAGGAAATACTGAAGGTACTTCTAGCAATACACTCTTTCCCACTTGTCTAGGCTGTTGGATACCCATTTTCAGAAGACATGAGTCCAGAAGAAAGCTCTGCCTTTTGTCTTCCTCTGCACTTCTACCAAGTCTACAGTATTCCCAAAATGTAGACATAACTAACACAGCTTAAAATAATTCATAAGGTTGCTGGACCTGGGCCATTTGCACTGGAATTCATTGCTACTTGAAGACAGTAACATTAATGTATGTGTTGAAATAAAATTACTTCCTATTATGCTTCATTAGCATGAGAAACACATTTTGCAAATTTTATATACAAGGCAGGGGAGGCACTTATATCTGTATTATATGGAACGGTACTTGCAGTTATTCAGGCCTAGAACTGGTCTCAGAATTGTGAATACCACGACTGACTGATTACTCTTCTACTGGACTATAGCTACCATTTTTTCCGAGATGTACACGCAGATCTACTATAGGGAAGAAATCCATTAACGTCCCAACCTCTGACAGTATACAAACTGAAAAGCCATTTATTGTATCTGAGCCTTGTTTACTACAAACTTTTTAACTTCATTGACTTCAGTACATCACTACAGGCTCATGCACGAGTATTATCAAAGTGAGAACAAGTCTGAGCCACTGGCATGGTCTTTTTATTTTTGGAAGCATAAACATATTTGTGATTGGCTTGTAAATTAAATTCTTTAGAATACTTTCTTTTATCCTTCTCCTGTTGCCTCCAGATAATGGCTTGTCAACATTTTGAGGTATTTAACCTGGATAAGGCTTTCTCTTCAAATTGTTCACTGAAAATATTTATGAAACTTTTTTTCTTAGTTCTTGTTTTACACTTTGTACCCATCTGCCTATATTCCACTCCATACCAATTTATTCTTTCAATCACAGTGTTATAGTTAGTTGCATACCTACCGAAATGCTTTTCAGCATTTGATACATCAAATAACACAGATAGCTGCAGCATAAAGTAAATCTGACAATTTTGATATCCATTAGTAGCTGGTGATTTTGTATTTGAATACTGTGTATTAAAAACAATACCTGTTGCTTAGAAAATTAACTGACAGAATAACCTTGGGAATAGGTACAGAAAATGGGGGGAAGGCCTCAATGCAAAAGTGACTGAGTTGACTGAAGAGCTTTTGTATAGGGCTCTAAATGCATGTCCTTATTGGACAGAGCTTTTATTTATTCCAAGATTTTTCTTTACATACAAAATACAGTTTTTCTGAATGAACCCAATGATATTTTCTTACCCTATTCAAGTTAGTAACTATTTCAGAAGTGATAAAAACTTACTGAAGGGGTGAGTTTGAGTTCAGATCTTTCTCTGTCTCCTTGTTCAAAGAACTCACTGGTTACCAGCTCAGCTGCCTAAAACATAAATCATGATAAAGATTAGAGTTCTTGCCACATAATTTTTAGGGTAATGAGTTCTTGTTGAAACCATGACTTCAGCCTTTGCTTAACTGTAAAGAAGTGAATAGCCCCACTTACATGACTGATATTGGGCACATGTTTGTATAGTTTTCAGCACTGGGCATACAGGGAGTATAAATAGCCATAACCACTGATAGGTTATCCCTTTAGGGGGTGTATATATATATATATATAGGCCATAACCACTGACAGTTATCCCTTTTTGATAGGGAATTTATTAGGGAGTTACATTGCAATGTCGAGGTAGCACTCAATGCAGTTATATGCAACTTACTCAAGTATTGAGAACAAAATAGAAAATTATAGGTTCTTGTTGGCATGCACAATTATGTTTGTAAAAATGCTTTGTAAAACGTGCAAGAGATCTCTGGGTATTTACAGGCTGTTGCCCTATATAAACAACTTCACTTGTCAAAGAAACTTAATTAACCAATAACCCCTGTTGTCTTACTTTAATGTGAAATCATAAAGGTTTTTTTCCTCACTAGTTTTTACTTTTTTCCCGTGAATGTCATCACTATAGGATCTGACTATCTACATATGAACTCAGATTGTGATTATCATATTGAATCGAAATCAAGAACTGGTGGGTTGGAAGTTGGAATACGTCTTTCTGATTTTTGTGAATGAAGATGCTCTATTCAGCAGAAGTTTGTGCTTTGGAGAAGAACACAAGATTTAAAACCAAAATTAGTTATGGAAACAACAGGAATTTTAGGAAGTCACACAGTCAGCAATCCTGATATAGTAGCCTTTATGTGCTGTACTCTTCTCATGTGTGGGCTTAGAAGGTAGGCATGTGTGACATCTGAGATGTAAAAAAAGGAAACTGATCTACTGAAGATGTCATTCAGTTCCTAAAGCTCCTGGCGTGCCTCCTTATTGTTTTCAAGCTAGGAAATTATTTCATAATGCCAAGGCACAAGAGAGTGAACTAAGGAGAGAACCTGCACTTCATAAAATAAAATTTCTTGGTCTAGCAACTGCATGGTAGCTAACATTCACAAATCCTAAGCTTGCTACAGTTGAAATAAGGAGTACCAAAATAAATTGAAAGTAGGTGAAGTGATGTTATAAAGTACTCTTAAATCTTGAGCCAGGCTATCACACAGTTTGGAACTTTATAATGTATGTAATCCCAGCGCACTAATAAAATTCTGGATCAATACTCCAGATAGAGGAATAATTTAACAACTTAGCAGCAATTAAAGGTTTGCCAAGTATATTGTATAAAAATAATCAAGACATAGTCTCACCCCTGTGTCTCACTGCTATTCTGATCCTGTTCTACTTGTGCCCCTTTCCCTCTTCTTTTGTCTGTTTCTATCCTCTCTTCCTAAATTTTGCCTTCTTACGTGTCACCTTTATTTCCTTTGATTCATATAGTTTAATCTCTTTCTTCCTCACTTTTTGTGTTTTTTTCCTTTCGGACAGTTGAGGTCCAACTATTTCCTGTTCTTCCTCTGTGGACTTATTAGTCTCTCTGCTCAACCAGGTAATGTTTCAATCAATCCCAGACTGGATTTTTCAACCTAAAGTAAACCTGTACACTAGGCTGCACGGGAATTTTCACCTGCAGACCTCAAAAGCGGTAAGGATAAAAAATCAGTTTGCCAGAGACTTCAGCACTAATTCAGCACCATAGCACAAAGACTGACAACATGGAAAACTGACCCTACCTGACACTTTGGCTGTCAAAGAAAATGGAGAAGCTAACTGGGTTAAAGAGGAAAAATGAGGAGGGATTGCACACACTGTAGCTGTGGCTACGTGGCACTGAAAAATGTTGTGACTCGTTTCCCCACTGCAGGATACGAGCAAATTCCCTGATTTCCATGAGAGGTGACCATATTCTAACAGCCTTAGAAGGACTATTATCATAGTCTGTTTATAAAGGCAAAAAAGACTCATCTGACAAAACTGCAAGCTGAGCTGAAGCCTTCACCACATAAATGCTTTTTTACTGAGTTAATGTGCGTGTAACTTTCACACTACCACAAAGGAGGGCAACTCCCTTTCAGCTTCTGTTACTTCCTCGCCCTTCTCCAAGAAATCTGGCTGCTCGTGCCTCACTAGTTCTCTGGTCTAGCTTCTCTTTTTCACCCCATGTTTTTAACCATCAGTTTGCTGTTAAGCCAGTCAAACTCCTCCCAGGTGCTTAGCCACACTCAGCTGCACTGGTATATTTCCTATTCGCTTCTTGATGCTGTACGTTCCTCCAAAACCCTACACAGTCTGCCTTCTACTGGCTCCTTCTGGACCTCAGTAAAGGACAGAGAATTATTAGCATGCATACAGGAAACATTAAGGATGGATGCTGAGTAAGGAAAGATGCCTAGAAGAGGCAATAATGGAAAATCATGAGGTAAAGGACGAGACTTTGGGGCAGGTTGCTTTCTTCCATTGTAATTGTTCGCCAATGCTGGACCCAAGTTTTATGTATATTTCTAAAGAGCCTACTCAGTAGCAGAAGCCTGAATTTTTATTTGCTTGTTTCTAAGTACAGGATGCTAAAAAGGCTCTATACTACACTTGCAGTTTTTCCATCACTGAGAAAACAGTGTCATTCCATCATTGAGAAAATGAACACGTTTCTCTTATCATATATATTGAAGATTTTATGTTAATCAAAGTTTGCAGATCATCTGCTGGTATTTTTGACTTAGGGAAGATTTGGCCACTGCCAAGGAAAACTTTGGGACAAAACAAGTAAGCGCAGCTACGTGTGGCTAACACTTTTTTTTTGTTTAATCCATGCATTTTTGATATGGATTTAAAAGGTTAATAAGAGGAGAGGTTGTAAAGCCAGATCTCTTCAAGTACCTACATGCTGCTCACCAGCATGTGTACATGGAAAGATTATGCAATAAACCATTTCTTGCAGAAACCCCCTGCTATTTTTTTATAGCATTAATACCGCTGTAAATTGATTCCAGTTTTGGTCCCTTGTAAGCCAGGGCCCTGGGAATATTGTCCCGCCAGTCCCGCCTCCTCCCAGCCCTGCTATTAATCATGACTTGCCTGTCTTGAAATCTCCCACGGTTTGGTCACAGCTCCAAGGTCACAGGCTGTCATTAGCATTGATCTGAAAAACAGAAATGAACAATACAAGCTGAATCAACCTTTGTTGGATTTCTAAACAACTCTGCTCTGGATGCATAAATAAATAATACATATATAAAATGTCAGCCCTGGCACCTTTTCCTCCAGAAAAGAATGACATGTTTGAAATCTCAGCCATCAGCATGGCTTTTACATCACAATTGTGCCTAAGAAGCCTAATGTGTTGCAGGTCATCACACGATGAATTTTGGCATTGTGCATTGTACACTAGAAAAGAAATGATATTGCAAGGGAGTAACTGCTAATTTTGCAATACTTCTAACACTACTTACATTAATACCTATAATATCTCAGAAAGCATGTGCTTCACATGATATAAGTAAGGGTATTATTACATAATAACACCTGCAAACTGGATTAATTTATATGCCTATTTGTAAGTGACTGCTGTAGCAAGAGAACCTGTAATCACAGGAGGCATCCCAGACACTGTTTAAGCAGTTTCTACTGCTCATCTACAATAAAAATTTAAGATTTATTATGAGCTATACTGTTCCACTGTAAGTTTAATACCTAGCTACAACCATGTTTTATATGCATTAGGAGAAAGAAAGCGTTCAGCTGTAGAAAGCGTTTATGTACAGTACATGATGCAGATAAAAGTCTAAGAAAGTTTAAATGAAGAACAAGGGCACTGAAAATGAAGAATCAAATATATTGCCTGAATCTAAAATTAGGAATGGGTGAAATGACATGGAAAATAGAAAATGGTCAATATTTTGGTCAAAAGACCAAAAGGAAACAGAATTTTAATGAAATTTCAGATAAAATGAGACATAATCAGGCATGCATATGCAAATGCACACATTTTATTGTCTCAAAAGCATGGTGTACTCAAATCGCCCACAATGTCTGAGGTTTTCAATAGGATGCAAGCTCAGATCATTCGTGAGGGCTAGAAGAGTACCGTGTGTCTGCAGATTCCCAGGTACAGACTAGAAAAGCAGAGAAGCATGGCCAGTGAAAGAAATCAGCTGCGAGGAGGAGGGAATGGGGAAACAGACAAGAAAGATCTTTGTGTCCTGAGGCAGAATAGCGCTGCTTTCTGGGGAAAGAGCAGCAGGGCTGAGCAGTAACTGGTGAGGCTGGGAGAAAGGCAAGAAAACATGACAGACTGTGAAGGCAGAAATAGGAATGGAGAAGGTGAGGTCACACTGATTACATCCCTGCTATTTGGTAATGTTTAGAAATCATACCATAATATTTCATATCATGGATCCTATTTTTAAAACGTTACCTTCTTTTGTTACTCTAAGTCTTCACTTCATGATACATGAAATTCCTTAAACAAATATGGCTACACTTTGAAATAAACAGAAAGCAAGAAATAGTAGCGCTCACCGAAATATTTCTCGGTGGTTTTTTATATTCCAATCATAACCACCTTTACTGACAAGTTCAAAAAACTCGGTCCTTCTCCTGCAACAAAACAGATTATCAGAGAAGGAAGCAAGACACTTCCAGGGCAGCACTGCAGTAGAAACACAGTTCTCTGGATGATACGAAATCATTGCACCTCATGTATTATTGTTAAAGTCGTTACACTGACAGTCCATTTAAGTGAAACATACTAATTTCCAAACATGTTCTATAAATGTCTGTCATCAATGTCAGAGTTGCCTTGTAAAAGCAATATTGTATTTATGGTCTCTGCAGATAAGGAAATAAATGGTACCAAAATGTTCAGTCTTCCATGGAAGCATGAAACGTTCAACTGCAGCAGTGGACAGACAGACAATAGAAACACCCCTGAAATATATACGCACACTTCTCTTTACTTGTCCTTGCAAAATGATTTTTATTTCTGGATCCTGAAGGGTTTTTCAGAGACATGCAATTTCTGTTATTTCCAGCACACAGAACAGAACAGTGAGACACAGGAGCTGCAGATGTCTCGAGTTAGTAGTTCTTCTAGAAGCTAGGTCTCCCTGCTTGGTCCCATGCTTTGTATTCTGGAATATCTTGCCTATGTCCTCAAAGATTGACAACACATGAGCCAGAACATGTTAATGCTTGTTCGGTGCCTTTAAGTACCAAAATTCTGACTCATCGTAGTCTGTAATTTTTTATGGCACAGAGACTCCAAGCAGCTCTTACTGCACACAGTGCGACTACAATATGAAACAGATCCTGGAAGCTGAGGTACAAAAAGATGGAGCAACTTGCCCAGAGTGACACAACATATTAGCATCAAAGCTGGAAAGCAAATACCTAAGTTCTGAGTGACAGTCCAGTGCCCCATCTCATAGGAGACTATCTCTTTGTGAAGTAGAAATGTAGTTAGATTCCCCAATAGGAGAGAGTTTGCAAAGTCTTATATTTTCTACGTTTACTTCAGCTAGACTGAAATTTTGAACAGTCAGTATTGAGAAAACAGTCTGACAACAGCCAGTACAGGTTTTAGACACGAAGAGATGCACACTTCCAGGAACACTGCCCTTGACAAATGGACAGAGTTTTATGTGGGGCATGTTGCATTTTTCTGGTCCCTGACTGTCATGTGTTATATGACCAGTCACTCCTTCTATAGGGCCTTTCTATAATAGATTTCACGACAGCAACTAAAACAGGGAGATATAAGGACTATGTCATAATATCTCATCCCTTATGTTTTGTGAAATAAGATATAAAAGAGTTTCACATTGCAAAATTTGCTGGGACAATGCAAAGTCACACATGCAGAAAACAAAATTCAGTTCTCTCACACAAAGTCATAGCATCATGGCCCCAGTGGAAATAAATATTGCAAGGATGAAAATTTTAATGGCCAAGAGTAGCTGGCACATATACCTTAAACCAGCCTAATCCTGAGCGTGAGGATTTTTGCACCCTGTATTTCAGTGCCCAGTCTAACAATGTCAAATTTGGTAATGATTTCATTTTGAAGTATTGGATATTCTGGGCAATTCATATGTTACTGGACAAAAAACAGGCAAGAATGTTTAAAGCTGAAAGCTCAAGAAGATGACATCCCAGAAACCCCAAACATTCACATTTAAAATATAGAGATCCATAAACAGTAACTGAAAATGTGAGTGTGAGGGCCTTATGTTAAGCTGAAAACTTTAAAATAAGAATTTTCATTGAAATCCATTTAAATGGATGCAGAAGTAGTAGCCCAACTCCACAAAGAATTTCTAGTGTAGGAAAGAGTCAACCTGAGGAAAGCAGCCACATATAAGGAAACAATTTAGTGTTTCCTACTGGTTGCTTATGCATGGTATCCAAAATGAAGAGGTTTGCTATTATTAAGCAAACGTAATATGCCAGGATTTCAGAAATAAACAAAATGATAGCAATTCTGCAATGTCTTTGAGTAACATTGACTCTGGTTGTATTTTGCCTGGAAGGGAAAGTTGTCTTGCAAATCCAGTTGCTCTACAGGCCAGTGGCTCAAGACATCATTTGAGTGAATTTCCATAAACTTCATTTTGGTTCCATGCTTTTGCTTCTTGTATTTTCTACAAGCATCATTATTTAGAATTATCTTTAAAATCAAGCATATTTTCCATCTGATCTTTCATTGAAAGTCATCTTTATGTTTGTAGAAAAGTAGTGCCTTGAGAAGGTCATAAAGCCTTGCTCTGCCTGGAGTTTTGTTGCTGTTTTGCTAGCTGGACTTCGTGATCATTAGGTTTAGGCATTCTAAGAATACTGATATGAGAATTTCCTTCTCTACAAAAATATTGAACATGTAGCAAATTGAAAAAACAAGGTAGGTACTTGTGCGGAAACATCTGTTCACATAGGGTGGCTTTAAGAAGTGTAAATCATCAACGTTTCCAGGGAGTGATTTTCAGGCACTTTTGGTAGTAAAGTAGCGTAACAACTACCTGATTAATGGATCATAATAACACAAGAGAAAATGATAACTTATTTGCAGACTTCTGAGTAAAGAGGCCTCATTTACTAAAAGTTTTCTGATTCATGTAGCACATAAAAATCAATTATGCAAGCAAGGAAGAATAATCTTGAAATTCAGCTGTTGTCCCTTTTTGGACATTATTTCTCTGTATTAAAACTAGAAAGACAACTTGTCCATGTAGTTTTCAACCTAAGGCAGGCAGGGAAGAGAGCTCCATCACATCTGGGTCTGGACTGCATTCCCTCCCAAGGCACTGCTGCGGGCCCTCTCCAGGGCAGAGGCTCTGGCTCTCCCAGGGGCTGCAGCAGGATCCCGGCCAGGGCAGCTGCCCTCAGCCCCTGCCACTCATCTCTTCCTCGACAACACAAAACATTTCTGCAGCACTTGTTATTCGTGGTGAGACGGGACAACCCGTACTGACACATCCCTGTGGTCCTTGTGTCTCACTTAAAGCTGTCAGCAAATTCCCCTGTCATACCAGCCCCCCAGATAACAAGCGATCCTAATAGACAGCTTCAAAAAGAGTATGCTTAAAAGGGTTTATTTGTCCTGCTCAGGATTTTCATGTTGGCAAGCAGAAATTTCTTCATGGACTAATGTTTAGAAGTTATTTCTAATAAAACTATTAATTAAAACCCTTTCTTAATACAACTTCTCTGAGAACAGACTTGCAGGAAACAAAAGAATATCAGGGTGTCTACTGCCAGTACTGTTTAGAAATAGCCCTTGGCACAGTAGCCAAATACTGAGAAAAAAAGACAAAGCAAACTTTGCAGCATCCCAGCTAGTATTTTTGCAATTAACGGTTAAAGATACAATGTTGATATAGATAGTTGAACAATTTCAGGGCAAAGTCTTTGCCTGAAGTTTTCTGGAAACTTGGTTTGGTATCAACCATCAGCACAAAGAAGCAGGGGAATCCAGGTATACCCCCCTAAAAGTTGAGAAAAACATTACTAAATGCTACCCAGCACTCTTTGGGATAGGATGCTAATGGACATCAAACAAACATTCCTAAGGATGAATTATTGTCATGACTGGGAAGGTAGTATGCTGAAACTGCACATCTGACAGCACTTCGCCCTGTCAGTCAGCCACATGCGTGTGCCAGAGAGGGGGATGTCAAAAGTGCAATGTGACGGTGACACCATGACTCCCCCAACTACACGCGTGCTCCCCCACATTCTTACTGGGAAGACCTTGGTGATAATTAACAGTGTTTGAAAAACATCAGATAGCACCAACTTGAAGTCTACTTAGAGATTTGATTTGCAAACAACGAAAAGGAAAAAAACTGGATGAGAGAGATCCTCTTACACTTCTCTCGAGTTAAGCTTTTTAAGACCTGTTCTCATGTGATGCAAATTGGCATAATTTGTCTTCAAAGTAGCAATGTGTATGCTTTCATTACCTCTGCAACTGGGTTTGTAACTACATATAATATTCCTTAGCATACACGTTTAGAAATTCTGAAATGGTGGAAAAGAATTCTAAAATTGATTTTCTACGTGCCTGAAGAACTGATCACAGAAGGGACAGAAGAATTACGGGACTGAGCTGTAACTGATTCCTGGGATTGCTTTGAAGTATAAGCCTGGGATTTCACTTGCTTTTTGTTGACACAGACATGTTACACATTAAAGCAAAACTTACTTGGACACTTGAGATATTTTTATTAGCCTAAGATATACTAAGTATTAGACTAAATCTCTTCAACCACAGCTAAACACTAATTTCTCATATTATATATCCTTATTGGTATTTAATAGGTCATTAGAGTAAGTTCTTCGAATTTTCATTTGTCAAATACAAGGAATGCCAATACTTACTCAAAATACAGAGTGAGGTCTGTTGCCAATATCGATTGCTTTAGAAGCTGCATAAGGTCACTGTAGTCCTTAGAGGACAAGTTAGCAAAGATGTTGTGACCCTATAATGAAAGAGATAAAAGAGGTAAAGGGCTAGCAATCAATATAGGTTTTTAAAAGGTTTTCTAACTCTTTAGTCTACTGTTTCCCTGTAACAGAGGCCCGTTCTGATTCATGGCAAAACTATGACAAAATAATAATGTTAATACTGCTGAGATTACATTGGGGTGGAAGAGTTGACGATTGTAATCAAGCACCTGGGATGTTTTTCTAAACTCTGCTGAAATTATAACCTCTTGAGAAAAGATTTACTCTTTGCTCTGACCCTGCACAGACTCAGTTTATGGGGAAAAACTATGCATACATCTCAATCTTTCCTCTTATTAAACGTTTTGGGGAGCTGTGTATTGCAGCTTTTGAGTTGTGCTTGTAATAGATTTATCTGTGCTGCTGCTTGCAGGCACACAAACTGCTGTTAGAGCAGTCAAAGACACTAAATCAGTTTTTCATTCAAAACAGCCCATTTGCTCACTCTGCCCATTACTGCGTTGTCTTACAGCATAGAGAAGCATTGCCTATGCAGGCTAAAGAACTGCAACTTTATGCAGTTTAAATACCCTTTGTAGGCCCAATAAGCTACTTTTTAAGGGATCGTGGATTAAGAATTTGAAAGGTACTCCATGGCCAGAATGGAAGGAAACAAATTATTTAATATTGCTATTTGAGAGCAGGAAGGTCCTTTTGCAACTGAATTTCTGAAAACTAAGAGGGACAGAGATCCTATCATTTCTCTATGAAATCCTAGAGAAAATAAGCTGAAAGAAACATAATTAATGAAAAATTCTAAATGTAAGCTTAAGAAGTAGTCTTTGTGACATTAGTAATATATAACTAAATTAACATAAATAAAAGTACTAAAGTTCTTTTTTTTCCTAATCACCTATAGAAATAATGAGGTTCTTGCTAAAGAGAGTCTTATTTTGGTGGTATTTAGCACTGTAATGCACACATTCAGTATGCACTGCCATCTACTGCTTAGGAAGATTAAAATGCCCTTAAAAACAAGAATTCTCCACCAACAGGATTACTATAACCATGATGGTCTGAGGACATAGACAAGATAAGGATGTAGAGATAGTATTTTTTAACAGATCAGCTAATCGTTGGACTAAAAAAATAACTTACCGTGCATAAAAGATGGTCTTCTCTGTGACAATGAAATGCTTATTTCTTTTCAGCTAAATATTGAGAAGGATTCGAGAATCTAAAGCTTATTTATGAAAAACAATTTTGAAACTAAAGTACTCGGAAAGAAATAAAGCAAAATATATCAGGAAAATAGCAGCTCTTACAACAGGGGTAATTTACCAAGTTGTCTGTTATTCTATAATATCCGTTGCCTTTCTGACCCGTTTCATGGTGTATAAAACCACATCACTACAAAGCTCAAGATCACTTATACTAAGGTTAGCATGTCAAGAGTAAAGGATAAATAGCTCCTTTGTACAACATGATAAAAATTTAAAGAAATAATATGATATACTATGTTTCCTTCTAGATAGCAAAGACAGACTAGAATATCAACATTAGTGGATAGGATATAATCTAATTTCAGCTTATTTTAGAGAAGAGACCAACTGCTCAACTGGTGAAAGTTGGTGTATCTTTAAGTAGACTGAAGGATCCAAATCTGCATTTATTCCAAACTAAGGGGCGTTGTGTTCCATTAGCAAATAGTATTTATTGGATAAAAATCCTGTAGGATTAATTTTCTGGTCTAGAAATGAGGACTTGGAGAAGCAGCTGCCTGAATGATCAAAGGGGAGGACTTGCATTTTAAGTAATATTTTACATCTCTGAAAGAAGCTGGAGTAGATTCCAAGGAAAAAAGTATTTTTTTCATAAATTTCTTGATTTTTAAGCTGGAAAAGATAAAGGCAGGCATCTAGACTGACACGAGCTATAAACTTTCACAGAGTTGTCCATGTCTTGAGCCTGTCTTCAGAGGGTCATTCAGTCATGATGAAGATTTCAGGAACTAGAGAAATGATTATTTCCCAGGAGAGCTTGTTGCAGGGGCTGAACAGTCCCATTGGTTTAGGGAGAAAAACAAAGAACAAAAACCCCTTCCTTTTTTCCTATTCTGAGCCAGTCTGTTTAACTTTCAAATGCTGTTTTTTCTTATGCCTTTCCCTGGTAGTCTAAGGAGCCATTCAATTCCTAGTAACACCTTTTAGCTAAGCTAGACTAAGCTAAACAGATTGAGCTGCTTAAGTCTCATGCTGGTGCTCTCCTTTCTTATATCTACTTTTTAAATTTAATGTCAAGAAACTGAACACTAAAGCCACAGTCCCATGACTAATCTCTGTGGCGCTGTACACAGAGGTAAAGCCATCACCCTGTTCCCATTTGTCTGTGATCACGGGACATTCCCAGATGCTCTTCAACAGTTACTGCAGATCAGCATATAGTCTCCAATTGTGCCGCAAGAAAAACATTTTTGTTTTTATATATACTGAATGCATTTTGTAACAATCTATCTGTGTAAATTAACAAAATACATCCATTGTTTTGTAAGGATTGCGTGTCCACCCTTCCACTTTTCTCACTTACTGCATCTCTGGGGTAGTGCATGCTGCATACTGTCGTGCGTAAGATATTCTAGGCAAAAATTATGTCTTTATATGTATTTGCAAAGCAGCTAGTGTAGTTTGGACAGCATGATATTACTGATACTAACTTTAAAAAAAAATATAGTAAAATTATGCAGAACTATCATAAAAATACTGATTATAGAAAGACTGTCAAAAGAAATTAAATTGGTCCAGTAAAGGATGACTGTGGTATTCTGAATACAACACCTGTGGGGAAAGGTAAGAGCTTGTTTCACCTACCTATAAACCACCGAGAAGGATATATGTAAGAAGACTGAGAAAAGCTGACAATATGATTAGGATATGTTCTCTTTGCCCCTAGCTGATTGAGTCAAATATAATCTCTGGGCTCTATGATCAGCATTTGTAGTTGTTTAATTTTGTGCTAGTTGTGACCTTTGTGGTAACCAATAAATAATTCCTCAAGGAGAGGGCATTGAAAAGGTACTGTGTGTGGTATTGCCTTTCTCTGGCTGAAACTGCCCAACAGCTTACAGTGAGATTAATAGTAATGTTTTTGTACCTCACTTTGGAGAATCATGACAGCATGATTGAAATGGTGGTGCTCCAAGGTAGCAGAGGTGCCGTAGAGCTGAGCTAAGGCTGATCCGCTCCTGAAACAGAACACGGGTAGTCAACAAATACTGCTCGTCTGCTTACGAAGCAAGTTTCAGAGACAATTTAGTAAGGAAAGCACGTAGCCACACTCTCCATTTCAGCAACCACACTTGAGACAGTTGACAAGATCAAAATACTAATTTAAAGCCAGATACAAGTCATTTATGTTCCAGACCTTGCTAAACATAATCAGCTGACTAAAGACTTTCCTGGAACTACATGAAATTTTGTAACGCAACTTTCAAAGTGCCTCAGCGATGCAACAGCACGGGTGCACCACTGTGCAGTAAAGACAAACGGTAACATCCTTGAGCTAGGGTGGGCTGTTCTGCTACCACTTTTTATTTTTAATTCTTAATAGCTATAACCAGAATGGCTTACAATAGGCAACTACAAACTCTTCAAAAAAAACCCCAAAACACAACAACAAAAAAACAACTGCAAATGCAGTGAGGTTCTGTCTGTATGTAAAACTATGCACTTAAAAAAATACTAAGGTAAACAAAAAACCCACAAGTGAGAGCAGTGAATATAAAAGTAAAGTTTAGCATCTCTTTAGAATGTATTTTCTCATCACGTTTCTTGTCTAAAACAAAATTATCTTCAAAATGCACAGGGAAGGTGGGGTTTCTAAGTTTAAAGAACAGAAATCTACAGAACACAATTATAAAATTGTGAACTGTTGGGAGGTGCAGAGAACAGGACTGGATTGTCAGGATAGTTACTGTTCACCATTACTTCACTTCTGGGAGCCAGCCTAAAGCGACAAGATGGGTTTTCTTTCCAAAGAAATGAGAATAAGAGATTATGCTAGAGACAAACAGAAAGAGTCTCCTAGGAGCATATACTATAAAATTGCACCATACTGATATTTAATTATCAGAAGCAGCTATGTTAGAGAGAAGGATGTCCAGGAAACATCATCCCTAGAGAACGTAGTGTTGACATATATAATGGAGCCATTTCAGACAACTGTGATATTGTCTCCATCATATACCTCTTGAACTTTCATTACACAGAACAGCAGCATTGAGCACTGAAGATAAAATAGGAAAATGCGATGCTTAAATTTATAAGTCAGGTTAGAGGAATAAATCATAGCTGCTGTTATGAAAACTACAGCTGTTTTCAGGGGTGTTTTATACACGTGTGGTAATGTTTGTCTTTTGTTGAATGTCTTCAGCAATTTCTTTATGGAGTCATAAAATGGTAGCCTCTTCTTTGTACTCTGTTGTCAAACAACAAGCATAAGCGATAGCAGTCTAATGCTGAAACCTCTACCTTTAACTCAGCCATCCCTCTGCGCAAGAAATATTGCTGTGGAATGTTACAGTGGAGAAGTGGTTAACTTAATCAGAGCCTAAAACGGTCAGGATGTAAATCTTACGTCTCGTTTTTGTAAATTAGGAACATAAACATCAATCAGCTGAGATTCCTTCCCATTTGTCTCGTCTTTTTTGATTCTCTTCAAGATTCAGCTGCAAAAAGGCATCTAGCAGTGCTTGGTAACCTTTGCACCGTGAGCTCTGTCTTTTGAGCACTGCAATTGATTTTCCTTGCTATGGTGACTGAAGATCCAGACAGTGTCGTTGTTTCATTGAGACTGTACAGCAACACCAATAGCTCAGGAAATGGCAGCTTCACGAATATCAGAAACATCAGTTTGAGTGATGTTCACTGAGGCAACTCGCCCCCAGAAATGCAGCAGCCCGTGCATACACAGATTGCAGCAGAGTATTTTTGCAAAAGGTAAGACAAAATAGGCTAATACAACATCACCCTGTCTTTCAAATATCTTTGGACAACCATCTGACCACTTCCCCGTCACGCTGGAGGATTAGCAGTAATGCAGAACAAAGTTGCCAACGCATGTGGGGATCTGCAGGACAAGAGAGACTCAAGGTCTCATATTCTGACTGTAGAGGACCCGGGAAGTTGAGAAAACAACATGGGATTTGGAGGAGTCTCTGTGTCTGACAGCTTTATTTCACAGCTTGGCCAGGATATTGTCAGGGGACGGTTCCTGTTGTCCCCCCCGTTGTCAAGGAACACAGATTTTGGAAACAATTTGACCTTGGTCAGGGGAGTTCCCTTACCACCACAGTAAGAAGAAGTACCGTCAAAACTTCCACAAACCTGCTTCTACCTCACTAATGTGTCTGAGGGCAGCAGCCTGGACAGTAAAAATATGCAAATCAGGGCTGCTGAATCAAGTTCTAAGCACTTTGGATAGAATAAAATTCATTTTTAGAATTGAAAATAGTCTGCAGAGCAAGATTTCACACAGGCGATGTAAGAATCTGCCTTCAAGATCCAGCTTCATGTTCTGATGGGTACTGACCATATCAGGGGCTGGCCAGCCCACGCCTGCCCACCGCAGCATGCCTCTGAACAGGCTCTGTGGGCTTTGGCCTGTGGGGTAGGCCAGGGAGGAACCATTTCTACTGACCAGGGACCCTGCGTGCTCCACAGCTGACAGGTATGTGGAGAGGCAGCTACTCCAGCCACCTGCTGCAGACAAGATGCATCTGAGCTCCAGCATGATGGCAACGGTTTCATACTTCATAAGCTAGGAATTACTTTATGTATACTTGCTGATACGTTTGTGAAAGTTTTTGTGAAAGCATGATTTCAGTTTTACCTATTTTCTTTTCTTCTTAATAGTTGAACAAGGTTTTGCTTAACATCATGCATTCCAGCCAGCAAGAACAACCCGGATAGACAGTTTCAGTGTTTCCTGGGTTGAATACCAGAATCAATAATAGCTCAGCCTGAAAAGAACATCGAGTTTTGGCACCACATTTCAATATGCGGTGTCAGTTCACAAGGGGTAACCCGATCACCAGCCCGATACAAAGGACAAGCCAGCAATTACCCAAAAGAACAGAGAACGATAAAGATGGATTGTCCCTCACTACACACAAGAATAAGAATACTTGGCCTTGGCCTAGGAGGCCTGAAATTAATGGTTCATTCTTTATCCTGCTCACCTTTTGCTCTTCTGTGGAAGAAAAACAAATTAAAGTAATAAGAATTAGAAAACTTACTTGGCTTGGAAGGCATTGTTGGTTCCCCTGTGGTCAAGGTCATGACATAAGCATCCCACAATCAAAGCTAAAATTTCAATTTCAGTCAGAATCTCCTGAAATCCTGCAGTCTGAGAGCAGAAAAAAAATAGCAGCTGTAACTATCAGTAGCAGAAGGGATAAGTAATGTTAGTCCATCGAGCAACAGTCAACTTTGTTTTGATACCATGAATGTTTCAGTAAGGAGAAGATAAATGCTTTATTGTCATATTATATTCCCTGCTGTATGTTAGATGGTTAGCAGAACAGATAACGTCCTTGGAGTGATCTGTTATTATCTCTCTGTTGCATTTCCAGCATGCCATTTCTCCACTACCCAGAAGGCACTAAAGGCAAAAAGAGCTGAAAACAAACACCAATAACTACACACTAAGACAGAAACTGGAATTTCATATCGGAGAAATACACAACAAAATTAATTCCATTTTGAAATTATTGTTCAGAGAAGTACTTAGACAGATTTCTTCAATCCTGAGGTGACCATCTTAGTCAATCCCTACTGTCAGAGATAGCTGAGATGTTAAATCAAAAGACCTATAAAAGAAGCCAGCTAAAATATACTCTATGGAAGTGTTACGAACTATTAAGAGATTTGTTATCTAGGACACATGAAATGAAGCGGCATGATTTAAACAGGAAAAGTCTCAAATGGCATATTTCTGCTGCAGATACTCACTTGAATTTAGGAGAGATTTTTGAAAACTGACGTATTGAAATTCCCCATAAGCAGCTCAGACCAGATAAATCCATGTGAATGGGGGAGCTGATCCTAGAAACATTTCTTTGCCACTGTACTTCTCCTCGTGGATGCTTACCATAGCAGTTTTCCTGCCTGGATTGCCTCATGTCAGAAAAGAAATACTGCTGTTACTGCTAACCTCAAGCATCCTGCACAGATCCTGTCTGGAGAAGGTGCTGGAGCCTGCGTGGGACACCACCTCTCTGGTGCCGTGCATCTTACCCACGGCAGAAACAACCCGGTTCTTCAACTCTTCAGAAGCATAAGGGCATATTGCCTGCAAAAAATGACTGGCTGAGCTGGAAAACCATAACACTTGTGTTTCCACAGTGCCAGTCTCCAATGACACTCCTCAATTAGCCACACAATCTAATTAGTATGAAAGGAAATTATATAAAAGGAATATAAAATACATTTATATTGGAGGACCAAACCAAGGCTGAACACTAACAGTGTGTAGGAAATCCTGGATTCCATTGATTTTCAATGGGGCATAATTTCACCCACTGGCATGAGGAGGGTTAAGCGATACAAAGACAGTGACCATGAGTGGGATTTGATGTCCTTACCTGGTAGGAACTTACAACCCACTCAGAAATGCCAGTGAATTGCTGCAATACCATGTGAAAACTCTGCCATTCACCCTGAAGACCACAAATTCTACTTAAATAAATGCACATTCAAATCCAAATGGTCTCTGTTTTCATAGGCTGAAATGTGGCCGCAGTTAATATTTAGGCAGGACAGGGAGGCCAAGCTCCCCCAGGTGCTCAGGAATGCATTTCCGTGGGGACTGAGGGAGTGCAGGACTTGCTACAAAAGCTTTATAATTGTGCTCAAAGTTTACATATCAGAAAAGATGATCAAATATGAGGAATAGATTCCTTTTGTGTAGAATCCGCTGGCATACAGAGTAACTCAAATATTATGAAAGATTCTCCTGATTTCTAGTAGCATAGCTTTTTTTAGTTTCAGTAACAGCTACCCAGGAAGAGGAAATTATCTAGAAAATAGTGTTTTCTCTTTTTATTTTTTAAACATGGCTCTTACATAACAAATAATAATCGTAGTCTATTTTTTAAAAAGAGATTAAAAAACAGGTTTGTAACTGACACCATGCCACGTGTCAAGTTTCAATCTAGAGAAAACATTCATGGCTAAGTTAAAACAACTTAAAATAGAAGTTTTATAATATAAAATTGATGCTGTAAGAAATATTCTTTAGCATAACACAAGCTTTGATTAAACTCAAGGATTCAACCTGTATTGCAAATGCAGGACAGACAATTAAGGAATTTATTAACAGTAACAATATCCCAAAAATAAACGCAACATTTTATTTAATCAGAAGTCTTGTCATCAAATGTATGACAGAAATATAGCATATTTCACTTAATAAAAAAACATTTAATTTAAAACAATGTTACAGTAAGGGGATATCTGCTTTGAACATAATGCAAAAAAATAGAGCATTACATTTCCCCATTTTTTTAATTTACACAGAGAGAAAAAAAATACATGGCTATAGACGACGGTGCAGTAAAATTTATTTTCACCAGAAAAGGAATGACCCATAACTCATGAGTGGCAGCGTCTCCAGTGAGTTATGGAGGTCATTCTTTCATGTGAGGAAATGAATTGCATTTATTATTCCTTGCCCCACATTTATATGGTTTGTTATTAGCACACCAGGTGAGATTTTAATTTTGTATTGCTTCCTTGTTCATTTTTACTTTTTGAAATAAGTATCAATGTGAACTGTGTTAGGCAAAGGCATTGATAATGAAGCCTGGGCTTGATCCTGCGGTTTATGCTCATGTGACGTCCTTAACTTGTAGGAGCAGTCTTGCTTCAGTGCTTGTCTTCAGAATATTTGGGCGAGTCTGAAATGCCGAAGTATAGCTTGCAGGACTGGGCTTATAATTGTTCAGTGTCTAACCGGAGAGAGAAAATACATACTTAGATATACAAGAACGTACCTTAGATATGCAGAAGGCTGACCCAGGAGTGAAACAACTGGTTTAAGCTTTGTTGGTTTTCTGTTGTTTGGCTTGTTCAACTCAGCTGAATTTTCCTTCTGCGTTCAGTGGGAGCATGGTTGGGCCATTACAGGTTACTGCGTTACAGACTAGACATTACTATGCTATGGCAAGTCCTACCTGAAAATACCCTAAAAGAGACCTATTGATTTATATTTGTGGTGCAGTCAATATTGCTGTCATGGAGAAATCAGGACTAAGGTGCAACAACTGCACAAAGCAGTGCCTTCTTAACCGTCAGAGCCCCTCTCTGATGGTGAAAGAATTTTCCCCTTTTTGCAGGTGAAAAAACAAGGCACATACTAACTCGGATGGTTCCCCCAAGACAAATGCAGTAAGAGCAAGGCTTGTGCTGTTACTAGTTTCTTAACTCTCTTTTTTGTGTCTTTTTTCACAAGATCAGTCTTTCTGTCTCTGGAAGGGAGAGGAGCCCAAGCGGATCATACACCTGAACTTACTCTGTTCTCAGCCAGAGCCACAGGGAAGCGGGGTGGGATGCGTGGTGAGTCCAATGCTGTGGGCACAAGCATCCAGCCCTGCATGTGGAATTGCTCATTCGGTTTATTACCGGGAGTGCGGCGATCAGATGAGCTTGGCTTGAAAATCCTTGTTGCATCCGTGTGCTGACTACTAAAAGGATCTTGAAATTACGGTTTGAGAATCACCGTCACAGCAGTTTATGGTTGCGGCCTCGCAGGCTTGCTGGTGGCTGTTGAAGCAGGAGGGATCGGCTTTCTCCCGGCTGGCTGCCGATGGAGTCACCGCCGGCGGGACGGACGGAGATGCCCGGTGGGAGGGCGCGTTTCCCACCGAGAGGAGAGCCCGCCGAAAGCCCGGCCTCGGCGCGCCACCTAGAGGTCCGCACCGGTGCGGGCTGGGGGCGCCGCACCCCCGCAGCGTTCGGCAGAAATTAACGTCATTCCCAGCTGAACGGCGCCGCCTGACTTTGCCCTTACTGCTCGGAGTAAAAAGCTTTTCATTTTTCTATAACTTTAAAAAAAAAAAAAAGCATGTCACGTTTACAAAACCTTAAAAACGACCGATGTCCATGCCTTACCATGAGATTTCATTAGCGATCATCAGAAAGCGCCTGCTGAAACGCCGTTAATTCTGCTCGGCTGAACAGCCTCACGCCCAGAAGAAGAGGTGACCTTTCTCTCTTGTTGAACGTCTCCGTTTCCTTTGTCTCACAGCGTACAGTGCAACTTCGCTACGCCTCCGTAAACGCTCACAGAAACAAACCCACGTAGCTGGGACAGACCTAGCATTATACCAACATCTACCTGCTAGGGGACGTCATACCCTGTTTTTTCTCGCCCGACACGTGCAGTTGTGCCACAGAGACAACGTCAAACGAAGTAGGACAGCTGGGAACCCAGGCGCAAGACAGCTGTGCCCTGTGAGCAGGTAACAGGCCACGGACTGTCCCAAGTCCCTGTTAACACAGCGCTGACCTGTGCTGCGAACGGCACAGGCTGCAGAGCCTCCACCTCTACGGACAGGGTCCGGATGCTAACCACGCCGCAGAGACCGGCCAGCAACGAGAACATAAACGTTCAGGGATTAAAAATTAGGGAATAAGCACACGATAACCCAGATAAATACAGACTTGCAAAAACGCTACTAATACGACTACTTTAAGGTTCGCAATGGATGACTCCGGCCATTAAAACTGAACATGAAAAAATGGAAAAACTTGAACTCTTATTTTTATCTGGAGATAAGGCAAACCCAAAATGTAAAGTACAGCAGAAAGTGTTGTGTGCACACAGACACGTTGCTTCTCTTTTGCCATATTAACCAGAATATTAAACATCCAGGACCACAAAGCTTTTTGTTGATACATTTACAAGAATTAACTAGCCAAACATGGATTATTCCATGCAGTGAGGTTGCTGTAGGGTAGGGAGAGAAAGCAAGTAAGAGCAGTGGTACTTTCAACAGAATTTACTTGTATGCCGAGTTACAGGTACTGATGGAGATACATGTTAATAGAGCCCAGAAGTGTTGCAGTGTCCAATGTAGACACAAGATTCACTTAGATCACTATGTTGGAAGATAATTTTAAAATGCTTTAAGGCAATATCTTCTACAACTATTTAGATGAAGCTGGATAAGAAGGTAATAAACATCAACATAATAAATACTTCTTCTGGGATTCTAATCTTCCTTGGTTTTGTACCTCCCAATTTAAGAGTTTGAAATAAACGTCAAATCAAAGAGTTCCAAAAGAAAAACATCTCTCTAAGATCAAGATCTATAATAACAAGCTCACTCCAAGACAGCCATCTGTTTTCAGTCACTTTTATGTGCCTGCGATATCACTGTCACTAAAACACTATAAGGTTTTGCCAAATATG
Source organism: Nipponia nippon (assembly GCF_047370975.1). Taxonomy (NCBI): domain Eukaryota; kingdom Metazoa; phylum Chordata; class Aves; order Pelecaniformes; family Threskiornithidae; genus Nipponia; species Nipponia nippon. The sequence goes on along the minus strand of NW_028262369.1, from coordinate 75,073,338 downwards.
TGCCGCCTTAAGTTGAATAACCTAATTCTGTGTGCATTGCCATTGGAAATGAACAAGTATCATCATAACTAGAAAAGAAATCAAACGTTGGAAAATGTTTAGACAGGTAAGGCAATGGGGCAATAAAAGCTCTTACAGGATTGTGTCTGTAGCTGGATACTTACAGTTAACATGGCAAACATTAGCTGGCAGACGTTGAAAGCATGCCTCCAGTTGTGATACAAAACCATTCGATAATTCTTCCTAACTGTCAAAAGCCACCTACACAGCGTCTGAAAAGTACAAATTGTATCAGTGCTACTAAAAGTGTACAAATGGACAGAGCAGTGCCAAGACAAAAGCAGCAGATATCTCTGCAGCGCAGATGGTTACCTCGTAGTCAATTTTAAATTTCTGAACCATTCCAAGTTCCATGAACATCCGCAGGGCTGCAGTAATCATGGCATCCACATCAAGTGAGAAGTCATCAAAATGGATATCATCAATGCCAAGCTCTGACACCAGAGGGATGTTTGCTGCCTGAAAATGCCAAAGGGAAACTTCTGATTCAAAACTTGGGTCTTTTTTTCTGCATCACTCTTCCAAGAAACCATCCATCCATCAGTTCTGACCTGCCAATACGTCCCCTACTTGATTTGAATGCCGAGCAATAGAAGTCTTAATCTGAGAAATACAAACATGTCAAGCTAACAGAGCGGGGAAACAGTGGGAAGGAGAGGAACCTGATATGAGCAGGAAATATGCTCACCATCCCGACTGGAGCCTATATACAGCATTTAGACTGAGAGAGCTGACCACTTTACAGCTACTGCAGTAACACAATATATTCCAAAGCAAATTACAATGCTGTAATACAAGAAACATCTGGACAGCCAGCAGCTGTGAATTTTAATTGCTACCATTCAGAAATGCAAAGTAAACATACTGCTCTACAGAATTTCTTCATCCAAAATATCTTTACATTTGTAAGTATACAAGTGCCCTTTGCTTTGCACTATTTACTACACGTTCGTAGAACCAAAAAAAAGAGTAATACAAGAAGGGTCTAGCAGAAGTACTTTTCAAAGTAAACTAAAAATAATTTTCAACGTGCTGATTATGTAGTAAGTCAATAAACAATAGCAAAAGCCTTATGTTTTGCTTTGTCCATGTAACAGCAGACTTTTGTTCTGTTTGTAAGAGAGGAATGAGCTTTTCGTGCACACAAAAACATACAAATGAGTGTGCAGGGCTGGCTAATGCATACAGTTGTGCACACAGATGTGTGGTGGCTAGCCCAGTGGCAGCACCTGCAGGAGCCAGGCAGAGGTGCTGACAACCCTCACAGGCTTGTCTGCCCTTCCTTACGCCCCTTTGGACTTGCCACTCATCTCCCTAGAGAGGGCAGGTGGAGGAGGCTGCATTTGCTGAAGAAGCATCTGTTCCCTGTCTCCTGCAATGAGAAGGTGATGGGTCAGGTAGAAACCTCACAAAGGGGCTGGATCCAGACCACAGGCCACAAGCTAGACTATGCTGAATTAGTTAAAATCGCATGGACTCAGCTGGTGTGGCACATCCAGCTACTCACTTACATAAAATAACAATTTGTTCATGCAACCGTAAGTTCACCTTCACAGTTACAGCTTCTATGTGACCACCTTATGGCTTCCTTTTTGAAAACTTGTGTTTTGAAATATTGCACCCTAACTACAACAAGTTATTGAGATGTAAAAAGCTTTCTCTAGCCAAAGGGAAAGTGCCACCTCAGTAATTACTTTATGCAGACATTAAGCTGGTTTAGCTATACCACATAAGAGAAGATAGCGTAAACCTAGCATAAAATAGCATTAACATTGCAGCGTTAACTTACTTGCTAGCTAGAAGAAAAGTCCTTCCAGTTCAGCACCCAGTAAAGCATGCCAAGACCACAAAAGTCACGGCGTTACAACCAGTAAGGTTAACTGACATAGGAAATGCAACAAAACCATCAAGTCAGGTGTCATCCCAGGAGGCAGCTGAAGAACCTCTGGAGCATGCAGGCAGAGATGTAAGCTCTGTTAACTGCATACTTAGTCTGCTAACATACTTATCCAGGTTGAATCAATTCAGCATCTTTTTTTGAATAATTATTGAAATATTTGAATTACTTCTAGATGATCCCAACAGGAGTTACACCTTAACACTCTTTAAGATCTAGCTGCAAAGCTATGTATTTATTTCTGAGGTAAAGAAAGAAAGAAAACATGGTTAAGTGTGAAACAGGAACGCTGGCCCAGAGATTGTGCTGTCCAGACCCTCAGCAGTCTTACAAAAACTGTGACTTTTTTATCATTCAGTTATTCTTCAAGAGCTTTGGGGGATACTCAAGATGCATACTAATATTTATTTTACAAATACACTCATTGCATAGTAAATACACTCTCTAAAACATCACTGAGGAAAGAAACACATTTGTCCATCTTACTCATTTGTTCCTCAGAAAGAAGTTTAAATAACAAAGATGCCGAAACAGAAGCACTTGCTTGCAAGTAGACCTACTTGAAATTGTTTTATCGAAACTATCTTTACAAACCTACTACTGCATTTTCATTAACTTTGAAGTAGGCTCTGATTAAAATTTTCGTATTTTTTGTCCTCTTAAAAGAAAACAGATATTTTCCTTGCTATTTTTTACTGGAAACAAACACTTTTACCAACCTGTTACAATTCAAGGGAGAACACTTGTAAGCAGTTGCTCAACTACAATTGTTTTACCCTTTGTCAAACAGTGGAGAAATAACAATATATTCCAAATCTATTACAAACTGAACAACAGGATATTAACAAAGCAAGTCAAAAACAATTTCTTCCCACGTCAGTCTGAAACTTTTAAATATTTATGAGGTTTTACATTCCTAAATTTAACAGGAGTGCCATAATCCGAAATAACTGCTGAATTAATAGCCAGGAGATAACATTTGTATAAAAGAACCATTTGCTTTACAACAGCAATAAAGGAAACAACAGAATTACGAGTGTTGAGACTAATTTGAACAATGTTAAAAAATGATATGTTGTGGGGCTTCAGCAATTTTCCAGCTGCACCTGGCATTGTCTGTCCTCAGCTTCTTATGTTGGAAATCCAGTAGTCCAGGGTTTATAGGAGAGCAGTCATTAAAACTTAATTTTTTTAATTACAAAGATATAAAAAATATTCATAATACAGAATATTAAAACATATCCATCCCTGAAATTCTGCTGCACTGCAGGACACATTCCAGTGGATTTCTTAAAATAAACAGCAATAACAACACTCTCTTCCAGGAAAACAGAGGGGATGAAAGTACCATGACAATAAGAGAAAGGGACAGGCAATTAAAATTCAGGTTACAGTGAAATTATTTTTTAAAGCACCCCAGTGATTTAGAATCACTTAAAAGGCTTGCTTCCTTTGGAATGTTTTGAAATTCCATTTCCCCTTTCTAAAAACAATTAAGAACATTATACTCTGAAGTCTTTTTACCCTGCAGACCAAGCAATTTCAACGCTCTCATCCTTGAGAAAAATTCATGTGACTCTTCTATGAGCTTATGGTAAATTAAAGCTGGACATGCCTCCTCTGATCACATCTCCATACCCCTTGGTACTGAAGCAAAAATTTGTCTTGAAAGGAAGCACGAACACAAGTTGGGCTTAACACATGGAAGGCAACCGGTCTTGCCTAATAAAGTACAAACTCAGCAGTTACCGGACTGGGAAACTACCACTGCTTGTAGCCAGCTTGAAAAAGAGGATGTGATGCCCTCGAATGAGAGCATAAAGACAAGGTCTGTGGCTGCCCCATATCCAGATGTGCATGGGATGGGGTGAGATGGATACAGGAAGGAGGAAAAGCCATCTTTGTACTCAGATCAGGGTTGGAGACAGATTCTCCTTTCCTCATTGCTCTTTACTATCATGTAAATTGCTTCACAGCCTGCTTGGTATATGTGAACAGCTAGGAGACAAGTGACTGGCTGAGCCTTACCTTACATCAGCCATCGCCACAGGGCCATATGTCATTAATGACCATCACACTTCCAAATACATGGAACACCAAAGTGGCTCCTACCAACAATAAAGTCCCAGTACTGACCACTATAAAAGACAGCTGACGGGAACAGAAAAATAATGTTTCTGGTTCAGTACTAATAAGCCTTTGGGCTCCTGTGGATGAACAAAACCTAAGAAGGAAAACTTTAGGAAACTAGAGAGTCAAAGTTTTAAGGGAAACTTTGAAAGGCTAAATACTTGAAATAAAAGCTACTATTTGATGCTTACACCTTAGTGCTGCTGAAAACAACTATTTCAGTTTTAGAAGTAAGTATAAAACATACACTGTATAAAATGGTTTCTTCATATTGCTAGCATACAACTAGATAAGAATAAGATAAGCATTCGTACTTGTTTTTTATTCTAGGCAGTAAGCGTTCATGCGTAAATGTATGTCAGAAAAATGCTGTATAATATGCACACGCATATACACAGAGCATTTTACGTTCTCGCTGTAAGGGCTGCTGAACGAAGCGATCGCAATCAATCAACACAAGCAAAAGGGGAGACTTCGGCTGCTCTTACTGAACATATTTCCTGAATGAGAGAGAGGTTTTACAGTCAGCTTGGTTAATGTTACTGTGAATTGCTTTCCTTTTAATCCTGCTTTCAGTTTCTGTCATATACCACACTAGTACCTTCAAAATGGCCAATACTGCTATTGAGAAAACATATGCAAAGCATACCATTAAATGCTCTCTTACAAATCAACTTTAAATCAGTTTATAGTTATAAATAGTACAAGAATGATCCCTTGGAGATGGGTGAAAGGAAAGGGGGCAACCTTCCTGTCCTGAATAACTTACAGGTGTGTCTTGCTAGTTTAGGATCTGGAAACACATTACCAGTTTTTCCAAACAGGGAAGAAACTCTATGGATTTCCCTAACGAGCCACACAGTTTTACAGACCAAACTAACTGTGTGAGCTGGAGGTCTAGTTTTCAGCATGTGAAAGCTATAGTAAGCTAAAGTCTCCTCATTCCAACTAGTCAGATGTACTGCCAGTGGAGACCAGCAGACAGGTCACATGCTGCCAGCATAAAAAAAAATGGCCAGAGGGAGATAACTCCTTACGTAGGGAAAAACTGTATCATGCAGGAACAAATATGAAATAGCAATGTGGATATTTAATAACCTCCTACAGCAGAATTTGGTTAATGAGACAGTCTGGGTCAGTGGCGGAGAGAGGGCAATTTCAAGGTGGTGATTACATTTTATCTCATCTTGCAATAATCCTCTTATTCCATCCTTACTTCCTACAAGTTGGCACACACTGATAGGCAGCTTAAGGAGTTTCTTAAACAGAAGATACCTTCAGCTCAAGGGTCTGATTGTAATAACTTGATTCAGCATTACATGTTGTATGAAAACACAGGTTTTAGTCCCATTTGATACTAAGAACACAGGACAAACTATCATTTCACAGATTGACAGGGAAGGTTTACTAAATGATTTTGCACTAACTCTTCTAATAGCATATTCTTTGTGATCTTATATATCCATATTTAATAATGGGATAAAATCAGGTGTAAGGAAACCAAGACGTTCATTGGGAAGCATTCTTTCTCCTTGTAAAACGTTCACTACCATGGAAGCAGTCCAGCTAAACACAGAAAACACTGGACTAAAATCCTACTTTGCTGTGTCAGCTTAAACTCTCTGTACTTCAGTTTTACTGCCTGTGTGGATAAGACATCAGTGCTTAGTATGCAAGGAAAGCATTTTGAAACCTACTGATAAGTGTATTAGTATGGCTTTATTAAAAAAATAGGACATTCTTCCATTTGGTATGCTCAGCTTCTTTCCCATGTGGTATCAGAACTATTCTGTAACAATAACTGCCACTACTGAATACAGTCACTTTTTCTGTAGCCCTATAGACAGTGACATGTGGAATGATTAGCAAGGTTCTCTCATCAGAAAATACTGCTAGACTGACGAGGAAAAAAGTAACAAGAAACTTCAATATATAGAACATGTATAAAGATATCCCATGAAATATATGTCCCAATGTAGCAAAAGAATGGCAAACCAATACGGTATGCCTCTTAACTCCCAGTGGCACTGTTTGAGTCAGGAGTCCATGTACTACGATTTCAATAGCGGGTCAGGATCTGATCTCATTTATACTCTATAGTGAAACTGGAGCTTCAGACAACGTGACATACACCAAAAAAATGAGACTACCCTTTCAAGTATCTCTTCACCCAGAATCTCTCTCAGAAGATTAGGAACTGAAAAACCTTAAAGGCTGATCATCAAAACTGGCAGAGAAAGCATCAAAGCAGAGAATATTTAAATGTGATGCCACCTTTATCTCTCACTTAATCTTCTATCAAGCCATATTGGAGACAGTATTTTCTGATGGCAAAGATTTTTATTTGCAAAGGGTTCTTTTCATGTATAAAGGCCTCTAAAATACTTGCTCATATTTTTAGCTTCAGGCATCTTTTAAAATGTATCTTTATAGTCAGTTATTAGCAGTAGTGGACAAATTTTGCACTTCTTCATAGCCATGGAAGACCAAAGTCTGTTATGTTCCAGTCTGACACATTTCTTACTCTCTCCAAAGGGGAAGGAATCAAATATTTCAGCTCAGGGATGTTTTAATGCCCAGAGCAACCCAGCTTTTAAATGCCTCCATCTGTTACTGCAGACTGCAGATGCCATCTCTCTGCCCTTCACAATGCTGAGTTAGCACCTCTTTTCCAATGACCAATCGCAGCAGAAGCAGGACAGCAGCATTTAAAGGGAATTTTATAATATTTACAGTAAAGGGGAATGGGTGTGGAAGAGACTTAAATCTTCTAGATTTTGATTCTAATGATTTTTTAACATGATTATCACAGTAGCATCACTGCACCCTTTGGGAGTAAAATTGCCCAGAATCACAGAATCATTTAGGTTGGAAAGGAGCTCTTGAGACCAGCCAGTCCAACACCCCTGCTCAAGCAGGGTCAAAAAACCCCCAACTTTATTTGCCCTTCAACAACTTTCACCAAATTCCGATTCTCTGAGTGAGGTCACTGGATGAAGGCATACTCAAATAACCACAACTGGAGAGTGGAATGAGATGGGAGTGGGGCTTTGGAATCATCTGAAGGCAGTTGGATGAAACCATGAGATAAGGAGACGTCACGCTACCATATAAACATCTTTTGCCACCATCAGATCTACCAGACTCCCTGTTTCTGTATGCCAGACTCTGTGAATGTTTTATCCAACAACTGTTCAGATATAAAAGATGTCAACAGTCCCTGGAACAGGATTTATATATTTTAAACCTCTTCAGAGTAACCCAGCAGATAAGCAGAGGGTTGCAATTGTGAAATCAAATGCCCAGCTCTGCCCAAAGTCCCACAGTAGGTGTCTGAGCCCTTTGCTGGAAAAGGTCATTCATTGCTTCAGTCAGTTTCACATCTGTAAACAAAGGATAATGCTGCTCTTGCACCCAGCTTCAAAATCTGCAGCTGAAGCACGTATATGTAGTGCATACTCCTTCATCCTCAGCTGGCACATCAACAGCATAACATGTAATTTAGACATAAAATGTGGAACAACGAAAGCTGCGTTTAGTCTTGTTTCAAAAAGTTATATTTGGTTTGACCATTTACTAAACATAACTACTGCTTAGTATGAATGCTGGTATTTGCTTTAATTAAAAGAGAAACTTCATAGCGTTAAGAAAGCTATTTATTCTGCTCCTTCTATTAGAACAAGAAAAGTAGCCATTAAGCAATATATCACTATCAAATACAGCATTTTGGAAATTTTTTTATTATCATGCACTGTGGGCTTAGGACAAAAATATGGTATTTACTTTCTGCTTTTAGTATCAAGCTATATATGCCTGAGAAAAGGATTTGACTTCTTATATTTTTAAACAGGCAAGGGAAGATATGTCATTACAGCATTACACATGCTATTTCCAAAGGTAAGCCCAGAATTATAGCTAAAAAGCTTAAAGTATTTTGAATGTTTCTGATCAATCAATCCTGTCTGAACATGCCACTTTCTAAAACTGGGACCCATCAAAAAGAATAATAAATTTCAGAGATAAAAAATATTAAAGTTTTGTTACAAACTATAATAGAAAAGACACAAAATACATTATTTATGTTGCTAAAAATCAATCCTTGATGTTAAAGTTGTTTCCTAGTACACAGAAACAAAATATATGGCAGCCTATAAAAAGAACAAGAAATTTCTATTTTAAAAGAACAGAGACATAAAATAAAAGCAATTAATGGCCTGAGCATCTATTATTCTTAAGGCCAAAGTCCTAACCACAGCAGCCTAGGACCGGAGTTTTACAGGGCATGCACATTCGACACAATGATCTCCTGAGGCGTGCAGGGGAGTGTTCACGTCCTTTTGGCTTATGGTGATTAGGAAATAACCAGTGTGTCACATACTACAGGCTAGCAACTGTCGACTTTTTATGACCATTGGTGCAGATGAGAAGCTCATACAAAAGGGCCTATTCAGTCTCTGTCCCAGAATTTGAAACAAACACAGGCAGCAAACCTAGGGCAAGTATTTCTCAGTGATACGAAAGTGTCAGGCATGCAGGCTGCCATTTCCCACAACAGCCTTACTTGGTTTTGGTAGGCAGAGAGTCAGCTTTGTTGCTCCCGTGAAGAGCAGAATGGGTAACGCAGACTGACCCCCTCATATCTATAAATTTGGAATGGTGAGGGAAGAGGGATACAAGGTAGACTTCTCCTCCACAAGACTACCTAGGAAGGGGAAGGATGGCTCTAGCTGCTTCCTTGAAGACTCGGAAGAAGAAAAACCTGATTAAGGGTGGAAGGAACAGGGTCAGGGTTCTCCTCACAGAGGACAGGATGTGTAGGCACAGGGAGGAACTGGCTCTTTTGGTGGCAAACAGCCCAAATTGTGCCCTGCAATTCACAGTTAGACACATGGTGCCAGAGAGCGTGTGAGAGAGAAAGAAGTGAAGGTATTGCCAAGAACAGACACTAAAAAGAAAAAAAAATAAAAAAAGAAACAATAAAACCTCAAAAACCCCACCAGTGCCATAATGGCATATACACCGGTATTACACTATTTTCTGTGCCAGTGTACTCCAGCAGCACTCTGCACCCAAGCCAATCTGCAGAACCACTGGCCACATGCCACCGTAGGCCCGTGACGGTGCTGCAGGAGCGCATGGCAATGGCACTGGACTGTGTTCCTGCTGGCCACTGAAATTTTCTTTCTGAGCACCTGTAACAAATCAGGCTGGCAGTACAGTGCCTGGCATTGAAAGTTATGCAAATATATGAATGGGCTACTGCTCCACTGAGGAGAAAGTCCTATTTCAGATCTGCTAGAATAACAGCTATAGCAGAATATTGTCAGGTAGACAATAAATAATACTGAAAACATCTTCAAACTTACCACATACGTTTACAGAAAAGCTACAGAGAACACTGCAGTGATTATCCTTAAAATATGTTTTATCTTTGTTTTTTTCTCCTTAGTTTTCATCAAGTTCTGATTACAGGTTTAAAAGAAATCCACCCATCCTATTCTGCATCCATAAATCACTCCCTAGGAGCACTCGGGACTGCCCAAAAGAGCATTCTCCAAAAAAACAGAGCTTCATCTTGCTACAGTCTAACAAGCCAGGAGCGTTATCCTGTGGGAGGCTTCTGCAGGCCGGACTCTGAAGACAGAGCCCAACTCCTCCCCACGCAGCAGAGCGTCCATCCTCCGCAGCACCCGTCACCCAACACAGCACACCAGCAGAGAACGCCTGAGCACCCAACCCGCACAGCAGCACAGAGCTCTAGTTCACACACAACTCATAGCCTAATCACCACATATTTTCTGAGAAAAAATTAAATATATAGACCCTGCTATTTCAACAAAAACAAATAGGCACTTAAATCTTGTATTTATCTCTTTACTTACTACCTATATATTACTAGCTTTATAAGTTTTCTTTAAACAAAAGCTGCTTTCATCTATCACTACTTTGAGGTGAAACACAGCCATAAATACTTGTTTCTTGTCATTCATGAGGTTCTTAATGAAGATCTTATAATACATGTTAACTGACCCCTTTAAAAATACCCTTATGATATTTGACTGATATAACCATTCCTTTACTCCTAGACACCTTGCATCTACCAAATTAATGTTCTGAATATAACATCTTACCCTATACTTAGATGGTGCTACAGAGGGGCCGAGGCATCAGCCAAGGAGGTATGAATCTCAGTGAAGAGGTCTGTCTGCGTGACTCCATTTTAGGGACACGGAGGATTGCCCATGCCTGGCACAAAGCTGTGGGGTGCACAAATACCTCAGCCGCCACTAACTCAGAGAGGCATTTAATGTGCAGACAAGTGAGAAACGAGCCAGGCAAGGAGCTGGATGTGGGACCCTACCAGGGCTGCATTGCTGTGCCACACAGCACCCAAGCTCACCAAGGTCTTCCCCAGGTCACTGCCACAAGACCCTGGGGCAGGCACTACCCACAGAGCAGGTCTTGCCACAGCTCGCCACGGTGGGGTTGTGATTACACCGCTTACAACCTTTCCTTACCACCACCCACAGCAACGGGGCTCCTTCAGGGAAAGTACAGATAACACAAGCAGATAACTGATCACTAACGCGGATAACCTGGAATCCGTTTTAACAGTAGAGTTTATGAAGGCAACAAATAGAAATCTTTTTTGTTGTTTTGGGGTGGGTTTTTTTGTGTGCCCACAAGCTTGTTGTATGCCTGGGACAAAACACACACTGCTGCACGGCAGCACAGAAAGCAGGATTAGCCCGGTTACATTTCAGTGCACCAAACAGGATGCTGTACGCACAGGGGGATCACGAAGGCGCTGGAAAACACGGATATCTGATGTTCTCAGCTTTTTTGTGTGTTCAGAGGTGGGTGTAGCTTGTTGCAAAGCACAAGATGACAGAACACTTCACAGAAATGGCCTCATAAAATATTCAGTTCCCTGTATTTGCCTGGGGTACAATCTGCACATTTTCCATACAGTTGCAGCAAGAAAGAGAAGTGCTAGAGTCTATTTCTCATACACTTAAAGTGTTTACATTTTAAATTTGAAAGACTAAAAACGCAGAACTACTGATGTAATTTCTCTGTTAGAAAGTACATCTACTCTGCCTGGGATTTTGCCCAGGCTAAAACAAGAGACTTTTGAGACTAAAACAATAGAGGAATTCCCGCCAGCCAGACAGTGAAACAGTGTCATAAATAACCTGTAGAAGGTTGTAATTGCAAACGTTTTTTACATAATATATGCTAGATATAGTTTTGCTGGGATGACACAGGCCTGTACACCCCAAATATGAATTGATCTAGAAAACAAGTGTGCATCCATGTAATTTTTTCCTTTAAATAATCCCAGAGCCTAAGTTAATACTGCACTGGAGAACGGTCGCTCACACACTCGTGTGTGGGAACAGGTCTTTCAGCACAGCCTCACTCTTACTAGCTGATGGAGGAACATGAAAAAAAACATGCTGGATATGAGACTGTGGATGAAACATGGCTGAACCCGCGAGGATATTTCTCCCGAGCCTCCGGTGACTCATGCAAGAAGGACACGCTGCCTGTGCTGCTAACGTATTCTACTACATGCACACACACAAACATTACGATGGCGTGAAATTGCACTGGTATTACCTTTTTCAGGATTTTACAGCTTGACAGAAATGCTGCTAGGCGATCAGCCTTAAAGTGGAGCAAGGATGGCACCCAGTGGCCAAACAGATTCATCTCAGAAAAACATTTCTCTATTTCCCATGCTCCGTTTTCGGCAGTTTTAACTATAAAAAGATTCTAGCTCTAATATGAACTTGTTGGCAATGTCACAAGCCTTTAAAGGACACTGCCTTCTTCCTTACGGGGATACTTATGTTTCCTTTTGTAAAATATTTTGTAAAAAAACCTGCCTGTAGAAATATTGCCATTAATAATTTAAAATCAATACCAGTAAACATTTATGATAAACAACTCTTTGCAGCCAGAACACTGTATAGAGGCAGAAATAAACGAAAGAAAAGTATTTTTCCTTTTGTAGGGTATATGCTAAGGAAAACAAAAGATTTTTTTCCTGGTTTTAAAATCAGTACGACTCCTAAGGAACTTGTTTAATTTTAAAATTAACATTAATAATATTAATGCCAATTAGAAAATTTCTATCCAACTAAAGTTTGGTGAAAAGCAGCTTGATTTTTTAACCAGAAAATTCCCAGTTATAACTGTCAGTCTGCTGAGGCTACAAAAGGAATCCAAGCACAGATAAATAAAGAATAATTTATAATGTGAAATATTATGCCATTTTCCTGGATTTCTTTGAAGAATTCTTTCTTCCATGAGTTAAAACAAACAGTACAATGGTCTTACTGGGCCAGTCTGGGAATGCAGGTCTCAGAACAGCGAGCTGTCACATAACAGGGCTAGCCTCAGGGATGTCTGTCAACTGCACGGGAAGTAATTTGCTCCTTACTAATGGTGAAAGGACCATGATAAACCCACAGTTAAGAACTCCTAAAGTACCATCATTTGCTGAAGTACCCCAATTTTTTAAATTATTCTGGTCCAATTTAAGTGCACAGGTCTTTGCTAGACAGATTTTTCTTCCTGTTTGAAGACCTTTCCAAATAAAAATTCCCAAGTCTGTTACTGACTGAAGCATACTACTTTATCATTTGACAAGTGTTGATTTTTTTTATCATTCATTAGATATTCCTCAGGCTTGCATGACATTTTAAACATATTCTATGCCTTATCGCTTTTTGCATGGTCGTTGACTAAATGGTGTAGCAATGTTGAACTGTATTTATTCCTCGATGCTTTCCAGCTGACAAAAGATTCTTGTGGAGTATGACGACTGATCAGATTGAAGGACAGACAACAGGTCTGTTGGATAATAAATCATTTCACCCTCACCTCTGAGCAATACTATGTCCCCAACAATTGCTATTTCTAATTTCTTTTTCTAAGCATTCTCAAGTCCTGGACCAATTGTGGTTTTGGATATAAAAACAGATGCAAGAAATACAAAATTTTCCATGTAAATAACAAAACGCAGTATTTAAGAGCAGCAAAGTAGCAGCACACTTTTTTTTTTTAGTATGGGTAAATTAATAACCCCAAGTGTTTTATTACTCCTCTGCTGAAAATTTCTATTGTTGAAGTACCACTGTATTAGTGTGCATAACTACTAAGAAACTGAAAACCAGCCACTATTAAAGGCAATAAGGCAGTAATATTTTAAACTACTTAGAATGTTTTTTTAGTACTGTAAAAGAATATTAGAATATAGCAGAAATTCTTAGAATTATTATCTAAATCAGTTGAAATCTATTTCAGCTTTACAGAAGGCTTTTTAAAAAAAGTAGTACCAAAGACTAGTTTTGACCTTGCACGTAATTCTAATTTTCTGTTGTTTTCAGTGATTGAAGTTTATTACTCGTTAAGGTATTTAACAAGGAGATTTAAGCTCTGGTCTAGCTATGAAGTAGCTGAACTTAGTAGTAGTTTTATTATTTAATATTTCCAGTTAGTGTGTGTTTTTACTCTGCAGTAAGAATATCAATGTTGATTTTTCACTTTTTTTTTTAATCCTAACCCTTAAGCTCCCTTCTTTTTAACTTACAGTGTAAATGTATTCAGAAATTATACTGTATAGCATAAACACTTAAGAATAAATACATTTTTCCTTTGCATATTAAAGAAATTCCACAGGAAGTTCCTTATTGACATCTGCATTATGCCCTCACCCTGATGTAATCTGCAGACCAGAATCTATTCCTTGCTGAAAGAAGCCTATCCCTTTTAAAAATTCATTTAATGACCTGTGCTAAACTCATAAATGAACAGAAAAAAATGTCTGGGCCTGGATATATGATTAAATTGTGGGCTTTATCCAGCTTCCAGGCCACAAATTTCTTTCTTTTGCCTTAACTCTCTCAAATCATATACAGCTTTTCCTCAAGAGAAAGTTTGTTTGTTTGTTTTTAAACAGGATTTACTTATCTCCTACACTACAAAATAAACTGGTTTTGCGTGGGTTTATCATGCAAATGCAACACAGTTGCAGCATACAAATCTTTTGCAGTCAGAAGGCAGAAACGTTAAAATTTTTCACAGAGATGTTTTAATATTTCTGTCCCCTCTTTGCAGACGGGAAGCCAAACATGAAGTGCCCTGCCCTGCCCAGATGATATGACAACACGAGGGCAACGAACCTGCCCAGTTAGACTACAAATACTCAGAGGTGGGCAGACAGGGTGGATGTGCTCCTCATGACTGCTATAACCTCCCTTTACCCCTCTATAGCCAACAAAGAGGGCTGGCCCCTTCAGAGGGCAGCTCAGTGCCTGAGCCTCACCAGGTTAAATTACTCCTTGTAAACCCTCTCTGCATAACATCCTGCAAAATTCATATTTCATCTGCCCTGGAGAGAAGGGAACATTTTACTCTGGGAGCTTCCATGTTTTCACCTGGAAATAATAAACGTGGTCATTTTAGAAATACAAGAGGAATCCTTTCAGTGACCTTTTGCAACAATTTAATCTCATCTTAATCAACTATGAAGCCAGTAAATTCAAACGCTGAAATTTCAGGAAACCTGGATGTCTAAATTTTTGAAAGCAAATTCAGAATTTCCATTAGCTTTTTCTATTAACTATGCCTAGAATTAGGGTAGACACTGTAGTATGACACTAGTCTAGTAGGACAGCTCCAAAAGTAATTCATAAACAGGTGCCTCTCATGCCTCTGACACACTGAAGTACTCCCACTTTCTTTACTTCTAATAAAACGCCTCATGGAAGAAATTAAAGCAAAAAAGCTCAGGGTGTTTTTTTTTTTTCCACAAAATGTCACATTGCTCTTTTATATGCCTTACTCTCAATAACACCTATCACACTGGAACAGGTTTCATGATGGTAACTATAGCTGTATGAGAAGCGCACCTGAGAATCACAGCTCCCGGCACCGAGACAAAGAGCTGAAGAACAGCTTAGCAGGACAATGCAGAAATGCTTCCAGGGGCAGGTGGTTGAGAAAGGAAAAGAAACAGCTCGTACTAAAATAAACAATTCAGCAAACTTGGGAGTTTTCATCAAACCCTGGTATCTGCAATTCCTGAGATTTATGACAATAATGATCAAGTCAAAGCACATTTCTCTTCATTTTAAACATAGAAGGCATGGTCTCTTTTCTGGGTGCTAGAAAGTGATGCGAAGAATGTAGTTTCCTATTTTTTTTTCCAGGCAGTGCTGTTGGAAGGCACTGATTAATAACAAGAATAGTTGTATTGTGTCAGACCAAGGGTCCTTCTAAGTCCTGTACCTTAGCTTTGAGAGTGACCGAGAGCGGGGAAGACTATTTGAACTGAGAAAACACACTTCCTTGGTGCACTCCTTTCAGCTTCGGCAAGCTGCACTTCGGAGACTTCCCGAGTCAGAGATGACTGTCTTTGTACAGCAGTCCTCATTTGCCTTTTCCTTCTGTTAATTCATCATTTTTAACTCATTAACATCTATGGTGATAGGTCATATAGTTAAACTACATGTTTGCTGAAGAGAAATCTTTAGTCAGATAAATATCTGCGCCCTGATAATTTCATTTGATGCCCCTAAACCTAAACATTGTATGAGAAAATACCATGAAAAATCTTTCCCCGCTCCTTGTCTCCATGCCATTCCCTCTCTTCACTGAAATTTAAAAAAAAAAATAATAAAATCTTTGAACTACAGAGCACTAGCCTGATGTCAACAGATAACAGCCTCACATTTCAGAAACCAGTATAAAAACCCCAGTTTTTTTATTTTAAATCATTATTTATTATTTTTAATAATTTTCAGTGTATGCAATGTGTTCCTGACTTCTTGTTTCCATGACAACTGAAGACATAGGCACATGTAAAAGTGTATGAAATAATGTAATACAATAAAGACCTCAGTTTCATGAATTATGAAACTCTTAACACTGTGCTTTAGGTCTTGTCTTATGTGGGCAGTGCATGTGGAAAAGCAGAGAAAATAAACTGTGTTTTACTTCTTGTGAACACGTGCATTTCTCAAAAGGGAAAAAGGGAACACAGCTCAATATTAACACTTAAGCCCTGCTTACCCTCAAGGTTTCTCCTCATTTTTTTCGCCATTGTCGCTACTCTCAGCAGAACTTGAGCAGCTGGAATAGCATTGGGGAAAAGCTTGGTGCCAGCACAGACCCTCCTGTGACAGCCAAAGAGGAGTCCAAGAGTCTGTGGGACTAGTCTTGGGGGACAATCTGAAAAATACTTAAGCATGTGAATAACTTCACGCACTTAAATAGAATTTAGGTCTTTAAATGACTGTACGTGTTTCACCACATGCATGGCTGGACCATGGCTTGCAATACTGACTTCGCAGTGCCTTCGGTCCTTGGTAAACTCATGTTACCAAACAGATTGAACCGGCAGCGTCATCAATGCGTAAAAACCTCATCTTCTCGCTATGCATATTTAATAGCAATATTTCATAAGTGGTCCAAAACACAAAGGCCAGCTTGCCTTTCTGAAATTTAATTACTGAGGAAGATTATAATGTAATTATTATAAACCACTACAAATGATTTAATTACCAGAACATAAAAGTAAGTAAAATAGTTCTAAATTGAAAGATGACATCACAGCAGAGAATAACGTAGCCTAGGAATGCTTTCCCAATCCTTACAGAGATTGGGGATAAAATTAATACATAAAATTCAATTTTTCATTGTGCTGCCGCTGCTACGCATTTAAGGGTGGGTATAAAAGTGTAACAGCATAAGACATGAATAACAAATTCCTTTGATATCATACATGTAATGCACTCCAAGTATCAAATTCACTTAAATCCACCATCTTTCATGGATTCAACTGTTTACATTGTCATATACAGTAGCAGTCCTAGAAGTTGTTTCCTTTCTTGGTTCAACTCTTTTCATCATTATTTAGTTAAATGTCCATGGCTTTAAGAGAGACACAAAAGCCTCCCTATGTGGAGGTAGGTCTTAACTAGCCATACCTCAGGCTACAGAATTGAGAAATACAGGAATTGTTATTCACACTACATTTTGAATCGAAGATTCTGTAAAGCAGGTGATACATTATTTTCCGTTGTGTAGCTCTCCTGTGTGCTGTTTGACCTAAAAAAGGGAATCTCTCACAGGGCTATAAATAATGCATCATAGTCATTAAATATTGATCTGCCTTATACCATTCACAGCTGCACAATTAGGTTAGCTTTTTAAAAATAGCTTCTTGTACATTACCCATAATAGGACAGCGTTTACATATTCTCTTTGGAAACGATGTTAGTTAAATTTAAAGGTGATGTATGTTTGTGGGACTGCTTGCTAAGTCACAGGACTTGTTCATTACTGCCTCAGAAGTCAGTAACTCTTGCTATAAATATCCTGCCCTGGACACAATTCTACATTCTTTACTCATGTATCTTGGCTTTCTATATTTGTCTAAAAAACAACTATTTTTAGGCTTGGAGAGCCTGCATTTCAATGAGAAGAAACCTTACACTACAGGACAATGCTATAGGATAGCATCAATGTTAGATTAATCAGACTTTACTAGTCTTACATTTTTCTACTCCGATAAAAATGCTTATAGCTAAACACTAGGGCTAGTACATAATGGAAATAATGGAATTGTCTTTTAGGTCTAAAATACAAGAGAAAACTGAGTTGCCACAGTTTTTAAAATCATACCTATTCCTAACTTAAAAAAATAAAATTAACATTGATATGGGTATGATTCATTTGTGCATTACTTTAGCTTATCCTGCCAAAATTCAGTTTGAATTTAGTCTAGTTACATAGATGTAAGTGAGGAGAAGCATTGTGATAAGTCAGGCTCAAGACTTCAGACAGACATTCTCAGATATGCAAGAAATGTTTGCTCTCAAGGTGGATTTTTTGTTTTACTTGCAAATGCCCACGAAAAGTAAAGTTTAATTTTTCTCCCTATATCTAGAGCAATGGTATCAGAAATCTACCTATGACTGTAATGCAGCATGTATCAGAAAACCTAAAAAATATTATGCAGTTTATATGAACCTAGCAGTATATCTGATTTAAATTTTTTTGAAGCCATCATAATTTAAATCTAAAAAAAAAAAAATCAAATTTGAAAAATATTGACTAGTAAATAAATGTAAGATAATCTGGCAATGAAGAGTCTATGTACAATATTTACTGTAAATTGTATGTTTTCCTTGCTCTTGTTTTAATCCTATAAATCATTCACAAAACCCACATCCTCTTTCTTAGAACATGGAATTACAGCGCATATCCCAAATACAGGAATAATGGTAGATACACGATGATTAATTCGGATTAATAATTAATTCGGATTCAATTGCCTGTTATTGAAACTCTATCAATTAAGCTTCCATGTGTTTTTCCCCATTTTAAAAACTTACTCATTTTCAGGAAGAAGGACTCGTTTTACACTGCATGCCAACTCAAGTTTTCGCTTAATGTACATTTAAAACTGGTATAAAAAGAGGACTGGATCTTAAATTTTAACTTGTTTCAGAGATCTTGGTCTATCAGAAAATGCAATACAGAAGACTGACTGCCATGAATAAATAGATGGAAGATGACAGAGGGAACATTACTATGCAATTTTACAAATGCTAAACAAAGCCGAAGACAGCAACATCCTGCTGAAATCAATGGCAAACCTCCCATTAACCTTCCCCAGGGCCAGATTATCACCTACAGAGACTGAGGTGTTTGCTCAGGCTCTGAATCCAGATCTCTGCAGTTTCACTTGTGTCTACCTGGAGGACTAAGCCCCCTCTCTTATCCCTAAAACAAGCTCGCTGTGTTAAGAGTGTGAATTTTCCATTCCCACTTCCCCTGGGCGCGGGCAGCAGGCTGAGTGGGTGGCTCCACCCAGGTCAGCAGACCTGCGCCTGCCCTATGCTGCGTCCGAGCCTTGCACCGGGTCCTGCTTGCACTGGCCTCCTGAGAAACGTGTGCCTGCTAGCCTAAGTGCTAATGAATCCCAAAAGCTTTAATGCAAATAATGAAAAGGACTGGTGAGATGAATTTTTACAGTAATGATTCACGTAATTGGGTTATCTTCCGAGAAAAAGAAAACATCCATTCATTAATAGAACAATTTCTAATCATATAAGCATTTTTAAACTTGGCTTTCAGATTTTTATTATTGAAAGCTATATTCTAGTTAACACCAGAAGTGGAATCCCTTAAAAAATGAGCAAAAAAACGTTCAATGTGAATTTATGTTGCTGCTTTGTTTTTAGACAATTGTAGCCATCAGATATGGAATAGGCCAATTGCATGACATGGTCCATTATCATACACTCATGTTTCAGTGTTCCATACTGTGAACTTTCCTCTGTATTTTCCAGCTCCACAACCAATGGTGCTCTGCACTTTTTCCCATCATAGCATCTGGAGAAAGGTATTTCATTTCTTAAGGGTTTCTTATTAAGGTGGAGTTTTTTTTTTGTCATTTCATTAATTCTTAGCCAGGATTAGTAGCAACAGAAATAAATGTTATTTATTTTACAGAACCTGCTCACAGTGATTACGTTTAATTCTTAAAAAGATACCAGGTATATTTGTGAATTTGTGTATTTTTTAATTCATCCAATAACAGTAGGAAATTATTGACAAAATTTCAAGTAAAAAAAAAATCAACTTTAACTAGTCTTGCTAGGCTTTCTGTAATGCAATAAAATTAATTCACTGGTAAAAGCCAGAGGAAAAATAAACTTCAAGTACACTTGCAATTTTTCACTTTGTATCAGAATATTCTTGAGATCTTAGGCAAATAAAAATTAATGGAAAAGCATTTTAAGACTATAAAGACATAAGATGACAAAGATGGAAATAAACAACTTGAACAAGGAGGAAGAATATGTAATTATTTCCAAGCTGCTGGGGTCCAGTTACAGTATGTTTGGGGTAATATGTTGAAAAGTTGTCAACTCAAATGTATTGTCACTCCAAAGTCATTAATTACTGTTAGGTCCCATGTCAGTCAAGATCCAGTAGTGGACTACTGGCATTACTCTCATTTAGATGTTGCTATCATGTGTGTTTGTTCCTGTTCTGACTGAACCAGAACATCAGGTAAATCGTAACACACATTTCCTCTGACATCTGCCAATAAATCACCAAAGGGAGAAGGGACAGTTTTAGTCCCAAACACCCCCAGAGGGAGGAATTGTTTATTAGCCAGTCAAGTCTAGAAGATGACCCTAATATAACAAAGGGCTTATACAAAATATAACAATATAATGAACAGAGAAAAAAGTAGTGATTTCAGGGTAGGATGCCCCAGGAGACCTCAACAGGGAGACCGGCTGCCAGGGCTCTGCAAGGGGGCAGACGGGAGCAATTTCATCCCATGGATGAATGGCCCCTCTCTGGGGATGAGCTCTCTGTTGAAGGCCCACAAGACATGCTGGTCCTCTCTGGGTTTTTGTTGTTTTGTCTTGTTTACAGGTGTAAAGCATTAACAAAGACTACCTGGCACTCTGTGTGTCAGGAATTGAAAGTGAAACAACCAGATATAGGAAAGGGAATATTTTTCTGAAAATATATCTCAGCTTAGTTTAAGCATAGCTTGGTTATATTCCTCATTTTCTCATCTATGTTCTCTATAAAAATGTATTTATCGGGGTTATTGATGAATAAATGCTTTTTTACGAATGAATGCTTTTCATTTCCCTTTAACTTATCATTAACCATTAAATGGATAGTAAGTGGATAATAACAAGACATTCCTTACTTGGAGATTGACAAATCTATTAATGAAGACACCTGGGAAAAGAAGTAGAATAGCTCCTCATCACACTAGTATCTAAGTCCAAAGAGTAACATAGCAGGCTTTTATTTCAACTACACAGACCATGATGGAGAATTGTCTTTCAATGGCTGACAGCAACCAAGAAGTATGGACATCTGGTATGTAGAAAGATATAGAAGATACACAGAAGCTGTATTAGAGGTGCTTATTCTAAGGTAAAATAAAATTTAAAAAAAAAAGTATGGTCCTTTATCCCTTTCTTTCCTCTTTCTCTCACCCAGCTTTCAGTGTTCTTTTTGCCAAACATAAGATACAACTTATTAAGCACAAAAAAGTATATTCTACTGGCTGCAGTGTTGGAATGATCTTCAAGCGTGTTTGATTCCAGAAATAATTCAGTAATCTAATCTTCAGCTTACAAAAGGGTGGGTAACTGCACGAATAACTACAATGGAGGAAGAATATTACACCCTTATCACCAGGTATTGATACAGAGTTCTAAGGCATGGCCATCATTTGGGCAATAATCTACAAACTAATTAACTAGCAATAGCTGCCCTTCCTCAACCCAGGTAACTCATCAGTATCAGCTCTGTTAAGTCACCCTTACACCGCGACCATCCCCATGGTGCAGAGATTGGGTTGCAGCCAGCCAGCCAAGGGTCAAAAGAACCATCAAACAGCTATTTTTTCAGCCACATAGGTGCCAGGGAGCCACAGCAGGGAGAGCCAGCAGTGCAGGGTCACAACAGTCCAGATCTTCGCAGACCTCACCACAGTCTCCGGTGCACTTTGCGTACAGGAGACCAACACTGATACCCACCACGAGAGCCTCCCAAACAGCTTTGAGTAGTCCTGTACAACACTGACTCCTCATAGCCAACGAAAGTGCCACCAAGTTTCCCTAGTGTTTCCTCAAGCAGAAAAGGACAAACGAAGCCTATCAGAAAAGCAGCTCTGGAGTGCTGGCAGCGATGAAAGAGCGAGGTCACTGTTCCCCCTACTCTCTACCCCTTGGCAAGGCAGGATTCGGTGAGAATACTTAATGATTGGTCCCTAGCAATGCTATGTTCAGCACACATCACTTTATAGTTCTGCCCAGAGCACTTACAGAAGTTAGAAGAGGATTTCTCACCTTCACATCCAGCCTTCTGAGTCTACGCACAATCTTGATAGGGAATGCTCTGCTTTTTTTAGTAAACACAGGACACCTTCCACACTATAAGCATGTAAAGTCTCAAGTTCCTCTCATTTTCTCTAGTCTCTTCCTCACCACCCACTGTGGTATGACTTCACTATGGTGGTTTTTGCTGAGGAGGCCAGCAAACCCACGACAATGTGCAATTCCAGCAGCTGGTGCTGGGACAATAGTATTTTGCCGCTGTGCACTCATCACTGCAGCTCTTTGAAAGATTTTTTTTTTTCCGCCTTCCCTAACATGTAATACATCCTTTGTAAATCATTGTTAATTATGATTTCTGCTTTTGATGTAAAACTCAGATAATCTACATCCATTTTAATTTACTGTTATGTTTTCAGAAATAACTAAAAACTTAAATCTTACCTTAAATTTATCAACTTCTGCCTTCGAACATGTTGCATGATAAGATAACACCTGCCCCAGAACAAAAGATAAAAAAACCATTTTTGTAGACTTGACAAGTAGAAATAATAGCGCTTTGTACTGCAGTCTAATCAATGATGTTTAAAACAAATTTAATTAATATTTATGCATGGTAATTCAGTTCTGAATGTCAGCATATAATAACTAATTGCAGGTTATCAGATATACTTTTGGCATTTATGTTGCGGGGAATTTTATAGGGAATCATGGACAGTAAGTAATTTAATATTATAAGCATTCCTACATTGTTCTCCTGGAGTTCTACAATTAAAAGAGAAAGAATTTAATGTAAAAATAACAGTAGATTTACAGACTTTAAATAATGCCTTTTGCTATACCGTAAAGCTTTAATGCCTTTGCTAGTGGCACATCACTGCATGCAAATTAGCACCTCTATGCTATGCCTGACACTCTCTTCGATACCATTCCGGAGATGAAAGCATCAAATACAATGCACAAGGTACTGCACACCTCCTCTTAGTACTTGTAAGTATGCATACATTTACATGGAATACATTGTATCGTTATGTGACACTAACGTTGAACAAGCACTCCAGAAGGTGCAAGAGCCACCCTGTGTACCAGACCCACCAAGGTCTGACTGTGCATGGGACGAGGTGCTGGTCCATGAGGGAGCTCACGGAGCCAGAGCGCTCCTAGCAAGGACAGATCCTCCTTACCACACAATCTGCTTATGTGCTAAAGCTTTGATATATATTTCTCATTTTGAAATTGTTTTCATCTACAAATGTCTGTTACTGATACAAATACCTAAACTTTATCTCAAATGCCCTTGGCTTGCAATACCTTGTGGCAATAAGACCCAAGATGTATTTACTCATATCAATTTTAGAGGTGTCATCTTTTACAGTAACAGGAAATCATTCCTGCACTATAAAAGAATAAATAACAAATACCAATTTATTTGCTCTGTCCCACGTTTTACTTTCTATATCTATATATCATGTCCTTTCTCAAATTTTTCTGTCCAACCATATAGTAGCTTCTCTCAGAAATCTGTAAGATTAGTAAAATTATGTCTTCTGCTATGACAGATTACACTTAATAGCAAAATTCTCGTCAGGCTTCTCCTTTGTCTACATTCATTATATTCCTCTAGATTTTTACAGTCTTCCTTAATATTGATTATTCTAATCTTTTCATCATTTGCAAATTTTGCATCCTTAATATATAAAATAGTATTTAGCCTCATTCTGAACCATATGGCATCCTATGTCAACCTTTCCCCATCGTTTATTTGCATATTGGTCTTCTGTTTGTTAGTCAATCTTATGAGAATTCTATATGAAAAACAGTATCCGTATACACCAAATCAATTTATTTTACATCTGATATCAATGTCATTTTCAAATGCCACTCATTGCCATCCTAGCTAAATACATAAATACTAATAAAGTATTCTATTACTGAAAAATGGATTCACAGTCCTCCAGCATACACCATTCTTTTGTTCAGTACTTTCCTGCTGTATCTTCAATCACTTTACACAAATATTATCATGAGTTGTAGCTCATTTATAGAAAGAATTACTCTTCACTGAAGCATAGTGGCCATTTATCAAACTTATAATCTACATTCAAGCTATATGGCTATTAGTCTTTTTTAGGTCAAAGAAAGAAGCTGTTATTTTAAACCAAGAAATTTAAATTTCCTTGATTTCAGTAATAAAAAACAAAACTTCTATGTTAACTTTCATCCCTATGTATCCAAGTGTGATAGTTGGCTTTGCTTGTTTTTCTTGCCAGGAGGAGTATTCATTCTAGGGTGTAATATTGCACAAATATCCGGGGCATATGAGGACTTACAGTAATTCATGACTAGGATATGTAAAGAATAAGGAATCTTGCAGGAGGCCTGAAAAGGTAAGTTTTAAACTTTTCCTCCTAAGTGAATACATATACAGGAATAATAAAAAAGCCACTTATGCTTAGAATGCTTTCTAACACAAACAGTCCTATTCACTTCAAAAAGCCTTAACATGCCTACGTGCTTTACAGGATACACCACCAATACACAGATAAATATCTCCAACCCTAAAGCAAAGAAAAAAAATTATGCCATCTTCATAGCAATCCAGTTTGGTTTGATTTTTGTTTTAATAGAGAGAAATTCATATCTCAATCAGGCCAACACTATTTTTGTAGTTCTTATTGTCATGGTGGGTACTGTATACACTCAAGTTACACAGTTAAAGGGTGCACACATCAGGGACAGCTAGATCATTTTCTTCTCTTATCACATATGAAATTTAAAACAATACTGAAATCTTAGCCACGTTACCCTTTCATCAGAGGAATGTTTTAAGCTTAATCAGTCCTGCATAATGCTTTTAAAATATCTTAAATTTCATTCAGACAGTTCTTAATTATTGTTTTAGTGGGAAAAACGTAAATTTGTAAAGCTATCCTCAAAACTCCAAGCTTTGTTCTCACCAAGATTATTTTTAGTATGATAATGTTTTAAATCTCCAGAATATAATAGAGAATAGTGCTTTATTGTTGAATCAGCTTATAGATGTTTAAATAATCATAATTTTTTAAATGTTCTGCATTTTAGAGTTTTACAGGAGCTAGTAGATTTCATTCTTCATTGGGGCGGGGGAGGGTGGAAACAAAAAAAAATTGCTACAAAGGCAATGGGCAAAAGAGAAAGCTTTCCATCCATTTAGCTACTCTATGTATTTTATAGAAAGATGTGATGTGCTGGAATGCCAAGACCTTGCATTATGTATTGGCCTTGACCCACAGCAGAGCTCTTACTGAGCTGCCAGCCATCCTGCTTTGACTTTATTCTAGCAAGACATATCTGATAAGAGTTCAGCAGATGTTGCTTTTGATACTAAAAAACCCTATGATGATGATCACTTTTTTCAAATTTTGTCCTGTTCACAGTATGCTTTACTTACACTTTACAACACTAGAAAAAAACCAAGCTAATATATCAGATGCTAAGGAATTTTCAGTTACTGATGGACAAGAAAATACTTAACACCTAGATTAATTCCTACACTTACATGTCTAAGAAACTAGATTCTCCACCATCACTGTTCCCCCTTCTAATGTAAAAAAACCACAGGCATCAAATGAGATATCCAGGTTCAAAATTACTTAAGCTGTGCATGAGCTCCACAGCTAAGCATACCCTGAGAAAGTTTCCCTTCAGC
Source organism: Nipponia nippon (assembly GCF_047370975.1). Classification (NCBI taxonomy): domain Eukaryota; kingdom Metazoa; phylum Chordata; class Aves; order Pelecaniformes; family Threskiornithidae; genus Nipponia; species Nipponia nippon. Next base: position 75,047,666 of record NW_028262369.1, on the reverse strand, counting down.
ATTACTTTAATAAGACAACACTCTAAGGTGCAGAAAGGTAGATATAGAAAACGATGCTAACTACAATAAATTCAGAAGCAGTAGGTTCCTTTACATGTAGCACTTATGAGCAAGAAAAGGTTTCATTAAAGATGTACACATACGTCAAGAGCCACAGACTGTTTTGCCCAGGATTTCTTCACTTGGTCATACATAATTGTGTTGTTGATGCCCAGGCCACAAAAAATAACAAAAGCCTAAAATTAAAAAGAGAAAAAAAGAGAAGAAGGTCAATTAATATAAACACAAAGATGAATGCTGCCTTAATAATGAAAAGGAATTGCATGGAAATTACTAGGAATAATCAGGCTTAGAAAGGTTAATCTTGAGAATGCAGGTAAGCCACTGGCCTCATCAAGATGAGAAAGATCAGATGCAAGAAACCTGTTTTAATTAGGATGCAACCTTATTAAGTGAGGAGTTCCGAGAATTAACATCAAACCGCAAATACAGACATATTCTTCCCCCCTCCCTAGAGCAGGCTGAAGCAGCATTAGCCAGAAATACCAAATTGTGCTCAAAAAGTAAGTTATTTCTACAAAATTGAATGCCTCTTACTTCAAACAGTCGCTGGTCAGCATCATCAAAGGGTTTCCCATCAAGCCTGTTCAACACTTGAGCTACCCCTTTGGAAAGAGTTAATATGAATTATAATCTTCATTCATTAATTCACAATGCAGAATATTTTATTCATTGGTAACATTTAAAATACATCTTTCAAACTGAAAAGCAAAACTGCAAATATTTATCCTGAAAATCATTAAACTGACATAAACATGTGAAAGTCTGATTGTTGTGATACCAGGACTGAGTTTATTACTTTCAGCTGTTATTCTTTACTCTCCAAGTATAATATTGCAAATCTAAAAGTTACTCACAATGCTTTTCATAACAGGTTAAAGATCTCGTTGGGAAAGAACTTAAGCACTTTGCTAACAGCAATCATGTAAGTTGTCCTAGCAATTTGGAGTTACTAATATAATTTGCTCAATCAGTACCTTCATTCTTAAAAATCTTAGTTGGCTTAGCATGACCTGGATACATAAGTCCTTTTTTTTCTCATGAGTGGTCCATAAATTTATTGAACCAATGGAAAAAAAAAAAAAAAAAGTAATTTCCTCAAACCACTTGAAAAAGAAAAAGCGTTCAAAGCTCTTGGCTCTAGCTGAACTAATACTGAGTGCTACTGCAACAAACCATTTCTATTTCATTTAACTACAATACGCCCTTAGAAAAATATTGTAAGTTATCAGCAGTCAACGGTTCCGTTTCTTTCTACTACTTTAAGGTAATATGCACTTCACAAACAATGAGACATATTTTTAAAAGACTCAATTCCCACATCATCTCTGCTGAATAAGCTCAAAGATCCTGATCCTGCATGGCACTGAGCACCTTCAGCAATGCACTACTGATCGCAACTCTCACTGACAGCCACAACACACAGGGATGTAAGTCTTGCCCTACTGGCTTAAATTGCTATCGCTTTGACTTGAATTCTTCTGTGGAAAGTTACAGAGAAATCTGGCACTGTTATTTTCAAATGGTGCTCTTTTTTGTGCCAAAAGCAGGTAATAATGCAGGGCCAATTGCAGGTGTATCATAGCTGAGAAGCATCCTATCAAACAAGCAATAAAACCCAGTCACGTCCCGATCCAGCGCACACCACTGCCCCAGGCAACTCTGACAGCTGCCACAGCCTCTCCCCTAAGTCTTCCCTGACTGTGCAGTTTATCATTAAAGAGGAAAATAACCACTTTTTGCTGGACTGCAGAAACAGTTGCCTGAGTTGTGTACAAAAAAGGGAGACCCAAGAAAAGTATCAAAGCGTATCAAACATTTTTCATTAATATTGTTAGAATTTTTTTTTCATCTCATTAGTCTTCAAGTTTCAATACAATATACAACTTAACAATGACACAATGGGAAAGCTGAAAAAGTCCATACAGTATCCAAGTCAAAACATCCCTTCTTGGATACTTAGCATGCATCCTAGGTACCGTAACTTCTTAACAATATTCAGCTGGGAAAAAGAAGAAAAAGGAACATAGAATTAAAAAGACAGAATTAAATTTACGTTAGCATAAAAATGACGCAGCTATAAGGAAGGTCTTACCAATTATTTGGTGGTTGCTATTCCATATAGGAACACACAGAACAGACCTTATGTGAAAGCCAGAAATCTGGTCAGCCTAAAACACAGAAATGAGAGCTTCTATCAGCAGTAGGTACCATTTGCAGCCTTTTACATTCTAGTAATAGAAATGTCAAGGAGTAAGTTTACATTTACAAATGTCATTCCATATGGATCAGCTCTCACTCAGAAAAAATTTCTGCTGAAACCTCATTCACAGTAAGATTAACCAAAAGTCACAAGGATTATTCTAAGAATTGCCAAAGAAAATACGAACATCACGGTCTTTGCCCCAGAAAGCTTACACTATTTGATTTGGAATTAAAGACAAACTGCAATTGAGGCAAGGTCCAGACAATTCCTAGATAATTTACACACTGGTGGATTAGTAGAGACAACCTCCACTGAATAAGCGTGCCTTACAAATACTAAGCGTGCCTTACAAATACTCTTCCCAATTGTCAAACTGAAATTGGATTTAGCAATGCAGCTAAAAAAGGGGGCTTACGGGAAAAAAGCACTTTCAGAAGAAAGGCAAGGGTAAGTAGGGAATTGTGTAGAAGTGCAAGCCAGGAAGAAATGGAAGGATGAAGTCAAAACCAAGATCTGAGATTTTCTATGTAGGTTTAATTGGTCCTGTAGTTCTGAAGAGAATTTTCTGCCTCATTTATTGTTTTCTATCTAATATAGTATAAAACTCTGCAATTTATTATAAGTGTCACCGATTCTCTTTTTTCTATGGTTAATAAGCTTTATTCTTTAGGGTCATTGCTGAAAAATTCTGAAGAAAAGAAAGTTATTATTTCAAAAGAGATTAGAGAGTGGGGTGAACCCACTCAGAGGAGATCAGGAGATGTTCTCTTACTAAAACTGCCAGTGCTACGGGCAACCTGTAACACAAGAAAAGACCTGTAATAATTCACAAACTGGAAGCAGGATGGGATCACTGCGATCTCCTAGCTAGCAAAAGATATAACTCAGGTTTTACTAGAGTACTGCTTATTTGTACATACTCAGAACTCATCACTGAAATCAGCGTGGAGTGCCACCTGAAATAGATGGGAGTGGGGGAACAATTGCCTCAGATGTATATCTTAAAATGAACTCAGTGAAAATACTTTGGCATTAAATTCTCAGTGAATGAGTTGAAAATTGAGCATCAACATTTGAAAATGACAATTAGCGTTCTGGGAGAAAAAAAGAGAGTGTTTTTAATACAAGCAGAGAACAGAATATCTGTTTTGTAACTACAAATGTATGCTTGATTCTATCTAAGTCATAAGGGATATGTTCCTCTTACTACACTTGACTGTCTGTAGAACTAATTGATTGTAACAACTGAATTTAAGAATTAAATTTTCATAGGAACCCACCAACAGAAAATAATTACTGCCCTTTGTATTAAGTGTTTTCTTTTTCTCTATATAAATTGGGCAGGGCCTCTAACTTGGAAAGGACTAACTGTGAAACAAATAAGAGAGCTGAATTATTCAGGACATTATATATTAAAAGTACTACTACAAACATATCAAAGATTGGCATGCTTTATTTTAGCATATCTCTTTGGCAAGAAACAGACCGCAGGCATTAATTGTACTTTTTGAAATTCTGAACAAATTAGCATCAACACATTTTTCCTGTACGCTTTTACAGCAGACCCCTTTTATTTTTCTTGTTTTGACAAATTCTGCTGGTTTGAGAGATTATCCCTTTAATGACACATGGAATAAAACTGGAACCAAGCAAACTCAACATGAAACACTTCCAAGCACACTTTGTGTAGTAATATAGTTTGGCAAGCTTGCTGACCAAGGCTGTCCGCTGATTAATGCGATGCTGAACTGCTGGCCAAGTCCCCCATAGTAATACTGTTTCACTGGATAGAATTCAGTGAAGATTTTGTCCTTCCATATGCCTCTAACATTTATTTAGGTGTTAAGTATATGTATGTGTTTTTATTTGTATCTATGTGTTCCTAACTGAGGCTGGAATGAATACCTTAGGGTACACAAACAACTTTTATTAGGTGTGATTTGTACCTTGGAGAAATAACTAATCCAGTGTGTATATTTTATTTGTGCAAATTAAAAGGTTAGTTGGCTAAGTTAGATCACAAACAACATTTGTCTCTCTAGATACTGGATTTGTTTATACTCTGTGTGTGTACAGTCCCAGTCACCCCAACAGCTAACAGCGATGGTGTTGCTAACACTGAACACCAACAGCAGAATTTTTAGCAGTAAAAATCAGTTTGCATAAGTATCAAAGCACTTGATAGAGGAAGGTATCACTTATAAATAAGGAAAAAAAAAAAAGAATTATGGACAAAGTAACTGCCTAAAATCATACACTAATTCAGTGACTTGTGTTTAGTGTATAAAGCCATGTCAACACCAGCAGATCAGAAGGACGACATACTAGATAGAAAAAATAATTCAAAGTAAATATTCACAGTTTACAGCCACTTGGATATAACGATAAAATTGTGTTATATTAGTTGCAATGCCAAAAATGTGATGTATATTTACATTTCTAAAAATCTCTTACTTCAGCATCAAAGCGAGGATCCTGATAGGCATCACTGATGTTCACTGGGAGACCCGTGGAAGCTACGAGTTCAGCAATGCTATTATTTATTAGCCAGTCGGAATAAGATGGTGACTTTTCCATGCTGTCTTTGAAACTATCAAAAGGCATAACAAGGGAAGAGAAGAATACAGTCAATGTTGCTTGAAAGTCCAGCATGACTTACAGGCATACTTATAGGAACAGCAGAACCATTCACAGTTATTAATCGTAACTAAGCATTATCTACAGAACAATAATTTGGTATTTATTGAAATAGTATATAAAAAATTCTCTCCTTTACACAATTCTTTCTATTGAAAATAGCATTGGTCTCCCAAGTGAAGAAATACAGCATTTAATAATGAAATTCATTTACATATGAGTCAAGAGTAGGATTACATTCCAAGTTTCTGTGGGATACAGGCCTGCTCATCAAAAGCAATGAATTCTAAATAATATTTTCTGTAAAGCTACCTGAAAGTATATAATTTTAAGATTTTAATTTTTCAAATTAGTATAACAATTTGAGGTATTTTAAATTCATAATTCCAATAATTTTTCCATCAAGGGAAATGCCATTTTTTAAATTTTGGTCTGAAGTGCCAGACCTGAGTGGCTGAAGAAGGGATCATGAAATAACTCTTAAAATCAATAATGTAAGTGTGTTGCAGCGGGTGGATCCAAGTAGACATATAACACATGAATTTTTCCTTTCTTTTTTTCCTGGTTGAGCTTCTGCCAGAACTAGTGAGGGGCTAGAGAGCTGTCAGTAAACGAGCATAAGACACTAGAATTATGGGCTCAACTCACCACACCACCACAGCTTCTCCAGAGAATTCAATATCTACACAGACCTTGGAGTCCTCGCCTTATGCCTCATCTAATCAGCAGGAAAGTTCTCATTGACTTATTGCAGGCAGGTTTTTGACATTGGCAAGGAGTAGCTATTCATGTGTGAATAAGCTAATGCATGTTGTCTTAGTTTTGAGAAGAAAACTGATCAATTTTCAACACCTGAGAAACATCACTTAGAAAAAAAGTGACTGTGAGCAACCATGGACAAGACTACAATAGCTTGAAGCTTCAAAGTAATGCACATGAATGAAAGAAGGATGCACAGTAAAACGCTAGGAAGACTCAATCAAAGTGAAAGGATTGATTTTTGTTGGCTGCATTGATTTTTCTGGAGACCAATTCAACTAAGTCACTCATTTGAAAGAAAACTCAATATTCTGAAAAGACTATAAATAAAGATAATAATAATGATTTACACAAATCTAAGTGTATCAACTTTCATTTGGGATAAGAGTTTTGGGAGACTAATAAATGTTATGTGTATACTTTGACAGGAACGTTTACAGAAATATAATGGTTTTTGAGCTAAGTAAAAAATTCATGTTTATAGTTAAAAATTTATTTCAGGACATCAATACTTGAGAAGCAAAAAAAAAAAATCTTTAAGGATAAGAATCTAATTTCAAATGCATAGTTCTCAGCTCATACCTTAAAAGTCTGGATGATATTACCATTATAATATAAGACACTTTAAATTGGGACTGGATTATGGGTGTCAAGGATTTTAAGCAGCAAATGAATTCAAGTAAAAGAAACAAGATATAATTCAGGAAGAAGACTTAAAAGTATGTTCTACTATGTTGTCTCCATTGCTAGCAAGTGCTTTACAACTATACTGTGGAACAGAGGCACTCAACTTTCACTAGCAGGAAATATCAATGCTTAATTCTGATGCAAATCACAACCAGCTGGCTCTCTCTCCATCCTCAGCAGCAAAGAACACTAAGAAGCTACTCTAAAAATCACAAGCAACAATTTTCTCCAAATTGTGGAAAGCCGTGAGTAAGTCCTGCTGGACTGATGCAGGCAGCTGCATGCCACCATCTCCCTGTCTTGCCCACGCACAAGCAGGACCTCTGCATGCCAGGCAGGAGAGTAAATGCAGCTCTAGGGCACTGAGCAGTGTTGCAGACTCCCCTTATGCAGCTGCTTGCCTTGCTATCTTCCCCAAAGATGGCAAAAAGTACAGTAGGGAAGTGGTACAGCCAAAATCCCAGGTACCTTCAATCCTCTCTAAACAGTGACATGAACCCTTCCAGCTCCTAGGACTAGTGGAGCAGAGAGATGCCTTAAGAAGCATAAAAACACTGCAGGGAATGGGGTGGTACCTGAGTGCACATCATCCCAGGCACAGTAGTGGTGAAACAGCAGTAGCAGGCATTTCAGCACTTTCTCTGTACCAGCCCAACTGGGAGGGAGCACAGATATTTTCTCCCACACAACCCATGCTCTGGCTCAGGCAGCTGACCTTTCCGCTACCAGTGGTACTCAGGTTAGAGAGCTGTAATCTCAGCTACATCATCTGCCAAGATGACTTCTGTGCAGGAAAGACATAGCCCACAGCACCTTCCCTCAGGCTCATCTTCATCCAGAATACATCACAACTGAACCCTCAAGGCTTCTAAGATTTTTGTAATCTTTTTTCAAAGGGAGAGAAAATTTAGGAGACTTGGCAAACCTTTACTTCGAGAACAAAATGGCAAGAAGGAGAACATCAGTGTGCCATTATGGATAATAAACAAACTTGATCATGGTGTGTGCTGGAAAACTGCAAACTGAACAAATAAATGCAAGTGTGGTCTTGCAAGGTATTTCTTTACAACCAACAGCAAAGAAAAAAGATAGGAGTATTCATTATAATATTTAGAGACTAAACAGGTGAACTGCTACTAGCCAGATGTAAGAAGGGCAAAAGAAAAGCCAATTTCTTCTAAAACTATGTGAGAAAGTATGTTAGGACATGAAAAGTTATATTGTCCTTGGAGCTTCTCTCTCTTTCAGATAAAAAACTTATAACTAGAACTGTCTCAGCCTATAATCTCTTTGGATTTCCACTAAAATTTCAAAGAAATAATATTTGTCTTCATTGGTATGATGATGAAGAAACTCATCTTGCCATTTTTTTCCACATGAAATGTCTCATGACTTTACAGCAGTTAGGGCTGCAGAATGTAGAATGAAAAGGGCAAAACTCACTAGAAAAATGCTCAAATGTCAAGGGCTCGCGGCATTGTTCCGTATCCTAAATAACCTTTATTTTCCCTCTATAGTGCCAATAACTCAAGCTGTGCCTGTGCTAGATCCAAATGTGACATCATATCTGCCAGTCTAACCTTGGTCTTTGTAAAACCAACTTCACTCTCTACTGGATGAAAAATGAAAGAAAAAGCAATAAATCTTTATATTAAGATGCTCAGAAACATACCTTTATAAATCTTATACAGACTAGCTACCAGGTTGCATGTGTTTATTCAAGTCTCAGACTAAAGCTAAAATAATCTTGACTTGACTACATGCAGAGCAGGCTACTACAAATTGCTTTTTGGTAACATGCTAATATAACTATGGTAACAAGAAATGAGCCAGCTTGGTTATCTTGACACCACTCTACATTGTTTTGACTAATCTGGCTACAGATCAAATTTGAGAAAAACAGGAATAAGAACCACATCCCTTGATTCATATGCCTGTCCCTGAACAAAAGGAATGTATTTCCACCAATTTAATTGACCTAGGAAAGACCAACTGCTACTCCGAAGCTCTTTGTCAAAAGCAGTAACTTGTGATTCCCAGATGAATCAGCAGATTATTTATTCATATTTAAATCTTCCTATTTTTTTATCACTTGTTTTCCTTTTCCATTTGTCTCACCATTCCCATCTCTCAATTAGTGGGTAGGGCATGGAAGAGATCTAGCTTCTACCTATCTTTCTGTGTGGCCCTGGACTCTGCTGTCAGCTTGCACATCTTAAAAATAACACTACCCATTTTTGTAATGCTGTGAGATCAATCCATGAAAAGCATTAAGAATTACGACCTGTCGTAATCTGGAGTACAATGTGCACATTCACCTTAATGAAATGGTAGCTTCTTACCACACTGGAGGTGAAGAAATAAAGCACAAAACACAGCAAATTACCCAAACATATTTTTAAAAGCTGCTTAAAGGGCTTAAATATGGCAAAGTACAAAGTAATCTTCAAGTTTGCTAAGCTATGAATAGCAAGTTGGACAGAAGGCTAGGTTTATCATTATGGCAGCAATTTGACATGGAAAATTCTAATTCAGAACCAGTATGAGTTGATTTGCATAAAATGTGTATGATAATCACTGAGTTTGGGCACTGAAAGATGGGAGGAACCTTCTCACAATAGCCCTGAATCTTCCTCCACTCATTTGGTATGTAGGATATTTTATGTGAACTGTTACCAGCTGTGTTATCTTGTAGGAATTAATACAGTAACCCCACACGGACAAAAAGCTCTTTCTATTACTACTTACAATTAGCCCTATATCAATGTTTAAATACAGGTCCTACTAAGCAAAACATATACTTCTAATTTGACTGGGCTCCCAAACAAGATTTAGTCACAGGAACACAATTTCTAGGAAATACATATTCTCTGAATGTTGTAGAAGTCACTTTTTAGCTCAAATAAGAATCCAAAGACCTGTTGAAGCCTTAGACTGCAAGCTGTGAGCTTTCACCTAGATACGCTGTGTTCTGAACTCTTACTTAGCTACGTGAAGGAAGGCCCTGAAACCAGTGCAAACCAGAAAGATAAGGTAGCCGAAATGATCGGCAGAAGCTGCAACTATTCAAGATAAGAAAAGGAATGTCCTGCCTGGAGACAGGGAAAGGATCCAATAAGGAACAAGAAGACCCCAGACCCAAATATTACTATTGGACCAAACAGTCACATGAAGGGAGGGGAACTTAAACTGCAAGGGTATAATTGCCCAGGGATTTCTTTGTTCAGGGTCCCTCCCTGGAGGCACCCAGCTCAAGCTGCTCTTCACCGCTGTAGTGCTCAATAAATTTGCCTGGCGTACGTCATGTTGGAGACACTGACTCACGGAAACCTAGGGTCAAGTCTGAGGGAAGAGAAAGCGGCCGAGGGTGAGCATGTGTGTGAGCGAGGAGTCGAAAAGGGGCACCCGTCAGCTCAGTGGAGGTGCCCGCTGCGAAGGGGCTGCCGTCCTAGCAGTTCAAGTCTCCGGTGGCGTGTGCGCGACTCCCTGAATGGTGTGCCAATGCTTGGGCAGCTGCTGCTCCCTTCACACTGAGGTTTTCAGGCTTTCCCACTCAATGACAAAAGCAGAAATACAATTTTACTGGAAACCTTTCAACGCAACTGTACGGAGGCATTTTGCAAGAGATAACAATCAATCTAAAATAATTTTGTAATTTTTACTTCAGTATTAACTATGCAAAACAACATTTGTGTGTTCTCCATGAGTTCAACCATAAAAAAAGTCATCAGTTATTTCCTGGTTTCTTCTCCGAGACGCTGATACGATGTTAGTGCATATATACACACACACACACAAAAATATAGGCATGTATATTTATTCAAGCAAGTCTCCATTTGAAGCAAGCAGGAGTCTTGTCTGAGTAAAAACTGTAGGCTCACACTCTTCAATCAAGTCTACCCAAAGTTCCATAAGAAAATAAAACTATGATCAAGCACATTTAAAACTATGTGAAAAATAAAAGTAATCCATTACCACAGAAGACATGAGTACTAACCTGTTGTCGGTATCAGCACTGCATTTTGGAGATAACAACTCAAAGGATTTTGTAAATTTCACCACCTGTCACAAAAAAAGTAACTTAAAATTGTTATTGAGATGAATAAATATGTAAGAAAACAGTAATGTAAGGTTCCTATATTTAAACCATATTTTTACCCAATGGTCTTAAAATAAAAATCCAATCTGTACTCCCCCAATGGAGAATTCATGTTCAAAATATACACTGTACACAGTTCACTAACAAACAATATCAAATCAAATGATATCTTTAGATTCCTTCATGAAACTATTTTCTGCAACAGTATACGCTTCCCTGGAACGGGCTTTGGAACATGAATTATGGAGCTTTACCCAAACTTCACTTTTTTTAATACAGGAAAATAAACAGAAAGACCCATTTCCGCTACTAATTGCAACCAATTTTCCTTGAACATGTGTGCCAACAGCACATAAGTAAAACATTTTAAGAGTGGCTAATGTGACATAAAACACAGGTAATGTTTTTGGATGCTAGTATGAGTCTCCATCTTCCCCTTTGGTTCTGTATTGTAAAAGCTTTTCATGTGATGTACAAATGACAATATTCTAGACATGGTTTAACATTAAGATCTCTATGGAAATCTATTTTGATATATAGGTTAACCCTCCAAAATAGGGGGAAATCAGGAAAATAACTGTTTTGCCGCTTGTAAAAATGACCAAGTGGGTGGCAAGATGCTATTCTCCTACTCCAAATTAACCTAAGATTTATGACTGTTTAGAAAAAGTTTAGGCTTAACTGAATACCTTGGCTGTCCACATTTCAGAATTCGGTCTAGAGGATTGAGAACTCATTGCCTATGGTTTGGAAGAAAACCCTCCATGCTCAAAGGTAGAAATAGTACCAAGAGCAGAAAAATGAAGTGAACAATGCCACCCACAGCCTGCTACTAACATAATGTACTGTTCTGTGAAAACTAAAAATCATATTATACTTGCAAACATAGTGGCATTTCATAAGAATGTAGTAGAACCGTATCTTGTAATTATAAAATCAGTGTGGGGGGTCTAGAAAGAGAAAAACTAGAAACATTAGAATTCTATAACAGAGAATATACAAACAAAATACAAACCTCGATCTTGCTTTTATGAAAGCTAGTGTAATTTAGGGCATACTCCACTGAAAGTACTTAATTTCTATGAGTTTAAATGAAATGAGAATCATATTTTTCCTCCAGGAAAGAAAATAATGGTTTTTTCTGCCATACACACGAATTTATGATTCTGTCTCTGATAATCATTTAGACTTGTCACAGCCCAGCAACAAATAATCAATTACAGAGTCAGTGAATCCAAATATACTTGAATAAAAAAAAAAAAAAAAAAGAATGATATCACAAGCAACATTTTTATCCTTCCACTACTTCTCAAATCAGTAGAAAGGAGGAGAGCTTGTGTTGAATAGTCTGAAAGCACTGAGGGGAGCTACCAATATAAAGGCAGTCACTTATTTTACTATTAATAACAATAGTCATAAAAATGTTAAACATTTCTAAAGAGGCTCTCATACCCTATGAATGGCAGTACCACAAAGTCCCAGTGAAAGCCCCTGTCAAAATTGTGCATGAAATCCAACTCCTGACAAATACTTTCATATAGCTTACGTCCATTTGTTCAACTTAACAGAGCTCTGCAATGAAATAGTTATTCCTTGGTCAAGTGGACAGAGCAATTGCAAAAACCAAACATACTTCAGTAATGCTGAAAGTCATATTTTCACTTCACCTGCTCAATGCAAAGCTTCTTCCTATCACAAGAACAAGTACACGACTATCCAGACATTTGTATGCAAATGCGTCTTTTCCAATGGATTTTCTGTTACCTTGGGGAAAAATTACTAGGTCAAAATAACAAAAGGACTTATCTTTTCACAGCATTTTCATCATTTAGGAACTGAGACTGGTTCTCATTATTTATTTGGCAAAGTATTAAAGAAACTTGTTAAAACGTGCAAACATAGCTACTCCCAAACATACCCCTGCCAACAGCTAGAGTGAGTGGAAAACTTTCAGGAAGGAACAAATCCCATGGAGTAGTGGCCATCAAAAGTAGCTGAGAAAACTCCCTGTCTTGCAGGTTCAGCCCTTACCGTCTTGCTGTTCTTCCACATTCAAATACTGGATTTCACAAAAAAAACATTCATGAGACAAGTTCAGAAGCTGACTACTGTGAAGACACTGATTAGATTGCTGTGAAGCCCACTGAGTTGCTGAATACACAGGATGGTCAGTTAACAAACTCTTGATGAGTTTATTTTTATCTGCTATTTCTGAGGCACCAGCAGTCTGATTACATGTTACATACTAGAATAGAAACTACATAACTATTTCAGTTTGCTACAGTTAAACAACAATAACAGATGCAAAAGTATGAACGCTGTAGAAATATCAACAAAGATGTCTAATAATTATTGGAATGTATGCAGAAAAGGTTAATTCTAAAAATGAGTATTAAAGATTTGGTTGATCATAGAATCATAGAATCGTTAAGGTTGGAAAAGACCCTTAAGATCGAGTCCAACCGTTAACCTATCATTGCCAAGTCCACCACTAAACCATGTTCTTAAGCACCACGTCTGCCCTTCTTTTAAATACCTCCAGGGATGGGGACTCAACCACTTCCCTGGGCAGCTTCTTCCAATGCCTGACTACCCTTTCGGTAAGAAGTTTTTTTAATATCCAACCTAAACTTCCCCTAGCGCAGCTTGAGGCCGTTTCCTCTCATCCTATCACTTGTTACTAGGGAGAAGAGACCAACCCCCACCTCGCTACAACCTCCTTTCAGGGAGTTGTAGAGAGCAACTTGTAGAGTTGAGGTCTCCCCTCAGCCTCCTCCAGACTAAACAACCCCAGCTCCCTCAGCTGCTCCTCTTAAGACCTGTTATCTAGACTCCTCACCAACTTTGTTGCCCTCCTTTGGCCACGCTCCAGCACCTCAATGTCCTTCTTGTAGCGAGGGGCCCAAAACTGAACATGGTACTCGAGGAGTGGCCTCACCAGTGCCGAGTACAGGGGCACTATCACCTCCCTGATCCTGCTGGCCACACTATTCCTGACACAAGCCAAGATGCCATTGGCCTTCTTGGCCACCTGAGCACACTGCTGGCTCATGTTCAGGCAGCTGTCAACATAATGCAACTGTTTCTGGTTCTGAAACTTTCAAGCACCACCCATTTGATAAATCATTAGCCTGAAAATGTTAGTAAGGTCATAAATTCCAGGTAAATGTAAATGAAGATACAAACAAGATTTTTCTTTCCTTCTAGTGGCTATACCATGAAAGAAAGGAACTGAGCAAATAAATATTTGGTAACAAAGCAGGTCATTTTTAAGCAGCCCACAGGAGCACCTTGCTTCTCAGTTCAGCTGTCCTAGCTACTCTGTATTAAGCACTAATTCCATCACACAGACAACTGGGAATCACAGCATATGAACTAGATCACACCACTGATAGTTAGATCCATCAGCAACTTACGGACATCCCATTAAATGCCTTCAAATGACCAGAAGGAATCATAAGTGTGCCTTTCAGTTTCCATTTGAAAAAGTGGCTATACTGGTTTTAGCTGGCACAGAGTTAATTTTCTTTGTAGTAGCTTGTATGGTGACATGGTTTAGATTTGTGATGAAAACAGCATTGATAACACAGGGACGTTTTCATTATTGCTGAAGAGTACTTACACAGTGTCAAAGCTTTCTCTGTTTTTCACTCTGCCACCCAGTGAACAGATTGGGGGTGCACAATAGAGTGGGAGGGGACACAGCCGGGACAGCTGACCCCAACTGACCAAAGGGATATCCCATACCATATGACATCATGCTCAGCATATAAAGCTGGGGGAAGGAGGAGGAAGAGAGGCACTTTCAGAGTTATGGCTTTGTCTTCCCAAGTAACTGTTACATGTGATGAAGCCCTGATTTCCCAGAAATGACAGAATACCTGCCTGCCGATTGGAAGTAGCATATGAATTCCTTATTTTGCTTTGCTTGTGCACACAGCTTTTGCTTTACCCACTGAACTGTCTTTCTCTCAACCCACGAGTTTTCACACTTGTACCCTTCCAATTCCTTTACCCATCGCACTGGGTAGGGAACTGAGTGAGCAGCTGTGTGGGGCTTAGCTGCCTACTGGGGTTAAACCACAACAGTGGTGTTAATAAAGATTCAACCTGTACCTAACATACATTTAAGAATGACGTACTGGAAGAATACTTGCTGTTCAGTACTTATATATGATGTGAAACAGTTTCACCACAATAAAAGCAGCAGCTCCACCACTCTAATATTAGCATTTCTACAGAATGTGCAGCCATACTTACTGGTGATTCAATATCTTCTAGAAGTAATACTGAGCACCGTTCACACTTTAGCAGAGTCTGGGCCCGATGCATAATTTTCTTGACAATTTTCTCTAAGTCAGTCTGTTCCTCAAAGAGGTCATTCACTACTTCCAGTAAAGCCTGCATACAAGGACACAAAACTCTGGCATTGGTTGTAGAATTAATAAATACATCGAGCATTGCAAAGGAGGCATAATCTCTGGGATTGATTGTAATGTGAGTGATCTATTGAAATCGTCATTCAAATAAAGTTATTAATGATTACAGCAACAGAATTGGGGTGGGGGTATCTGAAGAAAGGAAGAAGTCAAGTATTTCTTAGCTCACAACTGGGCACAATCCAACTCCTAGCAAACAATGGGAATCTCAAACAATTTCACTGTGGTCCAAAAATGAAACAATGGCTGTAATGCAACTCTCCAAGTACACAGTATGGATTGAGTTACTTGATTTGCTATACTGAATTTGCTGGTGCATTTCAACTCCATTTTATTCATTTATTACCCATTTCACATGTTCAATGCTGGAAAGAACAAACACATCAATAATTCCATATTCCAATAGCACCCTGATCCAGTCTTTACTACTAACAACACGTCTGTAAAATTCAATGTTTTAAAATGAAAGCCTTCCCCTCTCATTTCAACAACTTTAAAAATAATAGGCCATGTTCTTTCTTACCATGGGTCCAAAGAAGTGTGCTTTTTCCTTTATTGTGGTTTAGGGCACTGACACTAAAGAACACCCATATAGGTAAGCATATAAATGTTAGTGGTCTTTGGTCTCCTTACACAGTGGTCATCAGCAAAATGTTGGTCACCGTCACTGGAAGTTGCCACCATTGGTGTCCAGTTTGATAGGGAAAGCAAAGTATGGGCTTGTCCATCATGTGTTACTTGCCAACTAGTTTCAACCACGGACTAGGCAAAGCTAAAGGCCACCAACAGGTCAGGAATGCAATTAAGTACAGGCCACCATGAAGCTGTCAAATGCCAATGTTATTTGTTATGTTTCACATGGCTGAAGCGGCAACTAGAAACAAAGAATCTCTATCTCTAATCCGATTTCCTGATGTGTCCAACCACCAGAATTTACCATTTTCTAATGAAGAATGAGAATGTCCCTAATACTTTTCTGCTGAATGCCTCCCTCAGAAGATTAAACGCCAACTCCTCAAAAGCCTGTCGTTGTTCCCTGCAGGCTGAGAATCTGCAGCAAATTTTAAGTCTCTATGTAGTCAAACAATTATTTTGTTTGAGAATCAAACAAAGAAAAAAAGTCTTTGGCAGAAAGTTGTTTTTTTGGTTTTTGTTTCTGTTGTTGGTTCCCCCCCCCAGTCTCCTCCACATCTCCACTCCAAAATATATTGGTCTGTAGTCAGACCTGGACAGAAGACAAGTTCAGATGCTTCGTGATCCTTAAATACACACCATTAGAAAGGGTTATTGTTAGTTTTCAAAGTAGTGGAAAGCATTAGTTTCCATAAAGGGAAAGCACCAAAATCCTGAATATATAAATGTCACTGCTCACTACACAGACCCACCCCACTGTAGTTTCCCTTGCTTTGTGAAGCAAGAGTAGGTTCAGCACTACCAGTGGTATTTCTACTGAAGCTTTGGAGCTGTGATCTGTGATAACAAAAGTGTCATTTCCCATCATTGCAGCAAAGGTGATTTAAAAAACAAACAAACCAACCAACCAACAATTATCAAAACTCCTCAAAATTAACATTTTATTTCATAAAAAAATAAAGACCTCTCTGAGAAGGAAATGGCATGTGAGCCTAGCATTATTTTCACTTCTTTAGAGCCTCCTGTCCCAACTTATGCATGGCATCAGCAATCATGAGTAATGTGAGTAATATATCTATGCAGACACATGCTGTCAAAACCCTTCACATACAGTTTTTTCTTGCTTACTTTTATAAAGATATATCCACATTATTTGCACATGAATTGAATATTACAAATTCAGGATGGCAAAGGTTTGATATTACTGGAATTTTATGAGAGTTTGAATCTCTGCCAAAGCAACACTTTCTCCTGCACCGTCTGTGTCACAAACGCAATTGTTTCAGCACTACGAAACATGGAACTGACATCAGGAAACAACAGCCACTGCCACGAGCGTATTTCCCTCCCACGCTCTCTGCTTGCTGCCTTAGTCAAGATAGTGATCTGTTGAAAATGCATTTTTTTAAATAAAACATAGTTAAAACTGTCTGCTTAGCAAACACATATGCATAGCTAGAATCTGAAGGAACAAAAGATGAAGGTTTGATATTGGTGCAATACACATTTTTTACTTACCCTGCTTCTGTCGTATTCCTTCCTTGAAGCTGCAAATAGCTGGGCATTGGATATGGCAATCCCACAGAATGGGAGATACATCTGCATCACCTAGTATCAAAAGAAACTCCCAGGCATTAAAAACAACTGCAGTTAAGACATTCATGTTACTAGCAAAGAGACCTAAACTTAGGTGACGTGTCCCAGGAGGGTCTCTGCTCACTCACTTTTCAGCAGAACACTAAACACAAACCAAAATCATCATGGGCAAGGCAAACAAAATGGGAGGAACAGAGATGGAATGTGTGGAAAAGAACAAATGCATTTGAGTTCACGGGTCCCAGCAGTGAGGGTCCTCTGTAACTTGTCTGGAAAACCGCAGATCCTCATGTCTATCAAATGTCTGCTGAAAATTACATTAAATTACTGTAGACACTACAGCTTCCCTAGAAAAAGTATTCTTTATTTTTCTGGACTGCTTTTTTGTTCTAAGCTCAAGAAGCAAGCTTGAGTCACATTCCTGCTGATTTCTAGAGGATGTAGATTTTGGAGAATACCAGCACAGTGGAACACAGCACATTTATCTGAAACTATTAGTCAGAAAGCTGATTGTCTTCTCAATGAAGGAAAAAAAAAAAGTTAAAGAACATGCTTGAGAAACTGAGTCTTAATGCGTCACCATACATTAAGAAAGATTGGACAAGAGGGACTGGTAAAATATTTTGAGGTACACAAGGTGACTTTAGGCTGGCTATGGCTTTAGGCATACTTTAGGCTGGCTCTGCGTGAAATGAATAAACTAGACTAGTCAAATACTTGAATGCCTGTAGGACCGGCACTTTCACAAGGATGACAATGGATTGAAGTCCAATAATATTAGCATTTTTAAGCCACATACTGATAACAAGCTTGCAACTTACTGCCACTGCTGAGTGGTTCCCAAGCTTAGGCCTGAGACACTAAGTAAATTTTATAGGTGCTGAATAGCTTTTAACGTTTGCAAAGCCAGTAAGATTTGTGGCACTCTGTTGTTTACAGAGCCAAAAGAATGCTGCAGCAGCTAACCTTTCTTCTCCCTGGTCTGTCGACTCGGAGATCCACTGTAAGCAATCCTTTCTGTGACAAGTTTTGGCATTGAGAAACTGGCATTTGTCTTTGAAATTCCATTTAATTAGAAAATTACTGCTAACCCAGGGAAGTGGGCTACTGAGACTACTGAAGGAAAAAAAACCCAAGAATTGTAAGCATCCAGAAGAACCAAAACAGCAGCAACTGGTGTTCTACTTTATCTTCCTTAAACGCTCCATTGGCTACATGTCTACTTATTTTGCGTTTGAGTAATGATGAGTTTTCTAGAAGGATCTTCAGATCCTCTGAATTTTGTACCTTTTGTACCTGCCATTCTGTCAGAATACCTGCAGATTTTAAGGGTGCACACAAATACACCTATACTGCTAATTTGCAAACAACTTACTTTCGTCCTCTTCCCATCATGGTCCCCTCTAAAGGAAAATGGCACACTTTAGACTCTACAAGCACTTATCTTTTCAGACAGACAGTAATTCAACTAGCCAACTATCACACCAGATCACACACAGAAGTGTAAAATGAAGTAAGACTGTAACAAATCACTACGAGGGGTTCATTTTTTATGAAAAGTACTTCTCAGAGGATTTTGCATATTTCAGTTTAGATTTTATTTCCAAAATGAAACAAAAAATTTATCTATATTTTCTTGTAATAGTACCAAATGCCACAGCCAAGTAAGAGATGCAGAGCAAAAAAACTTTAACCTGAGAAAAAGTCTGACCTTTAGTGTAATTATGAATATCATAGTGAGACTGGATACATTTTTACTTAATAAAAATAAGTAAATACTAGTATTAATTGCCCCTACATTGGAACCTCTGCTCCCAAAAGTAATGTGACCCCACGGCAATGGAAAGCATACAAGAAGTTTATGAACCTTCAGCCATCATAAAAACAGCTAAGATAGATGTCTTTTTTGGCAAGAAGAAAATATGATTTTCCAATATTGAAAAACACTGCTCTCCAGAACACAAATTCCAAGATTCTATTCTCTATATAGAAATTAACATCCACAAAACACTGGTTTATGAAATGTCAAGAGTCTGGAAAGCTGCTTACATCACTCTTTCCATGACTCAAAGTAATTGTGTAAGGTGCTGTGCAACTAAGAAAGAGACACCAAGCTGTTTAAGATAATCAGTAGAAGAAATTAATAAATGTCCACAGCTATGAAGAAAAAAACCAAACCAACCATCAGGTTGAAAGGAACCACCCTATGATAACAGATAAATCAATTATCCCTGTTTACAAAAGAACAATTGACAAAACAAAAGCCCACTGTCATTCCTCTTTTGTACTCTGAACAGTAAGGGTGACTGCTGCCTAAACCACTTTTGGCAAATTGTAATACAGTACCAAATAAACAAAGAACAAAGACATTTCTAACGGTAACTGAATTTTAAATGAGATTTTTTTTTTTTTACCAAAATTGCACAATGGTGTAGAAAGCAATTATCACATTCTGACTTCGAATTACAAATTTAAATCTGCGGTACTCAAGACTGCTTTACAAGCACCTCCAACATGTTGATGCTATGACTGTTGGCACTCCATATAAATATGGAGTAACATAATATTCAACTCTTACCTGTCTGAGCCACATACTGTAAGGAGTTGGTATTGTTATGCCAGATTCACTTCAGGGATTTTCCCTCCAAAGAGAACACAAAGAGTTGAGGAACCGGCACATACCACCATAAGCTGGACACATCCTTTTTTCCTCCTTTTAAGTGACAGGTATATAATTACTAATCCTCTGGTGCTCCAAGGTAAAAACATATTGCATCACTGAACCATAATGCACTGTAATTCTATTTCCATTCCTGCCGATTATTACTATTTCTTCTTAAATAGAAGGATGCAACTTATAATAAGCATAAAGTGCAGTCCATATTTTACTGTCTTAATTCTCCAGCATGGATATGCTTCAGTAATATAATACTGACTTTTGGTAACAGCAAATAAATTGGGCAGAAGACTAAATTGTATTGAAAGGACAGAGTATTGAAAGGTTGGTCATAGATAGACTGTTAAGCAGCACATGACAGGAAACGACGCAGGTAAATGACATAGTTATTTTAATTTGCCTTGATGAGACAAGATCTTGTTAAGAAGGAGCTGTTCTCTTTTTCCCTGTCTTCTGTTCTTCCTGCAGCACTGAACAGGCTGGGACAGCTTGCCTCTACCAGTCAACATCTGTAGAGGTTTTACCAAAGAGCTGTATTACACAGCAAAGCCAACCTGATGCTGGCACTTGTGAAGGAACCACTGACACCTGGTCCAAAGGTTGAGGATGCAACGTTTCCATTACACCAATGCACAAAGTATTGGTGTGAAACTCATGGAAAAACACCTAACATACCCTTCTAAAGGATATAAATTAATTTCCCTTTGCTATATTGAAGGCCATTTAAAGAACATAATTTTGAAGCAGAACGGACTATATCCTAAAGAAAATTTCCTTCCATATCTATTTTGAATTAATGACAGGAAAAGAGCCTGCAGATTTATTAAACAAAGCAATTTCCTAAGAAAGAAAATAGACAGTATATAAAAACATAAAAAGTATAGCTTTAACAGATATACCTCATTAATTTTGGCAAGTAAGATTAGTTGTAATGATTCATCACGGTACTTTGTGGCACATTAACAAACAAATCGGTAAATATGTAATAGTATATATTATAAAAATTATGTTCAGTCTGAATAATAAGCTAATCTGATGAACCTGCTGAGATGTTGGAAGAGACCACCATTTTTTTTGGTGCCAACTATAAGGCATGCAGATACAATAACTGCAAGTTAACACAATTATCTTCTGAATTACTTGAGCATTCAGGGTCCGAGTAACCTGACCCAGTTGCTCATACCTAAGCCTCCAACAAGCATGGCATCCTTGGGTAACAACTACACTCACCTCACAAATTCACAGCGGCATACAAAGGCTAAAAGGCCTTGCTCACTTACAAACTGCTCAATATTTTATCAGGGCAGGAAACCTTCTACGAAAAGAAGATGAAGTAATGGGCATCAGTTCAATACCTCATCCTCTTCATTTCTAAATTCTATTATTTCATTATGGGTGTTATTTTATGTTAGGAGTATTAAAACACAACTACCAAGAGAATGAACAGGATAAGTACTAGAAGCTTTAATATTCAATTATGCAACCACTTACATTTTCAGCTAGGTCCTGAAGATGACTTATCTTTTCTGCAAAACTACCCCAGTAAGATCAAATGACTGCCCTGACCACAGTTACTTTTTCCTTCCCACAGAAGGATATATTCCCATTGCTTTAGTATCTCCACACACCTCCATACTTGTACA
The DNA here is from genome assembly GCF_047370975.1 of Nipponia nippon. Taxonomy (NCBI): domain Eukaryota; kingdom Metazoa; phylum Chordata; class Aves; order Pelecaniformes; family Threskiornithidae; genus Nipponia; species Nipponia nippon. Next base: position 75,026,230 of record NW_028262369.1, on the reverse strand, counting down.
TCCAAAGTTAGAACTTTAAATCCACAATAAGAACTGAAGCAGTAGCTTGATATTTGGAAGTACAAAGCATTCCCAAATTATGCAATATTAACTGCTAGGACAAGAAAGCTGCAACCTGTGCTTGTTTAATTGTTTTGGGGTTTTTTTGTGGTGGCTTTTTTTTTTTAACCGCATCAGTTCTGAAATCCAGATGAAGCACACCAGTTCTCCCTCAGAATTTCAGAGGACAGTCTTCCATAAGTTTCCTCTTCATAACCACAGTTTTATAGGCCAAAAGTTCCATACCTGGTTCCATAGTTGTCTGGGCACATCAGCATTTGGACACCTACACTACAGCTTCACAATGTCTTAAGATGCAGCACTCATTTTCCTTTCATCTGGCTTTTCACAGGTGCTGAGACATAGTCAGAATACGTAAGATGTTTATGAACGTTCTTCTGAACTGCTAAAAATAAATTAAGGGTTTCTCATGATCTGGGCTTGGCTTTCATAATAACTGCATACATGATATAGATTTTTTTACCATCAGAAACAGGCAGGAGACCTCTGCCTAAGCTCTTTCCAGCAACGCCTGTCCTCAAGAGATGCCACCTTTCCCTTCATCACATGGCCTGAGGACAATGGTCCTCAGTGTTGTTTTACTCTCACAAATAGCAAAAACTCCACATCAACCACAAAACAGTAAGAAATATTACTTTTCTTACCCTATTTAGGAATATAGGTGTTCATATCTGCAGATCTCAACACATCTTTTGCCCTTTTTTTTTTTAATGACAGATAACGATATAGACAACAAAGCTGCATGCATGCAGACCTGCAATGCAGAAAGTTATTAGCTAATCGTGAAAAACAGCCAATGCTGCAATGGCAGCACACTGCAGAGGTAAAATGCTAGCTTCACACTTGCTGGCTGGAAAGCAGCCCTGAGTTCAGCTTCAGCTAAATGCAATGACATTTACCCATGCCTCCCCCTGTTTCACCCGCACTAAGCATCCTCAAAGAGCACCCGCTGCCATAACTATCTGATAGATATAGTCTAACTCATGGCTTCTGACGTACTTGAAGCATCCCTCTGCCTGTGGTCACAAAAGAAAACAATTTTGACGCCTGATGAAAGAAAGAAGTCTCTCAGTAAGGCTTGTGTACTCAATCTGGCACAAACTCCAGGTTAAACTCTCAGCAAATGCTTGTCTGGTTCAACTGTTTTCTTTAGCAGCCGCAGGAGCCACTTCTCTTTCTACAGCTTGCTTGGTAAGCCTGTGGGGGAAGGGAGGTAGTACAGGCTTCCTAGAAAGACAAAAAAGTCCATTTAAAGTAAATATTTTGCTATACATTAAAGTTATAAATGTTTTGTGGACATACTTAAAATCAAGTCAGGGAAGCCAGCTGCCCTTTGAAACACTTCCTAAAGCGTTAAAAATAGGTTCAGAGAATGAAATATTCTACTGAATTCTGAAAACAATAAAGCAAAATCAATTGCAAAATGGTTAAGCACAAACATTCATCCAAACTCCATTACCTTCTGTCAGATGTGCAGTGTCTGGCTACCCATGCCTCTGATAAAATCTGATCATCGTCCAGATTTGCAATTCTCAGAAATATTTTCCAAAATTATTTTTCTACCCCAAGCATAGATAGAACAATTGCTTGGTAGAGACACCCCATGAATTACAGGCATAGAAGTGGGGCACATAGCTCCCACTTATATCAGTGAACCTACAGAGGCTCCTGGGCCAATTTTCTATTGCCTCTGACTTCCCCCCCCCCTTTTTTTTTTTTTAAATTTCCATTTGCATGTGGTTATTTATGCAGTACCATAAAAATGCCCTAATGCCTGCAAATGTACAGCAGCATCTCTGTCCTATAAAGTTGACTGTCTAACTATGGAAGCTTTTGGTGGCTGTAAACAGCCTGAAAAGGACCACAGGAACATTTCTTCAGCACTGACTCTGTGCTTGACTGCATCATATAACTACTGACACACATTCAAACTAGATAACTGTGTCACCAGACAGATTACAACACAGGTCTCCTGTAGGAGCAGGCTTATTACAGTTTTAAAACCTGAATCCTATGTAGGTCACTGTCCTCACAAGCCATGGCACTGGGAGACTATCAGATGCAGGACCAAGGGGCAGGAAAGGGCAGGCATGTAACTTTAAACTGGTACAGCCTCAGCCTCTGACCTTTTTCCAGGCCCCCATCACTGCCCTCCAGTTGCTACAGCACAAAACCTATCTTCTCCCTTTTCTGCTATGCTCCTAAGGATCTTTAAACTGGGAAAACAAATGAACACATTGAATTTTATTTAGAATAATACACTTGTAAAACTGTTTATACAGTCAGAACTATACACTAATCCTATTTCATTTTTCTGGCAGATATTTGGAGGTTTCTTGCCCCAGTCACTTTACAGCTAAACATTATTCATATCTGCCACCACTAGGCAGGAGGTGAAGCTCAAAAAAATCTAAACAAGCCACACTGAATTATTCTGTCACACACACAAAAACATTGGCAGTGGCTATTAAACCCATTTTTAGCAATATTCTATAAGACATATTTAAACATTTTAACATTGCATTGAATTCAGCACTCAGTATAAAGTGGGAAGGACAATAAATTGTACTGTAAATTTCCACAGAACACCTCATTTTAAATGCTGTTGCTCCAAATAAATCTGAAATATGAAAACTTTTCTGCTAAAGACTAGAAAGCCAAAAGTAATTTAAATATACGTAAAATAGTTACTATTCTAGGATCCAATCTTCTGATCTCATACATGCAAAAATCCAGCTATTTTCATTGGAAATTTCTCCTTATTTTACACACACCTGAATCAGCGATGCCCAGTAATAAGCCCTGTCCCAGCAAACACTTCAAGCTGCCACTGAGTTATTCAACATGTGATACTAAGCCAGGCGTTTCAGCAGGAAAAGCAGGGACAAGAGGAAGAGAAAAGTTACACAAGGAACAACAGTGGCTCAATTAAAATGAGAAGTGTATGAACTGAGGAAGGAGGAGGGGTAGCAGTCAAAGACAAAAAAGCAGTGACACAAGGAGCTTCACGCTAGTGTAAGCGCCTGTAAGCCCAATGCCTGGCATTCAGCCCTTAGTCCTGAGGGTTCAGCAAACGCACATCAAGCTTGACGGCAAGGAAATGTCACCTTGCAGGCAGCTCGAGTGAGGGCTCCAAAGTTAAACTAATATGATTAAACCAGTAAACCAACATACTTCTATATCATAAGTTGAATGCCCCAGAGACTCCTCACTGCAAGGGTTACTGAGGACTCTCAAATCTGGATGGTGGAGGTATGCACCATGTCTGTGTGACCACCTGCAGTTAGAAGGCCATTAAATCAACCCAACAATTATAGGTGATGTTTCTTTATCAAGTCTAGTTTCTGTTCACTGGTTTTGAAAGTTGACAGGGCACCATGCTTTGTAGCAAAGTCTTACAGAGAAGTGCTAGGCAACTTTTATTAGTTCACCTGAAATAACATGAATAAGCAGCATCACGAAAGGTCATGAATGTCCTCAAAACCACAACTCCTACCCACCAATTAACTTTCTCTCCTTCGAAGGCTGAACATTGGTCATTTTTGATACATCCAAATTATATCATCACCTTAATAAAAGTCAAGCTGACAGGGTTCACAAAGAACATTTTACTTGCGTAACATTTGTCAGAGAGATCAAAAGGGGCTGTTACTGCCTGGCTGCTCTCTCCTGTTTGAAGATGAGCCAGTAGAGGCCAGTCCCCAGGCACAGGAGCCCACAGCTGTTGCGTAAGGCAGGCAATTCTGCAGCGCCTTAAATCTCACTATATCAAAGCACTTTGGCAGTCCATGAGCGAAGTTTTACAGCACCAACATCATGTGGTAATTTTTTTCTAGAGACAGCAAAACTGAGCCAAAGAAAGATTAAATGATTTATCTGATGGGAGGAAGAAGGTCACGAAAAAAGATTTTGTCAAAATTTTGGAAAAGCTCCTAGTTCCCACTATGCCTGAATTGGTGGACCCAGCCTGCCCAAAGACACTGTTATAAAAGCTTTATAAATGTCACTGCATGAGATGGGAAGATCTTGGTATTGGCTCTGCAGAGTGAGAGCAGTGGAGACTGATACTATCAATGCTAAAAAAAGAGTTGCAGATCAGAGCTTTAAATTGGCACAGGAGAATTAATAAGTATCACTTCAAAGTTGATTTTTCCTCCAACACAATTGCAAACTTCAGTTTTACCATTTCAGATTGCACCACGCATCTGATCTCTGACAAACAGGACCCATAATATCTGACCATAGCAATTGAATAGTACTGCAACCAAGAATAAATTCCATGTGCATCCATACATTGAGAATATCATCTTCAAGTCACAATTCTACTTGCAACTCAGTTGCCAACTCCCAATTCTTGTCAACGAGAACTAGATTTAGTAATATACTACTTCTTCCTGCAGTCTTTAAGTATTGGAGTACACAAACTGAAAACTATTTCTACTAATCCTTGGCTTAGCCAAGACTGAATGAAGATGTCTTCTTTCACTTTTTGTACAAATTAAATTTTGTCTTTAGAGCCAGAGTACAGGCACAGAGTCAGAATCAGAGACTGGTTGAGGTTGGCAGGGACTTCTGGAGGTCATCTGGTCCAACCTCCTGCTCAAGCAGGACCACCATCGGTTGCCCAGGACTGTGTCTAGAGAGCCTTTGAATATCTCCAAGGATGAAGACTCCACAACCTCTCTGCGCAATCTGTCCTACTGCTCAGTCACTCTCACAGTAAAAAAGTGTTTCCTGATGTTCAGTTTCCTGTGTTTAAGTTTATGCCCATTGCCTCTTGTCCTATCATTGGGCACCACTGAAAAAAGCCTGGCTCCATCCTCCCATCAGCTATTTATACACACCGAGGAGATCCCCCCACAAGCCTTCTCTCTGCTAAACAGTCCCAGCTCCCTCGGCTTTTCCTCATAGGAGAGATGCTCCAGTCCCTTAACCATCTTTGTGTAACTTTGTTAGACTCTGTCCAGTATGTCCACGTCTCTCTTGTACTGGGAAGCCCAGAACTGGACATGTTACTGTGAGTTATGAGTGAAACTTAATCCTGCTGTTACATAAATACTGTGTACAGTTTAACCAAAAAAGAATATAGCTCATCTATATATAACAGTTTGCATTGAGATCACAGTGATATTACTAAGTTTCTGTTCAGGTTCTTCTCTCATATACTTCAAAAGGCGAAGAAGAAAATTTTGAAAGAAAAAATTTGAAGAAAAAAATTACTTGAACAGTAACCTTTTTTCATATTGGACTTTGTTTAACGGAGAGAGAATGTTTCTGGAAGAGCTTACTGCAGAGGCCCGATCCTTTGCCATGTTGAGCTCCTCTTTCAGCAAAGATGGGAGTTCTTGCCTGACTAAAGCCAATGCTGGTAAAAGTCCTTCCTTCTAACAGAAACCCCAACTGGAATACAAAAGCCTGAATCTAGCACGTAAGCCAACCAGATTTCCCAGGTTAAATTGTGGCTGGTACGAATAAGTTTAGCTCCCCTGACTGCTCACTCTGCAGCATTAGTCCAAAGGGGATAAAAAGGGTTGCTTCTGTTCAACTAGGAAAAAAAAAAAAATGAAGTAAGTTTTGATATGCAAGTGAGATCCAGAATTTGGGTGACAGCTTAAAAGAAAGCCAGGGACTCAGGACACCAACTATATTCCCTTACATTACTGCTTGTCAAGCAAAGCGCATCTAGTGTTTCTTAGGCTACAGAAAAACTTTACCTCCAAATGGAAAAAATCTTCAATGGAGTGGAAATATCCCACGAAGAACAACGTATAGTATAACTGACCCTTCCTTTCACCACATTATTTTATGTCTTTTTTCCAACCAGGATGCACCTGTAACTTGACCCTTTCTTCCATAAGACATAGAAACATCACAACACAACATAACTACATCATATTTTTGACATACATCCTTACGTTATTCTATTGAGTTTCTCCTTGACAATGGGAAATTTGCCAGTGGTGTTCTACGTTGGCCTATTTTGAGTTTATGTATATTTAGTGACTAATATCATTGTTACTGAATGTCATGACACTTTATGCTGCTGACACTTGCCTACTTTTCATACATTCCTCCTGAGAAAGTTGTTTTTATTCTCCTTTCCATTTTTTAAGATGAAAAATAATTGTAAGGAATACAGTGTATTCTCAGAGTATCATTTTTACTCATTTTTTTCTTCGAAACTCAATGTTTCTGCAAAAGTGCAGAATCTTATTCTAGCAGAACTGATTATACAACTGGACACACATGACAAGACTGTGATTTGAATCTGATTATACCAATTAGGTAATCTGAATTAGCTTCTATTATAGCATTTTCAGACCTGATTAAAAGCAATTCTAACACTTACAACATGTATTATAATTTCTACCTGTCATATTGTGAGTGTTAATGTTTCACATGAGGAAGCAGGTGAATAAACCCTACAAACCTTTGTCTTAAGAAAAGGGCTCGCAAACTCTCATGTTGAGCTTATATATGAAAAAAACAGTGTATAGCAGTAATATCATCTTTAGAACAGTTTCCATCCAAAGTGACAGATAATTTGCTGGAGGGAAACTTATCTATAAATCTAGACAGTATTCTTAGCGGTCTAAGGTTAGTAACTACTAAATTAGGGACAGATGAAAACTAACGTAATACCAAGGCAATAGAATAATTTCTTAACCACAAGAAAGAACAAAAATGCTAATTCTTATTAGTTTCAAATGAAAGGAGCTTTTGAAAGACCATCACAAAGTACAGAAAAATTCCTTAACTGTTTTCTCAATAAACTATTTACAGAAAAGTGTGTTGAGCAATTATATTACCTCTCTGCTTCTTCATTATGAAGACAGTTTAAAAGAACAGCAAAAAAGTAGCTGAACCAAATATTGCTCTCACCTACATCACTGTGAGCCTGCAGTAATGCCTCTGACGTCTTAACTTGAACTTACATGGTTGTAATTTACAGAATTTTGTTGTCTTTAAAAACGTAGAAAGGTGCTTGATGCCTCAAGGACATTTTCATCAGGTCTGCCCATATCATTTTACAGAAGGCAGACTGACATTAAAGTTTATTTTACCCTTTCCAGGCAGATGCCAGTCGGAAGAAGCTGAGTATAAATATTTAGAGAATTTCTGTGGAACCACATAATTTGTAATACAGCCTGATTGGTTTGACATTCTTTGCTTTCTCTATATCTCTGTTCTATGTCTACCAGGATGTCCAAATCTCACATTTTGCTGTTTAATCCATGCACAAGAACATGCCAATAGAAACAGGAAAGGAAGTGACCATCTCTGCACAGAACTTTGAATCCTACCCATAATTTCAATGACAGCAAGTAAGAAAATCATATGGTATCTTTTGGTAAGATCTAAAGCCACAATTTTAGAGAAAGTAATCTAAACTTGTGCTTTAATTTTCCATCTTCACTGCAAAAATAGGAAAAGAACACATATGGGGAAAAAAGATTGTCCAGCAAATAGTAGAATGTGCCACTTACGAAGATAAACAATGATACAATCTGCAATATTGAAAATATACCAGTTCTAGAATGCAAATGTGTTTTCATATGAAAAAGAATCCACTTCTGTCTTTAAACTTTGCTTAAAAAAAAAATAACTTGAAGCCTTTTTGAATTCAATTGTTTTGCCCAGAACCTTCACTAAACATCAGTAAGAAAGAACCAGAGTATGGATGAGAGCCATGAGCTTCAGGAGTCAGGTATCTCTCAGCTTAAGTTAAGCCTTGGAAGGATAAACTTTGCCAGACCAGTTAGAAGTCAGTCAGGCATATTCCTGAACTAAAAGCTCCTTTTTTTCTTTCCCTGGAATTCTCTCCAAAACCAGCACCTTATCATAAGTGCTCATTTGGTACTTGTTGATTTCTTCCTTACAGCCTCCATTAACTCTGAAATCAGGGAGGTCAGTATTATTAACTGTTTCCAGTTTCAGCTCATGAAATTTTAAAAACAAAAATCAACTAATAATTTGGATATTTCCCCAATTCCTTAGAACTTACAAATACATGTTCTAAAACAATGATTTACAGAATGCAGCTTTGCCACACATTTTTTGTGTGTATATGTGGGGGATGTTAATCTATTCAGTTGAAATTGTGGTAATTAACTCAGACAGTAAATTAGTGTCTTCCAAAACTGCCTTTTGAGCACAACTGATCGACAAAGCACCAGGAGAAGCACTGCATTCCATATTACTGCACCTTTGAGTTTTGAGACTGGGTGAGCTACAGCAGCCTGACTTGAAAAATTTGATTTTTTTCTGTGCTGCAGACTTCAAGGGGCTGATGAAAGCGTGTGGGCTGGTTTGGATGTGAGCCATGCTTTTTCCACACATCACTGTGTCTCCTGCACTAATGACTCACACCTGCACATGCTGCTATCTGATTTCTAGGCAAAGTTATTTATAAGCTGGAACTGCAGGGACAAATCCTGGTGGTATAACTATACAGATCATGATCTGCCTAAAGAACTTGCCTATGAAACACAGACAATTTGCAGACATTGAATTCACTCTCCTTTCAGGTGCCATTAAAACTGGACTCATCCTGTCCCCTAATAAAACCCACATTGCAGTTTTATCTTGCAGACTGCTATGGATCTGATGTGGTAAAGCACTACTTTTCACCTGGCTGTGAGATAAACACAATCACCGACCTCTGAGGTCCCCTGGCCACAGAAAAACATCCTATCTTCTCTCACAGCAGGGACAGGAATTATTTGCCATGCAGGCTGTTTATACCTGGAGACTTGCGTGTTACAGGCCACTGCAAACAAAAAAAAGATATTCTATTCAAGCAAAAATACTGTTGCCCCAAGCTTATGATTACAGCCTTGCCTGAAGTGTCTCACTCACTGGTCCAGAGAAGTATTCAAACCTTCACATTATCAGACACTTCCCCAGTGTTCAGAGTCTTTTGCTAGTTAAGATTGCAGAAGCATCAGCAATTACATACCTTTTTCCTCCTTCCTCTGCAACTGGCCATGAAGTGTTTTTACTACAGCTTCAGATGAGGCCATTTGTCTTCCTTCCTTTCTTTGGGGTAATTTGGTGAAGGGCACAGAAAAAACAGTTCAGAACAACTGTCTAAATGACCTATCTGTGAGAACGGCATTATGAACCATAGAACGAGTTACATCTTCAGAGATATGAAATAGTGATCTACCGTAGTGTGAATTTTCACAGATGTTAATCTTACACCTAGTAAGCATGCAGCATTCTGCCCCTTAATGCTGAAAATCACACAGTGTTTTGAATCTTGAATTCAAGTCATTATGCATCTAAACAAAGCTCTGTTTAAATGGAAGAAAGCCAAGCCATTATATAGGAAATCATGTATATAAGCAAGTCTGTAACAGTTATTTATACAGACATGCATTTTGCTTCCAGCAACACAAGGTTCTTCCAAACATATACTTATGTATACTTCATTGTGTGTCTCAAAAACAGTAAGGTATTTAATATTAATCTGTCTGTTGAACTGCAGACTGGAGGGCATTTGATTTCAGGTAGCTGAGTGTGTTCAGAAATCAATATGCTACTGTCTTCTTTGGTGGAAATTTACTGCTGTTAAGGGCTTCCCTCTGCCTACATTATTAACAGTTCAATCTAGGGCCAAATTATTTTAAACATTTACAGAGCACCCAGCAAAACAAGGCTTCACTTCCAGTCGCAACCTTTAAGTAGTATCATAGTTCATTCAGCCTTAGCTTGATTCTATAAGTACCAAGGAGTAAAATACTTTACAAACTGAGTAAGAATATCTGGTCTTTAAGCTACAGAAATAATAATATAAAGGTCTGTCCTGTCATCGTGCAGGCTATTCTCCCCTCAGAAATATTTTATTTAAAAATGCAAGAACAGAACAGTATTCTTTGATTTGATTAGGATTTGAGTAGGCTTGCTCTTTTTTCATCTCCATAATTTTGAACTGTAAAAGTTGTCATTAAACAAGCAATGAATACTAACCAAGGCAAGGCTGAATGATCAGGTAAGTGCCCTAGGACATACACCCTTGCTTCTTACAGTTGAGTAGAACTACAAGAGATGCAAAGAGAAATTCATATTCAGCTCACTGCACATCTGCCCACATTTGCTCTCCTTCTGCTTTTTTCCTTTTCTGCATGAGTTTAAATATTTTCCAAATGCCCAGTATTTTTATCCTAACTTTAACTGCTTAAGAAACCATCAGTCTTAGCTTAGATTATCTTTTGATAGGCATTCAGTCTTGTTGCAGTCCTTACACACGCTCATTTTTCCATCTTTTCTGCTTCCTTTTTCTAATATTGGTTTATTCTCTTCTCAAAATTCTTATTTCCAACTCCACCTCTGCTTACAGAATGACCAATTTTAATTTAGCTATTGCTTCTCCAAAGAAACTTCTATCTTACTTTGCTTTAATTAATTTGATGTTGTGATTATTATTTTAATAGTAAGAAATTCATTACCTCCATAAAGGAATAATTCTTTTTATTCACTGAACTGGAACAGCCCAAGAAAGAATGGATAAATTCTGCATGCTTGAAATATTATATTAAGCAGGTAAACAGGATTTATTCTTGGTACTTTTTATTCTTGGTACTTTTTTCATGACAAAATTTTTACCAGTACCTACAATGAATTTTATGGTATTTCTGAGAAACTGAACTCAAAGCATAAATTGACTTCACTGAAAATAGACCAATAGATGGTGCCAGTACTATCAAATCCAAAGTACCAGAGAGCTCTATATCCTTACACAAATTGCCTGAGGCATTTAAATACAGAGCTTACTGCTCCTTTTTTTTCTGTGCAAAGAGATTCTTGATTCTGAAAACAGTTCATTTTTAATTAGCAACTGTAAATCTGATTTCAGATGCTGGGAAAAAAATACACTGCAACACCCCCCTCCCCAGAACCCCCCACACTTTTTCAATCTCCGATTTCTCACTGCTGCTGGCCTACCATGGAAACAATTAGCAATTTTCTGCATTGGCATTGCCACTCCTTCCTTCCCATCTATCTATCTATCTATCTTTACCCCTGTGCAGATTCATGGAAAGTCAAGGACTACATCCATACTGATAGGAGAAAGGAGGCTCCAGAGCATGGGGGTATTTCTGACTTTGTCTGCTTTCACCCATGTGGCTAGCAGGCAATCTCTGCACCACCAGCAGTCTCGCACGGCCTCACTGGTTAGCAGAGCAGTGACACAGTTGTGCAGGCAGCACGCAGGGCCCCACATGCACTACAGGGCACATTCCTGCTGGCCTGCAACATGCCCCGCAAACAAACTCACCCACATGCACGGGGATGCCTTTATACCCCCACAGACTGACCTGGCAGGTCACAATCCCTCACTGCTCTAAGGGACTGTTCTTAGTCACCTGTGTAGAGCAGCCTTATTTAACGCCAAATACCCAGCCATCTACTGAACAGAAGTGGAAAAACAGAGCAATCTGTCCTTTTCTACTCCTTCCTTACCTTTGCTTAGAAAAAGAAATACTGAAAAAATCGACCTTACTGAAAAAACCAGACTCGGAGCCCTGCTCAGACCACACAAGTACAAGAACAGTTTAACTCTTCCAAGACAAGCAAAACAATTACAATATAGCCTTTAGTATTGTTTTTTTCTTTGTATTTATTTATTTAAAACTCTCTCTTCTAAAATTTGTTCATTTTATTCCTGCAACTCCTTGAAGTCAATGGTATGACTTGCATGGATGAAGCATGGAAAATTTTGTCCTTTCACCAAAGTCTGCAGTCGTGCTTTCATTTCTACTGTTTTAGTTTTATATATTCTCCCTACTCCCTTTAAAGCAAAAGCACTTATTTTTAAGAACTCAAATAATCATTTAAACTCCCCTATTCTCACCTTGCTAGCAAAAGTGCTATAAATGAGAACCTTAGCTGAGTGCATTCACAAATAGAGATGCTACATTTTGGTTTGAAATAATTTAAAATAGGCGCTTACTTCAAGCTGTATATTAAGCTGATACTAACAAAGCTAACTCAGCTGTCTCCCTAGTAAGCCAGGTCACTACATGTACTTTGAGAATATAAGTAACACCAAAACAAAACTATATTTCACAGTTTCATATTCATATAAAGTATTATGCACTGTATTATATTATGTATTGTAATAATATTTATTATATAACTATGTACTACACAATAGTCTCCTCCGTGTGCACATGTACTAATCATCAAAATAATTGCGACTGTGATAGTTGTCCAATAAGCAAGTGCAATTACACTGAGTTCTACATTAAAAGCCTCTCAAAATGGACCCCCAGTTGAAGTTTTATCAAAGATTTAAATCAGAGAGTCTTTTGTCTCACAAATAGCACCTCAGGATGAATTTTGGGTCTTGAGATGCTACTTTGGCTCATGAGTAATAAAAGACTTTGCAATGAAATTTAAACAGTTGCTGGGACTAAACCACCTCACATCCAGCTCCCTCTGCAAAACCTGTAGTGGGGCAGTTGTGTCGGAGACAAGCTGTGTGTTCAACTGGCACACAGTAGGCACCATGTTCAAACTCAAAATAATTATAAAGAGCACAAATAATACATTTTTCCATGCTGTTACTATGTTGCTCACAGCTACATCATGTAGCAAAAGTATGTTAGAGCAATTATTTTAGCAGTTTTACACGAACAGTAAAAAAAAAGGGGGGTGGAGGGAACCAAATCAAAATTTGTAATTTACACAGTGATCAATGTCAGTTTATCTGTATTTTTCCTATGGAGTTCACAGATGAGGAGAACAGATGTAACATTTGTTATTCCATGTCACCCCAGACTCAGTCCCACTTCCCATCCTTTGTTGTTGAGGAATCTTTGCTCTACATTGTTCTTGAGGTCTGCCTAATTTTACAAGGGGTTGTACTTTCTAGTGGCTTTTGCTAAATCAATTTTATGAACACCTGAATACAAGAGAAATTCCTCAACCCTAACTTGTGGTAATGTTGTGTTTCAGAAAACTATGCTGGTCAAACCAAGAATGAGATTTTGTAGCTTCTCAAGGAGGACAGAGTAAAAGTGCATCATTTAATGCACACCTCTGTTTACCAGAAAATCATCAATAGAGTAGGAAAGAATGCCTAGCTGCTGTGTTTAGACATGTGCTGTTTCAGATGTGGGTAAGCTGCTGTCACACTAATTTTACAATGATTATCTGAAAGAATAATAAAATGTAGAGACTGGCAACAGTATCAAATAAAATATTACACTATACACAAACAGAAAGTTAAATCAAGAAACCCACAGAACTGGGGGATCTTCCTAAATCCTTTAGCACCCATGCTTAAACAGCAGAAAGCATTGCATAAGCTGTGGTCAAAAATATTTGTTATCCTGGCTATATGGTATTCCCAGAAAATACCTAAATAAAACCATTAACTCTGGTGTTAAGTCATCCAAACCATTTGGCTGCAGACAGGAACAGCAGCTCAGTCTTATTCCTTCCATAAGTGAGCAATATGGCGAGCGCTACACATTATGGTTAGGATTATTTTACAAAGACAAACATAACTTTAGATGTGATTTACAAATTGGTACAGAAGATAAAGTTATCACAGCAAGTCAGGTACCCATATGTACATCATGCACATAAAATAGAAATGAAATATATGGCAGATAAAAGAAGAAAATACAGAAAAAGAATTAGTGTTTTTCACATTTCCTGATTAATGTTGAAATACAGTATCACTACCAAGCTCAGGACAAACTTGACTCCTTGGCTCCCCGAGGTCAGACCTAATTATTGTCAGAAGCAAGGTCTCATTGCAACAAGAGACTGAAAAAGCTTACTAAGAAAAATGAGTTCTGAATCAAAGGGGATATGCTGTCTCATGTGTGTTCTGGCTTTCTGAAACGAAGTTACAGATCGCTGTGCCTCCACTTTATTTCATGAAATTTTAAGAGACTTCTAAAGCAAAACAAACTCAAACACATCAGGTGCTAACTAATTTTTCCAAATGTTATTCTCATTCAGCTTCCTAGGATCAAAGAATTGATTAATCAAACCACTGCTCTCGAAGGTGCTACCTCTGGTTGGATACATATTTATTTCAGAGTCTGGTTGTTCATATGTACATAATCACAGAAGATGAAATGCTGACCCAGACCACAGTTGTGCTAATATATATATTTTTTGTTGTTGTTTTAAAAAAAAAAATATATATATAAGGGCAAACATAATTCATAAAGATTCTGTGCCAGATCCTCAAGAAGTCAAAATCAGTATGGAGCATTTCCTTTAACTGAATTCAACAATTCACTTTTCCTCATACAAGCTGCACTTACGCTGCCTTCAATGTGACCATCTCACTCAGAATATAATCAGCATACAATTATTTTCTCTCTTATTAATGGAAGAGAAGATTAGTTCCAGTAGCCAGGACACAAAGAAGTAAACAGTCAGAGCTGTGGTTTCTTTCTCAGCTGTACCACTGACCTGGAGGGTTACTACAAGCCATTGCTTCTAAGCAAACATCACTAGAAGATTTCAAGGTACTATGAAAGTACCACGAGGGTACAGAGAAGAAAATGTTTTCATTTCCTAAACAATCCCAACAAACCAGATTTTTCCTCTGCTCCCGTATCAATATGAAAGTTTAAGTTCTTCAGAGATAAAGTTGTCTGTAAGAACGATGCATTTTCTTGTGTTCCTCCAAGCAGCTCTTTCTTTTCTCCTACAGTTGTTCTGTACTGAGGAACAACCAAGGCACCAGAGAAGCATTGCTTGTTTTCTGTATTAGTTACCACTGTGGATCACAGCCTCTGGCTTCAGAAATGCCAGACCTTCTCCTTGTCCTGCAGCTGCGAAGGAGCATTAACATTTCCCTTCTCTAGGACTCCGAGTAGCAGCAACACTGCTCTTAGGTCTCCTTGGGAGGAGATGTCTCCATAAAGACATACTAAGTTCAGATGATAACAGCTGGTAAATTAAGTGCCATAAAGTCAAAGGCAAAAAACCATGGACTTCCATGCCAGAACTTCATCCAGTATGTGGACAAGCACACTGAAAACAGACTTTCACAGTTATCCTGCAAGCATGTGATTTACGTGATTACAAATGTTACGCTTCCTACCATAACTAAACAGGTTTGACTTATTACCAACAGCTACACTAGAGCTAGGAGACTATCTGCAATAAATATACAAATAAATACCCATGAAGCTTCATTTTGAATATGAAAATCAATTTCCTGCTGATGTGCTCAGCACCCATTTACATTCTTGGAAAAAAAAAAAGCAAGCTGCACTGGAATTTATAAGTAATTCTTATTTATGAAAAAATCTTTCCCTTCCCACACACTGTATGAAGGCAGACAATGGGAATGGCATTCCGTTAACAATACCAGTAGCAAAGTGATACTTCATGCTTATTTTGTGCGTTCCCATAAGTGCAAGAGAAATGTGAAAGGGCAGCAACCAGTCATCTTATGCATTTTGGATTTCTGGAGGCAAAAGTCAGGTCATGAATGGCTACCACAAACACTTCTGCAATTTCTAGAAATGTGTGGGCAAACTCTTCAAACATAAGTTGGGAGAGGACTTGTTTCATTGAGGAGAAGGAGCTAATTTCTGATCACAAGAAAATTAAACACAGATTGCAGGTACAGATTTAACATTTATATTTTCATGGAAGTACTGAATTTTATACACAGATGTGTGATTTACACTCTTTTCAGGCCCATTTAGCCCAACTGTGACTGCAAGTTGGTTTCATTAAAAGGAGAACTAGATTAAGGAAGTAAGTATTTCTTTGAAGAGATGTTATTTTGTGTAAGAGTGTATCAAGTCTCATCCCATTGAACCAAGCAGAAAATAAGCAGGAGAAGATTTTTTTGCTTTAAGTGCTAACCCTCTTTAAGTTAGCCTTCAGACAAAAACTTTCTTCCCATCTTACTCAGGGCTCTGCTACTTCTCACTAGTATGTGCCCACAAACCTCTCTGTCATTTCTGCCTACACACGCATGTACCATGTAAGCACCTCTGTTCTGGGCTGTGACAAGTGCACATCAGTTTGGGGACATCTGTTGACTGGAGCCTTATATTCCATAAAGGAGCCTAATAGCTTCACATGGCTATCAACAAATGAAGAGCCCAGTGATTAAAGCTACTGACTTCAAGAAGGTTTAGCCCAACACTTGACAATACCAATATGCACATTTATAATGCACTTACTATTCCATTAACCAATGAAAGGAAAAGCACTCTCCTTGTTTTAGACATTAAAAAAAGTGTTGTGATTGTCTCCCTGTGTTTTATGGTGTGAGTCATCTTGCATAAAAAGTCCCTTGATTTCAACTATACTGCACAGAACACCACATTCATTTACTTCCAGCTGCATCAAAGTCTATAATCTGAGTGTCTGAGAGCTCTTTGGATGTGAGCTGCTGCCCATTCATACAGTTGCTAATACAACTGGCTAATGGTATTGAACCCAATTATTTGTGTTATCCTGTATAATACAAAATACAATTGGGGTCCTAATTCAATAGCATTAAAAGACACATGGAGAATTAAAACCTCATGTGGAAAACTAATTGCACTTCTCACAAAGAGTAATGTAGTGCTCCCTGCAAATTAAAAGATGGATTTTTAGTTAAAGGGGACAAATTCTGACCTTTACTTCCCCAGTCCCAACTCAGGAGACCACTGCCACCTCTTCTCTCTGAGGCATAGGAGAAGATGCGTATAGGTGGAAAGCAGACATACACAGGTGAGAACTGTATGCATAAGCAGATTGGACAGTAGCACAGAGTACAAGGAAGCATTTGGAGCTCTTGCAGACTGCAGAGACAGCCCAGAGAAGCTTCAATAAATTAGACTTACTGAGTTTAACTGTTCTAATGTCTACTAAATATTGCAGTGACCTCCAGAGTACCAAATAATCTTGAAAATTTGAAACAACCCCTCATTCCTCTGCCTCCAGGCTGAGCTCTCCTTTTAACGCTTCTGCCAACAACAGACTCTCAGCTAAGGACTGCAGATTTGAACCAAACTCTGTGCTTGGTATGCTCCCAACTCAGTAGAAGTTTCAAGTAAATAGGCCATTTATAATCAACGCTCACAACCACCTTGTCCCCCACAAGTCTGGTGTGTTGTATATCTCTTGGCTGTCTGACACCGTGAACATAATTTTAATATTAGTTATTTATTATAGCTTTACTAACAACCTAATAGAGGGATACCTATTCCCTTCACTAATGTAAAAAATGCAAAAAATCTGTTTCCAAACACCACACAGTAAGGGAAAACAAATGACAGTGGAAAATAATAGCAAAAGCTTCTTGAAATAACGTATATAGACTTAACCCCCTGTTCCTGTTATCATCAGTAGGGTTTGTATTGCTATGCCTGTCTAGCACTGAGTACTATTTTGTTACTACATTTTAATAATACTGCTGACAGGGTATAATTCATCAATAATGCCTTTTTTTTTTCCTTTTATGAAAGAATACAATTATATTTGTCCAGAGTCAAGGAAAATTTCCTGCCCAAAAGAATCCACATGCCTCCACAAAAGGAAGGAAAAACTTTCCTAGTGTGAATACGTGTCTGTGCTCTGGGATACATAGTACCAATAATGAATAACTATATAGTATGTCAAAAAGAGTACAAGAAAGAATGGTATATTGAAGTATGATGATCCAAAAAATATGAACTGGGAACAAAACACCATTTATGGAACCTGCTCCAGAAAAAACAAAGTATTTCAAAGAGCTGGCTTTAAGAGTACTCCCTGAAAACATTAACCATGTTAATACCGCAAAATCATCAACACAGGGTTGGTTTTTTTTTGGTTTTTTAAGTGTTAAACCATAATGCATAAGGAAAACACATAGTATGTTTTTGATAGAAAGGAATCTTGAGCACTGCATCAGGACCCTTCTACTGTATTGTAACCACTAACACACAACTGCATTAATGCAAATGTGGCAGAGGTATCTATTTATCATTTTGTCCCTGGAAAGACCAGATCCAACTTTTGGCCTAATGCTACCATCCTGTGATTTCCTGTGCCAGCCTGATCTGCAACTCCAGTCTAGTTCTTAGAAGTGAAGAATTTGCCACTTCTACAGTTTCTCAACTATGACTACCATTAAGTGATTTTTCTTCTTCCCTTGACATTCCTTTTTGTGGCCTACTTTCAGCTGAAAAATTTATAAAGCACAAAAATTAAATTCCCTCAAAGCATCCAAAAGGTCTATGGAAGCCTACTAAAAGGTCATCAGACATGTATTTATGACATCTCATCTGTCATTTTTGTAATACTTCCTACCATCTTCTTTGGAGAAGCTGCCTCCTGCTCACTGCCTCTACAGCACCTACTGTACTGGGGTCGTGGGACCATGAGTGAGGCTTCTAGGTAAATAAATAAATAAATAAATAACGTATGGACACATAAAATAAAGGCACACTTTCCAAAGGGATAAACCTATGATGTACCTAAAAAAGCTGAGGATTCACCATCTCCATAACACTTGTACTGAAAAATTTCTCTTTAGATTTACCACTCCTGTTATTCTCTTGAGAGAATAAAAATTACCTAAGTCATTTGATGTATTACATAGGATTTCCTAAAGAGAAATCACAATGTATTATAGAATTTAGTTTAGGATTGCTCAAGAGCAGCACGTATTAATGATGACACAAAACACACAGTATCTTTACTTAAGGGTTTGGCTTATAACTTGCACACAGTGAGTGAGCAACTGAGAAGGAGCTACACTGCCCAGAAATGAAGCCTTGCCCCTCCATGCCAGACTCCAATCTGAGTGCTGCCATGGTTAAACCAACACCAAGCCTCGAACCCTGGATTCCACATTTTTAGTTGACTGGTGAGTTTTATCTAGAGTATATTTTACCTGGAGCACTTTCTGGCATTCAAGAGACAGCTAAGAATCCCACATAGACATAGTGATTCCATCTAAGCACAGAGTTAACTTCAGGATCTCCTTGCAGCAGTCCTCTGCAGGAGAAGAGATGGTGGCTAATAGCAATAGTTCAGAGAGCCAAGAAACACCACAGGATAAACTGGGGGCTCTACCCAAGAAACAAATGGCATTATTTCCATTTCTACCTGAAAAACAAGTACAGTATCAGTAGTATTTGCTAAACAGTTTAAATTGTTTGAACAAAAAAGATTTAAGGGTCTTAAAAACACATTAGCTTCTGTATTGGAACTATTACCTTTTATTCTGCTCTTTTAAGCAGATATAATATCCCAGAGCACTTAGACAACGCAGTTAGGTAGACCAATATCTCTGTTTTATGAACAGCCTCTTTTTGACTATTTAATCTCCGTCCCTCTCATATACTTACCCTCTCCCCCCAATTTAACCTAGGGCAGGAGATTTTCTCATTTTTACAACACAAAAAAAAACCAAACACCAAAACAAAAAAAACCCCAACAACAACAAAAAAACCCAAAAACCCAACCAAATTTGGGGCTTTGGAAAAGGCATTAATATTCTGGTAATCAAAGCTGACAGCTACATACGAAAAGCAAGAATGAAGACAGGTGACTTCCTGCAGAATTTCCTAAGCTTGCATGAAACCTTTTTACCACGTGTCCGAAGCTTGTTACCACACAGTTACCACTGCTGCAGAGAACTATGGCTAAGGGATGAGAGATCAAAACCCACAGTACGTTTGTTAAAACTAGTTCAAAGAACCACCTACCCTGAAATATTTTTGCACTTAGCATCCTGACAAATGCTTTCTGAAAGTATTAGTACTGACCAAAACATGACAAGAAGAAAATTTAAGATACATTTGTATCCTGACTTAATTTCCAAGAAGTCTGCACTGAATTGAAGTTATCACCAATTTTGCCTCTTAAAAGAGGGGTGTGAAAGTAAACATTATCTTACTAAAATTCCTGAGGCTTTGCCTATTATTTCAAAACAATTTTTCAACAATTAAAGTTACCCTATATACAAAGCTCAATTTATATCAGGGCTGATTTGTTGGTTCTTTGGGTTTGTTTTTCTGTGGGTTCCCCCCCACCCCCCCGCTTCTCTTTCACATTACATTCCTCCTTACACATTTAAGGGTATACAACCAGCCCCTCAGCTATGCTATTATTTAGACTAGCAAGCAGAAGACAACCTGCCATCCTGTGTTACCTATCTGCACCACAGATGCTGTGATGTATGTTCTCCACTACTGCTATCATGACCAAAATAGTTTCTTTTTCTATCTGGTGGATCCTTTCCCTTTTTTAGTTTCTGCTTTTGTTTATTAGATGAGCACCCCTTCTGCTGATCTGTCTTAGAAAGTGCTCCACTTTGTCTTAGCAAGGAATAGTCACCACTTCCATACTTCCCACATACTCTCAATTTTACTCTATTTTTTAACTTTTTATTAGATATTGTGCCTACAGTTGTGGTGGTGGTGGTTTTTTTTTTTTAGTGCTGTATCTTTCACTTGCATTGCTTCCCTTAGGTTCCTGTATGACAAGGATGAGTAAGATAGAAAGGGAGGAGAAAAATCTCTTTGTATTGCAGAAGAAAGAGTTAGAAATAAAACAGTATTCCACTAATAAAAACTAAATTCAAACAGAGATTGGATAGCAAAACAAAGGAAAATTATAAACAATACAGTAAAGAGGCTTAATAAATAAGAAAGGCTCAAAAAGAATGGACCTACTGCATTGTACAGCATATAGATCTAGTAAACTTAGTTGTTCCTTTCTGCAAATAATTTAGTGGGGACACAGGATATTCTACACCCTTGTATTCATTTCTAGTAATATCTGAAAGTGGAGGCATACAATGCCATATGACAGTGCCAGACTGTGATAACCTCCAGTAGCAGCTTTCATTGGTCTGAAATCTAGTAATGCTTTGAACATGCAGAAGTTCTTATAACACCAAAAGATTTTGTGGAATGACATTTTCTACCACCACCATGTTCAGTGTCCGAGTGAGAAGCGATACGTGCAGAGTTCTACCAAACGGCACATCTATTGAGACTCTTACCCCCCTTCAGAAATGCACTCATCTGCACAAAGCATAGGGAGAAAACAGACAGTAGCAAAAGGATAACAACAGGGTAAGAAAAAGGGAACACAGAGGGAAGACAGGCTTCGTGTACAGCACCAGGGTACACTGCCTGTTGCAAAAAGGACGATACAATTGTTGAAGTGGGAGAAGAAAAATGAGAGAGCTGTAAAACGAGCCATAAACTAGAATGCAGAATGACAAAGTTCTGAGGAGGCAATTTAAAAAAAAATAAATATTTTTTTTAAACCACATGGACAGCATTGAAGACCTCGCAGCACCTGTGAGGTGTATCCAGCCACGTGTATCCCAGCTCACAGCCAAACGTCAGGGCTTCTTTTCCAGAACTTTGATGCGCGAGAGCTCGACAAAGAAAATATTTTCAAAAACAGTTTGCAAAAAATATATTTTGAGTAGATTAAAAGAAAAAAGGCAAAATACAAAGGACTTTCTGCTCAAGGAAAAAAGTCAGCATGGAAACACTCACCTTAAACATCTAAAATGTGATAAAGCTATAAATAATCAAAAAATTATCTTGTCGGAAAATGTTCAGCTACTTTCAGCATCCAACAAAAGAAAAGGTTGTTCAATTTTTAATAATTGATGACGCTGCCAGACTGAAGCAGCAATGTATGCAGACACACTAGATAACTTTGTGGATGAACAGGGAGGTAGCTATTGAGTGCAAGGCACTTCTTGGATCCAGTAACCATAAGACTATTTTTGAGTGAAGATGCCTGAAGTACACTTGAAGTCTTGCTTTAGATGTCCGAGTCCATTTTTGGATCTGGCCATCTCCTCATCTTGTCATCTTCAGGAAAACATTGAAATGTGGAAGGCAAGTAAGGTCTGAGGCTACACAACAAAGTCACAGGAGAAGAAATGGCAAAATACTGCTCGTAAAGCAAAGATGAGCCGTGGAAAGCTCCGAATGCAGCTGTGAACAGCTCTTCAATTCTGGCAGTTACTAATGTTTGCGTACTTCAGTCTACATTAAGTGAAGTCTCTCTCAGTTATTCACACGTGATAAGGACATCGATATTAAAATCAACCTTGCATGGTAAGTCAGTTGCAGACAAACTATGGAGCAAAAAGTCTTGATTGATCTTCCTATGTAAGCACGTGGTTTTAGAGAACTAACTCTGCTTCTTCAATATTGCAGGAGGAAAGGAGAGGCCTCTGCAGGTGTTGCCAGAATCAGACATGCAAGTCAGTCAAGTCAGCTTTATTAAGATTTTGATGGAATACAAAGGTGATGAGAAACTTCAAACACTGCGCTGGTGCCGTAACGCCTTGCATCCACTTGATGGCAGTGTGAACAGGCTGCTCCTACTTACACAACCTGACGGCGAGCACCGAACGGTTCCACTCCTCACCTCCAACTGTAAAGCGCTGGTTTGACATGGAGAGCTGCAAACGCTTGTAGCATGCTTAGTCTAAAGTTGGGCTGCATTGATGTGGAGTAAACGTCTATCAGAGAACGTGGAAGAAGCATGAAGATGGGTAACTAGATTTAATTAACACTTAAAACATGCTGCCATCTTTTAGTGCTAAAAAAGTACTAAAAACACCAGAAACACTAAGCTAAAGGAGAGTCACAACTTACCTTTGTGAGGCACTACTCTAGTTATACGTGCTCATTTAATTTTATAGTATTATCACAACCAAGTAGGAATGCAAGCCACTAGAGGGGGCGAGACCCTTTCCTGGTGGCACATGAGAGCGGGACTCAAAGGCAGGCGTGCAGGATGCTGTCTCCATCACTCGTTGCTGTGCCCTCAGCCGGGCTCTGCCCCAGCTTTTCACTCCCCCAGCCCTGCCCTTTCCTGCCTCCGCTTCTCCTCTCCCTGCCGCAAAAACCTGCCTTAAAGAGACAACAGCTTCTGCATTCCTACATGTGCTTCTGAATGCTATTTTACAGTCAGCCCATTCTCAGGGTTTTTTGTGTGATAGTAACTGCAAATGAAAGTGATAAGGTATCAGTACGCAGCTCTGATTAACGCAACAGTACCAATCACAAGACCGCAAATTTGAGTATTAATTCAGTAGTCCCAATGCCAGGCTAGCAGGGCTATGATAACCATACCATTAGGCATGGCAACAGATACTCCCAGCAGCAGCAGCAGCTGCTGCCAGTCAGGCAGAGACCTCTGTCCTCCAGGAAAAGCAGAACACAGGATTGAGTCAAAAAATTAAAATATTAAGAGGAAAGTAAATGCAAAATAATTCCATTAAAAAAAGAAAACCAACACAGTTCTGCTGCTATAACTCTGCCTTTGTAGAAGATGCATCCGGATACACAATGTTCTGGTTATTGTTCCTGGTAGTCACTTTCGTAATCATATTCACATAAAATCACACTGCCTGATTAACTTCACATCAGAATTACAGCAACTATCCCAGAAAAGCAGGTTCTGTTTAAAACAGTATCTTGTGGATATTTTTAACAGTTAGATATTTCCAGCTTCAACATCACATTCTACTACAAGCATCTAACATCTAAATTAATCTTTTTATATAAGCAAAAGTAGATCTTAGTATCTGACTTGACGTATCCTCATAAAATCCACAAAACTGACAGCAGAAGCAAAACAGAAGGCCATGCAAATTAGAATAAATTAAATTAGAATCAATCCAAGTTATTCATCTCTAGTTCCATTTTCATTAAAAGTCTAAGTACATGATGAAACAATAATTGAAGTATTTTGTTTTAATGTTCAGGACATACTAGTTTAGTATTACATCAGTGAGGAAGATGATCACTGAGTAGTTAGTTAGTGGAAGAATTCATTTTATTGATTAACATATATTAAATCCTCCTTATACATAGATCACAGGCTTATAAAATAAGTTTCTCGCCATTCTTTTCCACTACTCCTACTCTGAAAATGGAACCTAATTTTTAGAGAATATGTGAAAAGTTGTAATAGGTTGAGAAAAAAAAAAAAAGGAAAAGACCCCTGTCTTTATTCTTCCAAATGTAAACATCAGTGCAGCACCCTCAAACCTCGTAAGACTGATAGCTGAGGACATGAAATGCTCGAGCTCATTCCTACAGGCTCTTATGGTAGCTTACACCTTCTCACATCTCACTGGAATGGCCTCTGCTTCTTGCATATAGTGATATTCCAAAACCCACTTCAGAAAAATAAAACACTTTCATTTGTATATGAACTGCTTGGGCTGGCAGCAACTATTGAGTTTACCACTCAGTGGTCAGATTTTGTCAGATGTTTGTGAGATCACACAAACACAGAGATCATTCTCTCCACTTATAAGGAAAATTACAGTCTCTACATTGCATGTTTTTCCAAAACTTCAATTAGATGCAGTGTTTTGTTGCTCTAATTTTTTAGTAAGAATCTTCTTACCAACCTGCTGGTTTAACACTTTTGCAGGCAGACTTCAGCTTTTATAAATCATCCATATCCCTACTGCTTTTTCAAATTTTGCCAACTTCCTGAAGTTCAGAATTATTTTATATTCTTTAAGAGACTAGAGATCGGAGTTTGCCCTTGCAACAGCAGTATTATTGAGGTCACATTTCAGCTGCTGCACACGTCCAGTAGGGTAGCAGTCTTTGCCATCACTGAGAACCAAAACTTCTGGACACACAGGATTAAAAGCTCATGACTTTACACCTTGAGTTGAAGAAGCCCTGAAACCCTAGGCTAAAGCAGATTATAAACCTTTGTGATTCAAGCACAAAAGTGAGTACGTAGCCCCTGTTAACGACATTTAATGTGTTTTCCACTGTGTGTAACAGAAAAGGAAAATTCAGATTGTGTTTATGGTAACATGTTTTGGCAAGCTTCCTTCTTTCAAAGCCTCCTCTCCTTAGTAGGAAGTAGTACCATATTCATAGCTATTCTGCTCTGTAGGACAAGTCTGCAGGGCTGCTTCAGCTCAGACCACAACACATGGCTCCACTATCCTGCAAGACATCCCACTGACACCTCACCACATGGCAGCTAGGACATCCTCAGCTCTCGGACCTCCACAAGTCTGTCACCACTTGGCACTTGCCTCCCCATACTTGGGACTCCACAACACAGCCCTACACACTGGACCCTGTCCACTTCAGCTCCAGGGCATTTCTGCTCACCTCCCAGTTTAGAAGCATGCCACAACACTGGAGAGCTATTATCACGCCAGAGAGCTATTATCATTGAATTTGCCTTGTAACCATGACACCAGCATCACAAAATTCCAGTCTGTTTTTATACAGCAAAGGCCTTTTAAAAAAAAAAAACAAACCAAAAAAAAACCAAAAAACAAGATTTGTTTTTATCCATTCTACCACATAGATAGCAAATTGCCAGCAAATTAATACTTGGGTGACATTCAGGTCAAGTTCAATCCAAAGACTGTAGCCTTGATAGCTGCCAGTATAAGTATTTGTTTTGCTAAAAACATATGCAGATAAATATTCTAAGTAAAAGGGTTCCCCACAGACTGAATTGACAATTAAGGTGCTTACTCATAGCTTTCACAAAGCACTGTTAAATGAAGCGTTCTTCCTGGTGCCCCTGTCTGTATCACTATGCTGTTCATGGGAAATATTTTTCTAAACACAGTTTGCTTACCCTGTTAAGAGTTACCTGAAGTGTACTGCATAATTTCCTTGCTGAAGTCTCTGACCACCATTCATGATTATGAACAATGTGGCTCAATTATCGCTGACAGCTCCAACATTCCAACTGAAAAAATCATCATAACATTGATCATTTTAACTCTAGTTTAGTGTTTGCCAGCTAGGCAAGAGATGCAAAACCATTATCATTAGCTGGTTAAACTACTTTAGCTTTCATAATTCTAGTCAGCTCTACTCTGAACATGTAATCTTGCTGCACAGTGATAGTTAATCTTGTTGATTAACTTTCACTGGTGACCTAACATGTTTTTTATGCTTTGTTGTAAAGGTTTTTTATTAAAAACACAACACTTCCCAACATCCAAAATGATTCAGGGAGCTCTGGAATCTTTCATAAGAACAATAACAATTTTTGCTAAAGTTAACAATTGGCAAAGTAGACTAACTAGGTTAGATGATGAACAAAACCCTTTTTTTTTTTTTTTATATTCCAGTAATGCAGTGGCATCAGGATGCCAACAAGAAATGAAGGTCTGCCCTGGCTTTCAAAAACAGTTCTGGGCATACCTGACAGTTCTACAACACCAAGTCCAGTTCCCTTTTTTTTTTTTCTAGGCTAGAGGGTACAGGAAAATGGTTCAAGTAACTTCTACTTCCCCAGACATGGAAAGCACTGGCTGCCACAGCAGACCAGAAGCACTGCCCAGGGCTCTGGGGAGCAGGCAACCCTTCTGCCAAAGCAAACAGCTGACTGCAAGGAAGACTGCTGCTCCAGGCGGGAACTTCACAGCTTTTAAAGGCTGAAGGTTTTTAGGGCAAAACAATTGCCATGAAAAATGAATTGGGAATGACTCTTCACTGTGTTCACTAAAAGCAAACCAAGGAGGAATAACATGAAATTAAAGACAGGTGGCATTTCTTCACACAATGTGCAGGATGTCGTGAAAGCTAGAAGATTGTCTTGCTTTGAGAGTTGCCTGAATAAATTCCTAAGTAGAAAATCTCCAGGGTGGTATTAACTACAAAGATACCATGTCTGGCCCTGAGCTGCAAATCATGGGAAACTGGTGGAGCACATGAGAGAAATACCATCTTGTGCCTGCCCCATCCCAGGCGTTTGCTTTCAGCAGCTGACAGAGAAAGGTCACTGGGTTAGACAGACCTTTCATCTGAGGTAGCCAATCTTTTCTTATGTTCCTATGAAAGGAGAGGACAAGAGTTTTATTCATTTGTGGCCACAGAATTAAACAGTCATTTTCCCAGATATAGGGGAAACACATTCCTATACACTCCTAGCAGGCATTACAGCTACATTGCTGCTTACATACTCCAACTGCTGGGATGCAGCCATGAATCTCTAATGGCAAAGACAGCATGGAGGAGGACCGAGTCCCTTCTAATGTACAATCAGGAGTTCACCAATTATAGACCAGTTACACTTTTTCAAACCAATCAAGGACAGCAGGGTGGCACAATTTTCATGGAGATCAGATATTATATGTGAAGCTGGGACTATTAAACAAACAGCTGAAACTGATTTTTGTGAAATTGCTTTGGTGTTTTCTAACCAGATCTGTCCAGATTACAGCTGCTGCATGCAAAGAAAGCATTCAACAAGGCTTCAAAAACTCAGGCTGAGCTCAAGAGGGAAAATAATTTCCTTATTATAAAGTAAGAATACTTAAAATGGAAAGTCTGATAGTACATATGGAACCATCTAATGCCATTTTAAAAATTATGTTTCAGAAGAGAGACCACTGTAAAGTGATTTGCCCAAGGGCATATCGTGAGTCAGTGCTAGAATGACAGAATACTGTTTTAATTACAGTTTCTTATGAAGCCTGTAATAACATGTTTAAGGTCAGAGGTTGAATTAATTTTTAGCACAGTGATTGCTAAGCAGTTTGCAATTTCTCATCATGTAACCTATAGGTACAGACAGGCTTAGCATCAGTATTCCCGTGGGAAATACTTTTGATGGCAGGAACTGCTGTATGAACATTTCATTCTGCTTCAGGAAATATAAGCAATTCGCAGGAGATGCGAAATGCTATTTTCTAGAAGTATATCAAGCCTTGAAGTTATTATGAAGAACAGCTATGGAGAACTGAACAGACTGACAGAAGTTCAGAAAACACTTCACTAGGGACAAAGTCCTCCCATGCAGCCCACAGGGCACATCTCCAGTAACTGTCAGAAATGAAGGCTTCACCAGCTGCCGACCAGAAAGGTTTCCTTTTACATGCTTCCATAACGAGGCCCCAATGCAGGTTTCATTTGAAGCAAACAAGATTTTTCTAATGAGCCATTTGATCAAAATAATTTAGTTGGTTTAAGGGAGTATTGCCAAGAAAAGGAAGACAGCTGAAGGTAAAAACTTTACTCCTTAGCTAATGTAATAACATGGTTTTCTCCCAGGAAAAAAAAAAAAAGCTTTTCTGGTCAATTCCTTATCTAGACAGTACCTAAGAGTTATACTGTAATACAAATACACATCATAGCCCTGAGACTATTTCATGGCAGGCTTTTATTCTGCTGACAGATGAACCAAACAAAATTCTAATCCTCCTGAGCCCTTGTATGATTGTTGTTTTGGTATTCAAAGCATTTAAGTGAAAATTTATTAATATAGTATTAATACAAAAGATAAAAGTAATATAGTATCACAGTTTCCAGTTACTGAAGTGTCTGAAAATTATGATCAGAACTGCAGAAATTCTTGGCTTCTGGGCTTACTGTTGAAAACTTTACACTATTCTGCTCATTGAAGAACGTAGTATGGCTGCACAAAGGCAAGGCAAAGGAGTCCCATGATCACTGCGTTTGGTTGCATTACCAGTCTTCCTGTGAAGCCTGTTCATGTGTTTGACCAGTAGAGATCTGGACTCCTTGGCTCCAGGCCTGCTGCAACCCCTCGCGAATACCAACGAAAGGGGAAAACAGAGCACAAGCTCCAGGGCTATTTTTATGCTTCAGAATTTGCAGGAAGACCCAAAGGTCTCTTAGTAAGACTTAGACCCAAGGTGCTACTGAATGCTTCATAATTAACATCTCTAATGGATCACTTATCATCATAACTCCTCTGGAGTTTTGTCAAACAGAGACATAATTAATAAAAATCATTGCAACTATAATTTTTGATAACATGACTGAACTAAGCATGAAGGAAAGCAGCAATATGTGTTCTCAAATGCTGCATTAGATACAAATACTTAATGTCATCACATCTGAAGAAAAGGGCTCCGATTTCCCAGGAAATCAATCAGGCTGCTTCCACAAATTTCAAAACAGAACAGTAAAAAAAAAAACCTTAACAAGTCAGGCTGCAAAGCACTGCTTATTACCATCAGCCTGTTGAAGGCTCAGGGCTCTGTGTGTCTGTATTTTAGGCAATGAAAACATCTTAAGTCCTTACAGAGTTGCCGAGGCCGCCTTACAATAACCACCACAATGCCACCTTGGTGATTCTCTAATCCACTTGAAATAGTTGATCCAAGAGACACGAAGATCATCTAATGTATCTACTGGATGGACTTAACATAACCCGCACATAGCTTTGGGTACATAAAAACAGCAGCCCCCATACCGTGATTAGATTCAACACAGTTCTCGTAGAGCTGAATAGACATGAGGCCCAACATGGGAAGAAATGCGTACAGGGCTCTTCCATGCGCCAACCAGATTGTTTTGACCACAAGCATTCAATAAATATTATGAAAGTTTTATTCTGTCTCATGGCTCTTTGTATGGCTCAGTTTCCACGACTGACTACCATTTCTAAATCTGATCACCTTTTTCAAGCTCAGAGGCAACTTCAGGCTCCAGGCAGCTGACAAAATATCTCCTAGACAAAAAGAAAAATTAAACTTAACTTGAAGGACACTCTGGCCTTTGTTGTGTTGGGGCGCGGGGGGAGGAGGGTTTGGCATAACAACCACTCCAGTTTTCCAACTTTTCAATGAATGTTCACAAAAGGAATTAAGGAGTCATCTTCACATCTAGTGAATCGAGATATCTTAGAAAGGTGTTTGATCAACAGCCGTCTACCACAATCTGTGTTCAGCCTATTGGAGCCTGTTTGCATCCAGTGGAAGGATACAGAAGCCAAAACTGATCCTTAACAAGTTTCCTTTCAGTGCTCTGACCCAGATGAATTTAAGTTTCATAAAATAGACTTGGGGGGGTATGCATTTAACAAAGTGCTCCTATGCTAGAAATGGACAGAGGTTTGATGTTTAAAAGTCCATGAAGTAGGCAGAGATTCTTCCATTTAGTTTATCAAGGTTTGAGTCAAATACTACAAACATTAGCTAAATGACAGTCTAGGTTTACAGACAAGAGCTCTTACTTTTTCAAGTCTCTCTGCATTAATTATTTAAGAAGATACAAGCACAGGAAATATGGGAAGAGCCAACAGGTTCAGATTCCAGCTGGCAATCACAGGAAGAACCCAGATACCTTCCCCACTCTCACCATCGTACGAGACAAGAACAAAACCCCAGTCCCCACAAAACCAACCAACCAAAAAAAAAACCCACAAAAAAACAACCAAAAAAACCCACACATGAAAATCTTCACTGAACTGTTCTATAGAGAAACCCTTCCTGATGCCAAATCTGACGTGTTCATTTGTTTTATGATAGCACCTAGAGGCCTCTAACAGGTACCAAGGATTTAGTGTAATACATACCATAAACACACAGCAACAAAGTAGCCCCTGAGCCTAGGAAAATACACATTTATATTTGAAAAAATAAATTGTTCACTAAAATATCACTGTAAGACACATCTTAGACATGTTTCCATACCTCAGAGATGAAGATGTCCAATTCAAATATTAACTGCCAGTCTCAAAACAGAGGTATTAATACAGATACATTTTTGTTAAGTTTCAAGCACATTTCTAGAGTTCTGTAATTAAAAAGAAGTCTAGACTTTCAGCTTAACTTGAAAGCATGACTGAATATGCAAGACAAAAGAAGTCCATTCAAATATTTGTCACTGTAGTCATTTGGTGCTGTTGGTTGCAAACCAGTGGTGTGAAGCTGCCTTGATAAAGCCAATATTCTAGTGACAAATTGTTTTAAACTCCCCCAGCAAGAGAGTTCAGTTACTGTGATTTATTTTAATTTAGATTTGCGTAGCAAGTACTTTGAGAACTGTGCCTAATAGACCATTAGAGTTTTCCCAGATAGTTGTAGCGCTTCAGCACCTTCATCCTTCAAATGCCTTTGTTACTTTCTGCCTTCTTCCAGCAAATTTGTCTCTTGCATTGGGGTGCAAGTGACATACGGGCCACATGATAACTTTGAGGATTATGTCAATTTTAAATAATAGCTTTTGGAGTCTCACTGCCATACAGATTTTCAGAGAACCAAGGTAGATGTTAGAAGGAGGTCATCACATACTGCAATATATGAAACACAAAAAATTATTTACTTAATCTGTTTCTTATATTCCTTTCTAGTGGACACATCAAAATAATTTTCAGGTGACTTTTTTGGTAAATTCCACACATTCAGAGAGCTACGGTCATCATTTTCACAACAGTCAGAAATGCTTGCGTGTTCTGGATCGCTCCCTTCCCTAGTAGTTTTATTTACAGTTGATTACTTCCCTAAGACAAAGAAACCATCCTGACTTTGAAATTGCTGCCTGCCAGCACGACTCTAAGCTCATCACGCAAAAACTCAGAGAAAACAAATTAGCAGGTATAGCAAAATCCATGCAAATAATTCACCACTATAGTAGACACAGTATAGAATATATTTAAGCCTTAACTAATATGGACAAAGAAGAGCACATTAAATTGGGCCATTTAGAATCACAGGGCTGTTATTAGGAACGTAAGAAATAGAAATGTTGGAGCAAGAGAGAACTGTATCTTCAAGCCCCCACAAACCAAACATAAACCAGCTGAATCCTGGAATCTGGAGATATATATATTTCCTAATAAAACTATCCACAGAGCACAGACAACCAAATGCAGTTCTTCCTTCCCTCTCCCAAGGAGGGATCTCACTGCATTCAATCTACTGCTTTTCAGTAAGCCAAGCAGGATTTAATTCAAGCTGGCTGTCCTGGGTAGTCTCCCTGCAGTTGATTCACTTCTTTCAGACTAGGAAGACGTCAGAGCCAGAGAGAACCAGGATGCCAGTTTAAGTGACAGTGGAGCTGCTGCTGCTGTTTGTTGAGCCTCTCTGATGGAGGATTAGATTTGTTTTGGCACTGCATCTCAGAAGACTCTAAAGGGCACACAATAATCTAAAGACCATCAAGCTCTTGTTAGGCTGAGTTTCTCACCAGTCCTGGAACAAGTATGACTCACCAGCAAACAGCACAAATACTTAAATGAATCTTCAGGACAGTACTGGGAACGCATGCAGGGTGCTCAGTTTTTTTTCAAGGGTTTGTTTTTTTAATCTTCCTACTCTATGTCTGTGCAGATGAACTGGTGTCTTCATTTGTGAAATACATGTAAAAGTATACTACCAGCCTATTTTTCCCAGAAGTTACCAATTACACGACATAATACAATAGTGATGGCTGCTATACAAAAAGTAATAAGGTATTCTACTATTGTTTGCCTCAAATTGGAAGTATCTGAAATCAGTCTGTTCAACTGAGCCACTGATGCTTGGGAGACAAAACACATTGTGAGACAGAACATTTTCTCTTGTGCCAGTGGCTGTCAAGTCTAGTTCTGCACTTAAACAATGAATTGGCTGAAACATCTCACCACCAAAAGGAGTAAAGAAATTCGGCAGTAGGAAACAATCATTACATGTAGAAAATTCACTTAGACTCATTATTAGTGCTGCGTTATCACCACAGTCAGAGATGTAAAAGGCTTTTACCTGAAAATTTGCCCTGAAAAAAAAATTAGACAAACTTTGAAATCCAATACTCCATTTTACATATTGCAAAATATAAACTTGGTTACAGCTTGGGAGCATTAAAAACTCCTCAAATCTTAAATATTTTATTTGCTCTTAACTTCCTGAAAATAACTAAGAGTACATAAAAATGATGCTAGCATCTACTTAATTCTAATTGAAAACATAATTCTTTGTTTCCTATTGACTCAGGACAGTAGTGCCCCCAAGTGACATTTCATTATACAATATAGTCATGTAGCTTTGTAAGAAAAACCCAACAGATTATTTTAATTGCTTCGCACAATACTAAGAGAGGATAGACACTTGCAAACAAGAGTCAGACTTAAATGATACTGACATTTCTTTGAGAGGGCTTGGGGGGAAGAGGAGGACGGGTAATTTACATTTTCATTTTCTAACCATTCTGAAGCTGCGAATTGTTGGAAATTGTAACATCAACATAAAGTTGAACTTGTGTCTTTTGCCAGCTGCTCATCAGGCTTTTCTACACAAACCACCTCAATACCCAGGTAGACCTTTTCTTATTTTGAAAAGGATCTCCCAGTTTTTTCTTGCCCCCTTTCCTCACAACCACTTTTGCTGATACTACAAATAAAAAACTGTTTTCTAACCTTGCAAGACATTCCCCTGGAAGTGCGCTCTCTCTTGCTTCTCAGAGGTATATCGTGCTTTCTAGGTTATCAGTGAGTGAAGAAACTTAAAAGCACAGATTTGGAAATAACAGCACACAGACTGCCAGGCCTCATTAAATCTAAGATCTACTACAGGGCATGATAACAGTTATGTTTGCATTTATTTTTCCATAAACTCTACATGTAAGAACCTATTTAATACATTCTTGAAGACTTCTAACATACAGGCTTATAATTATAAACAGTGATATATATTATTTTTACTAGTCATTTAAAGACGGCAATTAAATTATGGGCAACTTGCTGATTTTAGATAATATTTAGCAGCCACTGAATGGAAGCAAATACCACAGCCTCAGTACTGGCATCAAATATTTACATTAATATGCTTATGTAATACACAATTCACATGTACACAGTTGTTTTGCTAGTTGAATGTATGATAATTGAATGTAGTATCCATGCTAAAGGCTGCATTTTAAACAAAATTCCCTTTACATGGACATAGAGTACTAATAAAAAGAAGTGCAGAAAAAAGCCTATTCAGAGAAGGTTTAATTTTGTTTAATTTGCATTTGGCTACTCATTGTAGCATACACTGCCAGATTTGTATTGTATGCTAATAAACCAACATTCAACATCCGAGACTTTCAAGAATCAAAAGTAATTCAGAAGCAAACTAATGGTTACACAAATTTAGATAACTTATAAAGAAACAATTTAAGTAGTACTGGGTCACTTCAGATGTCTGAAAAAGTAGCATCTGAAAATTGAGAGTTTTTTAAGTTATTTAATTCCAAATAAATCACTATGCAGAATCAGTTACACAGACACCTTGCAAAAACAGAAATTAAAAGCTAATGATTTTTATGGAAAAGAGTTTTTATAAGCTTTTCACAGAAGAGAAAAGTTGTCTTTAATGTGGTGCTAGAATAGGGGATACTGCCAGAGATAGGACTCCCTCTTCCTTGTTACTCAACACGTTCAGAAGTAAACATCTAACCAAGAGATGATGCCAGATACACATACACACTGCAATGAGTATCGTTCTTGTAATTAGTTTTTTAGTTTTATAAAATTACTACTAGTGTTGGTGTGAAGAGTAACCACAGTTAGTTGGCATTTATAAAAATATTTTAAAAGCTCTCTCTATGGTATTATGTATAACTGGGCAGCTAAGCTGTCTGTATTGTTACTCTGTCAAACCATAAGCTTTCTTACTGTTAGCCTAATTTATCCTCCACTCCTTTTATTTGTTGAATGTACTTTAAAGAAGATTATAATCTAAACGTGTGTAGTCTTTCAACTTGGATCCAAATGGCTAGGTCTTAATGAGAATCTGAAGCTTGAACCATAACAAATTAACAAGCAGCCCAAGAGCACATCAAGTCAGAATATAATGTTGAAACAGATTTAGTAAAAGCACCAAAAGCAAACAGTGGCACACAGCAAGCAAGCTGGCTCTTCATGCGTAAGCAGGTGTTGCTAAGAGTAACTGCTTGGAAGACCTCCACTTAATAGCAAAGTTGTGCTACGCTAAACAATCTAATAAAACTATAAAGAAATATTTGCTCATAACTGTTTCTGTTGGAAGACAACTGATAACTAATACAAGGTATAAAAATAATCAGTACTCCTTTTTACTCTCTCTCAATTTTAATGCACCCACTTATTAATATTTCACTTGGCAAAGATTTTTCCACGTGGACTGCAAAAAGTTCCTTCACATACTAAAATTTCAAAACAGCAATCAATTTTGAATTAATCCCACTACACAGCAAAGGAGAGTATGATGCCATCAACAGACATTATTCATATAAAGATTCATATTCTCGCCAAACAATTGTTTCAAACTATGAAATGGTTATGCACAATGCACTAAATGTATTGCTGTAAGTATATAACAAGTAAAAATAATAATAATGTAATAGCAACTTCAAGCAGTACTCAAAGATACGATTACTATGGTTTATATGGAAGATGAGTTTGATTTATCCAATATTTCACAGCCTTTATAAACCATTGTTAGTTTAGCTTTATAATGTGTTTCGTTCATATCAAGATATCCTGATTGGAAAAATAATCTCCATCTATTTAGATGAACCAACAAGACAGGATTTTCCCCTTCCAGCAGGCATTACTTAACACCTTTTTGTCATAGCACAGACACATCACCATGTATGTAACACACCAACAATGGCTCT
Source organism: Nipponia nippon (assembly GCF_047370975.1). Lineage (NCBI taxonomy): Eukaryota > Metazoa > Chordata > Aves > Pelecaniformes > Threskiornithidae > Nipponia > Nipponia nippon. The sequence goes on along the minus strand of NW_028262369.1, from coordinate 74,990,837 downwards.
GCATCAACTATTAACTGCTTTTGAATCAACATAAAGAGCTTTTGGGGGCAAAGTCTGCCTCTACACTTCCACAAAAATGAGATTCAATACTATTTTAATACACAGAAGTGTATTTGCCTATTACATGCATGAAGGAGACTGCATTTCTCTCTCCTGAGCAGAGAGAGTTGCTGTTGTGTTCCTCCCCAGCTTCTTGCCTTCTACCATTCTTTTCCCCAAGTAATCTTTTGGCTTTATGCAGATTTTCTCTCCGCGCTCAGCTGTACGCATCTGCCTTCAACAGCACCATTTCCTATTTTCCCCACTTTCTTTAATTCAAGTTGCCTCGTTGTGGCTCACTCTATTCTCTTGCCTTTTGACTTCACTTTACTCTCCAAATTTCACTTCATGTACACACCCATGTCCCCTTCCTGCCCTCCTTTTCCTTTCATGGGTGTTTGCAAGTCTGCTATAACTTAGAATAGCATAAAGTTGTATATGCATAACCTCCTCTAATATAAAGTTTCTTTTGCCCATGCGTTTATCCCACGGAAAGCATTAAGAGAAGGTGGTGATTTTTAAAGTCAGCAAGCTTAGGAGTGTCTCTGTGATAGTTTTCCCCCATGAACTTATTCTTACAGATAAGTTTTCAAAAATAAAAAGTCTTCCTATTAAGATCTACTACATGAAAAAAGTCTACATCAGATTTAGAGACCATTAAGTTGAAGTTTCAGCCACAAGATTTCCCACATTTATAGAACAGATACATGTTTTATGTTGGGAACAACAAAAATATACATTTTATGTTAAGCACTTCTAAAAACCCATCATTAACACAAGAGCTGTGCCATTTAATTATTTGGATTAAGTACCTTTACAAGAGTGTACTGAGTTACAAAAGAAATTTAAAAAAAAAAAAAACAAAAGTAAAGGTAATCTTACTTTTTCATCATCGTCAGAAAAAGGGGCACCTCCAGGAGTCTTATTTATTGCTTGGGCAACACCAATAATTTCTCCATCACTGTTTCTTATGGGCATGCACATGAGTGACTTTGTCTTGTATCCAGTCAGTTTGTCAATCTCGTCATTAAAGCGGCGATCCTTCAAAAGAAAATAAGGAAGCATTAACATGCATGTCACACATCTAAGCTTTCTTCAGGCAAAGTACTTTATTTTCTCAATGTTTTGTATAGTATTTTCAGTAGTGTTACATTGTTGCTTCTCTGTTATTACCCCATTCTTTATTAGCTGTTTTTCCTCAGTTAAGATACTAAGAAAAATAGTTCTTGGAGGATCAGTATAAGGTTTACCATTACATAACTGTATTCACTGAAGTCCCACATTTATACCTCAGTTAGAAGAATGACCTATCTAAAGGATCACTACCAAAGCAGCTACCAGGAGAACATGGAAAATGAAGACAAATTAAACATATGGGGAACATAAATACGAGAAGAGAAAAAACATGATAGGGAGACTGCGTAACACGCTTTGGGCCTTGACAAAACACAAGCTCCTTACACCCACAGCTCAGCACCATGATAGTGCCGCCTTTGATGGCTCCAGGGCCATCTGTAAGCAGAGGGTCCTCCACAGCTCCATGACAGCAGCAGGCCTTGGCACTGACCATAGATGGTCAGATCCACCTTGCCCATAGCTTTCGCAGGTTTCAATACAGGTAAGGAAACTATGAGTGGCTAAGGCTGTAGCCTGGTTCCTGCTCACATGTTCACAGGCAGTTTTCAGTTTCTTCAATCTTAACCAATACTGCTTGCTTCACTATCCCTCTATATTGCTGCTGATATATGTTCCTACCAGTGAAGCTGTGGGTAACCACTTGGTCCTTGCAGGCACTTGTGAGGGCCCCGAGCTCCTCTGTTCACACACCGTACCTCCTTCAATGCACACACTAATGAAAGGGCTGTTTGCAGTTCACCAGGCATACCTTTCCATAGTCTGCGCGTGTGAAGCATGCAGATGTTGTGGTTTGTATGAAAGGATAACAAGCTGCAAGGAGTGCTGTGCCACCTTAATTGAGAATGCAGAGAAGAAGAATGAGTCACACAGATCTGGTATGTACTAATGTCTAGACTATTCCTAGCTGGAAAGTCACCATGTTCACCCCAGAGTGGAGCAAGTGTCCGTTAGCTGTATACATTATGAACAGTTGCAGAATTAGGGCTTTAATGTAAAATAGGGAGCATACCAGCATGACACTATGTATTCATCCTAAGTCTTCATCTGTTTTTCAGTTTATGCCAGTTCAATCTGATCAGTGATTGAGGGGTGCTTACATACAAGTTGCTCTACTGATCTGTACTTACTCTTCACTGCCTGATATCTGCACCAAATGAGAGCTTCTGAATTTTCTTGTGCATCATAAGTTATAGGTTATACCACCTTATAACTAGTACATGAGAAATACCAGGAAGAATGAGTTTGACAGAAACGCTATATGAAGTTGTGATGCTTCAAATTTGTTTGTTAAGTTGCTGTACTCACACTACATAAAATATGAAACAATGAAAGATTTCATGGAGACTGCCTCACAATACTAATATCCAACTAAATCATTGTGCAGCAGGTTGAAAATGCATAGGCAAATATCCACGTAGTCTGAGAGTTCCTAAAATGTAGTATACATCAACCAGAGTATTTTTTCATTAATCTGTGGTGCTCTAAGGGGCAAATTTAACAACGCAACTCTCATTAGTGTTAACAGAACAGAGCAACTGAATCTCCACAATAAAAGTTTACCCTTAAGCTTTACATGGCAAGTAGCAATCATTTATCCAAGAATTTTGCAAGTATAATTTATTGTGGTTTTGTTTATTTTCAAATTTTGCTGGCCAAGAATTGTATCTAGTATCACCAAGTTTTTTTTTAATTGTTGGTACACAGTTTTTTTTTTAGGCATGATTATTTCATATGCTTTTGTATCCACTTGCAGTTATGTTTTTTTGAACAACAATGCATAATAACTATGAAGACTTACCTGTTTTGATTAATGCATATATAAAATCTCTAAATCATGATTGAATAAATATGCACTGTAATCTGATTGATCATAAAGCATGCACTTTCTCAAAAAAATACAGAACACATACTGTGAGCATAAGGCTTCTCTTACAATAGAATGACTGAAATCCATCTCTTAAAACCAAATATTAAAAATGTTTATAACAGATCATGTTGAAGAGTAAAGATACTAATAACAAGATGGTCTTTGAAGTAACAGCAGCAAGTATTTTGTTATTTTAAATTTTTTTTAGGCAATGAACGTGCCCAAGGTTACACGTATTTATTGAGGGATGTACATAAATAAATGCTTGCATCACATTCAAAGAGGACTTCACTTTTCAAGACAAAATCCAAATCTTTTATTAAAACTGCAATTGCTTCATACTTCTTGTCATCATTCCTATTCTATGTAGGGTCACAGTGCCACACACGGAGTATATTTCTATCTCCAAAGCTATTCAGGTATTAAAGTCTTAGTAGTAGTACTGCTAATTCCAATGCATCAAAAAAATTATTTAAGTTGCATTTAGACAGTTCTTACTTCAGATTTGAAACATGGTTTAGAGGCAATTGACATAACACATTTTACACTAAAGCACTAGAAGTAGTGTCTCATGTCTTAGTGAAAACCCAGGTGCTTTAATACTTGTAGGAATTTCAGAATGTACTACATTGTAAAAGATTATAAGCTACCATCTTCAACAACATAATTAGTAGTGAAAATACACATAGGGTGACAATATTACATCTTGAAATCAAATTAAATTTGATCACCATTTAAAAAATAATGCCATTACTTTATAGAACACTTCGACTTAATGACAGCAAGCAAAGACTGATATTTAGTGCTAGTGACGTGATACATACACGCTTATGCTAGGCCATGCTGCCACTTCACATCTATATTCTGTAGATGCTCGCGATTTCTCTGTCAAGTAGATGGAGATGCTTTTTGGCCCCACTTCTGTCTGTTGCACTTTAAATTCAGTACATCAAATAAGACTCGCTATGTGGGCTAGTATTGCAATGGGGTACAACCACTTTTTCAAAGAAATACAATAAAACCTCAGCTCTTTCTGGAAAGCTAAGTACAGGAGTGTCCCTATTTAAAAAAAAAGCTCCCTCACATGCCAATATAATTCTCAGCATATAGCTTAGCTAGAGACATGACTCAAGGAATACACTGTTTGGATTTGCAGTTTCTTTAACCTTCCTCTGCAGGATACACGCAGCTAGTTACCTCTGGAGAAAGATTACTATATATACAAACAGAAGGGTTTAAAAGATGTAATAAGTATCTTTTCATATGACTTTCTATGCTTGTCAGAATAGCAAGAGGAGCTTATAGTACTTTTGATCATTAAACAGTCTGAAGTTTTTCTTAAATACATTAACATTTGTAGTAAGCAAGCAGCCAAGAGCAAAACTCAAATTTAGCAGAAAATTACTTTCAATATAGATTGACAAAACCTAAAGGGAACGGAACTAAACGTGGCTCGTTTGTTTACATGGCAGCGTGCAGAAATCCATTCTCTGCAACAGAACGACTCATGCTGCAGATCACAAAGTGACTCAAAGGACACTGCAAAGTTCAGAAGAGGTAGTGGTAACAGCATCTTTGTTCTTCTTAGTAGAGAATAGTCTTCAACTATTCTTCAGCTCTTCTATCAGCCAGGGAGGGAATTACTGCTATTTACTGGCAGCAGCCCCGTTCCTCCAGGGTGAAGTTAGCATTTATGCTGCAGACAATAGTTACAGCCAGTTCTGACTCCCCTAACATGAAGGAACTGAGCTGTTCTACAAAAATAAGTATGAGTTTTGTTTTCAAAAGTTTAGACAATATGGGCTGTGAAATAATGTCCATATTTGTCTCAGGTGATGAAAACCATCCATACCATCCTTAATCTAAGATAAGATTTGATTGTGATGAGGAAGAGATAAGTCATTAAATCTTCACTGATGCTAAAAACTGACAGATTTTTTTTCTCCTGGCAATTTTATTGCTATTTTTATTTCCTTGTTGTGATTTGCAGATGCTATAGAAATAGACTGTTTTAGTCACCTAAAGAGAGACATGATTTAGAAATGCTGTACACTCACTTATCAAAGACTAACATATACCTTTGGCTATTTTATTACTTGTTGCAAGTTTACGTACCTTTCAGCCATAAGGAATTAATATCAACTATGGTATTCATATACAGTTTACAGTGCTCTTCTGCCACAGAATATCAAGCTCTTTTTTTTATTATACTATTGCCTTTTGTTCTCTTTTAATTTGATAACTTCATTAGGAGTTGTTGTTCTTCCTCAGACCTATTTCTGCCTCTGGAGTGTATTAAACAGTCTTTGCTTCCATAAAGACCAGATTACTAATATGCAGTCTTTGATAAGGATTTGATGAGAATCCCTTGAATTATTTGTGCCTAACAACTTCCTTAGGAGAACCAGAACCCCCATGATGAATGGTTTTTAATAATGGCATCAAGGGCCCAGACCTGCCTGATCTTGTGATCTTTCCACATGCTTCTGCACACTTTTATATCAACTTCAATAGAAGCTGAACTCTTCTGCACTGTAGAGAATCCTGCCTAGAAAGGGATGGTTCTTCTACAACAGAAGTGAAATGCAGTGCAATTATCACACAGTAAGCTTCACCAATTAATAAATTAAACATTGTTTCTTCAACTACCTCTTGATAGTGTCTGAACTACTATTTAGAATTAGCTATTGTTGCTGAACTATTGATAACATACTAATTTTGTTCAAAGCAAAACAGAGTACACGAGGAAACACTGAAATGACAACATGCCTTGACTAGTAATATTGTTATTGATCTACATCTTGTGGGCCTTGTAAAAGAAGTAAATCTTCAAGCAGGATTTTAATTGAAAAAGCACAGCTGTTGGAAAGTCCAAAAGTGAGCTGCAATTTGTTTATCTGAATATACTCAATTAAAAGAGACACATTGCTGTAAGACAAAACAGAGGTCTGGGATAAAAATCAGGAAGATGCATTCATGTTTATCTGAGTTTCTTTTGCTTAGGTAACAAGGTTCACTGTAGTGGGTATTTTAATCCAATTGTAACTCCCAATCCTGTGTCATATGTAGTCATTGCTTTTACAACAGGCCTCAAGATGAATACGCAAAGTGCTGTTTGACTTGCAGTGGATGGTGGCACACAGGACAGGGGCTTGTGAACCTGTCTGAACTGAACATATACAGTACAGCTGCCACGTTTGGAACAGATTTAATGATAAGCTATCAATCCCGCGTTCCTTAATGGATGCTATGAGAACCAGAGACACAGGAGGGATTAGCAATCTGGAAAGCGTTTTTTAAAGTTCAACTCATTTCTGCTGTATTGCTTCTCCTTTCAAGTAGATTTTGAAAGCTTCCTGTTTGTATCTCTTGCACTCTATACTAGGAGACACCCTACACTCTTGCACCTCTACACTAGGAGAAAGGAAGCACAGGGATCCTAGAGCAGTCAGACAGCCTTAGTCCCAGAAGCATGCCATTCAACAGAGACAGATGCAACGACATATTATGGTCTTCCTGCCATCTGATATCAGATTATCCATGTAAGTTAGAGAACTGGACTACCTTTTACGTTTTTACATCTCTGGAGCAGAGACTAAAGGTACAGCAAGCACAGTATAGGGAAGTTAATACACTTAATTAGAAAAAAATGAGACATTTTTGAGGAGAACCTCAACAAGAACTTGGTAAAAACTGAAAATCAAGATGTGAAGTGAAACTCTATCCCTAACGTTTTGTGGAAAAGCAGGCAAGGATTTTTTTTTTTTTTATGACATTTGGGAAAGCAATGAGGAAAGACACATAAGTGAACAAAATAAAATACTATTTCTAGCAACATTAATATTGTTGAATCATGCAATATGCGCATAAGAAAACTAAATAACTGGATGACCTGCGTTACATCCCCAACCTTTTATCCCCACGTCCCCCTTCTTCCATCACTTATTGTCATAATAGGATGTACGTGGCAGGATCTAGCCGAGAGGTTTTACTGGGTTTAACAGCATCAATAAAAACCTCGGTGCCCAAGTGTGAACTGTAAAGGCCAAGAAGCTTGTACAAAATTTATGTCTACCTCTCCTCACAGGGTAGTAACTTTGAGCAAGGAGGCCTGTTTAGCAGCCAATAACAAAGCTGCTAAGTCAGAGAGAAGCCCTCTGTCAGACTGCAAACATTTTGTGATACAAACTGTATTATCCCACATTAAAACAGCCTGCAGCACAACAAGTTCCTCATCCGCACTGGGCTCTCAGGTAGTAAGGAGTGTCAATGTTGATGATACCAATGCAGCATTTGCTTTTAAGTTTCTTTTACAATCAAGACTTACATTCAGAAATTAGGGACAGACCAGATACAAGATACACTTTTGAGAGAGAGAATTCACCAGAATTGTAGTTGTACTGGCAATATTTTCATGCAAGAACACTTAAGAATTACAAGTCTTCTACCAACTGCTTAAAACATTACTAAAAACAAACAGTTGTTTTTAATGCTTTGGTTCTTTATAATGATATTTCTAGATGCCAGGGATATTCAAAATGTGAAGACTGAGGCACTTTTAACTGGAATTTCAGAACTACCAACAATGAACAGTTATTCTGTAGGATAAACCTTATCGTTGTCTCAAGTTATTTATTGATTGTAAACTCTACTTTGGGGAAATATTACCCTGTAAAATGTGATATTCGGTCAAGTAAAGACACAGAAGAGAATAGCCTTGATTCATCAATCCAAGTGCTGGTATTTCAGCTGCCTGCACAGTGACACTGCAGTCCCAGTTCTTTTTAGACATATTTAAAGACTGTCAATAAATGAGAGCAGACAAACATCTTCATTCATGCTTTTATTCCATACAAGACCAGTTTAAGGTACAGACAGGTTTTTTTCCTAGGGTTCTGGAATCATATGATGTTACCAGAATCTCAACTTCCATTTAAAAAAAAAAAAAAATATTAAGTGTCTAGTTCCTATAACTGCAAGGATAACATTAAAAGCATGATCTGAAAGTAATCAAGAACATAAGGATCAGAAATGCTAGAACCTGGAGCAGCAGTTGTGAGAAGCATGAATTCTTATCAGTGAGCTGGTATATCCAAACTAATTTTTCTAGATCCCCTACCTTCATCATATCAGCTGAAAATTCAAAATATTAACTGTGGTTACAAGCTCTGATCCCATAAGCTACTCATTATCTTGATGTGCCTGAAGCTTCAAGCAATTTGAATCAGGACCTAACCAAACAATGCCTATATCCTGTATGTCAAGTCCTCCAGATTGACCTCTGTGTTCATAAATTTAGTCTGTAAATCTGACTAAGAGAGCTATATAAATAGTGGGCAAGGACTGAAAAAAGTCAGAATCAGCTGTATGATTGACAGAAGTGGCAAATGAGAAAAATCCATTAGGGCCCAAGCCTCTTTTCTTTGATCATGGATCTGAGGTCACTAAATAACAATCGTTGATCATGATTAAACCTGAACAGCTACACATAGAGGAGGCCTACAAAAAAATAACCCATGCTGACCAGGAAGAAGAGGTGAAGTCTCCTTAAAGAGTCACTATTTCTATCATTTACTAAAAGAATCTACACATTTCCAACTAAAAACCAAAATCTCTTCTCAAAAAAAAAAAAATCTAAGGACATGCACTATTCCACAGAAGGCTGTAAAGGGTCTCTGAAACTCCCATGAAATAGTCAATACAAATATTTTGTTCTTGATTCATCTTACTTAAATCTACATTTCTTCTTTTCTCAAGAAATTTGAAGTAATATAATAGGTTATGTTCAAAATGAAAACAGTTTTCACGTCCGAGCAAAGTTTCACGAACTGCATTTCAGTGTTTATTTTCAGTTTAAGTAGGTGGTTCACATATTGTTAGTAAAGGTACAGGTTTTGTTGGTTTAAGTTTTTTTTTTTAAAAAAAACATAGGATAGCTCCTTGAAATTGGAAAAAAAATATGTCCTTTTACATCCTTATCAAAGCTAGTACAATTTATGTGAGTATTATTAGCATGATTTAGAACAGAAAAAGTATAATCCTAAACCAAGTTAGCGAAGAGTCAAATAACATAATGGAGGATGAAACCTGCCTGAATACGTTTCCAGGAATTAAGTGTTCATGACAAAGATGCTGTTTTACTTCTCCAAAGTCTAAAGAGAAAGTGTTTAATCTAGTGAAATGGACTAAGCGACTTGGCCAAAGCTGACAGCTACCAGGAAAAACCACTTCCGATTTTTTTTTTTTATGATTTGAAAATACTGTTTTTTAATCACACAGAACAGAAGAGGTGATCAATTAACTGTAAAATACAGTAGGCCAGGCCTGTTAACTGCATAGTGGTTTTTTTTTCCTCCTTAGGAAGGGCTTAAGAAAAAAAATCAAGAGACTTGCAGCAAAATTTCTTTTAATATGCTGTATTTAAATTACTGATAGAATTAGGTAAGTTGTATCAAAAATAGATAATAAGAGTAACATGTTTGACAGCATCATTAACCTAATTATTATTGTACTACCAAACTGCATGGGATAGACAAATTTGATTTAGTGTACTTTTGATTGACTTTATAGGAAGTCATCCTGCAGGAGTCTCTACATTTACAGAAGTAAAGAAATTGAAGTTGGAAGAGACCTATTCAATTTCTTAGTCATGCTTCCTATAAGCATATAATATATAAACTTCTATAGAAAACAAAAAGAGCCATCCAAAAGACAGCAAGTTACCTAGATTCAAAGCACAACATTTAAAAAGCAAATAAAAAAAATGAAGGCACCCAGTCTGTTCTAGATACTCTTCTCTCAAAATCACATATGGTATAAATTACATTGTGCATAAACAAGAAACGGAAACCAAGTAATAAACCACTACAGCAGATATGGGCAAAACCTTTTAGAGAAGAAACTCACACACAAAAAAACACAATAAAGCAATCTCTGAAGAGACTTCCACATAAGCACTGCTGCAGCTATTCCCGTCATCTCCCCCAAAATCCCTAAAGCCTCAGAGACAAAGGCAGCAGGAGAACAAACTAGTACCATTCACCAGCATCTCAAACCTAATTCTCCCAAGTAAATAAGCACACAGTCCAGTTATATTGTGACTATTTATATAGCAACAGCAATATTTCCTATAAGTGAATAAAACAGATAAGAATGTGCAAAACAGTTCAGCCAACTCTGTTCCTTCACTTCCAAAACAAGTCTTTAAAAAGTAGGGAATAATAACCCTCAAAAATTCTTAATTTCCAGATTTAAAATGAAGTAAGTCCATATATGTAGTTTGAACTAAAAAAATAGCTTCCTTTGAAAAAACCAAAAAGGTGTCAATTTGCAATGATGCAATACTGAAGGTTTTTTATTGTGTTTTTTTTTTTTTTTTTTTTTAAATATGTCAGTAGTTCAGGGCTTTTTGTTTAGTTTGGTTGGTGGGGGTGTGTTATACCATTTATGTCCTTTTCTGACCACCGTTTCGTTTATTAGTTAGACAATGGACATAAGTAACAATACATGTTGTCTATTTATGACTGGCACAAAATTAATAGGAAAAAAATAGTATAGGTAATCTTAGACAGGAGTAAATAACTTTATAAGCACCAGCAAGTTTGCAGACATAACTGCCAAGCTAATAAGCATAATTACATTTCATGCATCATAATTTGAACTGACCAACAGCAGGGATGAGAAAAGATTCCTCTGTAGGACATTATCCAGATCCATCACATAAGGCTTTTGTTTTCTTCTTTGGAAACAAACTCCTGTTAGATCACCAACAGCACAACAGTAAATCAAGTTGTGGTTGTATGTACGTATGGCAGGGCAGCTTCTGTGCACTTCTGCTCTGCTTGTATCATTATTAAAGAAAAAAAATGTTTACAAAACAGTATTTTTCCCCTCTAATTTTAAATATTTAGAGATCACACCCAGTACTGTTTGCTGCATCACAGTGGCTCTCTGTGCCCTTCTGTACTGGACCTGACTGACACGCTGCTGAGAACCAGCCACATCCATGTTCCCATCTCGTTCCAGCCTTGCTTTGAGCCAGGTCCTAGTGCTGGTCTCCTAAATATTAATGATTATTTATATAAAAAACATACATACACAGAGTGGCTTTAAAAACCTGACACTCCTCTGAGCAAAGAAACCAACAAGACTCCTGTGTGTTTCAACAGAAGTCTGTGTATGGGTTAGTAGCTGCAGGTGATTACTCAGGCAAGCAACACACAGCTTCAAGTGTTACAGAAACAGTATAATAAGATTCTTGAACAATAAATTCAAAATAACTAATTGTAACAAAGCAGTAGTGTTATTAACTAAGCCACACTCATTTTTAAATGTGTACTGTAGAGACGTTAAGCTCAGACTTCATACAGCTGCTGTTACCCTGTTAACACACAACTCCACTGAGCCATTAGCTCAAGTTGTTCATATTTCATAGTTTGTCAATAGGGTTGTTTTAGAAAAGTAAAACAAATTAACTTGCATAATGATGTATGTATCCTTGTTTATTAAGTTTGTTATTCTATAGAAAAACTACACAATAGCATACAACTGTAAATAACCAAAATGAAACCTCCATTTGTTTTGAAAAATTGAAAACCAATCAAGCAGAACAGCAAAATCCTTTACCAAGCAAAACTACAGCTTTATTTAGTCTTTTGCTTGTAACAGGATTTCAGCTAAAATTTGAACAGCCTAATCCTGCAATTTTTTGTCACAGTCACTGACCTGCCTTAACCAAATACGCATATTTCTTTCTTACAAGGAAGTTACAGGCCACAGAGGCAGCAGTTTCACGCTTGTTCCAGAAGGGAACAGGTGTTTGAGGGGAAAAACCTGAAAAAGCCTGTCTTCTTCAACCAGATGGACTAGCTGAACAATAAACCAGTTAAAGTCTGTCAGCTTAACAAAAGATGGTCTTACAGGGGGCAGGAAAACCACCCCAGCTCACCAAAAGGCTTTTCCCACTCAAGCTCTGCACAACCAGCAGCTCAGGGGCCTGCTGCAGGAAGAACAGCCGGGGAGCCAGGCCTTACAGCCACTCCTTTTGAGAGGCCAAAGGCACCAGGGTACCGAGTACTTGCTCTGTCAGGCAACTGAGAAAGTGAGCCTGCTAGATTTTCTTTTTTAATTAAAAAAACCCTAAAATTACTAACCTGTTAATGTCCTGAAGTCCTCCATGCTTATGTTTGCCTAGGAACCTGTACCCACCCTGAGCACCCCCTCACACTAGCACTGAAACAAGGCAGTATGATATCCTTTAGCACTGATTTTAAGCATGCAAGTCCCACAAAATGGCTGGTAATTACCCAACAGCCCCCCTGGGAAGCACAGAAAACTCATTACACATGAGTATGGGCAGACTCCATCCCCCCCCAGCCCTTTGCCACCCCCCTGCTCCCGGCGCAGGGACTTGGAGCAAACAAGCCCCACCTGGGGACCCTGTGCCCAGCCCACCAGCTGTTCATTTCAAACCGATGAAGCAGGCGCACCTGGGGGCAGCAAGCAGGTGCTATGCATCCATGGAGTAATGGCCGGGCAACCCTGGAGGACAGGCCACTGCCCGCCTGGTTGGTGAGGTAACCTCATCTGCCCCACGCAAGTGTGGAGAGGAAGATGAGTTCCTCATGATACCTGTGGGCTGTCACCAGCAGTATATGTTGTGTTGTGCAGCCCTGTCTGTCCTGGTGATCCACCTGAGCAGCAGCATGGAAACACAAAATGGTATCTGAGCCCTTGGGTGGCTTTGGACACATGCCCTTCTACACAGCCTTGGCATCTACCAGGAGCTCCTGCCCCTGGTGGACAACTCCAAGGTGAGAGCGGTGGTGGTATGACCCAGGAAGGCCTTAGGACGTTTTACATGTCAGTCAGAAACTGTTCCCTGAGAAGACTTACGGAGCGAGGGAGGTGACAGGAGGTGAGGAGACCTCCTCAGCTGCTGCCCCGAGGGCTCTCCGCTGTGGAAGACACAGGAGGGCGATGCCTTCTGCCAGGAGATCCCTCTCTCCCAGGCCAGCACTGCTGTGATACGAAGGATGTGTTTGCCTCTGCTGGGCAGCAGATTTGGGGATAATTACAACACCCCTTCACCAATTTACTGACTTGTACTTACAATGTCAAGTTTTCCTAAATTTTGCATGATGGGCTGGAGCATCCTTTTGTAGAAAGTGCGTTAGAGCAGTTTAGTTCTTTACTGTTGCAATTATCTTCTGCATTCCCTGTGGTACTTCCTAATCATGTTTAATGCACAGCAAGAATTGTTTTAATTCATTTCTTCTGTATTATATGGAATTTTTAAAAATTATTGTTTATTGTGCTTGCCAGGTTTCATGCTCTCTGCTCTCTGAAGAGCAAGCTCTGTCCTTGTTAAGAGCCAGCACTGAAATGAATATGGCTGTTGGTGTCTGCTGCTCAAGTGCTGCTGAATAAAGCAGTGCCTAAGTGCTTCCCATTTGCAGAACTGAACCTCCCAGGACCCAGGCTTTTAATGCTTTAACTGCTCTTTAAAATTGAAAGAGACACACTGTTAATATTGATGATAACAAACAGCTACCCTGTGTAATGAAATGTGGCCTGTTCGTGACCTTCTACACCAACAGCCTGTCCCACATGGGTGCTCCCAGGCTGAAAGGTCTGCACCCACGAGCAACAGCAGGAGACAACGAACGCTCCGAGCTCACCCGGAGGGCCTGACAAAGACAAAATCGATGCCTGTACCTAGGTGTGCAAGCATGTTTAAAATTTACTGCAAAGGGTTGTGTGTGCATTAGCTGCATTACACTTGGCCTAAACTTGAAAGAGGTAACAGGAGAGTCTGGAACAAAGAGGGCTCAATTTGTCTCCTGTTTTGCTTGATTTTAGTTCCAGTAATGTGGTTAAATTTTCTTTTTAAAGATTTGAGCTGTACTGAAAAAAATTTCAAATCATCTTTTATGGCACTTTCTCCAACTTACAAAAACCCACGTCTTAGCATGACTCCATTTAATATTTCTCCTCTCTTTGCTACATACTTTATTAAAACATCCATCTGGTAAGCCATTTTTTCTTCTGTCTTTTAAAGCTACTTTTTAAATTTGAAATTTAACATACGATGTACAGAAACTTTATTCATCTGACACTGGCAAATGGCAGAACATATTTTTTCACCGCTTTCTGATGTATGCTTACTATTCTAAAGAGTAAGTTTTTTTTTTCACTAGTTAGAAGGATTTGGCATGCTACTAAATTATCTCCCAACTTTTGCACAGCTAAAGGTATAACAATAACCAAACATTATTTGTGATTTAAAATTTTTAATATTTAAATACTGCTCTAAAAGATGGAACAAAATTGAAATGATCAGTAATTTCAGCTAAACATAGAAGACCTGTGAGAAGAAGGGATGACATGAAAAAATCCATAGCTTTAAATAGGAAAAATACTTAAATTTTTAAACAACTCGTAAGAACTGCAGATAAAGCTTTAATGGACTCTCTGCCTGTGTACTTACAATATGCTTAATAGTCTTCATATATGACTGCAAAAGCTACATCTATGCTCTGTTAGAAGGAGGCTCAATGGACATTTAGGTCCCAAATTTCCTTGCCAGTATGACTGGATTCTTCCAATGTGTGCTCAAGACATAGTACATTATTCACATAAGAATAAGGAGTCAGAAATGCTTCCCAAAATTAACATGGGGAAGACCCAAGGCCTTATTTTAAAACTTAAACTGAATAGGAGTTCAATTTACAAGTCAACTGGATTACTTCCAGATGAAAGAGTTTTAGACTGGCTCCGAAATGTCAAGAAAGTCTCTTATCTCCTTTTCTGTTCTCAAATCTTCTGTATAGCTAACTCTTACAGATTGGATCATATATTTTACAAACTCTTATAAACTCACTTTCGTTATGTGACTTGGCAATGTAATAAATAAAACTTTTAATATCATGAATGAAATGATGCAACTTTTGAATCAGTCATATAGCATTCACTTAAACCTTTCCGTAAACGAAGTATTTGGCAAATTCTCTGATGCTGTGAACCTCCGAAAAGTTTGTTCGGTCACTGCTGAACTTCATAAATCAAATTACCATGAGATGTTATATAGTTATTGTTTAGTATTAAAAGAAGTGATTATTATACAGTCCTCAATACATACTTATTACAAACCTTGTATGCTTATTGAATTAAGGAAGATTGTTTACTTGAGCAGGTCCATTTGTGGACATTTTAAAGACATTTTATAGGGGTGGTCCATAGACTAACTGAATGGTATCTGTGTATTATATCAAAGGATGGGAAGGGTGGTGGTGGGTAATGAGAATGTATTGGATAGTGTGAGGCCTGAGCATGACGTAAATGGTATGGAATAAGGGGTGGAGAATATGCTGGTTTTGGCTGGGGTAGAGTTAATTTTCTTCAGAGTAGCTAGTATGGGGCTATGTTTTGGATTTGTGCTGGAAACAGTGTTGATAATACAGGGATGTTTTAGTTACTGCTGAGCAGTGCTTACACAGAGTCAAGGCCTTTTCTGCTTCTCACACCACCCCACCAGCGAGGAAGCTAGGGGTGCCCAAGAAGCTCGGAGGGGACACAGCTGGGACAGCTGACCCCAGCTGACCAAAGGGCCATTCCATACCGTATGGCGTCATGCTCAGCATGTAAAGCTCGGGGAAGAAGAAGGAAGGAGGGGATGTTCCCAGTGACGGCATTTGTCTTCCCAAGTAACCATTTGTGTGATGGAGCCCTGCTTTCCTGGAGATGCCTGCCGATGGGAAGCAGTGAATGAATTCCTTCCTTTGCTTTGCTTGTGTGCGCGGCTTTTGCTTTACCTATTAAACTGTCTTTATCTCAACCCATGAGTTTTCTCACTTTTACTCTTCTGATTCTCTCCTCCATCCCACTGAGGGGAGAGTGAGCAAGTGGCTGTGTGGGGCTTAGCTGCTGGCTGGGGTTAAACCTCAACAGAAAGTCAGACTCAACAACAGTAATAATAACCTGGATCATGGAAAAGCCCCAGCCTATTATTTGTATTTTTTTCTCTTTAGAAAAAGAAATGTGTAATTGAAATCTTACACAATATTTGCAAATGACACTGCAAGTCATTTACCAATATTTCCTAAACCAATCAGTCTGTGTAGGGGCACAAGGGACTGCCCACATGAAGGACATGACAGGATTTAAATGTAGTGTTGATGGCACTGAAGTCCCATTAATGTCAGTAGTAGCTGATGATACAAGCAGGCAACCCAATTTGTACTTGATGGCAGAATTCCAACTGGTCTTTGATCAGGCTCTGAGAAAACATAGATGGTTGAATCATAAAACAAATTTCCCAATACTGTAAACTAGCTAACTGATAATATGGAAGTATCTTCACCTCTTTTTAAACAAGTTTGTTAATTTAAAAAACAAGCAAAAAAACCCCTTTAAATTCATCTAGAGGTGTTCCTCTGACCTAATATAAGGCCTTTTCTTACCAGATGGGTAGCATCAGTGTAGACACTCTCTTCAATGGACAAAATGGTGCTGTGCTGTCACCCCTTTTTCTCCAACTCCATCTGTCAGCCTGACAAAGTTTCCTGGTGGTGCTTTTTTTTACCTGGCAGTTGATTAAACACTTCCATCATCAGTGGCAATGCTGACAAAAATTATATCATCATATTTATTAATTTTTAAAGTGCTGTATTGTGAGCACTGCAATGATCTGAAATGGAACAGCTGTCGCTTCTTCGTGCACACGTACCTGGGCTTCCATACGGCTCTTTACCCTATTAAATTAGAAAGGTCTCCTTTTAATGATGTGCAATGGATATATACGTGCCAGGTAAGAGAAGATAAACTTTACTAACTCAGCAACATAACAGAAAGCAGATCTCCCATTTTATTATCAAGCAAAACTTTCATTAAAGTTGCAAGGTCTAAAGTTTCTTTTGCACTAGAGTTAATCAAAAGTAACTCCACTGAAAGCAGGGAAGTTGCAATCGATATAATTACAGGATGAACTTTGCTTAGAACTTTCCCTTCTACTGCAACTAATGTACTTATGGCTTAAATATACAAGGAATTGTATTATTTATAATATTTTAATCGATTTTTAATAGGAGTCAGACAAAAGTAGAATATAAATAGCACCGGGAATAGCAACTGGATGGATTGTTTTTCACTTTTCTCTGCAAATGAAACAGACAATAAACTGTTTAAAGTAGCTGGGCTTTTTCACAAGGGAGTAAACACAAAGTGAACAAACACTGGAGAAAAAATAATACAGCCCCCTAGAACTAGAAAACACTCCACCTTTCCAGTGGCATTCTCACCTCCAGAAAAAGGTGGCTGGAGCTACCCAGAGTTAAAAGGAGAGATCGAGCCCTTTCCCAGCCAAACTCAGATATCCTTCATCTGTTTAGCCACTTGAGACTATTGAGAACATCTTCTGCTTGACCCCCAACAGCAGATATTTTGGGAAGAGCACAGTTTTAGAAGTGAACGTAATAAAAAAAAAAATCAGATGGTAAGAGAAAGCGTATAATGGAGAAAAGGAAAAATAAAGGAAGAAAGCAAGCTTAGATTTTTTCAAAGGTGGTCCAACAGTCAGTCATTTTAATCTGAATATTACAGCATTTTTGGCAAGTTCTGTTCTTTGCCTTTGAACTCTGTGGGTTGGGAACCTCTGTCAGTCTGGATCTGTGAAGTGCCTAGTATTTTTCACTGCTTGACAAATAAGTAAATATTCAACCCAAAATACATTTACCTTGGCTCTTCTGTATTTCAAACAAAAATAACCCAATCTTATTTTTCACGTTTCTTCCTTGCATAGTTTGCTATAAAGCATCATCAGTTTTTTAATGTTTATTATTTTTGTTATTATTGTAGAGCAAAATTAAACATTGGGCAATGGTTATTACTAAAATTCTAAAGACATACATCTCCCACCTTTCTAAAGCTTTCCAAGGTCCTAATTTAGAAAACCTGTCGGTCTTAATTTTTTCAAGAACCTCAAAGTGCTGATACTCTCTCACACTAATAAACACTAGAAACAGCCCCTGGGACTAGAGAGAGCGCGGTAAATTTCAAGCCGGTAAACTGAACACGCTGTTTTGCATGAACGCACGCAGGCGAAGGCACGTCTGTCCCTGCTGAAGTAAAGGGAATTTTTGCCTTGAAGCCAGGACTACATTTTCACAATTCACACTGAAGCCTCTATAAAAAAGGTGGGGAAAGTCCTTGTAGGAGAATAACAGGACTGGTTATATCACCCCTAGGAATAGGTTTGAAAACACATGCCATGTGGGCTGAGTGGGCATATGGCAAAGGTGAAAATATATGCTCTTTTGAAAGCAATGAGATTATTTCAGCGGCGGGCAGACAGGGAACATTAAGTGAGACAGGGATTTCAGAATATTATCACCGGGACTGCCACGAGCATTTTTTTAAACTTTTCTCCAGCCGATTCCAAAATACGTTTTGAAAACGCACGAAGCCGCCCACCGCTCCTGCGACATCCAGAAGCACTGCTGCACCGATTTTACGGCCACTTTAGCCCCGTCGGCCACCCAGGAGAGGCTTTCCCGCCCGCCCCGTCAGCAGTTCCCCCGGGCGCACCCGCGGCCGCCACGGGCAACCCCCGGCGCCCCGACGGTGGCAGCGCCGCCGCCGCGGCAGGGACGCCCCGGGGGAGAGCCAGGGCGGCGGGTAGGGACGCCCCGAGTGCGGCGGGGAGGGACGCCCCGGGGGGAGGCAGGGCCGGGCGGCGGGGGGGGCTTCTCGGCAGGCGCCTCCGCCGCCGCGGTCCGGGGAGGGGGGGAGCCGGGGGCAGCGGGGTGCCGGGAGCCCGCCCGGCTCCTACCTGGTAGGCGTCGGGGATGTTGACCGTCTCTCCGTGCTCCGCCACGTAGCCGATGATGCCCTTGCCCCAGGGCACCTGCACCTCGTTGCTGTTCTCGGTGGAGCCGCAGGGCAGCAGCGGCGTGCCGGCGTGCACGTCGAAGAACTTGGAGACCAGGCTCTTCTTGCCGGCGGCGGCCCCCTCCACGAGGAAGAGGGAGCCCCGGTCGGCGTCCACCATGAGGCAGACGAAGATGAGGATCTTGTAGCTGAGGCTGGTGAGGTCCAGGTCGTTGGAGATGTCCTTGACCAGCTCCAGGAAGAACTGGCGCTCGTTGTGCTCCTTGAGGTAGCGCTTGTAGTCCAGGGCGGTGGGGGGGTACTGGGGCAGGCTGACGCGGGACTCCAGGAGGGCGCTGAGGATGTGGGCGGTGGTGGGGGGCAAGGAGCTGGCCTTCCGCAGCAGGGCCCGCCGCCGCACGCTGCTCAGCGGCTCCTGCGCCCGGGCGTGCACATGCTCGTCGTAGGTGAGGTTGACGTGGATGGCCTTGGAGCGGGCGAAGCTCTTCCGCAGCTCCTTCTGGGAGGCTCGCCGCTGCAGCCCCCCGCCGCCGGGGCCGCCGGGGCCGCCCGCGCTGCCCCAGCCGCCGCCGGGGCCGCCGCTGCTCCGGCGCTCCTCCGACGGGCCGGCGGCGGGGGCGGCGGGCGCTTTAGGCAGCGAGTTTTTCCTCTTCAGCCACTTCTCCACCAGCTCCGGGTGCCTCTCTAGGAAACTTTCCACCGCCGCCACGTCGAGGCCGGCGTCGGCGCCGGCCGCCATGGTGCCGGGGGCGGCTCAGGCCGCGGGAGCCCCCGCGGCGGCCATGCCCCGCCGCGCCGCCACGTGCTGCCGCCGCCCCGACGGCCGCCCCGGGGCGCGGGGGGCTGCCGGCAGCCCCGCAGAGGGGCTGCTCCCGCCCCTGGCCGGGCCCCTCCGCGGGGACGCGCCTTCTCCTCGCCCCCTGCTTCCCCCCCGCGACCTCCTTTTCCTGCCCACCACTCTTTATTATTATTAGTAGTAATATTATTATTCGTATTATTCTAGGTAATTTTCTGCTCCCCGGCTCTCAGCCCTTCCTGGTTCTGGCCCCGGCGCCCCGGCTGCGGGCCGGCTCCCCCGGTGAGCCGGGCAGGCGCTGCCGCCGCGCCTCTGGAGATGCTCCGGGAGCGCTCGGGCAAACCCCTCCTGCCAAGTGCTGTCAGCGCCGGCGGCGGCTGCTGCGTAACCCAGCCGGCGGACCACTGAGGAGGGAGGGGAGGGCGGGGGGAGGACGCGTGAGCCGAGCGGGGGGGCAGGCGGGGCGGAGGGAGGGCCGGCCAGCCCCGCTGCGGGGGAGGCCCCGCCGCCCCCCTGGCGGCAGCCGCCTCGGCGGCCTCCGCGGGGCTGAGGGCGGGCGTGCGGGGCGAGGCGCGCAGGGTCGCCCGGCGGGAGGACCCCCGGCAGCGGGGAGCCGCGCTGGGGAGCTCCGCGCTGGCGGGCGCCTCGTTCGGGAGCAGCGGGGGAGGGGGAGGGTCCTTTTGTCTGCGGTGCCTGTGCGGGGAAGGGGCGAACGCGGCCGCGGCTCCCGCCCGCCGTCTGCAAGGGGAGGCCGGGGGAGGTTAACGCAAGCGCTCCCGTTCAAGGTGTTCAGTTTACAGCGTTATTTGCGCTACTTCAGTACTTCAGAAGACAGGCGGAAAAACGGAGCCCTTTCAGAAAGACCGAGCGAATTGCGTTTCTTCAGTCCCCGAGTTGAGACGCCTGCAGCCTCTCCCGGGCGGGGAGCTGGCTCTGCCCGGCGCGCAACGTTGGCGCGGCGTTTCGCGCCCGGGGCTGCCTAAGAGGGGCAGAGAGCGGGCTGCCGCCCGCAAAGCCGCCCGGGGCTCGCCGCCCGAAAGCCGCCCTCCCTCGGGGCCGGGCGCCCGTGGGGTGCCCCGCGGCGCGCCCAGGTGCCCGCTGCTGCGGCGCCGGCTGGCAGAGGAAAGCGGCCGCATCCACCGAGGCAGCCGGGCTGGGGTTATTTTTATGCGCACGTGGAGCACGTTTCATTGCTAAATCGATGCCTACGCACAAGCGATTGAAAAACCGGAGGCATGGATCTTAACACGTGAAAAATGTCTTTCATGCGCTCACCAAAGACTGAATGAAGGCGGCTTCAGAAATTCATGAATGGGAGTTTGGGTAGCTGGGAAAACACACGGGCGAATCTTCAACCCAAGGAGATTCCCACCTGCCGGGGACCCTGTCCCTGCAGCAGCCCCTCCCGGCGCGGGGGTCCGGGCACAGCCTGCCGGAGAGGGAGCGATGTGGGGACGCGTGTCGATAGTGCAGGCGGGTGTCAGCCGGGGGGAAGAGGGAGGGAGGGAGGGCTACGTGTGTGTGACCGAAGGGCTGCCGCGTCTCCCGCAGCAGTCCCGGGTGACGAGGGGCTCCGTGCAGGTGCTGTGGCTCCCGCAGCCCCGAGACTGCTTAGGAAGCGACAGACAAAGGATTTCGCCTCCCACGCTCGGTGCCTGCGCTGTTGCGAGCTGGGCAGCAGCTCCCCTGCTGCCGCCGGCCCCGGGCCGCCGTGGCGGCAGGGCTCCGTGCCTGCCCCCCGCCCCCGGCGGGGATTCGTTCTGCCTTCCCGGGTGCCCCCGCTGCGCAGGGAGGCTGCCGCAGGAGGTCGGCTCTCCGTTGAGAAACCGCGCCGCTGACGGCGCCCGCTCGGCAATAAGGCGGGCGGGGGGGGCGCGCAGGCGCACGGCGGGGGGGGGGGGGGGGCCGCCCCCCCGCCAGCAGCCCCCGCCGTTCGGGGACGGAGGAGGGGGCCCCCCGGCCCGGGGCGGCGGGGAAGGGGCCGCTGCCGGCAGCCGCCGCGCGCCTCAGCCGCCGCTGAGTTGCCGGGGGCGCCCGGCTGCAGCACCCGCGGCGAGCGAGCTGCGGCGGGAGCGGCGTGCGGGGCTGGGGGCGGGAAGCGGGGACGTCGGAGCACAGGCTATAGGGGATCGCCCCCGAGCTGCTCGCATCTCTAAAGAACCTGAGCTCTTTCCATACAGGTAGCTTGGACATGAAATTGGAGGAGTATCTCGGTAAGGGCAAGGGCAACTGAAATACTAGTCTTTTAAGCGTTTCTCTCAGTGCCCTGCTGACACGTTGCCAGGGCTGGGAAGCAAAGGGATTTCACGCGCGGCGGCAGGCACAGCCCCTCAGACCACGCCAGCGACTGTCACATCGTCGGTGGAGGCCCCGCTCTGGGGAGGACACAGCCGAGGTGCCACCCTCGCTTCCCCACGGCACCACGCTGTCGGCGCGCATCTGCACGCTGCAGCCTGTGCTGCCGCTGAACCGTCCTCGGCTGCTGGCGCTCGCAGGCGTTTGCGTCACCGTCGCCCTCGACGGGCGCCCGCTTGCCCGCAGCCGCTAATTGCTGCTTGGCCTTTCCAGTGGCATTTGCATTTTCGCAACGCTGGTGCAAACGCTCCACTTAGACAAAGAAATCGCGTGAGCCGCTGAAGGCCTGGCAGGCCCGTACCCCGAGCGCGCAAGCAAGGACCTTGGGCATCTGCGTACAAGTGAAATAACTGTATATAAATAATTTTTACCATCTCACTGTAGTAAGGTTTGGTCTCTGCTCCCACCAGTGTTTACAACAAAATGGTTACTGTGTAGCAGTTCTGTATGTAAACACTTAGAGCGATTTAGTGTTTCCCTAAGCCTAGGTATAAACAAGGTCTTCCCTTACCATTTCTTCAAACAGTCTTGTGGCATCTTTAGTTTATTTGCTGGGGGGTTTATGCATGGGCTTTGACTACAGCAAACATCTGCATATTGACAGTCTCTCAAATGGCAGAGTCAAGACAGAAGGAAGTAAAACTGCAGTTGTCTCCGTTGCATAAAATACATAGTGAACAATTTACCGTAGCTCCTTAGTTGTAAAGAACTATGCAGCCCCCAAATCTGCGTGTAAACTATAATCCTCTTTTTTAAAGATGAAATGTGACAAAGATGATCACAGTCGTTTGTCTGTTCTGTAACTTGAGCAGCCTTTTGACATGCTATTATGGTAAAACCTGCCTCAGAAACCTGGCCTGCTGAGCATCAGTGGGTGGTAGGAGAAAACTTGGGTCTGTCCATGTCCTGGCACACATCAAACTATATCTCTGTTTGCAGGGTGAGTAAACCACGCGCACCATACGCTGGGCTGCAGCTTCATATATGGGCCTGAGATAGATTACTTGCAGCCTTTCATGGGAGGGCCAAAAAGGCAAATGGATTTTGTTGGCTCCATGGGATTGTGCTGCCTTCATAATTCTACAGGTATGCTGCAGTGAGGTACAGGCAGCTTGTATCTGATTCATCTTATGTGCGATGCACCTTTTATTGGTGTGGATGCACAGTGCCAACTCAGACAGCAAGGTGGGCTTTAGCCAGTCTCGCCTGGTCTGCTCGGGCACAAACACACAGAGATGCCCTAAAAGAATCACAAGGAGAAATGTCAGTGCATTTCTCAGGCGGAGTGTGTTTCTCTGTTCAGAAAGGCAGTGGCATAGCACTCTTCAAAATGCAGTTGAGAAAAGCACTCGGAAAAATTTTTGTCATTCAGGCAGATGCTTTAATTGTCTAAACAGTCAACAGAACAGGTCCCAGCTATTAAACTGAAAGGGGGAAGTATAGCTACAGCACAAAAGTTTAAAAAGCAGGTACTCATCCAGTTGTGTCACAGAACTTCTTACCTGACTCTTGCTTATTCCCTTACTTAAAAACAGCCATTCAGCTCTATGGAGCACTGTAGGACAATCAGTTAAAGCCCCTGGTGGGTAAGCATTGGAACAATACTGATAAAATGAGTACCTGGGAATAGACGCTATAGCAGATCAGTTTTGTACTAATGCTCCCTTCTGCGATGACATAAGGAAACCTTGGTTGAGTGAAGTATGTTTTAATCTGTCACATTTGTGTAAGCAGAGAATTGAATTGTAAATCACAGTTCAAGCGGTTGAGATTCGTGAGGCAGTTTTAGGAGGACTTTAATCACCTTCATCAATCCTCTACTGTTGGTGAAAATATCTACTCCTATCATTTGCTTGAGCTAGTTAGCCCTCATTCATTCCACATGTTAGAGGACAAGGATACCTTAATATATTAGCCTCAAATGGAGAAAAAAATCCACAACTCTGAAAAATTACCGGTAGATTATTATCATTTTTTAATACACAAAGGAACACTAACAATACAATGACTGGGGTTATATTTTTAAACCAAAAAGGTCATGGGTATTCAGGTATCTCCTCAAGATTCTTTTAGGTCAACATCACTACTGAAAGGTTACTTGCCCCCTGAAAATATCTGATATTCTTGATATTAGGCTTCCATCATCCTTATTTAGTGTTCTTTGAATGTAAGGTCATGTTTTGTTATCTACAGCATACGGTACTTTCCTTCACAGATGATAATGCTGAGGGTTTTTTTTCTGAAAGAAAAAACTTCATTTCATTGTCAGTTCTAATACTTAGAGGCACTTTCTTATTTACATAGCCACAATTGAATAATAGCTTTAGTGGGTGTTTGAATAACTAGTTGCAGAATTGGGCTCTCAGATCTCCTTATAGAAAGGAACAGTATTTCTACAGTACACTCCACAAAGGTCTATGAAATGTGTAACACAATATAAATAATGCTCACCTCCCAATGTTGTTTATTAGGGCATAGCATCTTAAAACATAGCCTTATTTGATTTTGCTAAGGCTAGTCCCTAATGAATAAATAACATCAAAATACTAAAACTTGACATAGGAGCTAGTCAAAATTCAAAACATTTTTCACTGACTTTACAGCTGCTGCAGCAGTGTTTCATGAAGTTGCTTTTTTTCAAGTGTGCAATAAGATCAGCTCTTTCATTCTGCTTTTTAATTCCAGCAAAAATCATTTTTGTACGAGGAATGTATTTCTTAGGGTTTTCCAAATGCTCCATCAGTGTATTCTCACTCCAGACAATTTCTGAAAAACAAAAAACATAGTAAAATACAAGGCTGGCCCAACATCATATATTTATGAAAATATCAATGGTCTCAAATCAAAGGTGTGATGCTCCTGAACATAATGTGCCTAGAATCCAAGAGGAATGTCAGCATAAATGGTACATAATATAAAATGCACAGGGTATACCATTTTTTTGTGTCACTTTAATAAGTCAAATATAAATCCTTTTTGCATCATGGAGAGTTGCAGTTCTTTGCACCATTTCACATACAGCTACTTAGTACTTTTAAACAATGTAAGTATCTTTGCAATTCCAGTATCCAGAAGATCCAACTTTAATTTCATAGAGTTGTTGAAAATGAGAATTTACAGATTGACATGAAATTCATCAAGGCTGTGCTCCATTGAAGGGCATTAGAAAAAGGGCTGTCAGTGGCCAGCTCCTGGAATCTCTTGACAGAAGTTGAAAAACCATTAGTGTTTCCTTCCAGCTCTGCTAAAACCGGTCTCTGTCAACAGAAGCCTGCTGTTGTACTGAAGACTACTGAAATACCCATAACGACATGTTCAAGTTTCTCTTCTGTCCTCCAGAGTTGACTCTTCCCATTGTCTAAAGTGGATTTAGATACCACTTTGTTGGCTTTCTTTTAAAAATTTGTACTAACATCTCTATGATTTGTTCACTAAATTTTTAATGAGAAAAAATAGTTAATATATGCTGATGATGTTTTGTATGAAGTCCCAGTATAAAGTGAATGTCACAAAACATTTCCTGGAAATCACAGAAAAATAAAAAAGTCGGCCAATTCTAAAGCACCTTAGTAACCAGAATAAAAAAACGGACTGTATTTGTAATTAATAGCTTGATTGAAATAATACAATTTATATTCAAATAATGTAAACAAAACCAATGAAACCCACACAGAATTACTTTCCGTTTTTAGATGTTCCACTGCTTTTCAAGACTGTCTGTATGAAAAACACAAGACAAGTCATAGCTTATTAGCAGGTAATGGTAGTTAGTCAAGTGTTCTGAGCAAAACTGCAGCACACCACGATGCCAGCAGAGGGTAGTGAGCAGCAAACAATCTAAAAGCATTCTTAAGAAATAGAAATTAAAATATGCCCATTGATGTTACAAAGTTCTGGGAAAGCTATATACCTTCTGACCTGGTGTGCTGAATACTGGTAAAAATTCTTTTTAATGTAGGGACCGAGGATTTTTGTTTCTGAAATTATAGTTCATATTCATCTGCAGTAATGCAAAGTAGACAGTTGTGAGAGTAACTCCTTGCGAGTAAGGCTTTCTATTGTACCTCTGAAGAAAAAAGTTTTTTTTCATGTATGTCCCCTCCAACACTGCACCTCATCCATGTCACCTCTTAGTTTTACCTTTGTTCTTGTTTGCATCTGAGTAAGAAAATCCTGCAGCTTGTCCTGTTCTGCGGCCAAATAAACCCCAAAGATTTGGTCCTGTCTTGTGCTATCCATCTTTTTCAACTGTGTGGCACTGAGAACATTTCTGAATAAAGATCTTGCCTTTTTCAACATCACCCATCTTGATCTTTGTAAAAAACCTAAAAAAAAAAAGGAAATTTGAACAATATTAAAGAAAAGTTCACTGTTGTTGGTCACATTTATTATCTCCTTCTACAGTTTTATGAAATATTTCTGTCTTGCACAGTAATAAAAAATAATGTGTCTCAAAGTAATGAAAATTTGACCCCAACTTAATTGTGAAGGTAAGTTTGGGTAAGACTCTGTTAAGCTGCACGATTTCTTAACATGATCTGGTTGCTGATGATCATTACTTAAATTTTTTTAAGTTACCCAATTTACAATTAGGAAAAAGTGCCATGGGTTTTTTTGTTTGTTTTTTTTTTTTTTTTTTTTTTCTGCATCTCTGAGAGGTGCAGAATTACAGAATTTGTTATTCTTCTCTTTGGAGGTTAAGGTAGCTTTAAGTTTCTTGATTGCTCTTCTAGAGCTGCTTCGATGGTAAGGGTACAGGTCAACACACTTTTGTCTAGAAGGCCAACCTAAAATACAGCAGCACCTGAGGATTTCCCTGTGGGTTGCAGTGCTACCTGGAATGTCTCCAGAATTGTAGAATTCAACTCCTCCAGTGCCTGTCAGGACACGTTCATGATAAGGGGGATTTCCAGAGGCAACAGCCTGGACAGAGGGGAAAGGTGCCTGCGAGGCTGCCCTCGGGCCTGTGTCCGCTGGGGAACGATGGAGAGTTGAGCACCGTTTGGTCCTCGGAGGGCACGAAAGGCAACACTGCCCTGCTGCTCCACGGTGACACCCGGGCACCGGCCACCCCTCCTCAGCCTGGCGAGCCACCCGCCGCAGCTCCACACTTGGCCATCAGCGAGCATGTTCTCTCCTGATGGGTGCGTTGCAGGCCTATGGGGCGGGATTAAGCATCGTGCCCTTCTTTCGCTGTGCCAATGGCCCCAATGGCTGGGGGAACCCCAATGGCTGGGGACACATACACGACTGTCATGGCGCCCCAGGCAGTGCCGCCCTCCCTCTGTGGGCACCTTCCCCGTGCCAAAATGCTTGCTTTTCCATCTGAGTGGTGTTGCTGCACCATCACGGCTCCGTTCTGCAGTGCCAGGAAAAAATGGTGTTGGGAGTTGGGAAAAAATGAGTGCAGAGTTCAGTGCTGGAATGCGCATCATCTTTCAGCCCTGAAACACTGCTCCTGATGTGCTGAATCATAACCTTGCTTTCCTCTAAAGACTTCCCACTGCTGTGGAAAGAAAGAGCTCACTAGATTTTCTGAAATATTCCTTTACATGGAACCAAACCCTACTACTATATCCAAAGTATGTTCCTCTGAAAATACTCATCGACCTTCTACATTACACTCCCAAAACAGGACACCGTTTAACCCCTACAAAAATGCTGCTTCCAAGGCCACTGCCAGGACTGTGCAGTGCTCAAAATACTGCCTCCTCCAGATGTTCAGATCACCAGACCTTGCCTCCACAAAACTTCGCTGACATGAGCTTGAAAACTACATCTGCATGTGTGAAAGAGAGGGGGGATTTCTGCATATTTAATTCACTTGTGGAAAACGATAGAAAGAATATGCGCACCCCAATGCCGATTTCTTCATTTAACCTCATTTTGTACCAGGTGTTGGTCCATTCTGATCCTAGTAAGAACAGCACTTAGACTCTGTAAAGTATCATCTACAATGCTGTTTATTTACAATGCTAACAGAAGAGAATAGCACAGATGATCTCACATCCCATTAGATGGTGGGAGACCCAGGTGGTGTAGCATTGAGCGGGCCACGGGCCCACAAAGAGCATGCTGTGCAAGCCTCCTCCATAGCAGAGATTCCCTCCTTTCGGTCTTTCAGGCTTTTATAAGATTATCTTACAAGGAAACAACTCTGTCATTACAGTCAAAACAGAAACAATGCTCTCACGACACCTTCTTGCTGCGCTGTTAGGTAAAGGCAAGGCTGGGCAGGAGGTGTAATCGCCAGTACTGAGTGGGAGCTGCTCCTCTGTAAGGACGAGCTGGCTGCGTTTATCCCGCGGCTGAGGGATGCGCACAGCATGGCATGGCCTGAAGGCCAGGCTGTACCTGCAGCACAGCCTGGCAGAGCCCCAGCCAGCGCCTGCCCAGGGTAACCGTACTGTGGATCACTGACCCCTTGGCGTGCAGTGGTCAGGGCCACTACAACCCTAGGGCACTGACAGCTCCTGTATTCAGCTGAGGAATTCTTTATTTTTTAATCCAACTATTAAAGATGTGATGGACTTTATAATGACATTGTATTCTTCACGTTTTGTTAGCTGTGTGCTTATTTTCCTACAGATAGTTATTTTTCCCTGGATACTTTTTGTGTTTGTTTCACATGAAATAGATCAAGTCCCCTGGGCCTCTGTCTCCTGAGAGTTCACAAGGTGCGCATTAAGCTCCGCTGTTGCCTGTATCAGCGAAGGCCTTGAAAATGGTTTCTTCATGGAGGAACTCTCTCTTTATGACACTAGTGCTGTTTCAAAGGAGGTGGGTCACCATGTAGTATAGTAAGC
The DNA here is from genome assembly GCF_047370975.1 of Nipponia nippon. Lineage (NCBI taxonomy): Eukaryota > Metazoa > Chordata > Aves > Pelecaniformes > Threskiornithidae > Nipponia > Nipponia nippon. The sequence goes on along the minus strand of NW_028262369.1, from coordinate 74,961,952 downwards.
CTCTGGCTGAAAGAGGCCCTTTAAAAATAAATAAATTATTGCAGCAGAAGTGAGTATGTTAGGGAAATATTGACACAGGGTACAAAACTGGGAGGAGTGGTTGATGTACCAGAGGGTCATGCTGCCATCCAGATGTACCCAACAGGCTGGAGAACGGCCTGACAGGAGCACCAAGAAGTTTAACAAGGGGAAGTGCGGAGTCCTGCACTTGGGGAGGTAGAGCCCCATGCACCAGTACATGCTGGGAGATGGCCGGCTGAAAGCAGCTTTGCAGAAAAGGACTTGGGCGTTGTGGTGGACACCAAGGTTAACATGAGCCAGCAATGTGCCTTGTGGCAAAGACGGCTACCGGTATCCTGGGCCACCTTAGGAGGAGTGTCACCAGCAGGACAAGGGAGATGACCCTTCCCCTCTACTCAGGACTGGTGAGGCCACACCTGGAGTACTGTGTCCACCTCTGGGCTCCCCAGTATGAGAGAGACATGGACGTACTGGAGAGAGTCCAGCGAAGGGTCACAAAGATGACTAGGGGACTGGAGCATCCCTCCTGTGAGGAAAAGCTGAGAGAGCTGGGACTGTTTACCCCAGAGAAGAGAAGGCTCAGGGGGATCTCATCAGTGTGTATACATAGCTGAAGGGATGGAATGAAGAAAATGGATCCAGACTCTTCTCAGTGGCGCCCAGTGACAGGACCAGAGGCAACGGGCACAAACTGAAACACAGGAGGTTCCACCTGAAACGCTTCTTTCCAGTGAGGGCGACTGAGCACTGGCACGGGTTGCCCGCGGAGGCTGCGGAGCCTCCCTCCTTGGAGACATCCAGAAGCCGCCCGGACACGGCCCGGGGCAGTCGGCTCTCGGTGGCCGGGCCCGGGCAGGGGCCTGGCTCCCCAGACCTCCGCAGGTTCCTGCCGTTGGGCGGCTCTGTGACACCGCCCCCGGCCGGGCGCTGCCAGGGCAGAGGGGGAGCCCGGGAGCGCCCCTCCTCGGCACCAACCCTCGGCTCGTTCCTGCTCAGTCCTTCCCAGCCGCCCGCTGCCGCTCCGGGGAGCAGGTGCCCGTCTCCTCCAGGGCAGGCACGCCGGTGCCCCGGGCAGGCCCGGAGGCGCGCCTGCCGCACAGCCCCTCTCGCCGGGCAGCGGGGCACGCCGCACAGGCCGGCTGAAGGCGACGCTGCCCCGCATCCGCGGGCCGGACGCTGAAGCCCGGCGTGGGGCGGCCGGGGAGCCCCGCCCGCCGCGGGCGAGGCCGCGGCCCTGACTGGGCGCGGGGAGGCGGGAGGGCGCGGCCGGCGCGGAGGAGGCGGGCATGTTGTCTCCCCGGCGGAAAGGGCGCTGCGGCCGCTCCCCGCCGGCCTCCGAGAAAAGCCAGCGGTCCCCGGCGGCCCGGGAGTCCGGCGGCCCCGCTATGGAGGAGGGCAGCGGCTTCCGCCTCTCGGCCGAGTGCCTGGACGAGCCGCCCAACAGCCGCGTCTTCGTGGTGCTGGGCAAGGACACCGGGGAGGCGCTGATCCGGGAGCGCTTCGCCCCCTTCGGGGACATCCAGAACATCTGGCTCCTGCGGGACAAGCGCACCAACGAGTCCCGCGGCATCGCCTTCATCAAGTTCGCCCGCAGCTCGCAGGCCTGCCGGGCCATGGAGGAGATGCACGGCCGCAGCCTGCTCCCCGACACCAAGCCGATCAAGGTACCGCCGCCGGGCCGCGCCGCCCCCTGCCTGCCGCGAAGCGGGGCCCGGCGGGCTCTCCCCCGCTCCCTTCCCAGCATGGCGGCCCCGCAGGGCGGCAGGCCTCGGCTTCCGCACCCCGAGCTTGCCGCTCGAAGGAGGTGTTGGCCTACGCGGGGGCGACGGGAGGCCCCTCAGCGGGGTCGGGCTGCGGGGACAGCCGGTGGCGGAGGCCCGCCTGGAGCAGCCCCGGAAAACCCGCAGCGAGCGGGCCGCCGCGGAGGGCGTCAGACCCGCTCCGTGTGGCCTTCCCGCCACACGTACTGATGCTGATGTTGTCACCTTTTTGGGTCAAACCCGGGGCGGTTTCGGGATGGCGGTGCTCCTCAGGAGGAGCTGCAGTGGGTCCCACCCTTGCCTGAAGTTCCCACGCGTGGCATAAGCTGCAACAGGCCTGGGCAAAATGCAGTACCTGGAAACTAGCTTTTCCTTTTTTTTTTTTTTTTTTTTTTTAAAAACGCATTTTAAAAAAAAACCAAACAAAACCAAACAGCCAAACCTTGAGGGAATCTGTGAAATATTCTAAGATGGTATATTTTAAGTGTTGTAAGCAAGATCATTGTGGATAAATAGAGCCGGCTTTGTAAGTGTATTTTATATTGGTTTTGTATCTTGTGCACAGTTCTTTCAAAACGATTATGTTTTTTTTTTAATCTGTGGAACTCGCTGGCAGCTTTCAGCCTCTTGAAGTGTTTTCGTATTCCCCAAGTACTGAGAAGATATGAATGACTTTGAACAGTGAAAGAAGATTCCATGTGTTTTGTTTGAAAAAGCAATTGAGTCAGTAAAATCTTTTCTGAAGAACTTGTCATTGGAAGCCAGAAGATCAGAGTTGTATTCCTTACTCCCCTGCATGACTATTAGAAAAATAATTTAAGAGCTCTGTGAAATCAGTTGCTGCTTTTGCATGAGAGGCTTACTTTGAAGGTTGCTTGTATTTTTTCTTATTTGGTTGGTTTGTTTGTTTGTTGTTTGTGTTTTTTTTCACCTTGTCCTCTGGGGTGCACTTCCGAGATGAAATTTATTTCAATAATTAAAAAGGATTTTAACAGTTACAGATGTGAGAAGTTACGATCCTTCACAGAGCACTAGACCTGCAGACTTAGGCCCAGCTGAGCAGTGAACTGCAGTAGCAAGGTTTTAATAAGCTACCAGGCTTTTTTGTTTGTTTGTTTGCTTGCTTATTTTTTGCTACTACTGCTATACTAGGCCTGTTGCAGTAATGTTTTTTTTTGCTGCTTCACATGCCACCTGTGACATTGGCAGTGCTGGTGAACCAGGCTTTGATATTCCTGACCATTCTTCATTATCTCCAGTGAGAACTTCTGCTGGCCTCTGTCCTGTTCGGGACACCATTTGGGGTGTATTATATTTGTAGGTCTTTTGTCACAGATGCATCTATGATCAGAGATGTTCTTTTTTTCCATATTAGGAAAGCGAGCTTATGTGAAAAGGTAAATACAAAGGCTTGTTAAAACAAACTATTTTTCTTGCTTGTTGATATATGGTTAAGACCCTTTCTCCGGTAATTAATGTCTATGTAATTATTTCATTAGGTATTTATTGCACAGTCAAGAGCTTCTGGAAGCCACCGAGATGTTGAAGATGAGGAGCTGACACGAATATTTGTTATGATACCAAAGTCCTATACAGAGGAAGATCTGCGAGAAAAGTTTAAGGTATTGATTTGCTATTTGTTAATTGTTACTTTAAATTGCCTTTGTCTTAATTTATCAGAAGGGCTTAATGCATGGAACTTTAATGCATTTTCAAATATTGTAAATTAATATGCTTTTTAATTGTTCTAGATGTATGGAGACATTGAATATTGCAGCATTATTAAAAACAAGACTACTGGAGAAAGTAAAGGTTTGGGCTATGTGAGGTATTTAAAACCATCGCAAGCTGCCCGAGCAATTGAAGAGTGTGATCGAAGTAAGAACCTGACTGAATTCTTTCAAGTTTTTCACAATAAGTTTTTATGATCTTTGATGTACCTTTAATTTTTAGTTTTGTTTGCAGGTAAATTATTTATGATGTAGACACATCTTGAGATAAAGTTCTATTGCAAATAAAAAATAGTACTAACATTCACTGAGAACAGTCGCCTGATTACATTCTTGCAGGACCAAACTGCACGTAAGATCAGTGAAAAGAGTTTAGAAATGGGTACAGAGTTTTCTTTTATGCATTATTATTGGCCTGTAATGTAGGTTTCATGCACAGGAAGACCTGATTTTTAATGTATCCCTGGGAATGTGCATTTTTAATCAAATATATTTTATATAAAATGAATTTATATATAAAAATAGGTTGGATAATCCATAGGGATTCTGTTGCGATTATTTAAGAACAAATTCATCCTAACTGATGTTTGGGGGTTTGTTTGTTTGTTTGTTTAATGTCATGATTAACCTGTTACAGAAGAAAAGACACTGTATGCTCTATGACCAACCATTTGTCATTTATGCTCTAGTACCAAAAAGATATTAATGAATTGGAGTGAGTCCAGTGGAAGGTCACCAGGGTGGTCAGGGGCTGAAGCACAAGACTTATGAGGAGAGATGGAGGGAACTGGGCTTGCTTATCCAGGAAAAGAAAGGCTTTTGGGGAAACCTAACAGCAGTCTTCCAGCCCAACCTCCTCTTCAATGTTTGCTTAATCACAAATATGAAGCAACTTGGTGTGTGGGTGTGGTTGGTTTTTTGTTGTTCTTGTGTGGTTTGTTTGTTGTTTTTTTTTTTTTCCTCCAGTAATACACGTGGCGGTTCTACATCATATCTATCATAAGTGGTTCTACAAAAATTATATTTGTGACAATTCTTGCATAGGAATATGAGTCTGAGATTACTTAGCAGTTGAATTTTATTTCCTTTTTGCTGTGAGGTTGAAATGAAATTGGTTGGATAGCCTGAGAGTAATACGTATTTCTTTCATAAAAGCAAAACCTGGATCAGTGCAAAACATACGTGAACTGCTGTGATAGCATGAAGTTCAGGTGATTGCCTCTGGAGAGTCTCTGAATCCTGCCAAGTATCACAGAATGGTTGATGTTGGAAGGGACCTCTGGAGGTCATTTTGCCCAACCCCTCTGCTCAAGCAGGGTGACCTGGGCACTGTGGTTGCCCCGGACCATGTTCAGATGGCTTTTGAATATCTCCAAGGACAGAGACTCCACAAGGTCTCTGGGCAACCTGTGCCAGTGCTCAGTCGCTCTCACAGCACATAGGCTCTGTTGTGCTTCACTTGTGACTGGCAGTAGTTCTATGTGGAAGTTGTTAACTTTCACACAATTATTATGACAGACTTCAAGAGTTACAGATCAGTTGTTTTCCTAAAGCCAGCACTTACTGGGTTTCCTGAATAATATGTTTCTGAATACAGTACTTGGAGAATGCAGATCTGGTCAGATAATTTAGATGTGCTGAGGTGTTGCTGTATGTGTGGTTGTTTCTTTCAGGCTACAGGGCCATTTTGGCTGAACCTAAAAATAAGTCATCTGAGTCTTTTGAACACGATTATTATAGTAATAACACGAGGCAAGAACCAAGAGGAAATACACTTCCCTTTTGTAAGTCATAGCTTTTTATACTAAAAATGATTTGTGGTCTTTGGTACGGTCACGAAGTAAGAATGCAGTTTGGAAGAAGGGAAGCTAGTGGAGGCTTAGGTCAATACTTAAGTAGTAGATTGGATGTTGGAGTTAGAAATGAAATGCCTGGGTTGTTTCTATATTTTTTTATGGCTCGCTTTGCTCTAGTTGGTCAATTATTTTGTGACCTCCATTGGTGAAATAAATGTGTTGCCTTTAGTATATAATTGACTTAGATTACTTTTAAAAGTTGAATGAAAAATATGTATGAAATGAAGGCATGCTAGTGTGATGACTCGAATTATTTATTTTTATGTTGATTCTTGAGGTGGGCAGCCAGAGTTTTGTAGTTTTGAAAAAAACGAGAGCAGAATTCAAGAGTCAGTCTCCAAACGTCTGTCAGTGGTATCACGGCTTCCCTTTGTCCAAGAGCAGCTGTTCGCCCTCTTTGATCTAGTCCCAGGACTGGAATATTGTGATGTTCAGCGAGATCCTCATACCAATAGTGGTAAGTAAAAGTACAAAAGATTTATTTTTTTTTTTTCTTTCTATGAAGGGAATGCCTTTCAATTGCACTTCAGTTATTTGTATTGCAAAATACAGCACACTTGTTGGAAAGAATGAGTGTTTTATGTATCAATGGTTGCTACTTATCACTGATGCATAAACCCCAAAATTGTTTTCTTTGGACCCTTGTTTACAGGTGGCCTTAAATACCTTTTTCAGATAATAGAATCTCAAGAAGGACAGAATCAGAACCATGAGAATTGGTATTTGGTCAAATTAAGTTAGTAGTTTTGGGCAGAATAAATGGGGAAAAAGTTTCAAAAATTATTAGACATAGTTTAAATGTTCTTTAAACAGATCTTTTGAGTTTTCATCTTGAAGGGGGGGTAGGGTGGTGGTGGTGTGTCTGTGTGTAGAAGCTGACGTGAGTAAACTGGATTAAATCATTCCAAAACAAATCATGTTTTGTATTGGATGGATTGTTTTGGTTTCAGTCTTGTTGTTTTGCTGTTGCTGAGAAAAATGTTGAAGAGGTCTCTTCTCCAAGAAGCTTGAAATGGAAATGATTCAGAGAGTTACATTGTAACTTTAAAGTACTTGAGATCAGCTGTTGATGGGATAATTGCATTTTAAAATGAAACTGTATATGGTTTTGTTTCTAATTCAGGATTAGGGAAGAAGACATGTTTTCACTTGTGTTGCTCTATTACCAGCTTTTCATGTTAGCATAAATATGGCTGATCTGTCACTAGTTAATTCCACTGAAGTTTTCTTCGCAAATATTACTGATGTTGCTATTAAGTAATGTAATGTGTGGTAAACAGACTTAAGAATTTCATATCATCCATGACTAATGTGCAGTTTAATCATGTTGCTTTATATGAGTGTAGTTTGTTCTTAGGATTTACCCATATCATACTGAAACTGTGCACACTGTATTTGTAGGGTATGCTGTGATTCAGTACAGTACTGCTGCGTCAGCTATATATGCCAAGTATAAATTACACGGTTTTGAGTATCCTCCTGGAAATCGATTAACTGTCATTTTCCTAGAAGATGGGAGTGATAGTTCGGAGTAAGTACCAATACATAGAGATAGAAAGTTGTAAGTTGTGTTCTGGAGAGCAAAATTTTAAAATAAATAAATAAATTTTTAACATAAAGTAACAGCAGTGTCACTGTGATGTTGTTTCATACTTGTAGATAGTATTTTCTGAAGTTTAGGTGTTTTGGTTTTATTTTTTTTAAGTGGTTTAGAATAAGCCTTTTGAAACTTACTAGCCTTTGATAAAGAAAAGATTAAAATATGTATTCTTAAGATACATTTGAAAATCTTGAATTTGGCAAGAATCTTTGTAAATGTCTCTAATATGTAACAAGGCTGAAATGTGTTTTTGATGAGGTTTTTGTATTAAACCCAGATTTATCTACTTGATGTCTTGGTTGTGTTTTCAGTACTGCAAATAGTAGCCTTGTGAAGCACATATGTAGAGTAAAACTGTTGGGTGCCGAGGATCTGACATCCCCACTGTATGGGGATCGTCAGGTTTTACTTTGACCATCTCTAATCTTCTCCTGTGATTTGAATGCCCATTACAAGTTGGAGCGGCTTAGGTATGCTCCTGCAGTGAATATTTTGGCTTAGTTTCAGCCTAAAGGAATCTAGTTCATGTCAAACTTATTCTGGGATATGAATGAGGACAGTAAGGAGGGACAATGGGGAGATTTGCTTCAGAAGTGCGTGCCTGATCTAAACTGAAAAAAAAAAATTCTTTGCAACCATCCTTCTTGCAAACAATTTCCTTCATTCTTCAATATTTCCTACTATATCATGGTCCTACAACATGGGCTGTGAATTTATGCAAAAATTGCAATTGTTTTTTCTTATTCTGCAACAGAACAAAGAAAAATTACTGGAAAATGAGAACTGGAAATAAACTCTTATGTGATAATATTCTGACTTCTAACTCGAATCTCTGTGCTCTTTATTGAAACAGGTGACATTTTTCTGTCCCTTCTGCCCTTTAGGCACCTTTCACAAAATGTAGTGGGCTCTGTAGAGTTAAATTTTTTTTTTTCTTTTTTTCCCCTAGAGTATTAAAAAAAGCAGAGTTTTGCATCGCTATATGTAGAAATGTATGAGTGTTTTCAGTGAGTTGCAGCTAGCATGCATGCTTCCAGATCATGTCTAGAGTGTCATGAAAGCCTGATTTTTGTTATCTACATGAGTTTACAGATCTCCAGAGATAAATTCAGCAAGAGAAAATAAGTCTTAATGCACATCTGAAAGTAAGATTACTGTAAATTAGCTCTTTCTTTAAAATAGTTTATTATCACTTCTGCTTGCAGCCTCATCAGAAAAATGGCAACACAGCTGGTAACAGCACATGTGTCATCAGTGTTGCGGAGTAACAATGCAATTGTTCAGCAATATAGGACACCTCCTGTAAGTTTATATAATGAATACGATTAACATTCTTCTGAATTGTTGTAAGAAACTTCAGATATGTCAATAAAGAACACTGCTCACTTTCTTCTGTAACTGCTTTAGATGCTACATTTTTAAGATGTGCCTCTGGTTGTTTTGTACAGTTTTATTCCCTATAAAGGTGTCTGACCTTACTTGGATTTATTGTCTAATTTAATGAAGTAATCAAAGTAAACAAATTAAGATGAGAACTGGTAGAGCCTGTTTATGTCCTGTGATAGGAACAAAAATGGTAATAAGGTAAAAATTACTTTCATCCCTGTTGGTTAATTTATACTTGCATTTTTTTCCCCTGTTTCAGCAGGCATTTGGAGGAACTTCGGGCTCACAGTTACTTCAGCCCCAAACAGATGCCATACTTCCACCACACAAAAAAAAAGTTCCACCTGACACTTCTGTGAAGGAAAGGCTTTTCATACTTTTTCATCCCCATCCTTTACCTGTAAATGTATTGGAGGATGTGTTCTGGTAAGACTACGTTTACAAAGAAGTGTTCTCTGATGAAAAAAATAGCCATGAAATATTTAAAATAAATGTTGAAAATAAAGATTGTTATCATGAAAACTCTTTCCAGAAAAGGTAGTGCACAGTGATCAATAATAAGTGATCGGTAGGTAACAGTTGCTTTTTGAAACAAGTGTGTAATGGAATTCACCTTGAAGCATAGATGCAGTGTCATCAGTACAGCCGTGTTGTTATTGATTAGCATAACCTGAAGTAAAATGTCTAGTTTCTTAACATTTTTTGAGCAAAAAAAGTGGTACTTCTGGTTCTCATAGCCTAATTTATTTGGCATTTTCTACATATTTCTATAAGGAATTTAAGTATTTTGATAAATTTCCACAGTAATTTAGGGGAGTAAGTATAGGGAGGGTTTTTTTTTTCTGGTCTATCCTGAGACATTTTGATGGTTTGGATCTTACTGACACTACTTCAACCGTCCTTTCACACTGCTTCCCTACGGGGAGCAAAGACTTGAGAGACAATTTTTGCCATCTTTAAAACAAATCTATAGTTCAGCTGTTCTCCAGTATTTTATGTTATTTTATTTTTAGTATACTTGTGAAGAAAAAGACATTTCCCTTTTCTAATAGCTGGCATTTGCAATAAATCTTTGGAAAGCCAAAATATTTTCAAAGCACCAGGAGAGGAAAAGAAACAATGTGCACTTGTGTGGAATTTAAAGCTGTACCTATTTTACATACTGGATTTTCTTCCTCAGATGCTGGAGAAGAAAAAGGCTATGCACCCTAGTCTTGGCACTTGTATAACTTCAGTATGAAGCAAGCAGACTTTATGTATTTTTTTTTAAATGTTTTTTAAGGAGCTGTCTAGGAATCTCCTGAGGACTTAGAAACCTGGGGTTTTCCATAAAGCTTAGTGCTTGCTTTCTATGTCATTTCAGGGAGACCTTTTCAAAGACGAATCACAACTGAGCAAGTTCATTTAAGTGAGATGCAAGTTTAGCCTCTGAATTATCTGCTGGCTTGTGTGTGTGTGTGTGTGGTGTTCTTGGTTTGTTTGGGTTTTTTTGTTGTTTGTGGGTTTTTTGAGTGCCATTTAGTGTTCGGGGACTATGGTATTGATTAGCTTTACATATTCTTTTAAACAAATCACTGGTGCTTGTGGTTCTATTGTAATATTACATAGAAAACATTGCCTATGGACTTCTGGTTTTATTTCTATTCCTGCCTGGAATTCTAGAGAAGGGAATATGAAAATTGGGGGTTTCAGAAGAGGGGAGTGCAAGAAAATATAGCATACATATGAGAATATAGTTTTTGCAGCTATTGAATCATATATACTTCAGATTGGATAATACGTATCTATGTTGCAGCAGACCCTGTAAATTGTCTTTTGTTTTCTTTGCTCCCCCCGCCCCCCTCCCCCCCCCCCCCCAGTCGTTTTGGACACTTGATAAAAGTTTACCTTGTGGCTGGAAAAAACGTGGGCTACGCAAAATTTGCAGACAGAGCAAGTGCCAGTGATGCCATAACTGCGTTACATGGCAAGATTGTGAATGGTGTCAGGCTTAAAGTAAGGTTGGCAGACTCACCTACAGAAGAATCTAACAAACGTCAGAGAACTTACTGAGCAGGTGAGTACCCAGTCCGAGCTGTTACTTAAACTGAAGTTCAACTACTTGAAATAGTGATAGGCAAAGTATTTTGAAGTTAGATATGAACATGTAATGATAAACTTTAAATCTATTTTTAGCTAATAACTTGAAATTTAATTTGTGATATATGTGTGTAAGTATACATATATATGTATGTATGGGTGTGTGTATGCTTATATAAGCACACATACACTTTATTTTAGTAAAAATCTATTTTTATAATTTTTGAACAAATACGAACCAGTTGATTAACATCAATCTGGATGTGCATAGAAATATTCACTTTATGTACATAAGAGTAACAGTTAACATTGAAAAGAGTATGCAAAAATAAACAGTGGAACTGAGATCAGCTCGTGTGTGTCTTTCTTTCATTAAAAACACATGCCCTCACAATGGTGTTGGGTAAAGATGCAGTTTAGTCCTTGAAGGACAGAGGAGGGAAGGGGTAAATAAAAAAGGACATGGGAAGGACAGGGAAGGTTTGCAGGTGAAACCGAAGGTTTGCGATATTTGGGTCATCTGGATTCTCAGAAATCAGGTGTAGCTGGAATGTGTGATAGTGAAGAAAATATTGCAGAGCCTGTTGTGGTGGGGTTGAGGTGTATGTTTAAGATAATTCGTTTGAGAATGTATTAGTTGATGCTTATGGCCTATGAAGGCTGGCTGAGCTCCTTGGGAGGTTTTATAGACTTCAGGGACCAAAATTCACTTGTTCTTTTAGAATATTGGTTTGATTCAAATTATAGAATTTTTAAAAAAATTTTTTGTTTTTTTAACATTAGGACTATTACCAAAAGAGAAATATAGTTGGGGAAGGAAAGGCTAAGCCCTGTTTTCTACAAAATAACTCACAAACATTACTGTAGCTTCCAAATAATTCCAGTAGCTGTATTATCTTCATAGGGGACATGCAGTTTTGCTTTAACTCATTCAGAAAACATCACATGAAATCCTGACTCTCCTCGCCTCAATATTTTACTTCTAAGCTTCACTCCTTGTACCTTTCTTTACGTAGATACTCTTTGTGACCTGGGAGTTGCAAAGACCAAAAAAGATTTTGCCCACAGTGTTCTTTTCCTCCTTTTTTCCGAAGGACTTTCATGTTGTTCTTTTGATAAGCAGCAGTTACTAAAGGTGGCCTTAGTCTTTATACACAACTTGTTTTTTAAAAAAATTGATTTCTAGCATTCTTTTCCTGCATGGAATTGTAGCTAAAAGTCATTTGAAACTTTTTTTTAATCAGCAGCTCTGGTGAATGGAATTTTAAGTAACTTGTACCCGTGCCCTTATCTTTGTACAAAGGTTTTGTTTGTTTTCAATGTGACTTTTACTTCCAATAACAAAAGGCCAGCCTTTTGGTCACTACATGAAAAACTATGATGTAAAGTGTAATGTAATACCTTGACTACTTTTTACTAGAAAAGTGGAGCTGTGATATACATCCAAAATTAGAAAGATGATTTACCCTTACTTTTTCTTTCCTTGTTTTTAAGAAAGATAAGAGTAAGAAGACTGGGAGGTTCTCTTCTGATTGTCAATCTAAAACTGATTTTTTTTTTTTATTCACACACACATGTGTGCACGCATACATAAGCACACATTTTTCCAGTGTGATTTTTTTGAGAAGGTTATTTAGGGTCTCCAGCTGAAAAAAGGTGCAGTTGGTCACCAAATGGGATTTTCAAAAGCCTAAAACTTACTTTATATTATAAATTCTGTTTGAAAATTCTAATATATACCTATTATTGACTATTTAGAAACCTGAACTCATAACATTATAAGGTGAGGATAAGACATACACATTTGCTGTTGTGCCATTTTACCTGATTAGAAAACTGGAGAACTAAAGTCATATTTGAAGAATACTCTGTACACATGCAAACTTGCAGCAGAGCTTTTTGTACTTTCCTAGGTTTTTGCATTTCTGTAAATTTTCAAATAATAAGAGTACTAGTTTTAGTCCGTTCAAAGATGGACACGCTAAATCTGTCTCGGACAGATTACCTGTAATTCTGGTGCAGATGACTGCTGAGTATTTCCCCTTTGGTTAGCCTTTCATCTGCTGCGTCCGTGCAATAACACAGGTAGAAGAGCTTTCTAAATTTACTGTGTTACATCTTGTTCCATCCTGAACATCAGGTTCCTGATTCTGAGTCTCTTAGCAGGTTGTCTTAGCATCTGTCTCTTCTTAGGATGGACAGACAAAATTACTTGCTCTCTGTTTGTCCTTTAGCCAGTTTCTCAAATAGGAACGAAATGGTACATAAAAAGAAAGATTCCATCTGTGCTCCTTTTCAAAAGGGCTTGCCCATTTAAGTCAAGCTTACCACTGTGTGGCTCTGCATTGGACTGACTGACAAACAAGTTTTGCTGTAGTTTAGAGGCTTATATTTTGCTTTCAATTAAAACTTTAAATTGTGCATGTGAAAGGGGATGAAGTTCTCTCTACCTCTGAAATAGTACTTTTTTTTTTCTTTGAAGATGTGAGAATATTAACTTTTTTGTTCTTTTTGAATTTTAGCTGGAAGAAATAATCTTCTTAGCTAAAACTTCTGTGAGTTTTCACTTAAGGAAGTCATTGCCTCTTAAATAAAATCCTTTCTAAAGTCCTGTTGTATTGCTTGCCTTTTGTCTCTAACAAGGTGACTGGATTTCTGCAATAGTACTTTCTATACAAGGTGTTCTGATTAAAATCCATGATAAGATCTGTGAATTCAGTAGAATCTATATGAAAATAAATTTAATTCAATTGACTAATTCAATTTAAGTAAATTGTTTATTATTTCAATGTAGTTTTTATCTGACTTTCTGAAGTTTTTTCCCCCGATAATATTTTTCTTATATAAATCATCTTTTTAAATATAATTTACAAAATTGTTTCTTAAAAATGTTTTATGGTAATGGTATGCTACTGATAATGTTCTTGCGATGTAAACTGATCATAAGCACAATCTACTATCAATTGAAATATTACAACGACGTTTGTTTATCAGGAGCATTTGAATACATGTGTATTAATTTTCTAAACTAATCCATCTAATAAATTTTGCAGGCTCTGGCTCTCCTACAAGTCAATGAAAATTCAATTGTTTATATGAGTAGTTAGAAGTAGCAGAGAAATGATGGAAATACAGATCAATAAGGTTCTCTTAACTACTTTAAGTTCTAATGTAAGTTTTTTGGTTTTTTTTTTGGGGGGGGGTGAGGTTCTCCCCTCTTAAGCTAAGTAAGTATTAATGGTTGACATAATCACTTTAAACCATCCTGCTTTGAGTCAGTGTAGGCTTGAGAAGACAACTACAGTCTCTACTTGTAGGCAGTTGCTAAAAGCAGAAGCTATCTTAATGTTCTTGGTGTTGACCAGCTTATGCTCTCCACTCAGTTTTTTGCATTGCTTTGAGTATTTCATGAGAACTTCACTGCAATTGTCTGATGCCTGTTGTGTAAATTGTATCACTCAAAATTAGAAGAGGAAGGAAAGAATTTGGTATCTTTCAGAAGAATGTATTGTGGAACTCCAGTTAATCTCTTCATTGCAACCTAGTAGTTCTATTTAAATACCACCATCCCACAAACAAACAAACAAAACCCCCAAATCCACCCCAAACATTTTTCCACGGAGCTGTCAGGTAGTCCTTAGAAAGCAGATCCGCTAACTAGCACCATATTAGAAATGCAAAACACAGGTAGCTAGGTATGGATTCTGTGGCTCTTAATAATCATTGCTGGTTGGCTTTAACCCACAGCAAACTGATTAATTGCATTTTTCCCCTTCTGAAAATGTTTGGTGGTGTTTTTAAATAATTATTTAGCTAGTTACTAAGTTCAAAAACACTTATTCTGTCATGAAATACTTGGTTATTGTTGTCATTTATTATCCTTGTTGCGAAAAAGTCCTGCATCACCGATTTGATTTGCATTCATTTTTTTGAGTTAAAACTTTATTAAAATCCTGAAGTTTAACATGTATAGTTATAACAATTTATTTCTGTGCAAAACTGTTTTTTAAAAAGTAATTGTATCATAGTTGAAATATACTCCAGAACTAAAAAAAAGTTAACTATATTTTGTATCAACAGTATACTGCAGAAAAATTGCTGGCTTTCACACACTGCTCAGAAAAAGAGGTACTTCTTTAAATGCTAGAGAAGCATATGTAAAATTTTAATATCATTCTTCTAAATACATTAAAATCCTTATCTATATGCTGTTGTAACAATTGTTTTATAATATATAAATTTTAAAATAGGTATGTTGCTTTTTGATACTATTTTTGTACTTCTGTTTTTTCTACAGAAACTAAATAATGACATGACCCTCAGCTAGCTGACTGACTGACTGAAAACGTGACTAGACATGGTTCCTGTGGACAGTGACAGTTTTTTTTTGTTGTTTTTTTTAATTGTTACTTAGTTGATCTCTCTCTCTATATATATGGTACTTTCTAGTTTTGCAAATGGAGACATGCAGTTTTGAAAATTATCGAGGCATTAAAAACTGTAAACCGGTGGTTGTTCTTGTAGTAGTCTATAATCTTGTATTACAGAAATCTCTCTCGTGTTTAACTGAATTCCTCCTCTAAGATGGAAATTACAATGATGGGGGAAATAAAGTAGTCAGCATTTTGTGGCTTAACTGGTTAATTGATAATGATTCAGATCATGGCTATTAAAATAGAGGACATTTCTCATGATCCAAATTGCATTGAAAACTGAAGTACAGCAGTATATTCAAAGAAAATGAAGTAACAGTTTCAAAAACTGCTAGCAAACCTGACAGCATTAAGCTAGATTTAAGAAAATAGCTGTAATCAAGAAAATGATTGAAGTACATTCTTAAATATTTTGTTGATTTGGGCCAAAAGTATTGATTATGCTTTGTATGCTGTTTAGTGAAAAATACATTTGACTGGGTCAGACTAGCAGAGCTGCTTACATTTATCCTTTCTTATCCTGAGGTCTTTTGGTTATAACTGTGGGGAAAGTATGAAGTCTAGGGGTGGTCTTTTGTTGTGAGTTGTTGTTTGGGGTTTTTTTTGGTTTTTTTGTTTGTTTGGTTGGTTGTTTTGTTTTTTTAAGAAGCTTTCAATGCATATGTTCTTTAAGTAAAGAATTGGACAATTCGGCATTTCAGCAGGATGAAGTGGATTTCAGCATCGATGAAGAGTAAATGAAGATAGTTTGAATAAGTATTTGCACAGATAGTTTTCAAATGCCAAATACTTTTCTGTGTATTCCTGAATACTACTTGTTGAATTGAAAATATCCTGGTTATTAAAATAATTTATACAGATAAAATTGATAAATTCTAGTTGTATGCATGCTGGAGGACAAGCATGCTCTCGGATGCATCCTCCTTCTCCAGTCCTGGTCCCTTGATCATCGTCTGGGGAGAGACAGTGGAGCATCCTGTAACTTCCTCTGGCTCTGAGCACCTTCGGAAAGATTTCCTTCCAAGAAAAGACTTCCTTCCTAGCCCACAGGAAAACAGGGGTGAGAATGCAGGTCTTACTCCCTTAGTCACCAGGCATGGGATAGTGAACTGGGTTTCAGAGTAGATACAGCCAGTGTATACAATTTTAACGTGCTGGGAGAGTTATTTATATTGATAAGGGGGGTTTGGTCCCAGGGGAGACAGAGTGAATGACAGCCCATTGTAGATCTGGATAGTGGGGCTTATTTAAGAACCAAGAAGACTTGAGCTTTTATCCTACCTTATCATTTCATGCACTTACCTGCTTTTCTCCCCTCGTCGCCAGCAGTGTTAAGTTCACGTAGCCTCCAGTTCCCTTCCCAGCAGGGAGATCGCTGCTGTCAGGAGGGCTGGGCAGAAAGCAGTATTTGTGCTGCGCAGCTGCTCGCCGTCACCAGTCTCGCGTCCCACTGGTCAGTGTCCCTGGGCAGCCTTTGGCATTTGCTTCTGAGCAGCTCGCTGAGCTCCAGGATCATCCCTTCTTCCACGATCTTCACCTGCTTCTCCAGCCCCTTATTCTTTCCAAGAATGTTACTTCTTACCAGGAAACCTTCCTTACAGCCTCCTTTCTGGTGCTCCAAGACCCTGACTTTCCCAGTCTCAGTAGTGGACGTGCAGAAGCACAGCACCTTATAATCAGTGGTTTTGTCTTGTGTCTTTTTATTAATTTAAGACATGATTTTACCTACAACAGATGGCCTCCTTTTCTTGTTTTCTTTGTTTTTCAAAGAGAAGGAGGAAATGAGAAGGTATTGGGGAAACACCTCCAGTTGTAAGTAGCTGAAAGCTGCTGGCGAAACTCTCATTTTCTCCATTGCTTTCCAACAGCAAAAGACATGCACCCAGTAAAGCAACGCCCCTGGGTGGGGTGGGAAGAAGAGAGAGCAGAGAATCTGATACAATCTTTTTAACTAGAAGATATGCTTACTCTAAACTTACCGCTTTACCATTCCGTTCTTTACAGTCAGCTGTCTCAGAATACTGCTAGGCTACAAACCTAGATTAGCCATCTAGTAATGTCATGTGACTTCAGCTACTATCAAATTAATGCAATTATAATAATATTTACATGCAGCGTACATAATGTTTCTTGTGCAGCAAATATTTTAAAGCATTTAGTAAATTGGTCTCTAATACAAGATACAGCCACATTCAAGTAGTTTTTCTTTATTTCCTGCTCTTTATAAAAAGAAGTATCAGTAAAAAATATTTTTGCATTAGAGAGGGTATATGAGAATGAGTGCTGTCATTGCAACTGGTTCAGAAGTTTAAATTTTAAGTGACAGAAACTGTGTCTTTAAAAAAACCTACAAAACAGTATTATTTCTTATGTTAAAAGAACATTAGAATTCAAATGCTCAAACGTTAGGAAGTTGCAGAATACAGGTTGCCTAAGAAACCTCCTTTTGCTTCTCTCTTCCCCTAGTACGTGTGACGATGCAGTCCTGGGTGACTCACCAGCAGCTTTTTTTCCCCCAAGAGCAGTCGTTTCATTCAGCACAAAGAATGGAATTGAATCAGGACTGCATGGTTAAAGCAGGCTGCAAAATTCCTCCTTAATTTCCTGGAGATGTTAGAAATTACATAGTGAACGAAACAGGTTTATGGTTGAGCCTGGAGGATGGGATCCTACCTCTGACTCCGGCCCAGAGATTGTTTGCGAGGGGGATTGCCTTTTCTCTGGGGTTCCTCTGGAAAAGTCCTTTTTGGTTGTTGGGGGTTTTTTTGTGTGTGTGTGGGTTGGTGGGTTTTTTTTTGTTTCCCTCATCCTCACCATAAATTTTGAGTAGAATTTGGGGCTTTCTTGTATTTGTTCAGGGGAAATAGTTCTGACCAGGTTATCACAGATCCAAAACTCCAGAACCCTCAAGCAGCACCTTGGCAGCCTTAACTATACAGTGTATGTGTGCAGTGAGCCCAATATTTTTAGAAAGCATCAGTCCTACTGTGCAAACGTGACACAGGCACCGTGCTCATATAGCGGGTCTGACGCATGCTGCTGAATGAGTGTGATGCGCTGTGTCTGCATGTTAGAAGTAAGCTAAAACACAGCCTGCAAGGGGTAAGGTACTGTGCCAGTGCAAGCATCTTTTCAGTATATGTGCAGATCTTTACTGTCTTTGTCTTTGCTCAAGAGAGTGCTTTAAAGTACAGGATAACGGTGGGCATGTTATTTAGGTGCCAGATGAAATGCCGAGAATCTCTGTATAGTCAGCTGAAAAAAGAAAAACTTCTCATTTATGTGTTTGAATCGGCCTTTTTGATGAGTCTCCCTGCTCTCAAGATCCCCTGTCTAATGTGGCACTGAAGGTGGATGCCTGTGTGTTTAGGGGATGTGAACATCCCCAGGAGCATAAACACTCAAAAACGAAGTGACTGGTATCTGAGCTTGGCCATCCAAGATGGGAGAGAAGAATCATCCGTTAGAATGATCCTAACAGCTACACGAGAGACCATTCAACAAATACAGAGGGTTAAAAGATACCCTTTACGTCTTGAAGTAATGTTACAAACTAGACAGAACAGTGCCATTTTCTAATTGTTCTCAATCTTTTTTCTCTTACTGTGCGTCCGTGGGAATAGTGGGCCACTGGCCATAGAAGATTAGTGCTCTGTGTGCGGTCCTGCTTTGGGCTACAGAGCTCTCTTGCCTGCTTCTTCGGTCAGGTCTTGAACTGAAGAGAATTGGGCTGGTACTCAGAGGAAAGAAATTGCCCCTTCTTCAGTACTGAGACTTTGAGATACCCTAAGAAGCAACTCTGAAAGCAGACAGTATCCTTCCTTTTTAGTCACTGTTGAATCAGTCTATTAGGTGACTCACATGGAGTCATTTGTAGTGTTCTGGTAATGTTTTTTAGAAGATCTTTCAAAGCAAATTCATTACTTGCCCTCGGAGTTCAGTATATTTCCCAAAAGCATCGATATCCTAGTCTTCTCCAGTTAAATACCAGTTTGTGCAAATACATTTTGCTGTTTTAAAGTCCCGCAGCAGTGTTGATTAGATATGGTATTCATCACTCCGTGTTTAAATAGTTACATAGCACTACTGATAAGTAGCTGGCGTGCTGCTTTTCTAGGTCACTTCATTGGTAAGAAAAAACTGTGTCTGCTGTGAGGATGAGCATTAGGTTCCTGTACTGGAAAAAACTGTGTCACATGTATTCCTTTTGCTGATGGTGAGTAAATTGGCTAAAACCGTACAGGTTATTTTTGTGTGTTGTTTTGCAGTAATAGTGCTTTAAAGGTGGTAAGAATTTAGCGTGCTTGTCTGTAAGTGTCTTGGATTTCGTGTTCATCAGCCATAGCTTCTGTTGGCATTGAACGGAGCTTTTGTACCTTTTTGAAAATGAGATAATACAGATTTCATACATTATGCTAAATGATGTCCTGTAGAAATTGTTTATCCATTTGAGTCATAACCACTTGGTCAGCAGAGGAGCCTTTTGTTCGTGTAACTGGAGAAAGATAGTAATTTGCTTATGTTGCCTGAATGTCTACATTAGGGTATTTCTGATCATTCAGTGAAAAAAGGCCATTCTCAAGAGGGCTGTGCATTCCCGATGTGACCTGTGATTGCAATTAGTTCCCTTCGCTGGTCTTGGGGCTCCTACTTGAGACCTTTTTCTTTGGTGGTACAAACCACTACTCAAGTACTTCACGTGGGGGCAGAGCCCAGGTTTGCACTTCGCAGTGGAATTGGATTTCCTTTGCATCCTTCCTCTTTCTTCCTGTTAATGGTCCATTTTCTGACCCAGGGTACTCTGTTGTGTTATTTCTGCTCTGTCTGCAGAGATATCATCTAATGTCTGCAATGCCAGGCACCTCCACTCTTTCAATTACTGTAGCAGTAAGTGAGAGACAGAAGACAGAATAATCATATGTAAGTGGAAGCTGTTGAAGGTGAAAACAACATGCAATTATGTGCACAGCTCCAGTTCAGGAAAATGACTCCTTTCATATTCTCACCGTACCATTTTTCTAAGCTTTCTATTTGTTAAATATTCACTTAAAACTTTGTCAAAGATTCTGCTCAAGTTTTTCATAGGATGTCAGATTTGAACTGCAGTTGTACTGGTAAATTTTCTCCAAAATAAACTGGAGAAAAAAATCCTAAATGAAAGAAGGGCGGGTTAACGATGCCAAGTCGCCTAAGCTCCTCAGAGCAAAGGGAGGAAGGGTGATGGCGGAGCCTGCAGCGTTGCGAGGCGGGCCCGCCGGTGCCAGCAGAGGTCACTGGTCTCCTGGATGTGCAGGTGGAGGCTCCAACTCAAAACTGACGCTGCTTTTGAAAACCTGAACCCGCTTCTAAGGTAACCAACCTCTACATAGATATTTCTTAACCAAAAGGTTGCGGGTTTTTTTCACAGGTAGAGAATTATCTCAAGGTGTATCAATTTCAAACACATAATTTAAAATACTTTAATTCAATAATTATTTAATAATAATTATTATTAATTAGTATTTAAGGATAATTATTTAATGATAATTAAAGTAATTAATTTTAAAGTAATTGAGGGAAGATGGAATCCTAGTTTAATTGTATCTTTTCTCTGAATTATTTTTTAAACCATTAATTTCTTCATAGTCTCTTAGTTTTGAAATACAAATGATCTATTTTTGCTTGCACAAGTCTCACATGTCTATTTCTGGTTTTTTTTTTGTTTGTTTTTTGGGTTTGTTTTTTTTTTCTGTTCCAGAGGCTTTTCATAGTTTTGCAAAGGCAGGATTAACCAAATCGGTTTAAAATTATTGTGCCCAGTATGAAAATTTTCTGTGAGACACCTGAAAACACCACATACAGAACACCTCTTTATACCATTTCTTGGCATTTTTGCAATTTTTCTGTAAAAGATTAAGAGTGAGATCATGAGCAGGAACTAGGAAGAGAACCAGAGGAAAGAGGAACAAAACAAAGGAAAAATAAGGAAGATTATAAAAAAGGAATTCTGATTTTGAGACAACAGAATAGGAAACAGTCTAGTAAGAGGTAAGGCATGGGGGGCACTCCTGAGGGAAAGTCAATTCAGATATTGGGGAAAAGCAGGATAATCCAAATGATTCATATCTTAAGATAGAAAAGGCAGAGGGCACTGTGGTGCTCTGGAAGCCAAAAGCTTTAAGATTAGGTTGGGTGTAGCGATTTGGAGTCTTTTGGATGGACGTCTATCACAGATGAACCGCAGAAGCCCTTATGTCAATCTGTAGTAACGTCACTCTTTTCTGTCTTATTTCTCCTTTCTTTTGAAATACACTGATTGTCACGCACCATGCACATTTCATATGCACGTAATGAATATTATGGCACCAGGATTACTTTAAAAGCAATATTTGTTATTCAAAAAATGTGTGCTTTCTGTTGAGCTCCTTTATCTTGTTGGGTAATTTCTTCTTCGTCCCTCTGCTGTGCGGTAGTTCTGCTCCTCTTCCTTGCACTGACAGCCCACCCCCAGCTGCAGCTGTCCTGAGTTCACTGAACAACTTGCAGCACAAATTTGCATCAGGTTGCTCGTCCACAGCCTCTGCTTTTGGCAGGGACAAGCAGAGCAGCAGAAGCTTGGGTTACAGGCAGGATCAGGCCTCCTGCAGCCAGCCTAGTGCTGGATTGCACTTGGAAAAACTCCAGGTGCTTCCAGATGCTTCAGACAGCTCTGGTAGCTGAAGCTGTGGAGGCAAAAGGAGGCATCTCCGCATCAGGCGACTCTGCTGTATGAGAGCGAAGAGAAGCGTGCAGCTGAACATAACACAAAACACAGTTTACCTACTTGCTCTGCTTGGTTATAAATGCTTTAAAGGAAGCTTCAAAGAGGAGCTGCTTGGAGGGATGATGGCCTTTATGGCCTTGGTGCAGTGTAAACATCGTAAATCAAAGCTTGAAAATAAAACTTCAGTACTGTGCAATCCACATATCTCATAGATGGTGGGGCTGTTGTTTTGAACTATGCATGGGACTGTTAGATGGATTAAATATTGGTATAAGACTTTTATTTCCTCTACTTTAGCAGTATGCATCTGCCTGCTCCCAAACCTTAATTCTCTTATTATGAATTTTTCTTGAAAGTCTGCAAACTCTGTGAGGCTTGGGAAGGTGGGGCTTCACCCAACGTGGAGTGTTCAAATATGATGTTAACATGTAGTATCTGCAGGACCTTACTAAGTCTGAAGAGTTAACTGCAGACCAGACCCTACTCTATATTTAGAGAAAGTGTTTACAAATCTTGAGCATGGGAGTACAGAAGATACCCTGGGAATTCTTCCAACTCTTCTGACAGAGTTCTGTCTTTGGAAAGTGCTAATGAGTAACTTTTTCTGATGGCATTTTAAGAAATACAGGACAATGTTAACAGAGTGTATTCACATATGTGGACATCAAAACTCTATTGGAAATGCAAATATACAATGGAAATATTTTCTGAAATTGAAATTATAAGCAACTTCACAAACAAAATTGCAAGATGGTTGGAAGTTATTTTAAGTATCAGAATTTTGATTGTCCTTATCCTGGGCACACTAAATCCCCCTCCTAATGTGTCTGTTACATCTAAGGATAGCAGGAGTGAAGTTATATTTAATCAGCAAAACAAAATCGAAGGCAATGGCATGTGAAAACATGCACTGTATGTCTTGACCCACTGATGCTTTTAACTTTTAATTAAGACCACAGAATTCACTTCTATTCAGAGTTCACTTCTATTATAATAATGCTGGGAGACACTAAATTTGCTTCCTTTCTCCTCCGTGACAACATACCAGCTGAGCTACTGCCAGAATTATTGCCAGAATTTTGGACACAGATTATCCATACACAGGTATCACAGTAGGTTTTCCCTTTGCCTGTTTAAAGGACAAGGATGCAAAGATGTCCTCAATGCCCGTATATAACAACATTCTTGGAATTTTATCCTGGAGGCAATCTGAAACTGTTTGAAACTGGTTTATCTCTGTTGTGGCTTTGGAAAAGTAAATTAAGTAGTTCTCAGAGAATGCAGAGGAAACTGTACCACTGTGACCCTTTTTAAAGCTATTCTAGGGGAGGTATTGAGAGAAAAGTTTTTTAAATATTGAAGTTTTAAAGAACTTAAGTCTAGAACCGAAACTAAAGCACTGGTAATAGCCAGCAGGGTTATAAGGGTTGTAGTAACAACCCTTCCAACCAGAGATTTCTTTCTTCTTGTTGTTGTTGTTGTTTAAAATGCATAGCTTAAAGTGTTTATACTGCTTTGGTTTTGCAATCTCCACAGTAAAGAAATCATGCGCATTCTGCTGCAGATGAAGCCATGGGACTACTATCCATTGCCGAAATCAAGTATGAAACAAACCCTCTTCCTTATATTTGAGTGGAGATAACTAGCTATACAGAATATCAACCATACAGATTTTGTTTATGAGATTTAACCACTCCAGCTGATTTATCATATGTTTGTCTTCAGGGATTCCTGGAGTCCTGCCAAACTGCATTTCAGATTCGCTTTTCAGATTTCTAGTTTCTTGTATTTAATAGGGATATTCTTAATAGAACTCTTATAAATTGTGATTATCTGTGTAAGATATTGACCTGTCATTTGAGTTTTAAGGCATCTCGGGGTGGCTCTACTTCCCTTTCCAGTTTCTTCAATGAGAAGAATTCACTATCCCTTTCTCTTCCAGGATGTCCAAGAATGGTTTAGATTTTATTCCTGTGATGATCTATGAATATGGAAAGTATTTTTTTATATTCTATGCATATCTTATGTTATTATGCTTTAGGATTTCTCTTGCTATGTACTGCCCCAATCTTGTATAAAGGAGAGAAAAATGGTGCTGACCTGAATAGATTAGCGCATATGGACTATCACTACTGAAACTGAAGAGCAAAATGTTGAGAAGAGAGAAACAGTTTTTCCAGATTCTCTTCAGGGTAATGGAAAAACACCCAGATAGGAAGATCAAGAACTGAGTCTGATTTTACTCCCAGGGAAGATGGGGAAAGGCAGGAGTATGCTTTCATACCTAGAGATGCTGCTTGTCCTTGGTTTCTCGCACCTAACTGAGCAGAAAGAAAAGAACGGCTGTACAGGACCAGCGTAAAGGTCCATTTAACCGGGTTTCCTGCTCTCCACAGTGGCTGGAAACCGATGCATGGGGAGAGCGTTGAGACAGGGCAGATAAAGAGTGTCCTCTCGTGGGCAACTTTCTGCAGGCAATGGGCAGCCACCTTCTAAGCAGAAACTGCAAAGGGAATGATTGTGCTTAATAGCTACAGCTATCCTTCATTCATTCGTATAATCCCTGCTTAAAAACATCTGTCCCTTCAGCTCCATAGTGTTGTATAGCAGCAAGCCATGTTAAATCGGATGATTTAATAACACTTTGTATGGAAAAGTTCTTCCTAGTCGTTGTTTTAAACCTGCTGCCCAGTCATTTACTGAGTCTCCGTGAAGTCTTGTGTGATGGAAAATAGCGCGTGACCGTTCCCTGTTGGCCTCTTACCTATCATTCGGGATTTTATAGATCGGAAGACAATCCTTTCTCAGTCTGTTCTCCAGCTAGAAATTCTCTCCTCACACAGATGTATTCCCAGACTTCTGTGTATATTCTTTTAGCCGTGTACATGCATTTTCTAGTTCCACGCTTTCATATGAAGGAACCGCAACGGCACACAGCACTTGAGCGCACAAGAGGTTTACATAGGGATATAATGAGCACTCCTGCTTTGTTCTCGGCTGCTTTTGGAGTAATTTCTAACGTTGTTTGCCTTTTGGACTACTGCTGAGTAGCAAGCTAATGTTTGCAGGAAACCACTCACAATGACTCCAAATGATAAAGGCTAATTTAGAGCCCATTATTATGTATGTTTAGGGAGGGTTATTTTCATTACTGTGTACATTAGTTTGCAGTTATTGACAGAGACTTTCAGCCGCTGTCTGGCTGCCCTGTCACTCACTACTGTCAGATCCTTCTAGAACTGCTCAGTCAGTTTTCGTTTTGCGTCCATGAGTAATTTTGCATCATCACGGAACTGTGAAGTAACAAGTAATTCTAGGCTATTTAGGTGCAACAGTGCTTGGCCAGAAGTATTCTAAGTATTTCAGCCCTAAGGAGGACTCAAAGAAGAAAGTAAATAACGTTGTGTTGGGTGGTCAGTATCTGTGAAAGAAAGGGGACGTTGATCTGATTTCCTGCTCAAAGGGAGTTACCTGATGTCAGTCCTGACGGCAGCTGTGCTTTCTGATTCTTCGAGATGGCTCTTCAGCCTTCTGGCACTCCTGTACTCTAGGACACATCCAGTTTCCACCTCGCTGGCGCTTGCCTTTTGCTGCCTTTACAGCACGTGCCTGCTATGAGCCTCCCACTGCCTCCTCGAATTCTCGCTCTGCCTAATTTGTTTTGTTATCAGACTCTTTAATGCTCTTTGGTGCTCTACTTCATGCTTGTTCTTCAAAGCATTTACAGTTCACTGGTTACTACCGCTGTACTCTCAGTTTTGCATAATTCGAATTAATTTGCAAAAAAGACAAGGTGTAATTTGCAAAAACCTTTAATAAAAACATGTGTCTGCTACCTATGCATTGCCTAAGGGTACTGTTTTGCCAAACACACGCAAACCCTAACAATAAATGACAGCAAAGAAACAACAATATTGCTACAATGGGAGAAAATAAAAATATTTTCTTAAGCTTCTGTAAGTAAATATTTTTAGTGCCCATGGATCTGCTTATCCTCAGTGTGTGGATGGTAAGCAAACATTTCATATTATATTTAGTAAACTTCCCTGCTGCCTGAATTAAAGAATGGGACATTTTAAAGGCATGTGTGTCTTGCCAAGAATTGTGGAAAGAATCCTATGGTTTAACCTGTGGAGGTTTTATCTTCACATGGAGAATTGAACTACGTTTTACAGCTTTCTTTTGGAGAACGTACCTCCCATTTATTAATGAGACTAAACGTAAGAAGAACAGGTCAAGTTCTTGGATGGACAAAATACAATATAGCTCCTGGCCTGTGTTTGCGTTCTTACCTCAACTTTTCATCAAGATGTTCAAACCTTTGCTCCTGGTGGTGTAAATTATGAGTAAAAATCAGTGGAAAAAAAATCTCATGTCAGTGGGTAACAATTGCACTGATTTTCAAAAAGTTTATATAAGACTACATAGGCTCAGCTTATGTCAACATTTTTTGGCCAGCGTTTCTGAAGAGATACGGTTATAAACTTATACGGTTATCCAAGAAATGTCCATAGGAATCCATCCAAATGGTGGCTTATTTCAGGACTAATGTTTTATGTAGATAAGCCTGTAGAAGATGAGGAGGGTATCTGTGTGCATATACTTTACTAGCATTTTGTCATCCACCATGTAACATAATTGTATTGTTTAAATGAAATATTTAAACTTTCTACATGTTGGTTTCTCTTTGGTTTAATTAGGCAAATTAGTAAAAAAAAAAAAATCTCTGTAGAATAGCCACTTAAGAATTTGGTATCGAGATCATTAGAGAATACTCAAGAATAAGTTGTTCAGAAACAAGCCAGCTAACGAACAACGCAGTTTTCTGTAATTTCTTCCTATCCATGGTTTGCTTTTTCAGGTCGCAGGTGTTGGGTGGCCTCTTGACAGAAAGCAATAACGGTGTGGTTGAATAGTATCCTTAAGACACGATTAAGAGTTGTGTCCTTTATCTCCTTGCTCTGTTACTTCTTTCTTTTAGGAGAAAAATAAGTAACTACGTTCCTGATGTTATTAAACTTTCCATAACATATGTGGCTTGTTACCTAATCTCTCTATGGATTTTATAGGAAAACTTACTCTGACACCTCCCAAAACCCCACTTAATGTTTTTTCCTGCTTCAACTCTTGGAAACTGAACACAGAAAATAAAAAATTGTGTTACTTAATGAATTCCCTAACTTTATTCAACCACATTCAGAATGAGACTTGCCGGTTCAGCTGGGAGAATAAAGCATTTTTTTCTGAGAAGCTTATCCTAGAAGTTACACTCAAAATACTCTGTCAAGGGAACCTTCTCTGGAGGTCTCTGCTTCGATAGGAAAACAGCCATGGCTTTTTGTATGCCAGGGTCCCCAAACTGATCCTTTGCCACACAACGATGCTGCCAAATCTGGAACTGCCAGTGTGAGAAATGTGGAAAACATAAACGAGCATCACACAGCCTGTTTGTCTTAATGAATGGTGTAGGGTCAATAATTAGATTTCTAGAATCCTGTAAATCTCTCTACTTTTTCCAAGGAATTTGCCATTTTTCCCTCTTCTCTTATTGAAATTTGCTGGCAGTGGCATCTAGTTCTCCAGGGATTTCAATTGATTTTCTTGGACGACAAAATATATTTCCCATCTTGTTACCATGAACCGGACAGCAGGGCTAAGCTGGAGGATTTAAATAGGACAGCCAGGAGGAGTCCAGTTTGCTGAGAGGCCCCAGAGCCATCCCCAGAGGAGAGGAGAGTGCGCCAGCCCTGGGGACAGGGAGCGGCCAGGCTGTCGCAGACGGACCAGGGTGCCAGAGGCGAGGCATCAGCCAGACAGGTGAGTCTGCAACCTGTCTCCTCCACAGCAGGGTGACCCGTGCCACTCAGTAGCTTTGCTACACAGGACAGTCCAGCCTCCCGTTTCCAAAGGTGTGTCTAAGCCACCAAGGGTGTCATGAAAGCTGTGATGGAAGATCTACAGAAAAAAAAAAAAAGAAAAGAAAAAAGAAAGCTAATATAGATTAAACTAAGGGAATAATTTCTCTGGCAGTTTTGAAGAGTATGTAATGTGTTTTTTTCACCAACCTCCCATTATCAGATGACAAAGACCAAATCAGCTGACGCAAGGAAAGCTGCGGGGCGGGGGACAGCGCGATGCTGGTACCGCGCTTGTGTCGCCAGGCCGGTGTGGGAAAGGGCCCTTAGGCGGCCGCCGACAGCCCTGCTCCGTACTTGCGCCCGGGTCTCTCAGCGGCACCCCTTTGTCCGACATCACCCTCCCACCCGCGGCGCGGGGGTCCCTCTTGCTCCAGCGCACCCCGTGGCTGCCCACGTGCTTTCCAGTTTAATTTTAGGCCTGATCTCATGACCGAGGCCCGTTACTCGGTCCCCGCCGCTGCCCCGTTTCTCCGACACGCCGGCATCAACCTGACTCCGGGATTTGCTTCGCGCACCGGGACCGGCTGCGACAGCTGCGGGCGAGGCTCCGTGCCCTGCCCTGCCCTGCCCCGGCGCCGCCCCGCCGCTGCGCGCAGAGGCCCGCAGCCGCGCTCGGCAGGAGCATCCCGGCGCCGCCTGCCCCCTCCGCTCCGCTCCGCTCCGCTCCGCTCCTCTCCGCTCCTCTCCGCTCCTCTCATCCCGGCCCGGCCCGGCCCCGCGGCCCCTCTCACCGGGCCTGGCCCGCTGCCGCCGGCGCGGCGGGGGCAGGCGTGGGGCGGCCCCGGCGGAGCGGCCGCCCGCCGCAGGTGGGTGCCGGCCGGCGCGG
This sequence comes from Nipponia nippon, assembly GCF_047370975.1. Taxonomy (NCBI): domain Eukaryota; kingdom Metazoa; phylum Chordata; class Aves; order Pelecaniformes; family Threskiornithidae; genus Nipponia; species Nipponia nippon. The sequence continues at coordinate 74,933,601 of NW_028262369.1, read as the reverse complement.
AGGGCACCTTGGCCGGCGGGCGGGGGCGGGGGGCGGCGCGGCGGGGCTGCGGCGGCGGCGCGGCTGCCCGCCCTCTCCCTCCCTCCCTCCCTGCCTCCGTCAGCCGGGCGGGGAGCTGCGGCGGGCGGGCGCGGGGAGCGGCGGGGCGCAGCCGCCCGGGCCGCAGCGGGGATGCGCCGCGGATGCCGGCGAGGAGGTGGGCGCGGAGCGGCGGCGCGGGGGGCGCGCACGGGCGGGGCGCGGGGGCCGGCGGCTCGGGCGCGGAGCCGGAGCCGGAGCGGCGGCCCAGGCCGTGCTGGGGAGCAGCGGGTCGGGTCGCGCCGCGCGGCGGAGCCGGGCCCCCGCGGGGGGCTGCGCGGCGCGGCCGGGAGCCGGGGCGGGTGGCGGGGCGCGGCGGTACCGCCGTGGGAGGCGGGAGCGGGCTGGGGCGCGGTGGCGGCGGGCCCGGTGCGGGGGCCGTGGCCTGCGCCGGCGGCGGCTGCTGCGGGCGGCTCCGGGGCGAAGCCGGAGCATCCGGACCGGGGGGGCCGGGGCCGGGGTTACGTAACGGCATCCGCGCGGCGCGGTGCGCCGGTGTCAGCCCCCGCCGGCGGCGCGACCGCCGCTCCCCGAAGTCGCATCTTTGCCCCCCCTCCCATACAGAGCAATTTAAAATGCCCCGATAAACTGCCTGGTCTGTGAGGATGAACTGTAGATCAGATGGTCCTAAGTTGGTGATGCGCTCTTAGGATACCTTTTTGTTTTCATTCGCTGTCTCTCTCCAAAAAAGGCAGGAATGGCCTGTATTCCCAATTTGCTAGCAATGCTGCAAAACCCTTGCAAGTACTTTGAATATGTATGGGTTCATTAAAACAGTTGTTTGGAAATTATCCGCTTCCCAGAAGTGCTGATGCTTAAAATGACCGTCTGACGTGGGTTTTGCCATTGGCCCGTCATTTCATTTTATTTTATAATTGCTTTAGTGTGCTTTAAGGCTACATTGTTGATATTCTTCCCAAAAGCTTCAGCAATGCAGATACTATGGACTAATAGTAACTGAAACAAAAGACCTTGCTGTACTTCTCAGCGTGAATCAGGAATCCAAGGTCGAACAGCAAACTGCAGTGCAACTTGTGTGGGGTAACGTAACAGAACAAAAGTATTCACAAATCTGATTAGAGAGTTAAAGTGAAAAGTGTTCCTTAAATAGACTCTTACTCAGTAGATGAAAAAAAAAATTGCTTCGTGAAGGTGTGAGGAAATAGCTATTTTAGGACTACAATTAACTATATCAGCTCAATTTTAATGGAACTAGTACATTTAATTGCATTCCTAACAGATTTTCTGTTCTCCAGATGATTAACTCGCAGAATGATACCAGCTCAAGGATTAAAATCTCATCAAATATCTAATGGTTGCTGTATAATATAATTGTGTTTGGTTTATAATAGTTCTTTTCTAATAACCATCCTCTGTCCATATAGCTGCTGATACTATAGCTAGACATTTTTAATCTTGGTATAAATGACGTGACCTTGACCTGTAGAGGTTAAGCAGATGTGGTTGGTATGAATCACATCATCTTATGTGTTTAAAAAAACGTTTATTTATATGTGTATATAATAAATAGGGTTTTCTTCTAATTCTGTTTAAAAACTACACAAGAGGAGGACTACTTTCTCCTTTCTCTCCATTTTAAATAAATTAACAGAGATATGTGCAACATTTATCATTTAAAATACCCTAAAGAGGTTTATCTTTACTTTTTCTGTACAAGTAAATGGTAGGATGTATATCTGGAGAAAAAAAAATATTGCAGGGTTTGTGACTGAAGACCTTCTAAACGTTTTCCCTTGCTACTGAGGGCTGGAAGAGGTACCTTTTGGTGTGCTGTGGTTCCTCAGCGGCTGGAAGAGGTACCTTTTGGTGTACTGTGGTTCCTCAGGCGGCTGGAAGAGGTACCTTTTGGTGTACTGTGGTTCCTCAGGCGGCTGGAAGAGGTACCTTTTGGTGTACTGTGGTTCCTCAGGCAGCTGGAAGAGGTACCTTTTGGTGTACTGTGGTTCCTCAGGCTCGCTTCTTCCACTTCCTATCAGATTGCTATTAAGCTCCTGGATCCTCCATAGTGCTTGTGAGCCGATTCTTAGGGGTATTGTTAGCAGTCTTCTGTATTGCTGGCTCTTTTTTGTTCTTAGCTCTTCTGGCAGCTTATTCATAAATCTCTGTGATGCTCCAAGTTTCTGTTGCTGCTTTTCTAGTCTTTATTTTGCTTTAGTTCCACCCAGGAATAACAAAATGTTGGTTCATCTACTTGTAGGAACAAGTGGGATTTTTTCAAGTGCTGCTGTTGAAGGGCTGTACTCTATGTCTGTATGTGTTTTTTATACAACCATCAAAAACATAACTTTGCTCACAGATGTTAACTGAGCAGCCATTCAGACCTTTCTGCAAAGCCACCATGGCTATGGAAAGATAAAGCCTCGTGACTTCCTCAGCAGCGGAATCCCCCACCTCTTGCTCTATTGCAAGTGCTGGTGGAGATGGGGGCTGCCCTCTGGCACTTCTTCCTTCAATCCACGCTGGAGATGAAGGCAGAGGGTGTTCATAGTACTGATTCATTTTCCTTCAGTCCTTCGGCGTGTGTCTGTGCGTGGGATATGTACATGTGTCTATCCCGTGGTGCTTCACATTTCTTCTGAGGTACGGTCTACCACTGGATTTCTCAGTGTGACAGAAATGAATGTTTTTGCTCTTGTTTTGCCAAATACATGAGATAGCAGCATGGGTTTTCTCTGGGGATTTTTTTTTTTTTTTTGCATATACTTTTTAGTTTCCTGAAAACTTATGCTTCTAGTACTATGCGGCTTTGTCTCAGGAGAGTTATAGTTCTTAAGGAACATGAGTCCTCCAGGTCAGCCCTTCTGTGCCACGCTGGAGAACCTGCTGTCACTGATACTGCTATTGCAGTGGGAGACGGGAAGGGAACTGCCAGTGCTTCACTGCTGATGAGGGGGGTGTGTGTCTGTATTTTTAATGTGTGTCTATGTATACAGTGAGCCTGTCCTAATGGTTTAATTAACCCTTATGCCTCATATATAGGGTAGAAAATAATTGTCCATTACCTCTATCTTTTCTAATATTTTTTTAAAACACTGAACAATTCAAACAGTTCCCAGAGATTTCTGGTATACTTGATGGTTAAAAACTGGAAGGCTTTATTGTTCAGGTTTTTCTCCTGGTAACTAAATGCTTGTTGATTTTAAAGCTTTTGACTATGCTGGCATGGGAAGAGGCAGCAGTTTCTGTAGATAATTTTCATGGGAAATGTTACTCTGGGCAATTGTACTTCTAAAAAGAATTTCCTTCAGGCTTGTGTTTTTTTCTTAAGCTCAGTTTAATGAGATTAAAAAAATCCTTCCCAGTGGAATACTAAAGTAAATGCTTACTTTTTTTTGTTTGTTTGTTTGACTTTTCAATATCAAGGTTCTAGATGTTGAAGGAAGCAGCAACAGGTACTATATACAAATGAAAGTAAACCTGCTCAGGCCATGTGAGGCATGTTGGATTTTTGGCAGATTCAAAACATGGCTTTGGTGACAGACAGGGAAACTCTTCAGCTGTCAGAAGTCCGATGGGGAGGAAGTTGCGTTATGAGGTGCCAGGTATTGTGAAATGAATTTGGTTGTAGTATTATGAAATATTAAGGACTATGAAATTATAGTAATGTTCATGCTATGAATGGTGCTATTTATGTATGTTTGTAATTAATTTTACTATCTCCATACCTGTTTTTTCTGAGCTGTAAATACAAGCCTGCATCTTTCAGCTATTTCCTGTGAGTCAAAATACAGACATGCGGGCAGTTAAAAGTTTCCTTTAAATGCTGCCACCACTGCATACATCCTGGTGAGTGGTGGTTCTAGCATATCCCTCTTTTGGGGTTACTCCTTTCAGAAGAGCTGAAAAGTGACGGAAGCACCTTTTGGTGCTGACAGCTGATAAGCCAGTCAAAGGGAGGACAGCTAAACGTGAAACGTGGGAGATAGGAGAAGACCACGGGAGTTATCATGTATAGACAGTCAAACTCTTGTCTTTTAGGGAAACTTCTGGGCTGAATAGACTTGTTAAGATATTAAGGGAGGAAAAAGGAGAAAACAGTGTTGAAGTGGTTTTTTTTGTGTGTGTGTTTTTCTTTTTTTAAGAGGGGTTGGACCAAGTGACATCCAGAGGTTCCTTCCAACCTAAATTATTCTGTAATTCTAACTGGTTTGGCATTAAAGGCAAAACCCAGACACTACTATTTTCTACTTACAATGAAAAATAGATGGTGCTTAGAAGCTCTGAATTATTTTTTCTGGAGCATGTGTGTTAATCCTACAGAATTTCCAGCTAGTTTAGGAGCTGGCTCCATGTAAAATGTGTCAGTATGTGCTGAGGGCTATATACAGTTATGGGTGGTAGCAGCAGGGAGGCAGCTGCTGAATTTCCAAGCTTGTCTTTCTGAGAAAGCTGCAGATTGGGTGTTTAAATGGTTTCAATGTGAGCCCCTCCATCACCAACTTGGAAACCAAAGATGATTGTGTCTCATTACTTGTTACCTATAACTTTAAAAAGAGAAGCTTTGGAGGAGGAGGAAGTTGGAGATTTTTTTAAAAAAGGGTAAGAGGATGGGCCTGGAATGTATGGCCGTTGTCATGTCCTAAAGATTAGGAGAGCTTTATAATGATCCTTAGAAATGCCTCACTGTAGCAGAGAGAACAGCTGCATTTTGAAACTAAGTTAAATAATATCCTTATTAGGTTTTTTTTAGTTCCTTACAGGTGAATATATTTTATACTAGTTGAGAGCACTTCTCTTAAAGGAAATAATGGATACATTAACTTGAGGTGTAAAGAAAATAAATCTCTAGTTGGTTGTGAGCTTAATGTAGAGTTGCAAGAGGTTCAAGTAGCAGGTGTCATGTTGCATTAGACTCAAAGATTAAGTTTTCTACCAAAAAATCAATTCCCTTCTGGGAAGCTTGGTTTTCTTGCTGTCTTCTTGCTGGGGAATGGTATCTGTATTCCTAGCAGAGTGCGGTCCCTGGGCATCTCTTAAAGGTTCTATGTTCCTCAATCAAATATTTCACATTTGTGGAACTTAAGCCCTCCCTCCACTCCAATGGATCTTTTCCTCCTCATTTTGGGATGCTGAGAATCAGGTGGATAAGTTGAATCTACCCAGAATTTAGCAGATAGGAAGTCCAGTCTTGGTTATGATCTCTCACAGTGTGATCTGACTGCTTGCATTCAAAACTCTGCTAAAATAAGAGTTTTATTTTCCCTCATTTACAGGGGAAATTGAGAGATGGAAATGCTTGTAGCCTATAAACTATATAAACCCCTGTACTTTTCAGTTCACATTAAAATGGTGAAAATCACAAAAGCTATGCTTAGTCCCTATTGATTTGCACGTTTGTAGTCCAAGCAGAGATGCTAAGGAACTTATGGATTCTTTACTTAAAAGGCTGGATTAATTTATCTGTGTATGGTATTGAATGTAGTCCCACCCCCTAATGCAAATGCTGTTCTGTTAGTACAAAGCTTTTCTATAGCATATATTGTTTCCAATTAAGTTAATTATGTTTGAAGGATTCAAAGGTATTAAGATAATGTGTTAGATCCTTTACATCAGTACAGTAGGGCATATATCTGGGATTGTTTTGTTATAAAAACAACTAAACCCAAGTAAGTAACATTTGTGTAAGAACGATCTCTAGATCAGTTTCAAGATACCTTATCTTGGACTGTGATATCCTTTTTCAGATGATGAACTGAAAAGTTTTCTGTTGAGAAATGGAATAAGCTCAGGTTCCCCAAAGAAAAGGCTGTATGAAACCTGTGCCATGGGTTGAGGGCTGCCTGCCCAGACAGAGGAGACCTTGGCTACATCTGCCCAGCTCTAGCTGACCTGATTAATCCTGGAAAATGAAAATACAATCTGAGAACTTTGTTCTGTAACTGTTGCTAACTTCACACTTCCTGTAACACATTTGGGGTGGGAGACCAAAGAGTTACAGAAACCTTGATGGCGACTGCTAATTGACCTTAGGTACGGACTGTGGAATTGGTGAGACCTTTGACGGCTCATGCTGACAGTTTAAATGAGAAAGCAATAAATAATTAAAGCAGTGGCCCCATGTGCGGGAGATGAGGGAGACATAGGACTTGCACATACCTCTGACACTTGGAAGGCTGAGCTGGAGGGGAGCAGCCTGGTGTGAGGTCCAAGCCACCAGCCAGGACTTGGACACACTGAGCAGTTGGGGTGAGCGTTCTGTTCCCCTGGGTCTCTGGTGCCACCTGGACCATGATTGGTGCGTGTCATAGAATAGACAAGCTGGAACAGAAATACCGCACCCGTCCTGGTTAATAAAACACCACTAGATTATGTGACACAGAGTGGTGTCTTTCTGTCCTTGCCACCACCCCTCCCTGTTCCCCTGTGACACACCCAATGTGGATAAGGTGATGTTAAACAGGATGTGGATCAAGAGGAGTTTCTGTGAACATGTTACAGGAACAGTTCTGAGCTGGTGATTCCTCTTCCCATTTCACCTCTGCCTTCACAGTCTCTCTCCCATGTGTGGTCAACCTGCTTCTGCGGTGGGACCGCAGATGGGCTCTTGTCCCCACTTCTACTGTATGAGCCTTTTTATGCCTGACCTGCTCAGGGTTGCCTGACACCCTTGTGATCTTGTTCAGGAAAACAACTTTTAACTGTTTCTTCCCATCCTGACTTTGAAAATAAAATTCAATCTTGTTTGGAAAGTAATGGCACTGTGATTTTAGAAGTGGGAGAGAAACAAAACCAGATAGATTGTGGCTCATCTTCTCAGATTATGGTTTTTGAGATTTTGGCCACAAGATAAAAGTTTCTTCAATTAATTTATTTTCTAGAGTAGGAAAACTTTTAGGAAAGTCGTGAGGGGCAACTTATCTTCTTTTATATCCTTCTATTTAGGGTGCCGGTTAGCCATGTTGCCACCTGGTGAGGATTGATCTGAAGAAACTGAAAAGGCAAAATCACTGCTGGAGAACTACAGAAATGGCAACAAATGTGCCAGATAAGGGGACTTTCAGCATGTAAATGGGAAGCTGGAATGGTTAGTTTAGTGACAAATTTTTCTTTCAGAGTGGAGTGGGTCAGCTGGGTGAGAAGGTGATGGCTGACGGTGGAAATACTTGGTTAAAAGGAAAAAGCTTCAAAATAAAACAGCTTGTTGAGATCTGAAAGTGGCAGTTGGTGTTGAGTCATCTTGGGGTCCCTCTGACCCCAATGTGAGCATGACACATGCATCCCTCTGGCGAAGTAATCACGTCTCTTTTGAGTTTAAAGTCTGTGTTTCTTGGTTTTAATCTGTTTCTGGGAAAAAAGCTTTCTTCAGATGATTTTTGCAGGAAAAGAGAAGGATAGGAATGATATGAAATGGAGCTATAGGGTACTCAGAGGATGAGTCTGGATGTAAAGTATTGGCGTGTTCCTGGTACTGGAAGGTTAGCTCTGTAGCCGTACAAATTTTGTGTCTTTAATTGTAATGGGCATTGATGCATAAAATCCATCTTCTTTTTCCCCTGTTCCCGTCAGCTAAATGCTGGTTGTCTTTCCAAGTTCACTTGCATCTGACAACTGTGCTTTTTCGTGCATGTTACTTCTGGTAACTATGGTCAGGTCATAGTTGCTACCTGGTTTAATGTTCTTGGGTGACATAATCATGAGCAAAAATAACCCATTCTCTGACTGAAAAAAAAAAATAATTCTACGTCCTTAACTGTGACCTGTATTTGTGTGGGTGTGCAAATATGCTGTGGGAAGCTAAATGAAAAATATATGGTGGTCCACTGAGCAGGCTTCTCTCAGTCCCTCCTGTGATTGGTAGTGTAGCTTACATGTAAAACCCATGGTCAGTTTGCAGTATACGATTCAGAGTGACGTGAAATGCAAAATAATCTTTAAAAAAAATAGTAGGTATTTTCTTTAGTAGCTGCACATTCTATCCCCTGCCCAGTCACCATAAATACCGTTGCATGACAGAGCTTACAATTAATAATTAGAGTGGTTTCTGTCTCTAATTAATACGATAATGGTTGTATTTTCTTGTGAAATGTGAGTTGAGGATTAATGGGGTAGGCTTCAAACCAGATCAGAGTATGAGGATTAGATTTAGCCAAACTGAGCAACTGTCGGACCCTTACAGGACTCTTCAATAGCTCCACATGGTTATGCGGTATCTGTGAGTTTAAGGAACAGAAGCAGTTTCAAAAGTAATCTATGATATGCTTTTTAATTACCATTTCTGGCGATGCAAAGGTGGTTGTTGCATCTGCAAAGTAGTTGGTTGCTCTTAAATGTAACAATGAACGTGGCAGCTTGAGTTCATAGCTCTTACCCTTTCCATAACAGCTGCTGTGTGTCCATCTGCCTGAAGAAGAGAAAATCTGCTACAAATTTAAGTAAAATTTTGTGAGCTACAATAGTAAGAGGAGAGGCTGGCAGATTCTTTACCTTTAAAATTTACAAATTCCAATTCATAATTTTCTTTTGTTTTTCATAGTATTTTGGCCAAATCCATGTAACATGAACCTATGAACAGTAAGTGCAGGTAGAGGAGGTGGTAAAACAGCCATGTTGTAATCACTTGGCCTTTCCTAAAGCTGTGATATTTTTCTTAATACCCTTACATTTTAGGTTTCCCACTTGAAATGCCTAGACGAGTTCCCCAGAGGCTGTGTGACAGATCGCTGTTCATAGTTCTCCTGACATTTTGTGCCTTTTTGATTGCCTCATTTTTCTCCTAACTGTACCACCTTTATAGATCGAAATATATACTTGTCCTCTATGATGCGTGCACTTTCTAATAGTTGAAATGTTATTCAAACTGTTAATGCATCGTACCAGGGCTGTGCACGGGGTGGGACGGAAGGATCATTGCCTTCAGCTCTGATACCTGTTGACTGTCCAGTCCAGAGCTGTACTGGCGTTTGGCTGCCAGCTCGTGGTGCAAATACACTGTGGTATTATTAGCTCCTGCCACCTTATGCTATTTCTGGTATAATTAGTTTCTGATATATTCATTATTAGAATTCCCCCTCAATGTTCTTTAGAATTTTAAGAGATTTATTTAGTATTTGCAAATTTTTATGCTTTAAGCTTAGCTTTGTGAGCACATTAACTCAATCATTTTGCATAAAGCTATCAAATAATGTCAGTCATAAACCTGTGCTTTCTCTTTACTATTCTATATACTAATTACTATTTGAATTATTTTTAAGTTACACAACATTCTTTTATAAAGTTTACATATGTTGACTTCAGCATTTTCTACGTTTTCTTCCTTCTTTTTCACTTGTGTTATTTGTAGAAAGTCAGTAAAAATAATTTCAAGGATGCAGTAAGGAATAATGCTATGTAAAAAATAGGTAGAGACCAACAATAAGGACTTGATAAACATGGGGATGTTCCCTTGAGGGCAACAGAAGTATGCTAACTTACATCAGTTGAAGGGGTTTTTAAGTACAGTAAACCAGAACTATTTAAGCTGGGATTAATGTAAATTAGGCTAACAGTGCTCTCTAGTAAAGGGGCAGTATCTCATAACAAAGAAGTTTTATTTCTGATGCCACTGCATGTATTCAATGGTAAGCTCGCTATCTTTTTTCTTTCTTCTGTTCTCCTGCTTCGTCTGGTTGTGACACTGTGCTCAGTGCTGAGAAATGCAGAACATGCTTGTGGAGGGCATGGCAGCTTTATTCATTTCATACTTTAACATCTCTGGCAACAATCCCACGTTGAAAGCTGATGGAAACAAACTGCTTTTTAGGCCGCAGGTATCTTGAGGAACGGGTAGTTCTGCTTTCTTTTGTCGGTTCTTGGGTAGTTTGCCATGAATAATGTGTCATGGCTGTGTGATATAACACTGAAAAAAACACAAACATTAGATAAATCTTTTTATAGATGAAATTTAGTCTCTTATAAAGAAATGTAATGAGTGAAAACTAATTTTGAAAGTAATTTTTTTAAAGACAAGTGCACCAGGGCTGTGTTCATTACTTCTCTGGGTTTCCAGCACCGAGATGTGCTTTTTCAGCTCTTGCCCTCTTTATCATTCTGCCTCTCCTCTGCAGGTCACTCCCTACCTGTTAATACACCCCTCTCTGAATTTCGGTCCTGTGCCCAGGCTCACTGATCCCCTCTGGGGACACAGGCATGTCCCCTTGTCCAGGCTGCTGGTGCTCCATGCCTCTCCCCTCCAGCTGCCCCCATCCTGGCTGATGCAGTCGTCTGTCCTTCTCCTGATGGTCCGTTGCCATCTCAGGAGATCCCCAGTGGTGGCTGTCAGGGGCTGGGGAGTATGAAAGGAAAAAAATGTTGGAGAACAAAATGCCTAGAAATTCACAGTGTTAAGCATACCAAGGAAAATCCATTATTTTCCTAACGGGTCTTATGCCTAATAGCAGCGTAAGGTGCCATTTCTTAATAGCAGCAAGTGAAATATTTTTGCACTTTGTGTTGGTAATTCTGTCAAGGTGGGTTATGCATTTCAACGATGCTGAAGCAGATTTAATCGTAATGGTACAACTCCCAAATGTGAGTTTCTTATTTAGAAGGACAAGTCTGAACAGAAATAAATGTATTGTGAGATCCAGAAAGTAATTCAAGCAGACCTCTCTCAAGTTTTTCTTTTTAAACAATCTCAGTATGCAGCAAAAATGATTTTCAATTCTTTAGGCTCCCACAGATTGCAGCACAGAAAATCAATACTTTTTCAGCTAATGTCAATTTTTTCCGTTAAAGGATAAATGAGGAAGCGTGAGGCTTCTAGGCTTCTCTGGCTTCTGTGCGCTTCCCAGACAGCCAGTCTTTATTTATCTTTATATTTTGTATAATGTATACTTAGTGCTTGTCATTTTATTCTCATTGCCAACCGTTGCTTGTGTTTCAGTTAAATACTCAAATAATGATGGGATTGTGGTGCATTTTTAAAGCCTTTGTTCAAGTACCTCAAGTTAAGAGGGTGAATGTTTTATTTGAGGAAATTTAAACATCATAAGAAACTGAAAATAATCCCTATCATGGGTTAGTTTTCTGTTCATTCAGTAATGGGATATCTTGCGTTATCTTTGTAGTCACTGAAATTTGTCAGTGTTTAACTGCTGGTACTGTGGAGGGTTTGTTCTTCAGTTTAATTTTTATAAACTGAAATGTTATGATTTATATATCCCTGAACAAAGGTTTCCTATTAATATGTTGGCAGCAAGCCAAATGTGTTTAATTTTTAAGTTTTGTTTGTTGCTTTAATGATGTTCTAGATATCCCTATACACATCTTTTGAAAATACTGTAGATTTGAATTAGAGAAAATATTTTTTTATTGTCTGACGCAAATATGCACTTTGCAGTTCTATTTCCATAGCAAAAGAGTGGCATGATCAAAGGCAACACAACAGGTCAAAAGTGAAAGATAGCAAATGTCAAAATTTAGGTTTTGTTCATTATTTCTGTTTTGCTAATAAGGGTGTGTATGCATATGAGCAGAATGCAGGAGGCAACAGCGTTTGCTCTGCCAGATGAGAAGTAGAGAAATAAAGTACTTTAGGTCAATAGTGCTCCATTCTAGGAGGAGATAGATCTTGCAAATAATATTGGAACTTTGCTAAAGTTTCCTCCATGATTGCTTTTACTGTTGCTGCAAAGTTTGCCTGAACATAAGAGCAATCTCAGTTGCTAGGAGTGACTGACAGGGACTGTGTGGTATGAAGTTTCACTTGATGATCTACGAAAGACCTACATAAATAAAAATGGGGAATGTGTATCTCAGAAAATGGGTACGAGGAGAACACGATTTAGCAAACAGGGTCCGTTGTTCAGAATGCAGGGTCAGAAACTTTAAGCAGAGACAAAATATTTTCCCCTTTGGGTTATGCCCGATTGCAGATTGCAACAGACCGTTCTAAATGAGCTCATAAACCTGCATACCTTGTTCAGCCGCAGCGCAAGTGCATGCTGGACAGCCAGGCATCACCTGATGTGGGCAACTATGCTTGTATCTACAAACCTCTGTTTGGTTAGCAATCTTGCAGCGAGCCGAGCAACATATTTCAGTATTTTTCATTGTAATTAACATTTTACATGCTTCAGTACAGTTAGTACCATGTTCCAGTTCTTTCTGCACACAAAACCAGATTTTCCTGTATTTGTTATTAATCTAGCTATAAGAGGCAAAGTGAGTGTTAAAGAGAAATGTGTAAAGGAGAAAGTAAATGGCAGAAAGGCAAAATTAAGCAAACCATTTCCAGTGCTATTACTAGATTTAAGAGAGAATATGACATTTTACAAATAGTTTCAAAGACTAAAACATAAATATTTGAAAGGAATGGATAGTAGACTTCAAACTCATAGCAGGCGTTTGTCACAGTTGTCTGTTGTCTTGCTGAGGGTCTGACTGGAGTGGTGTAGACCTGGAGACCAGTGCCCTGCACAGCTGTAGAGAGAGGTTAAAAAAAGAAAAAGTGAGGGAAGTAAATTTCCTAACTTTCCCAAATGCATGGGCGAAGCCCTCCTTGGTAGAATACGTGCAATTTTCCTGCTTCAGGATGCTTATTAAAAATCAGAGAAAATAAGGATGAATGTGAGATTTTCTTTGCAGAACACTGCAATTTCCAACTGAATATCTAAAGTGCTTCCCCCCCCCCCCCCCCCCCTTTCTCCTTGTTAATCTGCCTTTTAGAATTTTTATAGTCGGGAAGCTGTCCCAAAACACTTATTTGTTAGGTGTCACTATGTAGCATTAATACAATTAACCTTACAAGTCCTTTTTTCTTCCTTAGTGTATTTGCTTGGTAGTCTTTCAAGAATTACTTTAGTGCTATTTTCTGATGTTGATTAATTTTGGAACAGGTATTGCATACAGCAGGGGAGTTTCTCTTCTGTGTAAATGGCTATGGGCATCTTGGCTGAGGTTGCTGACACATATTCGGCTGCACGCTGACTTACCAGCTATTGTCAAGGACTAAGGAATGTTGAAAAAAATAAAATGAGTTACTTAAGAAAATTACTATTGTCCTTACAGTTGGAGTGATCTCTCCTCCAAAGGAAGAAAAAATTTGTAACAGAACTTGAAAGTTGATATTGAAATAAAATAAGTGTCAAGGTTAACAAAATATTTTATGATGTTGGGGCATGAAATTGTCCTAAAATGCCTTTAAAAAAAAAGTGGCTAAGTTGAATATCTTTGTTCATTCAGTGGCAATATACACATTAATGAAAAGTTTCAATTGAAAAATACTGACTAGGTCTCACTTTTGAGTAGAACTTGGATGCTTCTCTGTAATTCAGTCCTCTGGTGTAACTTTCTGGAGGTATATTTGTTTGTAAAAAATGACAGTATTATGACTGATAATGCATAATATTTTTTTGAGATAATGTTTATGTATAAATATATCACAATATAGTTTCATTGTCTAGATGATAAATGACTTGGAGTCAGTGCAGTCCAACAGTTTTATTCTAGTGAATTTGCGAATACTGAGTTGCCCTGCATGTAACCCGTGTTTATAATTTGTGAATGGGAACAAGGAGCGGAGGGAGAAATTTTATCTGTGTTTCTATTTTTGCTGTATCTTTTATGGTTTTTAATATAGTAGCATTTTATCAGTTATACTTTTGGCATTACTCTTGCACGCAATATACTTTTCAGGGCTATTCTTTTGCCTAGACTCTGCTGTCAGATAATGTTAGGAGATTTCTCAGTAGCTATGAAATCAGTAGACAACAGTAACAGAAGCTTAAAAAGGAGATGCTGAACTTCAAACCATGGGTTGTATAGCGTTAGAAGTTCAGAAGAACCTGATGACTCGAGTTGCAATTTCTGACACAAACTGTTGAGGTCTTCATGGCCAGCAAAACATGAAGTAAACCCTTCTATCCCATTTTCTGCTTCAGCAGTGGTATATAACTGTTCTGTTTTGTAAACATATGATTCCCCTGAAGAGCGAAGAGGATGCTTGTATATTGGTCACCAGTTTTATTCATACAAAGTTATCCTTAGAATCCAGTCCATATTTTGTTGAATCTTGCTCTGGAAAATCCAAATTTATCAGCATCTCATGTGAGAATAAGAAGCTTTTAGAGTGGGGATGGTGCTCCCTGATTTGTCAAAGTCAGTGAGCAGAGAGAGGAGGAATACCTATTGAAGCCTGTTTGATCAGAGTCTGTGATAGCCAGCACATCATCTTGGCTCTGGCCAAGACCACAGATAAGATCTTATGGTTGTTGTTAACAGCAGGGGTGGAGGTGTGGATAGGATCCTGGCAACTGCGGGGTTTAATGTTACAAGAATGAAGTCTGATGTCATCATGCAAGAAAATGTTTAGTATTCTGTCTTGAGCATGAGTATATACCTAACGGTAATAATAATGCCTCCTCTTCAGGTTGAGAATCGGTCCTAATAGAATTGCAGGTGAATGTTGTGCTGCTTCCTCCTGAGAAATGATGACAATGGTAATTGAAACAACCGGATTTATGTTCAGCTGCTTACTGCTGGAGGTCTTTTTGTTATCTTTAACCCAGCATTAACCCTTGCATCTAAGTAAAAGAGCCCATGTATGCTTTCTCTCTTGACTGTATGTCAGTACAGAATGTTCAGAGAATGCTCTTTATTTTGGTGCTAGTGTACTGTAGAAATTTCAGCTTATAATCTTTGATATGAAAACAATATGGCTTTTAAAATTATTTGATAGTTTATGCTGTGTATTTATCAATTTATTTATTTATTTTGGGTATTCTCCTATCTTTCTACTTCTAAGTATAGCACCCAGTCCTTAAAAATTATGGGGTTTTGTGCTGGTTTTGGCTGGGGTAGAGTTAATTTTCTTCAGAGTAGCTAGTATGGGGCTATGTTTTGGATTTGTGCTGGAAACAGTGTTGATAATACAGGGATGTTTTAATTACTGCTGAGCAGTGCTTACACAGAGTCAAGGCCTTTTCTGCTTCTCACACCAACCCACCAGTGAGTAAGCTGAGGGTGCACAAGAAGCTGGGAGGGGGCACAGCTGGGACAGCTGACCCCAGCTGACCGAAGGGATATCCCATACCATAGGACATCATGCTCAGCATGTAGAGCTGGGGGAAGAAGAAGAAGGAAGGGGGGGGACATTATGAGTTATGGCATTTGTCTTCCTAAGTAATGATTACTCATGATGGAGCCCTGCTTTCCTGGAGATGGCTGAACACCTGCCTGCCGATGGGAAGTTGTGAATGAATTCCTTGCTTGACCTTGCTTGCGTGCACGGGTTTTGCTTTTGCTATTAAACTGTCTTTATCTCAACCCACGAGTTTCCTCACTTTTACTCTTCTGATTCTCTTCTCCATCCCACTGAGGGGAGAGTGAGCGAGTGGCTGTGTGGGGCTTAGTTGCCCTGTGTCCTGCCTCTGGCAGTAACTCACAGCAGGGAGCACAACACGCTGCTCTTACTGGTGCTTCCCCAGGTGCTGTTGGACTGGGAGGCATCTCAGATAGCTTGAGATACATCTTTCCCTCCCTAGTTGGTCCAATCACTTCCTAGACCTTAAATTTGGTATGTATATGTGCTTATTATAGTGTGCTACAGTGTGCGTAGGCTTGAAGAAACTCAGGGAAGATAGACACTGCATCCAGTAATGTGGGCTGGGTAGCGTAGGCTGGAGAAACCTTTGTGTGTTACAGGGCAGAGACTAAAGTGAAAACAGAGTAAACACAATTAAAAGAAAAATTCGGGTTATTTTCCATCTTCTGGTAGGCTCTCAAAGGATCCACTGTAAGTTTCTGCATGTCGTCTGTCACATGGCTCTCCAGGGGCAATGGGAACTGGAGAGGTTTGGGTGGATCTGTACCTCCTGTGGGCCAGGCAGAAAATAAAGAGGCAGTACTTGGATCCACAGAAGAGGATTTTTGATTCTGTTAGATTAGGAAGTGCGGTTTATTGGTTCATTATACTCTGAATAAAGTTGCAGTTTTGTACCTTTGTTAGTGAATTTGGATTAAATTTAGCAAATATTTTCCATAAAAGGAAAAATGGAGAAAAATGTGAAAAGCTGAAATTTCATTTGACTACGTTTGCAATGAATTAAATGATCATTTTGGTGTGTCTTGATGTTGAAATGGACTTTTTCCCCCAAGTTACTTGAAATTTCTTCTTTCTTCCTTCTTTTGGTGTCTGAACTAAAAGCAATCCACTATTGATACAGCCAAAGTAGGTTCTTTTTTCGGTTAACGATTTGAGGTTTATGAAACATGTCAATAAACATGCCTAAGGAAAAACTTGGCTGTTCCAAAAATATAAGGCAGACTTTTCTAGTTAAGAAAAGCCATCCCAGCATATGGTGTGTTTCTTTTAAGATGCAAAATATTCATATACTGAGATGAACCTTCTGGAGGAACTTTGAGGCAATAGCTCCTGCTCTTAAAGCTTCTGCCTTTATTTGTTTCAGCAGAGATTTACTTTCTGAAAATTTTTCTTCCCAGTCTCTAAAAGATATTAATAGTGCCCTGCCAAACTGTTGTTGACAAGCTATTTCTTGTAGGGTGCTGTTATATATAAATAGCTTTTTTTAAATATATTTTATTTTTCAAGCCAGGAGAAACATTCAGATTTGCTTTCAGCATGAATCTAGAATAACGTTAATGTCTCTGGCATAGCAGTTGTTGTAGTCTTGTATGACAACTGTTGTACACATTATCTTACATAACTGTAGTTGCAGAATAGATTGGGTTTTATGTGATTGACATGTTATTGCATACAGGGCTGCCTCATCTATTTTTTTCAGTGCCTTGCTTGCTGTAGCAGTAACCTGTGTTTGCTGCCACCGTGCTAGTGTGACCTTCATGCAGACCAGCAAAAACTCCATCTTGTTTGCTCAGCATCCCAAAAGACAATTAGGAATGGTTGCTCAAGCAACATAACATCCTTGTCAAATACCACAGGGATTGCTGTGCTGCCAGTTGGACCGTTCTGTCAGAAGTGGCTTGCTTCCACGCGCAAAACAGTGGAGTAGCGAAGGAATGTTGTTGCTTCCCATTTGCTCTTTATCTTTGCTTGGACTCATTTCTGCTGAAGTGGTAGAAAATAAGAAAGGCACAGAGTAAACAGAGGAGTAAGAAAAAAAAATCTAAAAAGCAACATGAACATTGAAAAGAATCCTGTGGGAAAGAGAGGTGGGGATGCTCTGTGTTTTGGACACAGGAACAAAGCAATGGAAAAAATCAAATGGAAAAGAGTGTCAATGTGGAAGAAGCATTTAAACAGAATAAAGCCATTTAGAAAAGGAAAGAGGGAAAAAACATGGGAAATGCTGAAGGAGCTGTATAAAGGGGTAAAAACGGGAAACATCTTTTTTAAGCATCTAGTAACTCTTATGTTAAAACTGTATTTCTTCATGAGAGGTACAGTTTTTGTCTTTGCTGAAAAATCTGTATTTCTCTCTTTTTTTTTTTTTTAAATTAAAAAGAAATCAACAGATTTACTGATGCTTTGATATTTGGGTTTGTTTCCCTAATACAAAACCTGCCAAAGATCCCTTCTGGGTGCAGGTGACTTAGCGGTCTTGTGTGGTTAAGGCACACTTGTATTTTGCAGCCAACAGCACACAAGGGAGCAATATGGCTAGTATCACATCTGTCTGCCTTTTTTCTTCTCGGCTTGAATGAAGAGCTACCTATTTACAGCTAGGATAACTGCGGGGAGGCCTTGGCACCCGTCCAGACAAAGGGCTCACACTCACGTCTCTACATGCATAGGGGGATGCTGTAGCTACTTTCCTGCTGTTAACCCACCTAATTTTCCTTGTTTTATACACATATAGTCTGTGAATTCTTGGGTAGCTCATGTACTGTATGAAGTATTTGTTCCATCTGTTCAGAGCATTTGAGCTTTATAATAAATTCAGAGCAATTCAAAGGTTTAGATCTTGACTGTTTTCTTTAGCCAGTAAAGAATTATAATACATGGAAGTCTTCAGAAATAAAAGCTAAGCTGTGAGAAGAGAACAATGACAACAAACTAAATAGGAGGTAACAAATATCTTCTTTCAGTGTTTTTCCTGAGAGAGGTGTATGTGTTTGTTTGTTACCTGAGGTTTCATTAAGAGTCAGTTTATTCTGCTACTTAGGTGCTGGTTTCTTCAGTTCTTGCAGAAAGACATTCCTTTTTAGTACAGAAGTTTTTGTGTTCTCCTTTAACTGCTTTTTTGCATGTAATTTCATTATGGATGATGTAATCTGTAAGGCTTTTTTTTTTCTCTAGTAGCGTGGTTTGATGGGATCAACAAAATCTGTTATGTTGATGTGTCCCCTAATGTATTAAAATCTAATTTTCTCTGGTCATTGTAGTACTGTGCTCTGTCACCTGCTTTTAATGTAGCTGCCTCTGCCGACAGTCACAATTACTATAGAGGACTCACGCATGTGGAATTGCGTTTAAAAATTGGGGTGCACTGGCTTATAAATTACAGAGCTCTAATGCTAGCTACAGCAAAACTCGTCTCCCTTCTCTGGACTGCTTAATAGTTGACATGAATTTATTTGATACTTTCACGGGGTCCACTTCTGTTCACGTCCTATTTATATTATAATCTGACCAACACCTTTTCATGTTGTCACGTGATGTTTTCATAGCAAGGTGAAGTTCTGATTGTCTAGTCAGCTTGTTATACAAACATCAATTGCCAAAGTAGCAGAACATAATGAACCTGCTCCATAAAAGTACTGATACAGGTTGGCCTGTCCTGTCCCTCTAAATTCAGTCTTCAGAGCATCCCACTTCCAAGGACCTGTCTTTTTCTTTTAGACAGTCTGCACTTGATTTGAGTTCCCTTTTTGCTAAAATGTTTAGAAACTTGAAGCAATTGCAGTGGCTAGGCATATAGAATAGTCACCCTGCTGTAGGGACTTGAGCAGATTTCTTCTAAGAGCTTTGAGTCTGTTATTGGGAATACTTGTTTTATTTAAATTTCAAGTCTAAATCAAGTCTAAATACAGATTTAGGAGTTCATTTTAGGATCCCCCTTGTTAAAAAAAAAAAAAAGACGACTCTTATCTCTAAGATAAAACTAACTAAAATGAAAAGATTTTATGTTTGAGTACACTGTCCTCAGGATAAAGCATCTCTGTTTATATAAATAGAGATTCTTCTTTCTTTATTTTAGATGATAAGCAATAGTATATTTTTAAAGGGTAGTTGCAGATAAAATTTTTCCTATTATTTTATGAATGTTATAAATAATAAGCAGAGAGACTTGTTTAGTTTCTCTAACACTTAGGGAATAGAATAGATCTTACTGAAGTGTTTTTTCTTTCTACCTTGGAGTCAAAATCTCTTTTACAATATGTGTATATAAAGATTCATCATTCTTGTCTATTGACTAAAAATGTAAAAAGAAAGAAAAATGTTTATTTACTCTTTAATACTTTAGTACTTTGTACTTTGCAAAGCTGTATATTTCATAGGTTGTTCAGTAAATTCTATCTGATGTACCTAGAATTTCTTGTATTTTAAACAATACAGTCATGGTAATACTTAAAGTACTTCTAATCATCATAATCTCCTTTAAAAAAAGAAAACGACTGTTCTATAATTGTAGAACTTTTTTTCCTCTTCCATTTTATCTCCTTTACTTGCAGCCTGTGTAATGTTCTTAGTTTTTATTCTTCTGAACCCATATTTCCTGGGAGATCTCTATGTAGTATTATTTTTATTAGATTAACATAGAATTCCTGAAACATTTTCTGTATGTCTGCTTTTATTGTGATTGGGAAGGGACTCTCTGGGCTGTTTTATTTATTTATTTGCTTGTACTTATATGTTGGAGTGCCTTGTCATAAATACTTACGCAAGTCAAGTGGATTGGTGAGTCACTGTGATGTTAAAGTCAGATTACAGTCAACCCCCCCATTTTACTCAACTCTTCAGAGATATATGGTCATTGGTAATGAGTCATTTCTCTTGACTTCACTGATCTATTCCTACTATATCTTAAAACTTTGTTACTGTGGCAGATGTCGTACAGATACAGAACAAAATAAGATGGAATATTTACTGGCATGCACGTCATAACTGAGAGGTACTAGCTGAATTCCAGTCACAGAGTTTTTGTGTGCAGTACAGTTCAACATACACTTCTAGGACTGATACTTTCAATTTTTTTTTTTTTAATAACTACATAGTGAATTTTTTTATTTGAAACCAATCAAATAACATACCATTTTTTTACAGGCAACTTTCAGAACAGGTCTGCACTTTTATATGCATTAGGGAATTTTTAAGAGTATAGAAAGAGATGATGGTTGTCTTGCTTGGCCTGCTACATAACACAAGAGGAAAAGCCTCCACTTATAATTCCTGCAACAGTCCAATTGATCTGCACTATATTTTTTTAGCAATAATTCTGCTCTTTGCTTATACCAACTCCATTTAGAAACATAACAGTACAGAAGCAGAAGAAACCACCTGAATTACTGAATCCAGCCTACAGCATCACATGCAGGTCTGCAGTGGACAGTAAGTCCAGAAGGTCTGTAAAAGCACCTGCTGTCAACAGAAGTCAGAAATATGCCCAACATCAAAATCCTATTGTATCAAAACCCCAGAGATAAACACATGAATTGTGCTACCAAGAGGGCAAGACAATTTCCATTGTCTTGAGGTACCTCAATGACTTGGAAACACTGATATGTCCCCAGCAGTGTTTATACTCATACATCACATGCCTTTCTTTCGTGCTGTCTCTCCGTAAGCCCTGGCAGTTTGAGCTAGAGGAAAACCTTGTTCTTGATCCTAGGTCTGGTAATCAGATTAACTCTGGAAGTATGCAAGTTCTTGAGAAGCTTCTCATTGCCATTAGGATCATCAGTGTTTCCTGCTTGGTACTAGACCTACGTCTTCTGTAAATCTCTGATGGTTCAAGACCTCTCTGGAAGTGTGATGGTGGAGCAATAGGGCACTTCCTGGTGCGGGCAGACTGCTGGCACCAACGGTGGAACATGATGCGACTCAACTGAGAAAAAAGAAACAGCAAACCCAGCGTTGGTGAACATACCTTCCAGCAATGTCTGTTGTCTTCCCATTTCTGCAAAACCCGACAAACTGAACACAGATCAAGTTGTTCCAATAGTCCTGCTTGAAAATGTGTGCTTTTTTTATAGTATAAATATATTAGCTTCAACTTGAGAACAGTGCTTCGTTTCTCCCTCCAAATCTCTGAATTTAGAGCAGGCTGAAATTCAAAACTTTGTAAACTGCACTGAGCATGAACTCTAGTGACTAGGGTAAACCTGTGCTGCGTGTTAAGTGCGTGCAACAAGGAAGGAAACAACAGCACTTTTAAAAAGCTGTAATTGCAATTAGAATCCTGTTGACTGGGTCAATTCCAAGGCAAAAGAAGTCACAATGATTTTACTATATGACCTCTTATTAAATGTGATGTTGTTTGCGAGTTGTGCTTTTTTATCTACGTTGTCTATTAAGTGTAGAAATGTTTTTCTTCACATTTTTGAGGCTGGAGAAAAGGAAAGGTTGCAAAGTCCACTGAGAAGATGGGTTTGGTGAGATGGTGGGAAGAGAGAGAAAAGGAAGGGCAGCCAGGCAACTTCTGAATTTCCGTTGATAACACTTACTAAACTGGGATGGCCAGAATGGTGATGCAGAAGTCCAAGGTGCTGTGGCCAGTGGTGAATCTTACACACACCTTTATTTGTCTAGGGTTGGGTTTCTTTGCTTAAACAGCAGACAATTTTCTAAGATACACCATGCTGTTAATTGTTGTAGAATTAATTTATGATACACTGGATTAAAGAATAGATTTTGTCATAATTTCAGCTCATTGTATTTTCCAGGATAATGCCAATTAATAAACAAGGTTATGTTCAAAGAGGAAGACAACAAAGAGAGGGTTATATGCACTACAAAATCTAGTGAAAATAATTGTTTTAAAGATTCAACTGTGGATTCTCACACTACTGCAGCTGATGTGACTTTTGAGAGAATTTATTTTGGAGTATTAGTTTTACTGATACTCTAATAAGATATTTGTGCAGTATTAAAATCTTTGCATTTCAGTTGGCATACTGCAGGCAAACTTGGTGCTGAAGGATTTAACTTTATTAATTGAAAATGGAAATTCTTTGTTTCTTTCTGAATTCTGAATGACAAATGACTGAATAATGCAACAAAGTTGATGAGCAGATATGAGCATGGTATGAGCTGTTAAAGAACAGTAATTTGATTGTCTACTAAGAGAAAACCATTTCTTATGAGATTTAAAATATTCTGTTTTCCATTCTGGTACATGAATAATTGTGACTAAAATGCTTTCCTGAAGAAGTAACAACACAGCAATGGGTTCATAATTTTGACTTTTTTTTTTTCTTTTATAATTTTTATCTGTGTGGCAAGTTTGAGGATGCTGTTTAAGAGATTTGTATTTTGCCTTAGTCTGGAAGTGCTGCACCCTCATCTCTCACGTGGCTTCAAAGACTTAGTTCGTAGCATTGCAGGTGTAAAGATGATGTATTTGGCCATTGTGTGCTGTTTGTCCTGGCTTTAGTAGTGGCTCTTCTGGTTCAAGAAAGGCAATGCAAGCAGCATCTGGAGCTTTGCAGCAGCTTTGGAGCACCGTCACTCTTCGGAAGTGTTTCAGCTTCTTCCAATGAACAAGTACTTAATGGCACTATTTTCTCCTTGGTAGGCTTGCTTTGTATGTGATACGTTCCTTAGGAACCGATCTGTTTCTTTGGTGTGATAGATCACAGTGAGAAAAGGATTTGTGTCTTTTCTATGTATCTCTTAGAGTAAGAAATGAGATGCGTTAGATGACAGTGTTCATTTCAATGACCCTCTTTTGGTGAAAAATACGTACACGTGTAATATCTTTGAACTAGCTATACTAATACATAGACTTTTTTTTTTTTCCAGTTTTCCAAGGTGATCTTGTACACCAAGATATACTAGAGTTGTCTTTCTCTGAAGAATGCAAAGCATCCAGGATTCCTCTCAGCTTCTTTGTCTCCTGTGTGAAATATGCTACTTAGATTAGTTATCCTAAAGTTCTGTGATGATGGTTGTCATGCATAGAAATGGTATTTATATAGTAATGGTCAGGTGCTACTTGCAGGTTTTTGGGAAGTGCTGGCATTTCTGATGGTACTAGTTTATTCCTGGAGAACAGCCCTGTTCCTGTAGCTCCATGCATACTGCAACCTTCCATTGTAGTTCAGAAAGACCATGTGTCCCAATATGTGTGTGGTGGGGTTTGTCCCTTTTTTTTTAAGTTATGTCAGCATCTTTGTTTTAAAACATTTAATAAATATCATCTCAATTAGGATGCAGTTTTTCATATTACAGAATAAAAAAGTCTTAAGTATTTTGTTATGATATATTAGAACAAAAATATTTCTGTAGTAATTGGCTCTTGTGGCCTTTCAGCCCACCAGACCGGCAAATGGTCAATGTCTAAAACATTCTTATTTCGGGATAAATAAGATATTTCAAATTAGAATAGTTAGTGTCACTGTGACTAAAAATCCTAATTTTTCTGTGCGACCGTAGAGCTTAGGACACTGCAGAATATTCCCGGTATCTGCAGTGTGGAGCATAGGCAGTGAGTCATACACGCTCTTCTGTCTTAACTGGCTTAAGGAGGGAGGATAATGCAAACTTGGCATTCCTTAGCTCTGGCTTCTGTCCAGGGACTTTCGGGCAAGACAGAGTGGCAGTAGTCATAGTGGCTTTTGTGATGGGAAAGCTCTTACTGATTGCATTGGTAACACCAGTGCCTTTTTGGATTTGGTAGACCACTAACTGGTGTTAGTGAAGACTGAGATTTGGTTGCTGTCAGTCTGCTTTCAAAATGTGACCCAGTGGGCTCCGACTGTTCCTGAGTGTTGAGTTACAGCTCTGGTATTTGACATGGGCGTGCCAGCTTAGCTGGCTAGGAAATTACTAAGATTCCTTTTATAAATGAAATGATGAATCTCGGGTTTGTTCTGATAGGGAAGCACACTAAAACATACAAATTTAGGAACTTTAATAAAACATCCCACATTCCTCTAATTTCTTCCTTTTATTTTTCCTTTCTTTCCAAAAATATGAAAAAAAAATACTGAAGAGGCGCTTTTTTTTTTTTCCCCTGTCATGGTATTGTACCATTTTTTCCAAGTGCCAGATAAGTACTGTTTGGATATTTGCAGATCCACAAACAACTACCCCTATTACGGTGAAACAACAGTTCAAAGAGAGCTAGCTCAACATTCTTCCACTATTAAAATACAATTAAATAGATGCAGGTCTATAGGGAAAATACTGCAAGATGTAGGTATTATTTGTTTCTGTCCTGTTTGTTAGCTGTAGAATGTCACTTTGGTTTTACATTTTAATAACCTCCCATGTTTAGTAATTATATCAACAGAGAGAAATGTAATTGCATGCATTTGGGGTGTGTTTGTTTTTTTTTTTTAAGGGCGACTCCTGAGTTAATTATTCAATTGCAGTGAACTGTACAAAGATGATGGGTAGTGGCCTGATGACTACCTTCCTCTATTCTTTACTTTCTAGCATGCTGCTTTGAGCTCCCTGATTTCACGAAATCCATTCTGATTGGAAGTGGCAGTTGCACTTTACAGTTCCCAAGCACTTGGAAAAAGGGGAGACTAGTCTCCCTGATGGTCAGTAACAGACATTTTAAATACCACTTCTCTTGTAAGTTTGTTCAAGCAGGTCTATATGATGGCTATATCTACTGTTGAGGATTATGCAGATGGTGCTGTACAACATACACAGCAGTTAGATCAAAAAGAGAGTTGAACTGACAAATAGGTGTGGGCGACCTGGAAAATTCCATTTATAACCGAGCTTCTTCATAGTAAAGAATAATAGATTTGGTTTAAAATTTGTGAATACTCTGTTTATCAGGGTGTATTGTGTTCAGGACAACATAAGGAATTAGAGGTTTTATGGCAGTCCTTGTCTTGCATTATTATTAGCTTCAAAATTATAGAGAGAGATATCTAGGTAACTGATCCTGTATTGGAGCTTCTTTCTGTGGCAGAATTTTACATGACATTAGTTGAGTTGACATTTTCCTTTTGATTTCTGAATAAAAATCTTATCCCAATGTTGTGTAGCAAAAAATAAGAGTATTTTAGCTGATTGGGTGGGACTAGAACATTCAATGTAGGCAGGTTGGTTTTCACCCCTTCCTTTATTTTATGTAGTAGAGTCATGATCAGAGGTTTTAAAGGAAAGAGTAGTAACTTCAATTTATGCCTATCTGGAACAGACAATATATTTATCGTTGGAAGATTTTTCAAGGAAGGGGTACCTCAAGACTTTGGCTCTATTCCATTTGATTGAATGTACTATCGTTGGAACATTTCATCATAACTTAGGTGATGAGTCATTTCTGACTCAGGCAAAGGAAAAAAAATAAATCTATAAAGAAACGAAGCTTTGAAATGAGAGTGACAGCCAAGACAGAATAAAAACATGGAATGTTGGAAATCTGGATATGGAATTCTCTAAAATCTCCATTTTGTATGGTTGTATTTGTCTAGTGGATGAAGTCATGAAGAAAACCTTGCTTGAAAATCTATCTCCAATTAATGGAAGCTACTGTCAGTCTGGTAATAGAATAAATGATTTAATTAAATATTCTTGAAATAGTTCTTGTTGTATAACCAACAGTAGTTGAATTAATGAGGTGCGATATATGATAGGTTTCTCCTCCTTTTGTGCTAAATTCTTTGAACTGTTAGCTTTCAGTTTACTTCACTCAGGATAGTGAGGTGATGGTTGCCAGGCAAATATATAAAGGTGGTAGTAAGGGAAGAGGAAGACAACAGAAATGTAAGTGACAACCCTTTTGCTCAGATGCATAGACCATACAACAATGAAGTCCTTGTGGTCTTTTTGATGTAGAAGTGGCAGAGCAAGGCCTTGTTCCTTGTCCTTTATCCTGTTCTGAGTGAGGCCTTACAGAAAAGCCCCAACATCAGTGCCACCGTTGAGTCCTTTATGTGCTAGATAGAGTTATGTTATACGTTCACTGTTGACTTAGTCTTGCCAGTAGTCACAAGCCATTCACAAATCAGTGCTTTTTCTTTTTGAAAAGAGGTACTGAAGTGCCAGCTCTAGTTTGGTGAAGCCTTCAGAGCAGTAGGAGCAACAGGAGGTGGAGGAGGAGAGAGGAAGATAAGAAGATAGGTATTTGTGGTGGACAAAATTATGTAGTTTCATAAAGGGTTTGAGAAAATATGCAAACATTTTAATAAAATGAAACAATATTAGACTTCTACATTGTATACTAGCTATTTGCTTTTGCTTTATCTTTTAAAGTCAAGGGAAATAGCTGAATATTTGCTACATATACACAGAAAAATGTAAACTCGGAATATTTTACTTGATGTTTATCTCACTTGTGCTTTCTTACGCAACTACCCCATTTAGAGGATGGGCTGGGTTTATCACTGTATTTGGCTGAATCACGTTTCAAAGGCAATTTAAAGATAGTTTATAATGCATCCTTTTCTTGCTATCTTCTGTGCTGAATCATCCTGCAATTGTCAATATTGCAGCCTTAATCTTATGTTACAGTTGCTGGGTAATCCTTTTATTATTTGGATTTTTGTCTCCTGTCAAGCTGAAGGCATCATTAACTCACCTTAGAAGGACCAAAAAAACCCCCCATATTCTAATAAGCAGAACCCTATTAATTCTAGGAGCTTTTATTTCTGCTTGCTGCTGCTTTATGTTTTAGTTGCTCCCCCCTCAACGTGGAAAGGAACCAGCTGTGTTAGAAGTAGCATCTCAAGAACATGATCTGTCATGTCAGCACTTCATCATTCAGTTTTGCTATGCTGAGACTGTAAAGGAGGCCTCAACACAGTGTTGATCCTATGGGTATTGCTGGCTTTGATCATAAACTACCTTTCCTCAAGTGTTTACCATCCTTGATGGTGCTGGATTCAAATTTCTCTGTATGTTGGAAAGCTCTCTGACCCAAAATGTTTATGACCACTGAAAACTTCCCTCAGATTCCTTTTCATACAGCAGTTCATCACCATACACATGCTCTTATATAGTTGCTGCAGCTCTCTAACTTCTTGCTGTGCCGTTTCTTTGTACTTTAGGTTCTCTCTAAATCTGATGGATGTGATTAAAGAAGCTGACACCATTGGCTAGTAAAATTAATATTTCTGCGGTCTCTGCAACATCCTCAGCCTTTGATTTTTTTTGGCATGTGGATTAATACAGAGTATGGCAAATATTGTGGTATTGGCACTTGGCTACCACAGGTTCCTAAGGGTAACCACTGTAGACTGAAATAGCTTGTTTAAGCAAATAATCACAACATATAATTACTTTGTTAATTAATATAAAAGCTCTTTAGTTTTCTATAGCTTCCTTTTTGGATTAATTATGATGAGGTAGAAATCATCATTATAAATAATGAAACAGGGTTTTTATTTAAACCTCTATGTGAAAACACAGTCTGGGAAGGCAGACTTGTCCTCTTTATAAAAATGGTTTGGGGAGCTAGCTCCTGCTGAGCTGTTCTCTGGAGGCTGGGGACAGAACTTGGCTTAACGCCTTGTGCCAAGAACAGCATTTCAAACAGGGCAGTGTTTTATTGTGGAGTGTGAGAAAAAACATTTTTTTGCAGATCGTGTTGACAAACACAATCTGTTAATGGTTTGTTAGTGTAAAGAACAACACTTAAAAAGCAGACAAAACTAGTTCTAGAAATACCTTTTTAGGCCATGGCAAAGCCTAATATCCAGCTATGATTCCCCAGACACGGACAAAATCTTTTTCACTTCAGCGTTGCCTGGTGGAGATAGCTCTGATGTGCATTCTGTTTTTACATCCCTGTGCTGCAGCAGGCAGACTATATTTAGGAATGGTCAATTAGCACCATCATCTCTAATCTATGGTATATTGTATGTCAGGGAAACACCCACCTGAAATGTGACACAATTATGCAAAAAAACCCATGACAGATTTAATGGATCTGTCTACAGTTCATATTCCACAAGTCGTCTCCCTACTCCCCCAAAATAAAACACATTGGGACTGTGCTTACAAAAATTTGTAGATGCAAGTCTTGAGGTAGAAGGTTCCTACAATGGCCTACCCAGTCAAGAATGAATAATCTCTGACGTGTTTGGAGTCATCAATTAGTTTTATTTTTGGAACATACTAGTTGCACAGATTCTTAACTTTTAATTGGTCATACCTTAAGAACCATTTTTTTTTGGTTGAGGCCTGTGATATATATTAGTATAATCATTGCAATATAAGTAATAACTCCTGTAGCATATATATATATATATGTTGGTTCAGTTGTCGTATGTGTATCCTTTCAGTGGAGACTAGATAGGTGGTGGAGAGTAAATGAAACAACAGTAGACCAGGAGGTACCCCAGAAGGCAAGGGATGGATGTGGAGTGCAATGCTTTTACACTATCAGCTGTGAAACTTTATGGGAGGATTGAGGCAGAGGTACCAGAGGAAAAGCAAGCAGAGGAAACTGGACGGAGAATTAAAAAAAATGTTGGGTTTTGTTGGTAATGAGACATTTTTTGAAGATGAGGGAGTGTTAAATTATAGATATGTATGATGTAGAACCTCTTTGTGTACTTGAGAAGATAGGCAGTGGGATTTTATTCAGGCAGTGGAAGCACAAATACCAGTGACATAATTGGTCATTTTGAAACTATATGTGTATCAGCACTAGATAAACGCATGGGAGGGCATTCTTTTAATGGCATATTTTTAGCAGTTGCTGTAGGGTCATAGAAAATTTTTTTTAAATTTCTGTCTCTATTAACACAAATTGAAAATGCTTCACATTGTTGCTAGGGATTTGTGGACTTGAGTGCAAAGCTGCTGCCTTATATGGTCCTGCTAACGCTTTCTGATTGTAAAAGCTTCTGATGGATTGCTGCAAACTTGAGAAAACTGTTGCAGCCATATTCTATTAGATTTTGTCTAGGACAAAACACTGCAGGCTGGTTGGTGCTGTGCTGAGAGTGCTTGGCACTTTTACAGCCACGTCTTTGGGTACCGCTGCAAAAACTATCCTGTGTATATCGTGCAGAAAGCATTTCATTCAGAAGATTTGAGACAGTAGGTGCATGTTAATTCAATGATTTTCTTTAGTGCTTTTTCCAGTACTTAAAAAATTTATACTTCTGAAATACTTCTCAGTGTATCTTTTCATTACAATCCCATCACAAAAGAAACAACCATTCTCCTCTTGAGTAGACTGTCCCGAATCTGAGGAATTACTAAGGAAGGTTAAAATACTGCAAAGTCATACTGACTTCGTTGCATCTGCAGATACAGCTTGGTTTGCAGTCGCTTACCGCTCTTAATGCCAAGCTCTAATTTGTCGTTATTTGCTGCTTACTAAATTTAGATTGGACAGTTTTGCTTGCCTGTTTTTGAAACAACGGTGGGGTATCTTACAGCTTGCTTTGGATTTGAAACTCAGTTTTTGTAAATTACTCATTAAGTTAAATTTTAAAAATAAGCTCCTCTGAATTACATTTTGGAAGCAAACTTCCTTTCATTTGCATGGCATGTTTGTGGGCCAAGGCCAGAAGGCTACTCATATAGAAAAGTTGTGTTGCTAATCCGACTCCTTAGTGTTGACAAAGTGTAACTAATGAGTAAAAAGTTCTAAGTACCCCTTAGAATTACTCGCCTGTTCAGACAGGTGAATACGTCTTATGAACCCTCATTCTAACTTGTCTGATGCCGTGCAGAAAACACAGGTGCAGCATTGCCATCAGAGGCAGGGATAACCTAAACAAGTGAGGATGTGACCATCCCTGCTAACATCTGATACTGGTACTTAATCCTCCAGTCCCTCTGGGATTTGGAGACTCTGGGTGGAGTGAACTGTAAGAGACTTGGAGCAGGTCCCTGTTTGATTGTTAGTCCTACTCATACCTAGATAGAAAACAGTCTGTATTTTGGTTAGATTTCATTAAGTTACAAGTACATAAGAATCATTTTGCTATGCTGATTTCTATTTCAAGTATGATAAAATGATTTAGTAATGAAAAGATTGGTAGAAAATTGTTTTATGGGCCATATATAGCAAAAGGACATATGGGAATTTACACACAGAGGTGAAACAATAGCAACGCTTGCACTGTGTCTGGGACCGATGGTGTCAGCCAGGACATGAGGGTGGAAGAGTCCCTCTTTTATTCTGTTCAGGGCAGTGTGGTTGCTTGAGGAAAATGCTTTCCCTGAAATGTGTGTTTTCTTGGTGGTTTTCTGGATAGTTACTGTACAGATGAGGAGACTGGAAATTAATAATTAATCAGTCAAACAACTGAAGAGCAGTAAATATACAAATATTTAATTTCAACTTTTAACTTTAATGAACTATTCCAAGATTTTCAAAGTATTTTTAGTGCCTTTTTTTTTTCTTTCTTTTCTGTACGGGGGGTGTGTGTGTATAGAAACTTTATTATGAGAAATCAGTCATATTCTTGGTTCTGACAGTGACAATTTCTATAATTTATAATATATAATTAACTTTCCACTGCTATTCCCAGTTTTTTGATGAAGAGATGATAGCACTTTCATTGCAACAGTTCAAAAACAAGCACTCTTTTGAATAGTTGCAGTAGCACAAGGCAGGAACAATTCCAACTTTTTTTTATTTTCTTTTTCAAGCTTGTTCTTGCACTGTTGATCTTTCCATGAGCCGAAATGGCAACGGATTTAGGCCTGCACTGTAGTTTAGTTACTCTTGGTCAATCTTGTGTTACCTCACAGGCATGAAAGATTACATTTTCTGAGTTAGTAAAAAACCCATGTAGTTCACTGGTATATTGTGTGGCTTTTTAGACCTCGCCATGCATATGATATAACATTAACCGTCTTCTAAAACAGGAAACACAGAAGAGGTTGAACAGTCAAGGCTTTCTGTTATTTCATTGATGTTCATAAGCATTAGAGGGCAAGGTGTTATTTTAGATGACATGAGGTTTTTGATTATTTGAGTTCAGACAGAAGTGAAATCTAAATTAATCCTTAATTGATGTTATTTTTAACAATGTATTGCAGAAAGAAATGTTACATTTCCTTTATGCATTAAGCAAGGTCACTAAAAGCCATCACTTGGTGCTTGTGACTGATGATTCATCCTGTCTAGCTGACCAGCGTGGAAATGGTCAAGACTGCAGAAGAGCCCTCTTTCAGCTGTATTTAACTTCATCAGTTTTCTGCACTAGAGTAGCAATTCTATCAACTACTAGATTTTGTATCCATCTCCTACTATGCGCTATCACCGCAGCTGAGTCACTGCCTTTGGCCAGCGCAGGCCAGATGCTGGATTTGCCTTTTGGCTGTTCTTTTCAGTTGCGGCGTTTGCTATTCGCTTTGACGTTAATGCATATCAGACAGCAAAATGCTTGAGTGTTGTTTTCACAATTGAACCTCACGTTTGGCTGCTCTTATTTGGTTAGCAGCTGACCAACTTGGGGCACTTGTGCTTGCTCAGGAAAAGAAGGAAACAATTTTTTTTTTTCCCTATAATACCCATTTGCCTTCTCTCTCATCTTAAAAGAAACCTCAGTTTTTTGCCTTCTAAGTTCTGTGATGTGTGTCAAAGTTTGCTGCAGGCTTTGTATTTAGTCTACCTCACTGTTACTCTGAGAATCTCTCCAAAAGGCGCCTCTCTAATGTCTACTTTTACAAATGTAAAATGTGAAACTGTTACACATTTTTAAAAAATGTTTTGAATTCACCTTAAATACTCAGAGGACTTTTAAAACTGTTTTTTTTAATTCTTATCAATGTAGTTAGAATGAAAAATCTATAGGTACCTTGTAAATATAGCATGATTTGGAAAGTTCAAAAAATTAAATTAAAATGAAAAAATCTGATTTCCTGTATGATCCATTGAGTTTTTGAAATAAAAATATTTCCTTAAAAAAAAAGAAAGGATTTTATTTTTTTATTGGGTTAATAGACTACTAATTAAAAGTTTCAAAAATTTGGAACTGAATATGAGATACCGTATTTGTGCTGTGTTTTTAATTAAGAATGTGTTCTAAGTTTTGATAAATACACCAGGTTACCCATATTTGTTGATAACATTAGGTAGTAGTTATTTGCTGACAACATTAGCAAATTAGATGCAACCCTAAAACATGATTTAATTTGTCAAAAACTGGATTTGTTTCTTACTAGTGAAACTGAAGAATTATTCTGGGTCTCTCTAAAGTCATATTGAAATTAGGCAGTTTGGAATTTTCTCTTGAGACCAGTTTGGGAGTTTTGCATTTGGGCACAAAAGAAAATGTATTAGTTCCTAGTAAATATTCTGCTAAAGCACAATGACAAACAGTGTTGTGCATAATTGGCAGCCACTTGCCATTTAGAGCTTGAATGGAACTGTTATTTCAGATCATTAATAAGAACTTTGTGAGAATTGATTGCAACTTGCAAACTCTGCATCTGCTGTGACTGACTTGACTCTATGCTAAAATTAAACTCCTTCTTAAAATGCTTTTGAGAAGTACAGCTGAAGAACACTGTGTAAGTGCTGATGTTGTTGCTGGCATCACTTTAATCCCCTCATTGCAAATTGTTTTGCAAAGAAAATTACAAATAGTTTGTCTTGTATTTCAGCCCTACAGAGAGAAAGGCTGGGGCATAGACCTGTGTATTGCAGAGTGGCAGGGCGCAGACATTTGGGTCTTTTAATTCTAATTGCAGAGTCTCTTCGTTTGTTTAATTTTTTCTTATAACTGGAATCTGCAGCTGTGGCCTCTCCCATGAAGAGCAGTTTTTTGCAAATACAGAATATGTTTTAAATTGTTTCTAAAGAATTTGTTGCTGTGAGCTGACCTTGTAGGCTATGCTGTGTAACATAAAGAAGTGGGGCATGGTATAGAGCTTGGGTTAGAAAAGGAACAGAGTTCTTGTGGGAATCTGAGGTGATGCAAGATCATGAACAGCGGGGAAAAATGAATTTGTAGTAAAAAATTAAAATGTTAATAATACATAGTGGCATGTTAGGGATTTGTGTTTTTGCTGCTCTGTTATCTCTACAAATCTTCCGTGCTGGTTATCACAGGTTATTCATATGGCACTTGGAGGATGGAGACGTTATTAAGCATCAAATAGCTTGCAAGCACCTAGCAAGGTTGGCGAGTGGGAATGTTGATCACTAGCACAGAATAGCCGTCCTCTCTGGCCTGTGTAAAATTAACCTATTTTTCAGTTGCTTGACTGAACTCGATACACCCTATTTCTGGATTGCAACACCCTATTTCTGGATTGCATAGGTCCATCTGAGTCTCTCAGTCTTATTCTTCGCTGCCGTTGTACACATTGTGGTTTATCGTGTGTCAAGTGGAGGAAAACTAATTTCATGTCTTGCAAGTGGTGCTAATGCAGCAGGTCATGCACTAATGATCATCACTCATTGAAGTGTTAAAAGGCAAGTCGTTTTTAAAGAGAGATGAAACAGGATTCTCAGCTGGGCATTAACTCACCTTGGTGCTTTCTATGAGACACCAAAAGGTACTAAATGTAAGTGTCCTGTCCCTAATTATGGGGAAGTGTGAGTAGAATTTCTGGATATTATGTTCAAAGAGAATACCAATGTTTGATATTAGGAGGGAAGGGTGGTTGTTTCCCAGCACACAAAGTGTGTACTGCTCACCAGCTGACATGTTTACTCTGATGTTGCTAAGTTATGGATATACAGGTGTTAATTGTGACCAAAGACTTTTGTACTTTTTTTGTGTGTGTGTTCCTATAGTTCGATCCTTCCTTCATCCCTCAGACTTCTTGTTATAATTTGTGAAGCCTACACAGCCTTGCAAGGAGCGTATCTTTGGGAACCAGTGCCCTGCATAGAATCATAGAATCATTTAGGCTGGAAAAGACCTTTAAGTTCATCAAGTCCAACCGTTAACCTATCACTGCCAAGTTCACCACTAAACTATGTCCCTAAGCACTGCATCTACCAATCTTTTAAATACCTCTGGGGATGGGGACTCAACCACTTCCCTGGGCAGCCTGTTCCAATGCCTGACTACCCTTTCAGTGAAGAAATTCTTCCTAATATCCAGTCTAAACCTCCCCTGGTGCAACTTGAGGCCATTTCCTCTAGTCCTATCACTTGTTACTTGGGAGAAGAGACCGATCCCCACCTTGCTATAACCTCCTAGAGCACGATAAGTTCTCCCTTCAGCCTCCTTTTCCCCAGGCTAAACAACCCCAGCTCCCTCAGCTGCCCCTCATAAGATTTGTGCTCTAGAGCCATCACCACCTTCTTTGCCGTTCTTTGGACATGCTCCAGCACCTCAATGTCCTTCTTGTAGTGAGGGGCCCAAAACTGAACACAGTATTCGAGGTGTGGCCTCACCAGTGCTGAGCACAGGGGGACGATCACTTTCCTAGTCCTGCTGGCCATGCTATTTTTGATACAACTCAGGATGCTGTTGGACTTCTTGGCCACCTGGGCACATTGTTGGCTCATGTTCAGGGGGCTGTCAGCCAACACCCCCAGGTCCTTTTTTGCCAGGCAGCTCTCCAGCCACTCTTCCTCAAGCCTGTAGCATTGCATGGGGTTGTTGTGACCAAAGTGCAGGACCCGGCACTTAGCCTTGTTGAATCTCATGCAATTGGCCTTGACCCATCGATCCAGCCTGTCCAGATTCCTCTGTAGAGCCTTCCTACCCTCCAGCAGATCAACACTCCTGCCCAACTTAGTGTCGTCTGCAAACTTACTGAGGGTGCACTCAATCCCCTCGTCCAGATCGTTGATAAAGATATTAAACAGAACTGGCCCCAATACTGAGCCCTGGGGAACACCACTTGTGACCGGCTGCCGACTGCATTTAAATCCATTCACCACAACTCTTTGGGCCTGGCCATCCAGCCAGTTTTTTACCCAGCGAAGAGTACGCCTGTCCAAGACACAAGCAGCCAATTTCTCCAGGAGAATGCTGTGGGAGACGATGTCAAAGGCTTTACTAAAGTCCAGGCAGACAACATTCACAGCCTTTCCCTCATCCACTAAGCAGGTCACCTCGTCATAGAAGGAGATCAGGTCAGTCAAGCAGGACCTGCCTTTCATAAACCCATGCTGACTGGGCCCGGTCACCTGGTTGTCCTGTATGTGCCATGTGATGGCACTCAGGATGATCTGCTCCATAACCTTCCCTGGCACTGAGGTCAGACTGATAGGCCTGTAGTTCCCCAGAAACATAGATTACACCAGTTTTGCTTAAATCTGATGGAAGAATGTAGTGTGGGTTTTTATGAGTATAATAGTGATTTGCTGTTGTGAAATTAATCTGTGACTGGAATAATTGCTCAGGCATACCTCTAACCAGTATACTGTTGAAGCACATTGTCCTGGTTTCAGCTGAGATAGAGTTAGTTTTCTTCTTAGTAGCTGGTAGAGTGCTGTGTTTTGGATTTAGGATGAGAATAATGTTGATAACGCACTGATGTTTTCGTTCTTGCTGAGCAGAGTTTACACTAGTCAAGGACTTTTCAGCTTCTTGTGCTCTGCCAGGTGCATAAGAAGCTGGGAGGGAGCATAGCTAGGACAGCTGACCCAGACTGGCCAAAGGGCTATTCCATACCATATGACATCATGCTCAGTATATAAGCTGGGGGAAGAAGAAGGAACGGGGGGACATTGGGCGTGATGGCGTTTGTCTTCCCAAGTAACCGTTACGCGTGATGGAGCCCTGCTTTCCTGGAGGTGGCTGAACACCTGCCTGCCGATGGGAAGTAGTGAATGAATTCCTTGCTTTTGCTTTGCTTGCGCGCGCGGCTTTTGCTTTACGCATTAAACTGTCTTTATCTCAGCCCATGAGTTTTCTCACTTTTACTCTTCCGATTCTCTCCCCCATCCCACCGGGGGGGAGTGAGCGAGCGGCTGTGTGGTGCTTGGTTGCTGGCTGGGGTTAAACCATGACACACATCATGTCTGCTACTGTGTGCAATGTGGTTAAGCAGCAACCTGAAGTCTAGAAGTGTATGAACAAGCGCATTGCTGTTGGAACTAGGGAAGTTACGTTATCGTTGCGCTCAAGCAACCTTTCAGTCCTCTTAACTAAATACAGACCTTTCTGCACAACTGACTATAAAATGTTTTTCAATTCTTTAATTATGCCAATTTTTCTCTAAACTTTATCAAACTTATTAAAAATCTTTAAAAAAGCCGTGAAAACTGACATTAAAGTCTTGTATTGATACTAAATATGGTGTATTTGTGCACTAGCAAATGTAGCATTTGAAGAGAGCTCCTCCATGTAGTAGGTAGAGGTTTAACAAGGGTCCTTGGCTAAGGTTTGAGGTTAGACTTACTTCAAGGAGAAATGGCATGCACATTCTTAAAAATGCAGGGAAATTAATGTTTGCAAGAACTTATTATGATTTGTGGTCGCTTTCCACCAGTGGACGCTTTTGCATTGATGTTGGATGATTCGCTAAGTTATATGGTTTATTTCAAACAGGAACGAGGCTGGAAAATTCCCTTGGTCCTTTTTATGTTAGATGATCACAGTAGTCTCTTCTGGTTTTATAATCTGTTTATGTATAAAAATCAATACATATTAGCAGCAGTTTTCTGTCTATGATATGTTTTGGAAATCAATGACTGATGGGGAACATACAGCTTTTCAATGATGAGAATATTCTAGGACTGCTCAGATATTTTTTATGTGTAAAGTGCCTGAGGGCGTTTCTGTTCTCATACTAGATCATGCTTTGTGTGCAGGCAGAGGGAATTTAGTGTAGTGTAATTTCAGCTGAAATTATTAGCAGTGTTGGAAGTAGAGAGTTCCTTCTGTGGCAAATGAATGTTACTTTTGAGTGTTTTTACACTGTGTTTTTTGTCAGTGCAGCTGAATGTTGATTCATTAGTATTTCAAAAGTAGGAAGAACTAAGCACATGTAGCTATTGATATGTGCAATGTTTAGTGTGATGATAGGAAATAGTATGTATTATTTCCCTCATGAAAGAGAGTCAAGAGATAACCAGCTGTGCGTTAAGAGAAAAGGGTTTTTTTTGGTTGTAGTGGGTTTTTTTTGTCACTGATTTGCTCTGTCAGGAAACTGCTTTTGAGCAACTCACCCATTCTTGTGCTCAGTTTAATTCCAGTCAACGTATCTTAGACTTTGGAGGAGCTTCAAAAGTGATTATTCTGTCTCATGGTCTTTTCAGCCATGCCTGTGATTCCTAATGTTTTTGTAAAGTGCTCAAGACATTTTTGGTACTTCCTTGACATGAACAATAATTGTCTATTTTTCTTTTCTATCTTTCTAATGAAACCATCACTCGGTGAGGTGCAAAGAAATTCAGGTAGTAATGAGATAAAAAAATGACTTTATGATGTGTTCCTGCTCTTCCATGGAAACTTATGTTTTAAACATATGTGTCAGTGAGACAGATTTCTTTAAAGCAGTAAGAAAAACAAATATTAGCAGTGACCAGAATATGTATTCTCTAGACTTGAAGAACATTTAACATTGTTCCATACAAAAGATCGAGCTTAATAAATGCCTAGTGACATATGAGGATAAAATTGGAAAACCTCAAGTGGAGAGATTAATGGGGTGCACCAAAGATGAGGATTAAGAAAAAGAGAGTTTTATTCCTTTTAGTTTATCCCTCTTTTTTATGGGTTGATTTGGTTTTTTTGTTGGTTGGTTGGTTTCAGTTGCGGGAAGGGAGAGGGAGAGGCTGCTTTATGATCTAGCCTCAACTATTACCATGGAATAGGCTGTTACACTGCCCTGAATGAATTCTTGCTTCCAAATCAGCAGTGATGGCTGAGCTTTGGAATATATTTAAAAAAAAAAAAAATTAAAAATTCCAGTCTTAATCTGAAAATGTGTTCTCATACCCCTGCAAACACCCATTGTAATCCTCAGTGTATTTTATCAGTGTTTAATTATCTTCACCATTATAAATCTGTGCCTTATTTCTAACCTGCATATATTTATCTCTTCTTTTTGTCCCGTTATATATTGTTATACCTTTGTTAAGAATTCTAATAAGAAATGCGTTTCCCCCCATGTAGTGGGCTATATATTGTCATCCGGTGGCCCTTCAATCTTTTCTTTGACAAACTAAATAGATTGACCTCTATAAATCTTTTATTAGTACTGATGTTTTTCAATCTTGTCGTCATGCTCATGGTTCTCTCTTGAACCCATTTGTGAATGTCTTTGAAATGTTGGCAGCAGAACTGGACACAGTGATTTAGTAGCAGTCACAGAGGTAATACAGCCTCCCTATTCCTTCTTGATATTTCCCTGATTATATATAAACCATTAACTATATTATCCTGTGCAGCTGTGATCCACTGTGACACTTAGTGTTTGTCAAGCTAATTGCTTCCAAGAAGAAAATTGCATCCCGTTTTTTATTCCTGGATGTGACCTTCCATTTAGCACCCCAAAAAACAGGTTCAGTGGAAGCTCTGGCTAATCTGCCAGTTTTGTGTCTCCCCTCTTCATTCTCTGTGACCTGAGCAACTCCATCAACTGCAGTCTTGTATTTGCTGCCATAAATACATAGCATTTATATTGCAACAGCAATGAGTTTTTGTGGCATCCTCCCTACAAGCATATCATCAAATGATGATATGCCATTCAAAATTCAAGATTGATAAACCAGGCAGTTCTTAATTTGCTCTGAATCAAAATTTTACTTGGTAAGTTTGAAACATATAGCAAAAATGTAATGTTTGTGAGGTAGTGGAAGTAAAACATGAAGAGAAACAAGAGATAGGTTAATAAAAGAAGGGTAGTAAAATGCAGCCAGACGTGGATTTCAAGGGCCACAAGCACGTTTTAGGCTCCTGCGCTTTGGAAAATTAGTACCATTTTTCTGAAAACATTTTGTAGCCCTTTTGTAAGGGAAATTAGGTTCTTTGCTTTAGATCACTGTCCAGTTGAGACTGTAATTAAAAAGCAATTTAAGAGTCTTTAGGCTTCTAATCTATTTTTCCTTTGTCCAAGTTGCCCCGTGGTAAAGAAAAAAATCATTACTAAAATAAGGAAAAAAGAAGTAGTTTCTTTTTTTTTTAGAGAGCTTGTTAAAAATTGTGAGGGTTTTTTCCATGAAAAAAATCAGGATACGTGAAACCTTTTGTTTTATTCTTTAAAGCATTTCCTGAGTTTTGATTAAAATTTTCAATCTCTCTCTGGACTTTTTTTCAAGAATTGAAAAATTTGATTCTTTGAAAAAATTTTGATGGAGACAAAAATCCCTCAGTAATGTTTTCAGTTTAAAAAAGGGGTGGAGGGACGAAATAGTATGTGTTGGTGGGTTTTTTTTGTTTGTTTGTTTTTGGTTTTTTTTTGCTTTTTTTAAAAAGAAAAAAGGTGTTCTAGGCTTATGTTAATCTAGAAAGGATGATAATGTCCACCAGTTACTTCTTCCTGTTTAATGTTTAACTGGTATATATTGCATATTTATATGTATGTATTTGTAAATATGTATACATGCTTAACCCTCTACTCACAGCAATCTGTTACACATGTATACAACACAGGTCGATATGCTGCCTCTGTAGTATGCAAAAATTTCTATGCCATGCAAATCAATAGTATTCTATTACTGTGATAGCCTGAGGAACACGGAGCAACAAAGACATCCTAATGAAAATCCTAGGGTCGCTTCAGCTATTGAGGCAATCCTTAGAGAATGCAAATGAGTTGAGGGCTTATTTTGAAATTATCATCTAAACTGGAGGTTTGGACATACTGGAACTCCACTAATTACTGTGTATGCTTTGGGGCTTCTAGAAGGGCAGAAAACTGCTTAATTGTGTAGGCAAGCAGAAAATAGGAAAGGCAGATGTTGTACTGACCTCTTCTTGTCTCAATCTGATTATCTGTTTTTTGACCTCATCCATCTATTTGATGAAGTCTGTTGTAATTGTGTATTTTACAGACATATATGCCCATGCAAGTAATTTTTTTTAATATTACATTTACTTTTTATATTATTGAGACATACTTGGACTAGCCACTCAGGGCAAAAAAATGATACATCAGTGTTAAAGAAATCCCACCAGGTGTAAAGTGTTGGGGGGCACTATGTTCTGTTAAGGATGACATGAAAATAAGAGTGTCTCAGTGATACTTGCTGATACTGCAGTCTTCTGTGGAATATGCTGTTTAAGATGTAGAGACTATGTACAGAAGTAGACCCTCTTAAAAGCAAAAAACCCACAAGATTCCCCCGCCCCCCCCCAAAAAAAAACCCAAACCCAAAACCCAAACTACCCCTTAGCCCAACCACCGAAGCAGAGCCTCAGGACTTTAAAAACCACTGCATTTAATAAACTTAGTCACTGTTTTGGGAAACACCATGTTAATCCATTTTAATTTCTTTGATAATTCTTCCAACAAATGCTTGTTGTGGGAGGTTGTCAAATGTAGGGCTGTAAAACATGACTGCTATGAAATACATATTTTTTTTTTCCATTACTTTTGCTGCATTATTGACTATCAGTCAAGGAGAAGTGGTAGCCTAATTAAGAATAGTGATACAGGTTTAGACTTTGCTCTTATTGACATAACCATTGTGTCTTAGCCAATTAATTATCTAACCTTGAAAGAGTTTACAGGAAATGGCATGTGTAAAATGGGTAAATGCTGCTTTTGTCTGTCATCATATGAAATAAGACATAAAATGGCAAGGCTTTGGTTTTTTTACCAGTTGCGTTTAGTGGTTGCATTGCTACAATGTGCATCTAGTTATATATTTAGCTAAATTAGCAAACAAAGTAATTGATGAGGTGAAGGAGATGAGTGCCCACATTTAATCATGCAGTAAGCCTTGTAAGCGAACACGAGGTCTCAGAGATTTAGTGAAGCAGCAGTGGACTGGCTGTAGGAGGGAGGCTGAGCACATGCCCCAGTCACCCCGCAGTGGAGAGGTTGCTGGTCAACACCATGATGTTGGGCAGGTCATCATCACTGTTGCACTTGGTTAGCGCAATTTGCAATTTCCATGATCATAGAATCATTTAGGTTGGAAAAGACCTTTAAGATCATCAAGTCCATCTGTAAACCTAACACTGCCAAGTCCACCACTAAACCATGTGGCACCTAAGTGAAGAATTTTTTCCTAATATCCAATCTGAACCTCGCCTGGTGCAACTTGAGGCCGTTTCCTCTCGTCCTATCACTTGTTACTTGGGAAAAGAGACCGACCCTCACCTCACTACGACCTCCTTTCGGGTTGTTTCAGGAGGAAAAATTTCTTCACTGAAAGGGTTATCAGTCATTGGAACAGGCTGCCCAGGGAAGTGGTTGAGTCTCCATCCCTGGAGGTGTTTAAAAGACGGGTAGATGTGGCACTTAGGGACATGGTTTAGTGGTGGACTTGGTAGTGCTAGGTTTACGGATGGACTCAATGATCTTAAAGGTCTTTTCCAACCGAAATGATTCTATGATCATGTAAATTGTAAATTGCAAATTGCCCTGACCAAGTGCAGCAGCGTGGTCTGTATCAGAGCTCCTCTCCAGGGGTAATGCTGGACTTGACTCATTTCCTACCTACAGCCAGGATCTAGATCCTCCTGAATATGGGATAGGGAGTGATTTATGGCAGTATTTAGGCACTGTATGTATTGCTGTATATAGTATCAGATTGAGAATTTGTATATGCCAATGTTGTTACAAATGCCTGCAATTAAACACGTACATTTGTTATCCAAACCTTGAATATGCAGCTTTTAAAATACTTGAAAGGGGCAATGGTAACAGAGTCATATGAATTCTAGTATCTTCTACTTTAAAAACCATTTAGTGCTACTAAGATTTCCCAGTTTTCCTGTAGCACCTCATTTATTCCTACTCATAAATATTGGACCTGAAAATAATCAGTGGTCCCCTTAGATCAACAGTGTTGTTTTGGTATCTATCTAGGATTTAAAATTCACTGATCAGAGGTCTAGGTTGTGATTTTTGATGACTACTCTAAATATTAGCCTTGAAAGTTATTACTGGAGCAATTGTGCTATTAAAACTGTGCTAGAAAAATGTGGGAAATTGATTTTCCTGATAGGAATTACTGATTTTGAAATAAAAAAGAAAAGGTTGCTCATTTTTTTCCCTCTGTTGTCAACATGCCAAACGTAATCAATAATTTTCCTGAATCTGAGGTAGGCCCTTTATTATTTCTGACAGGACCTGAAAATAAAACAAATCTAAAAATGCATTGATTAAAGCCATTTCCTAAAAAGTTGATGTTTTGCTAAAATGATGTGGCTGATTCTCAAATAGTGGCTATAGAGGTGTTGGTTCACTTTTTTTATTAAAAAACAAAAAAGACCAAAAAAAAAAAAAAAAGACAAATTGCTTATTTCCCATAAGTGGTCTATTCAATCACCACAGCATTGCCATGGCACTGAGATGTTTTATTTCCATAATATTCTTGTGTTTGCAACATTCATATACTGTAGAAAAGCATGGTTATGATTTTCTTGCACAGAAGGTCAGCAGTAAAGGGGGGAACAGGCAGTTACATATTCCTCATAATGTGAGAACAAAGGTTGGCCTCCACTGAGTGCTTGAATATAGAATGACTGAGTTATACAGCTGCAGAGCACCACAGAAAATGTTTTCCCTCCCAAATGAAAAACAGCCCCATATTGATAGATCAGTGTGAAGATGCTTTGCTTGAAATAATGCCAGTGACAGTCGCATATTTTTGGTTCATTTATGTCTAGAGACTCAGTTCTGCACCCTAAATTGTCTTTTCAAATTACTCCGATACTGCACAAGATATTAAACAGTCTATAAAG
Organism: Nipponia nippon; assembly: GCF_047370975.1. Classification (NCBI taxonomy): domain Eukaryota; kingdom Metazoa; phylum Chordata; class Aves; order Pelecaniformes; family Threskiornithidae; genus Nipponia; species Nipponia nippon. Next base: position 74,890,737 of record NW_028262369.1, on the reverse strand, counting down.
CATTCTGGGCATTCTTGCAGAAAAGACTCAATCAGAGTGAGAAACCACATAACATTTATGACAGAAGCCTGTTATTTGAATCCAGTCTTCCTTTGGAATTACCCATTGAGAGCTCCCGTTTATCTCTCATATGACATGCAGGTTTATTTATAAGTCTAGATTTACGCAAGTCATGTATTTGTAAGTTTTTGTCACTTCTACTGATAGCTTTTTCACAAACCACACTGCAGTGGGTGCGGTTGCCCAGGCTCGGTGGAACATCTTCAGATTTTGGGAGAGGACAGAGATTCCCTAACCAGTATCAGTGGACTTGCCATACGATGGCGGCTTCTAAAGCGAGATAGCTGCAATATCCATACCTCTGATATTGCTAATATTTCCACAGGCTGCTTCTCTACTCTGTGTCACCCATTTATTTTGTGCAGTTTATACAGCTTGTTTTTCCCAAGTCTTTGCCCAGTTTGCTCCCTGGTGGATTGTCTCATTTCACACCTTGTGTATGTATCTCACTCAGACGTTTTAAACCTACTAACACTTTCTTTTCCTAATAAAAATAGCCTTTCTCCATTTCATTCCTCCCCTTCTTTTTTTTTTTTTTAATTTTTATTTTTAATTTTAGCCAGTAACATAAAAATACTCAATTTTAAAATGAAATTTCAAATAATAACAATCTGTGTAACTCCAGATACAATGTAGTTTGTTCAGTGAATAAAACTAAGAGCAAAGAATTTTTATATGGAGAGTCAGTGTCTTCTTCAGTATTTTTATACTACTGAACAGTCCAGTCTACAGAATTCCCAGGAAATACTTTTAAGAGATGTTGAATCAAACATATTATTGTAACCTGGGTTAGAAGGTGAAGAGAAATCAGTAAGTAGCTCTCTGTGCTTCCTTGTCTTTCAAACTATTTAGTGTAACATTGATATAAAAATAATCACGCTACATCTTGGTACTAGATTGGCCATTTATTTTGATGCATCTGAAATAATTTTGTTTCAGATGATAGAAGGCAGGACTTCTGGGTTAACATAATATCTCATGTAAAAAACCAGTGGTTTCTGATATGAGAAACAAAGCATGTAATTTTCCTTTATTTATTTATGTAGACAGAAAGAGACCAAAAGAGACAGTAACCCTTTGTGGATGGAAAGGAAATGAAGAATGGCTTTGTTTTTAAGACCTAGTTAATACTTTATTTAAGACACCAAGAAAAAAAACCAACCCACAACCCACAATCATAATGAACTGAGAAAAAATGAGGAAAAAATAATTGTGTAGTAAAATATGTTCAAATCTGAGATTAAAGTAGAGAAAGAATGGGGAATCCCTAGGTTTCCACTTTTTTTTCCAGGCTTAGACAAGCTGTAACAATTGAGATCAAGCACAAAAATGTTATTGGGAAAACCCCACCTTGAATTCAAAGGCTAGCTTAGAAGATAAACATAGTAGGGGTGAACTGCAAAAATGTGGTGGAATAATTCTCATTTATAAAAGAAGTATTCAATACCAAATGTTTAAGAAAGAATAAACAATTTCTTAACTACTCAGTAAAGAATCTTTAGTATATTTCTTAAATAATTTCTTATTGTAGTTTCTGTCCAGTAATTTTGTATCCCTTTATGAATAGGATTAGATGTAGATGTTTTGCCTCATCTGGAGGATGTTACAGTCATGGCACATGGTATTTTTCCTTACGCATCAGAGTTAAAAGACCTTACTGCATGTTCTGCTTACAAGAGTTGCTCTCTCTTTGACTTTGGGCAGAGCATCTTACCTTTCTATATATATCACCTTACATAAAAAATAAGTAACTAACTTAGAAAAGAATGTACTGAGGAACCAGTAAATATTTTTTATGATTACTAAATTACAAGTGATGTTTTAAATCCAAAATAGTTGAGATGCCAGTGAGAAAACGCTTGTTTATGCTAGATAATGCCATTCTTTTTGAGTTGTCCAGCTGAATTAAATTAAAATACTTTCAGGTTGAAGACATATTTGCTGTGAAGTAAAGGAATGATAAAATTGGCCTCATACAATGAGTCAGATGTTTTGGTCTTTGTCAGGAAACTGTATCAGAACAAATGCACAATTACTAGGGGGACACCCTCCACCCACCCAAAACCCAACAGCATAGTTTTTGAATGTGGCTTTAGATTTTCTATTATTTTCTAGAAGTATTCTACCATGGTATATGGCTTGCTTATGTTCTCACTGAAGTGAGTAGTAAAATTGCCAGTGACTGATGGAAAAAGCCCATGAAAAATGTCTCAAAAGCATTGGTTTCATTTTGGTAAATTGAATTTGTTGGCCAAAAAATTAGATTTATAATTGTTTGCGTCAATCTTAGTTACAGAGAGACTGGTGTCTCTTTACATCAATTTCACTACATTTATTCCTTCTAACATGCTCTAAAAAAGATGTATTACCCAAATTTTAAGCCAAAATTGGAAGATAAGCTCTTAGCAGTACAGAGAAACAGAATCCAAATTCAATATGCAAGAACAATATCAAAAAGCTAAACGCTAGCTCTTGCTAGTTTGCATTAATATTTTTGTTGTGCTTACAGTGCTTGTTTTCTCAAATATCCCACTTGCCTTTTTTTGACTTTTAACCCTGAACTGTTTCTCTGTCAGAAATTTCTATGTATAAGTAATAGCAATTTTGTACTTAAGTTATTGTTGCTGTTAAATAGGGCAAGAAGAAATGTTTGCTTCTTGTAGTGTGAAGGGGGATGGTTTAGTTTTATATATCTTTTGGGGGAGACTGCTATCAATAAATCAGTGTGGTTTGAGCAAGTTGTTGGTTAAGTTCAGCTCTTAATGCTTGGGCAATACCACAGAACCACTGTGGAGTTTGGCTCAGGTGCAAGCCACTATTTTATTTTTTTTTAAATACCTTTCAGAAAAAAAAAGCCCATATTTCACAGAATGTCAAACCTGGCAACTATTTACAGAACTGTTTTTCTTGTGTACTGCTTGCTAGCATTGTGTTTGCTTCTTACAACAGCACCTACGCTTCCTGAGAGCCTTAAAAACACACTTGAAGTGCCAGATCACTGTCATCCTTGCCAATACTAAATATAAATTTTTCCAGATGAGTCAACTGAATGAAGATCAGATGTTTTAAAAAGGGTTTGATTTTCATTTGCCTGAAGGCTGCTCTGCTAAAAAATTTTCAGTGACCTCATAGCTGAAAGTGACTGAAAATTTGTCCTTTTAGCTATTAAATAACTCAACTGTTCTGCACAGCTTTGTGAACTAGGATTATAATCTTTGTGTTCTAATTTTTGTAATTTGATTTTTGATTTATATGAAAATTACGTAGACCTTGAGATCTCACTCTTGGTATACCTCTTTGACTACAATTTGCCTAATGCATTTCTAGGGTACGAAAATACTGTTAAACTAGATCAGCAGTCCCTGGTATGCTCGGATAGAAGGAAAAGCCTCTCTTTGGGTGCAACTTCATTATGTTTTGTCTCTGAAGTTCTGAAATGAATGTGCTGTGCAGCTTGTTCTTCCTGCAACCTCTGTCTTGTAGCTGGCTCTAGCAGCTTCAGCACAACGCATCTTCTTAGGCATCTTCTAGCAGGAACTTGTCATCCTGAAAAGAACAGAGAATTTGCCAAGATGTTCAGGCTATGTGGGCAGCTTTTGCTGGTCAAACAGCCACGTCCTCCCAGTCATGCCACTGGGATGCTACGCGGGCTCTGTGGATATTATGTGGGATCTGCAATTCTGTGGGAGACTCCTTGATGGAGATGGAAGCTCATCCATAAGATATATATAAGATGAGATTCATACTTGCAAAATTGCTGATAACTAATAAAGTGAAGTCATTCCACTCTCCATAGTACAGCAGACAGAAAAGGTGTTTGTCCCTTATGAGCCATCACAGATCTCAGCTCCAGCAGGAGGGTGTTTGTTAGGGTGCAGCATTTGGAAGCTGGTGGCCACAAGGCACAATGTAGTTAATTATTTAGCTGCCTCTGTGTGAGTATCTGGGTTCAGGATGATATTCTTGCATGGATATCTGTTGTGATTGGAGAAACTAGAGCTCTGTCTTCAATATATCATAATCTCTTGAGCCTGCAGTGGTGTCTGAGTGTTAGTTAATGTATTTTTGTCCTGATCTCATATAACATGGTGCAGGACAGCACCTTTCTCCATACTCATCTAAAGCTAGCTGTGCCGTGCTGACCCTTGCTGTGCTGTCATCACAGTGTATGTGGAAAGGCACTATTTCAAAATTAGAAAGATGGTGGTGGAAAAGATAGATGCTAGCTTCAAGCAGACGACATCATTCAGGGGATGATTTTACCTAAGGTTAATGGAAGATCAGACACAGTATCTATCAGCTGAAGCAAGATTGAAGTAATCTGTTAAGTATTGAGACCTATAACTCCATTCCTGAACTGTCATGTTGTACTGGGGATGTGCTTGCAACATTTTGGTAGTGTTTGACAGGTAGTGTTTGACTGTTTATTGGCACAAATATCCTCTATGCTCCACTAAGTATCTATTTTTCTGTTCTTGGATGGAAATTAAAGGTTTGGGTAGAGAGAATTAAGTGAGAGAAAGCATCTAATACTCACAAAGAGGTAATACACATAGCAGTGGCTGAGCAAACAGGAAAGAGAATGGCCCCTGTAGCTGTGGTGGGTTAGCCCTGGCCAGCAGCCAAATGCCTACTCAGCTGCTCACTCCCCTCTGCATCCGTGGTATGGGGGGAGAAAATAGGATGAGAAAGCTCATGGGTCGAGATAAAGACAGGGAGACTGCATATCAGTTACTGTTGCGGGCAAAACTCAGCTTAGGGAAAATTAATTTATTGCCAATTCAAATAGACTTGGGTAGTGAGAAAGACAGACATTAAAACAACACCTTTCCTCCCATTTTTCCCAGGTTCAACTTCGCTTCTTTATTCCTGACACCTCTAGTCACCCCCTGCCCTGAGCAGCATGGAGGGGGGGGTGTTTGTGGTCAGTACATAGCAGTTTTTCCTCGCCACTCCTGCCTCCTCACACTTTTGCTCCGCTCTGATGTGGGTTCCCCAGGGGCTGCAGTCCTTCATGGAAAAATCTGCTCAGTGTGGGTGCTCCATGGACCACAGTTCCTTCAGGACTATCCATCTCCTCCACGGGCTGCAGGGGAGAGTCTGCTCTGATGCCTGGGGCACCTCTCCTCCCACGTCCTTCTCTGACCCTGGTGTTCATATGGATGTTTGTCGTTTGTTTTGTTCCTCCTTCTCTGCCTTTACGGTGTTTTCTGCCCTTTCTTACATATCTTCTCGCTGACAGGCTTAGCTGTGCCCTGCGGTGGGGCCGTTGTGGAGCTGGCTGGAACTGGCTGCGTCCAGCTTGGGGCAGCCCCAGCCTCTCCTCACAGAGGCTGCCCCTGCAGCCCCGCCCTGCCAGACCTGGGCACTGCACCCAGCATGGCAGCCCAGAGCATCCGCGTTAGGCCCTGGGTAGCTCCTGCCCTCATCAATACATATATTTTTTTTTTTGTACCTGGGATTCAACAAATATACTGAAGCTTTTGTCCAGATGGAAAGATTAATACCTCCTGGCTGCAGTCTTGTGGCTGAAAGCATTTTCTGGTCAAAACATATTGTATTATCTTTCAGTTGTCTTCGAGAGCAAGACGTGAGCGTGTGGTGAGCTGTGCACCATCTGAAAGGTGCTGATTCATGAAACTGGGTTGTCCATCTCTTCTGTGAGGCCACCATCTTTGAAAGAGGGACCTGCTTTTAAAAACCAACTTGCAGAGTCCTTAATCTAACTGCAGGATTTTTAAGAAGTATTGATTATTACGGTGTGTTCAGTGGTATTTGTGTTGTATGGGAAGTCCTAAGCAATTGCCTGGTAATGTTATGATACTATGCAAGATGGAATAATGACCCCGTGTCAAGGATTTGTAAACTTTGCCTGAGAATTGCTGTAAATTCCTTAAGCCTTTCTATAGGGGTTTTTGAAATAATGTAAAACCACTTTCATCTTCTGTGAGAATGCAGAACAATGTATTTCCATTAGTACGGGGTAGTTGTTAGGAAGGGAAGTAAAAAACTGGGAGATCTGTTGGATTAAATAGTGACTGTCACCAGATTTCTTTGCTGCGCAGGTACTCCGGGAGTGAGGGTGTATTCATTCACTCTTTCTCTCACATTTTTCTTTATTTAAAGGTGCAGTTCAGCTGAGATTGAATTCCTCTTTGGCTGTCCATAAACTGTGAAACAGAAGGATGCAGAAGACTATCCCTTGCCTTTTTGTACATGAGTGATAAGAGCACAGGATCATTACTACAAGTTTGCTGCAAAGATGAGTTCAGAGGAGAAGAGTATATCTCCAGCTCACAAAACGTCCACTCCATCACATAGAAGTGCCTCCTCTTCATCATCGTCTCAGAGGGACAGGAGGCAGGTAAGGAAACGATCTAGACGTTTGAAACATCTGATGAAATGATTCATTTATTCCTGTAATGTGGCTGTTCGTTCTTGCTAGCTCTAAATTCGCTTTCTTATAGCACTGCATGATATCACTATAGCCAAGAACTGTTGATTTTTTAAAATTTTTTTCCACTTTTCTAAAGTGGTTTGAAAAAGATTCAGAAGCAACATGGGCACTATGTGTAGCGCTGCAGCAGGAAGGATATAATCACATGGACAAATAGGAAACGTGCTCTGAAGTCTTTTGGGAAGTGGTTTCTTTGGCAGCATGAACCTACAGTTACTTCAAATTGTTTTGTGTCCTCTGTGAATATCTCTTTTTGTAAATCTAACTACAGAGATGTATTATCTTTTTACAAGGTGATATTTCAATTCAATTTAAATATCATATTGTTCATCCTTTATGGAAGCACCTAACATTTAAAATACTATTCGTTTTGCTACAAATTTACACTGATTAATTGTACCATGTCATATAGTACTAGTCCAGTTATGTTAGAATTCCATTTTCAAGACACCCTTGTCTGTGTGGATGTAATATGTCTTTTCTCCAGGATCTCTTTGAGATGAGGGCTGTATATTTCCCCTCAAAACAACTTGGGCATTTCTGTGTTTTTTTGAGGGCTGGGTGTACAGTCTGACCCCAGCATTAGTGGGAGTACTTCAGAAAGTATCAGAGCTACTCACTAGATTTCAGATAGCTTGTTAAATGTATATTTACAAATGCAAAGGTTGATACTGAAAATTTGATTAGAACAGAAAACATACTTTAAAACTTTGATCCATGGTAACCTTGAACACTAAATCAGCTTCTGAGTTAGTTTAACATCATCATGTTTAAAAAAGAAATGTACAAAATGCAACAATGTAACAACTTTATAATTTAAAATATTGTGAAAATATTTTCATTAATGCAATACTGGCTTCTTTTTGGCTTGACAAGGAAAAGAACGTAAATAATTGTTTGCTGTGGTATGCATTTACTTGAAGGTCTGTAGCTTAAGACCATTTTCCCAGCTATTTTTATGCCAGCTGTGACGCTGTTTTCTCAGCTGCTGGTGAAGTAGTTTTTTTCCCCTTACCTGACTTATAAAAGTTTTGAAAACTGAGAATTTTGATGAAAACTGTAACATTTACAGCTTTGAATGTAAATAGTCTCGCCGTAAGGTATGTTTAAAATGTTAAACCAGAAGAAGAATTCTGATGTGTGCTCTATAACAGGCAGGAAATATGTCTGGAATTTTTTTAATCGTTTCCATTGCCTTTCAGTGAAGCCAAAAATTATGTTCTCACAGGTGATAAATATTTTCCCTTTCATACTGTACAGGATTTGGGATAGCTGTACTCAGTTAAGTCCTAGTTAGCATATCATCTCCTCTTAATTTTTTCATTAGTTCCATTTGGAGCAAGAATTTTGACATCTTTTGTTTAAAGCATCAGCATATTTTATGTCCCACATTTAAACCCAAAGAAGGTGAATGCAAGACTTGTAGGAGCTGCTGAGTTCAGCTAAGTGCATATCCTCTGAGTTCTCTTTGTAATTAGGTAGTTTGGTATGATCATGCAAGTGAGAAAGAAAAAAAATAGCTTTTGGGAATATATTTTATCATAAATCTAATGGCTACCATATCTGTTACCATAGCAACAGGGCAGAGCAAGGTATACCTGTCATCATAACGAAATGGGTGCTTAACTTTAAGTCCATATTTGGTCACTGAAACGTGAAGCATGATTTTAAAATAATACTGAAGAGGTTGATGGTGTGATGCATCCAGAGCTTTCTTGGATCCAATAATGTCTGACGATGCTTAACAAGTACATTTAGGCCTGTAAATGTGGACTGGAAAGGCTACTGCTAGGCATTCATTTTTTTGCCTTCGTGCTTTCAGTGTTAAAGGCAGAGAAATATCCAGGAGAATGAACGGATGGGCAATTTCTTCTGCAGTGAAACTGAGCTACAGTGTGCAACACAGCATGAGGTTCAATGGTGCTATATCCAGGGAAATAAACATATGTTTCCTTTGTGCATGTAGACACAGTAAATCAACCAGCTTCATCGTACCGTCTACTATAACGATTGTATTTCTAATTTCTTTCCTTGCTTGTGGCATTATTTGTATATGTTTTGGTTTTCACAGGCTTTCCCCCAAATGCACTGATAGCTAGGGGGTGGGGGATTTTGGTTTGGGGGCGGTTGGGTTTTACTTTGAAAAGGCTTGAAAATTCTGTCTTGCTGCCTCCTTGGACTCTTCATAGCAGCTAGGAGAAAAGCACCCTTCTTGAAGGGGTAATATGAATGGATATGGAAAGTGATATGACTGGCTGAAGTGTCAATGTAGCTTTCATTGTCGTATGTGAGGATAACACTTGATATTGCTAGATGGTTAATGACTGAAATCTTCTCATCATGTAATTCTTGTCAAAGTCATACCAGCAATTATGGAACAGTGTCCCAATAAATTACAGCACAGGAAGCTGAATGAGTGTGAACATGACTATGATAAATCATTTCAGGGAAAGTGGAAAATGTCGTGCTGTATATAATGCTGGCATTTTAATGTAGCTTTCTTATTTGTGCAATATACATCACCTAAGAGAATTAGCAGTCAGCAAAAGCTTTGACATTGCCAATTTGCAGGCTCCATGACTAAGTAATTGATAAATGAATAGACTACTGAAGCCAGCAATAACCAAAAAACTGGGTTCAGATTTTTGTTGTTGCAGGAACTTTAGCGTCATTCATTTTCATCAAAATCATGGTTAATTTGGACTATTAAGTAGAAGGCGGCCCAGGACCGACCTGTTTTGTTTAACCCCTGAGCTGAGCAGGGTGGCAGGGCAGTTGTGGTGTCCTTGATAAGGAATACTTTAGAATGGAGCAGCAGCAGTTTTTCCTACCGTGGAGCCGTTGCAGAGCATAGAACCCCTGTTATTTCCACTGTCAGTGGATCTCCCTAACAAAACTAAGAGTCCTCATACAAAGGTGAGCATAAAAACTGCAATTCAGACAGCCTTCTTGTGGGCCATGCTGGAAAGGGAGATTCTTGTTTTTCATCCCCTGTGAAACTCTGAAAAGGCTAGTCATATTCTGTGGCACAGCTGAACAAGCTGAATATGATAAAATCATATGTTTTGTATGCAGTTTGATGGGTGTAAGTTCTTTATTAAATATTCCGTATTTTATTTATTGACTAAGTATGCAAGTCATACTGCAGACTGTAATGCGTTGTATATTCTCTGCAATGCATGGGTAGTAATATTGTGCTGAGAAGGCAGAAAGAAGTAAATACATTATAGGGTTAACAATGTGCAGTTTGGTGAATTGGGGCCTGACCCCAGGCTATTAAACAGAGGGAGTGATACAGAACGAGAGTGATAATAATGAAACTGTGAACAAAGGAGAGATTTTGACTTTTCTGACCACCATCTAAAGGGTAGCTAATACATGATGTGAAGTGGATTTAGCAATGTTTGCTATTTTAAATGCGACGATTTGTGTTCTAATGTCTCAATTTTCTTTTTGGTCTTTTAGGGGGGACAGATGATCAGCTGTTATCTCTTTCTCTCTCTGTTTCTCTTTGTCAGATTCCTGTTTCAACAAATCCTTGGTTCTTTTCCCACGCAGCAATCACAAAAGGAGAAAAGCTTTTAGTCCTATTGCATTTAGCCTTGTGTGGTCACCTTTCTACTGGGAGAGCTTTCATATTTCAAATGACTATTGTCTTTCAGCCATATGTAAAGAGTGAAAGATAGGGGCTTTGAAGGAGAAGGAAAAAAGATTTTCCAGAGCAGCAATCATCTGCCTTTCAGATTTTAATGTAGTTTTTATTTTCTTTCTGTAAGAGCAATATTGACTAATAGGAGAAGGGGTGTAGTCAAGGGATGCAGAAAGGGCTGAGTTTGGGCTGAAGAAATTTAGGAGCAGAGCAGGCCTTGAAATTTAGGAGCAGAGTGCGATTCCAAAGTTAACGCTTTGGTCTTGCCTAGAGGTCTGTGCTGGAAAATACCTAGTTAGCTTTTTATAACCACTATATTTTAATTGTCAAAGTAGTCTCTTGAAAGCAGTATTTCTTAAGGCAGGTATCACTGTTTTGTAGATATAAAGGCTTTAATGATGATGGAAGGATCGAGTCATTTGTCTCCAGCAACCTTAACCAAACCTTAGTTTATTGGGTAACTGGAAAACTATAAAAGAGTTATTGCAGTAGGTGAATCTGGGGGTGAAATATATGGTACCTTAAAAAAGGACTAATAATCGTTGTTTGGATATAGGGATGCAGTAGAAATCTAGGCCTCACAGTGCTATGCGCTGCATTAAGCATGTAATAAAAGGCAGTTGCTGGCATAAAGTGCTGATTAGATGAGACAGACATAGACTGGGAGCAGAAGAAGAGAGAGGTGACTTGTCTGTTGTCTTTTTCATCAACTAATAATAAAGCATAATGAGAAGAGATGTGCATAATAGGAAAATATCATGGGTTCTATGTCAATTCTAGAGTTTCATGCTTTCAGCTAACATTAAGAAGAGTAAAAGTAGAATTATGAAGGGAAGTCTCTTGGCTAAGAAAACCACCATCAAGTTTTTCCCAGGAGGTAGCGAGCTGCAAATTTTTCATGGATGTACTGCAGGGACCATCAGGTTCTGTGAAGCTGAGTTCACCTGGGCAATCTGCATGCCACAGCGAGTGGGTGGTGCAGGAGGGATAAGTCAGAAGTGCCAGGAGTGGAGTGCTCAGCTGTGCAGTGTAGAAATGAATACGTGAAAGAAATGAGTAGGGGAGAGAGAACCGGGTGGTCCAAATGCTTTGTGAGGTTGTAGGACATGACACTAAGAAGCAAAGACTGGTTTGCAGGGAGAACAACAACTGACTGAAAAAGTAAGGGCAGAGTAGAGAGAAGGAAAGCAAGGGGAGAGGTAATTTTTTTGTGAACAGGAGTATCTGGGAGAGCTGTTTGATGTGTAGAAGGGAAAAAAAAAAGTTGCAAACAATCTTTTAGTCTAACTGCTTGATGTTTAAGATCTTTTTGTGTGGTTATTTTAAGCAATAGCAGATTCACTTTTTATCTGTCCCGTAGAAAAAGCAGTCTAGTATTCGAGACTGAAGCTACTTAATGCAAAATGCTGGGGCTTACAATGAGAGACCTGCTGTTGGTTTGGCTCCTGTTGCTGCTACACCTTTCCTGGCAGCTCAACGGGAAGTAGCAGAGCAGTGGCAATGGGAAGGGTTATGGCAGGAGCAGCTGTGGTAGCAGCAGCTATGGCTTTTCAGCAACTAGGCTAGGTTGGCAGGGTAAGGTCCATTATATACACAGATCCATCTTGCCTGCTGGAAGCTGAAGTCCCTTGGAAGAGTCTATCTCTTTTCATTGTCCTATTTCATTTAGCGGTTTTGGTACTTTTTTTGGATGACAGAACAATTAGATGTGTGAGAGTTTGTGAAGGGATAGGAGGGAGTGTTCATGCTCATGTAGTTTAATTTTTTGGTTTTAATATATTGAGATACCTCAAACTCAACTTTATGTTTGTTTATGACCAGTTACGATCAGTGACACAATATCAAGGATGCTTTTGTGGCTTCATTATAGATTTCTGCCTCATAAACAATGACGATATAATCAATTGATGTTTTTACCGTGCCTGCCTATCTGTCCAGTGTGCCTCAAAAAGTGTTGCTCATACAAGATTGCAATATAATATAACATAATATATTCCATGTGGAAGAGAATTCTGAGTACATTTGTGTCCTTTTTTTATTCTTAAATTGAGTAGCAGCCTACACACTCACTCACAGCTGTCAGCCTGATGTGACATCTGGGAAAAAATTCTTGGTGGTTACCTGTAAGTTTCACTTGTTCCTGTCTCCCCGTGACTTTAAAAGTAAGGAAGGCAAGGATGGACAGTTGTCTAGTAGATACAGTACAGACCTGAGAACATGGAGCCTTATTCCTAGCTTTGCTCTGTAGCAAAGCATAGACTTTTACGAACATTTTTACTTCTCAGTAGTTTGTGAGAATTATTTCAATAATAATTACTAATCTCTTTGAGAGTTTCGAACTGAAGATGCTACTAAATGCCAAGTACTGTTATTACAGTGATGCAATTCTCTTTTGCTCTCTTTCCTAATTAACTCTCTTCACATAATACAGTTGAAGCAGCATTAGAGCAGGAAGTGTTAAATAAGTACTTTAAAAGCAACAACTCACTGGAGCAAGCAAATGTTCTGAGGGAGCCAAAGAACGAAGTGGCAAAATTGTTAACAAAAACATGCAATTATTTTTTAAATTGGTTAGCTGCTGCTGCTCTACAACATTTTTTTTTCCTATGCCTTTAATAGAGTCTGAAAATGTTCCTTAGGTTCAGGAGGTAGTGGGTCTTACTTCAGTATCTGAAAAAATGCCTGAAACAATGTAATTTATGAAGCTGTAGAACACCCATGTGAATGTTAATGACATTAAGTTCAGTGCCATACCACTTGTCTTAAATGAAATCATAAATCTCAGGCCTGTTGGATTCCTTTTTCATCACTGAAATGGATAACAGTGAACTACTTGATGAGTGAACATCTACGCATGGCACAATCAGACCTTCAGAAGAAGGTAAAGACTTTTGAAGAGAAGCTCTCTGAACTACAGATTTGTCTGGACTCAAAGGGAACTGGTGCAGATTGACCCCAGGGGTGAGGCAGGCTCCCCCAAGCACTGATGCCCATGGCTGCATGGAAAGTATGAGGCATTCCTGCTCTGGCACTTGGAATCCTTGGGGACAGGGCTGCTGGCACATGTTGACAGCAACACATGCCCAGGAGCCCAGTTCAGGCTGGATGCCTCGGGCTCGTTGTCTGTATGTTGTGAAGCCAGTCTGCAGGCATGCAGCAGATGTCCCTCATCTTGTGCCTGTATTTCTGCCTAGAATGTACATGATAGATACATGGCAACCAGAAGAAGTCCATCTGTGTGCATGGGCACTGGATGGGCCCTCTCCAATCAATAGATATTTGGATCATGAGTGCCCCTGCCCTTGGTAATAGCTATAGTGGTTTGGAGAGAAGATTTCCCAGAGTATAATCCTGGAGATTAAAAGAGGAAAGTGCTGCCTCTTTCTAAGAAAGACTTGGCCTTAAAGCTGTTGGAGAAATAATGGGCTGGAGCAGTCAAGGATAGCTTGATAGCCTGGTCTATGAGGCAAGCCAGCTCACTGTCTGAAAGACCTCTGAGGAGAAAAAAGGCTGTGCAGGAGACTTGGTTCGGTTCTTCACAGTGACAGTGTGCATGCCAAGCTGTCCCACGGGGCCATGTGTACGTGTTCGCTGAGCTTCATAAACATTGCTATCTGACTTATTTTATCTCTAGGAGTGCTTCACAGACTGCATGGAGAATGCTGAAGTTCAGATATGTGCTATGAAGAAAGATTTCTTTTTTTAAACTGTGTCAGTTTGATTAGAAATGGTGTATGTAGCTATCTTCTATTACAAAACCTGGGAAATTGCTCACATAAAAGCTTAATTACCCATGCAAATTATGACAGATAATTTAAAGTGGTGTTTTCAGAACATGGTCACTCTTGCATTCCTCCTGTCTCATTTTTTCCATTCTACCATGCATATACATCCATACCTTCATGAGCATGTCTCACTTTCATTGAGAATATAAACTAAAAGGTTAGCTTGTACATTTTAAAGAAATGAATATTCATACAATTCAAATGACCTCAAACATTCAAACATCTTCTAACTGCAACTTGGTCCAAAATGGGCTGTCTGGGATCAGTGAGGAATCTGTGTGTACACAGAGGGAATTCAGACGGAAGAAGTACAACTCTTCTGAAGTGCCATTTAGGATTTCTGGGAAACAAATGGGGGAGAAGAAAGAGAAGCATGATTTTATTTTCATTTCCTCAGTGGAGAGGAAAGACACAAAAGTGAAAAGAGGAGGAAGGGTGATGGCAGGTATGATATGAAGGCTTCTGTTTTCAAGACACTCATGCATGACTGGGATTATCCACATTCAAGACATACAAATGTATTAGGCAGAATAAATGTGTGCCTTAGTAAAGCTATTTGCTGTTCTGACATCTCTCTCTTTCTGTTTTTATTAAGTACTTTATCCTGGAAATGAAAATGAAGCTGTTACATCCAACCTTTTTTTTTCCCCAGTGGAATAAGATTTCATGTAAAAAAAAAAATTCTGATTGAAAATTTTTCAAAATCCCTTTTTTCCTAGATCCTGTAGCTTTGTACTGCATATATTAAAGTTTAAAGGCTATTGAGAAAGTCTAAGTAGGTAGCTTACACAAGGATGTGAAAGAGAGCCCCAGGAAGAAAAGGCTTTATTTTTTTGAACCTATGCGCTTTTTTAGGTGAGTGTCCAACGTTTTGGCCTATGATTTGTGTTAACTTAGACTCCCTTGCAACCATTTATTAAAGTGAAAACTGCATACGTTTTCTGCAGAATGCCATTCAACATGTCTAGAATGCTTTCATTAGTTAACAGATTAACATATCAAGGAATGGTTTTCTTTTGTGTATGTAATTTTATTTTCCCTCCTTTTTTTTTTTAACTATATCAGCACTAATAAAATAATTGCTAGCCTGAAACTATTTAGCGAAATATCATTTTAATTGTGATTATTCAATAGTCATAAAAAAGCTTTGTATCATTAGCAAACATTTGAATTCTCTCTGTCAGATATTGTCAATGTATCTGTTTGCTCTGTTTTGAGATAAGCATGTCAAAATCTAAAGTGTGAAAGGAGAAGATTGTCATTAAAGACTCAGGCTGCGAATTGGTAGTCATTCCAAACCATCACTCTGGCAGAGAGAACATTGCTATTACAATTACAGCTCTTTTCTGCTTTATCCAGTTATACTAGTACTTCCCTTCAAGAAGCTCTTCAGAGGAGGAAGAGCTTATTTCTCTTCAGAGTTTCTCAAAAAGTACCTTGAAAAGCAAAGGCTGCTTTGCTTCCAGAGCCTAAAAGCATTGCATGAAGTACTATGTACAATATAATGCTGGAGTTCCAGAAAGGGCTCACAGAGAGCTCCTGAGCTAACAAATCCTTGACATTTCTGTAACACAAGAAGTGTTTATTTTGCATATCCCAGGAAAGAAGTAGAGACATACATACTTGTATGTTATTAATATACTACAGAACTGCTGCTTAGATATCCTTGTCTTTCAGTAAAAAGGTTACAAAGAGAAAATATTGCTCTTAAGCACATTTCTGTACGAGATGAGCATATGCTACAAGAAGAAAAAAAAAAAAAGATTAACTACATGTGCTATTCATAAAGTATTGTTAAGTTCCTTTGTCTGTTGGTTGATAGCCAAGATTGTTGAAAACAGCTATGGATCAGTGTCAATAGGAGAGACTGAGAATAAGACTATTGTTGTTTATGCAAATTAAAAAAATGTGCTAGAAGAAAGAAAGGAGAAATACATTGATGGAGACATGGTTGTTTTGCTTTGTACTCATCCTTCTCTCACAATTATGTTCAAGACTGCCTTTATTCCAACATCAACAGAAGGAAAGCCAGAGCCGACTGAGAAGCAGTCTAAGCAAGTTTCAAGGTTATTCCCCTTGCAAATAATATTGCAGATTAACTCGGCATATATCACAGCTTTGTTTAAAAGGCAGTAAAAACTGGTATGTCTGCAGTCAAAGCTGTGTCTACCTTATTATGGCTGCTGTATTTCAGATAACTGGAGAATACTATGTTTTTAGTTGAGAGAAAGTGATTAAGCATTGCACTTCATACTAAATGGAATTCAAATAAGAACACAGGTCTGTGCAGGGGTAGCTAGGTTGCAAAAAGAATGCCAGTGAATAGCAGATAATAAAAGATGCGCTAGTTAGTCCTTTGGATTGAAAAAAAAAACCAACACAAAAAACCCAGACAGAAAAGCTCTGTTTTGAATTAATGTTGTAGAACAGTGTATGTCTAGGCCCCACGGTTATGGGCGTTGAAGACTGCTGAGTGCTGCGAGCAAACAAAATGACCCACCAAATCTTTTTCATTAATTGACTGTTAGCCACGTTGTGCACATTTCTGAACTAAAGAAAGTCTGCGTCCAATGTGAGTGATAAATTCCTCACCAGCTTGTCTTTTTCTTGGAAATGAATAAATTATAAATTAGAGAGAACTCATTGTGTTAAATATAATTTATTCCATTAAGTAATTAAGCAGTGAAGCAGAAAGGGGAGGCATGAGTGCCAGACTTACCCTTCACTGGATTTCCTATCTCTACTTACCCAGTATCTCTTTTCTTTCCTTGCCTTCCCTTTCAAAATAGTTGAATGTCTTTTCTTTTAATGGGATTCAGATTGAGTTAAGAAACATTAGGGTCTTCAGCCTCTGGCCTGATAGAGACCAGATGCTCCATGTGCTAATATTTGTTCTGGTGGACAAGGTGAATAGGTCACTGAACTCTTAACTGAGAAACGAAGTTGGCAAGCTATATAGAAAGATATTGTAAAATATGTTTTCCATTCTTGCCCTCCAGAGAAGATGAGAATATGAAACAACATCATATTGTTATTCTCTCCATCAGCTTCCTCCTCCTTTACATGTCTTTCAGAAGCAACATGAGAAAAATGCAGAGCAGAATGATCATTTGTGTTCCCCATGTGTAGGCTTGTTAGGGGCGTTTTGGGGCAAATGTGTGCTCACATACATAATGTATATTGTGAATAATCTCAAAGCTGAAGGAAGGATTGTAGTTAGGACTAAGATTTAGCAATAGAATTACAGAGGAATTTCAGTTAAACTTGTAATCTTGTTGAATTCACTTCCAAGAGCACACAGAATTTGATGGTGCTGGCGTTTTTCTCTAGGACAAGCCAGCTGTAGCGCACAGGTAATCCTGAAGCATGAGGGAAGTCTGGAATGGAGCAATGCTGAGGTTGATTTTGTCTGCCTGTATTCTTGGGATGAGAGGAGTGAGAGTACCAGGTTGATTGATATGCCTACATTAATGGATTATTCATTTTTCTGTTCGATTATAAACAAAACCCAGAAGCTGTATTGATCTGCCTCTTTCTTCCTTTTCTTCTCATCAGCTTTTTTTAACTGCTTCCTTTACCAATGCTATTTTTCTTGTTAAAACAAAAAGAACCTTGATAGTAACTTCAAGATCTAAATAATTTTTACTTCTGTGATGCTAAATAACTAAACTCCTGCATTATAAAAATAGCTGCTTTTCAAAATGTCAAATAATGGTGTAATTTCTAGCTGTAATTTTGAGAAAAATAACATGCGTTAATGGAAAACATTTTGCACCAAGTAATGTCTCTTAATATTATGCTAAAGACATGTCACAAATTTAAACAGGTGATTTTGTGTCAGTGTAATGGTGGTCACGACAGAAAAGAATTAGAAAGCAGACATTTACAGACAACAAGACAACACATCTTGAAGTAAGGAATGTAAAGAAGGCAATTTTATTTTAAAAATGTTCATTTTCTTATTTCCAAACAAATAATTGAATAAGTCAGCATTCATTTAAGTGCTGGTAGCTAATAATGTATTTCTCAACTGAAGTGGAACTGTAATGACTGAGGGCTGATTAAAAAAAAAAAAAAAAGCACAAAAAATCCTTGCCTTAAAATCCTGCTATTGAAAATGTCACTGGAAATCTGGCAAGCCAAGGGCTGTTGGGTTACTCCACTCTAAATATTGTACAAAATGAAATTGCAGTTATGTAACAACAAAGTGCACTGGCTGCAAATGAGACCTTCAGAACATCTGTGTTGGGCATTGCTCCATCTCAAGATGGAGGGATTCCTGCCTGCCAAACAAAACTGGCAAGAAAGTTGGGAATCGTCCTGATTATGCTAATCAAGCGACATTTTAATCTTCCTTGGAGGAACAGATTTAGGTTTTCTTGTATTGTTTAAATGTGATATTGTGTGCATAAGCAGCATTTCATCTATTCAATGAGAAAACTTTATCATAGTTTATCATTAGTAACTTTGTGGTGCTCTACTCAAACAAGCATATTAAATTATTTGACATGTAATGTAGAAACTTGTGCTACATAAATACAAATGTTTTTCTCATCTGACTAGTGATAGACATTGGGCTAAGTAATAAGATTGACCTTTCTTTGATAAAGCAAAAGATTTCAAACCATAGATGACAACGCTTTTGCTGGTTGGCCCTGGGGAATGTGGCAGGTGACATAATACTGCTGCTTTTCCACATTCTTCACTGTAAATTTAAATTAAAAGTAACTGAAAATAAATGCCGATTATTGGTGCATAGTGGCAGGGATGCTTCTTCATCTCCACTGACAACAGAGACAATCCCCATATTCTCCTATTCTAATTCAGAGTTGCAAATTGAAAGAGAACAATGAAATAGTTTTATTTTGTGCCAAAGAGATACTACTGACATGTTGTGGTAGAATTCTTACCAAATAATATGAGATGTAGCAAAATTTCACCAGAGAACAAAATGCAAATCCAAGCAGGCAGAATGTGGTTATTTTCTCCTGTAGCAAAAATGCTTTTTCTTTTACAAAATATGAGTGAAACATTTCTGGAAAATGGGGAGACATTTTTAGATGTCTTTTAAGAATAGCAGTTTTTTCAGGACTAGTTGTGACATTATGTATTTCATTTTTGTACCGTGCTTTGAAGATAAAGAATTTTATAGTATTGTCATATGTAAAAACAGCTGTAATGGTTTAAGATCATTATGTTCCATAAATGTTCACCAGCAAGCCCATCAGCTGAGACCCAGTAACTAATCTTGTGAACACCTGTAATCTATTAAAAGCACTCATGTAAGGAGTTACTTCACCTCAGTTGAGAAGCCAATAACAAAATGCTAAGGTGTGATAATGAATATATTAGAGGCAGTAATATCTTAATGTGCAATGGTTTGCTTCAGAAGTGAATGTAGGACAATGCCAACTGCACGATATGTGTACTCAGTGTCTTGTATCTTAGCAGAAAACATAATAGGTCTGGCTAGGAGCACTTTGCATTTCTGTAGGTAAGAACTGCATTACTTGTCTTTCCTGGCTTTTTTTTGTTCCCAGTCATTTCTAGGTTGAACAGAGTAATTAGTTTAAAAAAAATAATAAAAACAAGAAAGAGAGAAGGGAAAAAGAGGTGTATTGCCTCAGAAGACAAACTATTTGTGCAGTTATGTCATGCATAGGTAGTATTTGGTACGTTTTGAGCCACAATGCTGATATTTTGTATCAGAAGTGTAATGATCAGTCATTCATTACTTAATATGTATTTTAAAAAGTAACATTGAATGATAGGTTGTTATCTTTAATTATGTGTTGTGTTTTTTGGTTTTTTTTTTAGAGTGTTCATATTTTGGAGCGGAAGGCTTCTTCGGGAAGCACAGACCCTTCTTTAAGCAAGCAGTTCCTTGAAAGCGACCCTATCTCTCTATCCAAGGTAAGCAAAAACATGGGCTGTAATCTGGGTGATGAGTTTCCCTTTGTAGTTACGAAGTAGTTTGACTAACAGCTTTGGGATATTGTTTTGTATGATTCTACCATTGAATATATTGTGAGCCTGCCCTGGAGCTTCCTATTCCCCAGCTGAGGTTATCAGAGGGGCCAGTAATCTTTAGTAGATGTTACATTAACAAAATTAAGGATTTGGATGGTGGTGGTAGTCTAGGGTGTTTTTGCCCATGGATGGCCCCCAGGAACAAGTTTTACGATCTCAGAGTATGGGGCTAGAATGGACTTTGAGAAATGATCCACTCCAGTCCTCTTATTAAGGTAGAGCAAATCATACTGAAGTCCAAAGGTGCTGCTAATCAATAATGGTATTAATTTAAAAAATATGTCCTAATGACATTCTTTGTGAATAATTTCTTAAAGTTTGAAATTTAAAATTTCTTGCTGAGACCTTCTTTCCTGACCACCCGTTCCTGAAAGGTGCAGCCTTGTGCGTGGTGCTTTGCAGTCAGCTTCTTCCTGGTTGAGTTCCTTGGTTTTGGAATAACAGATTCCAAATAGGTCTAATTCCATGTAAAGAAGGCTTCATTTTAAGGTACTTCCTATGAAAAAGTAAGATTGTTACTGAAAAGGTCAAGATGCTGTGATGGAATATTTGGTGGAAAAGAGAAACCTGAAATTAAATGTCTGTAAGTTCTGAAACAGAACTAGTAAAACAAATTCAAAAGGAAACATGCAGTTCATCCAGGGAAAATGAAATAGTTCATTCTGGTTTATTTGGAAAAGAAATACTTTGCAGTCAAAAAGACTAAGTTCAGAAAGCTATTGGTAGTGGTTCCCTTACTCCCAATACCTGGAGCATATGCAGACCCAGGGACTGTAAGTTGTGCTCGTGTTCCCCTGGTCCTGCTGCTTCGTGCAGAGCTGTTTCTGACGTAACATGTAGGGAATTGCAGAAGTCCTGAAGTACTAATGCTGTACTTGAGAATTGGCATTGGATGAGGACCCTTCAAGCATATAACTTGCACTCTGGTTTTCCTCCATTTCTGGCTGCTCTTGCATAATGTCCCTTGTATTGGGCATATATATATTCTAATATATATATATATTATATATATATATATATATATTAGGGTCTAGACCACATGTCTTATGAGGAGCGGCTGAGGGAGCTTGGGTTGTTTAGTCTGGAGAAGAGGAGGCTGAGGGGAGACCTTATTTCTCTCTACAACTACCTAAAAGGAGGTTGTAGCGAGGTGGGGGTTGGCCTCTTCTCCCTAGTAACGAGTGATAGAACGAGAGGAAACGGCCTCAAGCTGCACCAGGGGAGGTTTAGGTTAGACATTAGGAAAAACTTCTTCACTGAGAGGGTGGCCAAGCATTGGAACAGGCTGCCCAGGGCAGTGGTTGAGTCTCCATCCCTGGAGGTATTTAAAGAATGGGTAGATACGGTGCTTGAAGACATGGTATAGATGGACTTGGCAGTGATAGGTTGACTCTTGGACTCGATGATCTTAAGCGTCTTTTCCAACCTTGATGATTCTATGATTCTATCTCATCACACCAAAACTGTGGGATGAGGCACAGTTAGGATTGTTAGGATGGTTTTAATAACAGCTTGTAGCACTGGTGCAGCAGAAGACAGGTATCCACATTGCACTGAATAATTGCTCGTTTTGTCCTTCTGTATCAGGCCTTTTCTTTAAATGAATAGCTATATGAGATTGTGTGATTTCTAGTTGAGAAGTAATCAATACTGATGTTATCTAGTAGATAAAAGACTTATGCCTGCAGCTGATCTTCTAAAGGAGAAATCAATATAGTGAAGAATCAGTTGGCAGAGCTGTGGAGAGAGATTCTCTGTTCGCCCCAGGGGACTCATGGTTTAATTTTCTCCCCTCAAGTGCCAAGTGCTTCTTTGTAGGAAAAAAATAATGCATATGTGCTTCCCTCTATAGTAGTGGAAATATAATATCCAAGCAAAACACAGGCAAGTAAAAAAGGGGTTTTTTTTGAGCGTGGCATTTACAGGCACTGGGATAGTTCCAGTTTATAGTTATGCAGGGAAAACTAAACTGAGTAAACATTTCTATTAAAATCTACTGCAGTATGTATTATTTGGGATAGAGCTTTTCACCCTTCTTAAAATAACAAGACTTTATTGAAAATTGTAGATTTGAAATTTGCTATTACTTTTGAAATCGTATTTTCATAATAGTAATGTTAACGTTATCAGGGCTGTGTAACTTACTTGGAGGTATTATGAAAGACTGACAGTGCTTGTCTTTGATCAGTTTTGTGGGAAATGGAGGAGACAATTTTTTTTCCCTTTAAATGTTTGATGCTATATGACCTCCTTCCTCTCTCGATACCTTTTCATAACATTGCTGGGAGTTGTGACAGATCAGCTGAGAAAATGCAAGTTTACAACTTTGTAGGATACAATTAGTGAAAGAGAGTCTTAATGAGCAGGTGATGGGAGATTTTTAAGTTAGTACAGAATTTTGTTGATTACAGTAGTAGCAAGAGGATAGAAATAAAGGCATGACTGTTTTTTCTCTTTAAAAATATTGTTCTTTAGCTGTTCACTAGGGTATATTATAAGTCTGGCTTGAATTGTACAAGTCGTCATGCATAAGAAGTGGTATGTACAAGAAATATGCTTTAATTGGCTCCCTGAAAGGCATACAGCTGGTTGTATCTGGAATGATACAGTTCCTATTCTTTTCTCTAGAGAGAAAATTAGTTAGCTTTCCTATAAATTTCTGTTAATACAGTGAAAATGAATGCAGGAAAATAAAAAAAAAACCACCCAAACTTTTGCAGATTTCTAAAGGCGCAATTAGTCTGTGAAACTCTGTCATAAAATGCCTTTGAAGACAAGAGGTGGCTACATTCAAAGCCAACAACAAACCAACCTTTTCTACTTGTTTTTTGGAGAGTATCCAGAATCAATGTACCTTGTACTTTAAAGATCAGAAAGTTCACAATTTTTTATGATCAGGGAATACCACAAAGGGTACTGTTAATATATGCCCATATATTTAACAGTATGGTTTCTTCCTCATTTCATCTCATGATCCCATCTTTTTTTAGAGAAGGAATACTCTGAGTAAAGGTATGTTTTCAACATGCAGATTCTTGCAAAATCTCTTCAGTCCTTTTAGTTCTTACACTGCAGTGCAGATTTGTGGGGTGCCTTCTGGATAGACTTAACAGGTGGTCAGAGCCACCTGCACTTTCACAAGGTTACCTCCAGTAGCATGTCTGACCTTTCTTATACTTGGCTCAGCCACTATTTGATCCTGTTTTCAGGTATTTGGATGTCTTTATTTCATTGGGACACAGTCATTGTGAACAGCAGGTCCAGGCCCACCCTCAGATTGTCATTCAGTTACAGTGTCAGACTTTTTTAAAAGCTTCAACTTCCTTTTAGTTACCTGGTGTTAGACTTCCAAAAATATTCATATTCAGTAGTTTTAAATGAGATACAGCTGGACATAATACAGTGACCATGTAGTTTGGTACCTAAATAGGCTGATTTAAAAGCTTAGCCCTCCTTTACTCTTTGTCTTGCACTGGAGAATTTGTGCTACATGTAAGAGCACTTTTTCATCATGTGTGTGCACAGTTAATTAATCAATGTGTCTTCATACTTTTTCACCAGGAACCTGACAGCTGGGAAATCATAGAGGGTCTGAAAATAGGCCAGACCAATGTCCAGAAGCCAGACAAACATGAAGGTTTCATGCTGAAAAAGAGAAAATGGCCTTTAAAAGGTTGGCACAAGGTAAATGTCTGATAAAACAGTCAAAAGATTACCTCATTTTATGAGTTGGGATTTCTTGTCTAGAGGAAATTACGGCATCAAATAAATGCCCGGGATTTTGGTGTATGACTTTTTCTTCAAATTGTGTAAAGAGTTAGTTTGCACACACAGCTCATGGCTTCCAAATTGCAGTGTCTGCTACCTAATGTTGTATTAAAATCCAGGTGGAAGTTGTAAATAATGCAGCAGATGCCTTGTGGTTTAAGAGGTTTAATCAATATCCCTTTCATTCTTTCCAATATATTATAACAAAATGTTGCTGTGTACTGTAAGATTGCATTGAGTTTATATTAAAGTACGCAGGACTTCATGATAGCACAGGAGAGCTGAGAGGCTTTTGCGTGGACCTAAGGTGTTCGTACAGGAGAGCGTTCCCCTTCCGGTGTGCTGACTGGGCAGATTTGCTCAGCTTTGTCCCTGAATTCTGTTTGTTTTCTTGATTGCAATCTTCTGTGTGGGCATGCAGTGCGACTATGCACTTTTGCCATTAGATGTCTCAATTTAAAAAAACAAAACACCCCAAAACTCAACGCCCAATCTCCTGTTTCTATTTAGTTAATTTAGAGACATTTCTCCATGCATAATTCTACCTTCTGTTAGCCCTAAACCTGGTGTTCATAAACTCTTTTGTCTGTATTTTATACCATAATAATTACATTTTTTCACCTTTTTTAGTGACAAGATGTGTGGTATTGACGTTCACCTGTCTTTCTGTAGCTGAGGGTACTTGAAGCAGGATAATTTTCTAGGACAGATTGCATTTTACTGCAAAGGATAGTGGAAACCATTTGTTATACATGGCATTTTTTTGGGAAAGCATTAACTTCGTTTTTTTGCTAAACACTGTGGGTCTTACTCAGGTCTGAGTCCAAATGCAGTCCATACTAGTATAAATTACACTTTTTTCTAATTTCTCTGTTCTTTCTGAAGGTTATACTAACTGATACATATGCCTGCAACCCTTTTTTGTGCATGCCTATCTACCGTCGATTTTTTTGGTTTTGTTTAACTTAACTAGACTGATTTGTAGTTTCAACTACCAAATACATATGTGCTACTTGAATTTAGTCTAGGGGGATTAAAGAATTTCAGACAAAAAAAACCCCAACCACAACCCACAAACAAGCACACCAAAAAAACCCCAAACAAACCCCCCCCCCCCCCCAAAAGAAAACCAATTAATAAGATGTATAAGAATATATGGAATAACCCACTGCTTCCACTCCTTTAAAATACATTAACATAATGTGTTGTTTCTTGGACAAAGGAACTTTATAGGAGAGCAAGGGGAGTCCAACTTTCACAGTTCTATAAAGGAGATCACTACTGGTGATCTGTTTTTCATGTTGACTTTAGAGCAGTTACCTGTGTAAATAATTTTTAATGTGATTAAGAGCTTCACAGTTCAGCATCCCCCTCTACTCTGCCTTACGTCTCACCTAAGGATCTGTGCTGAACTTATGTTTCGAAACTGTGGATTGGTTAATAAGTTTCTTTTTTTTCCAACTGCTGCCTCAATATCCTGCAGTTTCCATAACAATACTTTGTGCTGAGAGCCCAGTGAGGAATTTCAGAGACAGTAATTGTAGCATGTGCTGTGTTAGTGTTCTGCTAGCAAAGCCATAGCATCCTCTGTCTGTTGAACATTGCATGTTATATTCTGACAGTTCTGAACATGCTTTAGTAGCATACCAGGTATAATATGTGCAACTCAGAGAGTAGTTTATCATTTTCTGAAGTGTAGTATGCTTTGGAATTAACTATGAGGAAAGGTCATTTTCTTTTGTCTGTGGAGAGGTAGAGCAATATGAAATGAATATCATGTTCTTGTGAAGTCCATTAACGACCACACCTAGCTAAAAAAAAACCCAAAAAACAAACAAACAAACAAAAAAAACCCAGAACCAAAAACCCTCCTGTTATTTTGACATCTTATTCAAGAAGTTACGTCTCCAGGAAAGCACTATTTTCTTGCCCTGCGTGAGATATTGGTACCATCTGTTGTGCAACTGACATAATTTCCAGAACTACCTTCAGGAGATATTTTCTGCACTCTAACTACTGACCCTGCTCATAGTGTCGATTTATCAGGTTCACATCATGAAAACATTGTTCTTCCCTTCCATGTCAGAGAGCTTAGAGAGTCTAGGATAATATTTTGCTGTGTTTTAGATTTTTAACATAGATTAGTTCTTTAGGTTAGACTCTAAAAATATGAATTAGTTTCTATTAATTAGCATGTTTTGAAAGTTAGTGGTGGTAAACACAAGTTAGTGAATCTCATTTCAAGTCTAGGTTTTCTGCTTGGCTGTATCTTTATGCTGTGTGCCAAAGTCTATGCTAACTTGTCTGCAATGCAGCTTGAGTGGTCTGGTACACACAAGCTAGGGCAACTTCAATTGCAGGAGAAACACATTGTGAATAGGGGATTCTGTTCTCTGCTGTCAGAGCCACTCAGCAAAATAAAGGTGTAGCAATGGCACAGATGGCATCATCAGTGTAGTGTAGCCCTGGTAACTATGTCAATGAAGATACAATGGGTCACACCGTGTCAATGACTAACACCCAAAACATAAGCCCTCCCATGACCTGGATATGTTGCTGGGAATGCTGTAATATTTACACTTGTACCAATACCTGTATTAGCTAGACTACAGCTAGAAAAGGTATAATCAGCACGAATTACAATCTCATCTTTACCTCACAGCATAGAGGTCTGCCATGAGGCACAAAGTTTTGGATGGTAGAGCAGTGTCTCACAGCCTGCATTTTTTTCCCAGCTGGAGATCAAGGAGACCACAAGAACATCCATATGTGCGTCTTCCTTTTGAGATGTAGATCTAACACTAGGAAAAACTTTTCAGTTTCTGGATAGGGAAGGTAGGTTGTTAGTTTGAAATGTGACCAGCTTCTGTGGGAAGGAAAACAGTAAGAAAATGAAGAAATAGACACAACTGTTTTGGCCTACAGTGTCTTTCTTATACAGTTCATTGAATTGGCTGGAAAACTGAAAAAATACCCTTCATTATTGAGTTGTGTTAAGTTAAACCTAGAACATAATGTTGAAAAAAGGGAATCTAGTTTTTCTTGCTTAGAAGATAATTGTTGTCAAAAAAAAAAAGCAAGAAAATTATTCAATACTGTATTTATCCTTTCTTTCCAACCCACAAACAATCCTTAATTTCTACAGAGTAATCCTTTTCTTTTGCAGAAGAATTATTGTGCACAGTTTAAATTGCATCTGCTCGTTAAGAAATAATTTTTTTTTTTTCTTTCAGAGGTTTTTTGTCCTGGATAATGGAATGTTGAAATATTCGAAGTCACCAATTGATGTAAGTAAAGTTGAAGGCTATTTTAAAATTTGTATTGGAATTCAGCCTGCCAGGGTGATTAAAATCTCATACTCACTCTGGGCATATTTGTGACAGTGCACGCGTGAAAGTTGTTGATGGATTCAAAGAGAGATCTGTATATAGAAAGCATGTAAGGTTTTGGTTGATTTCTGTTCTCAACAATTCTACCTTTTCTTACTTCTATGAAAATAAAAACTACATTACTTAAAGTAGTTCTTTAATGAAGGTGCTCGAGAGATGAGCCTGATCATGTGTTTTTCTTTCTCAATTTTATGTCAGCCAGAGCTGATTATTCTGAGATATGTGGATAGGACAGAGAAGTGATTACAATGTACTCAAGAGAGATAAAGGGTAGCATTAAATTAGTTAGATCTGATACCAATAACTATCAAGCGGTAGCAGCAGGGAGCTGAGTACTGTTTAATTTTCTCTGCTTCTCACTTACCTGTAGCTGTGTACTGGTGTGAACCAACACACTTTAACTTTGGAGTTGGCTCCGAACCAAGCACTTCTTGTGAGGTACTTTTGTCTATCTGTAAATATAGTAAGTGGTTAGTCTGACTACAGGTTTTATTTTTTAATATGGCTTTATATTAAAATGTTCATAAAATGGGAAACCATTTCAGCACCAGATTTTTTTCTGTTAAATATAGTGAAGAAGTGCATGATACTACCAATTTCTTACCCTGCTTTTTGATTTTAGATACAGAAAGGCAAAGTCCATGGGAGCATTGATGTTGGTTTATCAGTTATGTCTATAAAAAAGAAGGCTCGTAGAATAGATCTTGACACAGAAGAACACATCTATCATCTGAAGGTAAAAAGTGGTGCAAATACTTATTCTCTTTTCATCCACAGTGGAAACAAATAAAACTGTAAAAGATGTGCAGAAAAGTAGTATTTTGAATGCTTTCTTGATAGTGAATTTGTTTCCAGGTGAAGTCCCAGGATTCGTTTGATGCATGGGTTTCAAAATTACGCCACCACCGGTTGTACCGTCAGAATGAGATTGTGAGATCTCCGAGAGATGCTAGCTTTCATATATTCCCTTCAGCCTCTACTACAGAGTCTTCACCAGCTGCTAATGTGTCGGATGGAAAGGTACGTAGTGTTCTTTTGTTGAAAACTCATGCCCGCTGGACTTGCTCACGGGCAGTTTTGGTGGGCTTCGCTTGTAATGCCAATAGAGAGGAGTTTCCACTGTGGGAACCAATGGCGTGCAAAAAGCTGTGAGTGTGTGCAGCTGAAAGACTGTCTAATTTAGCCTTACTGCAGCCTTCATTAATGGGTTGCTGTAGAGACCCTGCAAAGAATTCGCCATCCCCAGAACAATTTGCACTTGCCTTTGTCATCAGGGATAAATCTGTCTCTTTACAGTTTGATAATGTTCTTCCTCTTAAACAACAGCTTTTCTAACTGGTGGTTAGCAAACACAGTTTGCTTGTGAGGTTTTTGATTTGGTTCTCCCACATGCTGTTCAGAAAAATCTCCATCTTGGGGAACTATATAGTCAAATCACAGATGTCACTGAAATTGCAATGCATATTTTGTTTTCTTATTCTGAAGTAGTATCGTGATTACACTGACTGAGCAACATAGCAACAGTAAATTTAAGCATTTTATTATGCCTTAGGTGCAACAAAATAGTTTCCCCTGGCAGTCTCCTATACCTTGCAGTAACAGCCTTCCTGCAACCTGCACTACTGGTCAGAGTAAAGTAGCAGCCTGGTTGCAGGACTCTGAAGAGATGGACAGATGTGCAGAAGGTTAGTCTTACCTTTTCATGCCTTGTTCTTTCAGCAAAACTTCTTGTTGGTATAAAATAAGAAACAGTAAAGTGATTAAGTTGCATCTTTACAAGCACATGAAGTAGTTTTTCAGGTAATTAGATGCTTGTGGTGGGAACTTCCCTCTATGCATGTTTTGGGATGTTGCTTTTAAAATTTATCTTAATAACGTGTATTATCCTAATGGATATAATTGTTAAAATATGATCAATTTTTGAGGTCCAGACTTGTTGCTGACTCCCATAGAAATAAAAAGTGCTCAACATCTCTAAAAATAAAGCTTTTACTTAGATGCCTTACTACTGGGGATTTGGACATTTAACTTTTATAATGCCAATGATGGACATCATGGCAAAAAAAAAAAAAAAAAAAAAAAGTCTGAACTGAAGCACCTAATGTATTTTTGTTTTATATCTGTTAGATCTTGCTCATTGTCAGTCAAACCTTGTGGAACTCAGTAAACTTCTTCAAAATTTAGAAATACTACAGAGAACTCAGTCAGCACCAAATTTCACAGACATGCAGGTAAATATGCTTGAACATAAATCATCACACTGAAACGTTTGTTCTTTGCGTTAAGGGAAATATAGAGATGTTGTCTGTTAACTCAGAATGATTTTCTGAAATCACAGTAACTCTTGGATGAAAGGTTTATCATATATGTTTATCTTAATCATGTGTAATAATGTTTCATGTGTAATCAATTAAGACATTAATTATTTGAGTTAAATAGGACAAATCAAATGATTAAGTCATTTGCAGAGCAAAACTGAGAACTGTTACAATAGAAATAAATGTATACGTTGAAATTGTATTTAAGGAGTTTTTGTTGTGCTGAGTAAGATATCATTTTAAGTTTTTAAGGAGTGGAGACCCAAAGACCCTCAAAGATGAAGTTGCATGCTCTAGAAAAGAGGGCATAGTGCAAAGGTCCCAAGGGTTGGACTGTTTCCCAGTTCAGGGTGAGTTTTCCTCTTGACCACAAGAAAGCAACAGCAGATCCTAAATCCTAAATACTTTCTTCCTTTTTCACTCAGTCCCCTTGAGTACACAAACCTCCCAGTGGTGTTGGTGCATTGGGAAGTCTAGTTCCAATGAGGTAACGAGACTTACCATTGATTTCAGGAAGAGGTGAACTCTACATTTCTCTGAGTAGTACCAGAGTAGAAATCCATAAGGATTTCACGAACTGGTCCTAAATATTGTGCACTCATGAAGGAAGTATACCAGTAGTTTTGCTAAATGAGCTAAATGTACCATGTACTTATAGAAGTGTATGGATAGCTACAGCTGGTCACTGCTGTAGTTGCAGGCCCCGGCAGTGGCATTCTTCTCCTTACTTTCTAATTTGTAGATGTCTAATGCTGCAATTCTTTACTAACTTGCTGTACTGTCTGTGTTGCTTGTGTCAACTTAATAGTACTTTGTCGCTTTTAACTATTTGTGTAATGTAGGCTAACTGTGTAGATATTTCAAAGAAAGACAAGCGGGTCACGAGACGATGGAGAACAAAAAGTGTCAGCAAAGATGCAAAAATTCAACTTCAGGTACTGAATGCACAATGTTTTACTTTTCACTGTACTTTTAGATGAACTTTTAAGCATGAAATGATATGTTAGCTGAAAGTAGGAAGTCAATGTACTGTCTCTTGTGTTCCTGATGAAGAAAATTAAGTCTCTGTTGTTTAAAACCTAAAGAAGATAGTGAGAAAAGTATTGATTTTACTTTCATTCATATGAAAACATTGCCATCTAGGGAAAGGAGGGGGATCTGAATACTAGTCAATTAAGGTGCAAAAAAAGCAATATGCATGCAGCACACGGGGATGCTGATGCTCTATCTCAAACTTCCCAAGATGAGCAGTTGAACAGGTGACATCAAGCTAAAAGCAGAAAACATGAATGAAATACTAAACACACCAGTTATCTTTGTCAAGATGTATACCAGGAATGTTACCAATGAGAAGTATTTTCACAAGCCTTCTCTTATGGAAAAGGCTAGTATGGGAACAAACTGAATAAACCAAAGAATAAATTACGTGAAGAAAGAATTTACCCCATCCTGCCTTAGAGCTGAAAAGTAAAAGCACAGAAATAAGCATAATACTCTTGTATTACTGCTAGATCCAGGGTGTCTTACTGTGTTTTGTCAGAAGTAGTTGTGTGTTTTGAGGCCTAATCCAAACCCCAATCTTTTTTATAATGGAGCAACTGATAATGAAGACTATATTCAACTGACTTCAGCAGATAACAATCACCACTGTGATGTCTGCTATAGAATAAATAAATGTCAGCAACTTTTGATCCATTTAAATTCTTTGAAATTCATGCAAACTTTGAAAGTCCCCTAGAGGCACAATAAGGAGTTTTCTGTGACTCATTTAAGTTTAGTAATCTTAAGGAAAGAAGAAATTGTAGTGGCATCAGCTTTCTCATTGCAGCTCTTGTAGGTGATTTTTTTTCTACCTGTTATACTAGATAAATCACAATAGGTTGAACAATGAAGCATCTGTTAGGATTAAAAATGCTTATTAACAAAGGAATTTTGGTGATTGATGTCATGTCTTATTACCTGCATTTGAGGGATCACTGTGTTTCCTTGCTGCTGAATAACACAGGCAAATAAAAATATCAGGAAAATGGATGCAAGTACTTGGTGCCTGTGAAGAGACAGTCAACACTGCATGTTCTTCTCTCATGCCACAGTGGTCTCAGAGAAATTCCTCTGCACAAAAATGGTGAAAAAATGATGAAAGCAATCAATGTATGATGATCTAGGGTGGGTCATGAGGAATTACTAGCTGTTCCTGTGTTGCCTGTACTTTGCCAGTGACACTGGTCTGGGCTTCCGTCATTTTGGCACCTGACTCTCAAACTGTTGTTTGTGGCTTGGCAGGAGTTGTGCCTCAGCTCCTGAAATTCTCAAATACGGTTGGTTTGCAGGTTTCCCTGAGAGAATTTGTTTGCATAGCACTGCTCTACATTGGTCTGTGACTTCTGGGTCGATAATGAACTCTGCTTTACCTGGGTCAGCATTAACTCCTGGCAAGCTTAATGCTGGAAATGTAAAACTTATTTTGTTAGAGCAAAGCATAAAGTTATTGATGACTGGTTTATAAATTAATTTGCAGTGAAACAGAAAAAAGAAAATTATTCTAAACTGTATGGAAGATGAAAACTCTTTTTTGGCTGCTCCGTTATCTTGCTTAGTTTCATGGGCTCAACACATTGTTTAGTCTTCCAAGGGCTGTCCTGTCCTGTGAATGGTCTAAAGCTGTGATCTGTGGAAGATGGCCTCACTCTGACTCGTTGTGTTATTTCTAATTTGCTCACGTTGCCATTCTACTAAAATGTGGATTTCCTCCCACGCCTAGGTGCTTTTTAAGCTTACAGTGCCATTTTGTTCTTATGTTAGCCATTCCTTCTAGCTGCATTGGCCTTCATTATAGGTCATTTTTTCAAGACTACTCCAACTCTTTATAAAGCGTTTATCAGGGCATCCACTACTGAGAATCACTTTGTCTAATTTCTGATTGTTTCTTCATGGTGCCTACATGTGATTTGCTATCAAGTGGTTGACATTTGGTACTAAGAAAACTTCTGTTATCCTTTTCCTTTCCTCATGCCTCCATACATCTCATTAGTTTTAGAGGATAATGCTAATGCTAACATACTAACTTTAAGCTAGTTGCACTATTAATTCCATTTGAAATACTTGCACCTATTTATTTTAGAGTGAGCGGTCGTTAACTACCATCAAAAGACCCTTTGATAGTATGATGTTGAGAGCCATCCTTCTGGTGAGCATAAAAATTAGGGAGCTCTATATATAGGAGTCTTGTTCATGAGTAATGGGGAACGAGGGTGTAATTTTTGCTAGCTCAGCATCCGCTGCATAAGATGCAAGGAGAGAATTCTCCCATCCAGATTTTGTATTGTACTTGTTACCAGTTATTTGTTAATAAGATAGCTTTTGTTGTATTCTTGCTAACGAATTCTGCGATATGAATGCTAGGTGTATAATGTGTTTAAAACATACTGTTTCTTGTAAGAAAAGCTGCTTACTTTGTTTCTTAGAAATATATATTTGCCAATTAGGTATACCAGTTCTGTATGCAGTTAAATTTGCTCACACAGCTAATCCCAGTGACTAGAGTGGGGTTACTCCCCAAAGTAAAATTGAGCGTAGCATCTGTGTATATGTTTGCAGGTTTGGGGGTTTAGTATTGCTAAGTTGTTTAGAATTAACAGCTTAATTTATAGGCCTTTACTCAAGAGTAATACATGGACTGCTTCTTTGAAGAAAGATTGCTTTTATGAAGGTGTTTTTTTATTTTTAAAAAGCCTATTTAAAGTTTTATGAAAATGGCATGTATTCATTCATTTTACAAATTACGCTTTCGTACAAAAACTGAGTTGTGGGGTTTTTTTTCCCTTTGGGTAAAAGACCAATTTGTCATTCTCGTGACAATCTAAAGATCTTCAAAATATGGAAAAGCAATAAAATGAGTTAATGTTGATTTGATTTCCATCAAAAGCTCAGCATTGTGAAGTTCCAAGACTGATTTTTTTTTTTTCTTTTTCTTTTTTTTTTTTTTTTTCTTCCTGGGGGGGAGTAGTTTAATAGAGAACTATATAGTATGGAGCAACCTGAAAAGTCATCTTGCTCTGCTGAGGCTTTCAGCTCAGAAACGAAACCAGACGCTTTTCCCTTAAGTATTTCTTTGTATCGTAACTCAGATTATGACATCACTTTCTATTGTGTTGAGGGGAGTGTGTGGTTCTGCAGAGCTCATTGTACCCATTTTAATAATGTATACCTGCATTCATAATCTTGCAGATATAGATATATATTTGTGCATGTCTCTCTCTCTGTATGTATGTATATTTATATCTGTCCCTATTAGTTAAACAAGAATATTCTTCCTAACTCTTATTCACAGGATAGACATACTTCTATAGAGCACAAAGAGCTTTACGTTATGTGTATGATGTGTTCTCTGCTTTAACAAAGTTTGTACTCTCTACTTTAGAGGTTATGTACATGTTTTTTAATGTGAGAATTTTGTAAAATATTGCAAAGCAAGGCTTCTCTTACTGTGACCATTAGACAACCTTTCCATTGTCAGTAGCACTGCCACGAGTATCAGCCACAGGGCGAAGGGCGTGGCCATTCTCAAATGCAGCAACCCTACCAGTGGGAATGTTACAGGAGCAAGACACTTCAGCTAATAACTGAACTACAATATCCTGTTCTTCAGCATGGTGTCCATGTATGCAATCCATACCATTGTTATTTATATGGTGCCCAGGCTGCTTTCAGAAAAAGTAAAAATGTATACAGATTTAAAAATACTGAAGTGGCTATAGGTGAAGATATAGGGGAAATGTAAGAAGAATGTAAAGGGATTGAAAATTGTTTTCTAAAAGCAGAAAGGTGACTTTTCTAGTCTCCTAAAATCTTAAAATGGCTTCAAAATAATGACATTTTGATTAGACATTAAATAGAAGGACTTTATGATAGGTGTGTAGCTCCTCTGCATTAGGGAATTTCTTACTTGAGTTTAATGTACCATGATTAATTTTCTTAAATGTAAAATAAAAGTCAAATTAAGCAGGATGAGACCACAAGTTAGGCATGCAGAAAAGGAAGTAGTTGTTGGAATACTTAGTTTTCATTTGTGCTGCTTTATCTGAGTTTTTGCATTGATTTGGAAGCCAAGCCTTCAGTAATGTATGGGAGAAGTAGTTGAAACTCAAAAAAGTGGTGTGTGGAGAAAATGAACAAATAGGCTCAAGGATGGACACGGAAATGCTAGAGCTGTACACAGGAATGTTTACATAAGCAAGCTCACTATAACGTATACACTGAAAAGTTTAACCATTCAGATGCATGCATCTTCAGTGACCACAGTTCATGCACTTCCACTAATGCAAAGTGATCTCTTTCAGAATTCATCTTCTAGATGGTCAAGTGACCCCCAGAAGGAGTTTGGATTTTGTGTTTTCTGCCATGCCATAGCATCCTTTTTGTTTTCTTATTCCATAATTGCCTTATGACTGAATGGCAATGCTAATAGATTTTTTTTTTTTTTTGGTAGTCTTAGTTAGCGTACTGCAGTCCAACTCATTTGGAGATAATTTTAGTGAACTATCTAGCTTTTTTATGTGTCTGGCATACACAACTGAAAACATGTGATATGTCCTCAGAATGTGTAGGCCGTAAGAGTTGACAAAATTGAAATCCACTTAAAGACTCACCCTCTCCCTTTTCTGATCACCTTTCATCTTCCTGTGTCCCATCACCCCTTCCCTTCTCTTTCTCTACTTCCTTCTCTTCTTGCATTCACTGTCAGGAAGGGCCAGCACCGAAGGGCCAGTTCAGCACAACACGACGCCGGCAGAGACTAGCAGCTGCAGTGGCTACAACAGTGAGTGGATTTAAAAATCAAGGGATAGCTCTAAAGATGGGAAGCTGTGTAACTTGAATGTGTAATAAGCTTATGAAAATGTTTCTTGCACTTTTTGGAGGTGTCCATGCTACCCACTTTCAGCTGAGTTTCTTAGTGGTCAGGCCTGACACAAATGAATTCCATAAACGTAGGTCTAAGCTTGTTTACATGGTACATGTCCCTCCTCCTTTATGCAAGTGCAAGTGACAGTTAGACTCAGGCCCTGCACTATTTGAACATGTCTTTGACATACTCTGCTGTATACTATACAAAATGGAAAGAAATGATCAAATTCTGTTAAAAGATTCTCGTGATAGTCTATAGCAAGACAGCAGAACTAAGAAAATTTGTTACAAACAACCATGGAATTATAAAATCTCCTGATTTTTTCTTTTTTTTTTTAAGTAGTATAAGGTTAGCCTTTTCATTTGAGACACTTTCTGTTTACATTCCATAATCCCAAAAAGTCATATTACTACCTCTAGTGTCTGTATTTAGTTTTGCTAATTCTGTAAGTTTTTGACACAAAATCTGGAGCTAGGAAATCAACACAGGAGCTGGGAATTGGGAGAGGGATGCACTGTTTGTGAAATCAAATTAGCATCAAAAGGATAGCTTCAGCTGCTGCTTTAACAGGAAAGCACTTATTAGGAATGCACAATGTAGACATTAGTACTAATCCATCAACTGATTAGTAAAACAGCTAGACGGGGAAGACTCTGTGCTGCCAAAGACTGAAGTGAGCTTTAAATGCATACCCCTTACCTAGCCCAAGCAGTGAATGTCTTCGTCAGGGTAAAGTATTCCACGGTCTGCTGCTCCAGCCCATAGCTAAAATCCCCTAGATCAGACATAGCTTCTGCTTAAGCCTGGATACCTTAAGCTCCTGCTACCTGAACCACAAAACTCAATTACTGTTAGGCCCTCCTAAAAAGCATGAGAGAAATCAGTGTTTCTCCAGTTCCCAAATTAACCAATCTAAATTTAATCCCCTGTAATCAGTTGATGCTGAATGCTGTGCTCAATAATTGATTGATATTCCGACCTCACTGGTCTGCCTGCCTAGCAGAGAAATCAACCCGTCTCTCAGTTTATGTGGCTGAGCTGTGTCAGTGGGAGGCTGTAACCAGTAGGTTCAGCAGTTGTTAAACAGCATTGGCAAGAGCTGTACCAAGGAGTGCTTAAGTGGAACAAACACTCCCTGGACTTAGATTGCAAGGCAGTAGGAGTCCAGGGAATCGC
Organism: Nipponia nippon; assembly: GCF_047370975.1. Taxonomy (NCBI): domain Eukaryota; kingdom Metazoa; phylum Chordata; class Aves; order Pelecaniformes; family Threskiornithidae; genus Nipponia; species Nipponia nippon. The sequence continues at coordinate 74,854,200 of NW_028262369.1, read as the reverse complement.
TGAGTTGTTACCTGCAGCTGAAGCGAGGACCTGTTGAGGGAGGCCTTGGAGGAGCTGGAAAAAGCGCAGGAGAAAGGAAAACTGGAGGCACCAAAATGACTCTGCAGTTGTTGCAGTGGTTGTGGCAATGGCCCATTCTTCCTGGCTGATGTAGCAAAGTGCTTGTCTTTCCCAGACAATGAAGCTGTGTGTATAGACCGAGGAATAAAGACTTACATCAGTTAAATGCACGGCAGAAAGAGGAGGTTTTCCTTACAAGCCACTCTGCCAGGAACAGTCTGTTCCTACATGAACATGTAATTCTGAAGAAGGTGATGGATGAATGGGTAATACACTCTTGGTATAAAGCAGAAAGTCAGGATGAGGTACACCTGAGGTCATGTCTAGAAGAGTGTGTGTATGGAAGAAATCAGAGTGATGCATCAAGAAGCTAAATATTTTTTAAAAAAACTCCAAAACAACAAGAAAAAAAAAAACAACCAAAAAAAGAATGGGTAATAAAGTCAGAAACCATGGATATAGAGAGATAAAGTCAGCACCATGGATATAGAGAGAAAGCACTGCAGTGAAAGGAAAAAAGGGGAAGAGAAGTACGTTGGCAGTGTTTCTTGGACAGTTGCCCATTCAAGAGAATGAAAGAGTTTGTTCAGTGTGGATTTTTTCACCTGCTGTGGAAAGTTGGAAACTTTTCTTAAAGATACATATGAAGAGTGTTCATGTGAGTCAACAGTTCTTGTATTTTTGGTTCTTGTATTTAAAGCAGTCAGCAAAGCAGCTACTTGTCTCTGTCATGTGAATGTATATTTCTTGCAAGCAGTGTGACAGTATTTGTAGAACATGTAAATGCTGTTTTTAGGACATACTTTAAAATGTTATTTTTCCAATAAACCTCACTGCAGAAACATTGCTTTTCAGCCTGGCCAGCTGAGGTATGAGGCAGAAATGATGGATCTAAAGCAGGTCTCTTCAGCTAGGTTCATCACAAAGTGACTAAAGAGCCCCCTGCCATGTGTGGGCAGCCTGCCTGCCACTCTGCCAGTCTGTGTGGGGCTGGGGCAACCTGCCCCATCACCACAGGCATGTGGGGCTGCAGGGACTCTCCCTGAAGCTCCTGCATTATAGCCGGGATCAGCTTGCTTTCCTGCCTTCTGGATGGGCTTGAGAGTTTGGTATGTGCTCCCTGCGCACACAGCTATCATGTAACCACCTACTTTGCCCTCCTGGAGCCACCTGGAGCAACTGAACCTTTGTGGTGCTCCCAGTCAGAAAGTTCTGGGAATATGCTCTCTGATTTAAGAAGTGAAAAGGTTTTGTAAAGGAAACTTGAAATTAACCTACATTTAGTCACATTAGACAATTAACCTTGTTTTGTTGGGCTGTTGAGAGAGGCAGTCTGGTACTTGCAAAGAAGATAATGGGGTAAATATCCAGTATGAACAGAAGGAATTTATTCTACATCTCCTGTTAATGAAGCCTTCTTGATATGAGGCTAAAATGAGGTCTGATAAAAAACATCTACTTTGTTGATATAGGTGGAAATCAAAATACATGAGAGAAGAGAATAAATTTTGTAGAATACGCTCATGAGTGGAATGAGATGTGATGACTAGATCCAACAGGATTTTGAGGGTTTCATTGGGGAATCAGAAACCTAAAACACATATTGATGATAACTTTTACAGGAAGGGATTGATAAAGCCATTCCCTGATCTAATCAAATAACAAGGTACCAATTTAAAATACTCATGGTAGTATAGAACTTACCTGTTGATAAAAATTCTTAGTAATATGACTTTTTATGTTATCTGCTGCTCTTTATCATGCCTTGGAAGACACATTTTATATTTTGGCCCCATTTTCCACATTTGAATAGTTACATTGGGCTGCAGTGGGGAAATTCTTGATTTATAAATTTGATCAATATAATGAAATAAATTAGATTTATTGTGTTCACTGTGTTTAACAGTGCTTAATATTTAAGTAAAAAATGTAGTGCTGCATGCCTTTCCTTTGCATTTAAATTTGAAAATTGGGTTCTTGGCCTGATCTTTATACAAATGTGTGTAAATGGTAAAATTAAAATATACAACATACGCTCACACACACACACATCACATATATAACAGTGGTAGCCATACACTGCATATGTAGCATGTAGGTAACTGTTCAGTACATATGATACATGTGAATATAACTTATAAAGATTTGCATGTATATTTTTATTACTGTACCTGAAAAGTATAGAAGGAGAAAGAGAAGTGGAAATGATAATAAACTAAATTCTTTGCTCCATCTTACTAAACCGTATCTCTTTGCATTTATTTATGGTTCATGTACTTTAAATGAAAATCAGGTGGAATTTTTATTTTTTTTGTTGTTGTTTGTTTAGTTGGAAAGAATATAGAAAGACTTTATGCTTTTTCCTGCTTCATAGTTGCCAGTACAGTGAGTTTCAACTCAAGATTTACCAGTAGTTTTGAAAAACTTCAATGATATATTTGATAATATTATATCCTATTTCTAGATCTGTGGAGGAACTTGCACACTTCAAATGTTGATATTGTAACAACAGAGTCATACTACATGTACTCTCAAATGTCCAAATGTAAAGCAGCATGTGTCATGGTTCAATTTTCCGGTCATCTTTTAAGAATTAGGAAATGGTCCATTTTTGTAAATGTTAGCATTGAAATGCTCCATCGTTAGCTGTTAGCTGTGTATTTAGGCCTTTTGTCTGTTTCAGTGAAAAATTTCAAGAGAATTCTGCATCAGCTGTGCTGAGATTTAGGAGAGTAAAAAGTCACACGTTCACTCTTACCATGTTCTTCACATTGTGAACCAAGTCTTTTGTTTTCAGAAGAAATTTGTGTTTTGCTTCAACAGAGTCAAAAGGTTGGTTGCACCCTATACAATATTTCTTCACCATTTCTCACTGTAGGTCCCTTTCAGTGCTACTATGTCACCCGTTCGACTGCATTCATCCAATCCCAACCTTTGTGCAGACATCGAGTTTCAGACTCCCCCAAGCCATGTAACGGATCCTCTGGAGTGCTCTACTGAGTACATGAAGCTTCAAGAAGAATTCTGCCTGATGGCACAAAAAGGTAACTGGAAGTGTCAAGCCTTTCCTTTATTGTGTTTCTTTATTGCCTTCACTTAGTTATGGCCAGAGCATTCATCTTCATTAGATGATATTGTATAAGAATTTGTAGCTGTTCAGGTGGCTTGCCTAAAGATGACGTATTATCCTTACATTTTCCATGGATGTCATGAATATAGAGATAGGTAAACTCTGTCTGATAAGAGATTTTTTAGAAGTCTTCTGAACTACTTTCTGCATCTTGTAAATATGTGACTGAATTTGCAAACATTTTGCTTCTCGATAAAATGCTTTATTTCTTCCCAAAGATGAATCAGAATGTCACTGCTACATATGATGTTGTGCAATTCATTTTTGTGCAGTTTTCTATGTCAGTGGAAACAACAGAAGAAGAGCTTATTACTTGAATGTATTTTAGAAATGCCATTTTATTGCCAGTAAATCAATGATCCTACAGACTGAAAAATACTATCTTAAAAGGGTTTGTTGTCAGTCTGCTATCTGTTATATAAGAAACATAGGAAAAATGTGAGACTGATACCTTAAAAAATGTCAAAAACATGTTTAAAGACCAAGTAATCCTCTTTATTAATGCAATATTAAGTCTTAGCAGAACTGATTTTTTTGTTACTTTGAAAAGAAAAATAAAAAAAACAGAAAGAAAAGAACACACATTGGACACAGGTTTTCCAAATATGCACCTTTCCATACGTTCAGCACCAAGAATATGCTCGGATGACATATGTGTGAACATACAGTATGCACATTACAACCTCAAGCTGTAAGCGTTTGTACTTAATTTGGCATGGATTGCTTGAAGTTCAGATCCTTGTTTCAAATTTCTGTAATTGTGGGATGGAAATCTCACTCTCTGTCTTTATTGCTGAAATATTGTAATAGATGTTAACGTGCAGTTCTGTAGCTAAGGAAACACTTGTTTTCTTTTTTCTTTTTTGCTTAGTGCATTCTCTTTTGAAGTCTGCCTTTAACAGCATAGCTATAGAGAAGGAGAAGCTTAAGCAGATTGTTTCAGAGCAGGATCTTACAGGCCACAATGCTCAAATAGCACACCTCAGACAGTCCCTCTCTCAGGTATGTTCTTGATTTGATTTCATGCACATCTAGCTTGCGAGATGCACTATTTCTTTTGTATTGTGGCCATTTCCTGAGGTAGAAGGAGCCAAGAAAAAGCCAAGGTTTTGACGAGAATTATGACATATGTTCTAACATAGTTCTAACCTCAATGCATGTGGAAGTGAAGAATATAATTTGTTTGTGTAAGCGCTTATCTGTTATCGTTTTCCAAAGTAAACAAAAAGGATCAAATGTTTGCTGGATATCTTTCCTGGAGCTGTTTCCAGCACAGCCAAGGAGATATTCCTGTTTTCTTAATTAAAAGTTTTAAATTATGACTGTTTATTTTCAGGTTGGTTTTATATGTCCATGTCTCTAACTGCAAAATGAATCATGGGTTACAGGATAATAATGGGTAAATTGGATTTTCAGATACACACCTGTTACTATCCAGCATCTCTCCCACTTAAGCCAAAGGAAAAATTGTCAGTGGCTTTAGTGGGGAAGAAGACATAAAGCGACAGTAAATCCTCAGGTTGCAAAATAACTCAGATTTTTTAATTCATTGTCAAGGAAACATAAAAGCTTTTATTCTGAAGAATGGATTGGTGTGGAGTACTGCATCTGCAAGAAATGTGAGCAGAGGTTTAAAAGCAAACAGAACTTCACCCAAATGTGTATATAATTTCAAACACTGTTATTGGGTTGGAGGTTTTTGCTGTGAGATTAAAATTGATGCACAATGTTTCTATAGGTACAGATTCATATCATGTTATGCAGATTGATTACTGTGTGTTGTAATAAAGAAAGATTAAGGATGAAAAATAAGGGTAACCATTTCTGGTTATTGATACAAATTTAACTAAGACCTGTGGAGACTTATTAGCAACTTGTATGAAATAGCTGATCATGTTTTCTTCTTGTTCCTGGCGTCCACTGTCAGTCTAAAAGTCAGTGTCACACATAAGTTAATATTCTCAATGGAGAATAAGTGGAAATTTGACCTTAGTCAGATGTCTGCGTTTGGCCAGTCTCATGACCAGGTTTGAGCAGTTAAGCTACTGCCAGGCTGCTGTTAGTCATCACCTTCCCTTCCTGGTAGATAGCAACTGTGAACATGCCCAGACTGTTTCAGAACAAAGCAAAATGGGGTAATTTAAACTGTTTACTAACAGTTTAAGCTAACCTATTTTACTTTGGTCCTACTTTGTTTCAGTACATTCATGAAATCTATTCCTGAGTCTGCACTAGGGGGAGGCAGAAGAAGATTCTTACTCCATTATAACAGTCATTTTCTACTAAAACAGTATGTCTGTCTGTTGTTCTTTTCTATAATCTTCAGTGGATATATTAGGGTTAAGTCAGTTCATATTCTAGGTATGTAACATATTATACTTTTCTGGATTTCAGAATCTTGCACATGAGTCTTTCTAGATAACAGACACTATGCATATATGCACCCAAATTTATAATCTAGGTTGGGCTTTAAAAATCAGCAGATACCAGGCACCAGTTGAATTCTATTGATATTTGTGACACTCTAATGGATCAGTAGTTTGAAATGAGTACACACATGCAAGTATATCAGATTGATCTGGGTGAACAAACACCCAATGATAGGGTTTTTAATAGCAATTAGGTTGTTTTTTTCTGGAAAGGAAGCAATTTCCTTTTGCAGGCTCTAAGTGGTGATAACCTTGGTTCAGAAAGGGCTGTATAGTTGTAAACTAAGAATTGCCTCTTTGGGCATTTTGCAGGTAGTTCCCGTTTGTTGTTCTGCAGTTTCGTTCTTTCTTGCTGCATTCACTCCCCATTTCCATAATGTACATAACCCACCAGTATACCTGCCAAAGAGCTATCTGAAGAACTAAGGTACAATGCCACTGTTACATTGTGGGAGAATATCTGTCCCCCCTGCCTCCTGAAAATCACTGAAGGTAAACCGACCAAAAGATTAAGTCATGTTAGAGAGGATCTCAAAACATCTCTAAAAATGGAAGAAAGGAGGTTCTGTGATTTCTTAGGAAATTGCTGGGAAGAAGCTACTTTTTTTTTTTTCTGTTTAATGCTTACTTTTTAATTTTAAATGAAATGTGCAATTTTTATTTTAAGGCTCTCAACCAGAATGCTGAACTAAGGAGTCGCTTGAACAGAATACATTCAGAATCTGTTATTTGTGATCAGGTTGTCAGTGTAAATATTATCCCTAGTCCTGATGAGGTAAGACTTTGGCCTTTAATGGATTTAGAGTACAATCAAACCTTGCTAATTCTCACTAATAGCTGAAACACACCTGGCAAATTATAGAATTTTTCACATTGGCAAGTGTTCTTTATAGAAAAAGTCAGATTATATTTTCCCTACATAAAATAAAACTTCTGTCTTTAATTTTGCATATGTCAGATCTCATGAAAGAGCTGTTTGGTCTCTGCAGAGAAACAGGGAAGGACTCCAGTTTTGGAATGTTAATTGTTGGCTGTGGGAATTAGTGAGGTTTTACTGTATTTGAATGTAACACACAGTAGCTAACCAATTCTGTATCTTAGTTTCTTGCCAAATCAACAGAACAGTTTAGTATTTAATGGCCTGATCTTGCAAGTGCTTAAAGGGCCTGATGTTTAATATCTTGAGTGGCACTGCTGAAATCTAAAGGTTCAGTCTATGAACCAAGCACTATACTAATATCATGTTTGCAACATCTCGTCTTTCTTGTTTTGCTTTCCTCAGTCAACAGATTACCGAACATTGGTATTAATAACAAGTCAGCTTCCCTCATGAGGACAAATCTGAATTTGCGAGCTGTCATATGTTACAATTAACGTGGTCACTTTGACAACCATTCTGCTTGCATTTTACCAAAATATTTCTTATTTGTCATTTCCACTATTTTTTTTCTATGCATATGCCATTTCAATTAATATACTCTTGTCTCCTAATTATTTCTTCCAACAAGAAAGGAAGGTGAAAATATGTTTCCAATTACTTTTGTTTAGTTGCTTTTTGAAAATGTCCAAACAATTTTTCCAAGAGTCCAGCATGTTGGAGACTAGCAACAGAAGATAGAGGTGAAGAGGTACCACAGCACAGTAATCTGCAGTGAAGTTCTGAGCAATGACCATCTCTTCTATTTTGTATTTTTTGTTGGTTAGCTCTTTTCTTTTTCATATGTACATCATGATCTTGGTACAAGTGTGTCTGACTGAAGGAGTTTTTCAAAGAGGTTCCCAGATCTCTCATTCACTTCTTCTCTTGATTGCTTTATGTATATAATCTTGCAGTGTGTAGATAATGCCTGTGTGAGCATATTTTTCAGGTAGGGGCATATGTATTTTTCGAAGTCCCTGTAGCTTATACAAAAACTTAAAATTTTAATCACTTCCTGCAAAGATAACAGTGAAACGAGCTTCTGTTTCCATTATAATTCATCAAACATCATAAACCATCTACAAGCTTATAAGCCCCAGTGACAAAGGAACGGTTTTTGACCTCTTGGCTTCTTTATGATTTTTTTTTTTTGTTAGTGCATTTTGAGGCAACTATGTAGAATAATTCTACAGGATTAAGACGTCAACAAAACCATTGGCAGGACTTCTGTAGTAAGATTAAGGGAGATGGAGTTGCAATCTGAAGAGTTAGCTGTGTTTAGAAGGGCTTCAGTAGTTTCATCTGTATTATCTCTCAGAAGCAACATGCTGTATCAATTAAGGGATTAAGTCAGAAGCCTGTTTCCCTCCACAGCAGCAGCTCCTTTGGTGGAATGGTAGAGGGAGAGAATCTTAATTTCTTTTCCCTCCTCTTGAAGTGATAGCCTATAGGGTAACACGTTGAAACCTGGTGTTCCTCCCATCAATAGCAGGAAGAGGAAGGTATGTTCCACTATTTAAATTAGCTGGCCCCCCTACTGGTATACACATAACACAGTTTTGAACCCTTGCCTTTGTAGTTAAATTCTCTTTATAATAAACCATAAGAAGTTCATTCCCTTTAGTAGTATTGAGTCAGTGTTAATGGCATAATTCAAATGAGGTTTGGAGTACAAACATGGAATACAAGCACATAAATATGTGTTATAGCCATACTCCTGAATATTCAAACATTTCAAACTTTGTTGCTAAACTGGTTCACAAGCACATTGATTTTTAAATTAACTTATAACTCCCTGACCTTATAAAGCTTTATGTTTGAGTTTTGGTTGTATCAAAAGCAGCTCCCAGTGATGTAATTTGTTATGGCTAGGTGTCTTTTCATCTGAATTTCATGGTTGAACTTGTCTGACATAGCTATTGTCCACAAAATCATTCCTCTGCATACAGAACTAGATCTGTGATTATTCGTGCTGCTAAAACTTAGCAGTGGATGCTGAGCAGGCCTCAAATGAAGACTTATCTCACTGCTCAAAATACACTTTATTTTGTAATTGTCAAAGTCTCATCTATTAAGTACACACAAAGCCCTACTAAAATGTTGTCTTTACTATCTGTGCTTATATTTGGCATAGAAAAATTATTCAGGTGATTTACCCCTTCTATACATATTTCTTTTATATTAGAAATAATACTTCTATTTTTCTGTGCTTTACTTACAGACGGGTGAACAAATTCATGTCAGTTTGCCACTGTCTCAGCAAGTTTCTAATGAGAGCAGGCTCTCTATGTCTGAATCAGTTTCAGAGTTCTTTGATGCACAGGAAGTGCTTCTATCTGCCAGCTCGTCAGAAAATGAGGTAGGCTATGACAGCATGCTGCAGCTTTGCTGTTGGACACATTTAGGTATTGTTACCACTAATGAATGATTTATTTTTTTTTTATAGTGCTACTTAGAATAAAAAGGTATCAGAATGCGTAAGGTGTAGATAAATGAACCTGAGACTCCCTTGTGATGGGGTGCAGAAGTTCTCTGAAGTGTAAAACTGAGTTGAAAGTTGTTTGTGTCAGTAGCTTATGTTCAGTACTTGTCCTTGCTAGACTATGGCAGTTTCACATAAGGATGACATAGACAGGAGCAATTATGTCTGACTATGCAGTCAACTAATTTAGATTTTAAAATATTATTTTAAAAAAAAAGTCTTCTAGTATACATATAAAGTTATTCTCTGTAATCAGAGAAGTAGACAAAAGCCTGAAAAATTGGCTCACTCAAGCTCAAAGTTGAAGCAGTCAGATACAGTTCAGGCTCCTGAATCATATTGCTGTCTACAGCTTTCCTGTGCTATCCTGAATAAATCCTTCAATTTTTAAAATTTATTTATTTTTTTAAAATACCTTTTTATAAAGCCACAGTAGTGCTGTGGTCTACCACAACTCTTCTGTAAGAGGAAATAAGAGTATGCCACCATATTTTCTCTTTGACAAGGATTGCTCATGTGCCACAAGTTGGCACAACCAAGGCTAGAGCTGTTCATCTAAAGAATGGAATCATTCCTTATCTTATTGCTTCTGGCAGGTGTAAGGTACATGTTATCTCAGTAGTCTGGATTGTCTATACCAGCATGGAAAATTGGTGTGTCTGTGTGGTGTAAACAAAATGGAAACTTTACAAAATCACCCCCAAATAGTATAGGCCTTATAATAAATACTCTGTCATTAGTAAATACTGTAAAATATTTTGAAAGTAATATTTCTGGAAAAAACCCATTTTTTGTTAAAAAAAAATTCTTAAAAATAGTCCTAACACTGATGTAGTTCTTGTTTTGCAAAATGATAGGTCAATGTTTATATAATGTTTTGCTGAAACACAAGCTGTGTTTTATTGTTTGATTCTTTATATAGACCACAAATCTGACTATCTCTTCTTACCTCCCATCCCCAGCGCATTATGTTGTCAATTTTTTGTTCATCTCTGATCTCATTTGAAGTCACTCTTTTGCAAATTTAATGTCTGTATTTGGTTTCATAATAAGGAATTCAGAAACATAAGGAGAGTGTAGCATTTGTTTTGACACTTTTAGTGCACTGACAGCATGGGCTGATTGAAACATCCAGTTGATTTAGTTAAAAGCTCTAATTGTGTAGAGATGATTTCTTTGAATATTTGTGTTTCAATTAATCATTTTTGTCTAATTTGTCAGTATATTTTATATGTATTTGAATTAATTGATATTTTATTTATGTTTTAGGCTTCTGATGATGAATCTTATATCAGTGATGTGAGTGACAATATATCTGAAGACAACACCAGTGTTGCAGACAACATTTCCCGGCAAAGTATACTGTTATGTTTTAAACTTTGGGAAATTACATTGGTTATGTTCATATACCGGATTTACTGCATGTCTGTACAAGGCCAGCTCAGCTGAAATCAGTGAAGTTGGGCTTGCTTGTTCTTGTGGTGATTTGGTTCAATGGATAAGTCTGTTTTTCTTAATCTGGTCTTTTCTTATGATAATAGTTTTTTCCCTTCCCAGTTCTTAACGGTGAGCTAACAGGAGGCGCGTTCAGGAATGGACGGAGAACTTGTCTCCCAGCTCCAAGCCCTGACACCAGTAACATCAATCTGTGGAATATTTTGAGAAATAACATTGGCAAAGATCTTTCCAAAGTATCCATGCCAGTCGAGCTAAACGAACCTCTGAATACCTTGCAACATCTTTGTGAAGAGCTGGAATACAGTGAACTCTTGGACAAGGCTGCTGAAACAGATGATCCTTATGAACGCATGGTAATAAATTTAGTGTAGCACTTATGTCTGTATTAAAAAGGGAGCTGTTAAGTGGAGGTCTGTGCAGAGTCCTCTCTTGCTCTTCCTGTTCACAGACAACAGACCTCTCTGCTGGGTCAGACGAATGCTGTGAACAATTACAGGTGGTAGGTTTAATCTGAACAAGGCTGAGGGACTTTTCTTTACTTCAAACCAAGTCCTGCAATCATGACTCATTGATGTGAAGATTGTTCTCACTCTCTAGGTCTGTATATGTAGGCATTGGCAGTTTCTAACCCTGCAGCATCCTTTCCTGGCTTTCAGTGATCAAGTCCAGCAGCGTCCAAGAGCTAATCTAGTCTGTGGCTGGCTTATGATCAATGTAGGTGTCAATAAGATGTCATCCTAGGCAATTTCTAATAGGGAGGTTCCAAAACACCAAAACAAAGTTTGCCTGGGCAGCCTGGCTTCAGCTCCCCCGTAAGTATGTCTTGGTTTTTTAACTGACAGCCAACAGACTATGTTCAGCTCTCAGGGTGTTTTGATCTGTCATGTCTCCTTTTCCTCAAAAGAAACAGGGAAAGGCTGTTAGGGGAAAGTTGGTGGTGTTGTTGCTGAATGTATCTAGTGTCCCTGATATGGGTTGGCAACACTGTGGATAACTGGGAGAAGAGAGATTGCCTGTGGCTGTCACGTAGCCACATGCTTAGGGCCATGAACTGCCATGTTCATGTGGCCTGCAGGAGAGCGAGGGGTCCTAAACACTGGTATTTTTTCCTTGCCACTAAAGAAGTTGGACCTGTCTTATGATAGGGGGTTGAATTACTTATCATCACATGCTGTTTTCCTACAAGACCCCTCATGTCTCTCACAAAAGGGAGATCCTGTAAGGACTGGGCAGGGTTGTACTGAGTAAAGCAGGCTGTTTGCCTGTAGGACTCTGTCTCCTTTGTTGAAAAGTTTGGAAGGTGACTATTGAAGGAGTCAGGAGAGTTCAGGAAGGAAAAGCCACAGTGCAACTGAAAGCTTCCTCAGAAGCGTGGATTCAATCCCCTTCTCTGCTACAGATACCTAGTGTGATACTGGGAATACAAGCCAAACTTTTAACAAGCACCTTAAAAATGCAAATTGCACACCCAAGCTGAGGCATGTGGGACTACTGAATAACCAAAGCATCAGTGGTAGCAGTGCTGTGAATGTTACATGCTTCTTCACTGTTCTCTGAAAAATCAGGACTTTGCTATTTTAAATAACTATCCAAAAGTAGTGGAAACTTTTTTTCTTCTCATTCCTCTATATATCATAAGGATAGTAAACCCCCTCATTTCTCTGTAGTGTCTTAAATTCATGAAGAAGGTTTTGGAAGAATGAAGGTTTTTACTGTTGAAGAAAAGCCCGTGAAAAGAGTGTTAATTCTGTTGATGTTGCATTTATGAGTAATATGAAATGAATAGAGAATGGAGCACCCATTGGGAAGAAAACAAAGCATGTAAAAGCTCACGAGTGTTATGTCCTCACTACCATGAGGAGAGGGGGACCTGGTTAAGGTTTGCCCTGCTGTTAGCAGATTATCCATAGCTGAGTGATTTTTATCCCCGTATTGCTTTTCTAAAATTTTGTTTGAACTTCTGAGTGCCTGTTGTGATTTTTTTTTTTTTTAAACTCGGCTAAAGGGAGATGTAATCTAAATTACCATGGCATGTCACTTAGCTTATCACTCCCAGCTAGGCCTGGTTTAGATATCACTAAATTTTGGTTGTACATGTAGACAAGGGGGGTGATAAGGCCACACAGGCATGGAAGATTCTGAGATAACTTTGCATTAAGGACATGCTAAATGAGAGCTGTTTATGTTTGGCACTAAATAAAATAGTTCCTGTAGGAAAATGGTATATGATCTTGTCATTAGAAGTTATCATATTTATTCACAGGGAGCATAGACTAGAGCTGGGTCTGTGTTTTAGATCATTAGTGATAAGCCTGGTCAAAGGTAGAAAAACTATGTTGTGCAGGCTGTTATTTTAGGGGACTGTAGAAAGAGACTGACTGAGGCCGTGAAGAAAACCAAATTATATCAACAAAAGAAATACAATTTATACTGGTTCTGGATGGGATGTATGGCTTCACTCTCAGGCATGCTTCATGAATCCAAATTTCACTGTGAGTGGAGAGAGTTGTGTGATACCACATAGTGATGGCATATACACAAGAATCTCTGCCTAGTCTCACTTACGTTCTTGTCTGTATTTTCACAGGTTCTCATAGCTGCTTTTGCAGCGTCAGGCTATGCCTCTACATACTTTAGAGCAGGAAGCAAGCCATTTAACCCAGTGCTTGGTGAAACTTATGAATGTATTAGAGAAGACAAAGGATTTCGATTTTTCTCAGAGCAGGTAAAGCTTGTTTCTAGATAGACACTCCTGTTTGGATTTAGATTTTGGATTCTTTGTTTTATGAAGTAATCTTGTTTTTTCTTTCTAGTTAGAATGGTTTGCTTTCGTAGTAGTAAAGAAAGGTTGTTAGTATGAGTGAACTTCGTTAAAGGCTAGAAGGTATGTATTTTTATAGTAATCAGAAGGAAATGTTTTAAGTACATAGCGTTTTAAGTACAACCTTAAGTTGCATCTGTTTTCATAGCAGCGTAGGCTAATAAATAGCGTGGGCTATTTAGTATTTTCATATCACAGTAACAATTGTATTGTCTTAGAAATGAAAATGAATTGTTTTTAACTCAGTCAAACTGTTTTCCAGGTTAGCCACCATCCTCCCATTTCAGCCTGTCACTGTGAATCGAAGAACTTTGTGTTTTGGCAAGGTATACTTTTTTAATTCAAAAGCATAAACTTCTTTTTTATTAGCAAGTAAAACTTTGTCTGTACAAGCTGAGCTTTGCATTTGGAATTTACTCAAAATTTCTGTACTTATTATTTTTGTAGTAACATATTACAAACTGATGCTCTGAGTTACTTCATTCCAAATTCTCATTCTTAAGAGTGAGCAGACATGTTACAACTTCCCTTGTCACTTGCAGTCTGCTTATACTTTTCTGCTTAAAAGCTTTTTACCAAGAAAATTATTATTTCTTACAAACACAAGCAGTTTTTTACACAGTTGAACAAGCAGCTCTTTCTTTCCTTGTATCTACTGGCATACGCATTTAATCTGTATTGAATGTTTTCACGAGAGATTTGACAATAATGTAGCACAGGCATGATTCCTAGAAGAAAATCAAACTTATATTTAGTTTTTCTGACCTAATGTCATTTTCTAGGTTTTGTTTTTTTTTTCTGTATTTTCATGGCAACCTCATACTGTCCTGTTTTAAAACGGATGGTCTAGCATAGAACATCTTGTGTGCCACGCAGATCACTGCTGGGGGGAGACTTAGATATTTTCAGTTTTGTAAATCTTTCACTATTTTATTCAGATATCAGGTGGAAAAACAAATTCTGGGGGAAATCAATGGAAATTCTGCCAGTTGGAACCTTGAATGTGACTCTTCCAAAGTAAGCTACTGTCCTATTTCCTTTTGTTTGCAGTCTTTGCTGCAATCTAATCTGTGCTGCCTTGTGAGTGGATTGGGGGAAGTGTATGCAGACATCACATGAATTGTACTGGTGAGAGTTTAGTGCCTAGCTCAAATCTCTCCCTCATGTACAAGTGGGGATACTGAAGCATTTTTGATCCTGAAGATCCATCTGGGTTTTTGGAGCAGAAATATACAAACTCTCTAGAAAGCGATAGACAGAGGGGGATAGAAATGTAGGAGAGAGAACCTAAGTTTTACATGTACAGTAGTGATCAACTATTCAGAAAAAGGCTGCAATATAGGACTGTCAGCAGCTAGTGCTGTCCTTACTAAGGCTCTCAATACTGGTAAGTGTAACCTCAGAACAACCACTTGTAAGAATGTAAGGTCATTTTTCAAAATGTAGATAAGCCAAAACAGATGTTGACAGAGTAGTGAGAAGAAGTTTCACTACAGGTAAGACTAGTTGCAAGTGGTAAATCCTGATGCTATGCAAGGAAAGGATACTTTAAACATGTCTGCTGGTTTTGCAGTGCTATTCCTGCTCCTGTACATTGCAGCAGCCTTTCTTTCTGCCTCTAACAGTATGGCATCACCCCACTTCACCTCTTTATCCATCTGTCTCATGAAATGGAAGTAAATGCACTCAGGAGCATCTTTGTCTTCTGTCTTCATGCTTGCCCCTCAGCTCTGAAGGAGAATGTGCTTTGCACAATGTAATTCCCTCATTTTATTCCCTTGTTTGACAATAGAGATGCTCTGACTCTCAGTTGTTGTTACAGAGGGAAAAGGATGATGTGTCAGTGAGCTCCTGCTTCTTATTTCCTTTCTGTTACCTCCTTTCCATATTTGTTTTGTTCTATTTGTAATTTAATTACATTGTCTGCTTATAGCCCCAATTTGGCCTTATGTTGATCTGTGGGTCACTGTCCTTGCCCCTAAAGGAATTGTGGCCAAAGCACTTAATGCTCTGAGGACAGTGAATATGCCATGCAGGGCTTCGGTGCTTCCTAATGTCTTGATTTGTGGTTCATAGCACCATTCTTCAGTTCTCTGCACTAGAGCTTAGGTGAGCCCCTCTATGGAGGATTAGTAATGTACCCAGAACCAGTGCTTTGTTAAAGTAAGCTGTTTTTGAAAAGTTTTTGAGGAATGTGGTCTTGTATTTATGATAATGAAGCTATGTTTTACTTTTTTGCCTGTAATGATCATGATTAATATATGTTACCAACTATTTGTTAATCTGTTCTTAGGTATGGAGACTACTATGTCTGGAACAAAGTCACTACTTGCATACATAATATCCTTAGTGGAAGGAGGTGGATAGAACACTATGGAGAGATAACTATCAGAAACACAAAAAGCAGTGTTTGTATTTGTAAACTCACATTTGTCAAGGTAACATATGTATTCTAATACTTATCATATATTCATAAAACTGCATAGTTTAAGCATACATCAAGCTGTTTCTTTAGTATTCCTGAAAACCCACATTCCACATTTTCTTATCAACATTTGTAAATATGTAAAGTGTCAAATGAGAGTTCTGTGTCAAGTAGTATGACTCTATTCCATTGAACATTTGATATCAGTGTGTTGCATTGCTGTATAGCTGTGTGCTATACTGTTGTTGGTTTTAGGTTAAAAATGAAATGTCAAAATTTCTTTTCTATTACCACAATGAAAATGCAAAGTCACTGTAGACTTCTGTGCCATTTTACTTCTGCCTTTACTAGAATTTGGCAGTCAATATTTTATCTCTTTAGATTAAATAATGCTGCTTTGGTTCATAGTATTTTAATATCCGGGCAAGGACCATATATAAAAACAGATCACTTTATAGCTATGTTACTATCAATTATTTTCCCTAAAAAAAAGTTTGTCTTCCTATTGCGACAAAATACATCAATACCATTGCAGTGTTAGCAATGATACATTACCATAAATCTGAAATTCATGTTTTGTTGGATGTTCTGCGAATGGGCAACTGGCTCAGTAGGTGAAAGTGTAAGAAATAAATGTGTCTACGTCAAGCAAAACAGAGAAGAGAAACAGAAAGCAACAAATAGCAAGTAATACTGGCTGAATGTCTTCCCTGCTGCAAATGGTAGTGTGCAGCACCCATCAAAGGATTCTGTTACATGTAGAAGAGAGGTAGCTGGCTCTGATCTTGCAACTTTCAAAGTGTCATTTTTGCTGAATTGTGTGGGATTTGGGTTAATGAACAACACTATAGTTCCCAGATGTGTGGATAATTTAAATACCTTTATACCAAAACCACATAGCAAATTATTCAGGGTTTCTCATATACTGAATCAATGAATATTCTGAATTTCGAATTCTGGTTTTCTTGGTTCCAGGTGAGCTGTTCTGATACAAAATTTGGACAGTCGGTGCCACATATTAAGATTGATGCACTATCTATTGGTGCAATGGGTAATGCGAAAAACAGTGTGAACTAGTAATTCTTTGTTAAATTTGCAGGTGAACTACTGGAATTCAAATGTAAATGAGGTCCAGGGTGTTGTAATAGATCAAGAAGGGAAGGTGGTTCATCGCCTTTTTGGAAAGTGGCATGAAGGCCTTTATTGTGGGGTTGCACCTTCAGCCAAATGCATATGGAGGCCAGGTAAGAAGCTTGTAATAAACTCTGGCAGGCACTGTGGTGTAACCCTAAACTATGTAAAGCTGTTTTAGCCATCATTGTAAATACACAAAATACTGCTGGAGAAATTAAATTTCTGGCTAGACAAATAAACAAGAATTTACATGCGTTTGTAATAATGGTAAATGGAAATGTTCTTACAGGGCATAGTGTTCTACATGTAAGTCTGACTCCTGGTCAAATATTCTGGGGTCTTGGGGTCAACATAAGAATAAAATTAAGAAAAAAATTGGTTGTCTGGGCCTGCCTGCCTGCCTTCTCACAGAGAGCAGAGTAGCTTATTTGGATTCAACAAATAGGAGGTGCCAGTTTGAGTTTGTTGTCCTAATGCTTTATTAGGCTAAAGGACTGGTCTTCAGAGATGGCAAGCTCGTGTGATTTCAGGAGCTGATTTCAACTTTCTTACTGCTTGCTTAGAGGCACTGAGGTTGAATTAGTCATCCTTTGCACCTATAGTATCTTTCATACATGCAGAGTGATTATACAGGAATTGTCATTATTGTTAGTATTTTGAACCCTACTCTCTATTGATAGTATTTTGAACCCTACTTTGCACCCTACTCTCTGCAATGTCTACTCTGACTGCTGTTAGTGCTGAAGGTGTTCAACAGTGCTGAATCAGTCTGTGAGTGAGCGTTATGTTCCAAAATTAACTCTGAAGATCAGTTAAGGTTAGCTTTTATACAGACATTTGATAAGCCTGCTTTCCGGGGAACAGGAAACTATGTTTAACATGAAAATCTTGAAAACAGTAATTTTTACTTAAAAAGGAAGGAAGACCATAAAAGTTTTGAATCTATTAGCATGTAATTACAACCTCTGCAGGATAAGCAGTTGAAATTAATATTTAGTGAATGTTGTTCCACCTAGAGAATAGCTTTTGATGCTTTTTAATTGTATGTAAAATATATTAAATTTTTTTGCTGTTATAACTTAATAAATAAATGAATCTCTTGCATATTTAGAGTAACAGTTTAAAAAGCTTTTTTCTTTCTCATACATATTCATACAGGCTCCATGCCAACCAATTATGAACGTTATTATGGCTTCACGAGGTTTGCTATTGAGCTCAATGAATTAGATCCTTTACTGAAAGATCTTCTTCCTACAACAGATGCGCGATTCAGGCCAGATCAAAGGCAAGAATGCTTATTTATACACTTAATATTTGGTGGTTTTAAGGCTGGGTTTGGCTGAGTATTGAGTTTTGTCTGTGTCTTCACTACAGTCTGAACTAAGCTTTGGAGGATTCTGCTAGCAGGAAAGGTATTCAGTATTGCAATCCAATTTCTGCTTTATCCTGTTGAAGGAAAGTACAAGGCATCTTGTTGGTATAGTAGAGCTATAGTGCAATCTTTGGGCAGAGGTAGGATTCCTTCTAACAAACTGGAAAGACGGGCTCTGAAATGTCATGCCTTTCTGCTATGAATGATAGCAACATTCCTAGTTCTCGGTTCATAGTACTTCAAAGTTTGTGATAAGCTGAAGTTACTAAAGAAAGTGTATGCCTTAGGCTATAGGTCAGGTACATGTCACTGGGGAGTCACACCTCATTTATTCTTATTTTATGAGGTTATGACTAGATCTGAAAGTGGGTACAACACAGACAACAGGCTTGGCTTCTGCTTGTCTTTTGTGATGATTAGTGCTAGAAAAATGCGTTGTTTTAGACACTGTATGATTGCTATAGGACCTGCTGTTATTCATACAGGCTTCTGGAGGAAGGAAATATAGAAGCAGCAGCATCTGAGAAACAAAGAATAGAGGAACTCCAGAGAGGTCGGAGGCGGTACATGGAAGAAAACAGCATTGAATATGTACCCAAATTTTTTAAGTGAGTCTGTTCATTTCAATAGTAAATCTCTGTTTTCTATAGTGTGACTGGACAAAGTACTACAAGAATTACCACAAATGTAGTCTGTTAATTGTGAAAGCCTGGAAAATGGCAGTTTTAAGAAAAATAATCAGATACCTGATCTCTGCCTGAAGCAATTTTTACATACTTTAAAGCTTCATAATTGAAAGATCATTTTCTCGCAATGGGCAACAGCTATACAAGCCTGCTGCACCTCTTGGCCAATGTTTTTTAAACTGTGAAGTAGAATAGAAGTATAATATCAGGACCTAAGATTTAGCTATGTTATTGTTTTAAGTCATTGCATAAACAAAGTAATAAATAGTGACCTGAACAACATCATACATCTCTCTCTCTCTCTAAAATGTGTATATATAAATGTGTATATATATATACACACTTAAATTTCAATTTATTTATGGAGTGGAGGAGTTTTTTGTTTGTTTTTTTTTGCTTTTAATTAAGCATTCTTCTGAAACAAGGGATAGTCATACTAAATAGCCTGATGTTTAGCATGGGGAATCAAAAGTCAAAAGATTGAATGTGCTTGATGCCATTTTGCAGTGGAAGATGAGCAAAATACAGAGGAGACAAACAATATAAATGGTAAAAGGCTTGCATTCTGCAAGCTAGATCTCTTTGTTGATCCCCTGCACATAATCAGAATCTCTAACGGCCAAAGAGGCTTTATGTGGCTCTAAGACCTGCTCACACAGATCAGACAACAGATTGGCGATCTTGGCTGTTTTCTAAACCTTCCACTTTTGACACAGGTAGAGGCTGATTTTTATTTTTAAATCCCTGAATGTTCCTGTGTCCTTTAGAAATATGAAATCAGATTTAGTATTGAGTTAGATCAGAGAGGTATGGAATTTTATTTCATCTTGCATAAGAGCAGAGATCTATGGTCAGAACTTTTTTTCCTCTCTCTCTTTTGGTTTCTTTTTTTTCCTTTCTACAGAAAAGTTATCGACGCTAATCAAAGAGAAGCCTGGGTTACCAATGACACCTACTGGGAACTGCGAAAGGATCCTGGCTTTAGTAAAGTGGAAATTCCTGTACTCTGGTAAACTGACAATGTAGATCTAGTAAACATATCACTCTGAAGAAAAAAATAACTATGCACAATATGTTTCTTATAGCTAAGCGTGGTTTGTGGGTCTACGGAAAAACTATCATTCGCATTTATATTCATCTTTATAACGGACTTTTGAAAGTGCATTAGACCAGGCCCCTGACCACTTCTGGATCTTTTTAATTTTGCAGCAGCCATTAAAAAAAAAAAAAAGAAAAAAAAAAAAGAAACAGAAACCGAAACCTTTTAAAGTTTCATACACTGAAAATTCAGAACAAAAGAAGCAGATGAATTATCCAAAGTCACTCGGAAGAGGTGGTAAACACAAAACTGCAACCGGTGCTTTAAACAGACATTAAGAGTAATGTAATTTAAATAGAAAAAAAAAAAGGGAAGAAAAAGAGAAAAAAATCCATTTTGTTTCAACTATTTTTGTTAAAAACTCTTGGGTCACAACACTGTCATTTCTGGCTTCAGGTTAGTCCTTTGGTGTGATGTGCTTGGACTGGCCTTTGTCAAAAAGATACACTTTTCCGGAAGCTGTTCCCATTCATATGCCATTGTTCATGCCTTAAACAAAATATGAAGATGTACAGTAAGTAATTTTAAAATATGTATGCTTAGGCTTGTGTGAAGGGCAGATTTTTAAAGCACTAGAATTTTATCATGATATAAGTATTGGAGAACCTGCATTATTTAAAATCAAAAGACAACCAAACATCTAATTGTATTTCAGAGGAATGAGATCTACTGTACATGCTTTAGCTTTGGGAAGCTGACTGTATAATCAGACTGAAAAGAAACTGCTGACTGGTTGAATTTGAGACAATTTTGGTAAATGCATATGAATTGCTAGTCAGAAAGTTCATATTCTAAATGATTGATGCAGAGATGCAATCATCACTTTTACCGCTTGCTGGACATAGTCTCACACTGAATCTCATTTACCCGTAACTGTTTATACAATTAGAATTCCCTGAAGCTTTGCAACAGCGTTAAAAGCACAGAAGGATTTCATGGGAAGGTCTCTGGCTTCTCTCCAGAAGCTGGATAGTACTGTAAATGCAACTATTTTCTGCCACACACACTGTTTGCTTTACTGGCTCTGTTTTCTCCCCATCCACTTCTCTTATCTAAATTTATATTTGAGAGTATGGCAGAGGCTTCCATGTGTTGTAGCTAACAACTACTACTTGTGTTGCCAAAATAGCTTTTGTGCAAAATTATATTTTACAGTTTTTCATAAAGTGATTCTATATTTTTTGATTAAGAACCAAGTCTCTTATGTGTTGCTAAGCCTCAATTAATATATGTGGGAGAAGGCTTGGCACTTTCTATTTGAAAATCTCTGAAACATTAAACAGCAGGAGGGCAGATTTTAATAAAAGGAAAAAAAGTAATTTTATTAGGTAAAAACTGCATTCCATATGGTATGATCTTGTCTTCCATTTATGCATGTATTATACATCCAGGCACTGATGATAGATTAGATTTCATGCGTGTACACTGTATTTCTTTCTACACATGCACAGCGTACATAGTGCACTTGAATTTTTCTATTGAAGATTGATTCCAGTACTGAGACCTAAAAAAAAAATTATTAGATAGGTATGTGATCCTGCCAGCAGAGCTGTTTGAACAGTTCTCAGTAGATTACCATGCATACCCAGCTTTCCGCCTGCTTCTTCCTTTTGCAGAGTCAGGTCCCTACAGAACTGAGATTACTTTGATTATTTAATATATACTTAGTTCTCCCCCTTGTTTGTATGGCAAAGCAACTGGCAGAGCAGCTAGCTTCTAATGAATTCCAATTTCTTCACTCAGTTCTGTTATCAGGAAGAATTATGAAAAACATGAAAACCTAAAGAAAATATTTAGTAGATTTTTTAAGAATTGTGAATGCTCATGAATTGCTTATGAATATTTGGTATAAAAAAAACTGCACGCAGATTAACAGGATTTCTTCCAAAGAAAATTTTGAATTATTCAAAGAACAATATCTTTTTCTTTCCTAGTTGAACTTAGTCTGATTTTTTTTTTTTTTTTTTTTTAGTTCTGCAATTGTTATTATAACAAAATGAAAATATATCAAAGTTTGTTTTTTTAAATCATATTTGGTTAACTTAATCCTACTTGCTTTAATGACATTACACTATGAATGAAGTTGGCACATTGTGTGCAAAATAGCAATTAATTGTTCTGTGTCACTTTCCTTAAAAACAACATTATTAAACATCTGCCCACCTCATGCTCCAGTCTTTGTGTGCAGTTCACCGTGATATTAGAAAGCGTTATGTGTGTATGACTGCAAGTACATTTGAGGGACAGAAACTGCATGTCCTCAAATTTTTTTGAAAGTTGGTTTTTAATTTAAATGCAGAAATAAGGTCTTCAGTTTTACAGTGTTCTGCTAGTGCTTTGTGAATGCCATTATTTGCAATGCAAACTGAAACTTGGTGAACACTAAGGATGCTATCACTGATTTAATTATTTTTTACAATTGTTTATTTGACACTCACTGAAAGAAAAATAACATTAAGATTTTTAGAATTAAAAAAAAAAATCTGTGATATGCTAAATCTTCCTATTGAAGGCACTTTTTAAGCTTACTGAATGTTAAACTAGTTAATTAGTGAGTAAAGGAAACACAATAAAATGCATCACAAAATATTTGCAGTCTTTATCAGAAATTGAAAAGTGCTAGCATATGTACTGTAAAGCCATTTCTTATAGTGCAGAATCCTCTGGATTCTGTGCAAAATATTTTATTAAATTTTTCCGGTATCCTTGGGCGACATCATGACATATTTTATGCTGTTTCTAAAGAGAATGGGTTAACAGAGAATAGGTCTGGGCACTTCTATCCAAATTATAATTTTTAGACAACCTGTGAAATTTCACCAGCGCTGAGTCGTGGGGGATAGTGGGCTTTCCACATCCCCTGCCAATGTAGTGCGGATGGGGTTTTCCGTGTTGCAATGAGAATGCACTGCTGGCTCCTTTGCAGCCTGGCACCCATTGTAAGTGCCTGCTGCTTTTCGGCAGGGCTGCTGCTCGGCCGTCTCTTCCCAGCACGTGGGATTTTTCTGCCCCAGGTGCAGACCTTTGCACTTCTGTTGAACGTCATGGAAGTGTCTTCTGGCCCAGTCCTCAAGCCAAGCAATATCCTTCTGATTGAAGCTCTACTGTTTGGCGTGGCCTCTCATCCCCCTAATTTAATGTCATCTGCAAACTTGTCAGCATTTAGTCTATGTCCTTGCCCAGGTCACTGGTGAGATGTTGATTGACATGGGCCACAAAATTGACCCCTGCAGGGCTGTCCTTGTTGCTGGCTGCCAGCGGGGGCTAAGCCATTGATCAATGCCCTTCAAGCCTGGGGATTCGGACAGTTTTCAGCCCACCTCACCCCATTCATTCAGGCAGTATTTCCTTTTGAAAGGCATGAAAAATACTTACCAACTCAGTAGATTTAATTGCTATAGGTTTGGTATGTGACGAAAATTAGTGCAAATCATTTGACATTTAAAACCTTTTAAACAATTTTAAAAGTTCTAACTTTCACTACAAACACATATCCTTTGCTTTTTCTTGTGTTTTCTCAAAACACTTATTTCTGTATAAAAACACACAAACCTTATGCTTTAATTTCACAATAGTGAGCTGTACTTCCAATTAATATTTTAAAAGTGTACCTTAATTTATTCCTTGTTCTGGTACTGCGGATATGATAGGGTAATAATCGCTATTTTAATCAAATGTAATGTCTTATAAAGACTTAAATAGCTTCATTCCTATTTTAGATCTGTATTAACAAGGTGGTAGATTTTTTGACGTATTAGAAATCGTTATCTCATTGGGATATACAATTTGAATATGAGTTGATTTTCCTACAGTACCACTGTGATTAAAACATCATCTTGACACCCATTCTAATTTTAGACAGATGTAAGTTGCATGAAATAAACTTTTTTCTGTTTAAAAGTGAACTCCCACTATAATACTCTCTTCATCTTACAAATAATGTTATCTTTTTTTTTTTTTTTTGTCTCATTTTGAACTTATGACACTGAATGAGCTTGTAGGGCATTTGTGAGTTTTATTTGAATAGCACATGCTAGGCATATGTCAAGTATTGCAGTATGTATACATGACACAGTTTTGAAAGATATTGCCCTTAATTCCCTACTGAACACTGTCAGAGCTTTATGAAAACAAATTACACAAACCTTACGGGACACTAGGAACCAGTGCTCGTCCTGCTCTCATGGGAACCTGGTGAGGAGCTTGCATCTGGGCAATGCCTTCTGTTTCCCATGGCAGTAACATGGGATTTTCTCGCCCTCAAACC
Organism: Nipponia nippon; assembly: GCF_047370975.1. Taxonomy (NCBI): domain Eukaryota; kingdom Metazoa; phylum Chordata; class Aves; order Pelecaniformes; family Threskiornithidae; genus Nipponia; species Nipponia nippon. The sequence continues at coordinate 74,829,918 of NW_028262369.1, read as the reverse complement.
AGACAGAGTGGAGGCCAGCACAATGCAGTCTTGCTCATAGAGTTTCTCTCAAAAAATCTGAATTTTTAGAAATACCCTGGAAGGGAGGGGAGGTTCATTTGCACTTGCACAATAACCAAGAGGGCTGAATATGCTAATTCTCTGTGAGTTTTGGAAACTTGTTTTCACTAGCAAAGCCCTGTTAGTATAGGGAAGGTTTGTGTGGTCTCCTTGTTTTATAGGATTTTGAATGTTTCTAGTGCAGAGATAAACACTAGCTGTTTAACATGCTGTTGGCTGCAGTTGTAATCTGAGGAATTATCTCTATTTTAGATGGCATTACTAATACTGGAGCTGCATAATGAAAGTAAAGGAGAGTTTTCAGATTAAATCCACCTGAAAGGAAAGGGTATTTGTATTCATATGCTAAAATGACAGGAGGGGCTAAGTTACAGAGTTTCGCCCAGCTGGGGGAAAAAGTTTAATATCGACAGAAGTGTGTAAGAAACACTGGAATGGCTTCACTGGTCACCCTGTGTTATACGCAGACCTGGGAGAAAGCTAACAAAGTTTACTCTGTCACAACCACTTACCTTGGTAGCTACTGGGGCTGAAAATACTATCTTGGGTTTTCTTCCTTCTGTTGTTAAGTAACAGTCATCAAAATTGTATAAAACTTGAATTTGCTTTTTAGAGTGTATATTGATAAAAGTCAAGGTAGGCAGGGATACAGTGGCAACTAAGTTTTTTTTTTTGTTAATGTGCTCAAAATTGCCGAAGTATATTTAGTATAAAAAGTAGTATAATTTTCTACTTTACCATCCCTGGTTACTTTTAGTATAATTCTGGTATCACTCAGAAGTAGTTTCATGGAGAAAGGTTTGTGGGTTTTTTCTGTGTGTTTTTTTTTTTCTTCCTTTTTGTTTTTAACAGAAGAATCTAGACTAAGCATGTTAATAAAGGTTTAATTATTCCTGGGGAGTATATCTCCCTGAGCTCCATTAGAACAGTGAATGGCACCCACAAGAATGCGGCTAATCTCAGTAAGCTCAGAGAAATGGCTTATTTACAGCAACTTATTTTGTTTTTATATTATATATTGTAAGGATTCTACTTACAAAAGCAAATACATTATTTGCTCTTTAAACTAGGGAATGGAAACCACTTTCATTCATTAGCTTTGGCGTAACCTGTATCTTTCTTCCACTAAACTGAAAAGCCTCTTTATAAAAGGATATTGATATAGTGTCTTGCAGGTTTAAAAAGTGATAGCAATGTACTTGTAGGTGTTTTATGTACCCATATCTTCCTTTGTCAAGTTTTGTGGTATTATAAACCCATCATATCTTTAATTTTTTTTCCCTTCGTTGCAGTCTTTGACAAACCTCAGAAAAGAAAAGGGAGGGAGAGACTACAATGGAGAACAGTGAAACTAGTCACAGCAGCTCTGTCAGTGGCACAGCTGTAACAAAATAGAAAGTTTTCTAACTTTTATGAATTAAAATGTCAGCAGAGCTGCTGAATAAGGTGTGCAGAAGTTGTGCATAGGTTGATGATCCGTTACGTCAGGTGGCCGAGTTGCAGGAAACAGTCAAAAGGCTATGCAGTATTAGAGGAGCTGAGATGGAGATAGACAGGTGGTTTCAGAACCATGCTCCTGTAGCAGACACCACTGAGAATGAGGCACCTTGGATTCCTGGTGACCCACAAAAGCAGGACCCCACTTCAGTCTCCACCCTCCAGCATCGCAATCAAAACCAGATATGAAGCTTTAACAGCTATAGACACCCACAAGCAAGGTCTGCAAGGAGAAACTGTACCTGCAGCACACAGTGGATACCATAAAAAGAAACGACAAGTGCTTGACTTCAGCAAGGCTTTTGACACCGTCTCCCATAACATCCTCATACGTAAGGGGTCAGTACTGCGTCCAATCTTGTTCAACTTATTCATCAATGACCTGGATGAAGGGACAGAGTGTACCCTCAGCAAGTTTGCTGATGATACAAAACTGGGGGGAGTGGCTGATACACCAGAAGGCTGTGCTGCCATTCAGACCTAGACAGGCTAGAGAGTTGGGTGGAGAGGAACCTAATGAAGTTCAACAAAGGCAAGTGTAGGGTCCTGCACCTAGGGAGGAATAACCCCAAGCACCAGTACAGGTTAGGTGTTGACCTGCTGGAAAGCAGCTCTGTGGAGAAGTACCTGGCAGTCCTGGTGGACAACAAAGTAACCATGAGCCAGTAACGTGCCCTTGCAGCCAAGAAGGCCAATGGTATCCTGGGGTGCATTAGGAAGAGTGGCCAGCAGGTCGAGGGAGGTTATCCTCCCCCTGTACTCTGCCCTGGTGAGGTGACATCTAGAATACTGTGCCCAGTTCTGGGCTCCCCAGTTCAAGAAAGACAAGGAACTACTGGAGAGAGTCCAGCAGAGGGCTACAAAGATGATTAGGGGACTGGAGCATCTCTCTTACGAGGAAAGGCTGAGAGAGCTGGGTCTGTTTAACCTGGAGAAGAGGAGACTGAGAGGGGATCTTGTCAATGCTTACAAGTATCTTAAGGGCAGGTGTCAGGAGGATGGGGCCAGACTCTTTTCAGTGGTGCCCAGTGGCAGGATAAGGGGCAATGGGCACAATCTAAAACACAGGAAGTTCCATCTGAATATGAGGAAAAACTTCTTTACTTTTAGGGTGACAGAGCACTGGAACGGGCTGCCCAGAGAGGCTGCAGAGTCTCCTTCTCTGGAGATATTAAAAATGCACATGGATGTGATCCTGTGCGACCTGCTCTAGGTGAACCTGCTTTAGCAGGGGGTTGGACTAGACGATCTCCAGAGGTCCCTTCCAACCCCAACCATTCTGTGGTTCTGTGAATCCATTTAACACCATTTTTCTTTCCACTGATCCATGCAGCATGAAAAAAGGGAAGATTGGTGACATTTGCTCAGAATTAATTCTGAAGGTTAAGGGAAGTTTTTATTCCTTTTATAAGTAAAAATGACTTGTAGCCAGCATTTGGCTGAAGGTGTATTGGTAATGTGGACAAAGAGAGTTACATATTTTATAAATAAGAAAACCATGAAGTTGGAATATATAATCAGCACTGTGTAATATATTCTGTCTTGACCTATGAATAATTCATTGAAGTATGGTAAAGCTACTCATTTGTACTCCTGGAGCAATGATCCAGATGTTGTCTCCTATGAAACACTAAAATGTATTTCCGTATTGACTGCTACTTTTAATGGTCTGCATTAGTGAAAGAGGGATCTCTTACGCTAATGTATCATGTTGCTGACCCAGAACATTAGGGATGCAAAAAGGGAAGAAGTGAGGAGTTTCCTTCAACAAGTCAGAAGTGGGTAACTTATCTTGTACACCCTGAGCATCAAAATGATGTAAGTGCTATACAAGAGCAGCACACAGAGTGATAAATATTCAACCATAACTATTCTTGTTCACTGAGATACTTGGTCCTTGTGCCAGTCAGTGTAGCCACACATGCAACATCTTTTTCTGAAGTTGCGTTACTATTTATGATTGCCTTTGTGGCCCAGGGCTTGATTTGTCAGGTCCACTGAGGACAATTGGTGTTAGAGTCATGATTGCAAACTCAGATTTCTTTTCTAGTAGTCCTGTGCTGAATGCTCTCTCTCTTCCTTTGTTAAATTCACCTGACCAAGGAATATCACAGTAACATTAACAAAATTATTATAAGTTTAATTCTCAGTATTTTCCAGGCAAAGAAAATTTCAGGATAGCTTCTTTAACTGTGTTGAAGAAATACAGATGAGATCTTCAATTATCTTCGTATTTGCTTAATATTTTATAAAATATTTTGAGATTGGATCACCAATAATAAAATTATGCATAAATATATTAAACTTGCTTTGTCACCTATCTTGAAGTCAACATTGAAAATTATCATTCCAATTTGAGGTTAGAAATTAAGTCTATTTAGTTCTTGAAATAAGTGTTACTGGTATTCTTTAGTGGTTGAAATATAGTATCACAAATTCAGATCACAATAAATTTTATTTTCAGCTGAGTCTCAAACAAGACCTGACTATGAGCTGAGAAATAAATGCTGATGAATGTATTTTGGTATGCAGGCATAAATGCAAAGACAGCAACTTGTACCTTAGTTAAGCTTTCGCTCTAATTAGCAAAAGCACTGTTCTTGTTCTTTATTTCTAAACTAATTATTTTCAAACATTCATTCCTCACTAAGAATTAATTACATGTGAAGTTTGAGTTTTAAAAATTAAACAATGTTTGGAACTCCACAGGCATGAAGAGTGATGCTTCTGTCTTGCACCTAATGCTCAGATCTTGCTAATTTTCCAGCTCTCAGAGCGGGGTGGACCTATAGTGCTTACGCAATAAAATTTCATTCTTGGACCAAAAAGAAATATCAGTGGGCTTTTCCAGATGAGATTCTTCTTTGTAGATTGATTTGTGCCTGTTATTTACTTTAAAATGAATAAGAAATCAAGCTGCTAGCATCCGATGTCTGAAATCTTTTCTTTCACATAGCAAACTTCTTGTTCTTTATCTGTTACTGCTAGATTGTCTGAAGCGGATGCTTTATTTAGCACGTAAAAAGCCATCATAAAATTAAACTACTATGGTATCCAGAGAGATCGTTAAGATAGTTCTATATTGGGATATTAGGTATATTTTCTTTGTTGTAACCAGTAGCAAGACTCTTCTTTGGGTCTTTATCTACTTTCCTTTGTGTAATTAACTGGTGAATTGTGATTTCTCAGTATTGTAACAGCAAAGAATTCTGTATTTTCTCTCATTTTTTGCACAAAGTTAATATGAATTGGGAATATTGTCACACTTTTTTGGTGAGATTAGATCCCATACGCACATGTATGAAATGTAAATTTTAGTATTTGTACCTTGCTCAGGCTCTGAGAATGCCATTAGAAGAGTAAGGTTTAGATTAGTCGTCAATTTTACATTGCCTTACTGAGCTTCTTTGCTTTTAACAGCCTTTAATTTCGGATAGGAAACAGCCCTGCACCAATTCTTTAGCAGGCCATAATATCAAAACCTAAAGAGCTAAAAGAGCATACTTTGCTGATTGCTCATATCCCTGTGCTCATTATACAAAAAAACCCCAAATCTGTTGATTTCTTGTACACTTCTTTGTGTAACATACCTGTAAAAGGAGATCCTCAGAGTCTTTCCACTGTGATTATGCTATTATGTCAGCTAGAAAGTTATACAGAAACTCGCTTTGCAATTTTTAAGATGAATTTTAAAGGCAAATAGTTGCTTTCTAGAAGCCTAACATATAGAGCCAGTGTTACTTTTGAGTACTGAGTAGACAGTGCTGTTTTAGAGGGAAATAACAGACTGTAACTAGAAAGGTTCTGTGTTCCTAGATGCACCAGGCAAAATTTTTACTGTTTTTTGAAAGCAGTAGAAAACTATTACTTAAGGGAAAGAAAGAAAATAAGAAGCATTTATGTACCCAGCTACCCAAATGTTGCAGAAGGCATTATTTTTGAGCACTGTAATATTAAACCTCACCTGCAGCACCCTTAATTTTATGCTTAGAAGTTCACTGTGGACTTCCATAATGAGATAAAGAAAAGGATACTGAAAAAAAAAGTCAGTACCATAATTTCTAAATAACTCAACAGAAAATTGATTTGCAAATATTTTTTTTGAAAACTGTATAAGCTACTGAAAGTATCACAATTTTTAAAAGTGCAAGTTTAGTCCTTCATAACATTCAGTAATTTAACATTTAAAAAAATAGTCTTGATTGATTGATCTTGATTGCTTTCCTGCAAATGCATTCGTTTGTGCTTGACTATTCAGAAGTTTGGGATATCTTTCAGGATGATTCTTCTTTACATCTTATTAATTCTGACTCCAAATACTGGCTGCAATCGTGCCTGTAAAAACAATTCTATTGCTTACAGTTACTAAGCATCAACAGCTGAAGAATAACATAGATAGGGTATAATTTGTGTACTCCAAATCTATAGACTTTTATTTCACATGCAAGAGTTAATCAGCAATGCACATCTCAGATTTTTTTTTTTTTTTTTTTTCCCCTGCTTCATCTGCTTGGACTCTGATCTTGCACAGGCATCAATATGTACGTAGCATAAACATTGCAAGCAGTGTCACTGAATTCAGTTTAAGTGATGTAGATACTAAAGTTCAAATAAAAAGGGTCAACAGTTACATTCCTAAGAAATCAAAACAATGTACCTGGTTACACCAGGCTTTATGGTACTTGATTTTTAATTCCTACATGCTTAAACAAATGAGCACCTATGCAGATGAGGCTGAGCTGCTCTTGTTACTCCATTGAACTCAGTGAGCTTCCAGGTGAGTGGATGATCTAGCTGCCCAAATCTATTTCAGCTGTAGGCCTAAGGTATAGTCAAGCCTAGGTATTCAACTAGTTAGACTTAAGCTTAATTTTGAACATGTGTGCTGTCTTGTGGAAGATAAACGTGTGAAATACAGCTGGTTTGACTGCTTGCCAGTCAGAGCAATATATTTGACTTTCCTTTAACTCTCTTGCATTTTGGGACCTTATTGTAGGGCTTGTAGTATTTTAAAACCAGTTAACTTCATGTCTCTGCAAAGCTCAATTATGTATGACATTTGGAAGACAGAACAGGAGATTAAATCAATGGCAATTCATCATATTATGTCTTACGCTGGCAAGCTTAATTGTAAGTATTTGCAATTCCTGTCCCTATTTCCCTGTACTTTCCCCAGGATGTGCCAGCCCAGAGTGAGGGTTGCTGGTACTGTATGGCAATCGAAAAAGGAGATTAATCTTTCTGATTTGCAAAGAAGGGGGTGGCTAACTAAGGGCATGCTCCTAATCTCAGCCTAGAAAAGCATGAATGTGAGAAAGTGCCTCCCCTCTCTCCTTCTAGGCTTTAACACATAAATAGAATTGCTTTTTTTGGTATATCAAGTTCTCTGGCTACTTCAGAGATTGCACTTAGCTAGGAAGGAGCAGTAAAAAAAAAAACAGTTTTAAATTTCCATGTAACACAGCTGCAACACTTATTCTGTGTCTTTGCACTTGTGAGTTGGTTTTGAACATACTGTTGTAGTAATCCAGAATGCAGATGAGGCCTCATGCTGACTACCTCTCATGCAATAAAACCTAAGTTCATACAGTAGTTAATGTTGATTACAGTCGAGCATCTTTTTGCCACATGATTCAAGGAGGTGGTAGTGGGGGAAATAGTGAACAAAAGACATTAATTTAATTAAGACTTTATTCCAGTGATGTACGTGGTATACACAATATCCATAATACCAACGCCAACTGAGGGAGGTCCTACAGCTTCTGGTAGGAAATAAAGGTGAACTTGGCTATGCTATAGTTTATGTTGTACTCTAAAATGTAACAAAAGATGTCATCTGTTTCCTTCAGGCTGAGCCGGATTTACCAGGATATTGTGTCCAAAAAACACACAGACAATTCTAGTTTTTGAGGAAACATGATGCTCTTTTACCTGTTGCAATGTAATTGGATAATGCATGTACAAATGACTTGTTTAGCCTGCCAATGAATGTTGCTAATGCCTTACCAAAAAAAAAAAAAAAAGCATATTTTTTGTATTTTTTTCCTCAGAGGCAAATCCAAGCAATGCTAGATTTGGGAAACTGTTTACTGAAAAGCATTTTCTAATAGATCTCTGAAGAAGTGCAATTGTATAATTATTATTGTTCAGTGCATACAGTACATTGTCTCCATCACTCTGTACACTGCTGCTATTAGTGCTTGTTCTAATAAATCTCAATGTACACTGTTTAAACTGCTGTCATCTGTGTTCTGATTTATTAACATAAGAAACACTTTAGAATATGGTTCTTGAATGAACTGTTTGCAACTAGTTAACTGAATTGACTATTAATCATAAAATTCTTAATATATATTGCACAGATTGATTTTGGAGAGGTGGGTGATAGTCGTAGCAATAGCACTGAAACAGCGGCTTCTCACTAGCATCATCCTGTTCCTTTCTAACCTTTTCCCACTGCAGGATTATTTTTATAAAACTTTTCCCATGTGATTCTCTGTGCAGTTCCTTTAAATCTGGCAGGAGCTACCAACTGCAGTCTCAAAGAAGATAATTTTCTTTTTGGCAGTTCCCGGTTTTATCTTCATGCTACAGCTGGTAAGAGCCTTTTGCTTTTTTTTTTTTTTTTCCCTCCCCACTTCAGCTTGCTCTTTATGATTAAAGGGAGCTTGCAGTATGTTTCTCAAGTTTTGTGAGAGGGTGTAGGGAAAATGGTTCCTGATGTTCTCTAATAGAACTGAAAAAAGAGGTGTGGATATGAAAAAAAAAAAAAATTACTTGACACCCACCCCTTCTGGCATCTTGGAAAAATAACAGTATGTGGGATTTTTCCATTATGTGTTCTTGTCAGTTGTTCAGCCCTTAAATCAATTACATTTTATTTAAAAAGAAAGCATAATAGAAAACAAGAATTTGGTTGGGAGGAGAAATTAAGGTTTTTATTGTTTCTTGGCATTGTGAAAAGAACAAGTGTTCAAACAGCCTGGAATGCTGCCAGAGTGGAAGCAGCAGCAAAGGAAGGGAAAACACTTTTTTGATGAATGGCAGCGCTTGCTTTCTTGTGTCAGAGTACACATCTGATCTCATCCAAAGCGATGCTCTGAGCCAGGTTGTACACTGGGAGCTTATTCCCTGTTAAACAATTCTAGGAGTGAAATTCAGCTCTGGTTTCACATTTGCGTAGTTGGGATCCATACTTTGCCTCTGAATGCTTTGCAAAACAAATCTAACACTTTCCGATGACTGTCGCTCAGCAAAATGACTGTGCGTAAGTGAAGTATGAAAAGCTATATGTCATTACTTAATTGATTAAAAAAAACAACACAACAAACCTTTGGGAATAGCCTATATGCCTGTGAGGCAGCACGACCAATCTGACATCTAATTTAGCCTAAAAACTATTACTTAAGTGTGGAAGTAAATTTTATATTTAAACTTAACTAACCAAGAGACAGATGATACTTCTTGTTAACCACAAACATGTAGGCGCTGTGGTGTGGTGAAGTGAGACAGTGTGGGAAGCTATTGACAAGATTTCATCCTGACTCAGCTAAAGGCGTTGCCCCCAGAAAGCTGTTCCAAGTTTCACTGCTGCTACAAAAATCTGTTCTGATGCAATGATACACAGCATTTTTGCCCAGCCAACATATCAAGCCACATGGTTCTCCAAGTCCTTATTAGCTTATTAAATATTTAAGTTGGTCTAAATGTTAAAAACTACAAGTACGCAATATTAACTGCTCCTGCACCTGAATATGCAACATTATTTTTTGAATAAGGAATCATTGCTAAATCAGATTAAAAGAAACTAAGCTGAAATATCATTCAAAATTAATGAGGTACTGTGGGCTAGCTGAGGAGGTACTCTATAGTTTATTTTGACTGAGTGGTGAGTCTAATTTTAGTCAAGGCCAGTAAATAAAATGCCTTATATTTAGACTGTGCTTTTTATTTCTGAAAGCTATGTCTGAGATGTACCTATTAGGCAGAGTAGCTAAGAGACAGGGTAGGTTGTGTATCCCATGTCTATATCCCAAGTGCATATCAATAATGGTAAATTTAAAAAGAATTCACAATAAGTTAATAAACTATGCAAAAACACATGCTACAGACATGAATCTGGTGTGAAGATATTTTCTACCTGTGATTAGATTACATTAGTTTACATTTGTAATCACATGGAAAAGTTCTGAAGTAAGATCAAATACGTCGTTGCTTTTCTCACTGATGACTGTCTGGTTATATTTCCTTCAGCAAAGAAATGAAACTAATTACTAGCTCAAATTTCATGACTACCCCAGGTTTCTTGAGCAGGTTTTTTGACAAGTCAGTGGAGGAAAAAAGTATAATTAAACATTTCCAAAGGTTACACTTGTTGGACTGCAAGTGGACTACCAGTTCTGGTAAGGACATTGAGTTATGTTTTTTAAACTGATAAAACTTAAGGTGTAGATTGTCTTTTAAGTTCCTCTTTAAGTAGGTTATTTTTGAGGGCCTGGCATTACATTTAGCAGTCAAAGAAATTGAGGTGATATAGCACAAGGGCACATCCATTTCACTTAAATGCTTATCAGCCAGCCTAGTACAACAATATTAGTCAGGCTGCTTTTTATGTTTGGTGACAAGAATTTCTTATGTCACTTGTCTGTTAAAATGTTTAGTAGCTGGAAACTGCTCAAGTATCTTCTTATTTTATGCCTACACATGTGAAAAAAAAATAAATTAGGAAACTAGATGAGGAAGTATTCTCGTAGCGTGAAAAGGAACAGCCTGAATAAGCATAGAGGTAATTATGAAAGAGGATACTGAATTCTTGCATGCCCTACAAACACCTACTTCATTTTGTCTGTTTATAAATACTCTGCATCCAAGATCTGAGAGTACTTTGTAATACTAGTCAGTTCTTGCAGTATCCTGCTCAGGGAAGTGATATATTACCACAGCCACACACAGCAGGTTTCATAGACTGAGGTTAATTGCCCAGTATCGCAGAACAGCTAGTGGCAATGCCAAAAATAAATCCAGTTCAAGCCTGCTGCTCATATTAAAACATAAGGAGAAGAAGCAAGAAACAAGATATGTCTACTACTGAAGGAGGTATTGTATAGAGATAACTGTACCAGCGCCCATCAGACAGATTAGCACGGACAATGTGAATTATATCACGGTAAACAAATCCTTCGTTTTGTAATCTGTCTTCAGGCATGGTGGCACAGCAGCAGCAGCTACAGTTCTGCATCCTCATACAGGTGGGTGCACAAGCCCACAAAGCTGTCCTCTGTAACACAGACACACCCACTCACAGATGCTGGAAAAAAGGATTGAGTCATTCGGGCAGCATCCTCCAAAGGAAAGGCAACATTAAACCTACTTTAGGTCACACTGGCTTGTTTGTTTCCAGGTTTGTCTTCACAAGCTACTAATGCTAGATGATGAAAGTAGCTTCATTGTGTGCAGTAATGTTTATCTAACAAATGACCACTTCTTCTGGCTGAAAGATGTGCCCGCTTCTCACAGGTAGTAAATTTAAATGCAAACATACTATCTCAGCAAATCTCTCCCTGGAGAACTACTTTTGCTTTTCTTATTGGTAAATGCTTCACAGCTAACACATCCATCTGCCCATTAAAAGCAGTGCCAATAATACTAGGGCAATTACAAAGAAGGAAAAACTGGGATATTTCATACACTTTAGCCAGTGATAGTCATTTAATATCATATTATTTAAAGATGGACGCATGAAACACAGATTAAGTAGTCTGCACGTCTGTGAACAAAGGTCTGAAACCTGAAAGGTAAGTCTGTGGAAGAGCATATAAAGCTATCACCAGCGCGTATGCTCCTTAATCTCTTTTGTGTTTCCTTGTCATCATTAACATGGTTCTAGCGAGAAGGCAGTGAAGTGGTACAAAGGAGCCAACTGTGCAACACATTCCATTTTCATCAAGTCAACAGATGTTGCTTGTACAAAGGTGAAAGGGGGATGATGTCAACCAAAAGCTATAGAGAAGCCAGTTGAACTCCACATCTTGTAGCCTTTCATTGATGTAACACTTACAGTACAGTGCAGCTTTTAATACTTTGATTGCTGGGCAAGTGTCACGCTATGATACAGCACCTCCTGGCAGGAGATCTACCTTTTGTGCGTACTGTAGCATGTACTATGAATATGTATTATCACAGTCTATTCCATGGCAGAGAATAGAAGGACGTTCCAACAGAGTTTACTTGAGCTGTAAACCTGAAGAGTATTATACAGGAAACACGGTAATAGTGAGTGTGTGCATCTGTCTTCCAAATGGACTGTTAAAAGTGACCTTGAAAATAATTTAGAACAGCCCTAATGGTATGTTTTAGATACCTCTATAGAAAAGGACAACAATGTTTCCTGTGCCTTTTAATATTTTTTTTTTAAATCCATTCTAATTGGTGAAGAAACTGTTCACACACAAAAGTCCCATATAAATAAAACATAAAAGTTCATTAAAATACTTACCTCTAGCAGCTTATTAAAATTTTCTCCTGAGAATACAGATAGTAGTGGAATATTCAAAAGGATGTGGCTCCACAAGAAGTGAAACATACTTTAAATGTGGGCAACTTAAAACATTTTAGGACTAGGCTTCTAATGAGTTGCCTCCTTGAATTTTTGAGTTCTCTAATTTTGATATGGTCTACTTGTTCTGCTGCCCAGAGAGGTTTCCATAAGGAACCAATTAAGTTTCAGATACACAAGAAGTGACCAGATTTTTTTACTGCTTTACCAAATTGAGAGCTTAATAAAGTAAGTCTACACAAAATTAAAATATTGCCATAGCTAATTTAATTTTTCCCCTATACTGCATAATTAAAATGGCATTTGTGAACTGATTTAAAATTTTCACTGCGCTTGAACTATACAATAAAGAAATCCAATATGGAAGTATCTCTGCTGAAGCTAAGTCTACTGAAAACCTTCATATTGCTTTAACTTACTCTTTTTCCCACAATGGTCTCTAAATACCATAATGCTTTGAGAGCAGCCATCACTGCAAGCATTATGCCAGGTGACTCCAGTACCCCAGCAAACTGCTAGACCAAGAGATCAGCATGACAGTGGTACTGTCTTCATACTCAGGAGCTCTGAAGTGGTGTAAGTCATGATATTAAACTGACTGCTTTTGCTTACACAAGAGAATGTCTAGACAAGCTCCACCTTGGGGAGGAAAAAAAAAAAAAAAAGTCAAGTGCTCTTAAAACCACTTTGGCAGTAAAAAAAAAAAAAGCATATCTGTAATAAGGACCATATTTGGTCCGATAAATTGTTATTTTTGTTACCTCCTGAAATATAACAGGATCTATATTGCACAGAGCCTTGCTTTCTAGGGAAATACTCATGCCACCTGCTGGAAAGTTGTGGAATTTAGGAAGTAAATTTTTCAGTAGCATTTTATTTCGCTGGTTTTAGGTGTCAAATTCTTGCACTTGTTCTTTTGTAAAGATCTGTAGGTAAATGTAATATAGTTCAAAGGCACTTAAGTCAGGTGGTCTGGCAACTGACAGCAGCTTTTTTTACACTAAGAAGGTATTAAACAAATTACCAGCATAATTTGGTACTGGTTATGTGGGTTTAACCCTGTCAAGTGAAACACCAACTCAGTTTATCCAGTCGGTTAACACTTAGGAGTTCTTTTTTCCCCCTCAACTGACTGGTTAATCATACTAATTTTATATGGTTGACTGTGACAAGAAACAAATTAAAATCAGATCAGTTCATGTGGATTACAGAAACATCAAAATAATCTGCAGATGATTCTAGATTTCTGGATTGAAATTAATGAGAATTCCACATTTTCAGTTCCTTGGACAAGCCTCTAGCCTGCATGCACCTTAGGTCACCCTATAAATGCATCTCTAGACACTTCATAATTACAGATATCCAACATTCCTGCAGGGATAATATAGGATAACTATCTAATAATAAAACAAAAATCATTATGGAGTTACCTAATAACTACAAAAAGCATGCTGCATCCTCAAAGATTATGCAGAAAGCAGGACTGTCCTCTAGATTTTACTATTAAATAATCTCCAGGTCCATATCAATATGATGTAAGGAAAAAAAATAGTATTTAAGCATCAAAATTCTCAGCTATATATAGCTAATACTTGCCTGCTCTGTTATTACTCCGTGGCTAAGTCCCATTCTGAAGAAACAGAGCTCATCTTGCATATGAAGTAAACTATCTGCAGAACACAGAGCTGAATAAGCTACGTTGAAACTGCTCCCCATGTTGAGGCTTGTGATGTCCTTAGGTAAACTTACAGACACCTTCAGTCTGCTGGGGATGGACAACTCAAACAGAAGCAGAACAGAGTGTGGTAGTTAAGAGCAGAAAGCAGAGTTAAGCTAGAGTTATAGGGACAGGAAAATCAATTAAAAAAACTATAAAAGTAGAGCATTATAGCTTTACATCAGTTCATATTTTTTTCTTGCACAGAATTTCACCTTCCAACTATAGATGAACCTGCTCTGCAGATGAATCAGCAAATGAGGCTTCTGCCAGTAAGAGTCTTGATTTATTTATTTATTTACAAGGGTCAGAGGGTACATAATTAGAGAGAGAAGGGGTAACACAAAGAAAGTGCATTCTCATGATCGAGAAAATGGGGAAACTGGAGGAATAATTTTGTCTCTGACACCAACAATGAGTTTGTATATGATTCAGGGGTGCTCACTTAAGAACAAAAGTCATCATAGATGGACACTAGGCAACCTGTGGGGGGATTATTTTGGTCATATTTTTTAATTTGTTTTTTTAAAAAGGTGCCTGGGTCATGGTGAGGGTTCAAGTCTGACCTCGTTCCAGTAATTTACAAAGGTGGGCTAAGATTGGGCTAGAAAGGTCCTTTTGTTGTTCTATGAAGGATCCTGCATAGCGAAGGCAGATGGGATGCCTTGTCACTGTTGTTCTGTGGCTCTGTGCTAAGGGGGTACAGAAGGTTACAGCCCTGGCACTCCCTAGAGTTAGCCTTGAACCCACATGTGAGCAAGGATTTTCATCTGCACAACTTGGCAAGACGAGGCAAGATTTTTTTATTCAGATGCTGATTCAGCCATAACGTATGCACAGCATGTTTTTCATTTATTGGTTGCCCAAAATGAGAGAGTGCCAGGGCTGCAGAAATGCTGAAAATTCATAAGTGCACTCATGTGCCAAGTATGAAAGTGCCTAGTACTGGACGGGTGGGGGAAATATCTTAGGTTTCTTCACTTGGATGTGCAAAATTAGTGAATGTTTTTTGAACATGGCAATGTTAATGTAGTTGCACTCCTGTACTCCGACCTGTGGCATGAGGATGATACGAACAGCTGCTGCAGCATTTATGGTGGGTTATAGGGTGTCAGAGTAACAGGAGTACCACATAAACATATCAAATGAAACTATTCGTTATCAAAATTAGTGCTAGGACCAGATTGAATGTGATCTATGACCACATACTAAGCAAGAGAAATACAAATACATGTTGAATAAACAGTGCCAGCTGAGTTTAATAATCTGTAGAAAAAATAGTATCCTGTCAAACAGTTATAAAACATATACAGAATAAATCTAAATCAAGACTGAACGGGCGATTTTAATTTAAGAATTTCCTTAGCTTTTCCCTCCCTTTAAAACCTTTTAAGTTCTGTTAACATATTTTGATTGAGTAAATACGTACAGGGATTTTTTTCTTAGTGCAGTCTAATATGAATTACAGTCAGACTGAATTGCAGCGTTTCACATGGTTTCAGGTCAAAGTCGCTGTGTAACTGGCTTTGATTTTTCAGCACCCTCTAAAGTAAGCAGAAAGCTCCAGCAGTCTTTCCTTTTATCTTAGATAGCTGAGGTAATATACTCCTCTTTTTGCCTTTTTATTGGACTTCCTATGAATGTTTAAAAATAGTTATGGAAGCATTGCAAAGAAGTAAATTGAAACATGTTAAATTATTAAATAAGTGATCATATTATAAAAACAGTCCTTAAAATGCTTTCATGTAAAAACCTTACTTCAGAAAAAAAGCCAACCAAAGTTTTTACCTGGCATCTAGGGATAATATTCATATTAAAGTGTAGCTTTACAAGCCTGTCACTGATGTTTTACCTACTGTAACTGCAAAAGGGGTCTCTGGAAGATGCGCTACAAGGTTTAGCAGTTTCACGCTCACCACTCTCGCAAGAAGATCAAGTCATCGTTTACATGAGGACGGGTCGGCTCCTGCTGCCTCCCTTACAGATCCTCCACAGTGCTGTCTACTGACTCTCTTTTTTCCCTTTACAATTGTTTATCTTTTTACACTGGCGTTTTCCCTCTTGGATCCTTGAGCTGCTTCTTAATCCTATATCAATAATCTCACTTCTGTCTGCAATTTTACTTTTATTATTTTGCGTAATTCTCACAATTTAGTGAATTTCTCAGTAGTCTGAACCATATACATGCAGCTGGCCTGTCTCAAAACTAGCCCTTGGGTCAGAGCTGAATCCACAGGAGAAGAATAACATATAATGAAAGCCCACTGCTGTTTCCCCGCTGCCTACAGCCATCTCTAATCTTACGCTTCGGCCCAGGTTTTTCCGAAGACTTCCACACCACTTACTCCCCAGCTGAGCTTTCACAGGTAGGTTATGCAACCACTGTTGAAAGGCAATACCATCTCGGCAGACCTACCAGCTTTCACGAACGTGTAATTCAGGCTGTCTCCCGGAGCACATCAGGGCTGCTTTGTTGGTAAAACACTAGAATTCAGCTGCAGCAAGGACCCAAGAAACGGTAATACAACAATAAGTCCTAATGGGAAGCTAAGGGTTGCAGAAGTTACTGTCTTCTGTTTCTAAGATTGTAAATTTTGTTTTCAAACAGTGGGATTAAACTGCCAAGGAAAGGGCAACCATTGCCCTATCAGTTTACACTGGTAATTCATTATTCATCATACAGAATTAGAGCTTAACTGAAGGTCTTTGAGAGAAGTCTCGAGCAATACACCATAGAACCTTGGTAGCTAAGATGCTGTTGATTCTTTCCAAGCAAAATATAACTCGATCTAAAAAAACAGTTTGACAGCTTTTTTTTTTTTTTTAAACATGTTAATTTGTTTGAAAGAACATTGTAAAAAGAATTGAACATGGGCTTGTCATCTGGAAGCTACACTTGCTACAGAGCTTTTTATTATTATCATTACTAATGTCATAATATGTTTGCTGCTGCAACCAAAAACTTTGTTAAACAGGTTGGTGATGGAGGAAGACTAGTTCCAGTGCCCAGTCTCAGTGAAGCTGATAAATACCAACCTCTGAGCCTTGTGATTAAGAAAAGAAAATGTTTGCTTTCAAAAAAATCTAAATTTGCTTCAACACCTTTTACATTAAAAGACATTCTTCAAGGGGAGAAAGAAATTTCAGCAGGTAAGATTTCTATCTTTCTTCAAAGTGGAGAAAAAGCATGTTTTCTAGTAACTACAGAACAGTAGACATAGTTTAAACTGTACAGGTAGTATGATGGTTCTTTAGTACATGGGTAATAAAATTTGTCTTGCTTACTCATGTAATAAATATTTAAGAAAAAAGTACATCAAACTGTTAAAAGAAAAAAGAAAAAAAAAAGGACTTTCTGAAAAGGAGTAAAAAAAAAAAAGTAATTATACTAAAAAGCCTTGATATTTTCTGAGCTAATATGAAACAAATTCAGTTAAGCCTTTTGTTTTTTCACAAATCACAACAGATTCCTGATAGATGTATTGATGTATGTTGATTAATTGCTGCTTAAAACTTGTTTTTAATGTTCACCATTCTCTGTATACTCACTTTTAAGTATGTAAGAATGGCCTCGGTTCTGCAGCACTTCTATGCTAGTAATCCCTGGTGTTGAACTGGGCTCTGCACAGGCAGAAGCATTTGACAACAGCTATCTGACTGAAGTAATTGGTTATCCATAAAATTTTTTTTTGTAATCTTGTTTGAGTATTTAGAGAGCTTAACTGTGTTTAAATTGCCTTTGCTATGCAATATCAGAATTTTTTGAGGAGATTCTATGAGAATTAGGAGGTGCAAAACTGAACTATACTGCCTATATTTTCCTGTACCTTCCTTTGAAAAGTCTGTGTAATGGTGTCTACATGCTATGTTTTCTCAAAACAGTTTCATAGCTTTATTTTCTTTTGAAAAAAGGTCCATGTTGACAAAAGTATTGATCACATTAATTGTACAACAATTGCATCAATTAAAAACTCTACTAAGACAAACCAGGATGAGCACAAGACGACAGAAATACCATTTGACCCCAGAAAGGGGTGATTCCAGAACGTAAGCATGGTGAAAAAAATTAGAATCCTACTAATCCTACTAGTCTTACATTCAGGACAAGTCAGCTGCCTTGTCCTGAATGAAAAAAAAAAAAAAATCTCATTAAAAAGTCTGAGAAAAACGTTGCAAAATCTCATTAAAAAGTCTCTCAAAACCTTACTAGTCTTTTCTGTAAAGGTTAGATGTCATGTGCAGACCGTATTGTCCTTTAATGTGAACAAAGAACTTTGTAATTGAATTTCCTTTTTTACGTGACAAATACAAGCATTTGCAATCTTTTTAGAATTATGAAAAATATATGAACCTTTTTTTTTTGGTTAAAAATAAAGACAAACAGGATTCATATTAGGTGACTACATAATATCAGTTATCCTAAAAGCTTCAAAGGATTAAAAAAAAAAGGAGTAAACCCCAGACTTTCAAATGTATTTGGGTGCCTAATCCCTGTGTTCTACCTGCTCTATTAATTTTAATTTGGCAACCAATGCGTTCTAATATTTTTTCTGTTAGTGTAATGGAAATGTATTTAAGGTTATGAAGAAAGCATTATAGAAATGTTTTGGCACCTAGCCTTTGATTGTACAATAAATCAATGCAAACTTTCAAGTAAGTAAAAATTAATCTGTTGTTTTCCTTCAAAATAAACTGACATAGTCCCTGGAATCATCAGGCATACATGGAAAGTGTGGTAAGTCTTTCTAATTGTGACGTCAGGTAAAAGGCAGAGTTAATGTTACTGACACACCCATGTTTCATTCACGTATTGGAAAAATGAAGAAGTGTTAGGTTTATTTGTACTACATCTAAACAAAACTCAGAATTCACTAATTTACACACAGTGGCTTTCATTTTGTTCCTAGTTTTAATATTCTGTGTGGCCTCCACTAAGTCGTTTTGTGTTTCAGAGCCTCTGTCATTAAACCCAGAACGCACTACATGTCTAGTTTATACAAGCACCAACAGCGTACTTACAGGTAAAAGTACTTGAGGAGAATAATGATAAACACAGAAATGTGTAAATAGCCCTAATCACCATTTCATGCCCAGGACATATCACATGCAGGACCATGGGCACAACTCTGCCAGAGAGTCACAGAAATTCCTCAGACCCCTATGCGCTCTCTTTCCATTAGTTATCAGTAGTAACACCGATAAATAAGTGCTCAATGTGGCTCTGAATTTCACATCAAAATGGTTAAGTACAGTAGGAACAGTACCATTTATTCTCTTCTTGCTGTGTAAAAACACTGCGTTCGGACTTCTCATCACACAATGGTTATCTTCTTTTACTCAGGTGTCTCATCTTACCAGTTGCTCAACTATGAAGACAAATCAGATGTTTCGCTTAATGGTAGAAGAGGAAATCAGATAATGAATGATGTCGGTTTTGATGTTGCTGGATCAGATTCTGTTGCCTTTAAAGCGTCATTTGGCATAGTGACCAAACATGAGGTTGAAGTACCAACATTACTTAAAGAACTTACTACAAGGTTATATTTTGGTTTCTTGTTCCATAATTACATTTCATACAGTTAGGTTGAACCACTGAAATGGTTAGGTTTTGATTAGTTTTAGCCAGTCAATAGCAGTAACCATCTGATATTTTCCAAGAGTCTCAGGGTGGATCACTGGGATTAGACACATGATCTTCTGTATAACACAGACTGTATAATTCTTCTGAATTAATTCTTGCTTGAATTACAGCGCATCTTTCAGGAAAAAAAAAAATAAATCCAGAGAGGAAGGGTACATCTAAGGTCCTATCTATGTTATTCCATACTATTGGAAATTTGAAATGTACTTCAAATGACATTACCCAACTTCAGGTTTCAGAAATAGGATTTGGTTGCCTTTGTCTGATGAATGAGAAAGCCATATGTTTTATTGCCAATGTAGATACTTCAAGGTTTTATGAGGTTATTACACAGCCTTTTCTTTGAAAAGCAAAGTAGGTTTATCTGCTTGAATTTTTCATAACCTTCTGTGGTTCTTCTCTAAATGCAGTCTCCATTTTTCCAGCATACTTGTTGAGCTGTGGACACTGAAACTGAACTTGGTGTTCCTGTAGTGCTAGCACAGAAGTCAAACACATAGAAATACGATGTGACTAATTCTAGGTGTAATTCTCTAGTTTATATTTCAAAGATTATCCCTTGACCACAATGTCATCCGAGTGAATCCCAATGTTGCATCCCAGTAAATTAGTTACTATGCATGACGTGACATTTGGTATTTTCATACATATATTGTTTCCTTGTAGTTATTTACCAAGCAGTGCATGTCATTTTGTACCCATAACTTCTCTTGTTCTGTACCTACCTTTTCCTGGTTTATTTGTAATCTCCAAACATTATCATTAATAATTGGGGGTGGGGTGGAGGAAGAGGTCCTAGTCTCCTGATAAAAATATTCAATGTTATACGTCTAGGAGCCAATGCCTGTAGAAATTCTCCTGCAAACACTTGTTTCATGATTGTTCCATGTTTATAAGTTATATAGTTTTTTTCAGTTACAGTTGACACGTATCAATTAACCAGTTTTTAATCCATTGAGTATATGCCAGCTTGTATAGGCATCATTTAGGCTTCTAACCAAAACATTCCATCATCATAAGCTTTATAGAAGCCCAAAGGTAGAGCATTACAGCTATTGCTTTTACTATCTATTTTCCATGAATCCTTACTGACTTACATTACTTATACCCCTTTAAAAAAAGTTGTTATTAATTAGGGTATGTTGACAGTTCCTTACTGTCACTAAGAACAGTTGTCAGATGGACAGACCTGGAATTTTCCAGGGTGTCCCACATATCCTTTCTAACATTTGTATATTACTGGCTTTCCTTGAATTTTTTAGTGCTTCTTTTCCCAAACACTGAAAATCAATATTAAGTTTCCAGAAACCTCTTCAGTCAGTTGTTTTACTGCTATGAGACAGAAGTTATGGTGATTTATTTACTGATTTAAAGTTACTAATTCTATTAGCTGCTTTGTAAATTGCTAATAATCTCTGAATTTCCTTCCTGCCTCCCTCTTGATTTTAGAAAAATAAATTTTGATCATTGTCTAGTCCATCAATCAAGAAAAAGTAGGATGGAAATTTTGTGCGTGGTCATGGAAAGTATTAGAACTACGAGGCAGTGCTCATTAACTGTCCATACTGGAATGCGTGGAGAGACAATGAGGGTAAATATGTTTGACAAAGTTCTGTAACTTAAATGAACAAACACAAAAAGCTCATTTTTATAAATGTTATGGTTGGATTTAATTGCATTTTTACTGATATAAGCTCAGAAAAAATCTGAAGTAAATCAATATTATTGCACTGATGTAAACTGAATTAAAAGTTGGTCTTTTGTTAGTATTGCTTATGTGACTGAGGGATGGGAAATGCATGAAAGGATGACTAGACAATGAGCCATTGCTTTGGGTGAAGCCTCAACAAAAATGTCGAATTTACTTCTTAGTTTGAATCGCAAATAAACATAGATCCTATCTTTCGTTATTATATTCATTTTCTATAACGCATTGGAACTTCAGGTTGTTATTATCTGAAGAGTTGGCATCTTACTCCCTGTCTTATGTTCTTCTTCCCTCTCCCTCTCTCTCTTCAATGTGTTTGAATAATTGAAACTACAAATATTCTGAGGTTTGCCCATTACTAGTATTTATAGATTATTCAGATAATTTTCAATGGGCAATGAAAGCTAAGTTACTATCTCTGTATCAAACTTTATTAAAATGCAAAGTTGTTAATATAAAATTCTTTAGTTGTGAAATTTGATCTTCAATTTCAATGCTTCCTCCTGGCATTATGCTTGTCAATATATACAGTTAAGATATTATTTTGTCTATTTTTTCATTGCAATTTGTAAGTTTTTTTCTTTTGATGCTTTTCTAAATTATAGTTTCACATTATTGAAGATCAGAATTATAAAGGGCGGGACAAAGCCATTGTTTTTCCTGCGCATACAACTATTGCTTTTAGTGTATTTGAACTTTATATTCATTTGGATGGTAATTTCGGTAAGTGATGTGCATTACTGTCATTACTGCTATTATTTATAATGACCTGAGTTTTTAAAACAGTTTTCTTGCTCTCGATGTACATAAGTCCCCATCCCATACAATAGTATGCTTTAATTTTATGCACATAAGTAGTCTGACTTTCTAAGGGAAACAATTCTTGAAAAGATAAACAAGGCAGGTGCTAGAAAATAGTCTGTTGTGGAAACATTTTTTAAAAGTTAAGTATGATTTTGTAATTTTTTTTTTTTAAATCCTGCAGTTCCATGGAAGAAAAAATCACTTCCTTATATTTCTAGCCTGTAGGGACCAGGCCTATGAGACCATCTGATCAGTTTTGCATAAAATAGGCAAGTAAAAAGACCCAAGTAAAGAAGAAAGTGTGCAGAACTTCTAAACTAAGCTAACATTTTTTCTGTTGGGGCTTTAATTTCAGTCTGATACATCATTACCACATATGGATATCTGACGATATTTAGGAAGAAATAATCACAACTACTGGAAACTAATTTAAAAAATTGCATAGCTCCTGTAAGTTTTTCTCTTTTTGGGGAAAGGATAGTGCTTATGTATTTACATTATTTGCACTGATTAATGTATCGCCTATAGCATTATCAATGTTATCAACATTGTTTGTAATAAACCAGAAAGTCAATTTAGGATTTGATCTAGCACTTGATAACATCAAATGCGAAACTCCCCACCAACTGAGTAATGTTAGATAAAGTTCTAACCACCGGATTCACATGTACTTAACTACAGGAACCTCTGTCAGTCACTCAACCGTTTCAGGAATTGCTTGAGTCTCTATAACATTGTGGCTTTCTGTAAATAGCAAGATAAAAGACCTGGTTAGGGAAGTAATCTCTCTCTCTGCAGATCTGTACAGGCCTATGTTTAAAAAGTTGCAAATAGCTCCGTACCCTTTGGCATACACAGTATAAAACTTGCATGACAGGTACTCTGCATTGTATAGCACTTTTTTACTGAACTGTGAGATACCTTTACCCTTCTGTAAAAACTTTACATATACTCCAAACCAGGCATAATTACTGGATTAAAAGTAAAAGAGATAATACAGTATGGTAGTTCTTTATATTCACTTCCATAATGTTCAACATTAATTTCAGTTTTGGTAGTGTTTTATTTTACCTTTATGCAATGGTAGGTACATGCACAGTGTTTTTCCTAAAGTCATTATCAGTGAAATAATCAATGAAGCTGATATTTGTATTGGCATAATTAAAAAGAATTCCTAATTGAGAAAGTTTAACACATGTTTTTTCAGTTCCTTGTAACTGATTATCCTTATATTTCACTTTAAAGGTTTTCTTTCAAGTTATGAAAAGAAACTTAGGTGATACTTATTTTTATTTAAAAAAAACCCCAAGTTTTAGTAGTTGATTTGGTGTTGGAAGAGATGACTACAGAACTCACAGCCTTGCTTATTATTTTTCATTTTCAGTTTCAAGTGAGATCATAGAAATGTTTCTCCTTCAGAAGTGGGGCTTCCATTTATATGATATTGACTGCCTTAGTCCCTTAACATGGCCATAACTTGTGTGTAAAACAAAACAAACTCTAATGATGTATGTTGAAAACCACCAACATTTTAAAATTCCCATTGAATCTGTGTCACTTGATTCTATGGGCTATTACTGTGTGCAGACTTGTATTAACAAGTGGTACTAGCCATTAAAAACATTAGCAAAGCTGAATTTAATCACTGTTAGCTTTATAGATTAGAAAGTATATTAAACGCTGTTGTGCAATGATTGCTTTTAGATTTTGCCCTTCTAAACACTTATTTTTAATTTTTACAGAACTCTGTGTGACTCCCATTTCAAAAGGAGGATTTGAAAAAGAGAAATCTGGATCATCTTCACTGATCAAGTTAAGGAGGTTAAAGAGTAATCTGTTTCATCGAAGTATGACTTTTGATATTTATATCCAGATGTCTTAGTTAATGCATGAAGAGTGTGTTTTTGTTTGTGTGCAAGATGAATGTTTAAAGAAGAAAATTTCGATGGAAAATGTACCTCTTTTAACTTCTTGTGTATTGAAATGATTGTAAAGTTATTAAAATTTATATTTGAGAATCTGACTCTTTTACAAATAACAAATTTATGGTATTGCTGTTCATTAAAACTCTAAAGATCTTAAAATAAAAATGATGGCTGATGATAAACTGGTATGGAGTAATTATACAACTAGCTTCAGTTAACATGCCTATTTCATATGCTTGCCATTTACAGCTAGTGTTATGCAATACAAGTTATAAAGAATATTCCAAGGCAAAGTAAGTTTAAATATCAAACAATATTAATTTAAATATTTGAATGTACTCTTTAGGCTATATGTTCACATGGCAGGGACGTGGGCAAGATGCCATCATAGTTCTCTTTTCTCATTCTGGTATGAGCACAACATCCAAAAAAGCTGAGTATTGCTGTATCTAGCTATATTTTCTTCAGAACAAGATCCTATACTTTTTAACACTCCTTGGTCCAAGTATTTTGGAAATCTGCAAATCCGAGTGTGAAGATAAATGTTGAGCAGTAAAGACATCCTTCTAAAGGCTGCTCTGTACAGGTGTCCTTGCTCCATTGTATCCCGTTCTTGATCAAAGGGCTTTTATTTGACCAAGCCTTCAGTGCTGCTCCAGTCTGCACTAAGGGAATAAGTCTTCGGTGGGTATGATACATCTCAGTAGCTGTAGCTGCCTGAAAGTTTGTCATCCAATCTAAAGTAATCAGTCCCTGAAGAGAGAGGAAAAAGGTAGGTAGTTCCAAAAGTGATTTCTTCCTGAGGTGTTTTGTGTGCTCAGAAGTCTGCTGGGAGGTCAACACGGAGTCCTCCAAATTTTCTAAACCTTTTAAGTATTGGTGGTTTTGTTGTAAATACTAGGAAAAAAAGTGAATTTACAATTTTTACAAAAGAAAACTAGAAATGCAAAAATAAAAATGGCTAAACAGGAAAGTATGCAGCTGCGATTTGATTTGGCACCAATTTTTCAAAAGCTTGCCTCATGCCTATCTTTTAGGTGCATTTCTAAAAATATTATAATTATATAGGTCATATACAAAAGAATTCTGGCTTCTGTCAGTGTCTTTTGTGAAATTAAAGAAAAATTTTCATCACACAGGGCTTTTGATGGGAAGTAATCTACAACGTGGCATGTTTAGAATGGTTTCATGAAGCAGTTGTTATTTCTGTAATTAGATTGACAGGTTGTTTTGTAAACAGTTCATAATGTAATGACAAATCATTGCTGCTTTTTTTTGTGCGTTCTTTTTCAGATAAAAGAGTAGTGGATACCATTGCTAACTCTGATGCTTACTTGGAGGACCTTTTCACAGATTATTATGAAAAAGCTGCAAGCATGACTGATCTCTCTACAAGTTATCTCAGAGAAGGGTCTCATATCCGAATTAATTTACTTAATAACAACATCCCCAAAGGTCCCTGTGTCCTTTGTGGAATGGGAAGTTCTAAAAGGGAGACAGTCTACGGATGCCTAGAGTGTTCTTTTAATGGACAAAAGTACGTACGACTGCATGCTGTGCCCTGTTTTGACCTCTGGCACAAGAGAGTAAAGTAACTAAGCTAATTAAGTGCCTGTTGTTGCAGACATGGGCATAACTGTGCCACAAACTTTTCAGAATTAGTAAATATGACTCAAATTGTTGAAATGCAAAATAGTGAAAGTGCAAAACATTTTATTACACTATTATCGTCAAATTATTTGCTTCACAGTCAATGACCTTTTACTTGAAAATGCCCTCATGCATTCTCTGACATTGCTGTTCTTCTTTCTAGAACCTTCTCTTTCATTATCATGATAATGAAAAAATGTACCTTAAAACTGTATTTTCATGTCAAAATATATGCTAGAACTTACTTTAAGTTGTTTACACAAACTTGTTAAACCCCAATATGTTGCCTTTATCTACACTGGCGTATGATGGTAAAATGAGAATATTTGTTAATAATTTAGTGTTCTCATGAATGTTTAATTGAAGTATCAGATTAAAAAACATGCTAAAACTTAGCTCAGTCTAATGTTTCATTTACAAAAGGGAACAACTAAAACTAGGGATAAGTGTTTCATATTACAATGCCATTACCACGTCAACAGTTTGTTTAGATAACTAAAAAGTACCAGCCAGTCCACCTTCTGCATTTGGATTTTAGGTCACAGCTGCTCTTGACTTTCTTTTGTGTTCAGAAAAAATTGCTTAGCAGAAAATGTTTTGGAAGCTTAGGAAAATAACAGAACTACATCCTTCCAACAAGACTTCAGGGGTGAAGGTCTTAACGACAGAAAATTAAGTCTGTGTTGTCAAGAATATAAACACCAGAGGGCACTACAGAATTGTGTCCAATACTGAGACTGGGCATGCGGCTGGTTACTGTCCTGTTGAAGCTCTCCCCATGCTATTTTAAACTGGGAAAGCAACTAAAAAATGTTTTTCTACCTTTTAGAATGATGATAAGGATAACCTAGGTATGGAAGCTTTTTTATTTGTGCTGCCACTTTCACTGTGTACATCTGATATTGCATGTTGAAATGAATACAGCCACTGCTTTTTACATGAGAAGAGTGAAGGATGTTACACAGACATTATGATGACACCTGCATAAGCAGAACAGTTAACTAGCCTGAAGTACTGTCTGTAACTATGGCTACTTCTTTGCATTTTTCCAAAGTGAGGAAAATTAGAATGATGCCCAAATAATTACTTATGCTTATACAGAGCATCTCCCATCATCTTTCACCTCATCCAAGTAAATCACGACAGTGTACATTTTTAACTTGGCGTTGCTGAATAAACTGAATAATTTTACTAAGTCAAAGTTTAAAAACCCACTTAAAATACTGCTTTTTCATGACCACCGAATTATTCATGTTAATATTACAGCAAAGAGGTTATTTTAAGTTGCTTTAAAAACACTTATGGTTTTATCTTGACATTCCATAAACACCGTTCATTTATTTTAAGGCCTTTTATAGTTAAATTTGCTGCAAATGGCAATTCTTCAAGAAGCTACCCTAGGAGCCTCCAGAGTTTTAACAGTTACCTTCCTGGGATTCTGTTTTCCCCTTTTCTTTTGCAGGGGATTGAGAAGTGTTCATCGGTTATGTTCTATGTCAACAGGTACTGGAACCATTTTTGTGTGCTTGATACAACAGAAAAAATTATTTTCATCAGTATTTTACACAATGAGAAAGACTACTGAGCAATACTGTAGATTAGGACATGATGCAAGAACCACTAATAATAGATCATGGTGTTTTCCAATTTTATTTCTTTCTTTTGAAATATCTAACACATTTTATTAGTTGAATCTTAAAAATAAGATTTTTACAGTCACCTTAAGAGATATAAAAAGATGCCACTATAAAAAAAATACAAGAAATTCTGTGACAAAGTATTATTATTTAAAATTCAGTGTACAGAAAACAGCCAAAGATTTTTTAAGTACTTAGAGTTCATCATGCTGGTAGACATTGTACTCCTTTGCTGATATGAAACCGTCTCCATCATGGTCATTCTTCTTAAATATATCAGCTAAGATTTCATCATGGACTGAGGGATGACGTTTTTTGCCATCTCTTGCAAATTCTTCTTTCAAATACTGGCTTATCTAGAAGAAAAGAAAAAAGTCCAGCCATTGTGGCTTTTATGCCAGTACTCAAACAGCTCTCTTCAAGGACACTTGGGGTATATATGTAAGTTATTGTGACTCCAGTGCAGACATGTCTGAAGTTTGTTTCCCAGCAAGTCTGAGACATATTAATGTATCAAAGTAAATTTCAACATTGCACAGTGTAGTTTGTGTAAGCATGCAGAAGCTTTACTTGATGAACCACAGCAGAGGCAGCTCATGTAAAGATAACACTGATGCAACTATACCTATAATTTTATAAATTATTTATTCCAGATTAGTTACATCATATTACCTCAAGTTCAGAGAGTTTCTTGTCACTGTCCTTGTCTATTTGATTAAATGCTTCAACACTGCGAGGTCCCTTATTTACTGCATAAAGTTCAATCTCAAAGATCAATGTTGCATTGGGTGGAATCTTACCCTGTGCTATGAATAAAAGAAAAAAAAGCATTTAAGAAATCAGACAATATAGCAGAGATCACACATATGATAAATTCATATGTAAAGCATCTTAATTTTTTATTACAAAGGCCGTGTTAATATTCAGATTAAACTCTGAATTTAAATATTATACAGCTAGACAGGAAGATCGTTCAGATTGTGCTAGATGAATGATTTTGAGAGAGATTTGCAAACAATATACTTCCCTGGAACAAAATTATATTGCTCCTATCAATTCAGG
Organism: Nipponia nippon; assembly: GCF_047370975.1. Taxonomy (NCBI): domain Eukaryota; kingdom Metazoa; phylum Chordata; class Aves; order Pelecaniformes; family Threskiornithidae; genus Nipponia; species Nipponia nippon. The sequence continues at coordinate 74,801,662 of NW_028262369.1, read as the reverse complement.
TACTTCTAAAAATTAAGAGAAGGGTTTGTGTTATGATGAAAAACAAGTATTTCTAAAGTTTTCACTCTTTCACATACTGTCATATGATGGGGCTTATTGAGAGACTGATTCTAAGACATATGCCTTTATTCAATATCTGCAATCTGATTTAAAAGATTACAGTAAGAGACCAATACTCATATGCATTTTCTGTCTGAAGAAACAAGCAGGCAATATCAGGTTTTACCAACTTACTATGAATTATACCTATGGTTAAAGGACTTGATGTAAAATAGTGTTTAAAAATATACATCTCATTAGAAAGAAGCAGTGGGATGCAAGTCATCTGATTCACAAAAAAAAATCCCCAAACTACTGGAATATTTTATCTGGTCTCTGAAGAAAAAAAAAAAGTTAGACTTCATTATTCCTGTGTCAAAGCGTTTTCTGATATCTGATGTAAAAACACCACTGCCTATCAACAGAGGTCTATCATGCATCTGGCAAAAAAAGGGAACTGAAGAGAGACAGTAACAAATTAATGAGGTCTAAAAGTAGTGCCAAAAAAGCATCAAGAAATCATGCAGTGTAAAATTAAAACATAAACATGCAAGATGCTTCTATTCATAGCCAAAGCCAGTGAACATGACATTGTAACCTCGGAATTTTGACAGAATTTTGAGCTTGTGCCCGTCCTTCATAAACTGAAGAAAAACTAAAGAATCTATTCTGTTTACCAACAGAAGGTAAACAAAACTATTACTCACACTACTCATCTAAAGTATCCATAGTAAAAATGACAGGTTTCAGAGTTCAAAAAATTTTAACCTTACAAGCTTTAAAAATGCAGAAGTTTTAAATATATCGGAATATAAATCGTGGTTTATGTACTACTTAGGAAAGAAAGATACAATACTAGAATTCAGTGCCAGTAGTTTACAAATATACATACCAACAGAGGAAAGATATGTAAAGATTTAGAAAGCCACATGCATCTTTTCTAATTCAAGATTAGGCAGGCATCTTCCCCAGCATGCAGGAATATGCTGACACAGAGGACAGGTATGCTGTAGGAAAATAATACTTTCTTGAAGTGCTACCTAGAACAAACAGTTAACACTAGTATTAGAGGTAAAGAACATACTTTTATTTGTGTCAGTGTTTTTACTTGTTGTTATGAGACTTACTTATTAAACATTATGCTCAAGGGTAAAAATTTATTCCTAGTAAACGTCACTGGCTACAATGGAACTGTACGAAAGACAAAACTGGTGCATGGAATTCTGACATAACATCACTACCAAACAATTATTACGGAGCAGGAGCTACCTTTTCACAGAAACTACTACACCCAAGTCAGAGATGAATTTAAGTTATCTACAATTAAGAGTGCTAAAACATTGCATAAAACTTTGACTGGATTTTTTTTTTAAGTAGACTGCACACTTTAGCATCCTAAATTCAAATCAGATTTCATGCATTGTACTGTTGCAATTATTATGTAATGTGATGATATCGTCCATTAACTATCCAGAATGTAAGCAGTATTTTAAACAAATTATTTCTACTTAGATTAATTCTGTGGCATGCACTGGATTACATTCCATTTTGCTCAGAAGATGCAGAATGTCGTTAAAAGGCTAAGCAGGGAGGAGTCAACTAATAGGAACTAAACATGAGTAGCATATAATAGATTAAGACAAAAAATGCTGATGTGAATCATGAAGATCTTTCTTTTGCTGTCAATTTTTTGTATTATGGAAATACTTGGAAAAACACATTGGGTGCCATGTACTGAATTCTAATGCAAACTGCCAGGCCTGGGTGTGGGTCTATGATGAGGACTGCTTAAACTGCATAGGAATGAGCAGGATTAGGCTGCACAGCTGCAGTCATCACCTCCATTGCCTCCAAAAATAATGGAGCACCAATTCTTAGTCATTTACAATACCGTACATTTGAAAGGACAAGAAAACAGAGGAAAGACAAAGTTTAGTATTAAAACTTCTTTATTACCGTATCCTTGCTGTCCGTATGCTAATGATGGCGGAATGATCACTTTCCGTTTTTCTCCAGGACACATATTCATCATAGCAATATCTAACCCTTTTATGACCTGTCCAACACCCAGAACGAACCATTTTGGATGACCTTCATTTTGAGTCCGACTATTAAAAAGAATTGTGAGTGGTTAACAGTGAATTTAGTATTTTACGCTTTTTTATATAAAAATAGCTTTAAGTTAACAGTCAGTAAAAATGTACAGTAGATTATTAGAACATAAGAATGTTTACAGTGCAAGAATACAAAGTATTAACACTGTTTTTCTGCTACAGTTATTAAAGGTCAAATCTTGAGATGTGTAAGGGGCAACCTCCTTTTGAAGTAAAAAAAAGTAAAAAACCAAACTTATTACAAAAACGTCCAATCTTCCTGATCATATACACTGCATGCCAGAAACAAGGTGCCAGTGCAGGAAGCCTGTGAGGAGCACCGAGACCAATTCACTGCTAGGAAGCAGAAATGTCTTCAGCAGTTCACATCGCTGTAGGATGGGATGGGACGGAGCATGCAGGGGTGTGTTGGGGGAACCTGGCAATCTTGGCTATAGTACTGTGTGCTCACCCACCACTCTGTTCAGTTTAGATATTCAGTGCTTGAGCCAGCTTGTGGTCATATGAGGTATCCCCAGTATGGGAGCTACACCGAACGGCGACTGAGCAGCATGTAGCTCAAAAGTCACAGGGCAACACTATATGTGCCAAAATCAGTCACTTCAACAGGCAAAAAAATGCAAGGAAAATGGTACTCTTAAATGTAGAATTTTCCTATACTGATTTTTTCTTAAATGATACAAGGTGGGGGGAATGAATCAAGATTTTGTCATAAACTAGGCTACTGTCTGATCTGTCCAAATATGGGTAAGGAATGAGCCGGGTACCTGAAGGAAAGAAAAGATTCCTCTCCATAGTTTTGCACAGGTGAGTCTTGCCTCACTAGTAGTATGCACCACCATTAAAAGCAAGGCACTGCGAAAATAAAGCTTTTGCACAACGGTTTCTGTGCAAAGCAAGCTAAACCAAGCTGAAACAGCCTGAAGACAGATGGATGGGACAAAGTGAAAAAGCAAAAGCCTAAATGCTAACAACTGGGGCAAAGAGGAAGGCAGCACAAATCGAGGATGGAAGCAGAGACAGGGAAGGGGCATAAACACTGCAAACCACTAGCGTAATGCAGTTGCCCTGCGCAATGCTAACTATGTAGAAGTGCATGCTATATTCAAGTTTGTCTAAAACAGGCAATCTGTGTCCCTCCCAGGAACTCCTCCTCCAAACTTGAGTTTTTCTGCACAGGTTACAGCACAGAACATGGCAGGTGATAACATGGCGGGTTTTCTTTCACCCTGCCCAAGGGGTTCTCCACGTGAGGTGTGGGCTACAAGCTCTCAGCGACCCTCCCAGTCTGTCCCCTTTGCTGGTGACAGCCACCAGTCTCAAGCCCAGCTTTGGTTTCCAGCTTACCTCAGCGCTGGTCCCTCTTGACCCTAGGTAAATCCTACATCCTTCAACACTCGGTTTTGGAAAAATAAAGGCTGAGATGGGGGGAAAATTACTAATCCTAACGTGGTTAGCATTGACCCCAAGCTGTGCCCACACTGGGAGAGCAGCGGGTCTCGCTTACCCAGCTGAGGGGGCATGGCGGGCCCCTTCAGCCGGGTAACCGGGACCCGCTGCTGCTGGGGGCGAGCAGGTTGTGCCACGTACACCGCCGGGCTCGGGCCCATCTTCCCTTCCACCCTACCCGGTGCCCTGGGGGCCCACCTGCAGTAAAACTTGGATCCGTCGCCGGCCAGGAAACCGTCGTAGTGCGCGTTCAGCAGATCCCCCTTCTTGCTCTTCGGGCTGCAGACCTCCGGGAGGTGCAGCACCTCTATTTTAACCTCCTCCGCCACCACCGCCGCCGCCGTGCCGCCTTCGGCCTGCGCCGGGGCCGCCAGCAGGACCAGCGGCAGGAGGAACAGGGTCAGCCCGCGGCCCATGTCGCTTCGAGGAGGCCGCCGGCGTGGCACTGTCCCCGCTGGGCCGAGGGGTGGGCGGGGGCGGGCGGGGACAGGCCGGGCCCAGGCAGCCGCGGTGCGGGCGGTTCTTCGGGCCGGCCCCCGCCGCTCAGGAAGTGAAAGGGACGTCAGGAAACAACCCCGGGGCCGGGGGGCGGGGCCGGGCGCGCATGGGAGATGCGGAGCGCCCCGCGGGGCGGGTGGCGCCTCCGGGGCCGCCGCGGGCTGCCGTTGCCGCCGCGCCTGAGCTGAGCGGCTCCGCCTCCGCGCGCGCAGGGAGGAGTAGCGGCGGGGACGGGAGGTGAGCGCCCATCCCCGCGGCGGCGGCGACCGCCCTTTCCCCGCGGCGGCGCAGGAGGATGCGGCCCGGCGTCGGGCTCTGAGCGATGGAGGGGGTCCTGTACAAGTGGACCAACTACCTGGCGGGTAGGCGGCGGGGGCCGGGGCCTGGGGGGCGACCCTCGGGCTGGGGAGGCCGGGGCCTGCGGCGCGGGGGCGGCTTGCCCTCGTCCGTGAGGCGCTGCTGCTGCGTCGCGGGGGGTGCCGGCGTCCCGCGGGCGGCCGGGAGCAGTTTTTAACGGGCTGGCTGAGAAACCGTTCGCCGTTCGTGTTCGGAGCCAAGCCGCTGGGGAGCGGCCGAGCGTCGCGCCGCGGGCGGCGGAGGCTGCCGGCGCCCCTGAGGCGGCTGTCGCGGCGGGCCGCTGGGAGCCGGCCCCGGGGGCTGGGCGGGGGGCGGCGCTGCCCGCGCGCTTCCGTGTGTGTGGCGGGGGGGGGGCGGCAGGCCGCTCCGCCGGCCGAGCCCCTCGGCGCCCCGCTCCCGGCCCTGCGGCCCCGGCAGCCTCACAGCCAAGATGTGCCCGGCCCCCCGGTCTTCCACGGGGGACTGGGAGGCCAGGTGCCTCTCGAGATCTGGGCCGCGCCTGGCCGAGTTACTCAGGGACTCGTAACAGCACAAGCTGCAGGGAAACGCCGTCTGACGGCCCGGCTACGGGGTTTTCCCCTCTTTCGTCTCAGCAATAGCTTTAATTTGCTGCATACAAACTTGCAGTGTATCCTCGCTTGCAGCTGAGGAATCATTAAGATTACGTCTTTAAATCTTCAGTGCTAAATGTGAAAGTCTGAATTCTCTTTTAATTTGCTTTTGGATGGTAATTTTCTTGAATCTGTGCTCCTGTATCCTAACCTGTAAAACAGATAAAAAGCTTTAGTTCTGGGTGAAGTATTCACAACGTGTGTTTTTGGAAGTGCTGCAGACAAAAGTTCACCAAATGCCTGCGTTTGCCATCACAGCTCTGGTTTGTTTGCCTCATACTCTGTTGTAGTAGCGATACCACCTTCCTCTGGAGATAGCAATGGGTAGACGGTACTGTCAAGGTGAAACAGATGTCTCTTCTGACGCTGTAAGAGGACTAGTTGTCCCTCCAGAGCGGATTGGTGTTGGATCATATACTGTGCTTAATCAAGCTTCGTGTTTGACTGCTTTGGCAATATCTTCTTTGGCACTGCACGTGTGCTGTTCTGCTTCAGCACATTCAGATTCTGAATGTGGAGCGGGGTGAAACTCAATTCTGTTTTACATGGGCCACATTGCAAGAATAGTGCGCGCTTGCTGCGAATTGAACTGTATAGGGTATAATCTTGCATTTTTCGGAGTAAATATATGTCCACGTATACTGGCCTTGTGGTGAAAGAGAACACTTGTACTGCAATGAAATAGATATTTGCTAAGATATTTTTGTCACTTCTTCACAATATATGTGGAGAAAACACATGTAGGAAAAATTGTGGTTATGAAAGAAATAATGAGTACAAGTTTCTTTTCGAAATAGAATGGAAATTGTCACTTTCACTTATGTGAACAAAAATGTTACTGTAGCAAAAGGTAAAAGGTCACAGCTAATGAGCCCTTGTGGTGTTTGATATAAACTTCCCATTTGAAGTCTGTTATTTAATAAGTAAATATTCAACAATAACTGTGAATGCTGTACACACAGTAGACTCTTATATCAGCATGCAGCTAACTTCTGCTAAAAGTCAGTAGCTCTCTAAAATAGCAAACTGCAGAACCGTTCCTTCCGTGGGTGCTGGCCAACTGAGAGCATCTGCTCCTCTTGCATTTCAAAATTACAGTGTGTCAGGAATTCCCTACAATTGCCAGAATATAGGAGGGCAGCAAATTAAAAAAAAAAAAAAAATCTAATCATATTAGTGAAGTTTTTAAATGTTAGTACCAACCTTCTTGTTACTCTACTGTCTATTTTTGTAGCCAGAAATAGGCTGTAGTACTTGTTGTCATTAATGGTAGAAGCCAAGCAGCAAAGGAGCTTGTTATTGTTGCTGAAGCATTGTGGAAAATATTTAGTTTCCTCCTTCATTAAAAGCAAACTAGAAATACAGCTTTATTTTTTCTCCCCTCAAATAATATGTGTGCATCTAAGAATTTGTGAAGTACAAACCTGTTAAATATTTTTGTCAAACATAGGATACTCTGTTTGCCCAATTTCAAATCAGAAGAGGTGTTTTTGTTCTTTAGCTTGCTTCTGTGAGGCACTTGGAGTCTTTCAAATCCTTTGCTTCTGTTTTGTCCAGTACCAGCATAATGTGAGGCTGGAATAATCATCCGTGTAGGGTCCCTTTTTATCAGAATCGGACTGTTGAGACAGGCATTGACTTACCACCTATGCATGCACTTAGGAGATAAGGGCAACACAGAGTCAATGTTTTGCAACACAGTGTAGCAGGAAAAAAAACACTGGTGCGTTTCTGAGCTGCATTTTACAGGACAGGGTCTTTACTAGAGTAATTTCATGTCTGTCTGCATATTCTTTGAGTATAAGTGGTGATGTACACATACAATTTGAAATATTTCCTGTGGGAGTTGGTATCCCTCAATGTTTGTACTTTTTTTTCATTCTGTTTTTATATCTGAGTGTGGATCTGCTTATTAGTTACCACTCTGCATTTTGAAAGACACAGATGCTTGCCATTATAGCTAATAAATTAAAAGAAATTGTTACATGTTATTATTTGCTTATCATGGAATTGTGACATGATGTAATGGGGCCTGGTCTTATGCTTCTTGACTTAGTGTTAAGACTTGTAGTGACTTAGTGTAAGTCGTATGAAGCCTTTAGCTGATTTTCAAGAGTCTGGTACCTGATTAAGCCTCCTGTGTTACAGTACACTGCTGCTGGGTGGCTGCAGCTTGCTCTGTTGGAATGGCAATTGGTAAGCGCCATGGACCACACCGTCACATCGCCAAATACGTTAAGTTCTTGGCCACACAGTTATTGCTGTTCCAAATCCTAAGCCAAGCAGGAAGTTAAAGTTTGGTGTCAAGTTGTAAAATAGAGGGATAATATGCTCCTATTGTACAGCTGATCCAGACTGTAATGGGCCAATGTAATTGTTATGCTCTATGGAATATTTTAGTTCTATCTTATTTTTAGAAACAAAGGTGATTTACTAGGGTAAATGGTTTGCATTTAGTATTATTAGAAATTAGGGCACCTATTCCAATGAGTGTTCAGTTATATGAAATAGCTGTTAAAAAAAGAAAAAGGGGAAAAAAAAAAAGGAATGCTAATATACTTTAATCCAAGAGGGCCTGTGACAATAATTTACTATGTGGTGTAATGCTGCATGGAGTTCTCACAGATATTTGTGTCTATGCATAAACTGCTCTGTTTTGTAGATGTAGTGATGTCAGAGATCATTATATAATTTTGCTAATGCAAAGGTGGTGAAAACCTTAGTAGAGGTGCTGGTGTATGCTGTCCTCACAAATGGACCTAGGAGTATAAGCCATGTCTCAGTTCCCCACCCAATGCCTGACATTAAATTGTTGTTGGGTGATGGAGCTGGGCTACTTTCAGAGAAAATGGTGTGTCAATAATTGTGTGAAATACAGAATTTTTCACTGAAGTACAGTAGGCAGAGGAGACCATAGCATAGCAGTTTGTGACATTAGTCAATTTATTTGTGTCTTACAAGTAAGATCCTACGATCTTAGGAAAGTCTAACTGAAAAGTGTACTTGAATGAGAATGGTTCTTCAGAGGTATGTAATTTATCAACCTTCAAAACAGGATTCCTTGGTGGCTAAATTAAAATTTAATTTTGCTCTAGGATGGAATATAATGAAAACTGAAATACTGCTGATCTTGCATCCAAAAAGAATGAGAGTGAAATATCCATATAATACTGGTTTGGTTATAGAGCAGCTTTGGTCTTCAGACTGCACAGATTATTTACTTCCTGGTGTGTTACATGAATAGTTTAATGTTTGCATTTTTTAGAAAAGTTTTAACAGCCAAAGAGCTGAATTTGATTTGCAATTTAGTAATTAGACTAAACTTTCTTTTTCATGTTTTTGATCTCGCTAGGTTGGCAGCCTCGGTGGTTTGTTTTAGACAATGGGATATTGTCATACTATGATTCACAGGATGATGTTTGCAAAGGCAGCAAAGGAAGTATAAAGATGGCTATGTGTGAAATAAAAGGTAAGAGTTAATAGTTCTGCTTGGGGAAATTTTAGCTGCTAGGGAAATAGAAAAGATCACCCAACACACATTTTGCATCACAAGTTTTTCCTCCTCTTTTTTTGTTTATCTGTAGTCCAATATGACTGCTTCATAGTTCACAAATAGTAATGAATGTGAATTATGAAACGGTGACAAAGAAAAATGTTTTTGACAGTTAGAGCTCCATTTTGAGATTTAGAACCCACCACGTATTCCTTTTTGTTTTAAATAGTTGTGTGAATGTGGCTTACGCTTGGAGTTACCTCGGCTAGTTATTTAGTTCTACTGCTTATCCCTCTTATGACCAGGGGTAAGAGACTGATCCATAAATATTAATTTTTCAGAAGAGTGGCAGCAGTGACCCGGAAGGGGAGATTCTTATAAACCAGAGATATTTAGTCTTTTGTTTTCCTGAGTCATTTTTACTTTAGTTACTGTTAGCAGCTGCCCACGTGCATAGGCGATGGATGTATTAGAGTTAGTAAGTGAACTGTTTGTGTCAGACTGTGAGTTTAGCCTTTAGTGTATTCTAAGCAGTAGGTCAACCTCCTTGGCTAATAGCAAGGCATTGTCTAACTCTCCATTACTTTCAACTCTTGACCTCTTTCCAGATACCTGCAGATGAGTGGGCTTGTGATGTGGGTACTTGTATATTAAAAAGGGGGACTTCTTATTTTACATGGGCCACCACGTATTTTTCATGTGGTAACTCCTTTTGTTACTGTTTCCTTGCTGTAGATGAAATCAGTGATGTAAAGTGGAAGATTCCATTTTTTGGCCATTCTAATTGTTCATTTTGCTTGTCATCTTGTTCTTTTGGTGAAGGAAAGGTAATGGTTGAGGTCTAGATTTGGTGCAGTCTCCTGCATCCGTGGCTACTGGGGAGTGGGTCTGGAGGAACTGTGGTTGATAACATGAAACTCAGCAGACTAATCAGTTAAAGATGTAGTATTGAATATAATAGATCGTAAACAAAGTCCACCTCAGTTCTTGGTTCTAGGACTCTGCGACCTGAAGCCAGATTTCGTCTAGAAGGGAGATTATTTCAGTTTTTAGCCTATTCCTCCGTAAGTACTTGTCCTTGCAACGAAACTCCTCAGTTTGTCATGTTAGACCAGGTTTGGAATATAACAGTTATTATAGGTTCATACACAGCATATTCTTAATGCAGAAAGGGAACGCCATTGTACTTGAGTCTGGCCACTGGTCGGTGTCTCATGTTCCTACCTGTTGACTTGAAGGCATGCCGGGGAGAAGGGTTGAGCAGCTTTGGGCTTTTTGTTATTTAGCAGTGGTATATTGTGACTTACTGTATTACTATGGGATTGTAATAAACATTTTAAAGTTCTTTGATCAGTATTTAATAAATAATTCTTATTGAGTTGAGGTTGTCTTTTTCTTTCCAAATTGTTTTTTTTCTCCTCTATCATAAGTTCATACAACAGACAACACAAGAATGGAGCTAATCATCCCAGGGGAACAGCATTTCTATATGAAAGCAGTTAATGCAGCCGAAAGGCAAAGGTGGCTTGTAGCACTAGGGAGTGCAAAAGCCTGTTTAGCAGATACCAGAACTAAAAAAGAAAAAGGTATGTGTGTTACCTAGAGCTTATACAATCTTACCACTTTTTCAAATGCTTGTTTTCAGATAATGATAGTGCAAATATTGTGGTAGAAAGTCAGTATTATTGTTTATAAATCGTAATTATTTCTAGTCATCTAGATGGTAAATTCCTCCTTGATGTTTCAATTAGAGGTCACCTCCATTGACCTCTTCTATCTTAAGAAGCTGAAATACTAGCAACTTCTTGTCATTACAAGACAAGAACAAACATACTGTTTGTAGCTCTTGTGAAGCCATTTAACTTCCACTGTTTTGGTTTTTTATAGTTACTATTTTTTCCATAATTTTTCTTGGATTACTTAATGTAACCATTTCCAGCCATTCTGGTGGGCGTAAATTTCATCCACTAATTTTTTTTTCTGTCTTACATTGCAGTTAAGAAAGACTTCAACTTATCTGTCCTAGTAATGTGCCTCTTTCTTAATGATAATTAAATTAGCATCAGTTATCCAAACATACAAACTATTGTCTGCTTCGAGTAAAGTTCTTGACTCATTGCAGAATCCAGTTTTCCTCAAACTTAATTGAAAGTTTAAGTGAAGTTTTAAATTAATATTTAAATTTAAATGAAGAGTGCTTAAAAATTAAAGTGTGTACATACATTGTATGCAATAAATTGATATTTCCTTTATTTTTTGTAGAAATAAGTGAGACCAATGAATCTCTTAAAACCAAAATGTCTGAACTTCGTCTCTACTGTGATCTTTTAATGCAGCAAGTTCATACAATACAAGAATTTGTTCACCATGATGAGACTCGCTCTCCTCCCAGCATTGAGGTACAGAATTTCTAGAATACCACTGGAGAACCTAATTATATAATACACCTCAAGTTTCTGTTGTTGGGAGATTTAACCTAAGGTCAATTTTTGAGTGCTTGTGTGTATGTAATACTAACAGTGATTATATGTGCATAAAGTACCTGGATGATTTAACTGTAATTGTAACATGCATTAGGAAGGAATTGTGTTATCGAGTCATTTGGTTAAAAGGCCAGAAGAGCTGCCATATGAGTTATCCAATAATTTGTCTTGTTTTGCATCTGTTATGGGCAGAGTAGTTGAAACAATCTTGTTTGTCCATTCGTTACTTCCTTGTGTATGAAGGTATTTCATTTTGTTATCAGTGAAAGCTAATGTTACAGGTATTGGAAACCTGCAGTGTAGGTAAGTCTCTCTGAATATGCACAAGTAAAATTATTCTAGTATTTCTGCTTTTGAATGAAACTTAGTAGTGGAAATTATGAATGGCTTCATTCTTTACACTCTTGAGCAGTGTGTGGACAGCATTGTTCTCCATTTAGGGCAAAGTAAGGGGTTGAGGCTTAGTCACAACACAGCAAATTGTTGTCAGTTGACAGCAAGGTGAAACTGACCTGCAGGCTCTTTGCACTGGAGCGATAAAGCTGTTTGCATGTTCTGCTGCAATTCATTTGTTTCACTGAATGATCTTCTGATACTAGTTAGTCACTCTGAGACAAGCTTTGCAGTAAAAACGTTATGGCATTGTTGGCTGATACCCTAAAGAAATTCAGATGTCAGAAAGAAATTACAATGCTGTCACGTTTGTTTGCTTAAATAAACCTCATTGGAAGGTGTACATTTGATTAAATAAAATGGGAAATGGAAGTTCGTAATGGTAAGGAGGGAAATTTGTGTGTGTGTGTGAGTGGTGGTGGGGGAGAGTTGTACTTGCATCTTTTCATATTTTTTTTTTCTTGCTTATGCTTGGGTTTTCATTTATTTTCAGAACATGAATGAAGCTTCTTCCTTGCTTAGTGCAACATGTAATACATTTATCACAACACTTGAAGAATGTGTGAAGATCGCTAATGCCAAGTTTAAGCCAGAAATGTTCCAGCTGCCTCACCCTGATCCCTTAGTTTCTCCTGTGTCGCCATCACCTGTCCAAATGGTTTAGACATTTTGAAATACTATTTTTTCTAAGTGTCGTGTTGTTGGTTGGATGGGGGGAAGAATGGCAGAAGACTATGCAAGTGCTATGTGCTATGATGTCAACAGTTGACTTGACTCTGTTATGATCAGTACTGGTCCTAAATATAAATGAATAATTTTCCATTCCCAGTCTTTGTTTGCTGGCCTTTACACAATCAAAGTAATTTATCATACATGTGAAGACCCTGTGATGAGGTATCTGTGAATGAATGAGGTTTAACTTTTCCTCAGTTCAGCTGTTTCTTTGTTTTTTAGAATGCTAGCTGTACACTGATCTTAAATTTCAGAACCTTGCCTCCTGTTTAAACAGATAAGTGGCTTGAAGCACTTCAGCAAGATAGCATATCTTTCAGTGTATATAATTGAAAATGTTTGTATTAATCTAACATGCCCTTATTTAACAAAAAGGTAAATAATGGTAAAGATATTACTTGCATAACTCTTCACTACTGATTATTTCCCTTAGAAGGACAGTGTATGTGGAATCATCTTAAATGTCTTCTTGATCATATGTATAGATTCCAGGATGAGCTGTATTGTGGGATTTTGTTGTGGGAATCCCATTCTTTGCACTTGGATCTCTTGTCTCTTTATCTTCAATCAGTTTACTTACAAAGCTGATCATTATTGATTTAAATTAATAACTTCCTTTGATATGCATAGAGATTTGGCAGTGATATCAGAAGAACCACAAGGAATCAAGAGGCAGGGTTTGGCTTTATTGTGTAATGGGGAATTTAAGTGGGCATTTGGTAGAGGAAAAATGTCTTGATATTTCTGTCCATCATAGCAATTAACAAATGGCTCTATGATTAACTTTGGAGCAAGAGAGAATGAATTCCATAGAAACTAGGTAGTATTTTTTGTAGTAAACTATTTCCTGTGTGAACACTTTAAAATTTTTAATATTGATGGCAATCCATCTGTTTTCATATAGTTAAATCAGATTTTTAATTAAGAATCGTTGCTTTAAAAAAAAAAATTGCCCTCCCTCTTTGTAGAGACTGTAAATAAAGTAAAAATTAATGTAGGTGTGCATACTATTCTTATAAGTAGCTTGTGACATTTTTGGTGTGGTTTGTTGTTTGTTTTTTTTGTTTGTTTCTTTTCCCCCTAGATGAAGCGTTCCATTAGCCACCCTGGTCCTTGCTATTCAGAAAGGTAATTTTCTATTTCATTAAGCTTTTTTCTTATGTCTCAGAAAACCTCCCCGAACCTGCTAGCATTAAAATCAAAATGTGAGAAGAATTGTCTACTTGGGGGGAAAAAAATTGAACGACATAAATTGATCTAATTTTGAAAACTAAGGGTGCAGATTATCAGTGTTGGCAGCAAATAATGCAGCTGCTGTCTCTTAATACACTATAAACATTTCTTCATGCTAGAAACTTTATGCAAGTGACTTATTCTGACAAGTTCATGAAATTGGACACAGAGCTTGAAACGCTAACGTTCTTTTTTGGTCAGTATTTCAGGTTCTTGCATTATTTTCTTCTGCATGCAAAGATTATATTACATTTTTATTTCCATTTTCGGGCTTTATAATTTTGAAAATTAAGAATGTTCTGTTGACTGTGCCATTTTTAGTTTAGTGTAGTGAAAAACACTGATACTAACAGTTTAATCTAAGCACCAAAATTATTTTAAAATAAAAGTATATTAAGTTTGTGTGGCTTGTTACAGATTTTGCTTACTAATAGATCTCATTTCTTTTGTAGGAATAATCACTCTGTAAAAGAGCCAATTTCATCCCTTCACCGATTTTCACAGCGGCGCAGAAGAACATACTCGGATACAGAATCTTATAGTGATAATCCCTTTGAAGATTCTCAGAGTAAGTTTGGAAGAGGGATGGTTTTCTTTTGTATATTTCTGTACAATTTATTACCCTGTTTACAGCAGCTGTTCTAGTGCTGATATCAGCACAAGGAAAAAAGTTTTCTTAGTTACGCAAAGTTTTGGTTGTAAGATTCTGATATTATAAATCAAAGCACCTATGTAGTTTGTTATGTGGCTGACTTTTGCTGGCTTTCATTCATCTTGAAAAGGATCTTCTAGCTGGAGTAGTGTATTGAAATCAGTGAGACAACTGGCAAGATAAAATAGAGACATAACCAGAAAAGGGTTGTTTGTACTAATAGAATCTTACATAAATGATGTTCTGGTAAGTGGTGTGAAATACTGTTGTTTGCCACCTGCTTGTTGTCACAAAACAAATTCTCCTTTCTGTGACCCCTGTGAGTGGCTGGGGGGTCATTTCCACCCAGTGCATTGTGGAAAGATTGTTCATTTCGGTGGCTGCTTGCCTTTTGCAGAGAACGGCACTGTTCTGAAAGAGTGCAGCCTTGCCAATAATAAATAAAAGCAACCCAAAAATTATGAAGCGATGTCATGATCAGAATATTATTCCCTCTTGATCAGATGGGCCTACTGAGTTATTAGCCAGTTCTTCTGTGACTCTTCCTTTTGAATCTTGCTGTCATTTTGACTCCATCCTAACTCCTCTCAGGGAAACTTTAACTTGACTAGTTCTTCTTGACTAGTTCTGGTTTAGTCTTGCTTCCTTTTGGAGTGCCTGGTGCCTCACTTGGATTGAAAAAACCTGAGGCCTATGCCTTGCTGAAAGCCCACGTGAGCACAAAGAGGTACTAATGCTTTACATTCTATCATGAAGCAAGTATTTGCATCTCTGCACCATTTCCTTGGTTCTCTGATGCTCACATGTTGCAGGGTGACCACCTCTTTCACCTCACTCATCTGCTACCAGCACAGGGTATGCCAGCATGTATCCCAAGTTAATAAACTTAGATCCTATTCTGTGTCTCATCGCTAATGCGGGTGCATATCAGTCTAGTTTCTTGTAACACAAGTCTTTTGTTGTTACCATCTGGACCTTCTGGTGTTGGTTACCCAATCTGACTCTTTTCAGGACTGCTGGGAAGAGTCTTTGTCTTGTGTGTTTCTGCTAATACCAGGCTTTTTTGGTTTCTTCCTATGTAGCTCTAGTTTCTAGCTCGGTTTCTCTGTTTTTTTGTTTTCTTTTACTGTGTTAGAAGCTCCCTCTACCTTCCAGTTATCTTAGTTCTTTCTCTTTCCTGTCAGGTAGCCTAGCAATACTCAACTTGGATGACTCAAGTGAGTCATCCGTTTCATTTTAATAATAGAAAATGTTTTAATTAAATGCTTATTGATGCATCAGTTCTTTAAAAACAAAAAAAGGTTCATGTGTTCCTCATACAGAATATGTCTGCACCTCGCAGATTACTGTCCTTCATAATGTAAAAATTGTGGGGGGGGAAAAAAACCAACAAAAACCAACCAAAAAAATGCAAAACACCCCCCACCCACCCCCAAACAGAAACAAAAAACCCACCAAAAGAAAAAGCCCCCCCAAAAAAAACCAAAAAGGAAAAAAAAAATTACTTGATTTACACTATCTGAACATTCTTCATATCCATCATCCTTGGGCATGATACTGATTGAAATTGTTCAGGAAAAGTCCAGAGTAATTATGCTATTGATTGCTTATGTATAGGAAATAGTTAGCAAATAGAATAACTGATAGATTGGATGAGATTTTTTTTGTACTTGAAAATTAAATACTTATATCTTCATAGGATCTGCTCACTGTTCTAGAAGTGCTGTCAATGGAGATCTGGTATCATCAACCATTCCTGAAGAAAATAAATCAGTATCAAAGGAAAGATCTGAACTGGAAGAGACTCTTTCATCCTTTTCTTCTTGAAGAAACTGAAATTATTCAATTTTCTATAAATAATGCTATGCAAAGGCTGCTGTAATTACACTGTTGTTATAGGAAGTAGTCATTTCCCTTTTTAGAAGGATTTCTCTGCACTTTATAGAATAACATAAAAACTATCTTTGAAGTGTATTTTATCTTTGTATAGTTTATTTGCAAGAGTATTTTCCTAATATTTCACAGTTTGAATGTGCATTTTTTGGAACAAATGATGGCTTAACAGATAAGCGTTCGCATTTGTATATGTAGCTCTTTTTAAAAAGTGTGAAGGTCTGATCGATACATTAGTAAACCTGCAGGTTATAAACTTCAGCAAAAAGGTTTCATTATTTTTTTTTTTTTTTTGAGGAAATGCAACTTGTGCCATGGGCCTCTTGGTCATTTGTACCAGGTCATCCACCAGGAGCTGTGATTAGCCCTGCAATGGCTCTTTTGCCTGTGTAAGGGGTGTGGGAATGGGTACTAATGGGTCTACTCTATCAGCTTGATGGTAATTGACATTGCCTTCTTTAAGAACATAAGGATATACATAATCCGGTCCTTATTTTTAGCCAATGAAAGTAGAAATATTTAGTGTATTTTTCTAAACAAATGTATAAAAATAACTTAATATGAAGCATTTGTACCAGACATTGGATATTTAATAATTTTTATTTATTTATTCTTTTTTGCATCAAAAATTTCTACCTACTTTCACTTCTAAATATCTACTAATGGCTTCAAAATGTGCATAAATTGTTTCTGGGGTGTATAGCATCACAAGTAGCTAATGCAGCACTGTTAAGATTTACTCTACTCACTTAAGATGTGTTTTTAGCAAGTACTATAGAAGCAAGAGCTGAAATATTAGACCATTAAGCTGCTGTTGTAATGAATATTTGTATCTATACATATTTTATTTATGACATATTTATACAAAAGGGAGCTTCTGTTTTTGTGACTTCTTTATATCATTTGAGGATGGTATACACCAGGAGATGGATCTGCTCTCAGTTGCATCAGTGTAAATTTGCATTAACTGTAAGTGAGATTGGAGTCTGACTCTCTTAATAATTAGGGAGTGATGTAGTATAACAATGCCTACTAGCACCTTGGTCCATAAGGTTGTTAGTGTTAGCACTGTAAGCTTTTGGGGATTTTTGGGGTATTCATTTAGGGATAAACTTGGTCTATAAAGTCTTAGCTGTAGAGCACTTTAAGCAAGCCATTTACTGTTTTTGATTTACACAATTGTTTAATAAATGTACAGGGTTTTTTGCACTCAAGCACATACCAAAATCTGGTTTTTATAATCAAATCTTTAATTTGGTTTAACTAGTCTTCCTTTTTTGTATATGAATAATTTGGTGGTTTTGAAGCAGGCTGGAAAGGACAGATGGGAATGGAATGGAAGCTTTTGTTTATAAATTTCTGGAATGTTGATTTATCTGAATCAAAATAGGTCCAAACATTGAGGAAAAACATATGAGCTGTTGCCCATATATAAAATAGCAGTTTATAAACCATTATGTCAGGGTCAAATGGAATGGAATGGCTCGTACAAGTGAAGTTATTTGTGGATACCAGCTCAGAGCTGTCATTTGTGCTTGGTTCTGTGAGTTTTCATGCAACTAGCATTTGCATATGCATATCAGCCACACACATGCTTGTACATTTTTTTTTTTTAATGTATTCTGTATGACACTTACGACAATTGTAAAAGTAAGTATTAAAAAAGATGTTCAGAGAAGTAAACTACATGTTGCAGTGAGAGTGTTGTCTTGAGTCGTATGCTGTCTTAGAGCTGCTTTTTGAAATTTCACTGAAGTTTCTGCCAGCTTGTACAGTATTAAGTACATGTCACGGTAACAAATATCTTTTTCTGGCTTTCAGCTACTACAGAGAACATAATTTTGACTCTATATTGTGCAAAAAATCTGAGACTGATCAGTGCATGTAGTAGTAAATAATAATTTTAAATACTGCCACAGATAGGATTGTTTAGACAAAAGTTGTAATGATTCGATTCAAGCACAAAATTTGCGTGTAATTACTTCAGCACTGTTTTGGGTTTCTCCATGTCACTAAAGCTGGAACGATGGCTTTGTATATATGTAACATGTTCCTGCTAAAGTTAAATCAGCCTTTTTATATATACCTGGGCCAAACACTGTGGCAAAAATCCTAAAATGTATTTCAATGAAATCAGTGAAGATGATATGCCATCATAATTCTGGCATCTGGTGCAAAGAAGTCATTTCTGAAAATGATACTTAGCTGGCTGAATCACAATGATCCATGTGTAGTAAGACTAAAAAAAATCTGGATGCTCTTACATTTTCATTTCCAAGTTTAGGGAAGAGCTTGTCAGGAATGCCTAATTGTATCATTCTTTCTGGTGGAGAATGGGAGCTGAACTTCAACACAGAATGTGTAATTAGTACTTCTAGTTTTGATCTCAATTGCTTCTGAAGAGATCAATCTGAAAGCAATTTTTTAAATAGTGTTTATCATTTAAAGAATATAAGCATACTACATATATTTAGGTGAAAAGTGATAACTCAGTAACTGAGTTATATCTCTTACGTCTCTGACATCGGATAATTAGAAATGGGATGTGTTTAAATGGCTTACCAGCTTGTACTATAAAGAATTAATGATCAGGCACTCAATGATTTGGAGATTTGTGAATACTGAGATTACAACATTCAGGGGGTTTAAGCTTCTGAAAATTGTTTGTATTTCTTTCCACTTAGTGTATAGTAAGTATATACTTCTTTATTCCCCACCCCCCCCACCCCCCCCACCCCCCGAGAAAGCAATCTTTGGGATAGGAGTATTTCAGAGGTTGCTTCTGAATAAAAAAAAAGTACTTAATTTATTTAAAAATTGCAATTACAGCTATTTGTGTTAAGGTTATTTTCACAAACTATATACTTGACTTTTGCTTGTTATGCCACCATCAGTTTAAGTATTGAAGTGTAGCTGTTGTTCCTGCTGGTGTAAGTTAATAAATTTTTTTCTAAGGGGTATAATACTTGAACGAAGGAAATGTCTGTATCTGAAAGCTAACTATTTTTTTCAGATGTTCCTCATTATCCTGCTTTAAGAGTTAATGTGAAACCTGCCTGTTACAGGTGTTTCTTTACTGACTACTTTGAGGGCTGAACCTAAGAGTTTCAGATCCAGATCTAGAAGAGGAGGTTACTGCTTAAACAGGATTTATGTAGAACCTGGGTGCCCAAATCCATAGCTGCCATCCTGAAAATATCTGCTGTTGAACACTGAAGACCAGAGCACCATACAGATTTTTTGTTTCACTTGTAAAGCTCCCCATGTGACTGTTAACTTTGTCTGTACATCCTTAGAATGGCCACTGTCTTGGAAGGACTTGGCCCCTTAGCAGCTAACTTCAGCAGTGAACTAAGATTCAGAAACTAGGCATTCCTCTGCCCATACGGCAGGGAGACCAGTGCTTCACTGTTTTGAGAAGGATGTCTAACACACTAATGTGAACAAGCTTACTAGAAGACAGAGTAATGAAACACTTTACCTCAGCTCTTCCCACTGTGTAAGTACGGTAGTGATCAGAAGGTGTCATCTAGGAATTTAATTTACTTAGCATTTTGATATTTATTAAGTCTGGATAAACAATTCAGAATGTTGTTTGGCAAGTGAGTTCCGTAAGAAAGTAGTCAGACTGTTTCCCAGCTCTGCTGTCTGGTGCTGCCGCCTTCTTCATGGTAGGACACTATTATCATGGCTATTCATGCACCAATGTACATAGGTACTCCCATAGCCGTATTCTGACTGTTCTAACCAGCATGCATATGGGAGAGAAGGCTTAGAGATGAGAGCACAACTGTATCTTATGGATGTGTGTTTAAAAAAAAAAAAAAAAAAGACAGGCCTCCTTCTCCTTCAGCTTTTTCAAAAGGAAGGGTAAACAGGCATCTCCAAGACTGTGAATTATAGGTAGTTAAGGTAATACTTTAAATCCTGTCGAGGGACAGGATTTAAGAGTGTCTCCTCCTCTTCCCTGTATTTCATGTTCTCTTGTGATAAATATTGCTTTGGCTACTTCTGTATCTTCCCTTCCTCAGTACACTCTGTAGGCTGCCTAGGCATTTTGCAAAGTTTGGGTTACAGTGGCAGAAGCAGGTCATAATTACCTTACAAGGGTCTGACTTATTTTTCTACACACTGGCTGTCGTTTTCTGACGTGTCAGTGTACCTTATTTTCTCTGTCATCCTTTCTCCTTTGTTCCACTGCTGTTAGTACTATGGCATGTTCCAGTGTGGGAATGACCGAATGATTTATTTTTGACTGTGTTGTGGTTTGGGTTTTCTAATAGACATTAAGTATTCTGATTTTTTTTTTTTTTAAATCCAAGCTCTAGAACATTATCATCTTCAAAAAGGGGGAAGGAAATAAAAACAAGTAGAGAAGATTTAGTTTTAATATTTTATCAGAGAAGTGAGTTTTTTTGTGTTCTGTTCATACAATTTTCTGCCCTTGAAGGGAAATGTCATTGAAACTGGAGATGATGGTAAAAATTGAAATGCAATGTTAAGACTAGGGTTTTTTGCCTGATAGCAGTGAAATTAATCTCTTATTGTTATTATGGCTCTCTACCATCACAGTTATTTTTCTCAGGCTTGCAAATGCAAAATGTTACTAGAGAATGTATAGCCCTGTAGTAGAATTTATACAACAGCTCATGGAGCTTTGCTGAAAAGTTTTTCCTTATGCATCGGGACCCAGGAAACATGAAATCTAACTACCTTCACACACGTACCAGTGGCAGGATGCTTTTCTGAACTTGGTCCTATAGCGCAATAGATTTTATCTTTAAAGAGACCAAATGTCTCTTTAAACCGTTAAAAATCACGATATTTGACCTGAATATAACAAGCAAATAATTAGCAATGAACATTTCATATTTTATGTTTATTTTTTATCCAGAGACTGCTTAATCTATTGTCTCGAAAAATGTTACTGTTTAGTGATGTGTTCTGCGAAACTGAATATTGAAGCTTTAGGTTGTGACTTTATCAGTGTCATTCAGTTAGCGTTTGCTTAGCAGTGGTGTGAAGAAACACTGGCTCAGCAGGTTGCCACGTAAAGTTATCTATTAAAGCTGTGCTTCAGCAAAGCCTGTAAGTACTTTAAATCCTATTTTTAGGCATGTGAGCGACTCATCTGCTTGAAGTTAGGTGTGTTTGCTTCAGGAAGGCCCTGCAGAGGGACCTGGACAGGCTGGATCGTTGGGCTGGGGCCAACTGTATGAGATTCGACAAGGCTAAGTGCAGGGTCCCGCACTCTGGTCACAACAACCCCATGCAACGCTACAGGCTGGGGGAGGAGTGGCTGGAGAGCTGTCTGGCAGAAAAGGACCGCCAGACCTTAAGGTCTATGATCTTAAGGGTCTTTACCAACCTTAACGATTCTATGATTCTACCTCTCTGGCCCAGCTCTGCACAGTACTTACAGGCAGAATGACCTTGCTTACGCTACACCACCAGTGTGCTTTCCTCTTGATCAAGTAAATATATCAAGACTCAGTAGAGGCCATGGAAGACTGAGTTTCCAGTAGCATTTGTGGAGGAGTCCATGCTTAAATCTGCAGACGCTCTCTGTCACTATTACTTCCTGCTGAGATGACTGACTAGTGCGTTTTTAGCGTTAATTTTATTACGTGCCTGTGTACGCAAGTTAGTTGTTGGTTAAACAAGACTACCTGTGTATTTTTGTGTCTTGTATTGAGTTTGTCGGGGTTTTTTAAACATTTAATGGAATTAGAATGAGAAGCTTTCTTGAGTTGGGGTTTTTTCTTTGAATGCTTTAAAGATTAAAATAATGGCCTGTTTTACCTCACTTTTATTATTCTTTTTTACTTTCCTCCCTAAGGAGGAAATATGATGCACTCTTAAACTCTCTCAATCTTTATGATTGTTTCTAAATGTTCCTGGTTCCATCACTTGAAAAAGTCCAGATCTTGTCCTGACCCAAAACTCTTCTGAAATCCTTATTTTTACCTTAGTCCTTGTTTCATCTTCATTTATTAGCTTTCCTGCATCATTTGGATAGCTAGTGGTTGATAGTTTATAGGAATTAAAAAAAAAAAAAATCTGCTTCTATAGTGAGTCTTTTTGGAATAGGTTTTTAAACATACTACCTGCTTTACTACTTCTGATGAACTTGAGCTTTTTGTAGTAGTGGTAGTAGTATGCTGGGAGTCATAGGGATGCACAGTGTTGCTAACTAATGCTCCTGCTCCACTGAAGAGAATTTTACAGCCCCTGAAGCAGTGTTGCATTGCTGTGAGTGTATTTGCTCTCAAGCTTTTTCTACTGACCAGAGTGAATTCTAGAAGCAGAGTTGCTCCTTTTACCTTGATACTCTTTTCCCATAGATAACCAAAATTGTGACCTGCCTGCATGGGATTTGTGCTTCACTCCCAGGAATGTAAGGCTTTGCTCCTATAGATATGTCAGCTGACTTGAGAAATGAAGAACTGATGGGGTGTGGGCCCTTAATCAACCATGGGAGGTGAGAACTTGTAGGTCCAGGCAATTAGGGTCAACTAGTCTCTACTAGTTGCAGCTGCCAAAAAAAGGAGGCAATAGCTAGGTTTTCTGGAGGCAGTTTTTCAGCCACTTTGAGCAGAGACCAGTTATAAAGGAGAGATTAGCAATTTATCCATATAGGGTGTAGTGGGAGGCCTGGAAATTCACTTAACAGAGGGATAATAAGACCAGCGTGATGCTTAGGCATGTGCTAGAATTTATCCTTTGTCAATGAAGAACCTATGAAGAAAATTTTTTTTTTTTTTAAGACTGACTTTCTGGTGGCCAGGCTGTTTGTTTCTGATAGCTGGATTTTCAACAGTTAGCTACCTGGTTTACATTGGAGAATTGCATTTCTGCCTAGTGTTTTCTTTTAGCAACTCTTTTTTTGTAGTGTAGTACAGGAACAGCAAAAATAGAGCATAATAAATAAATAAAAAGGAGTCATAGTTTTTATGGTGCAGAAAGCATGCTTTATTTCAAATTAACAATTCTATCTCAAGGAGGTTCAACAGCTAACAAGATTTATTACTACATTAGGAGAACTAAAGCAAATTGAAGTGCAGGGCGATATTTGATGTTGTAACAACAGTTTGTTTTCAAACTGTGGTTCATTGCTTAGTTGCCCGGAAGTGACTACTGGATGTCTACTACTACTACACAAACTCAATCACTGCACCCTACGAACCTCCAAGAGGGGGTACTGCTGCTGCACTTGAGTACCTAAATAGCTTTGTTGATTAAGGGGATGGCCAGGTGATGTTACTTTTTAAAAGCTATTCAGGCAGTCAATATGTCAGAAACAGCACACAGACAGTGGGTGAACAAAGTGCTGGCCGCTTGCACTTTGTCCAAAAATTGTCAGTCAGGTATGGAAATTATGACATAATCAGATATAATGTAAAACATTAAAGCAATGCTTACAGGAGGGTAATTGCAAACATCACCAATGCCTTACATTTCTGATTCAACATAAATATTTGTGCATGTATGAAATACTATGCACAGTATCATCTCTTAGGTAATCTTCAACAGGGAGCCTCTCTACCTGTTGAGGCATTCTTAGACATCAACAATGAGTTGAGGCACAAAAATTAGTTAAATGTTGAGCAGGGTAGTCGTTTGCTAGGAAACTTTCTCCTACCAACTGTTAGTTCCAAAAGTTACATTTCAAAATGTCATAAAATAAATGGTACAAAACTTCATAACCGTTAACTTCGGCTATATACAGTATGTACATGTCAGTGAAAAAATGGTTTAAAATTCTTAGGTCAATAATGACTATAATTCATAATGTATAGCTCTGGACTTTGTCTCATTCAGGTAGGTACAAAAATATTTTTTTTTTATATTTACAGATCAGATATTTCAGTCCATATATGAATCACTTGTAAAAAGACAAGTGTAAATAATACAGATCAAGCTCTCTAAATTGATCGAATATTAATATTCACAGTGGCAGAATCGGTACCAAATTCATTTCCTAAATTCAGGGTATAAAGTCCACCGTCGTTCTTCTGGACATCCATGATGATCAAGGTGGTTAGATCTTCACTGGTTTCAATGTGGAATCTGCCTTGCTGGTCCTGACTGGTAATTTTTCTCCCTCTGCAGTACCATGTTATTTCAGGAGCAGGTTCACCCGAAAAGGCACAAGATAGTGTGAGGACTTTTCCTTCGTCAATGCTGATATCGGATGGGAGAGCTTCAATTTTGGGTGGTACTCCTTTACAAAACAGAAGAAGAAATAGCAAGTTAGTCTGTTTCCACTAAGCCATGCTGCAGGTTTACTCTGAGGGCTACTTCAGGATATTTGAAGCGCTAACTCTACCAGTAATTGTATTGCTCACCTCTCAGACCTGATTTAAGCATTTTACTAGTTGAACTCTCCAGTTGAGCCATACTAGATTTCCCCATAATACTGCTGGAGCTCATCTCTACAAAGGATTCTTTCATGGAGGACATGCTTTTGGCAGACATGCTTGCAAATTTCATTTCAGTCATGCTGCTGCTGCTGAAACTGCTGAATGAAGCCTCTTGTTTAGAAGAAGCCATTTGAAAGGACTGAGAAGAAAAACTTTCGTGCATGCTTGCGTCGCCACTTGTCTTCAATACTACCTCTTTTGGAGGTTCTTCAATTAGAGCTGGGGAGCATTGCAAACATAGAAGGAAAAACCAATAACGTCACATTAACGAACAAAGTCATGCAGTTGTATATGGTTAATTTTACAGAAATCAAGAGACAACATAGTTTGCTTTCAGTGGAAAACTGCAGTGGAGTATAAAATTGCTTACAATCATTTGATTCAAGATGTCCAAATCAGAAACACTAATTTATAAATGAAACAAGTATGAAATAGAACTGTTACTAGTATGTATGAGCTTGGAAGAAAAACATACTTAAGAAGAAACAAGTTGTCACACAACATTTCCTATTAGAACCATTACTAGAATTAGACACTGAGAAATTGTGTGTGTTCAGTTCACGTTTGTAGAAGCTGTGAAACACTTTCAAGTTCTTACAAGCATGGCATAGGAAAGTCTATTCCACTGCATTGTTCTGTAGCTATAAAAGGCAACGGAAAAGCTCAATCACTGTAGCTTTCCTTTAAATCTAAGCACAGTGATACAAGCAGATCATAGCAACCCCTTGGTGCTAGGAACTGGGATATAGTACAGCCAATAAAATAATAAACCCAGTTCAGTTATGGCTAAGTTACCATAAAAATTTTTAAATGCAGAATTACTTTGTTTTATTGGACCAGATTATGTTAGTAAATGAGGAAAGAGTAATTGCCAGCACCAAGGTCTTAACACAGTCATCCTAGAAGGAATGCTCATAGCCTTCTGTTAACATGCATCTATTGATACAGTAGAGCATCTGTGTGTTCCTCTGTGGGTGTTATAAAGATTTCTAATGCTGTTCTGGTTCTGTATATATAATATACAGAAGAAATAGGAACTTGTTAAAATACCGAAATCAACATTACCAGTGGCTTTTATCATAAGTCATTTTAGTAGATGCACCACAGCAAAAAGTTGGGATTAGTCTGAACACAAGACCCGGAGAACAAACTTACGGAGTACAGTCAAAGATGCTGTAGCAGAGCACTGCCCGTGGTAATTTTTTGCTTTGACTGTGTATTTTCCGGTGTCACTAACTGCTGCATTTCGAATCTCAAGAGCATATATGTTTTTAGAGCGTGTTACTCTGATATGTGATGAAACAGCAATCTGAGGAGGGGAAAAAAAAAAAGAGGTTTCATTAAGATGAGTTTTATGAATAATTCTAACTTTTCAAGTAAATTAAATACTTACAGGTTGATTATTCTTAAACCACTCAATTTCAGGAGAAGGATCCCCAGAAACTTCACAGGTGAACAATACATCTTGTCCTTCATTGACATTTTGAGACTTAGGCTGCATGATAAATGCTGGTTCGTTGGAGCGCTCTTTAGAAAAGGTCAGAACATACTGGCATTTAATAATGCCTTCGTCAGTTTTACCCTCACAGGTAAGTATACCTTCATCTTTATTACTAGCTTTTTTGATAGTTAGTGTGTGATCGCTTCCAGAAATGCCATATCTGTAATCATCTGAATTTCTCAGCTCTATTCCATTCAGCACCCATTTTACTTCAGAGGCACCAGGAATGTTGGCTTTCAATGTCACTTTCTGCCCTTCAGACAGTGTCATTTTAGTTGAAGAAGCTTTAATTTCTGCTTTCAATTGTTTGACGTCTTCAGTAACAATTGACTTTTTAATGACTTCTTGAACCGCTGCTTTTTCTTCGGTTGCCACTGCTGATTTCTTCTGGGTAGAAACTGTAAGCATCTCATCTTCTTTCTGAACTGATTTATGAGTTTCAGATACACCTCTTACCTGGGAATAGATATTTTTAAATACTTGGCCAGTAAACTGGAAGTTAGTTTTCGAAACACCTCCTTCCCCAATAATTTCACAGGTGTATTCTCCTTTATCAGATTCCATGAGGTCATGGATTTTGAGCTCATAGGTGCCATCTGCTGCATAATGAAACTTGAAATGATGGTCGTCTTTCAGTTTTTTGCCGTCCTTATACCAAGCCACTTCTCTGACACTTAGAACACTGCTTTCAACAGCACAGGATAACTTTACTTCATCTCCAAGAGTTTCTGCTTTCAGATGCTGTTTTATCTTTGGTGGAGAAGCAGTTGGTAATTGTACTTTCTCTGCTGGTGCTGTTTTGTCTCCAGGTGGTGACTTTGCTTTTGGGGGGCTGCTGATGGGTTCAGGAGATTTCACGCGTTTAGGAGACTTAACTGGCTCTGGAGACTTTACACGAGGCTCAGGAGATTTGATTGCTGGAGGTGATGTAATTGTTTTTTCAGGAATTTTTGTTCTTTGAATGGTCAAAGTAAAATGCGCTTCCTGTCTTCCTTCAGAGTTTTCCACCACAACAGTGTAACTTCCTTCATCTGACATCTGGACCAAAGAAATTTCAAAGGTAGACTTGTACTGCGTTCGCATTACTTGGAAGCGCCTTGAAGAAACAATGGGTTGACCCGCACGGAACCATGTTATTGTTGGTGCTGGTTCACCATCAACGTCACAGGAAAATCTTGCAGTCTCCCCTTCAGAAACTGTGATTGACCTTGGTTTTGTAAGGATTGTTGCCGGTAGAGTGCTTTTAAATGCCTTGTGTACAGTCCTTTCTTCCAATGATTTTTCTTCAGCTGCAGTGATTTTTTCTTCAGAAGCAGCATAGTGTTCATATGATAAAAGTGATTCTCTTGTTGCTGACATTTCTGATTTGACCTCTCTTACTGAGGAACTTGCTTCTGTAGCAGATGCTTTCTTAAATGAGGAGACTGCATATGCCTCTGTTTTTGTCAAGTCGGGTAAAATTGACCTTGGTACTTCTTCATCTCTCCGCTGGGAAGAGTATGTAGTGTAATCTCCTCCAGTAACATCTAGTGTTGCATAATCAGAGCATTCCCCTTTGTAGTTTGTGCATACAGCCCGGTATGTTCCACTGTCATCAATGTGGCAGTCGAGAATTTCTAGAGTTAATACACCACTGGTGTTAGTAAAATGTATCTTACTGCTCTCCTGGAGCTCAATACCATTATGGTACCACTTCACTTCAGCGGTTGGTTTTGACTGGACATTTAGAATGAACCTGGTATTATGGCCACACGGTACCCGGTGTGAGCGCATTCTCAGGGTAATGCGAGGAGCGTGGTCAAGGGTGAAAGGCTGCTGAGTCAGAACTTCGTATTTCCTTTCCATAGTCTTCTGAGTTTTCAAAGCAGATTTCATGGACTCGTATCTAGAAAATATATCAAATCTTGCCATCCTCTCAAACCGAGAGAGCGATCTTTCACTAGAAACTGGGCTAGGTGAGCGGGGTCGCGTCCTCTCTGGTGTTGGGGATCTTCTCTCACTTTCTTCAGGAGGCCGGGAGCGAGGTCGAATTAATTCGGATACAGGACGCATCAACTCAATGTAAGTTGGAGAAAGAGATCTTCTTCTCCTTAGTAATCTAGAGGGAGGTGAAAATTCCCTGTGAACGTGTTGCACCATTTCTATTTCTTCTTCTTCTTCTGATGTAATCTCAGTTATTTCTCTTTCCCTCCTTCTCCTGAGTCTACTCTTTTCCTCCTCTGCCATATATTCGAGCTCACTCCTGTATTCAGAGAGTCGTTGAGCAGTGCCAATGGGACGGAGCAATTCTTCATCCTCTCTTTCGTCCATTATTCTTTGTTTTTGTTTAGGTGGTCTGTAAGCAGCCCTATCATGGCGTTGACGAAGCTCTGCATAGCTTGCAGTGGTCTCAGCTTTAGTTGGGATGTGATAGCTTGAATACCTCAGCTCTCTTTTTCTTTCTTCCTCTGAACCGACCTGTGCTCCTGCAGTAGAATACCGAAGGGCAGACAGTTCAAAGCGTGGGGGGCTTCTACTTGGTGGGGAAGCAGAAAAGCCTAACTCCAGCTCTTCTTCAAGGCGCAGTCTTTCTTCTTCAGTTCTCTTCATGGCTAAATAGTCATCAATAGGCAGGAGTAATTCCTCATCAGACAAGTCACCAAGTGATCGCCTTCTTGGTCTATAGTAATATTCATAGTCTGGAGATGGGGTACGCCGACGTGCTGGTCTCACAATTTCAAGATCGTCTTGTGTTAGCTTTGGTATGCGCCATTTAGGCTTGTACTGATCAGAAATGCGTGGCAGTGGCATCACGTAGAATTGCTCCCACCTGGAAAGACGTATGCGTTTCTGGCGTTTCTGAACAGTTCTTTCAAGTTTTCCTGGCATTTCATACTGGTCTCGCAGCCTCTTGTACCATTTCATGTCTGACAGAGGCACAAAGTGTTTAATGTTCTGATCTTCCTCAAGAGTAGTGCGCACATGTTTGCGAGGTTCTGGGACCTCGTACGGCATACGAAGTCTTCTTTCTTCCTTCTTTTCTTCTTTCTTAATTTCATATTCACCTTTGACGGTCTTAGTGCTGACAGCTGGTTTATATAAGATAGCAGCTTCTCTGAGAGCCTCTTGTGCAGTTTGTGTCAGTGGAACAGCTTCAACCCCAGAAAGGATTTCTGCCATTCGTAAGGTCTTGTCAATTTGCCTCTGTACATGCTTCTCCCGCTCTTCTTCAGTCTTGTACTCACGCTTGACGTATTTCAAGCGTTCAACTTTTAGATAAGCCTGACAGCTTGTAGATCCAGCACTGTTTGTAGCAGTAACTCTGTAATAACCACTGTCTTCTGGTAGAGTATCTCTGATATGCAAAGCATAATAATCTAAACCTTCATGAATTATATCAAAGTTGGGACCAAAGGACAGAGGTTGACCGTCTTTCTCCCACTTCAGTGTTGGTTTTGGTACACCAGATACCCTGATCTCAAAACTGACATTTTGGCCTTCTTGACATTCAGCATTTGCCAGCAGTCTTTTAAACATTGGCCTTAGTGTGGCATCTGCTGGAGGTGGATGAGGAATCACAGTCAGCTTAGCTTTGCAGCTGTCTTCGCCATATTTATTGCGTGCCACAATACTGTATTCAGCATCATCTTCTTCAGTGACATTATGGATGACGAGTTGATAAAGACCCTTGTCTGATTCAAAAGTATACTTCTTATCATCATCACCAGGTTTGATTTTCTGGCCTGATTTGAACCATGTTAAGCGAGGTTCTGGGTGAACTGTTATAGTTACTCCGAACCTGACATTTTCTCCAACGTATGCAGTGCGGTTATACAAAGGCAGAGTAAATTCTGGTGGACGCTCTAATAGTCTCATAGTATCAACCCGTCGTTTCACTTTCCTAACAGTTCTGCATCTATAGTGCTCAGAAATTTCTCTCACACCTTTAACAAAAAGTTCTGCATAAGAGCTGTCTTCACCATAGTCATTTACTACCTTGCATCTGTAGGTACCGTCATCGGATTTAGAAACATCTTTGACATACATGGTTGCCACACCTTCTTCATATTTGATTTCATATTTCTCATTGCTTTCTAATTGCCTCATACCGAAGTACCACGTGACTTGTGTGGACTGATCATAATTTTCAATCCTACATACATATTTGGCATGCCCTCCTTCTTCTGTAACAGTATGCTTTATCTGCCCAGCAATGGGACCAATGTCGATTGGTGCAACTTTAACTTTAGCCACCGTTATGCCTTTCTGAGATCTAATTGCGCCTCCACAAGAAATGCGGGCTACTGACACAACTGTGTTCCACTCCTTCTTTACTAGAGTTTGGTAGTAACGCCTGTGCCTCAAGGTCTTGATGGCTTTAGTGCTGGTCTTTTCTGTCTGCTGTTTTAGCCACACGTGGTTAAGCGCTTCAGCAGCTGTCATCCGAGCTTTTCTTTCCTTTACTAGTAGGCGATCAATGAAGTCCATGGCCTCAATGCTTATGTCTTTGAATGCTTCATCATCAAAGTTGTATTCAGCATTTAGAATATTTTCAATAACTTGTTGGTTTGTTTCAGCAATGAAAGGATTAATGCCACTGAGAAGGATGTATGTTAGAGCACCCACTGACCACATGTCAGTAGCTGTGCTGACCAAATCATGATGATGTACTTCAGGTGCATAATATTCAGGAGAAGTGAACTGGAGTCTAAAGCTGTCTCCAGGCTTCAGTTGTCTGGCTTGACCAAATTCAACAATTTTAACTACAGAGCTTCTTCTTGTGAAGTAAATAATATTGTCTGGTTTAATATCAAAATGTCCAATGCTGTGGCGATGTAAAAATTCTAGTGCATCGCAGACCTGGCGTACGTAACTTACTATTTCTCTTTCGTTCAGTTCAAATGAAGCTGTGCTGATTCTTTCAAAGATGTCAACTCCAGAAATGAATTCAAAAATCATGACCAATTCTTCTAGGCTCTCAAATGATTCATGAAGATATAGGATATTTCGGTGCCTAGCAATGTTTAGAATGGAAATTTCTTTCTTTACGAAAACTTGGTCAGCACCCTTTACTTTGACAAACTTGGCCAGGTAAGTCTTTTTTGAAACTGCCTCAACACAGCGGTGTACAATGCCAAATTGCCCACGTCCAAGCTCTTCTGCTATCATATATTTGTCATAGAGTTCCTTTGTAGAATAGTGAGCTGCTTTAACTGTTGTGACTTCTCTGCTCTCATCAACTTCTTCATCATAGTTCATTACTCTGGTCTTATCTTCCTTTGTTATAATTGGATCAGTAGGTTCAGAAGGCTGGCTTTGGCCAAACTTGTTTTCTGCAATTACACGGAACTGGTAGGTGGTCTTGCCAAATAGGTTCACCACTGTGTATCGTGTATCACGAGCTTGTGCAACACGAATCCATCGCTCTGCTGTTGTAGCACGTTTCTCAATAATGTAGTTTATGATTCTGCTTCCACCATCAGTAGCTGGTTCATTCCAGGTTAAGTTGACAGAATCCCTTGAAATGTCAGTTACCTTCAGACCTCTTGGTGGATCAGGCACATCAGCCACATCTAATTCAACTGTTTTTTGATCGATTCCAAATCTGTTTTTGGCACAAACAATGTAAAACCCTGCATCTTTTCTGTCAACACCATTTGGGAATACAAGAGATGTGAATGATCGTGTAACAATGACTTGGTAATGTCCATTAGTATCGATGAGGTCTTGTCCCTTCTGCCATGTGATCACAGGGTGAGGCTTGCCGCTGAATGGAATCTTGATGCTCACTACTTCCCCTCGGAGGGCATGAACAGCTCCCATGCCTTCCAGGTTTTTGGGCAAGTGAATCTTTGCAGGAACTGGAATAAAAAAAGGAAGAAAAAACAACACATGACCAAAAGCACACGAGAAGAGCACCAATAGTCTAAATATTCAAAGTTTAAAAAGAATTTGTCTTAGGAGTCAAGACCCTTCATTCACCTTCAACGTCCAAAGAGGCGGTGCCAGACACAGATCCTCCTTGGTTGGTAGCTCTAACTTGATATATTGTGGCATCATCATCCGTTACATTTGTGATGACCAGCTGGTGATATCCACCCTTGAATTCCTGTATCTTGATCTTTTCACCATCTGGCATGATTTCTTTGCCCTGTCTGTACCACTTGACAATTGGTTTAGGATGACCAGTGACTTTGCAGACAAATGTGGCGTTAGCTTGAAATTTCACATTCAGATTCCTTAGCTCTTCCTTGAAATGTGGAGCTTGAATTGGTACATCAGATTTTGGAATGACTGGTTGTGATACCTCACTCCACTCACTTTCACCACCAAGATTTTCACATTTTACACGGAATTCGTATTCAAGACCTTCAATAAGATCTTTCACGGAATAGACGGTTTCACGAATTTCATCTGTTGTTACAGAAATCCACTTGTTCTGTTTTTTCTCACGCTTCTCAAGATAGTAAGTTCTAATCTTTGCACCGCCATCACTTGCAGGTGGCTTCCATGAGACAACACAAGAATCCTTTGTGACAGCGCTTGCTACTGGCTGACCAGGTTGTCCTGGTTTTTCTGCAAAGGATAAAAAGGTTCAAGAAGTAAAGTGAGCTTGCCTTAGTAATTACAGGGGTATACAGAAATTGATATTTTGACGTCCACTTACCAAATGGAGGCTTCATAACAACAACTGATGAAACCTCCAGTGCTTCACTAATGCCATATGTATTCTGAGCAGAAACACGGAAATAATAGCCTGCATTTTCAGTTAGGTTCACAATTCTACAGGTTGTGCCTGAAATGCTTGAAGATACGAGTTGCCATTCTGCTCCTTCCTTGGCTTCACGTTTCTCTATGATGTAATTGGTTATCATAGCACCCCCATCATCCTCTGGTGGTTTCCAGCTTATCACCACAGAATTCTTCAGTATCGACTCTATAACAATTGGCCCTACCGGTTTATCTGGCTTATCTGTAAAAGAAAAAGCATTATATTTTTAGTTCCTTTGCCAGTAAATATTTGAGAAAATATTCCACAAAAATACTGAAAATAAAATTAATTACCTTGTATTTCCACATTAAGTACAGTGTCAACCGTTCCAAATGTGTTGCTGAGTTGCACTTTGTACTTCCCAGCATGAGTCTTGTGCTGGACATTCTTAATAGCAAGATGAGTATAATGCTCTGTGTTCTCAATAGTAACTGTTTCTGATCCTCTCAAAGGTTTGTTGCTGTGGAACCAAGTTATTGCTGGTACTGGTCGGCCAATATACACAACATGAAGGCGGAGGGTGCCACCTGCACCTGCATAGTATTTCTCTTTCAATGGGAAGCCAGGATGGAACTGAGGAGGAGCCTGCAATAATAGCTTGCCGCTAGTTTCAATTTCTCCGACATCATTGGTAGCCATACAAGTGTAGAGACCTTCATCCTCCTGTTCATCTGTTATTACTGTCAGTGTATGGTTGCGTCCATCAGATGACATTTTGTATTTTCGGCTTTGCACCAGTTCTTTGCCAAAGCGGTACCATTTAATATCAGGCAAAGGTCTCCCAATAATCTGGCATGTCAGCTGAGCTGCTTCACCCAGTTTAGTTGTAACATCCTCCATTTCTTTTTTTATGGCAGGTGCTTCTCCAGCTACGACAAAGAAAATTAAAAAAATAATGAAGATTACTATGAAATTTTCCTCTATTACTATATTACTGGAAACTAATTTTCATCCATACTTGTGCCTCTTATACTTGAAAGACTGTGCTTTAGGACAGTCATGTTGGCAAATAACATGTAAAGCAAATAGGCAGCATGTTAAGTGCAGCACCGTGGATTATGACACAGCAAATCACAACAATATCGCAGCAAATATGACAATATGTTTTTGCTTACATGTTAATTTAGTTTTCACTGCCATAGCAGTCCTTCGAGGTCTGCTGAGGCCAGTCTGATTTTCTGCAAAAATACGGAACTCATATTCTGTAGCCTCTAGTAAACCTCCTACTGTAAACTGCCTGTCCTTGATGCGTTCTTTATTGCATTTTTTCCAGGTGCTTTCTCCAGACTGGCGATATTCAACCCAATAGCCAAGGATCTCTTTGCCACCATCACTTTCAGGTCGTTCCCATTCTAACGTAATGCTGTCCTTAAATATAGAAGTGATCTCAATTTCTCCAGGTTGGCTTGGTTTGTCTGAAAAAATAGATACAGAAAATAAATTCCTCTCTAAATGTCACTAAGTTGCTCTTCAGAAGATCTGTTAATGCAAACGTTTTCTTACCAAATGGATCCTTGCATACAACTGGTTCAGAAGCAGGACTCGCTTCACTTTCACCAATGTCATTTTGAGCAATGATACGGAATTGATATTCAGCATCTGGAACGAGTCCCGTGACTGTGTACATTGTAGTGGTAATCTGTGTCTTATTATGCCGGACCCATTTTTCTGTAGATGTCTCTTTACGTTCAATGTAGTAGCCAGTTACACGACAACCACCATCATCTTTAGGTCTGGACCAGGACAAGTTGACAGAACTCTTTGTAACATCAAGCACTTCAGGGGGGTTGTTTGGAGGCTCTGGAGGATCTGTTAATAATTATAATAAAAAAATAATAGAAATAATAGTGATGTAGTATTAAAACATTTGCGTATACTATTGCGCTTTTAGATCCATAATGTAGTAATTAAGAATTATTATTTTTTTTAAATCTAAAAGGGAACTTACTTAGAGGTGTCTTTGGTACTGCTGGTTCTTCAGATTTGAGAGATTTGCTAATACCAAAATGGTTTTCAGCAGAAACACGGAAGTGATATTCCACATTTTCTTTGAGCCCTTTCACCACTAGTGATGTTCCTTTCACTCTAGAGTCAACAGTGTACCAGGCAGTCTTCGGTACTTCTCGTCTCTCAACAATATAACCTAGGATATCTGCACCACCATCATCTGTAGGAGGTCTCCAGCTTACTCTGACAGAACGAGCTTGTATATCATCATACTCAAGTGGCCCTTCTGGTGGATTTGGAATGCCAATCACTCTGACTTTAATATACACAGCTTTTTTGCCACACTTGTTCTCAAGTGCCAAATCATAGGTGCCTGAATCTTCTCTTTCTGCATCTTTGATCACAAGTTCTGTGTGAGTGTCAGAAGTCGCAATCATGGCCCTCTTGCTGATGTCGTGTCCTTCTTTTGTCCATTTGCATATTGGGATGGGTTTACCCTTAATGGGTATTGTAAGCCTGATAACTCCACCTTGTCTCACCATGAGACCTTCCTGGTATTTTTCATCAAGTTCATAGTCAGGATATTCTGTAAATAAAATTAACATGTCATGCTCTGTCTGTTCTACAGATGATATCATTTAGGCAATACTGTTTAAGGACAACTTTCAATGAGAGTTAAGACTTAAAGTGTCTTACCAAGCATTTCTGTTATTTTGACTGTTCCTGGCACTTCAGCGGGTTCTCCTGGCCCACCAGCATTACAGGCTAGCACACGGAATCTGTACTCTGCACCCTGGGGGAGATGTGTCAAGGTGTATTCACGAATCTTGGTTGGCGTGGTATTACATTTGGTCCATTCAAATTGATCAACCTTCTGCATCTCAATTAAGTAGCCAGTAACTTTAGAACCACCTTCATCTTCTGGTGGACTCCAAGCCAGGGAGACAGATGTTCTTGTAGTATCGGTGACTCTTGGATTCTGAGGTTTACCTGGAGGAGCTGGAAGAGAAGATCAGATGGGGGGGTGGAGTGGTATCTTTTTTATAAATATTTAAAAGATGTAACAAATTCTAATGTAAAACATATGATCTATATTAATTCTAAAGGACTTATACAGGAAAATTTAGAATGAAAGATATTCACTTATATTTTCTTGGTTTTCTCCACTAAGAATCTCATTTGTTAATACACCCAGATAAATTTCCAAATTAGAAAAAAGAGTAAATTTTACTAGTATCATTCCCTTCTGTCGTAATGTGCTTAATTTATAGGAAATTACTTACCAATTGGATCTCTGGCAACAGCAGACTTGGAAGGACGGCTGGGTTTCCCAGTGCCTCTGGCATTGATTGCTGTGACTCGGTGTTCATATTCTAATCCTTCAACCAACCCAGTGGAACGGTAACGAGTCATAGTTACTGGAACTTTATTCACACGGATCCATCTATCTGCTCTAACCTCTTTGCGTTCCACAATATAACCAGTAATCTGTGAGTCACCATCATCTTCTGGAGGATACCAAGTTAATGTCATGCCATCTCGAGAGATATCAAACACTTCTGGAGTGCCAGGAGGACCAGGAATACCTGTAAAAACATAACACAGAATTAGTGAAGAAAGCGCCAAATGATTCTACACATTAATAATATGCAACATATTGTGAATGACAATGTAATATCGATGTCCTATCAAACTCTCTTTATCAGCAGATATGAAAGTACTTTACAAACTAGGTCAGTGAAATACTCCTGTTTTTGTAATGGGGTAAAGCAATTTTTAAGGCTAATGGTAGAAATGAGCAGAAAATCCAAGTTTACCATCCAGGTTCTGTGCAGTGCATCTGTAATACCTACGTAGTTTATGGATGGGCATTTTTCTCCAGAAATATAACAAGACTACTGTGCATCATAAGGTACCATTTTATTTGGCAAAAGGAAGTAGTAACATCTAGAAAAATCAAATCTATGTGTGAATATATAAGCCCATTTAAATACATATTTTTATTTTTAAAGGTAGAGAATAAGCAAAAAATCAGACTTACGGATTCTGCTCTTGCATTCTATAATTTCAGACTGCAGGTAAGATCCAATTCCAAAGCGGTTTGTAGCAGCCACACGGAACACGTATTCTGCACCTTCAACAAGTCTGGTGAACTTAAACGTTGTCCTGGTTACTGACTCTGAAACTGGCAGCCATCCAGGACGGTGAGCATCGCGCTGTTCTACCACATAGCCGCTAAGGGTAGCTCCACCATCCAACTCAGGTGGCTCCCAGGAGATAGTTACATAATTTGAATCAATTTCATCAATTCGGATAGGTCCAACAGGTGGTCCAGGTTTGTCTAGAAAAAAAAGAAAATTAAAAGACAAAAAAAATGTGGAGAAAAGGAATCATGTTGCTGATGTAACAAAGTTCAGATGGAGAAAGATCATGGGCAATTATTTTCATAAATCCTTACCAAGGATTATAACCTTTATTGTATCAGTAACTGTTCCAGTTGTGTTCTTCAGTTCAAGCGTATACTCTCCAGTGTCATGTATAGTGGTCTCACGCACAGTTAATTTAGCCATTTTGGCAACAGTCTCCATTTTGATGCGTTCTGATTCTTTTAGTTTAGAACCAGCAAAGAACCAAGATGCAGCTGGAGGTGGGCGTCCTTCAATTGGAATAGCTAACTCAATGGGCTTGCCAGCAGGTACATGAATTGTCTTCTGAGGTATTCCAGCGAAGTCAATTGTTGGTAGAACTAAGAAAAGCAAATAATTGAAATTTTAAATATCTGTTTTTTTATAAATATCACATTCATTTGGTGTAAGCTTCACCCTGTTATTTTTAACAGTAGATACTTACCTTTTTGGTCTTGTACTGTCACTGCTGTGACAATCTCTCGTGGTTCTGACATGCCCTTCTGATTCTGTGCTCTGACCCTGAACAAGTACTGTTCACCTTCATTGAGGGAGATAATTGTATGCTCGTAGACAGTAGGCTTCAGTGACACCACCTTCAACCATCTTTCTGTTCCAGCTTTGCTGGCCTCAATAACATAGCCAGTCAATCTGCTGCCACCATCATGTGGTGGTTTCTCCCATGCAAGAGTAACAGTTGATTTAGTGGTGTCAATCACTTCAAGTTTTTGTGGTACCATGGGAACATCAGATACTAGTACTGCATCAGATGTTTCACAAGCTTCACCAATGCCGTAAATATTTTCTGGTAGTACTCTGAAATAATACAAAGCTCCTTCTAGAAGTCCACTAACTCTATAAAATGTCTTGCTGCATTTGATAGTGACAGTCTTGTAAGCTCTCATGGAAGCTTCACGTTTCTCAATTATATAATTGTTGACTGGGGCTCCACCGTCAATGGTTGGAATATCCCAAGTAAGTGTCACAGAATCTTTTGATACTTCCTTAATTCTCACTGCAGCTGGTGGCCCAGGTGTATCTAAAGCAAACAAACAAAAAACCAAAAAAAAGTTGTTGTTTTTTTTCTTTTGGATCCTTTCCTTTTGCAGTCCATGATGATTCTGCATAAAAAAACAACACTTGGTTTTGATTTATAAACTAGCACAGCTTTAGAAACTATGTATTTTCCTTTGGATTAGACTGTTTCTCTGACTTCCCAAACATTCTCATGTTGTTTAAACTGCAGACTTCCTTTGGAAATGAACGACTTTCTTATTCCTGAGAAACATGCACTGTGAGTGATGTAATGCCCATATACAATTGTAGCAGTACTTACCATACACTTTTACAGAAATAGTTGCAGATTTTTTTCCTGATTGATTTTCAGCCTCAATGACGTATTTTCCAGCATCATACCGATTAACTTTATCCACAATTAGTAGAGTGTAGCTGTCTGTAGTATCAATAATAGCTCGACTTACAAGGTCAACACCTTGCTTGCTCCACGTGATTACGGGAGCAGGTCTACCAGATACAGAGACCATTAGGCGCAGGGAACCACCAGCTCTGACTGTAACTGTCTTCTTCAGATCATCGGCAAGCTCAAGCTCAGGTATTTCTGATGAAGGGTGTAAGAAACATGGAATTAATTATACTTTCCTTTAGAACTATTAAAAGATTAATTATTCCTTAAAATGTACATTAAGTCTTCAAATTACCTATTCTTTCCACAGGTTCTATTTCTGCTGATGATTCACTAAATTCACTCATACCATTCACATTTGTAGCAGCAACTCTGAATTGGTATTTCTGGTTTGTTTTAAGACCAGTCACGGTGAACTCAGCATTCCTCAGAGTGGCAGTTGTATGTGGTCGATACCACTGTTCAGTACCTTCTTCTTTCATTTCAAGAACATAGCCTAAGATGTCAGCACCACCGTCATATGTGGGCTTTGACCATGCTAAACTTATGCTGTGCTTAGTAGTATCCACAACTCTTGGAGCTGAAGGTGGTGCAGGAGTATCTTTGAAAAAGAAGAAAATGCATTTCATGTTGGTGCAGGAAGTATTTTACACTTAAAAACAATTTCTAAACAGCTAATACCGGGAAATGCATTTAAAATGAACTATTAAGTTTATTCTAATGCTAGTTAGTTCAGTGAGATCATATGTAGTTTTGGGTATCTTAGTTGAAGTGTCAACATGGGTTTATGCTCCATTATTATAAGTAAATACTAAAATATGTTTTCAATGTGGTAACTTACATGATGGTTCTTTACATAACATGTATTGTGAAGCATCACTGGGCTCACTGTTCCCAGCAGCATTCACTGCAGTGACACGGAACTGGTACTGGCTGCCTTCCATGAGACCAGTGACTTTCAGTCTGGTATCATAAACCGTGTAATCTCTGTTCACTCGTGTCCAGCGCAGACTTTTCCTTTCACGTTTGTCCACAAGATAGTCCTTAATCTCACTGCCACCATCTGATTCTGGTTTCGTCCACTGAATAATGATATGTTCCTTGCCGACACTCACTTCTTCAGGAGCACCAGGCTGTGTTGGGATAGCTGGGTTTTTTTTAAAAGGTGAAAAAAAAATTATTATTTAACAAGTTGTTTTTCTATGAGAAATATTCCGCAAATTCTGATGCAGAATGGAAGGTATTAATACTCACTGAAAGCATTCCTGGCAATCACAGGTTCTGTTTCAAGTGGAACACCTGGTCCATATTTGTTGACAGCTCTCACACGGAAGATGTATTCGTTATTTTTAATAAGTTTTGTTACCACACATGATAAAGTCTGGCATTCAGCCTCAACAATAACCCAATGAAGTCTGCTGGTTTCACGCCTTTCTACGATATAGTGAGTGACTTGTGCACCTCCGTCTTCGTCAGGAATGTTCCATGCCAGAGTACATTTCTCTTCTGTTACTCTGCTAACAGTGATTTTGCCTGCGCATGGACCTGGTGAGTCTGGGTAGAGATGAAAATAAGTATTGTTATTAGCAGCTAAGCAAAAGCATCTCACTCTTATTTAAAAGAATGGGGGTTCTTTAGTATACTAAGTATGAATAGTATTCATGGGATACATACCAAGCACTTTGACAAGAACAGAAATTTGTTTCATCCCACTGGCATTTTTAACTGTTAGAGTATATTTTCCACTATCACTTCTGTCACAGAACTTGATAATTGCAATGGCTCGTTTGCTGGTGTATTGCAGAGAGATCTTTTCACATAGATCCAATTCCCTGTCACCTTTGGACCAGAAGACTTTTGGTTCTGGTTTCCCACCAATGGCCGCATCAAGAACAAGATCCGATCCAGCCCTAATGGTCACAACTTCTCCCTGCAGTCTGGCATCGAGTTCAGCCTTTGGTGGTGCTGTCATAAGGAAAAAGAGATTAAAAACAAATTACGTGACAATACTAAAAGTAGAACATTATGTTTTTAATTGTTCCAAGTGAATATTTCTTACAGTATTCATCTTTGCAAATGACAGCACCAGTCGATTCAGATCCTTTGCTAATCACACCAGCAGCATTCTTTGCTAGTACACGGAATTCATATGCTTCATCTTCACTAAGAGCTGTCACAGTAAAAAAGTTTTCTGAGACAATGGTATAATTGCATTTCAGCCAGCGTCCATCACCAGATTCATTATATGGTTTGCGCTCTATAATATATCCAATAATTTTGCTTCCACCATCATAAAGGGGTGCTGACCAGCTCAGTGACACTGTAGATCTGGTGACATCTGTTACTTCTGGTCTTCCTGGTGGATCTGGAGGAATAAAACAGAAAAATGAGACATGCAATTCTATTTTAGCTTAAATAACAACATAACTCTAAAAGTAATACTTACCAACTGGATTTTGAGCCACTACAGGTCTGGAAGCTTCACTAGCTTTGCTAACACCTGCAGCATTTAGAGCATAGGTTCTGAATTGATATTCTAGGCCTTCCACCAATCCTGTGACTTTGTAGTCGCATTCACAGCATGGCACTTTGTTTTCCTTCACCCAAAGGATGGTGTTGCGCTCCTTCTTTTCAACCCAATATCCAATGACTCTGCTGCCACCATCATGATAGGGTTCCTCCCAGCGAATGGCCATGGCAGTTGCAGACACAGAATAGACCTCTGGCCTTGAAGGTGGGCTTGGTGGGACTAAACACAAAAAAGATGGGGAGGAAAATGTTAGTTATTACAAATACCTCAGTCAGAGGAAAAGAATAAATTTTGCAAAGTGTTTCACTTACCGAATGGATGCTCAGCAACTATTGTTTTTGATTCAAGGGGTTTGCTGACACCAAATCTGTTTTCTGAGCTTACTCGGAAACTGTACTCCTGGTATTTTGTGAGATGAGTGACTTTGATCTGTGTACGTTTCACACTGGAATTTACCAGCTGCCATGCTGTTGTACCAGATTCACGTTTCTCAACAATGTAGTTCGTAATGTCACTGCCACCGTCATCTTCAGGTTCTTTCCAGGTCAACATGCAAGATTCAGCAGAGACAGATGATATTTCAATTGGGCCAGTGACAGGGCCTGGCCTTCCTATGACCACCACTGTGACAGTAAATGTTTTCGCACCAGCAGTGTTTTCAAGTGTGAGGTAGTATTTACCAGAGTCACCTCTCATACTGTCCTTTACAGTCAGTGTGGTTCTGTCTTTTGTTGTCTTGATGGTCACTCTCTCGGTTTCCTTCAGCCTCATCTCCTCAAGTTTCCATGTCACTTTTGGAGCTGGGCGCCCACTGATTGGTATATCAATAGTAAAGGTGCTTCCAGCCTTGCATGTTATGAGCTGTCTGCTTATTTCGCTGAGATCTGCTGTTGGTTCAATCTGTGGCTCCTTAATAATAACAGAAGAGAAAGCTTCTCTTGGCTCACTGTAGCCAGCATCATTCTTTGCCTTGACCCGGAACTCATATTCAGTGTTCTCCACAAGGCCTTCAACAGTGAAAGTAAGTTGTTTGGTTTGTCCAGCTTCAATCCAGGAGTCAGATCCTTTTTGTTTCATTTCAAGAAGGTATCCAGTAACACGACTACCACCATCATGATCAGGTTTAAGCCAAGCTAAAACTACAGAAGATTTGGTTGTATCAACAATATCTAGTCTCTTAGGTGGAGCAGGTTCTTCCGTGGCTACAACTGGTTCTGTTAATTCACAGGGTTCACCTACACCATATTCATTTTCTGCTGACACTCGGTAGTAATATGGCACACCTTCTGCCAGATCAGTGACCTTAAAGATTTGTCGAGTGCATTTTGAACTCACTACTTGCCAGCTACGACGGCTTGCTTCCCGTTTTTCCACAACGTAGTGATGGATACGTGAACCTCCATCCAGAACAGGAGCATCCCACATTAAAGTAATAGATCCTCGAGTCACATCTTTAAATGTAATAGGACCTGGTGGACCAGGTGTGTCTAAAACCTTGACAGTAAATGCAATAGACTTACTTCCACTGTTGTTTTCCACAGTAAAGACATACTTGCCAGCATCATTTCTATTGCACTCCTCCACAGTCAGTGTGCTGAATGAATCAGTTGTTTGAATGTCTGCACGCAAGCTCAGATTAGCATCTGCTTTGGACCACACAGCAGTAGGAACAGGTCTTCCAGAGAAAGCAATAAATAGACGAATGCTTGCACCTGCTCTTACAATATGAGTCTGCTTGAAGTTTGCATCAATATCAATTTCAGGTGCAGAAAGCCTGTCCACGGTTTGGACTGAAGCAGGAACTTCACAACTTTCTCCTTTGCCAGCACCATTGACAGCACTAACTCTGAATTTATAGTGTTCTCCTGCTTCCAAATCAACAACGGTATATTTAGTAGCAAGAACAGTCTCTGCATTGACTTTCTGCCATGCTTCGAGATCAGCTTTGCACATCTCAATGATGTACCCAATTATTTCCATGCCTCCATCAAACACTGGCTTGGTCCACTCTAAGCTTACACTAGTCTTCGATGTATCTATCACCTTTACAACATTAGGAGCACTTGGTGGGCTGACTGGTTCTCTACATTTAATCAGCTTTGAAACGTCACTTGGAGGTCCAACTCCTGCAGTGTTTTCAGCCATGACATGGAATTCATACTCATTGCCTTCAATAAGGCCAGTTACTCTGTATCTGTTCTCGGTAATGGGCCTCTTACTGGATACTTTAACCCAGCGCATGCTCTTCTTTTCTCTCCTTTCTAGAATATACTCATTTATCTCGCTTCCGCCATCTGATTTTGGTCTTGCCCATGTGAGTGTGATACTGTCTCCTGTTACATTGGTAGGCTCTGGAGTTCCTGGTGCATCAGGG
This sequence comes from Nipponia nippon, assembly GCF_047370975.1. Taxonomy (NCBI): domain Eukaryota; kingdom Metazoa; phylum Chordata; class Aves; order Pelecaniformes; family Threskiornithidae; genus Nipponia; species Nipponia nippon. The sequence goes on along the minus strand of NW_028262369.1, from coordinate 74,758,361 downwards.
AGAGCTAAAAAAAGAAAAACGTCGTTAGAAAAACAAGATGGTAACTCTACAGTTATTTCTACAGAATGAGGTGGAAACTTACTGTAGGGTATTTGTGCAGTAACTGGATCAGATTCCAATGGTCTGCCAACTCCAAATTTGTTCACTGCAGAGACACGGAACTGGTACTCATTGCCCTTAATTAGTTTAAGTGCAGTGTAGCTGCAAGCTTCACATTTATCTTCAACCAATGCCCAAGCAATCCTGCTGGTTTCACGTTTTTCAATTATGTAGTGGGAAATAGAAGCACAACCATCATTAGCCGGAGGGTCCCACCATAATGTGACTTTTTCTCCAGTAATGTTTGTGAATCGTATTGGTCCACCAACTTTTCCTGGTGTGTCTGCAATTTTAAAGGTTCAGAATTATAATTTGATGGCACTTAGAATAAAATACTATTTTAAAAGAGCATACTGAAAGTGTCTGGTGCAGTACCTTGTACTCTGAAGGTAATATCTTCTCGTTTAGTGCCTGATGCATTTTTGGCTTCTACTGTGTACACTCCACGATGATCCCGGGTAGCATCTCTAATGAAGATTGTACTATATCCAATAGCTGTAGTTATTTCTATATTCGTTATTTTCTCAATCTCCTTACCATCCTTAAACCATGTCACTTTAGGTACTGGACGTCCTTTGATTAGAGCTTTAAGTCTAATGCTCTCTCCAGCTTTAACAGTAAGGCCTTCAAAGTGCTCAGGGCCAAATTCAATTGTTGGAGCAACTAAAAAAGGAAAATATAATGAAATTCTCATATAGCTAAGTATTTTTTCTTGATACTCTTTTTAATATACTAATTATAAAAGATTGTTATATATAGAATTCTTTCACTTAGAAAATGGTATTCTCTAAAAACCAGTTATTATATGAATGATGAACTTATTTTTCCTGTAAGCACACAGTGCATCATATTAACAATAGGTGAAAGACACCATTGATATATGCTGTTACAGTATGCCAAGCTACCTGAGGCACATTTTCATTTCTAATTTATTCAGTGCATCAGAATATTACAGTTTATGATTTCGTTCCAACTTTGCTGCTGTTGCTTATCCAACACAAATGTAGAGTGCCATGCCTTTCAGCAGTTGATTACGTATGTCTGCCAGATTTGGGTCTTTAATTTAGACCCTCCCACCTTGGAGTACAAATAGAAATGTTCTGAGGTAACTGGAAGGATTTCAGTCACACATTCTTCTCCCCTTGGCCTCCCATTTCCAATTAGTACAGCCAGAAGCTCTAGCTGCCTTCAGTACCCAAATACAAGCATATTAAGAAATAATTCTTACCGTTTTCATCTCTGGTCATGATATAGCCTGAAGACTGTGAAGGCGGGCTGATTGTACCAACAGCGTTTCTTGCAAGCACTCTGAATTCATATCGGTCACCCGAACTGAGTCCTGTAACTGTATATTGGCATTCACTGACATCAGTAAAGTTACATCTGAGCCAACGGTCTTCACTTCCTTGCCGTTTCTCAATGCTGTAGGCCACAATCTTACTGCCTCCATCACGCAGTGGGGGGGTCCATTTAAGGGTGACTGTTTCTCTGGTGACATCAATGTAATCAGGAGTACCAGGTGGGTCTGAAAGGAAAATAATTAAAATTTATTTTTATTACTACTCACCATAGTCTACAGGACTAGAATTTTCTTGGGTAAGTGATTGATTATTCACTTACCCACTGGAGAGACTGCCAAAGTAAATTTGCTCGGCTCACTAGCTCGGCTTAGACCTGCAGTGTTTTCAGCATATACTTGGAATTGGTAATCCAGGCCCTCAAGCAGTCCAGTAATCCTATATTCTCTGCTAGATATTAATGCAACATTAACCTTCTGCCACAAAATACTGTTTCTTTCCTTCTTTTCAACATGGTATCCAATAATCTCTGAACCACCATCATAAACAGGAGCATCCCAAGATATGGTCATTCCATCAGCGGTTATGTTGTATACAACAGGCTTGCCTGGGGCACCTGGTGGTCTAAACTGATGCTTTGCCACAACATCTGCTGACACAAGAGGTGGGCTCACTCCGTATCTGTTTTCTGCACGAACTCTAAACTGATATTCAGTGTCTTTAACAAGGTTTGGTACTTTGAAAGTTGTTCTTGCAGCACTTGAACACACCAGCTTCCAGTTCATTTGTGAAGTTTCTCTCTTCTCAATACTGTAGCCAGTAATTTCTCCTCCACCATCATCTTCAGGAGCTTCCCATGACAAAACTACACTATCTGCTTTGATTTCATCTAGTCTTAAAGGTCCTTTTGGCTTAGATGGAGGGCCAAGAGTGATGACAGTGATTGTGAATGTTTTTCTGCAGACTACATTATCAAGAATTAAAGTATATTTGCCACCATGCTCCTTTTTCACGTTCTTGATGCTTAAGCTTATCTTGTTTTCAGTTTTCTTGAAACGAAGATGTTCAGTTTCTTTAAGAGGGAGGTTGTCCTTGAGCCAGCTCATTGATGGCTTAGGTTTACCTTTATAGGGCAATTCAATGTGCAGGTTATGTCCAATTCTTACTGCAATTTGACCTCCAGGAATATCAGAAAGGTCAGCTTCAGGTGTTATTATATATTCTTTCACTGTAATGGGTCCAACAGTAACACCGTCACTCATGCCTTTTTCATTTTTAGCAAAAACTCTGAATTCCATGACAGAAAGCTCTTTAAGTTTTTCAACTTCAAATTCACAGCTCTTGCTTGTGCCTGCGTATGTCCATTCTTTTTCTTCCTGCAGTTTCTTCTCAATAACGTAGTCCGATATAATGCTACCACCATCATAGTCAGGTTTGCTCCACTGCAATTTAACAGAAGTCTTTGTAGAATCTTTCATGGCTAGGTCTTTTACAGGTCCAGGTATGTCTGCAGCTTTCACTGGTTCAGCTGTCTCACAAGGTTCACCCAGTCCAATTTCATTTTCAGCAAGAACACGGAAGAAGAATGCAGTCTTCTCTGACAGGTTAGTGAGCTTAAAGGTGGTATGAGAACACTTTGTTGTTACAGTTGACCAGGCCCTCTTTGTAGCATCTCTTTTTTCAACAACATAATTTGTTATTTCAGAACCACCATTAATAAGAGGTGGCTCCCATACCAGCGTAACTGTGCCACGAGAAACATGTTTAAGCTGCAGCTTCTGGCAGGCAGATGGAGTGTCAAGTACTTTTACATTCACAAATGATGATTTTGCTTCTCCAACGCCATTTTCAATTGTAAGAACATATTTTCCTGTATCATTTCGGGTAACTTGAGGAATAGTAAGTAGTGTAGATGATTCTGTGTTCTGGATGATATATCTTTCATCAATCCCAAGATTCTTGTCACCCTTTCTCCATGTGACTGTTGGAGGAGGTCTTCCTTTGAATGGAATCATTATTTGCACATCTTCACCTGCTTTAGCAACAATAGAGGTCCGGAGAGCAACATCCAGATCAATCTCTGGTGCCACTGTGGAAATAAGTAAAAATTAATAGTGCATATTCAGAAAGTAAAATAAGAAATGCTTTGGAAAAAAAATACAGAAAAATGAAAAATCACTGAAAAGTACAGTACCAAGAATATCTTTAGCTTGAACGGGTTCTGTCATTTCAATAGGCTCTCCTTGTCCAGCACAATTGATAGCAGACACACGGAAATAATAATTAATACTTGGCTGAAGGTGGGATACAACATACTCAGTTGTTCTCACTTCTCCCTTAGTACTGACTACAGTCCATTCTTGCTCTTCACCTTCCCTTTTCTCCACCACATAGTTGGTAATTGGACTTCCTCCATCATAAGCCGGTTTAATCCAGCCAAGAGTGACAGATGTCTTGGTTGTATCCACAATCTTCAGCTTTGTTGGTGAGCCTGGCTTATCTGTAAGTCATAGTTTACAAGGGGTAAAAAAGTCAGAAGCCATATTTACAATTAATCATAAAGAGAAATAAAATCTGCCCTCGGTTACATTGGTGTAATCCCATCCCAATTGCTCATTGTCCATTGATTTCTAACCAATTAGAAATACTGCATATTGTAGCTTACCAACAGGATCTGCGGCTTTGTAGAAGTCAGAAGCTTCAGAGAATGGACCTTGTCCAGCTGCATTGACAGCACAAACTCGGAAATGATATTCACTGTCTTCAGTCAGACCTGTTACTTTCTGTCTGGTGTCCCGAATGGTTTCTTTAGTAACCTTGAACCAACTCAGACTTTTCTTGTCACGCTTCTCAAGAAAATATCCTGATATTTCACTGCCTCCATCAACAGTGGGCCTATTCCAGACAACAGTCATAGAATTCTTGGTTATCATTGTGACTTCTGGTACACTAGGTGGTCCAGGTGTAACTGAGAAAAAAAAAAAAAAAAAGTCAGTAGATCAGTACTACTCACAAATAATACACAAGGTGATTAAGTTATAAGTTATTTTATGTGTTTCTTACCAAATGAATTTTTGGCTATAACGGGTTCAGACTCCAGTGAATCACCAACTCCAAACTTGTTCACACCGCGGACACGGAACACATATTCATTTCCTTTGATGAGTTTTGTTGTAGTTATGATACACCCCTCCAGTTTTTCAGAAATTAAAGACCATACAACCCGACTTGTCTCCCGCTTTTCAACAACATAGTGTGTTACAGGTGCACCACCGTCATCTGCTGGTGGGTCCCACATTATTGTAATCTTTTCAGCAGTGACTGTCTTAAACTGTATAGGTCCACTTGGGGGTCCTGGCTTGTCTGTGGAAGGCAGAAGAAAGATGATGTTAAGTATTTATTACTGAATTATTGTTTAATAGTATAATACAGTCGTATCTCAACACATACCAAGTATCTGTACTCTAACATGGGCTGATGCTGAACCCATGGCATTCTTCAATTTTAATTCATAGGTGCCACTGTTGAGTCGAGTTGCATCCTTGATGAGTATAGAAGCAAATTCTGTTGTATTTTCAATAGATACTAGTGCACTGGTTTGTACCTCGTTGCCATTTTTGAACCATTCAATTGTGGGTACAGGCTTGCCTGAGATGCCTAGTTTTAGCTTAACTGAAGTTCCTGCTTTATATTTCACCACTTCTGTATATTCTGGTGGCACATCGATTTCAGGTGCACCTTAAAAAAATAAGAAAAAGTTAAAAACATACTTATTTTAGACTTGTATTTAATAAAAACAAAAATAATAGTACTTTGTTTAAGCTAATAGTTACAGAAATTTTATAAATAGAGATCAAAGTAAAGATAGCATGTATAACTTAAATCATAAACCTAGAACAAGTTAGAACTAATCCTACCAAGGAAAGGCAACCACATGTATAAATATAACCACTTTGGCCATGGGGCATGGGCAGACTTCTGTTGCTCAAAGAATAAAGATACCATAAGACTTTGAGAATGCAGATACAGCCAAAGATGTTCACTACAATCATGCCCAAATAGCTCACAGTCATTCAAGCCTATTGAATCAATCACTGTAAAGTAGCCTTCCATATTTAAAAGACACTTCTACAAAACAGTGCTGCCTTCAAGCTTCCTAGTACCACGAAAGGGTACCATCACATCAATGCAAAACACTTACCGTATGTATCAACACATGTGATAGGACCCACAACATCTGAGGGATTACTAATGGAACCAACAGCATTCTTAGCAAAGACCCGGAATTCATACCGGGAATTCTGTGTCAGACCAGATACTGTGAACTGAGTCTCAATAACATTGGTGAAGCTAGCTTTTGTCCATCTGCCATCTGGAAGATCACGTTTTTCTACAATGTATCCAGTGATCTTGCTACCACCATCAAATGCTGGCTTCTGCCATGATAGAGTGATAGCAGTCTTGGAAATATCTGAGACACGGATGTTTCTTGGTGGTTCTGCAGTAGGAAACATAAGAGTATTGCTAGTGAATAACAGCTGTTTTGGATATTGGCTTACTGTACAGGACACAATATCACAGGGAAAGAAAAATAAAAAAGCACTACTTAAATGGTTGGGCTTCTTTATTTTCTAGGGAATACATACCACAAGCATCAATTGCAAGGACTGGATCAGAAGGATGACTTGACTTTCCAATGCCGGCTGCATTTTCTGCATAAACTCTGAATTCATAGATAAGGCCAGCACTGATGGTGGTGACTTTGAAGTGAGTTGTGCGAATGAGGGTCTTGTTAGCCTTCTGCCATAATATGCTATTCCTGTCTTTCATTTCCAGGTGGTATCCCATGACTGCACTGCCACCATTAGTGACTGGTTCATGCCATCCAACAGTAATACTCTCTCGGGTGACATTCATGACCCATGGTGTGGAAGGAGGGCCAGGGGTAGCTGATGATATCAAAAGAAGTGATTAATTTTTAACAAAATTATATTTTCAACATCAGAGCATTAAAACATCAATCTATAGCGTGAGAAGCATATTACTCACTGTAGGGAAGCTTGACAACCACACATTGTGAGTCTATGTGATCGCTGATGCCAAAGCGGTTCTCAGCTTTGATGCGGAATTGGTATTCTTCTCCTGTTGTGAGCTTCATAACTTTGATAACAGTTCTAGCAACGGTTGCAGACACTTCAGACCAAGCAGCAGTACTTGTTTCTCTTTTCAGTACAATATAGTTGGTAACTTGACTTCCACCATCATAAGCTGGCGGCTGCCATCTGAGTGTCACACTCTCTTCAGTGATATCGCTAAGGACAACAGGACCAACAGGAGGACCTGGTCTATCCAGCACAACAATATTAACAAATGATTTTGTGGTGCCACTTGAGTTAGCAGCAGTAATGTCATATCTGCCAGCATCAGCAGCCACACTTTCTTTAAGGTTAATGATGAGACTTTCTGCAGTAGTTTCTGTGTGAAATCTCATGGTAGGTTTCAGTGGAACCCCATCTCTAGACAATGTCACCTTTGGCATTGGTTTTCCAGAAACTGGAATTTCAACTTTCAGGTTTGATCCTGCTCGAATATATACAGTGTTATGAGGGAAGCCCTTCATGTCAATCTCGGGAGATTCTGAAAAAGAAAACATTTTCAAACCATTAAAAAATGGTCTCTCTTTATAAATATCAATCCAATTTAATGTGTATCAACTTTTGTCTCATGTCAGGAAGCATACCTAATTGTTCTTTAACTGTAACAGGGAGCAGTAGTTCTTTAGGATCACTTAAACCAGCTTGGTTTTCTGCAGACACCCTGAAGAAATAGTCAACATTCTCCTTAAGACCATGGACAACATGATGAGTTGTCTTTACAACGGCACACTTAACCCATTTTTGCTGTCCTTTCTCAAGAGCTTCAATGAGGTAGCTCACAATTCTGCTTCCGCCGTCATGTTCTGGCTTTAGCCATGAAAGAGAAACACTGTCCTTTGTGACATTTGTTACTCCAAGTTTTTCTGGTGGGCTGGGTTTTTCTGAGAAAAAAAAGTGCAACGGGTTAAGCAATATACCGAATATTTACTTTTTATATTAGCAATCACACAGGAATGCCATATGGATTGAGAAAACGTGTTTTTAAATGAGTTTGCATATTAGAAACATTTTAAGTAAAATACAAGCAAAATTTAAAATTCAAGCTATTACTTAGCTCTTTTTCATCTGTAAAACCACAGACATAGCTACCACAAAATTATCTTTTTTTTACTGTAAAGAGATTTAACACTTTTTATATTATTTTGAAGTAAACATTTAAAAACATGTATTGTTTTAAACATAAACAAATAATCTTCTTAGTAAAACACACCTGTTATTTTTGTTCCCTCCTTGGTCTCAGAAGGCACTCCAACACCGTACTCATTTTCTCCAGAAACCCGGAAGTAGTAAATGGCACCTTCTTGCAAGCCAGTCACTTTGTAGGAGAGGCGATGACAATTGTTTGTCACAGTGACCCACGCTTTTTTGCTAGCTTCTCGTTTTTCAATAACATAGTTCTTTACAGGTGCTCCACCATCATTTTCAGGAACATCCCAAGATAACACAGCAGATTCTTTAGTTACGTCTTTTACTGCAATATTAGATGGTGGGCCAGGAGTATCAAGAACTTTGACAATTAAAGTCAAAGTAGCAGTGTTCAGGATGTTTTGCAATGTTAATGTGTATTTTCCAGAATCATTTCTTGTTGCTTTTTCAATAGTAAGAGATGTGCAATTATCTGAAGTATCAATGCTTGCTCGTGTACGGAGATCAGTGTCTGGTTTGTTCCACGTTACATTTGGGACTGGTTTGCCTCTGAAAGGAACAGTCATTGTGAATGATCCACCAGCCTTTACAATTAAAGTCTTCCGCATTTCACTGTCAATATCAAAGGCAGGTTCTTCTTCTCTGTCTTTTGCCACCTGAGGTTCTGAGACATCACTTGGTTCACTGACACCAATTTTGTTAATGGATTTCACTCTAAAGACATACTCAGAGCCTGACGCTAATCCAGTTATGGTGTATTCTGTGCCTCTTAAGTTCTGAATAGCAGTTGTCCAGTCAGTTTCATCAGTTTTCTTGTATTCAACTGTGTATCCCGTTACTGGAGCACCTCCATCAAACAGTGGCTTTGTCCACCCAATTGTGATATTTGACCTTGTAGAATCCATAATCTTAGGTTTAGATGGGGGAGATGGCAAGAAGATTGGATCTTCTGCCCGAATCAATGGTGTGGTTTCACTTGGAAGACTGAGGCCAGCAGCATTTTCTGCATAAACCCGGAATTCATATTCACATCCTTCACGAAGACCGGATGATTTCACTCTTAAATCATAAACTGGCTTTTTGTTTACACGAATCCATCTTAGGCTGGTTTTCTCACGCCTTTCAATTACATAGCCAGAGATCTCATTGCCTCCATCAGACTCAGGTCTTGCCCAGCACAAAGTTATCGAATCTTTGCTCACACTGGTGATCTCTAAAGATGTAGGTGGACTTGGAACTGTAAATGGGTCTAGGGCTTTGACAGCAACACTTTCTAGAGCCTCACCAGTGCCATATTTGTTAACTCCCATCACTCTGAAAATATACTCATTACCCTTCAGTAGTTTTGTCACTTTACAGGATGTTGTTCTAAGCTCTCCTTCACAAAGCGTCCATGCAATTCTGCTGGTCTCACGTTTTTCTACAATATAATAATCAATATCTGCACCACCATTTTCTTGAGGGGGTCCCCATGATAAATGGCACTTTTCAGCAGTAAGGCCATTTATTTCTAATGGACCTGCAGGTGGGCCAGGTCTATCAAGTACTTTGCAATTAATTGCCAAAGATCTTGTTCCTGCAACATTTTGTAATGTTAGAGTATACTGTCCTGAATCACCTCGGATACAGTCCTTGATGGTTATTGCAGTACTGTGATCTGTTGAGGCTATTTCAACTCTAGCTTTTCCTTCAAGCTCCTTGCCATCCTTAGTCCATGAAATCACTGGTATTGGCCGTCCTGCAATATCAGCATTGACTTTAAACACTTCTCCAGCTTTCACAACTACAACATCCCTGAATTTGGCATCCATCATAATTCTTGGAGCCTCTACATCATCCTTTACAGTCACAGGTCCAGTTGATTCAGATGGCTGACTGAAGAGTCCAGCAGCATTCTTTGCAATCACACGGAATTCATATCGCTGGTCTTCTGTAAGTCCACCGACATCAAAGTATGTTTCCTGTACATTAGTAAAATTACACTTTAGCCAACGACCATCTGGTATGTCTCTGCGTTCAATAATATATCCTGTTACTTTAGCTCCACCATCATATTCTGGTTTAGTCCATTTCAGTGAGACACATGTTCTTGTAATATTAGTAACTTCTGGTTGACCAGGAGGATCACATGGATCTCTTGCAGCAACTGGTTCACATGATTTACTGCATTTGCCTATTCCAGCAATGTTTTCAGCATACACACGATATTCATACAGCAGTCCTTCATCAAGACCTGTAACTTTCATTTGCGTATCAGGTATAAGGCTCTTGTTGACTTTTGTCCAAAGAATGCTGCTTCTTTCTTTACGCTCCAAGTGATATCCTAGTACTCTGCTACCTCCATCATTAACTGGTACTTGCCAAGTTACAATCATGAAAACTTTAGTTGCATGTGCCACATGAGGAGTTCCAGGTGGTCCCGGAGGCTTAAATGGATACTCTGCCACAACAGAAGGAGAATTAGTGTAAGTGCTTTTCCCATAGCGGTTTTCTGCACAAATACGGAACTGATATTCAGAGCCAGTGGTGAGTCGAGATACTTTAATTGACGTTCTTGCAACTGCTGCAGATACTACATCCCATGTTGTTGTGGTAGTTTCTCGCTTCTCCACAATGTAATTGCTAATGTGGCACCCACCATCATATGCTGGAGGTTTCCAAGACAGAGTTACACTATCAGCACTAACTTCATCAATATGCACATCAGTTGGTGGTCCTGGTCTGTCAAGGACAACTACAGTTAAAGAAGCTGTTGTTGATCCAGCAGTATTTGAAAGATGTAATTCATAATGTCCCAAATCTTCATTTGAAGCTTCCTTGATGGACAGTGAAGTTGAAGTCTTTGATGTCTGAACATTTACCCTGGTTGTCTCTTTTAAGGGATTCCCATCCTTCTTCCAGCTAACGGTTGGAAGAGGTCGCCCTCTAAATGGTACATCAATCTTAAGATCATCTCCAGCTTTCACAGTGAATGTGTTGAAAAGGAGTTCAGCAGATGGCTGGATTTCAATGTCTTTTGCAATGACTGGGACACCAAGTTCTCTTGGATCACTTTTTCCTTTTTCATTAACAGCAATCACTCTGAAACTGTACTCTTCTCCCATACTTAAGCCTGTTATTGTTGCTTCTAATGTTTTCACCTGTGTACATGCACTCCATTTAATACTTCCTTTAGTTTGCATTTCTACTATATAACCAGTAATTTTACTGCCACCATCGCTCTCGGGCTTTTCCCATTTAATTGAAGCAGAGTTGCGAGTCACATCAACAAGAACAACCTTTGCAGGTGGAGAAGGTGGTTCAGAAACCTTAATTGGGTCAGGTGTTTCTGCTGGTAAGCCAAGCCCATATTCATTTACAGCTAGAACACGGAAGTAATAACTACATCCTTCTTGTAGCTGAGTAATTTTGAAGGAATTTTTAGTGCAATTGTTTGTAATTGTGGCATATGCCTTTCTAGTGGATTCTCGTTTTTCAACTACATAGTTGGTAATTTTAGCTCCACCATCAATAAGTGGCGGTTCCCAGGCTAATGTTACAAAATCTTTTTTCACTTCTCTGATTGTCAGGTTTGTAGGTGAACTAGGTGTATCAAGCACTCTGACATTAACAAAAGCTGATTTTTTGCCACTGTTGTTCTCTAAAGTAAGATTGTATCTACCACTATCAAACCTATTTACATTGTCAATGACCAGCATTGTATAGGAACTGGTGACTTCAATCTGAGCTCGCTCACTAATTGTTCCTTCTGCTTTCTCCCATTTAACTTCAGGTTCTGGTCTTCCTTTGATGGTGACAAACAGGCGTAATGTACCACTAGCACGTACAGTGACGACTTTTCTGAGATCTGCATCAAGTTCAATTTCAGGAGGTTCAATCTTGTCTGCTGCTATGACTGTACCAGGTATAGTGGCAGGTTCTCCTACTCCTTCTGAGTTGATGGCACAGATGCGGAAGTTATACTCCTGGTTCTCTTTAAGTTTTGTTACGGTGAAGTGTTTTGCTTGTAGGCCTGTTGGTGGGGTGCAGGTAGTCCATTCATCAGCAGCAGCTTCTTTTACTTCTACTACATACCCCTTAACTGGAGCACCACCATCATAAATGGGCTTACTCCAGGCAAGGGAAACTGATGACCTGGAAGTGTCCGTAACCTTTGGATTGCTTGGCGGACCTGGTGGATATAATACATCACAAGCACGATAGAAAACGGATGGCTCGCTGGGTTCCCCTACCCCTGCAGCATTTTCAGCAGAAACTCTAAATTCATAGAAATGCCCGTCAGTAAGACCTGTAACTCTGAATCGCAAGTCTGTCAGCCTTTTCTTATTGCATTTGGTCCACCGGACACCATCTTTGTCTCTTTTTTCAAGTATGTAACCTTCAATTTCAGCTCCCCCGTTGTCTTCTGGGCGACCCCATGTTACCACCATAGAATCTTTTGTGATTGCTGAAACTTCAGGTGTTGAAGGAGGACCAGGGGGTTTGTATGGATTACGAGCCACAATTGGCTCAGATTCCAAGGGTTCTCCAGTTCCATATTTGTTCACTGCCATTACACGGAAAATGTACTCATTGCCAGCAAGGAGTCTGGTTACTTTGTGGTTAAGAGCTTGCACGTCTGTTGCTACTTGTGTCCATGAAAGCCTGCTTGTCTCTCTCTTCTCAATGATATAATGTGAGATACTAGAACCACCGTCATGTAAAGGTGGAGCCCATGCCAAGTAGCATTTTTCTGCAGTGACACCTGTAACATTCAAAGGTCCTTCTGGAGGTCCTGGCCTGTCAAGCACTTTTACAGTGATTGGTATAGATTTTGTGCCACCAACATTTCTGAGGTTAAGAGTATAGTGACCTCCATCTACTCTTATACAGTCTTTGACAGTAAGAGTTGTTTTCTGAATGGTAGATTTAATTTCCATTCTTGCAGTTGCTTCTTCAAGGTCTTTACCATCTTTTGACCATGTAATGTCAGGAATAGGTTTGCCATGGATATCAGCTTCAAGAACAAAGGTTTCTCCAGCATGAACAACAATGACATCTTTGTACTTAGGATCCAGTGAAGCCCCTGGTGCTTCAATTTCATCTCTGGCAGTAATGGGCCCTGTACTTTCAGATGGTTCACTCAAGCAGCCTGCTGCATTTCTTGCAATTACTCTAAATTCATATCGTTGGTCTTCAACAAGACCACTTACTGTAAATTCTGTTTCCAACACATTTGTAAAGCTGGCTTTCATCCAGCGACCATCTGGTAGTTCTTTCTTTTCTACAATATATCCAGTTATTTTGCTTCCACCATCATATTCTGGTTTTTTCCACTTCAGCGTGATATTATTTCTTGTAACAACAATGGCCTCTGGGCGGCCAGGTGGGTCACAAGGATCTCGGGCGACATATAATTCTGATACTTTGCTGACTTTGCCAATGCCAACAATGTTTTCAGCAGAAACTCTGAATTCATATTCAAGACCTTCTTCAAGGCCATCTGTTTTATATTTGGTGTCTGCAATGAGTGATTTGTTCTGTTTTGTCCAAAGAATGCTGTTCTTATCTTTACGTTCAAGATGGTAGCCAAGAACTTTGCTTCCTCCATCATTAACTGGTTCATGCCATTGTACGATCATATGGTCCTTGGAAGCTGCTGTTACAAAAGGGGTTCCAGGTGGCCCAGGCACCTTGTAGGGGTATTGCACAACAACTGGTTTAGAATCCAAAGGAGAGCTCTTCCCATATCTATTTTCAGCAGAAATCCTGAACTGGTATTCAGAACCTGTTTTAAGCTTTGTTGCTTTGATAGTTGTTCTTGCAACAGTTGCTGACACAATGCTCCACGTGGTAGTGCTTGTGTCACGCTTTTCTACTATATAGTTGCTTATCTGACAGCCACCAGTATAATCAGGTGGATCCCATGATAAAACAACAAAGTCTGCACTAACTTCGTCAAAGCGGACAGGTCCTCGTGGTGGGCCAGGCTTTTCCAGTACAATTATGCTCAGGTGCTCTGTTGCCGTACCTGCTGTGTTTGTTGCTGTTACTGTATATTTACCAAAGTCTTCCTTGTTGCTTTCTTTAATATGTAAGATAGTTGATGTTGATGTATCCTGAATATGTAATCTGGTTGTCTGTTTCAGTGGCTGCTCGTCTTTTGTCCAAGTAATAGTAGGTTTGGGTCTACCTATAAATGGTATTTCTACCTTCAGGTCTTCTCCAGCCTGTACACTGTATGTATTAAACATCAGTTTGAAGCTTGGCTCAATTGTCAAGTCTTTAGCTATCACAGGAATTCCAAGTGCTCTGGGATCACTTTTGCCTTTTTCATTGTAGGCAATCACATGAAATTGATATTCTTGTCCTGGACTCAAACCAGACACAACTGCATTGCATGTTTTGGTCTCACTAACAACACTCCATTTTTCTGTTCCTTTAGGCAGCATTTCAACAATGTATCCCAAAATTCTGCTACCTCCATCATGTTCAGGTTTTTCCCATGTAAGTGATGCACTTCTCTGAGTCACATCGGTGAGCGTTACTTTCCCAGGAGGCAGAGGTGGCTCTGAGGCTTTGACAGCATCTGTGGTTTCAGCTGGAACACCAATTCCAAATTCATTTTCAGCCATAACTCTGAAGTAATAAATTGCTCCTTCTGTAAGATTTTCAACTTTAAAACTTGTCTTGCCACACTTAGCACTTACGTTTGCAAATGCCTTCCTGGTTGACTCACGCTTGTCTATTACATAATTCTTTACCTTTGCACCACCATCGATAATGGGTGGTTCCCAAGATAATACAGCAGAATCCTTCTTTATATCCTTTACCACTAAGTTTTGTGGTGGTCCTGGTGTGTCCAAAACTTTTACTGTAACAAATGCAGATTTAGAACCACTGCTGTTCTCCAACTTAAGAATGTACTTTCCAGCATCATTTCTATCACAGTTGTCAATTGAAAGTTGTGTGTAGTTTATGCCTTTATCAATCTGAACTTTTTCTGTGAATTCACCTTCTTCTCGAGACCACATAATGTCAGGTGTTGGTCGTCCCCTGAATGGTATGTGAATCCTAGCAGACCCGCCAGCTCTAACCACTATCCCTTTCCTTAGCTCTGAATCAATATCAAGTTCTGGAGCTTCAAGTTTGTCTTCTGGTTTAATAGTACCTGGAACTGATGCAGCCTCTCCTACACCAACCTTGTTGAGGGCACACACTCGTAGTTTATATTCTTGATGTTCAGTAAGCTTTTTGATTTCAAATCGAGTGGCACGTACACCTGTCTGTGGAGTAACAAGCGACCATTCATCTTCATCTGCTTTACAGATTTCTACAAGGTATCCCTGGATTTCACAACCACCATCATAAATAGGTTTACTCCAACCAAGCGTAACCGAACTTTTGGTGGTATCCACAACATGGGCGTTTGTAGGTGGGCCAGGCTTGAACATGGGGTCACAAGCTTTAAAGTAAGGAGAAACTTGGCTTGGTTCACCCACTCCAGCAGCATTTTCAGCAGAAACTCTGAATTCATATTCATGATCCTCTGTTAATCCTGTAACTCTTAATCGCAAATCTGTAATTCGGCGTTTATTGCATTTTATCCATCTGATGCCCGCTCGGTCTCTCTTTTCTACAATGTAACCTATGATTTCACTACCTCCATCACTATCTGGCCGGCTCCAGCAGACAGTCATAGAATCCTTTGTGATGTTGGTAATTTCCAAGTCCTTTGGTGGTCCAGGAACCACAAATGGATTTTTCATCATTACTGGAACAGATTCTAATGGCTCACCAACCCCATATTTGTTAACTGCCATAATACGGAAAACATATTCATTCCCTTCCAAGAGTTTTGTTACTTTCAGCATTGTAGGTAAAACCTCTGAAGCAACAACAGTCCATGCTAGGCGACTAGTTTCTCTCTTCTCTACAATGTAATGAGAAATATCACTGCCACCATCATGAAGAGGAGGAGCCCATGCCAATGAACATTTTTCAGCTGTAACTCCTGTCACTTGGACTGGGCCCTCCGGAGGTCCTGGCCTGTCCAGGACTTTTACGTTTACTGGTACTGTCTTTGTTCCTGCAACATTAGAGGCTTCTAAAATGTACTGTCCACCATCAACTCTAATAGCATCTTTTACAATTATTAATGCACTGAAGTCTGTGTTCTTTATTTCATATCTAGCAGTTTCCTCAAGCTCTTTATCTCCTTTGTACCACTTGATGGTTGGTAGTGGCTTTCCATGAACATCAGCCTCAAGTCTGAATGTTTCACCAGCATTTACAACAATTGTGTCTTTGTACTTCGGATCCATTGAAATTCGTGGAAGTTCAACTTCATCCCTTGCTGTTATTGGTCCTGTACTGTCAGAAGGTTTGCTGATTGCACCTGCAGCATTCTTTGCAATTACTCTAAATTCATATCTTTGGTCTTCAGTAAGCCCTGTTACAGTGAACTGAGTTTCAATGATATTTGTGAAGCTAGCTTTCATCCAGCGACCATCTGGTAAGTCACGTTTCTCTACAATATAACCAGTAATCTTACTTCCACCATCATATTCTGGTTTGGTCCACTGTATAGTAATAGAGCTTCTTTTTATTATTATAGCTTCTGGGCGACCTGGAGGATCACATGGGTCACGAGCTACATAGCACTCAGAAACTTTACTTGTTTTGCCTACACCAACAATATTTTCTGCAGAAACTCGAAACTCGTATTCAATTCCTTCTTCAAGGTTAGTTGTCTTAAAACTTGTGTCCTGAATAATAGTCTTGTTCACTTTAGCCCATAAAATGCTGTTTTTCTCCTTTCTCTCAAGATGGTAGCCCAACACTCTACTGCCACCATCATTTATTGGTTCATGCCACTGTACAACCATGGAGTCTTTTGTAACCATTGTCACGAATGGTGTGCCAGGAGGTCCTGGTTCCTTGTAGGGGTACTGTGCTACAACTGGTGCAGATTCCAATGCAAAGCTCTGCCCATACCTGTTCTCAGCAAATATTCTGAACTGGTATTCTGAACCAGTTTTCAGTTTAGTCACCTTCAGTGTAGTTCTTGCAACAGTAGCTGAAACTGTTTCCCATACAGTGGTTGTTGTATCTCTCTTGTGAACAACATAGTTGGTGATTTGGCAGCCGCCTGTGTACGCTGGGGGATTCCATGATAGGGTAATACTTTCTGCACTTATTTCATCAAACTTCACAGGTCCTACCGGAGGGTCAGGTTTGTCTAGAGTTATAATTTCAACAGAGGCAGACTTCTGCCCAACAACATTAGCCACAGTGATTTCATAAGTGCCACTGTCCTCTTTGCTAGTTTCTTTAATATTCAGTACAGTGAGATCAGTCAAATCACTAACATTGACCCTTGTTGTCTGCCTTAATGGCTGGCCATCTTTCACCCAGGTAACAGTTGGTTTAGGTCGACCTGCAATTGGTACTTCTACTTTCAGATCTTGTCCCACTTGGATACTGTAACTGTGAAAAGCAGGTCTTACATCAGGTTCAATCACCAGGTCTTTGGCAACTATTGGAACTGCAAGTGCTCTAGGATCACTCTTACCCTTTTCATTTACAGCCATTACTCTAAAAAGATATTCTTCCCCTTGAGTTAAATTAGTGATAACCGCTTCAAGTGTTTTTACACGAGCACACTCTGACCACTTCTCACTACCCTTTGCTTGCATTTCAACAATGTATTGTATGATTTTGCTGCCACCATCATGTTCAGGTTTTGCCCAGCTTAGCGAGACACTGTTTCTTGTGACGTCATCCACTGTTATTTTCCCAGGAGGCTGTGGAACTTCAGCAACTTTAATTGGGTCACTGGTTTCTGCAGGGAGGCCAATTCCGTATTCATTCTCAGCAGAGATTCTAAAGAAGTAATAGCAGCCCTCCTGAAGTTGATCTACTTTCCAGGAAGTCTTGTGGCAGTTTGTTACAACAGCTGCGTATGCCTTTCTTGTTGCTTCACGCTTTTCAATAATGTAATTCTTTATTTTTGCTCCGCCGTCCAAGAGAGGAGGCTCCCATGAAAGTGAAACAGAGTCTTTAGTGATCTCTTTGATTTTTAAATTAACAGGTGCACTTGGGGTATCCAGTACTCTTACACTGACAAAGGCAGACTTTGTTCCACTGCTGTTTTCTAAAGTCAGAGTATACTTTCCAGTATCAAATCTGTTAACATTGTCTAGAACGAGGGAAGTAAAGCTGCTAGTGGTATCAATAATAGCTGCGTCTCTGATCTCACCATCCATTTTACCCCATTTTACTTCAGGTGTTGGACGACCTCTGATGGGAACAAACAGTCTTAAGGAACCTCCTGCCCTCACATTTACAATCTTCCTTAATTCCATGTCAAGGTCGAGGTCTGGTGCCTCCATCTTTTCTTCCACAATAACAGAGCCAGGAACATCTGCATGCTCTCCAACTCCTGCTTTATTAACTGCACATATGCGGAATTTGTATTCATGTTTTTCCACTAATTTTTCTACTTCCATGTGAGTATTCTTAATTCCAGTTGGAGGGGTACAAATTGCCCATTCACCATCACTTACATCACATTTTTCCACAATATATCCCTGAATTTCAGAGCCACCGTCATAAATAGGTTTACCCCATGAAAGGAAAACTGAAGATCTTGTAACATCCACAACTTTAGGATTATTGGGTGGACCTGGCTTGTAAATAGGATCACATGCTTTGTAGTAAGTGGAAGGTGGGCTTGGTTCACTAAGACCAGCAGCATTTTCAGCTGAAACTCTGTACTCATAATCATGATTTTCTATAAGCCCAGTCACTCTGTATCGTAGTTCACTTATCAGGCGTTTGTTACATCTTGTCCACCGAATACCTTCCTTATCTCGTTTTTCAAGGACGTAGCCTAGGATTTCACTACCGCCATCTGAGGCTGGCCGTTCCCAAACAACTATCATAGAATCCTTGGTAATGGCTGTGACTTCTGGTGCCTTCGGTGGAAGTGGCACTACAAACGGGTTCTTTGCGAGTATTGATTCAGACTCAAGAGGTTCACCAACTCCGTATTTATTTACCGCCATGATGCGGAAAACATATTCATTTCCTTCTAAAAGTTTTGTAACTTTGCAATTTAGCGTTTGCACATTTGAATCAACGACCGTCCACACCAAGCGACTGGTTTCCCTTTTTTCTACGACGTAGTGCGAAATATCGCTACCGCCATCTTGTAGTGGAGGTTTCCATGACAGCATGCATTTTTCAGCAGTAACGCCTGTAATCTCAACAGGTCCTTCTGGTGGTCCAGGTCTATCGAGAACTTTGACGTTAACAGGAACTTTCTTTTCACCTGCAACATTCTTTGCCAGTAGTACATACTGACCACTGTCAACTCTAATGGCTTCCTTCACACTAAGGCTTGTTGCAAAATCGGTACTTTTTATTTCCATGCGAGCAGTGTTTGTCAGCTCACGATCACCTTTTAACCACTGAATGGAAGGTATTGGTTTGCCATGAACATCAGCATCGAGCTTGAATGACTCACCAGCATGCACTACAATAGTGTCTTTGTATTTTGGATCCATACTTATATGAGGTGGTTCTACTTCATCTC
This sequence comes from Nipponia nippon, assembly GCF_047370975.1. Classification (NCBI taxonomy): domain Eukaryota; kingdom Metazoa; phylum Chordata; class Aves; order Pelecaniformes; family Threskiornithidae; genus Nipponia; species Nipponia nippon. The sequence continues at coordinate 74,739,084 of NW_028262369.1, read as the reverse complement.
TTGCTGTAACTGCCCCTGAGCTCTCAGATGGTTCACTGAAAACACCTGCAGCATTTCGTGCTATAACACGGAACTCATATCTCTGGTTTTCAACTAAACCAGTTACTTCAAATTGGGTATCAATGACATTTGTAAAGCTTGCTTTCATCCAACGACCATCAGGTAGCTCCTTCTTTTCAACAACATAGCCTGTGATCTTACTTCCACCATCATATGCAGGTTTCTTCCACTGAAGTGTTACTGAGCTTCTTGTGACAATTATAGGTTCTGGACGACCTGGAGGGTCACATGGGTCATGTGCGGTATAGCAGTCAGATGCTTTACTTGCCTTTCCAATGCCCACTATGTTTTCTGCATAAACTCTGAACTCATATTCAAGACCTTCCTCAAGGCCAGTTGTCTTAAATTTGGTATCTGGAATAGGTGTTTTATTAAGTTTAGCCCACAGAATGCTGTTTCTTTCTTTGCGCTCCAAGTGATACCCAATGATCTTGCTACCACCATCATTGACTGGTTCATTCCATTGTACCACCATGCTGTCTTTTGAGACATTTGTTACAAAAGGTGTTCCAGGTGGACCAGGAACTTTAAATGGGTATTGGGCTATGATTGGCTCTGAAGTGAGATAGGTACTCTTCCCGTACCTGTTCTCAGCTGCGATTCTGAACTGATATTCACAGCCAGTCTTTAATCGACATGCTTTTATAGTTGTTCTTGCAACAGTAGCTGACACAATCTGCCAAGTAGTTGTGGAGGTGTCTCTTTTTTCTACAATGTAATTATTGATAGAGCTACCACCATCATACTTGGGTGGTTCCCAGGAAATGGTAATACTATCTGCTGTTACTTCATCTACTTTTACTGGTCCAGTTGGAGGTCCTGGTTTGTCGAGAACAACAATATTTAGGGTCTCAGTTGCTTCACCTGCAGAGTTTGTAAGTTTAACTAAATATGTCCCCACATCTTCTCTGCATGCTTCTTTTATTGTTAACACTGTGTTATTCTCTGAACTTTCTGCATTTACTCTTGTAGTCTGCTTCAATGCCACATTATCTTTATGCCAAAACACTGCTGGTTTGGGTCGACCAACAAAAGGAACATCAACCTTTAAGTCCTCTCCTGCTAGAACACTGAAAGTGGTAAACAGTAGTTTGAAAGCTGGTGGAATCACAAGATCTTTTGCAACAACTGGTATACCCAGCTGGCGAGGATCACTGATACCTTTCTCATTCTGAGCTGAAACACGGAAGGTGTATTCTTCACCTTGGATCAATCCTGTGATAGTGGCTTCAGTAACTTTTACTGTGGCACAAGTTGACCACTTTTCACTGCCTTTGCTTTGCATTTCTACAATGTAGCCCAGAATTCTGCTACCACCATCATGTTCAGGCTTTTCCCAACATAAGGATACGCTATTTCTTGTCACATCCAACAAAGTTATTTTCCCTGGTGGAAGTGGTCTTTCTGATACTTTTATGGATTCTGAAGTTTCAACTGGAAGGCCTATTCCATACTCGTTTTCAGCAAGGACTCTGAAGTAGTAGTTGCAACCTTCTTGCAGTGAATCAACTTTCCAGCTGGTCTTGTGGCAATTGGCATTAACAGTTGAATAAGCTTTTCTTGTTGATTCACGCTTTTCAACAATGTAATTTTTTATTTTAGAGCCACCATCTATGACAGGAGGCTCCCATGTGAGTGTAACTGATGATTTTGTAACTTCTTTTATTTTCAAATCTTGAGGTGCCCCTGGGGTATCAAGAACTCTGACATTCACAAATGCTGACTTACTACCTGAGCTGTTTTCAATTGTCAGTATGTATTTGCCACTATCAAATCTATTTACGTTTTCAACAATAAGTAGAGTATAAGAGCTTGTTGATTCAATGCTTGCTCTATCCAAAGATTCCCCATGTTCTCTTGTCCATTTTACTTCAGGTGCTGGCCTTCCTTTAATTGGGACAAAGAGCCTTAGAGTACAGCAGGCTCTAATTGTGACAACTTTACGTAGTTCTGCATCAAGTTCAATCTCTGGAGGTATCATTCTTTCTTCAGCTTTTGGAGTCCCAGGAACAAGAGCAGGTTCTCCAAGACCTTCAGAGTTCATAGCATATATCCGTATTTTATACTCTTGATTTTCTTTCAGGTCAGTGATGGTAAAAGAAGTGGCCTTTAGACCTACTGGTGGAGTTACAATCTTCCACTCGTCTTCTTCAGGTAGTGCGATCTCAACCATGTAACCTGTGATCTCTGAACCACCATCATATATTGGTTTGTTCCATGCTATTGTAATTGAGGACTTGCTGCTATCCAAAACACGAGGATTACCTGGGGGACCAGGCTTAAATACAGTATCACAAGCTTTATAGAATGGACTGGTTGGGCTTGGCTCACTGACTCCAGCAGCATTTTCAGCCATGACTCTGTATTCATATTCATGGCCTTCTGTCAGACCAGACACTTTGTAACGTAAGTCAGTAACAACCCGTTTGTTACATTTCACCCACCGTAGACCAGCCCTGTCTCGACGTTCCACAATATAGTTAGTTATTGGGCTCCCACCATCAGAATCAGGATGGCCCCAACAGACAACCATAGAATCTTTTGTAATTGCTGTAACTTCAGGTGTTTTAGGTGGATCAGGTGGCACATATGGATTTACTGCAAGAACAGGCTCTGATTCCAGAGGCTCACCAACTCCATATTTGTTAACAGCCATAACACGGAACACGTACTCATTGCCCTTCAACAGCTTAGTAACCTTCAGTTTAGTTAATGGAACTTCTGTGGCTACAGCTGTCCATGCCAATCTACTGGTTTCACGTTTTTCAACCACATAATGGTCAATCTTTGCTCCACCGTCATCCAGTGGAGGTAGCCATGACAGCACACATTTTTCTGCAGTGACTTCAGACACAGCCAAAGGCCCTTCTGGGGGGCCAGGTCTATCAAGAACTTTAACATTGAAGATATGCTTGGCAAAGCCACCAGGGTTTGTTGCAGTAAGTGTATAGGCACCGCCATCTCTTCTTGAAGAATCTTTATTAATGAGAACGGTAGAGAAATCTGCTATTTTTATTTCTAATTTTGCTGTGTCTTCAAGTTCCTTTTCTCCTTTTGTCCATGTCATAACTGGTGGAGGGCGACCTGAAACATCAGCCTCCAGTCTGAAAACTTCACCTGCTTTCAGCACTAAGGTGTCTTTGTATTTAGCGTCCACCCTTATCTTTGGTGCTTCAATATCATCTCTACAAGTTATTGCATCTGATGGCTCAGAGGGCTGACTAACAGCCCCACCAGCATTCCTAGCAATCACACGGAATTCATAGGCAGCATCTTCTGTCAAACCACTTACAGTGAATTCAGTCTCTAGTATATTGCTGAAATTAGCCTTCAGCCAACGGCCATTAGGAAGGTCTCTTTTTTCAACAGTGTAGCCAGTTATCTTAAAACCTCCATTATATTCTGGTTTAGTCCACTTCAGTGTAACTGCATGTCTTGTAATGTTCAGAGGTATTGGCTTACCAGGTGGATCTATTGGGTCTAGGGCAAGCACAGGGTCAGATGGCTTGCTTGGCTTACTCTTCCCAGCCAGATTTTCTGCTATAACACGGAATTCATATGCAATGCCATCGGTAAGTCCAGTTGATTTAAAGATATTGCCTGATACTAACATTTTACTCACAGTCTGCCAAAGAATGCTATTTCGTTCTTTTCTTTCAATGTGATATCCCAGAATTGGGCTTCCACCATCAGTAACTGGCTCATTCCAGCTAATGGTCATGGTTTCTTTGGTGACTGCAATCACCTGAGGAGTGCCAGGAGGCCCAGGTACCTTAAATGGGTAGTTGGCAACTACAGTCTCTGAAGTAATGGCTGGACCAATTCCATATCTGTTTTGAGCTTTAACACGGAACTGATACTCAACTCCAGTAGTAAGACGAGTGGCTTTAAATGTAGTACGTATCACTGTGGTTGCCAATTCAGTCCATGTGGTACTGTCAGTTTGACGCATTTCTACAACATAGTTACTTATTGGTACACCACCATCATTCAAAGGAGGCTCCCATGAGAACGTTAGAAAGTCAGATGAAATTTCATCAAATTTGATTGGTCCAGTAGGAGGTCCAGGTATATCATGAACCTGAACTGTGATTACTTCACTAACTTCTCCAACAATATTTTTAGCTGACAGTGGATATTGACCACTGTCACTTCGTTTACATTCATTGATGGTTAGTATGGTTGCAGTTGCAGTATTTTCATAATTTACCCTTTGTGTTTGCTTAAGTATCTGGTCTTCTTTCTTCCAAGTCACAGTAGGCCTTGGACGACCAAGCACGGGGATTTCAATCTTGATATTGTCACCAGCTTTGGCAATCACTGTTTTCTGGTAGATACCACGGAGATCAAACTCTGGTAGCATTGTTTGCTCCTTGATAATAACTGGTCTGCTTTCTCTTGGGACACTTCTTCCAGCACTGTTAACTGCCATAACCTGGAAAGTATACTCTTCATTTTCAGTCAGATTCTTTACTACACAGTCCAGCGTTTTTACAGTGGTGATGTGTGCCCACTGGTTGGTTCCTTTTCTCTGTGCTTCAATTACATACCCAGTGATCTTGCTGCCACCGTCATGTTCTGGTTTTGGCCAAGCCAGGCTAACTGAGTTCCGTGTTACATCCATAATATTAAGGCTCTCAGGTGGGGATGGTGCCTCAGAAGCTCTTACTGGTTCTGCAGTTTCAGCTGGTTCACCAATACCGTACTCATTTTCAGCCAGCACTCTGAAATAGTATTCACACCCCTCAGCCAAATTAGGAATCCTGAAGGAACACTTCTGGCAGTTGGTTGTGACTGTTGAATACGCTTTCCGAGTCGATTCACGTTTCTCAACAATATAGTTTGTTATACGTGAACCGCCATCTATCAGAGGCATATCCCATTGAAGGGTGATGCTGTCTTTGGTTATTTCTCTAGGCTTAAGGTTTATTGGTGGACCTGGTGTATCCAAGACTTTCACATTTACAAAGCCAGTCTTCTTACCAGCAGCATTTTCAAGAGTCATTACGTATTTTCCTGCATCATATCTGGTGCACTCTGTGACAATCAAGAGTGTAAAAGAGTCTGTATTTTCAATACTGGCACGTCCTTTGAGTGAAACACCATCTTTTGTCCATGTAACTTCTGGAGTTGGACGTCCTTTAATTGGCACAAAAATCCGAATAGTTAATCCAGCTCTAACAACAAGTGTTCTTCTTAGCTCAGCATCTAATTCAAAGTCAGGAATCTCTTCCCGGTCTTTGATTTCCACACTTGGAATTATTGCTGGTTCACCAACACCTGCAGCATTCATGGCAGAGATTCTGAAATTGTATTTGGCTCCTGTCTGCAGATGAGCAACAACAAACTGAGTGATTCTTAAGGCAGTCCCGGTTGTGTCTTTTACCCATTCTTCTTCTCCTTCCTTTTGATGCTCTACTATATAGCCAATGATGTCAAGACCACCGTCATAGTGAGGCTTGCCCCAGGCTAAAGATGCACTTGTCTTTGTAGTATCAGTCACTCTTGGATTTGCAGGTGGACCTGGCGGGTCTGAAAAATGAGGAAAAGATAAAACATTACATTACAGAGGAAGTCGCTCTTATGCTGTCTGAATGTGCTCCCCGCCCATCCCCCCCACCCCCAAAATAAAAAAGGCATGATACTAACATGCAACATCCTTGCATATGACTGAGTTTGAAGCATCACTTGGTGGTCCAACTCCTGCTCTATTTTCTGCACTGACACGGAATTCATATTCATTTCCTTCCAGGAGACCAGTTACTTTGCATCGAAGATCTGAAACTGGTTTCTTTGTTGCTCTGACCCATCTTAAACCTTTCTTTTCTCTTCTCTCCACATAGTAACCTGTGATTTCACTTCCACCATCATCTACCGGCCTTTTCCAGGTAACTGTGACAGTATTTTTAGTCACATTTGTTACTTCTGGTTTTCCAGGAGGGCCTGGGGGACCTGATAAGGAAGAAAAAAGTACTGTTAAAACAAAACTCAAGTAACTTCAGAGATTAATAAAAACACACTGGAACTTCTTAGCTTGTTCTACGTACCAAATCTATCCACCATTTTAACTGGTTCTGATTGTACTGGTTCACCCTTGCCATATTGATTTACTGCTGAGACACGGAAAACATATTCATTTCCTTGAATGAGCTTGCTAACAACATGCCTACAGCTTTCAATATTTTCAGCAACCAATGTCCAGAGCAGTCGGCTAGTTTCTCTCTTTTCAAGAACATATGATTTGACTGGTGATCCACCATCTTCTGCAGGAGGTGACCATGTAAGAGTTGCTTTTTCTGCTGAAACATTGCTGATCTCAATAGGCCCTGGAGGTCCTGGAACATCTAAAACTTTCACATGTATGCTCTCCTGCTTAGTGCCAAAGGGATTGGTTGCAGTAATTGTGTATTCTCCAGAATCTTTTCTGGCCGCATATTTGACAGTTAGAGTAGAAGAAGTTGGTGTGGTTTCAATGTGCACAAGTTCTGAAGGTCTAAAATCTTTTCCAGCTTTTGACCATGCAGAAGTTGGAGGTGGTTTGCCACGGATACTAATAGCAGACACTGTAATGGTGTCTCCTGCTTTTATCGTTAAACCTTCCTTCAAAGTAGGATCGATAACAATGCTTGGTGCCTCTGTCAAAACAAACAAACAAACAAACAAACAAACAAACAAAACCCCCCGATTATTATAACAAGAACACAGGGGGGAAAAAAGATTATTTGGTATTAATTATTCAAATAAATTTCTACATTTTTAATGCCATCTACATACCATACTCATCTTTGCATATTATGGTTCCTGTGGGTTCAGATGGAGGACTGATAGCTCCAGCAGTGTTTTTTGCTCTAATTCTGAACTCATATTTGGAGCCTTCAATGAGGTCAGTTACAGTAAATGCACAGTCTGGAACATTCACATGATTAGCTTTTGTCCAAGTCTTTGAGGGTAAATCACGCTTTTCAACAATATAGCCAGTTAACTTATGTCCACCATCATATTTTGGTTCTGTCCAAATAAGTGTCACTGAGTTCCTAGTTACATTGATAACCTCAGGTTTCCCAGGTGGGTCTAGAAGAAAAAATAATAAATAATAGTAAATCAAAAGTTATTTCAAATTTCAGAATTTTCCTTTTTATTCTCCTGATGACTTACCAATAGGATCAAGTGCCACAACTGGTTCAGATGGCAGACTTGGTTTACCTACTCCAGCCATATTGATTGCCATTACTCTGAATTCATATTCCAGACCTTCAGTTAACCCTGTCACTCTGAAATCTTTCATTCTTATTGGTGTTTTATTTGCTCTCTTCCACAGAAGACTATTTCTTTCTTTGACTTCAATGTGATAACCTAGAAGATAAATGGTGAGATGTAAATATGAGGGGTTTTCTGGAAATCTTCATTTCTTATAGCATTGTGAAACATCATACTGCCTGTATGGCATGTCACATAGGCATTGTGCAAGAGGAACACTGAAAACCAGACTAAGATATGTATGTGGACATACATTACAGATGTATTTAATTGCAATGATGAGATGTTTGTAAATGCAAATTGCTAATTTTACAGACCCAAGTAATGTAACATATAGGTGAGTTTGTTTTTCTTTCTTTAGTATTTTGGCTCTGTGTAAAAATATTGTTTCTCAGTTAGTCTTTTACCAACTTTTAAGTTAATTTTTTTAAAAAATTCATCATAGAGAAAGAGTAGGAAGTAAAACAGTGAAATTGATCAATCAATCAATCAATCAGTCAATCAGTCCCTCAATTTAAAACATAAACATCGGATAGTTTTATCTTACCTGATGACAGAGAGAAAGAACTATTAAGAACTGAAATACTAGGGAGGCTTTTGGGTATATACCTGTGATTGGTGAGCCTCCAGTTCTTCTGGGATCAGTCCAAGTTAAAGCTACAGATTCATGCCGAACATCAACAATGTTGGGAGGTGGAGGAGCATCTGGCACATCTAAACAACATAAAAAAATGCAGTAAGATTAAAAATATATACCACTCCTAAAATATTTTCTTCAGTTTTGAAAATTATAATAGATACTTACCAAATGGATGTTTTGCAATGACAGGGTCAGATTTAAGACCTTCACCTACTCCGTATTTATTTTCAGCCCTGATTCTGAATGTATATTCATTTCCTTCATGAAGTCTTGTAACTCTAAACATCGTTTTCTGGACTGCAGAGGCACAAGTCACCCACTTATTGTTTACATTATCTCTCTTCTCTAGGACATAGTTAGTGATTTCTGAACCACCATCGTCTTTTGGAGGGCCCCACTTTAAGGTTATGGCATCGGCTGTGACTTCTTCAAATTTCACTGGACCTGTTGGTATGCCAGGTTTGCCAACAACTTTCACAGAAATAGTGCCTTCCTTGCTGCCAACAACATTCTTCAGAGTTATTGTGTATTTTCCAGCATCAGCTTTCTGGCAGTCATGTACTACAAGTGTGGTGTTAACTGCTGTAGATTCAAATGCAACTCTTCCACTCTCAGTAAGTGCCTGGTCTTCATCTTTCTTCCAAGTTACAGTTGGCACAGGTTTGCCTTTAATTGGGATTTTAAGACGGAAATTGCTACCTTCTTTAGCTATATAGCACAAATCAGGTAGATCTCTTAAATCAAGATCAGGTGCCACTGTAAAAATAAAAGAAACCAATTATTCCACTATGCATAAACTCTGTGATAAACTTAAGATGCTGTTTTAAAGGCATCTGATTTGTATGTATGCATAATAATGATAGTAAGCATATAATAAATGTAATTTGGGTAAGTGAAGCATTAAGTTAATGATCTTAAGTTGCTTCTTACCAACATCATCTCTTGCCACAATTGTGAGCTCTGTTGGAGTTCCATATCCAGCATCATTCTGGGCTCTCACTCTGAAAGTGTATTCTTGTCCTTCTTTTAGGTCTCTCATTGAAAAATGGAGGTTCTTTGCCCGCATGACTTCTTGCCATTTATCTTCACCAATCAGGACCTCGACAACATATGCAAAAATACGGCTTCCACCATCACTGATAGGTTTTTTCCATACTAAATTGCATGATGATTTTGTTACAGCTGAAGCTTTTAGATCCACAACTGGCCCAGGTGTTTCTAGAAGAAAGAAAAGCATAGTAAGTGTCCATTCAAGCTAAAAATAAAAATGATTTGAATACCAAAATAGGCGAAATGGATTCATTTTTCTTACCAGAAGCTTTAACAGCATCACGAGTTTCACAGGGGTCACCAATACCATACTCATTTTCAGCAAAAACCCTGAAGAAGTACGATTTGCCTTCTTCTAAGTTAGTTATCCTGCAGCTTGTCTTTGGACATTCTGTTGTTACTGTGGACCATGACTTTCTTTCTGCATCACGTTTTTCAACGATGTAATTTGTGATTGGACTGCCACCATCTATTAGCGGAGGTTCCCATGTAATGAAGGCAGAATCCTTAGATGCTTCCTTTACAATCAGGTTAATTGGAGGGCCTGGAGTATCTAGATAAACACAACCCCACATTTGATTTAGTAAACAAAATACAAAAAATTATCAGTTAAAAAGTTAACAACTATATTATAATGGGGAAAACCATGACACTTACCAAGTACTTTTACAACAATGGTGTATGCCTTTTTGCCACAGATGTTCTCCAGACTGAGGACGTATTTTCCAGCATCATATTTGTTTACATTTTCACAACGCAGGAAGGTATCAAAATCAGTTGACTTGATGTCTAATCCTTGTCTATCTCGTAGGTTGGCACCCACTTTAGACCATGTAATCTTCGGAGGTGGACGTCCTCTTACTGGCACATAAAGTCTCATTGTGACTCCAGCACGCAACACAAGGACTTTCCTTAGTTCAGCATCAAGTTCTCCTTCAGGAGGAACTGTGTGTTTAACAAAAAAACATGCAATTAAAACATCATCTTGAAGACTATCACTAAAGTTACTGTGACAAAAAGAGTCCCTCTTTACTGGCATTTCACTAGATTAACCAACTTGTTCTCATGCCCGTGATGATGTCAGTGAGTTAGCGTCCTGACTCCCATTTCAAGATCATTTGCAAACTTGGCATTTTCTTGCACTGATTTCACTTCCTTTTTTTCTGCCTTTTACCATTTATATTACTTATCATATGAAGAAGTCTCCTATTTCCTCTAGAAATCAAAGGAGTTTCAAAGCCTCCTGGACTGTACTGCTTATCTTGAATCAAGAGTTCTGTGAAGCAATGCTTTTGTACATACAGCAAAATGCATACAGAAGCCAGTATGGCTCTTAAGGAATAAGTGTCATACAATTAAACAGTGTGCCACACAGATGCTTAGAATAGTAATCTTGGCTTCAAATTATTTAGAAGACATGAAGAAGACTGAAAGTTTTAAGAACAGAAGAGAGATCTGAAAAGTCTAATTTTAGGATTAGAGAAAGAAAAAATTCTTGAAGACCCAAAATAGGAGGCAGAAGAGTATCTAGCATGCAAATGAAAAAAGCAGACACCAGTCAGATTCTACTCAGTTCCTAACTGCCCTGTTCTCTTCCAAATTAGCCACATTTAGCCTACATTTTTTGAAAAATTACATATTCCAAATTTATCTGCTTCTGTAATATGTGACAAACCCCGTCTTTGGAACTCATCCCATGAATTAAAGCAAAAGTCAACAAGCTAATTTGTTTTCAGTGAACATACTTAAAATGTCTTTGGCAGTGTGTTTATCAGGAACGTCACTTGGATCACTGTATCCAATCTTATTGACAGCATAAACACGGAACTGGTACTCTGTATCTTCTATCAGCCCTGTTACCACAAATCGCGTAGCCTGTAAGTTCTTGGGTAGATTGCATCTGACCCAGTTGTCTGTGTCAGCTCTTTTTGCTTCCACTAGATAACCAATAATAGGGCTTCCTCCATCATATGCTGGTTTGCTCCATGACAGGCTTATCGAATTACGAGTAGTATCAACCACTTTTGGGAAAGCAGGTGGGCCAGGAGGATCTGAGAATTAAAATAACATAAAGTTATTGTACCAAATGCTGTACAAAAGTATTTGGAAATAACCACGGAAAATACCTGAGACTTTTAGCTTACATTGAGGATCACGAGCGTACACTGCTTTAGATGGTGCGCTAGGCTTGCCAGGTCCAGCCTTATTCAATGCTATCACCCGGAACTCATATTCTGTTCCTTCTTGCAGTCCAGTAGCCTTAACAGTTCTTTCAATTACAGGTTTTCTGTTTACCTTTGTCCAGTTAAGAGCCTTAGTTTCACGCTTCTCAAGTATATAACCAGTTATTGGGGATCCACCATCACTAGCTGGTGGCTTCCAGCTAACAGTCATAAAGTCTTTCGTTACATTGCTAATTATCGGTGGATCACAAGGTCCGGGTACATCTGTGAAGATTTATTTGAAAGTTATGTTCACATTCATAAATGTACACAAAAAAACAGTGACTAATGAAGCTATCCCACAAAGCACTTACCATATGGATTCTTAGCAACTGCTGGTTCAGTCAAGATAGGGTCTCCAACACCATATTTGTTTTCAGCACATATGCGGAACTGATACTCATGTCCTTCTATTAGTTTCTCCACTGTGCAGCTTGTAATGGGTACATTGGCACTGACTTGGGCCCAGTTTGGTCTGCTTGTTTCACGCTTGTCCACAATGTAGTTAGTAATTTCTGAACCTCCATCTTCCAGAGGAGGTTCCCAAGAAAGCATTGCATGATCTGCATACATATGTTTGATTTTAACGGAGGCCGGTGGACCAGGCTTATCTAGAAGAATTAACATCACATTGTTATAGCTCTATTTCTTGATATATCATTTAACTACAAATGTATTTATTAACAGTCTTTAGCTTACCAAGTACTTTAAGCTTAATGGTTGCTGACTTTGATCCACTTGCATTTTCAGCAGTAATAGTATAGTCTCCTGTTTGCTTTCTGTTGACACTGAATAACTCAACTGTAGCAAGATTTCTCTTAGTGGTGATCTTAACACCTTCAGATGGCTTTAAGACTTCTCCTTCTTTCTTCCAGGTGATTGTTGGCATTGGCTTGCCATATACATTTGCCTCCAGGCGCACATTAGTTCCAGCTTTTACTGTAAGCTGTGATTGCATAGACAGATCCAACTCTATTCTGGGGGGAACTGAAAGGGAAGAGCCCAAGAGTTAATCAGTCTAGTAAGAGATAAACATCTCATTCTTCACATGAGTGTTAGTTCAATATGCACAGGTTCTTATCAGAGTTCTCAAATTCTTTTACATTTCTTACCATTTTCTGGATGAATGGTCACTGGATCAGAAGGTTCTGAAGGTCGGCTAATGTTAACTGCTGTCTTGGCAATTGCTCTAAATTGATACTGAGCATTTTCTTCCAAATCAGTAGCAGTGTACTCTTCTAGGGGTATTTGATGTGGAGTTGTATTGCACCGAACCCACTTATCACCAGGTAATTTGCAAGCTTCAACAAAGTAGCCAATAAGTTTGCTACCACCATCATGCTTTGGCCTTGTCCATACCAGTGATACAGTACTCTTAGTCACATCAATAACTTCAGGTTTTCCAGGGGGATCTAAGGCAAATAAGATCATGTTATAGTCTGTTTTGTCAGAAAAGCTAACATATTAAAAAAATGGCTCTAATGGTGGTGGATCCTATTTACAGCATACCCACACAATGCACTCACAGTGCAGTCACAGTAAACATGAAAATATAAACATAAAGGCACACTGAAGATCATAAAGAGTTGCAGATATACTGAAAATGACCATAAAACCAGCAGTATGTTGCAAATTATTGGTATGTTTCGCTTACCAACTGGTGCTCTTGCTGTGACAAACTCAGTTGGTTTACTAGGTTTACTTGCTCCAGCTCTGTTCAATGCATAAATTCTGAATGTATACTCAAGACCTTCGATGAGCCCCACACAAGGGTATTCTGTGGAGCGCACAGCTGTGTCGTTAGCTTTCACCCACAGTAAGCTGTTCCTTTCTTTGCGCTCAATGAGATAACCAGTGATTGGACTGCCTCCATCACTATCTGGTTTATCCCAGGCAACAAAAATGCAGTCCTTATTGACCTTGGTAACACGTGCATTCTTTGGTTCACTAGGAACATCTAGAAAGAAATACAAAGGTGGATATCAATTGCATGCTTTCTTACTAGGAGGACTAAAAAGAGAAATGCTACTATCAAAAACTGACATACCAAATGGGAACCTTGCAATCATTTTGTCAGAAGTAAGCGGCTCAGAAATCCCAAAACGATTTTCAGCACGAACGCGGAACATATACTCTTCTCCAGGAATCAGTTTTCCAATTCTGCAGCTTGTCTTTGTGACAGAAGCTAAAGCTGTTACCCAGTCTCCTCGGCTTACATCACATTTCTCAACTACATAGTTGGTAATGTTACTGCCACCATCTTCAAGAGGTATATGCCATGCAAGAGTGCAAGCATCAGCATCTATTTCAGAAATATCAAATGGAGGCTGTGGTGGACCTGGTTTATCTGCACAAAAAAGTATATTAAGAAAAAAGGGATGAAAGAAAATGGCAACCACTGGAATATATCAAAACTAGTTTTGTATAAAGCTGGCTTTAAAAGTAATCAAATGGAACATACCCATGACTATCACTCTGATTTTCTGACTATCAGTACCAGAGCTATTTTCTGCAGTAAGAGTGTAAAAATCAGAATCTTTTCTAGTCACATCCTTAATGATAAGAACAGAAGACTTTTCTGCTTTATGCACAGCAAGGCGACTGGATGTAAGTACATCTTGATCTCCTTTCAACCATTTACAGACTGGCTGAGGCTTCCCATATACATGAGCTTCAATTCTCAGTTTCTTTCCAGCTTTAATGTGAACATGATCAGGCATCAGGATCTTAGGTGGGACTGAAAAAAAAAATCACATACAGACATATAAATTCAACTTCTGTGACATATTAATTTACTTTTTCTTATGTTTGCATGTGAAAGTTCTCTGCTTCTTTCTCAAGTGGAATCACCCATAGGAATGAGTTGATAATTTTTAATTTAGGTTCCACTTATGGACAACTAGAGATTCTGCAGTGGGCAATATCTATTCCAGTCTTACTTTTACATTCTTGTACAGTTTATAAGAGAATATTTTTGAGTTTGGATTGCCTTCTCACATGTTTATGTAGAGACTTGTGCACTATTAATGCATGACACATAATTCCTCTTTGTATCTGGAACTTGCTGTTGCTCACTTATTGCTGACTTTCTACAAGACAAAGATGAAGGAGCAGAAAAGAAAGACTGAAGTTCTTGCTGAACTAAACCTGTTTTCACGGTCAACCTTTTTATACCCTTGAATTATTCTTCAAGTAGAGCCCCTTCTCCTATTTGTTCTTTTGCACAAAATCTTTCTGATTTCTTCCAGAAGAAACCTGGCAGTATGTTTTGTTTACTTTTCTTCCTGCCATTGGCTAGTTTCCATTCTATTTTGCTCCTGTACCTCTCTCTTCCTCTTTCCATGTCACAAATGAAGAAGGTTCTTCTCATCTGCCCCTTACCCGTATGTCTTCCTGTGCCTCAGGGACCCTGCCACCATAATTAGGCCAACCTGTCCTCCCTAACTTTCACTTTACATTCTCAAGCAACTCTACAATATAAACAACTTGTTTTCTTTTATCTTAAAACAGCTCCTACTTTTGGCCCCATTTATCTCTCAGACTACCACTCTGACTCTTTCTCTTTCATTTTAAGTTAATTGAAGATATTTGTTATTTCTCCTTAGTTCCTCTTTTCTGGTTCCAACTGAAACCATACCTGCAAAACTCTTTAATAATTCTGAATTAGTGGTCAACTGTCATCCTTTCTGACCTGTCAAAATATTCAATACAGTTAACCATAATGCTCCAGACGGCTTCATAAAGCATATGCCTTTTTGGGACTCACTCAAAGAACTGGAATTCTTGCTCATTTCATTATTAAAGCAGAATATTGCAACATAGGAAGTATTTAAATTGTTACTTACTGAGTTGTTCTTTAATTTCAAATACTCCTTCAGTTTCTCTTGGCAAGCTTACTCCTACAGCATTTCTAGCTGCCACTCTAAACTTGTACTTCTTTCCCTCTTTCAGACCAGCTACAACAATGGAGAGATCTTTAATAACTGAATATTCTGTCCAGCGATCTGCTGGTTGCTCATCTTCTTTGTAGCTAACAATGTAACCATCAACTTTAGAGCCTCCATCACGCAGTGGTGGCAGCCAGCCTAAAGTAGCACTGTTCTTTGTAATTTCAGTAACTTCAAGTTTTCTTGGTGGATCAGGTTCACCTTTCAGGGGAAAAAAAAAAAAAGAAAGAAATATATTAAACATTGAATTTCCAAGATTTTCTGACTATTGAATACTTGTTGAATTATTGGATGCTATCTATGCTAACTCAATAAGGACAATACGGAAAAAAGCAAAATTCTTAATAGTTGCAAAGGTACTATATTCTTAGATTGTAATATTTGAAAGAAACTGACACAGAAATATTTATGTTTATCATTGAGTCACTGGTAGCATTGTCCAATTTAGAAATACCAACTTTCCAAAAATGCAAAGTCTTATTAGAATTAGAGAAAAACCATAAAATGTGTATAAAGGCATACTTACTTAGGGGATCTGTTGCTAGAACTGGTTTTGGTATGTCACTCGGAACACCTGACCCATATTCATTAACTGCTGTTACTCTAAAGAAATATTCAGTTCCAGGCACAAGGTTAGCTATTTGGAAACTAGTTTTCTTTAGTTCTGCAGTGACTGTTCCCCAGGTCTTCCTGTCAGCCTCACGTTTCTGCAGGATGTAATGAGTCACTGGGCTACCACCATCATTCTCTGGAGGTGCCCATGAAAGATGGCATGACATCTTGGTGACATCTGAAACCTTGAAGTCTGACACAGGTCCAGGAGTATCTATAAAGAAATTTCAATTTATGTTAGTCTTTTCTTCTTTAGTAAGTTAAAATTAAAGGGGGCTAACAGCTTCCTATACAGGGAGAGTTAGTGTTAGCTGATAGAGTTGTGCTCAAAAACTGCAGCACCTGGGGGTCATAAAAATTCCTGCAGTGAACATTCAATATAGTTAAAAAATTGTCTAGAGGTATTTCTCTCATTACTTACCCAGAACTCTGACGTTCACAAATACAGCCTTTTCTCCAGCTGCATTAACAAGTGTCAGGGAATATTTGCCTGAGTCATCACGTGTTGAATCGGGGATGACACAGAAGGCCATAGTGTCAACCAGATCAACTTGTCCTTTTCTGATAACATTATCAACACCCATTCTCCTCCAGGTGACTTTTGGTGCTGGACGACCCCTAACAATGGCAAAAAGTCTAATAGGGCATCCTGCCCTGACTGTGACTAACTTTCTCATGCTTGCATCCAACTCAATCTCCGGAGGTTCTGAAAGGCAAAATTAAAGAAATAAAATGCCAAGTTTAGCACATGAAATAAAATAAAACCAGAGCAAATAAAGATTGTATGTAAATATTCATAAAAAGGATGGGAAAAATCACCAAGTATTTCTTTGGGAGACACAGCTTCTTTCAGTTCAGCTGGTCGGCCAAGGCCAACCTGGTTTTGGGCAGAAACTCTGAACTCGTATAATTGATTCTCATCCAGGCTGGTGGCTGTAAATTCTGTATGAATAACTTGGGCAGCAACATTGCATCGCTTCCATCCTGCTTCAGGATCAGCACCCTCAACTTTTGGTCTAATTTCCACAACATATCCAATAATTGGAGCACCCCCATCATACACTGGTTTTCCCCAGCCAAGGGTTATGGAACTCTTTGTGCTATCAACCACTCTCAAGTTTGTGGGAGGACCAGGTGGTTCTGAAAGACAATAAAAATTACAGATAAGAACACAGTTGTGCAATTCAGCAATCTGTTATGTTAACATTAAAACAAAATGCAGTAGAATACAGTGGTATGATACCTATTGGGTCTTTTGCTACTACAGGTCTTGATGGCAAGCTTGGTTCTCCAAGTCCAACTTCATTTTCGGCACTAACGCGGAACTGGTATTCATGACCAGGGATGAGATTAGTAACCTTCTTGCGTCTCTCTGGGATTGCAGTCTTAGTAACAGGAACCCATCTTAATGATCGTTTCTCTTTCTTCTCTAAAATGTATCCTGTAATTGATTTGCCACCATCATATTCTGGTGGATTCCAAACTACAGTCATCTCTTCTTTGCTAACTCTTGTGACATCTGGAGGGTCAGGGCGTCCAGGTCTGTCATATTTTGTTTTTGCAATAATTGGGTGTGTTTCTGTTGGTGGACCAGTGCCCATTTTATTCTCTGCACGAACTCTGAATATATATTCATTACCTTCAATGAGGCGTGTCACATTTGCATAGTTTGTTAGGACAGAGGAAGAGTATGTAGACCAAACCATACGCTTGCTTTCACATTTTTCCAGGATGTAATTCTGTATTTCACAACCACCATCATCTTCTGGAGGGTCCCAAGTAACAGTACATCTGTCACTTGAAATGTCAGTGACTTTCAAGTTTCTTACAGGACCTGGTTTATCCAAGACAATAACAGTAGCGTATGCTACGAAACTACCAGCTGTGTTAGTTGCAGTAATCACATATTTCCCACCATCACTACGCCTTGATTTTGTGAGAACAAACTTAGATGTGTCAGAAGTTGTTTCAATACTGACTCTTGGAGATCTGGTTAGATCTGTGGCATCTTTGTCTTTTGTCCATACAACTTCAGGCTGTGGTTTTCCTCTGACTCCAGCCTCAATTCTAATTGTGTCACCTGCTTTCACAGTTAGCACCCCACTTAACTTCAAGTCTAGCACTGGTTTCTGCAGATCTTCCTTCACAACAACTTCAGCTGTTCTTACCCAGTCACTTTCACCTGCCTCATTCTTGGTTTGAACTCGGAACTGGTAAATCTTATTTTCAACACATTTATCTACCATGTAGTGTGTTTCCTTAATGCTGCCTTTGTGAACCCTTTCCCATTCATCTGAATCTTTCAGTTTTCTCTCAACATGATAACTTAAATTGGGACTTCCACCATCATAATCTGGCCTTCTCCATTTCAGATACACGAATGTCTTTCCTTTCTCTGCGATATGAAGATTTTCTGGCTCTCCAGGCTTGTCAATAGGATTGATGGCAAGGATGGGAGTCTTGGTCTCAATGCAAGGACCTGGACCTATTTTGTTTTCTGCACAAACTCTGAAGAAGTATTCACGGTTCTCTATAAGATTTGCCTTTACTAATCGTTTAGTGATATCAGAGGAGACAATTGACCATCCCCTCTGGTTTGGTTGACGGTACTCTACTATGTAATTTGTAATTTCAGAGCCACCATTATCCACTGGACTCTCCCAAGCGATCATACAAGAATCTTTTGTGACATAGCTTATTTTCAGGTTCTGACATGGTCCAGGTCTGTCAAGTACATTAACAACAGCAAAAGCTTGAGCATGTCCACAGCTGTTCTTAGCTGCTATTATATATTTGCCATGATCAGATCTTTTGGCTTCTTTCACTTGCAGTTCAACATTAGGTAGATCATGGACTATTTCAACACGCTTTTCTTGGACTAGTACTTTGCCGTCTTTAGACCATGTTATGTCAGGATCTGGCCTGCCTTTTACTTTACCAGTTATACGGATTGTTTGGCCTACTCGGACAGTAATTAAGTCTCGACAGGTCACATCTAGGCTTACTTCTGGAGGAGAAAGAATATCCTTTGCAAGTACAGTTTCTGCCAGTTCTCTTGGTTCTCCTTCTCCCACAATGTTGACAGCTTTTATGCGGAATTTATATTCATTTCCTTCTATTAACCCAGGTACTCTGAAAGCACACTGTCTAATGAGTTCATCCTTATTAATCCTATTCCACTGTGTGGTTCCAGTTTTCTGACATTCCACAATGTATCCCAGAATTGGGCTGCCACCATCTTTGAGGGGCTTTGTCCACACAAGATCAGCTGTTTCTTTGGTTTTATCTTTTAATTTTGGATTTATAGGTGGTCCAGGAGGAGTGATAGGACGTGACGCTTTTATTGGATCAGAGCTTGGAGATGGTTTGCTTAAGCCCACCATATTTTCTGCAAAAACTCTGAATTCATATGTGTTGCCTTCAAAAAGACCAGTGACTCTGTATTTCATATCAAGTATTGGTGTCTTATTAACACGCACCCATTTACCAGATGCTTCCCGACGTTCAAGTATATAACCAGTTATTGGAGTTCCACCATCAGATTTTGGTAGGGTCCAAGACACTGTTGCAGCACTTTCTGTAATATCATAAACAGTTGGTTTACCAGGTGGGGATGGTGGATCAAACATATGTTTAGCAACTGTTGGTTCTGAATCAAGGGGTGCACCAATGCCTATCTTATTTTCTGCCCGAACACGGAAAATATATTCACAGCCTTTCTGCAGTCGTGGAATCTTAATTTTTGTGTGACTTGTTCCAGAGCTAACCACTCCCCAAGTTTCTTTCTTTGATTGACGCTTCTCAACAATATAATTTATTATAGGACTCCCACCATCATCTCTAGGAGGGCGCCAAGAAATAACCATATGTTCTGGTGTTACTTCAAGAATATTAATAGGACCAGTTGGTGGGCCAGGAACATCCAAAACTGTAAGATGCAGAGCAACAGTTTTGCTGCCAGCTGCATTAGATACTGTGAGTAGATATTCTCCTGTGTCTTTTCTTATACAGTCTTTGATGGTAAGTACAGTGGAATAATCATCAGTCTCAATCTTGTGTCTGCCATCTGTTTTAATTTCAGTGCCATCAGTAGCCCATTTTGCAGTGGGAACTGGAACACCTCTCATAATCGCTGGAAGTCTCACTGTGGTGCCAGCTTTAACAACAAGACCTTCAATTAGCTTCACATCTAGTTCCACGGATGGAGGTACTGAAATGAGAGAAAAACAGAAATTACCTTTTCAGGGGAAATGCTTAAAGAAAGAGAGAAAAAAATCAGTGAAACAACATGAAAAACTAAAAATTACCTAGTTTTTCTTGACACTCTATTGGTATAGTTGTATCTGGAAGGCTAAGACCAACAATATTCTGAGCCTTCACACGGAACTTATATATTTTTCCTTTTTGTAGGCCTGTAACAACACAGTCTAGCATGGGGACTGTCTGGAACTTTGTCCACTCATCTGCACCATCTTCTTGATATTCCACCAAATATCCAGTTATCTCAGCACCACCATCACGATCTGGTCGATTCCAAACAAGGGAAACTTCAGTCTTGTCAACATCTACATGATGCAGATTCTTTGGTGGCCCAGGAGGATCTTGTAAAATACAAAACCAAAATGGTTACTAGGATGGCCAATCTATGGTAGCAGTGTACCATGTTCACATTAGTACCAACAAGATAATCTCAAAAATTACCAAGAACAATATGAACAAAACAAATCATATAACTGAAAAACACTTACGCAGTGGATCTATAGCTTTAATAGGCTTGAGTGTTTCCACATATGGACCTCTGCCGAACTGATTCTCAGCTGCAACTCGGAAGAGATACTGAGTGCCTTCTATCAGATATTTAGCCATGTGACTGCGTTTCTTGGAGGATGACGAGATGGCTACCCACTGTGCAGAAGCTACATCTTTCCTTTCCACCACATAGTTGGTAATGACAGAGCCACCATCATCTTCTGGTTCCATCCAAGTGAGATAGCAAGAATCACTTCTAACTTCACTGACTTGCAGATTTCTGGGTGGACCAGGCTTATCTAATATTGACAAAAATTGAATCTGTTATTTATTTGTTAACCAAAGCATTTTTTACAAGACTTAGTAAATTTCAAGAGAAATTAATATATTTCATGTAATTTTTAGTCCTTTTTCTACTGTGTTTCTTATAACTACGTTTATTAATATTTTCCAGACATTCCTTTATTTCTTAATCTCTAATTATAGAATAAAAACATGCAGTACAAAAGGAATGGCAAAAAGATTACCTAAGACAACAACTTTTACTGAAACAGTCTTTGAACCAGCTGGATTTTCAACTGTCAGGGAGTAAACTCCACCATCTTCATGGACAGTGTTACGAATTTCAAGTTTACTGCCAACTCCTGTGACCTCAATATCAGCTTTGGGTGAGACCTCATGATCTTCTTTCTTCCAAGAAACTTTTGGGAATGGAACACCTTTAATAACAGCACTAAGTCTCAGGGTATCTCCAGCTCTTACATGCTGTTCTCGGGCCATATTAGCATCAAGTATCAGCTCAGGAGGTTCTGGAATCAAAATTATATGTTTTTAGAAAATGAAGAAAAAAAAAAATCTCTTCTTAGGTAAACTTATCTGATTTTATTAAACTCACCAAGTCTGTCCTTTACTTCTACTGGATCAGGAACATAGGCTGGTTCAGATTCACCTGCTGCATTGACTGCCTTGACCCTGAACTTATAGGTCAAACCTTCAGTAAGGCCAGTGACTTTGTATTTTGTTTCAGGACAAGAATCTGCTGTAAGATTGGCCTTTTTCCATTCTTCGTCTCCAACTTTCTGGTACTCAACAAGGTAGCCAATTATCTTGCCATTACCATCATGGCGTGGTGGTTGCCAAGATAAATCAACTGAATTTTTAGTTTTATCTATTGCTTCCGGATTAACAGGTGGACTTGGTTTTGCTGTTAAAAAAGCAGAAAAAGAAAGAAATGGGAAAAAAAGGAAACTATTAGAATTATTTTCTAACTGAAATGAAGAGTGCATTAAAATTTCAATGAGAAATGAAATTTAATACTTTACCGATTGGATCTCTAGCAAAAATTGGCTTTGATGGTGGACTAGGATCACCAATGCCAATTTCATTTTCTGCTGAAACACGGAATTCATATTGACAGCCTTCAAGGAGGTCAGGTACTTTGAACTGAGTACTGGGGAAAATTGGGTCTTTGGTAACTCTGACCCATCTTGTAGCCATTGTTTCCTTCTTTTCTACAATATAGTTTGTTATTGGCTTGCCTCCATCATATGGTTTGTTCCAAACCACTACTGCAGAGTCTTTGGTAACATCCTTAATGATTGGTTGCTCAGGTGCATCAGGAACACCTGGGGGAAAAAAAAAAAGAGTTTATGAGCACTACAAACAGTAAAGATTAAAGTATCAAAGTAAGATAGCAAATGAATAACATACGGAAACGGTCCTTGGCTTTCATCTCATCAGAGATGAGAGGATCACTTATGCCGTAAAGATTTTCAGCATAAATTCGAATTTGATATTCTCTTCCTTCGAGCAGCTTAGGAATTTTGCATGTTGTCTTAACTGTAGCGGATGTAACTGGCATCCACATGTCTCTGTGTGCATCCTTCTTCTCAATAATGTAGTTTGTAATTTCACTGCCTCCATCATCTAATGGAGGTTTCCAGGAAACTATCATATGATCTTTATGAACTTCATCAAATATAACTGGGCCTACTGGAGGTGATGGGCGATCTGTTTAAGAAAAAATAAAGCATACCCACACTTTTATATGAACTTCACATAATGACATAGATTAAACAGTGTCAATACAGTAAATATTTTATGAAATTAGAAGCTTGGCATTACAATTTTAATAAGGAATCAAGACCTCAAGACTATTCCTCTTTAATACATGTTTGACTCACTGGACTTAATTCCTTAATGCTTATAAGGTATTTGGTGATTAAAATTTTCTACAGTGTTGACATTCTTTAAATGCATGTAGAGACATTACATTATTCATGCTGAATAAACTAAGCCAGAGTTAACTATGTACTCAAAATTAATCAATAGTATTTCAGTAAAAATGAGAATGCAGTAAATCAAATTATTGTAATAAAGAACACATTTTTATATTTACATTTTATATAATTCAATGAATTCTAAGCACTACTAAAAATAACAAACAATACTCAGTAAAACCTACCAACAACATTAACTTGACAAAATCCTTTTCTTGATCCTGTGCTGTTCTCTACAGTTACACAATATTTGCCTGAGTCTTCACGGACAGATTTTAGTATCCCCAAGCAAAGAGTTGTAGGAGTTGTCTTGATCTTTGTACGGTCATCTTCTTTCACAACAATATCATCCTTTAGCCAAGTAACCTTTGGTGCAGGCTTGCCTGAGTAACGTCCAGTCAGGCTGAAAGCTTCACCAACCCGAACAATGAGCTTGTCTCTAAAGTCAAGGTCAAGTGATGGAGGAGCTGAAAGACAATATTAAAAAACACAATGCTCACAAATGTCAGCAATATTAACAAGAAAAAGGAAGGAGTCAGTAAATGTAATCGCTGTTTTCAAAAGAAATATGAAAAAGATACATACCAATTTCATCCTTGCATGTGATTGGTTTTGTGCAAAATGATGGCTTGCCTTGCCCCACAATATTGCAAGCACTCACACGATACTCATAGGTGTCACCCTCTTTCAAGCCTTCTACAGTATATTTCCTATCAAGCATTTTCTCCTTTGTAACTTTATGGAATTTCTCTTTTCCAATGAGACGGCTCTCTAGAACGTACATGGTGATATCTGAGCCTCCATTATATTTTGGAGGGTTCCAAGTTAATGTAACAGAGTTCTTGGTAACTGCTTTTACTTCCAGGTCTTCTGGACGGTCAGGAACAGCTGTGAATAAACAAAAAAATATGGTAAATGCATTTTTCTGCATATTCATTTCATACGACAGTAATCCAAACCCGAAAGTATACTTACTTATTGGATCTCTAATGACAAGCTCTTTTGTTGTCTCTGTGAATGGACCCATGCCAATTATATTCTCAGCTGCAATTCGGAAAAAGTAGGCTTTCCCTTCAGTGAGTCCCTGAACAGTAGCATTCTGCCTTGTAACTGTGTAGCTTACTGGAGTCCAAGCTCTATGGTCAGATTCACGTTTTTCAATTATATAGTTGGTAATAGGAGAACCACCATCATCGTCTGGAGTAAACCATGTCAATTTACAAGAGTCATTGGTTAGGTTCTCAGTAAGGAATGGCATTCCAACTGGGCCTGGTACATCTGAAAGCAAAGAAGAAATGGAGTATTTAAGTATACATGCTGAATGTTGTGGAATTTTGCTTGTTCACAAGTACTGAAGTTGCTATTTACCTAGCACATCAACAATAATAGTCTTCTTCCGCTCACCACCGGCATTTTTAGCAAGAAGAGTGTATATACCCTGATGGCTCCTTTTGCAATTCTTGATGACCAAAGATGAACTAATAGCTGTTTCTTCAATTCTGGCTTCTTCTGGTAAAGCTTGGTCATCCCTGCTCCAAGTCACTGTTGGAGCTGGTTTTCCTGAGACATATGCTATGATCCGAATTACTCCTCCAGCATGAACAACAATTCTGTCCCGGACGCTTGCATCCAAATTAATATCAGGAGCCACTGTGGGAGGTGAACAAAAAAAATCAATGAATTTTTTTTCCTCATTTCGACTCAGAGGTACTAAAAATGTAAATGTAAATGATAAATACCAATTCTGTCCTTCATTTCAATAATGTCTGTAACTTCTCCAGGCTCTCCGATGCCAGCAGCATTCACTGCTCTAACTCTAAATTTGTAAAAACATCCTTCTTTTAATCCTGCCACAACGAACTTGGTTCCTCTAATTTCTTTATCTTTTACCTGGAAAAATATTATATCATCAGCTAACATCAAGGTATCATCAATCTCTTTGTGATGTTTGAAACAAATCTTAAATCAGATGTTGTTTCAGATTTACAGGCACAAGACAGTCTTAAACATACATGGATCTAGCTCACACAGAATTCTTCAGAATCTGTGTAAAGAAATACAGGACACGAACATACAAGCCATTCTGAAGATTCACCTTTTTGATAATTCTAACAGACAAGGATGTTACAGCAATTACAATAGTCTGTGGTCTCAGAAGAATTACATGTGCTATTGGACAAATAAACTCATATACATGAGACTGGCAAAAAAAAAAAAAAGGAATTCTTTGTTCTTTTTAAACCCCAATATGAAGCCATTTACCTGGAAACCGCAGGAAATTCAGGTATTACTTAAAATGCACCCAAATGTTTATGAAGACAGAAAAAAAAGAGAAGGTATGCATCAGTTAAATTTTCAGTAATGCATTATTGAAAAAAGTAGGAAAATGTAGGGACATAGTAGTTGCAAATGATTTGGCACAGTCTGACACCAGTAAGACTTACTTTTGTGCCAGTTCTAACTTGATCTTGTTTTCTGTTCTTTTATCTCCAGTTACCTACATATTTTCTCACAACTTTAAACAGAAATTTAAAAATTCTAAGTTTAGGAAACTGCAATGTTAACTTGATGGTGTGGAGGGGCAACTACTGACGTCTACATTTCATCTTATATTTTAAACATGAAGATAATTATGGTGCAAAAATATGAACTTTTAGAAAATAACTTGCATAGTGAAAATGTGTAAAAAAATATTTTTTCTGGAGGGATTTCTTTTGATAGACACACAGAGAAAAGAAATGCAGATTCTGTAAGAGTTTTCCACCTACCCGTTCCCATTCTTCCTTTCCTTCCTCTTTATACTCAACAATGTATCCAGTGACCCTAGAACCACCATCCTTTAGTGGTGGAGTCCACTCCAAATCTACAGAAGACTTTGTCCAGTCAGTAACTTTTGGAATAGGAGGACCAGGTGGGGCTGAAAAATATCATCATACCATTACAGCATAACAATATATTCTATGTTCTTATTTGAGTATTTTCAAATTCAAAAATAGAAATCTAAAATATTTACCAATAGGATCTCTAGCAATTGCTGGATCAGATGGCATGCTTGGTGGACCAACACCAGCTGCATTGATAGCTGAAACACGGAACTGATATTCAGAGCCTTCAATAAGACCTGTAACTTTGTATGAAACCCCCAGTGTCATAGGTTTGATAGGATCACGGTTAACCCTGGTCCATCTCTTTCCGGTAGTCTCTTTGCGCTCCAACCAGTAACCAGTAATAGGAGAGCCGCCATCATGTTCTGGTTCTTCCCAGTTTACAGTCATTGAGTCACGTGTTATACTGCTAACTGTTGGTTTGTCACAAGGTCCAGGAACAGCTGGGGGAAAAAATTCACATAGCTTGTAAAAAAAAAAAAAAGCTAAAGGAAGATGGAGATAGCCAGAGTGCAAAACAGAGTTATGCACTCACATGGTCACAGTTTCATTAGGTAGTTACCTATCTGCATGAGACTCCTTCCCTCATTCACCCTCCCATCCCTATTCAGGTACATATACTTCTGTGAAACATAAAGTATCTTTCCTTCAAATAACAATTGTCAAAAAAGAGTTTTTTTGCCTTCCTGGATCAGTACCTTATTTCAGTGCCCAGTCTAACCTTCGATGTTTTAAGAATGATTTCCTCTTGCCGGCCTAACATTCCTTCTACATCAGAGCTATTCTGCCTAATTTCTCTTTCAAAACAGAAGGCAGGAAATGGACTCTTCCTGATCTATAAGGTCAATAATGTCAAATACAACAGAATTACTTGAATCTTATAAGATAGACCCTTATTCATATATTTAAACCTTAAAAAAGTTTTAGATTGTATTTTAATATATAACAAGGAGGGAGAAAAGTATTTTTAAGTACTACATGTGCTTTTAAGAACTAACTACTAATGCTAAAACTCTTCAAGCTATTCTAGAAAATTTACTTACATGAAGAGAGAAAAGTAGTACTGGTATTTAACAGATGCTGTACACATACCAGCGTATGAAAACAACTGACATAATTTGAAAGCATATTCCTACTTACTGAAAAGGTTTCGTGCTGTTTCTGGTTCACTATCCAAAGGTTCTCCAATACCATATTTGTTTTGTGCCATAATGCGGAACACATATTCATGGCCTTCCATTAACTTGGGAACAGTGAATAAGCATTCCTTAGGCTCATTAGTAACGGGTACCCAAGTCCTCCTATTTGCTTCTTTTTTCTCTATAACATAGTTTGTAATCTTAGAACCACCATCATCTAATGGAGGAAGCCATGATATTGTCATTTTATCAGCCAAAATGGATTCAAATTTAATAGGTCCCACTGGAGGTCCAGGACGACCTAAAAGATACATTTTTATAAAGAAGAATTAATTCAAATGCTATTAAAATAAAGTATCGCATGAATGCTATCAATTTATGCAATGCATAAGAGTTCTTGATATCTACCCAGAACATTTAGTCTCATCTCCTTTGAAGCAGTTCCCAGATTATTTACAGCTGTTATAGTATATAAGCCTGTATCACTTCTGCGAGACTGTTGAATCAATAAAGTGCAAGTATCTTCACCAACGATCTTGTTGACATGTTGATCATACAGCACTGGTGTTTTGTCATCTGGTTTCTTTGGAGAAGCTTTTAGCCATGTTAATGTGGGGAAGGGTACACCCTTTATCTTGGCCACAATGTTAACATCTGTTCCTTCCTCAACCTCCATAAATTCTTTGAGTTCAATAGATGGTGGGCCTACAATGAAATGTAGAAAAAATTAACACACAAAAGTACTTAATAATTTTAAAATGGAATTTGTATTTATTGGTATCAGTTAGTACTTACATGTCTGGTCTTTGACAACAAGTGGGCCAACAGTGGCTGAAGGTCTACTAGGACCTGCTATATTTACAGCTTTGACTCTGAATTCGTATTCTCCACCTTCTATGAGATCCTCAACAGTAAACTTTGTTTCCTCGACGTCACGTCTGTTGCATTGCTTCCAAGTCTCTTTCACTTCTCCAGTACGATCCCAGCGGAGACATTCAACATTATAATGTGTAACAGGAGCTCCACCGTCATTCTTTGGTGGTTTCCATGACAAGCTCACTGTGTTCTTGGTTACAAGGCCAATCTTTAGTTTAATAGGTGGATCAGGAGGATCTTCACAAACAAAACAGAAATGTGAATAAATTCACTGTACAGTACTGTCTGGTTTTAAAGAATTTGTTTGACTTTAATTTCACTTACGGATTGGATCCCTGGCTGTGGTCCGTTGGATGGTTTCTGCAGGAGGGCCAACACCAAAACGGTTTTCTGCACGTACCCGGAAAAAATACTCTTGGCCAGATATGAGATCAGGTACAACAAAGGAAGTACTTCCACAGTTTGCATTGACTTTAGTCCAGGCCTTCCCATCAATAGTTCTTTTCTCTATAACATAGCCTCTGATTCTATCTCCACCATCATCGTCTGGCATCTTCCATGAAAGTTTACAACTACCTCTTGTGATATCACTTACTTTTAGGTCTTTTGGTGGACCTGGGACATCTGTTAAGGTAAAAGCACAACAGAAACAATTTTACATAAATGTGTAGAAAAATAAGACTAAAACCTAGTATTTGAATACCTCAATATGTGTAAGCCATACCAAGCACGTTGACTCTGATATGCACAGTTTTTTGTCCTGCTTTGTTCTTTGCTGTAATACTGTATCGTCCAGAATGACTTCTGTTGCAGTCAGGGATGGTAATCACTGAACGTGTGTCAGTTGCTTCTACCTGTGTATTATAGAAAGAAAGAGAAATTATAGATCAACTTTAAATATTTATGTTTGAAAAATGCAATAATACTAAAGTTACAAAAATTGTTTGCTTTACCTGAGCTTCTTCAGGTACATTATGACCTCCCTCCTATAAACACAGGGAAATAATGTAAATATAAAAGAGGATAGGCTTAAATGTCTAGAAACACATGTAGAAAAAAGCTTTTTCTTTTACTAACCTTTGCTGTTGTCTTTGCTTTTCCTTCAAACTCCCAAAATGTTTTTGGAACTGGACGACCTTTGATAACAGCAGGGATTTTAATTGTTGTGCCAGCACGACAAGAGAGGAAATCCTGTGCTCCAATATCAAGGAAGATTTCTGGTTCCTCTGCAAAAATATTTTAATATATAAATTTTAAGAGCTATTGAAAATAAGTTTCTGTCAGCATGGAGCTAAAACACCACACGAACATTGAGAATGCATGTTTATGTGAGAAAGGTTGGGTGTGCAAAAAGGAAGCTGGGAAGTATACGAATAGAAAAAATTTTGGAAATAATTTCTTCATAAAATACACATTATTTCCTTAGTATGACTGTAGGTGCTCATCGGTTTTCTAACGGGTCCTGCCCTGGTAATGGACATCATGACACTTTCAAAAATGTGTGTCAATCTTTTGTTACATTTTTGCACAATTTTTCGTTCTGTTTTGACTTTGGCTTGCTTGGCATTCTGCTTGAACATTCACAGCAGTAGGTGGCATTTAGATATAAATACCTAAGTTAATTACCAGAACACTTACCTAGAATATCTTGGACAGGTATTTCTGATGTTGCAGGACTTGGTTCTGATTCTCCAGCAGCATTTACAGCTTTCACCCTAAATCGGTATTTTCTGAGCTCTTTCAAGTTGGGAATAACACATTCACAAGTAGGAAAGAGTTTGTCTCCTTCATTCACCTTCTTCCAGTCAGTACTACCTTCATCTTGCATTTCAACAATATATCCTTTTATAGGACTACCACCATCCTTTTGTGGAGGCTTCCACGCAAGAGCTATAGATGATTTGGTTTTGTCTTTGACCTCTGGGCAAGATGGTGGACCAGGCACAACTTGTAAAACAAGAGCAAGTAAAAATTACCTGAGAGTTAGTGTCTGCATATACTTTTCTGAATAGTTTCTAGAAGAATGCAAGTATTTTAATTTTCTTCTGTCATACATAGAGTGCATGATCCTAGAACATGCATACTAATTACATATATTACATGTATTATTAAGGGATACTTAAGGTACAAGGCATAAAGGCTTTAACAATAAGGAAAAACAATAATATAAAAATCTGATTCTGAACTCAAGTTTATTTGGCAACGTTTGCATTGGTGTAATCACAGTTTAACGTTCATAAAAGAGGTAAAAAATAAATTAAAGCTAATTATTTTTAAAACAGTGAAAAACAGCAAATCAGGAAACTACTTTGTGTCAATATATTCTTTTTGGTTTAATGAAAACAACGCATTGGATTAATTGAACTGAATTCAATACAAATACTAGTAGCACATTTTGGTTCTGGTATAATATAGTCCTTAAAAACTGTCATACAAATTATATACTTACATATGGGATCTGCTGCTAAGGCAGGATCTGACGGTTCACTGGGAGGGCCAATTCCAGCAAGATTTTCAGCCATAACTCTAAACTGGTATTCAACACCTTCAGCCAAACGAAGCACATTGTACTGTAGACCTTTTACTGATGGTTTTGTTACTGGAGCCCTGTTAACACGTGACCAGTAGACACCTCCCACCTCTCTCTTCTCCAACCAATAGCCAGTTATTGGGCTGCCACCATTGTCCAAAGGAGGCTCCCAAGTCACCAGCATTGACGATCTGGTGCGATCTAAAATTTTTGGCTTTCCAGGAGGTCCAGGAAGGCCATAGGGATCCTTAATAACAACTTTTTCTGAGAGGCATTCATCACTTATTCCATATTTGTTTACAGCCCGGACTCTAAATTGATATTTTTCATTTGTTGCAAGATTCCATACCTGAAAAATAAGGTTTAAATCAATACTTGGCTACTTTCAGAATAAACTTACTTGAAGTTATGCAGTGGTTTTCACTTTAAATTCTGTCTTGGAATCTCATTGGCATACCTATGCTTATGTACTACACAGCTATATTTAATGCCCTAGGGATATTCTTATTTCAGGTGCATAGGATCAAACATAAATAAAAATGTCATCATGATTGTTTTTGCAGTTGGTAAAGCTATGAATAATGCTGGGAAATGGAAAGGAAGATGTCTTCTAAACTCAGCTGAGATTAAGCAGCAAAAGAGAACAACTTATTTTGTTTTGTCACATGAGGAAAACACATATACATGGATGGGCAACATTCATCCAGTAATTCTGGAGTCTAAATGGAGCACGAGCACAGGTATCTATGCAAGTAGCAGTTTTCATTAGATGTGTACTATTGTTACTTTTTGTGCATACTAAAGGATGTAAGAAAGATATTTTATAAATTACCCCAAATCTTCTCTCAACAGCACTTTTGGAGACTTCTTCCCACTCAGATTTCTTTCTACTAGCATCACGTTTCTCAATAATATAATGGGTAATTTCACTACCACCATTATCAAGAGGTGCATCCCATGTTAAATAGCATGATTCTGCTTTAATATCAGAAACAGCAAGATTTCTTGGTGGAGAAGGACGATCTGTATGAAAGCAACAGAGCATAGAATTACGTTAAGAAAAAGGCAAAAGCATTTTATTAGCTGTCGTTTTATTAAAATGTCGCATCCTTACCATACACTTCAACATGCACATTGCGAAATGCAGTGCCAAGACGATTGGAAGCTCTCACAGTGTAAGTGCCTTTATCATCCCTCACTGCTGCAGGCAGGATAAGTTCAGTTTTTGCCTCACTTCTAGATACTTCTTCCTTGGTTATCTTAAGTGCACTGGATGTTTGGTCAATTAAAACTTCATTCTTGTCCCATTCAATCTTTGGCATTGGCAGACCTGTCACATCAGCAGGAATATTAACTGGCTCTCCTGCCTTCACTTTGATAGTATCTCCTCTCACAGCCAAGCGTAATGTAACAGTTGGAGGTACTGAAAACAAGAAAAAAAATGACAGTGTGAAGATGGAGATGAAACAGAGAAATTGCCTTGCACTGTTCTGGAAATATTTGTATGGATTTCTTTAAAGCAGATATACCTTCATCATCTTGTATAACTACATTGAGGGGCAATGATGGTTCACTTTCTCCAATAGCATTGACAGCTTTGACACGGAATTCATACATATGAAGTTCATCAAGTTTTTCAACGAGAAGCGATGTTGTTGGACAGAGCCTTGCATTAACTCTTTCATAGTCTTTCGAATCATGTCTCCTCTTCTCGACAATGTATCCCAAGACAGGACTGCCACCATCACTACGTGGAGGCTTCCAATCAAGCGTAATGGTTGACTTTGTCCTCTCTGTGTACATGAACCTCTCAGGTGCTGTTGGAGGACCTATTAACACAGAGAAAACATAATGAAAAAAACATTTAAAAATTAGAGAATTTTTAATCATGTGAATACAGTAGCTCTGGTTTTTTAAAGCCATAGCTTTTGTATGCAAAGTAGGTGAGTAAGGTTATGGATAGCATGAAGTTTCTCATGTATGTGGATAAAAAGGTAACAAGTAGTGTCTCCGTAGACATCAATATTTTGTTACATAAAGAACCATAGTAGTTTTACAGAACTGATTCAGAGATCTGACTGAAGTAATTAATCTAAGGCACATGCCTTATCCAGGTAGTGGAAAAGTAAATACACTTTCTGTATAGAAAGCAATCCACACAACAATAAGGTTTATTAATCTATAATTAAAAATTGTTTTAAAAAAACCCATAAAATTAGTCATCTTACCTAATGGATCAACTGCAAGAATGGGTCCTATTTCAACAGGTGGACCAGTACCAAACTTGTTCTTGGCGCTAACACGGAATTTATATTCCTGCCCTTCAACTAGACCTGTAATATCACATTTAGATCTCTCTGTGTCTATAGCTAGTCTCCATGTATGCATTTTGGCATCCTTCCGTTCAACAATGAAGCCTATGATATCGCTGCCACCATCATCTTCAGGATCAGACCAGTTAAGCAAACACATCTTTCTGTTTGTGACCACTGGCTTTAGGTCAAGGACTGGCCCAGGAACATCTGAAAAACAAAATCAAACAAGTAGGATAAAGCCCAAAGATTATCTCACCAAAAGAAATGCTCAGTTGATTTCAGAAAATATTTTTCTTACCAAATACTTCTACTCTGGTTCCTGCAGATTTGGAACCACTGCTGTTGGTAGCAGTAATTACGTATCTTCCATGGTCTTTTCTCAATGCATTCTTAATGGTTAACTCAGATTTTGTGCCAACATTTTCAATAACAACTCTATCTTTGTCTAATTCACCCTCCTCCACAGCCCATGCAATGGTGGGAGTAGGACGCCCTGTCACAGTAGCAGGAATTTTAATAGTTTGCCCAGCCATGATCTGAATGCCTGCTTTGACAGAAATATCGAGCTCAACAGTGGGAGGCTCTGCAGAAGAGAGAGAAACAGTTCATTAGTTCAAGAGAGAAATTCAAAACCACCTTTTAGGCAGCTGGACATTTCTTGAAAATAATACAATTGCAATACCTTTAGGTTCGGCAACTGTTACGGGTTCAGTTTCACCAGGTGGTCCTTCACCAGCTGCATTAAGTGCAGTAACACGGAGTTTATAGTCTGCACCTTCTCTGACTTCTTTAACAGTATACTGTCGAACTTTAATGGGTTTCTCTGTGCAACGTGACCACTCTTTTACTCCCACCAGTTGTTTGTATACATGGTAACCGGTGATATCTCCACCACCATTATACGCAGGAGGTTCCCATTCTAACTCAATAGAAGTTGAGCTTGTATCAGCAACCCTTGGAATCGGTGGACCAGGCGGCACTACAAATAAATAGGTGTAAATCAATGTTAAAAGCTATGAATACTATTCCATCACCTGGCTGCTATTAGCTTTTGCTAAGCTACTTACTTATTGGGTCCTGTGCAGTTCTTGGATCTGATGGTGGACTAAATTTACCAGGGCCAGCCGCATTTTCAGCACATACTCTAAAGATGTAGGTTAATCCTTCCAACAGTCCTTCAACTTTTATTTCCAGAGCATTCACAAGGTTCCTGTTGACCCGAGCCCAATGAGTACTATTAATTTCACGTTTTTCAATCCAATATCCTATGATTGGGCTGCCATTGTCTTTTGGTTCATTCCATTTAACCAACATACTGTTGCTGGTAACATCTTGCACATCAGGCTTATTAGGTGGATCTGGTGGAGCTGAAAAAAAGAATTGCAATTTTGTCATCATTGCTGTCTTCTTCAGAACTTATTCAAAGCTAAGAGAGAACTAAGATACGAGAAATGAGTAATTTTAAGACATTCATAGTTCTTCTACTTTCTTGCTTAGAAACTTTGATACCTAACTGCAATCAGTAATCAAACTTGCAGTGGTTGTCTCTTTTGGTAAGAATATTAGTCTATTGAACACAGAGACTGTCACTATTCAGATGTTAAGTGTTTTAAATGTAAAGTTTTGTGACAGTGATTGTAATTCTTATTTCTTTGCTATTGAAATTAGAATATTTTCAATATTTCCCTTTATTTCAATGGTTTAAAATGTGCAATAAATAATAATGACATTGCTCAAGTTTCTTCTGGGAAACATTCACACAGATGAAGCTGAGTGTTCTAACAGTCTGTAGTTTACAGTGGTTTTCTGAAAAGGTTGTATTTCAAAATTAAAACTTACAGAAAGGATCTTTTGCTGTCATTGGTTTTGAAACACATGGTGGCCCTGAGCCAACTCTATTTTCAGCAAATACACGGAAGAGATATTCTTTTCCTTCAATCAGTTTTGTTACATGGAATTTGCAATGCCTGAGTGTTGAACTGACAGTGACCCAGCCCATTTCAGCTTTTGTATTGTCTTTCTTTTCCAGTACATAGTTTAGGATTTCACTTCCACCATCATCAAGGGGAGGCTCCCACTTGCAAATGACAGAATTTTTCCTCACATCTTCAAATACAAAGTTGACTGGAGGCCCAGGTGTATCTGTTAGTAAAGCAAGAAAAATGATGAGTACTCATCTTGTGCACTTCTTAACCAATAATCTGAACAACTAGGTGTTTTTGAGGACATTCGTTACATACCTAACACATTGACTTCACATGAGGCTTTTGCAACACCATGATCATTTTCCACTTTAATTGTAAACATGCCATGGTCAGCTCTGATGGAGTCACGAACTGACAGTACAGACTCTCCTTCTTTATGGTTGTCAATACTCGTACGTTCTGGCAGTGAAAGCTGGAAAGGTTCTGCTTCTTCAGCTTCACCCTTCTTCTTCCTTGTATATGTTGTTACTCTCTTTTTGATTTCCTCTGGTCTGACAACTTCATCATTCCTCAGCCAAGTGATAGATGGATAAGGTGACCCTGAAATATGTGCCTCAAGTATGATCTCATCACCTCTCTTCACCTCAAGGCCAGACTGTAGGTTTGCAGCAAGGAAGACTTTTGGAGCCTCTGTAATAACACAGAATGATAAATGGAGAGTAGAATCTTCCAATATATTTGAGGATGTATGGCAATTACTACAAACAATCAAATAAGCAATTCATACCAATAGGATCCACAGCTTTCACAAAAGGAGTAATCCGAGAAGGCTCACTGATGCCAGCAGCATTCTCAGCACGAACACGAAACTGATATTCCTTTCCTTCCTCAAGACCTTTCACTGGATAAGTTAATAGAGGTACCAGATAGTCATTGCATCTCTCCCACCTCTCCTTGCCCTTAGCGAGCTTTTCTATTATATAACCCATAATCTTGCTTCCACCATCAAACAGGGGTGGTTTCCATGTAAGTGTTACTGATTTTGATGTTGGATTATGGACCTCAAGGTCAACAGGAGGATCTGGAGGCTCTGTGGAAAAGTAGCAAAAGAGGGATCATATGAGAAAAGAAAGTATGAAGATTTTAGTTAAAATTCAATTTGCTAGATTATTTAGTAGTAAAAAAACCTTACGTTTTGGGTCTTCTGCAATGATTGGGTTTCTTAGTTCAAGATATTCACCTCCTCCAATCTTATTGACAGCTTTAACACGGAAGTAATATTCACTGTTTGGGATAAGATCTTTGACTTGCCATGAAAGCTTATTTTCACCAGACATGACTGGGATATATGTTCTGCGACCAGCTTCTCTGCGTTCCAGAACATAATGCAAAATAGGAGTACCACCATCAAAGTCTGGAGGTTCCCAGGATACTTTGCAAGAATTCTTAGTTACTTCGCTTGCCTTAATATCTTTACACTGTCCAGGTGGACCTGTTATAAATAAGAATAATAAAATTAGTTCACTAAATAGATGGGACACTGTATTCCTACAAATATGAAATTATATTGCATTTTTTGCTTTGCAGAAAGCAGACCAAAAGCACAAGTGTTGGCTACACAGAATATATATGAATTTATGTTCCTAAAGGTAAAAAATATTCAGAATTCTTATAGGCTTTTTTGTATTTATATGATGACTAATCATAATAATTGGGCTTTGAGCAGCCACTGACTAGTTAGACTAACTTGGAGTAAAGTGTTTTTTTGTGGGATTTTGTAACATTAATGCCTTTATGGCAATCTACATGTGTCTGAGTTGAAGTGATTCCTCCACATGGCAGAAAAGGAATTTTTCTAGTCCTTTAGTCTGTCAGCTGCAGGGCTTAAGTGAGGTTAGAGTACCTTTCTCAGAATGGAAGAAGCCTAGTTACCTATGACTTTGACGTTGACCGAGCCAGTTGTTGATGCCAGCTTGTTCTCCAATGTGATAGTATAAACACCAGCATCAGCGTGAACGCTGTCTATGACTTCGAGCAATGCAGAGGTGTAGTCACTCTTCATTGTTGTTCTGTCACCAGCTTTTAACTCTTTGCCATCTTTGTGCCATGTTATAGTTGGGGATGGAACAGCTCTGAAGGGTACAGGGATACTTAATTTCTGTCCTTTAACAACAACAATGTCACGAGTTTTTAGATCAATGGTTGGATTACCTGTAAAAGTAAGTATATTACTAGAAAGTTGCCAAACACCATTTTTTTTCAGTTATGCAGATCTGAAAAAAAAAGGAGTCTATTCTTACAGTCTGGGTCCTTGGCAACAACTTTTTCTGAGATGTCTGATGGCTCACTAGCTCCAACAGCATTGACAGCTCTGACTCTCAGCACGTATTCCTTGTCTGGAACAACACCTTCCTCCACTTTACATTTTAGATCTTTTATTGGACGAGAATTGATTCGCATCCATTTTTCTGTTCCTGCTTCACACATCTCAACATTATACCCAATAATAGGGCTTCCACCATTCTTCTCAGGTGGTTTCCATGCAATGCAAATATGCTTTCGACCTGCATCTGTGACATGTAAATCCTGAGGAGGTGAAGGAGGGCCTGCAGAAATGGAAAATAATTGTGTCATTTTTCTCCCAGAATATCTGTTCTACATAATACACTGCTTCCACAATCCATACACTGTATACTATACTACTACTTACTTGTTGGATCTTCAATATGAATGAGGTCAGTTGGTTCACTGGGATGACCACAGCCAGCTTCATTTTCTGCACGAACCTGGAACTGTACATCTGTACCTTCAATGACATCAGTCACTCTGAAATTGCAGTCTGGACCAGCTGTCTTGCCAGCTTTTACCCAGCGAGTGGCTAGTTTTTCTTTCTTTTCAATAACATATCTGAGTAAATTGGGGAAAATACTGTCAGGCACTTGTAATATGAACACTTCAGACTTCTTGCTCAATAAAATAGATAAAGAGAGATTAGAATAATTTGGCCAATGGAGAGAGTCATGAGTGACAGATTCAATGAACTTGACTTCACGCATCAGCCACTTAGTCCTGTTAGTCCTGGTAGGTCTTGGATGTAATGGGGCTGACATTACTGACAGACCCAATTCTGAAAGCCAATTCCTGAACTTCTGCTGTGTTCTCAAGTTTTAGAGAGCTGCAGAAGTAAAAGAACCTCCAAGCTATACTTGTATCTTTGCTAGTTTGGATCTCAGTGGTTAGTCCACTGAGAACATTTGTAGATATTATCTGTGAGTTACTCAGCTGTCAGAATTCTGCCTATGATAGGCTAGAGGAAAGTAATGCAAATTAAGCAACTTATGTTGCTTCAGGCAGATTTCTGTAGTTCAGTTTGTTTAAGACATGCTTACTGTGATTGGGAAGGAGAGGAAGAGTGAAAATACAAAGAGGAAAAAATCTAACTGGCATTCAAGGTGAATTTCAGAGGATGGATATTTTAGAAAACAAAGAAAAGGACAAGTTAGAAGCAACCCAAAGGAGTAAAACAGTCTCTGGAAAGTGTAATAAAGAAGAGAATGAACAGAAAAGAGATGAGGCTTCATCTTAGCTGAGTGTACACAGTTTGAATAAGAAATTAAGGCAGAAGGAAAATGTAACAATATTACTTGGTAGATGGGTCTAAGTGGCTATGGCTCTGGAGCAACTGGAGACTATGGTTGCATTAAATTTTTTTAATTTTATATACAGTTCAATTTAATCTGATTTCATTAGAGACTGTTTTGAGGATGTTGACACACATTCATTGTTCATGTACATTAGCTTATTTATATTTGCATATTTTCCGCATTTTAAAATTAAACCCTTAATTGTTTTGACCACATGGCTTCTCTTTTACATCTATCCACTCTTTTTCACATAAAATGTGTCCATTTAAAAATTAAACATTTTGAGAGAAATGTCCTCATTCATGAAAGGGTCTTAATCTACAGGAAACACTACACAAACTTAAAATGATCTTACCTTTGAATCGGTCTGCCACCATCATTCTTAGGTGGTTCCCATTTCAAATCAACATGACCTTTTGTGACTTCAACTATTGTAAGAGCATATGGAGGCCCAGGGGTTGCTAAAGAAAAAAATACACGTTAGAAGAATAGGAATCCATTATACGTGAGCTGTTTCTACTGATCACTCAGTAAGCAAACCTGAAACTTACTGAAAGTATCTTTAGCAAGCACTGAATCTTCAATTTCACAATAGTCACTCTGTCCAATGGCATTTTCAGCAGCCACACGGAACACATACAATGAGCCTTCAGTCAGTGGGCTCACTGTGTACTTGGTATCTTTCACTGTTGTATCAACTGTCTGCCAGCCTTTTCGTCTTACATCTCTCTTTTCAACAATGTAGTTGGTAATTGGGGAGCCCCCATCTTTTTCTGGCACTGTCCATTTAAGATCTGCTGTGTTTTTAGTAATATTAATAACCTCAAGCCACCGAGGTGGTGAAGGAGGATCTGTAAAACAGAAAAAGAAAGTAAAACAGGTTAGTTAGTCAAAGATCTTGGAATACACCAAAACTATTAAAACTTTGTATTTTCTTAGCTAAAGCAGGGCAGATTCTAATATTTCATGTCTTCAACAGTTCACTTAGTACCTACAGAGACAGGCAGACATAGGGCTTTTTTAAAGACAGAGATGGTATATTTGCAGTAGCAGCATGTTCTGAAACAATACTCACAGAGCCTCTCCTTGCACAGCACAGGGTCACTGGGTTCACTGGGCTCACTCTCGCCAGCCTTATTGACAGCTCTTACGCGGAATGAATATTCTTGTTTCTCCATAAGCCCTTTAAGGAAGTGTTCAGTTGTGGGAACTCCTTCAGCCACTCTCACCCACTCATCTGTTCCAGTCTTTAATAGTTCAATGACATAAGATTCGATCTTTGCCCCTCCATCATGTTCTGGCTTTGTCCAGTTCAGGAATAATGATGTCTTGCCAACGTCTTTCACAGTTGGCTTTCCAGGAGGCCATGGTGGATCTAGACAGGAGTCCAATATGAATTACATGATTGAAAACAAATATTTTTGTTGTTGTTGTTAAATTAAACCATTAAAAATATGTTTATTATACCAATTGGGTCTTTCACTAAGATTGGCTCTGTTTCCTTGCTTGGTTTTCCAGGTCCTGCAAGATTCTCTGCCAAGACACGGAACTTATATTTCTTCTTATTTGTAAGACCTTTAACTCTGGAAATAAAAAATAAGTTTGATTAAACCAAATCTACACATTAACACATGCCTAAAACATTATTCTCTCTACTCTTCATACTACAGTTGGAAAATCTGAAAATACCCAAATTACTGCTAATGATGTTTTATGAAATGGTGAACATTCAAAATAGGTATATTGTCAACAGTAAAATGGTGCAACATGACACAGAAACCAATGTTTTGAAAGCCATCTTGAATTTTTGCCTGTTCCATGGTTGTTAGTTAATACGAGTATCAGGAGAAAAAAACCTTAGGGTGTTGGCAAATTGATACTTGAGATGGCTATGTCTGCCATTTTAGAATGTCTTATGAATAATCACATAGCACAGAAATTATTAAGCACAACATTTAAAAAAAAATATTCTCTCTTCTGTAAAGACATTCTTTACAACTAATTTTCAAAAAAAGCATGCCACCAGATGTTATTTGGATCTAAACTTATGGAAGCAATGAAAAAAGAGTAAGAACAGTGTAAAACTTGTTTAAAAGGCTACTGTTACATTTTTATGTCTCTGTGACCTATTTCAGAATAAACTGACTATAGTCTTACTTGAATGTTGTATCTTTCACTGGCATTTTATTGCATTTTATCCATTTATCTTGCTCAGGATCATATCTTTCAACCCAGTAGCCAGTTATGGGGCTGCCACCATCTTCATCTGGTTCATTCCATGTTAAGGTGACTGAATCTTTAGTGACCTCTGTAGGCTTGAGACCTGTTGGAGGGCCTGGTGGATCTGTATAAATTAATAAATTTTAAAAAAACAAAACAAAAAAGAAAACCATCACACATATGTTTTTTTCCCCTGTTAAAATATTGTAAAAATTTAACACTAATTTAATTAACTAACCGAATGAATATTTTGCAATGATGGGGTTACACTGTGCTGGCTCCCCAATACCATACATGTTCTCGGCACTGACTCGGAACACATATTCTTTATGAGGAGTTAAATTAGTAGCTCTGAATTTTGTATCCTTAATAGTTGATGACAACTTGTGCCATATTTCACTGTCTGTGGCTCTTTTCTCAAGGACATAGTTGGTAATTTTAGAACCCCCATCATCTCGTGGAGGATTCCATGTCAGAAGGCAGGATTCATTGGTGATTTCTGATACATCAAATGCAGCTGGTGGACCAGGTTTATCTGTAGAGGACAAGATGTGAATGTTAATGTTCTACTTGCATACCTCAGTACATTACTAATGATTTTTATAAACAACATAAAATACATGCATACCAAGAACATTAACTTCAACAACAGCAGTAGCACGTCCACTGGAGTTTACAGCTTCTATAATATAGGTTCCACTGTCATTCCTCTTGCTGTCTGTAATAGTGACTGTAGAATGATTAGGTTTGGTTTCAATGGTGATTCTGTTGTCAGGTCTCAAAATTTTGTCAGCCTTGGTCCAAGTAATCTGGGGCTCAGGCTTTCCAGTCACTTTAGCTGGCAGTTCAATTTTAGTTCCAGCTTTCACAGTAAGTCCAGCAAGAAGCTTCACATCTAAGAAAATTTCTGGAGCCTCTGATTTAAGACAGAATAAAAACATTGTTATAGAAACAGTATTTCAGAGACTGGTAAAAATAAAGCAGCTATTGTAATTCAGTGATTGAAGTAATTACCTTTTGCATCAATGGCCTGAATATCATCTGTTGGCTTACTTGGCTTGCTAGCTCCTATTCTGTTCAAAGCCTTAACCCGATATGCATACCATTCTCCTTCCTTGAGTTTTGTTACTTCCATTCTGTTTGTTAAAAAAAAAAAAAAAATCCAGATATGTAAAGTGGTGAGGATGGCTCAGTTAGTTGAAAGGATATACCATCTGATGTTAATTTACTTACTTTGTTTCAACAACAGGTTCCCCACATATCTCCCACTTGTCTGTGCCACGTTGGGATTTTTCTACCAGATAACCCTTAATGCGGGCACCACCATCATATTTGGGAGGCTCCCATGTTAGGAAGATTCCTTTTGATGTTGGATTTCTCCATTTAACATTCTCTGGTGGATCAGGCACAGCTATTAAAAATTAAAAACATATGGGATCTTAGAAACTGGTCTAAGGAAGATATTTTTTTGCATCTTATTTTGAAGAAAATCAGGAAGATTTCAGAAACAGAAGATCAGCAACAATGTGAAACAGTTGACTCACTTGCTGGTGCTGACATATTTACAGGTTCATCAATATATGCAGGTTCTCCTGGGCCACATTTATTGCATGCAGAAACTCTAAATAAATATTCTTTTCCTTGGATGAGGTCAGGTACAGTGAACTCTTGGTCAACAACATGATCCATAACCTAAAGAGAAGGAAGGCTCCAATGTGTTTCTAAAATTTATTTCCAAAGAGCAATTACCACAATAAGGCAAAAAATTCAGTAGCACATGTGGAAACAATATAGCAAATAGAAATTGAAATGAGAAAGAATGAACTTACTTTGTTCCATGTTTTCCGGCTCACTTCACGTTTTTCAATTATATAGCCAGTGACTGGACTTCCACCATCATCTTCTGGAGGTTCCCATGACAGCTGTACTGTGTTCTTGATTATGTCTAAAACTTTAAGTTCTCTTGGTGCACTTGGACGAGCTAGAAACCACAAAAATTGTATTAATTATTTTGTAATTGGAGTTTGACAGATAATCTCTATGTAATCTATCTGCCAGAACACTTATTCTTAGTCATTCTTCCTTAAACAGCAAAGCTGGGTATTGAAAACCAGAAAAGAGTTTTTTTGAAGGATGGATTTCTAGTTTTTAGTTGTATTTTAATACACTTTGTTTACTGAAAGTTGTGTGATTTCACATTATTAACCTAATTAGATATTAACAAGACAAATATGGAATGTTATTGCTAGAATATATACATGTCCACTTACCGATGACATTAACATTAATTTCTCCTGAAACAGATGACACAGGGTTTTCTAATGTTAAGGAATAGATTCCCTTGTCTGGACGTTCACTTGGAGTAATTACAAGTTCTGCAAAGGAGGCAGTGGTCTTCATTGTTACACGATCACCCTCTTCTAAGACTTGGTCACCAAAAGACCATGTGGCAGTTGGCACAGGGTAGCCAGTGATAGGAACACGGATCTTGATTGGCTCTGGAACAATAACTTCCAGCCCATCTTTAAACGCACTTAGGTCCATTGTAGGTCCAACTGGAAAAAGTGGAAAATGGATTCGATGAAATATTTTCAGATGTTCTGAACATGGCTAATGATAGCTGTGTTGAGAGGCTGATTCTGACTATATCTCAGCCTGCAGGCTGGAGCTGTCTAGGCCTAGCTGTGGCTTATCACTCCCTACTTCTCCTGGCTAAACTTTTTTTAGAAATATATGAGATGAAAAGGCAGCTTAGCATTATCAAGTAGGAGACCTAATTTACCCTTTAATATAAAAACTTTGTATCATTTAGATTATTATTCTTTTTATCTTCTCTGCCTTTCTCTCCTTTTGTTTCCTCCCACCTTCCACAAAGCTAGGTCAGGAGACAAAAGGTCATGCCTTGCTCTTCAGGCAACCTAACAGGTCTCTACCTAATAGTACAGCTAATTATCTGCAGAATTTGTAATGGAGGAGAGATAGATCAGAATCTCAAAGATCTAAGGCTCTTTATACTAGTTTGCATCACAGTTATCTGGTGAAAAATATACATGTTACTCACAAGGTGCACTTCAATTGTGTGTCTTATCTGATTAATTACCTTTAATAAATAGCATATGGCTTACCAAAAGTATCATCTGCAGTTAATGGACCAATAGCCTCTGCTGGGTCAGACACACCAGCTGCATTTTCTGCTGAGACTCTGTAGTAATAACTGGATCCTGGTTTCAATCCAGTTACCTAAAAAGCACAGAGTCATTTAGTAACTGATATTAAAGATGATCTATGCATTTTGAGTACTTTGTTGATGAACAGAACATCTTACCTTAAAAGTGAGAGCAGGTACTAGTTTTGGGTTACAGCGAATCCACTTGTCTGTTCCTGCTTCTTGCCTTTCAACAATATAGCCTAAGACTGGACTTCCTCCGTCTTTGAGAGGAGGTTCCCACGTGAGCTGCACTGATGACTTAGTTTGATCTGAATGATCAAGGTTAATGGGAGGACTTGGTCTCTCTG
This sequence comes from Nipponia nippon, assembly GCF_047370975.1. Classification (NCBI taxonomy): domain Eukaryota; kingdom Metazoa; phylum Chordata; class Aves; order Pelecaniformes; family Threskiornithidae; genus Nipponia; species Nipponia nippon. The sequence continues at coordinate 74,695,218 of NW_028262369.1, read as the reverse complement.
AAAATAATTTGAGAGAAATACATTTTTGCAACTGATAAAGGAGTATGGTTCTGCATATCAGCTGTCTATACCTTAAAGTACTCTTTTTAAAGCCTTTACATAGCTTTTTCTAAACCAGTTTTTTAAATTGAAGTTGGATCCTAATTTTAGAGAAAAAATATTTGGAGTTCCTAGTGAACCAAATGGTAGTAAGGTACTTCTGATATGTTTGAAGGACAAAAGTAGGAAAAATCTAACTGTACATGGTATTTGCAGCACACACGTTTCTCAGTTGAACTTTCCTACACATATGATACATAAACAGCCAAAATGTCCCTGTGTAATAATGGAATCACAATCAGTGCTTGCATACTTACTGATCGGGTCCATAATTTTTACTGCACGTGTAGCAGGACTTGGTTTGCCAACTCCAACCATATTTTGAGCTCTTACTCTGAAGAAATATTCTTCATTTTCCACAACATCAGTCAGGACAGCTGACAGTTCATCGACTCCAGTGGTCATAGTTGGTTCCCATTTGATGGAAGCTCTGTTACGCAGTTCAATAACATAGCCAGTAATTGGAGAACCTCCATCATACTCAGGTGGTTCCCAGGTAAGTGTAGCTCCAAATCTGTTCACATCGGTAACTTCTACATTTTGAGGAGGACCAGGAACTTCTGCATTTCATTTTAGGGAGAAAAAGAAAAAACAAGGTATGTGTTTTTTACCTATTGTTAGAATTTGTACTGCTTTTCTTACACTGTCATCAAACACTGGGTTTTTCATAACTTCTGCTCACCAAATTTGCTCCTAGCTTCCACAGGCCTCTCTGTTTCCACTGGCTCACCAGTGCCCACTCTGTTCCGTGCACTAACACGGAAGAGGTACTCAACTCCTCCTTTTTGAAGTCCAGTAACAGTGTATTCACAATTTTCAGCACGATCAGTCACCATAATCCAGGTCTTACGCCTTATATCACGTCTTTCAATGACATAGCCTATTATTTTACTTCCACCATCACTTTCTGGTTCTTGCCAGGCGAGGCCAACTTCACCATCATAAGTTTCAGTGACTTCCAAGTTTCTAACTGGACCTGGAACATCTAACAAAGGTATGACAATATTTTAGGGCATTGCATCTTTGATTTTTTTTTTCTTTGGCTTAAATAAATGTAAACAAGGTTTTAATAATGGGAGTACTTACCAATGACCTCTACATTGATGAATGCTTCTGCCTGGCCATGTTTGTTTCGAAGTATAACCTTGTACCTTCCCTTATCTGATTTCTTTGCTTCATAAATTTTGAAGGTAGTGCAGTCAGTTGTCGTATCAACAGTTGTTGTGGGCAGACTTTCCTCCCCTTTCAACCATTCAGCTTCTGCTCTTGGGTAAGCATCATATGGAACAGTCATAGTTAAAGGCTTCCCAACATCAACCACAAGGTTTTGATCACCAGTCTTGATTCTAGGTGCAGCTAAGGAAGATCAATGTGACAAGTAAGTACTTACATATAAAAAAAAATTGATATATTTGTGGTCAGCAAAGAAGATAACACAGAAAAGTAAAAGGAGCTGTTGTGTGAATTCTAAGCAAATCCTTCATATACTTATTGGATTGCTCCAGAGAAACAAACTCAGGCTGGTTGGTATATATTGTGTCCTCCTATAAAATCAGGGAAGAGGGAGTTGCTTTTTGAGCATTAATTTAATGTATTTTATTGGTCTAATCCTGTAAAATAGACAAACTAGGAATTAAACTTCTTATATGACTGAAATGAGCAGGCCAAATAATTTTCATGTTCTAGATCTGCAGTGACCTAATGAAAAAGTTCTGTCTCCTTTAAGCTCAATTCATGCTCTTTGGTATAGACACTGAAAAGTGATCTATATTTTCCTTAACAGTTAGATCAGCGTGGTATAATAAAAAATGTTCGTTGCCTGAATTACAATTCATACAGTTTAACAGACTTGCACTTGTCTCAGCCTGGTTGTGTATTCATTTTAATTTAACTCTTTGAAGGAACAAAAATCAATTTAGTTAAACAGGTAATTCGCCAATCTAAGATTTTATAAAAGAAAAACAAAGCAAGAAACTTACCAGCTAACTCAAGCTTAGCTCTAGCTTCCTTATCTTTGGCAATAAATCTGTATTCCCCTTGGTCACGGGGCTTTATCTCGCACACCTGCAGCCTGTGGACCTTTCCTTCACTCATCATCTGATGTTTGTCACCTTGGACAATAATCATGTTGTTTCTCAACCACTTGACCTCCACACCATCTTTGTTCAACTCTGCCATGAAGATGACATCTGCACCAGGAGCTTCATAAATATCTTGTGGTGGTCGGATGATCTCAACAGGGATTTCTGAAATAAATGTCAATTCATTTGGTGTTATTTGTGTATGGTTTCTATTATTATTAAATAATGAAGAAATGAATCCTATTCAATTTTACTCATACCTTCAACAAAAAGTCTTGCCCTAGATTTCCTGTCATCCACTCCACAGGAATATTCACACTCATCATCTAGTCTACAGTCTTTTATGATTAATCTGTGCAGATTTCCATCCTTTTCAAACTGGTATCTTTATGGGGGAGAAAAGTAAGCAGTATTTTACTTTCCAGACAAAGCAACAAAGTAAAGCAAGCATGTTTAGCATATTAACAAGCATAATAATATGTACATACTTTTTGCCTTCTTTGATTTCTCTTCCATTTCTGTACCATCTTACACTGGCTTTTTCTTTGGAAAGCTGGCATGTAAAGACAGCATCATCAAATTCAGTGACGGTCTGGTCCCGGAGATGTTCAATGAAGTCTGCTGGTGCTTCTGTGATGAGAAGCTCTGCAACAGATTTGTCTTGTCCGGCAGTAACAGTGTATTCACCTTCATCTATAAACCCACAGTCTTTAATGATGAGTGAGTGTTTGTATTTATCAATTTTGTACAAAATGCGCTTGTTGAATGTGATCTCTTCACCATTCTTTGTCCATTTGAGGGTTGCATTAAGGCGATTGACTTTGCACCAGAATGTGACAGTTTTCTTTTCCATGGTCTCAATGTCTTCAAGGGGCTCAACAATTCTGAGATCCTCCTCTGTTAAGACAAAAAAGCCAAACTGATTAATTTACATCCTCATGATCCTGATGTGAAATTTTATGTAAGATGATGAAATAAATTTAATACAGTGCAAGTTATTTACCTAATACTGTTAAGGCAGCAGAGCTTTTGACGTGTTCACCTCTCTGGTTTGACAGTGAGATGGTATAGGTAGCTTGGTCTTTCAACTGTGCATCTCTGATTCTGAGAGTGTAAACTAAATCCTTCTGGACAATAATGTATTTTGCACTATCAAATATTGCCTCATCATTTTTGTACCACTTCTCTTTAGCACCTTCTTTATTGACTTCACAGTTGAAGATAATTTCTTGACCCTCATTAACTTCTTGGTCCTTAAGGGGAGTTATAATCCTGAGTTTTTCTGAAATTGAGAAAATAATAGAAGAAATATGACATCATGTAGTATAAGGAATACAACAAAATATGCAGCTGCACATTGATAAAATAAAGCTTACCAATCACTGTTAACCGTGCTGTAGCTTTAGCTTCACCAACCATGACAGTATACTTTCCTGCATCTCCTAGAATAGAGTCTTTAACCACAAGTGTTCTCTTTTTGCCATCTGAAATGATGTCATACTTATCACCAGGCTCCAGGACTGTGTCACCCCTTAGCCACTGTACTGTAATTGCCTCTTTGGATACTGAACAGACAAATTCAGCTTTGTCTCCTTCAAGCACCTCAAGATTTTGTGGTCTGGTAAGAAATTCTGCTGCAAGTTCTGAAAGAAAACATTTTTGTAGATATATATGATTTTATTTTATTTTTTACTTATGAAGAGAATAAACCAAGTTGTGTATTTGTAATGATTTTTTACATTTTTCATTTTTACGTTTTTTCCAGAAAGTAAGGCCATCAAAGTAACTCTCTTACCATGTACAGTAAGTTTTCCTGTTGTACTAGAGCTTGGGAGCTTGCAAGTATATTTGCCAGCATCTTCAGGGTGAGCATTACGTATGAGAAGAATTCTCTTTCTGCCATCAGAAATGTGTTCAAATCTACCACCATCAGGCACCTCCTCGTCTCCTTTAAACCAAGTAACTTCGGCATTAGGCTTTGAAACTTCACAGATCAATTTTACAGTGTCATTTTCATTTACTTCAAGATTAGGAAGATTTTTCGTGAAAACAGCCTCTTCCTCTGCAACAACAATTTAGAAAGGTGATCAGAGCCTTCCATCAAAGAAACATTTTTTCTTGTTCATAGATTAGATTCTAAAACACTGTGTTTACCTATCACTGTAAGTAGGCCGGAAGTTCGAGCTGTTTTTGCTTCACAGGCATATTCTGCTTCATCATCGAAGACACATTTACTGACAACAAGAATGTGTTCTGCACCTTTGGAAATTATGTCATACTTTTTGCCTTTTCTAATTTCAATGCCATCCTTAAACCACTTCACCTGTTTTAGAACAAATCAACATAGTTATTAATATTAACATACTCATCATAGATTTCAGTTGTGTGTTCTTTTGTAAGAACACAATAAAGTTGTCAATTTAAAAGAAAGCTCTAGGAGAAGGTGTTACTCAGATTAAAAAGTATTGTTATTGACCTTGACACCTGGGCGAGAAATTTCACATTCAAACCGAGCAGATTCTTTTTCTTTAACTTGAAGGTCAGTTAGTGGTTTCAGGAATTCAACACGAATAGCTATAAGAGAAAAGAAAATTTTTAGTACACGAAAGTCTCTGGTAGAGAAGAACAAATTGCTAACGTTCATATTATTGCCAGTCATAGACACTAGTACATCGCGTTTATAGCACTTAGACATTTTGTAGAAAATTGTAAACGACTCACGTTCTACATTAAGAAAACATGATGTCTTAAAATCCTTAGCATCACAGGTGTATGTTTTTGCATCATCCAGTGTGCAGCCATGGATAATGAGTTTTCTGACCCTGCCGTCAGAAATGATATCATACTTCTTTGTTTTGTGAATTTGTTCTCCATTTTTGAACCATTTAACTTTTGCATTTTCCCTGGAAACTTCACATTCCAGTATTGCAGTGGCTTCTTCTTCAACAGTCTGATCCTCAAGTGGTTTAGTAAATTCCACTGGGGGTTCTAAAAGAAACAGATAGATTTTTGATAGAAAAGATCTAAATTATAGCCAGCCCTCTACTAGTACAGAACTGTCCCATACTGTTTACTAATTTACCTTGACTAAAAAAGGCTCTTAGAGGTCTCTGCTGAAGGCTTTTTTATTATTATTTTTTATTTTTAATGCCCAGACACATTCAGTTAATTCAGCTAATTTCCTCATTTTCAGCCTCCTGTAAGATTAGGCTGAATGATATGGGGTTTTTACTCACAAATCATCACAAAGCCTTGCAACTCAGTTTCTTTAGTTGAACTATACTCATGTGATCTCAGTGACTCTGAAGTTATACTCTGAACTTAAGGAATGATTTTTTAATTTTTCCTTGATTACTAAATTAATTAGAAGTGTGTGCAGTTGTTTGGCTTCTTAGCTATACGTAGCTTGCAAGCAGTGCAAGTGGGTATACAGTCAATGTCACGTCACTCGACTGATGGTGTAGTTATACTCTCATACGTTTCTGGATACTCCAAAGAACAGAAAAAAAACATTGGGAGCCATAAAGGCCAGTATTTGCAGGTCATCTTGAGACCAACTGAATGTTCAAGTCTGCAATGAAGCCCTGGAAATCCTAACAAATGTATCTCCCATGTCTGACACATTTCCAGTATTCTCCCCTTTCCTCAGCTCTTCTGTGAAGCATAAAGATTTTAAGAGCTTTTTTTTTTTAATTGGGAAAGTTATCTACCAATCCAACATTGTATGGATGATCCTACTAATTTGATATACGGTGTATATTGAGATCCTTTTCCAGGGTGAATCATGAATGGACCATTAACACTGAGTATAGTAGAATTCAAATGACTGACTTACCTTTCACAAAAAGATTTGCTTGAGTTCTGAAATCTTTTGCCGTCAGGGATACCTCTCCCGCATCGGTTAACTTGACGTCTCTAAGAATAAGTGTGTGAACTCTCCCTTCAGCACGTGTCATGACCTTATAAAGTACATTAAAAAACCCTTGTAAATATCTAAAACAAATATTTAAGAAATATTTAATGAAATAGCATTGCTATTTATTGTTATCTGTGGAGTTTGGTTGTTTACTTTTACATGAAATTTCGATAATTTCCTTTTGTATATACTAGGTATAGCTCAAGACAGAAATGCTTTGAGAATTTTGAGAATAATTTCTGTTTTGTCCTTTCACTTACAAGAAATGGCATTTTTAAGTTTCCCCATGTTTTAAGGTATTTGTGTCCTTGCATTAGAAAACGTGAGTCTGCTATCAAAGTTCAAAATGAGGCTGACTCGAGATCATGTTTATTTTGAACAGGTACTAACAAATACCAAAATAAGTAAATTTATGGGAAAAGTTGGTACTACTCCTGCCTACATCTAAAGTAAACACTTTTAGAGAGATATAAATAGGTTTGGCACCCCCCTCATACATTCTTTTGTAAATGCCAATTTGACTTTCTATTACTAATTTGTTAACAAATTCTGGCTAAAAACCCCATTTCTGTATTGATCTATTGCTGAAACTATTTTGCAATCATAAGTTTGAATTGGGCAGCTCCTACACAAACATCCCTTTTCTCTAGGGGTGGACCTTGGGGATTCAAGGATACATCCTGCATAGCAGCCATTAAGAGGGCTGCTACTCATTCATGCCATAAATTTTAGCACAGGTCTTGAAGAATTCTATTTATTTCTTTGCAGAGAAGTATGTGATCAAGTAGTAGATGCTGGTTTAGAAAAACAAGGGGGAAAAGTGAGCTTCTGCTAAGGAAGAAGCATAAAAGATTAAGTTACTTTTGAGAAGGCAGTCCCTTTTGCTTCAGAGGGAAGAAAGGAACTAAGAGGCTGTCTTTCCTCCCAAATGGTCATTGTGTCCCTGCAAATTAGCTCTAGTGAGTGCACAAAAGAGATTGAGATGAAGCCAAATATATATTTGACCAAGATAAGCAGTAAAGATAAACAAAGAAGTCAATTCAATAAAATTTATAGGTGTACAGCTGAATGCCAGCCACAGAGGTAGAATAATGGTTTGAATTAAAAACAGCTGAAATGAAACACTTGTACAATTAGATTGATTCTTGAAGACAGTAGTAAAAGTGTTTGAAGAGGCTATTTTAAATGGGCAGAAAGTGATGTATCAAGTAAATATATGGTTTACTCTGAATTTCTTCCTGATAAAATTTCAACTGAAGTCAAATGACAGTTTTGACTGTATATGTAACGTGAATGAAAATCTAGATTTTTTTTCATGTAGTTAAAATGATAGCTCAGACAGATAAGAACAAAATAATGTTCCATCATACAGAGTATTGAACATATAATATTTTTCGTGCCAGGTAGTAATAACTATCAAGCCACTGCACTGATTAATAGCTTTCCATATTTTTATTCCTAGACTCAGAAATGATTACCTTGATTTATTGTGTCTCATCTGCTGAGTTTCAATGTTGTTTATCTGTAAATCTGTTAAATACTGTAATAAGGTCACCTATCAGTAGGATCTTTTTTTTTTTCTATTTCTATATTCTATTTTTTTATGACATAGTTTTTATTTAGGCAAATTTGGTGAAGCTCAGAAAGATCTAGTAAACTCTGAAAATAATATGTTAAAATTCTATTTAAAAGAAAAGAATCTGTACCAAAGTATTATTATCAGGATTATTACAGGTTCTGAAACTTTGCTAAGTCATGTAATGCCTTGAAAGTTTGCTCTGTCTGAGGTTTCTAATTTGCATTTTCATTTGCATTATTTCCCTTAGGCCTAGTTTGTGAAAGAGAAGTCTTAAAACCAGTGATATCCATTTATATTTTATGTTTCTTAATGTATTTCTTTATGTTTCTTTATGTATTACCCTTACCATTAACTTTAGGTATTAAACTGACTGCATTCCAGGCTGCTCAGAGTTAAGAGACAGCACTTGATGAAGGGTTAAAAATAGCTAGTGAGAAGTGCTTGACAAGCAAATCGGCCCAGAAAGTTATCTAGAGAGCCAGAACAAATGCCTGAAATGGAATTTGAATCCTCTTAATCCCCTTATATGCAGAATTGGACTGCAACTCGGCATTCAGGAGAAAAAAAAGCATTTCCTCATCACACCTTTCAAAACCCTCTCCGCGTAACTACAATTAACCTGAGCAAAAATCATTCAGTACCCCCATGGCTGAGTCTCCAACAGAATCAGGCACAAAATCACTGTTTCAGTGACTGATATTTTGGAACCTTCATTTCCCTTTGTACAATAAATACTTGTAGTATTCCAGAATACTGGAATTTCTGGCGGAAAAAATGCTATACCTCATTTAGTGAGGATTTACCATTTGGCACAGCGGCAGTACTGTACTGCTGTGCCTTAGTACTTCTACTGGCAGAGAGTAAACGAAAAATAAAGAAGGGGAAGAGAGTTGAAAGAGAGGAAGGAGGAGGAAACATGAGGAAAAATAAAGTTTAGTTTCTTTACCTTGTCACTGGGTTCCAGTTTCTTTCCTTGCAGGAACCACTCTACTGGGATTCCCTCATAAGAGAGTTCGCAATCAAAGGTTGCAGATTCCCCAGCTGTTACTGTTACATCCTTGAGGGGTCTCAGCAAGCCAATTACTCGAGCTTGGTAAGGAGAAGACATCATTTTCAGGTTAGTCACTTCTACCCAAGAGAGAGCTGCTGCCCTTACGAACTAATCTCCATGGTGGCTTCCCTCAAGAGAGACAGACATTGCAATGCTGCTCTTTAAATTCCCTAAATAGAAGAGGCCACCCTGGGTTTTTAGGGGGAGGGCTGGTCACCTAAAATTTCCTATTTGCAGAGTGTGTTTCTTTAAATTGAACAAGGTCAGCAGGAAAGTTGCCGTACATCTGTCTCCCTGCCAAGCCTTGCATGCCTCTTGCTAGATAAGGCATGTGTTTTCCAAATAGCAAGGGCTAGGATTGGAGTGGGAAACAAGTGGTCTTCAACTGCATAGTCTGTCCCTGTCCATCAAGCTCTTAACCCTATCCACAGATATCACTGTGATCCCATCCTCTCAGGTTAACATGATACTTTAATGCAGTAAAGCCTTTGCTTGTAATACTTTGATTTCATAACAACACATGATGCCAGACCATAAAGCAGCCTTCAAGGCCATCTCCTTATTTTTACTTCTCCTATATGAATAAACTATATACAAGGTTAAAAAGCATATAGGACATTCCTTAGCTAAAAAATTAAGATGGCTTGAGTAATTAATCATTGAGTTGCTGTTCTGGAAATAATTGCTGTGGGTCCAATACAGTATAGAGATTTGTCCACCCGTTCCAATGAGGCAATGAATACCTTGTTTTCACTTAATTGATCAGTTTCAGTTTAAAAGACACTTACGTTTCACTCGAAGGTGAGCACCAGATTTGGCATTTGCTGCTTGGAAATCTACGCCACCAGCTTGATCTAAGCGTACATTGTACAGTGTAAGGAAGTGCTTTTTGCCTTCCTCCTTGATTTCACATTCCTGCAAAGAGAGAAGTGAAACAATTTTTTCAGTATCTTTTTTGTGCTCCTCACCACAAGAGCCCCTCCTTCTCCTCATACCATGCATTTGTTATCTCCTCCTCTATTCACAACACTCAGGCCCATTGCCACCTGCAATATACCTTATAAACTTTAATTCATAGGCCTTTCCTTTCAAAGTCTCTTCCTAACACAGTCTGCTTCCTCTTGGAAAGAAAGGGTAAGAGGCAACACATTCGTGTTGGTGAATGGTGTGTGCTGATTGACTACCCAATATACCCATATACACACCAGTCAGAAGCCTAAGAGAACTAAAAATTACTAAGCTTGTGCTGTGACCTTTCCTTGAGAAGGGTCCTTTTCTCTTATCCAGACACTGATTTTCATGGGACTTCTGATCTTTGTGTATTATTCACATTGGTACTGTTACATCAAAGGGTTGCCAAATTATTGACAGTCATGGTTGTATCGTTTCTTAATTTTCCAGATCCTTCCAGCAAGGAATTAAGAATATTTGATTAAGCTTTATACCATTTTAAACCAATTTTAGCTGTCACAGTAACGGAAAAGAGTTTGAAAATGTGATCTACACCTATTTAAACCAAACATAACTCAAAACCCAAAGGTAAATGCAGACAATTCAAAGTTTGTATTTTTAAATGCCATTATGTCTAAGTGAATTCCACGAGGTCTTTGTACTTTGGATACATGATTGTTAGGGACCAGCAATACAGAATGTAGTTATTTATGTAAAACAATTTCTTATTTAGATACTTTATATGATATTTTTTATTAAGTTTATACTACATTTTAGAAGTTATTAATGAAAAAACAGTATTTTTATTATAGTGACCCTTATTGAAAGCAGAGAGATTTCACTTAGTTTCTGCAGCCACCTTCTTCTCCCTTACACCCTACCTCCCCACAAATTGTTGAGACACGTGTAAGAAACTTCCTGAAATATTTGCTTACAGGTGATTCAGTCAGGGGTTCTCCTTTTAGCTTCCAATTTCCATGGACACCTTCCTCAGAGATTTCAATATCAAAACGGGCAGTCTCTGTCTCAATCACCTCCACACTGTAGAGTGGACGTATAATCTCAATATCCCGGTCTGGAGGAAAAAAAAAAGCGATTGATTCCCTCAATCTCTAACAGATCCTGAAAGATCTCTACTACAGAGCAGCCCAGTAAAATAACCATACCTTCAATATTGAGTTTAGCAGAGGTTTGATCAGTACCACAGTCACAAGTGTACTGTCCAATGTCTTTCTTCAAAGCTTTCTTGAGAATAAGGATTCTCTTTTTACCATCAGCCTTAATAACGACATTCTTTGAAGGAGTAATTGGTTTGCCATCCTTCATCCATTTCACTGGGGCATCTGCTTTGCTGATTTCACATTGTAAGATTACTTCATCTTTCTCTACAGCAGTGTAATCCTGCAGCTTCCCAGTGAAGTAAGGGTCTCCCTCTGCAAGCAAAAATTAAGATATGTTTCACCCTGAAGTTTTAGTTTATCAGAAAGGACAATTAATTTTTGCCATAAAATACATTTCTTGTTTATGCCCTGCAAGAAGGATTAAATATAGTCCTTATAAATATTACACAGTTCTGTTGCAAAGACAGAAAACAACAAATATCTAAGAAACAATTCAGTGTATTACTAATATTACTGTTTTAGTGCTCTAGGAGTTTCAGAGCAACATTTAATTATCTAATAGTTAATTTTGGGAACAGTTGCATGAAATTTTAAAGTTATTTTAATTATCCTTTGTGAATGGGGAAATGGAGACCCAAAGAAGACAAACAAATTGTAAAATTGTCAAAAATCACACTGAAGATTTAGGCCAAACAAACAAAAAAAACCAAAACACCAAAGCAAACCAAAACCAATCCCAAGACTTTCTGATCATCATTTTTCATTAATAAGACTCTTCTGACAATATACATCATGTAAATTCTTTTGGGTATTCTTACCAAGAACAGTGAGTTTAGCTTCTGAGGATTTGCCCATAGCTTCCACTTTAATCTGAGAAGTATCATCAATTGTCAGATCTTTGATTGTGAGTGTATGGAATTTGCCATCATCTGTCATTGAAACCACTTTGCTGGTATGTAATCGCTGGTCATTCTTGAACCAGACAACAGGGATATTTTCATGGGAGAGTTCCACAGTGAACACTGCAGTTTCTCGCTCCTTTTTTGTTACATCCTTGAGAGGAGTAATGAATTTCAGTCGGATACCTATAACAACATAACATTTCATTAATAGTAATGTTATCAATAAAAACTATTCAAGGACTATTGTACAAATCTTTCCTAGAAAGGCAAAGTCAGACAAACCTTCAATAATTAGCTTGGCACTTGTCCTCTTATCCTCAGCTTCAAACATGTATTTAGCTTCATCCTCAAACACAACAGATTTAATAATCAGAGCATGCTTTGTTCCATCTGAAATAATTTCAAATCTTTCATCAGGAGTGATCTCTTGTGTTCCTTTCAACCAGCGGAAAGTCTTGGGTTCTCTGGACACCTCACATTCAAACTTGGCTTCATCCTTTTCAAAGACCTTCACATCGCTTAGTGGAGTGATAAAGATGAGAGGCAATTCTGAAATCAAAGAAGAGCACTTTCAGTTCAGTGATAGGTTCATACAGACCTTTCTGCTACTAGATTTGTTCTAATGCCCTGAGATACACATGGAAATGTTGGCAAAGTGCAGACTGTACCTTTCACTTTCAGATTAGCAGCACTTTTAGCATTAGCAGCTTGGAAAGACACTTCTCCAGTCATATCAAGTTTGCAGTTGTGAAGGACAAGAATATGCTTCTTCCCATCTTCAATGATTTCACAGTCCTGGTCATAAAGAAACACACACACCCCCCCCAAATATGAATATTCTAAGAAACCACTCAGAAGACATTATTATTAGATATGTTTTTTCTAGTATAAATTATGGTCTAAAAATAAAGAAGCCTTACAGATGAAGGTGTTAGGGTTTCTCCCTTTAGCTTCCATGTAGGATGGACATCAGGCTCAGAAATTTCAATTTCAAAACGTGCTGTTTCACCAACAAAGACTTCCACTCCATACAGTGGGCGCTCCACTTTAATTAAGCGAGCTAAAATAAAAAAACCGAAAAGTTCACATCGGTTTACTCACTCATTCTACACCATAGAAATGTGGTACTGGAAAGGATCTCAACTCTCTCCCTCTCCCTTCTATAGGGTACTCAAATCCTATCACTGAAAAATGTTTATCTAACCTCTTCTTAAAAAGCTGCAAGTTTGGGCAGTCTACAACTCCCTTGTATAATATGTCTGAAAGTTTAGTTATTTTTAGTAAGAATATTTTTCCTCATAATTAACCCAGATATCTGTTACAGTGAATTAAACTGTTTTTTTCCTGACTGTAAATGGTCATAGAGAATAATTGATCATCACTGTCTTTACAACAGCCATTTATATATCTTAAGATATATTGTCTCTTGTAAATACGCTTAATAATTGTAAATCTAGATATTTCAGCTATTCATCATAACAGCATATTTTCTAAAGGTACAATTTTTGGTGCTGTACTCTAGAGAGTGTCTGTCTACTTCGTTTCACAAAGGTTTCAGTACTTTCCCTTAGCCAAGGCATGATAACTTACGCTCAACGCTGACATTAGCACTTGTCTTGTCAGTTCCACAGTCACACTCATAAACACCCTTATCGCTCTCTGCAGCCTTCTTGATCTTCAGGATACGGCGCAAGCCATCTGTTTTTATGGAAATTCTGTTGGAAGCTACTAGTTCTTCACCATCTTTGTACCATTTTACTGGCACATCTTTGCTAAGTTCACACTCCAGAGTAATATCATCTTTCTCCACAGCACTGTAGTCTTGTAATTTCACAGTGAAGTATGGATCGGCCTCTGCAAAAGGCATAGTGGATATGAAATGGTAAATTAGTAATATAAATTTACTAAAACATCAACATTTTGTCACTTTCTACTTATAAAAATTGTTTATACATATTATATGGCATATTTTTAAATTATTTATGTAATTACCTAAGACTTTGAGGTTTGCTTGTGTGTTCAAGTCCTTGACTACGGCCTTTATTTCAGAGATATCATCAAGTGTTACTTCTCTCATTTCTAGTTTATGAACTTTGCCTTCTGAAGTAATAAAAACTGTTCTGCTTGTGTGGAGTCTCTTGTCATTTTTGTACCATTTCACTAGCATGTCTTCATGAGAAAGCTCAAACTGAAAGTAAGCTGTTTCCCCTTCTTTCACTGTTTGATCCTGAAGAGGTGAGATGAACTTCAGCCTCACACCTGTAATGTAGACACATAAATACCATCAGAAAAAGGCTAATGTGGTTCTAAAATATATATTCTTTATCAATTTTTTATTGTTTTGTTCATAAAAAGATACTTGCCTTCCACAAACAGCCTTGCTGTGCTCTTCTTGCCATCAACTTCAGCAGTGTATTCTCCCTCATCATCGAACTGAGAATCATTGATTACAAGAATATGCTTCTTTCCATCTGCAATGATGTCAAATTTTTCTCCAATCTTGAGTATATCAGTGCCCTTAGACCATATAACATTGGCTTCTCTGGTAAGGACACATTCAAACCTTGCCTGGCGCCTCTCAGGGACAGTAACATCTTTTAGGGGCACAGCAAAGTCCAGCTCAATTTCTGGAAGCAAAAGAGAACACATCATTTGTAATGTGCTCCATGTGAACTCTCTTTAAGTTGATATCATACTCCATGGTGCATCGTACCTTTCACCGTCAGGATAGCTGTAGTAACTGCATTAAGTGCCTGGTAAAGGACTTCACCAGCTTGCTCTAACTTGACTTTGTGCAAGGTTAAGAAGCGTTTTCCTCCTTCAGCTTTGATTTCACATGTCTGGAGAGATGACAGACTTTGGTAAATACAATGCCAATGCCTTACTACTAGGTATTTTTAATAAAGAGATTCTATAAACATTTTATACACAGTGAAGAGTCAACTAGAAAGACTGGAATTATTTTTCAAGGAAAGTTAACACTTTTACTCAATAATGAAGAAATGGAGTGCATTTCTTCAGCGTTCCACACATCTTTTAAATGTCAGCATCATTCCTAGCAATGTGTGTAGGATATTTTTGTTATTGTCTGAATAATGTGCTGCAATCCTTTGAGAAAATGAAGCCTTTCAAAACTTAGCTTTTATAGCATATAATTCTTACTTAGAGAACCAGTGTTTTTAATCAGCATAATGCTTAGCCTTTCTACGTTCTGGACTGAGTAGCAATGACAGACCCGCAAAGATCTTACCAAAAGACTCAAGGGAACCTGTTCACAGTGTTTACATTTAAATAAATTGTGTTGTAAAATTCAAGGATGCTTACAGGTGAGGGTCTCAGGGTTTCTCCTTTCAGCTTCCATTCACCAGGAATATCTTCCTCAGATATTTCTGTATCAAAGTTTGCTGTTTCTTTCTCGTAAACTGTAACATCCTCTAATGGCTTCAGAAGTTCAACTTCACGTTCTAGAATGCACAAATGAACACGTATATAATTAGGTCAAGTTTTGATAGAGCTTTATATAATTTTTATATATATTTATATTTATTTATATATTTATATTTATTTATTTATATTTATTTATATTTATATATAAATATAATATTAATAAATATATATAATATATAATTTATATAAATATCAATTATATATAATATAATTTATATTTATAAATATAAATAAATATTATTTATATAAAATATAAATAACTATTATTTTATATATTATTTATATTTATATTTATTTATATATTTATTTATATATTTATTTATATATTTATATTTATATTTATATTTATATTTATATTTATATATAATATTATATATTTATATTTATTTATATAATTTTTATAATCCAGGTTACATTTTTTGTTTGTTTGTTTAGAGGTTTTTTTGTTTGTTTAGAGGTTTTTGAACATTGGCTTATGAGCTGATTAAATATAACACAAATAAAAGCTTCCTTACCGCCAAGGGTCAGTTTAGCTGGGTATCTGCGACCTTCAACTTCCACTGAATATTCCCCAATATCTGCAGGGCCAGCATTCTTGATTTTCAGGAAAATTTTATTTCCTTCTTTCAAGATTTCTGTCTTGTCAGTTGGTTCAGCAGGGATTTCCTCATCTCCTTTAAACCACTTAACATTTGGTGTATCCTTAACAATGTCACAGGTGAAAGTAGCTGTTCCTTTTGGTTTCACATGCTGATCTCTTATGGGTTTTACTAACCAGTCTCTTATCACTTCTGCATGACAAAAAGTTACATAAAAACACAGCTTAACAGACTTTTACTACAAATAGATGGATCATAAATAGAAGAAATAGAACTAACAGATTTTGTATTACAACAAGATTTTAATAGCTGTAAAAATCTTACCTGTCCATTTATATTGTAATACTATGAGAAAAAGCTTTCCTAATTTTAAAACAGCCCAAATATCCTACAGAGAAAAGAGAACACAATTTTAATTGCTTACCTACTACCTTAACACAAGACGAGCATGACAGCTCAGAGTCTTCCACGGTAACAGTGTAAGTGCCAGCATCAGCATCATCTGAATCAGTGATCGTGAGGGAATGTGACAAACCAATAATGCCCAGAGCAAATTTCCCAGGCTTGTCTTTGATGATCTTCCCATCCTTCCTCCAGACCACACTTCTTTCTTTGTTAAGCTCACACGTCAAGTACAGTGGCTGGCCTTTAACCACAGTGACTTCTTCTTCAAGAGTTTTCACAAACCGCACTGGGAGTTCTGTGGGAAAGACAAGATTGTGATTTGTCCCATTTACATACAGAAGGTGTGATGCAGAAATGCCTTACATATTAAATCAATATGTGTAGTGATTGATGGAAACAAAAGGATGCTTCTTCCAACCACTGTAAATTCACAAAGTACCAGTACTTCTAGCTTGAGGAGTAGCTAGATAATTTGATAATTATTGATAATTGATAATTTGATTATTGATAAACTTGAAACAGGGAATACCTTCAACAATGAGTTTGGCAGTAGAAGTCTTCTCTTTGTTCCCCAGTCGTAATACACAAGTATATTCACCAGCATCTGACAGTTGGACATCAATAATATGCAGCTTCCTATCTTTGCCATCAGCAATAAACTTGTGTTTGGGGCTCTCTCGGATGTTACTTCCATCTTTCATCCAGCTGGTAATCGCAGTGGATGGTGAAATTAGGACTTCAAAAATTGCAGAAGACCCAACAGATTCAGCTTCTGTTAGCACTATATCTTTCATCTCCTTGACAAACTTCAGTGGTACAGCCTTGAGTTGGTAAGTGAATGGAGGCTCTTCAGGAGGTTTTTCACCACCACTGCCTGGCCTGAGTTTCCTTCTTTCTGCATCTGCTGGTGAAGGTGTCTTCTTGGCTGTAATTCAGATTCAGAAATTAATAAACTAATCCTGATTTATTGTTTTTGCTTGTAGGTATTGACTTGCAGTATCCTACCTTTGACTGGACTGATACCCTTCGGAGTTTCTTCTTTGGGTGGCTTGGCGTCTGAAGTAGAACAGCAATATTATTAGAAATGTAGTTAAATAAATATACATAATAAAATTAAGAAAAACATTTACGAATCAGATTTTCTCTTCCTTTAGCTATATATACATACAAGGGGAAGAAGATATAAGCATATGTATATATTTATACATCTTATACTGTCTGTATTTCAATGGTAAGTTCAATATCTTGAAGCATGGGAAAGACAAATATTCAGCAGTGGACACATATTCAGCATTTCAGACTGAAAGGCAGCTTAGGAGCTCCTAGTTCCTCAATTTATTGTTCTGCCCATTATGTTGTAAAATTGTGCCATTCCCTGAGACTTTACTCACAATTAGGCCCTTGATCAATACCCACCTGTCAACCAAAATAGCTTAAGTACCTATTACAAATTATATGGATTTTTTTAGAAAAAGCACACACTTTTACTAATGAAGACAACAAAAATATAAGTTGTATAAATCAAATACATGTTTCGGGAGAATGTGATACTCTCACAAGTGAGGGATGTTCTGTTAGTTGCCCAACTTGTGATGAATCATCTCGGACTTTTGAAAATATTTCCTGTGCTATGCTGCTTCTCATCATCATTTTGTGAAAGGAAATATAGAAGATACTTTTAATGGGAGAATGATATAAATGAAATGCAGGACAGATTTTATTGCAGTGGATGGAAAAATGGATACTAGAAAAAATGTGTGAGTTTTTCTGAGAAGATAATGGCACACAACATGATTTATGCAGTCTTTTAAAAGTGTAAGACTAAGACAATGAACATTGATCACACAGATGTATGTACAGATAGGTAAGACAAACATGTCAAGAGTGGCTGAATACCAATACAGCCAGCTGACAGACTAGATGGAAATGTGAACGATGTTAAAGAATGAAAACAAACATCACGATGGCAAAAGGTATTCTCCTGAAGCAAATAGTACAAGCACTTCATGGAAGAATTTGGCAGTGGTCTTCCTCACCTCGCTTTGCATGAGACTTTGCAGGAACATCCAGAACTTCACATGATTCTCCAGGTGCATCCGAATTCCTGTTCTCACTCGAAAGTTTACTAGCCTGCTCAATCATGCGACCAGGTTCTGATTTCCAGTATTTCTCTCCTTTTGCTTTCTTGGGAGTTATTATCTTACCTATGCTTGAGGGGTAAGTAACTTCTCCATTTGCAGGGATTCCTTTGCTTGATGGTATTTTGTCTGAAAGCTTTCCCTTCTCTTTTTTCATGGTGACAGGCGTGCTTTTTCCCATGCCATGTTTAGCTGATGTTTTTTCATCTGATGCACCTTCTGTCACTGGAAGTTCTTTTCCCAAAAGCTTCACTTCTTCCACAGTCAAAGATTCCTTTTCTTCAGCTTTATCTTTGCTGCTTTTGAGAGGTGGAGTTTCTTTACATTCATCTTGAATGGTATGAACTTCTTGAAATTGTTTTTTATCTTGAATCCCTGGTGGCTGAATAGAAACTTTCTTTACTGACTCAGATCTGCCAACTATTTCATCTTTGACTCCCTTTTCATATTCTCCTATGGGAACTTCAACTTCCATTCCTTTTCCTGTAATCACTGTATCAAATTCTTCTCCTTCCACAGGCAGCTTTTCAGGGGCATTTGACTGCCTAATTTTTTCTTTTTTTAAGTGGGTGCTGAAGGTAGGTTTCTCTTCCTTCTCTGGTAAAATCTTTTTGCCTGTTTTTTTATCACTTAGGAGTGCTTTCTCAGTCAACAGTTGTCCTGAACCCTTCTCATAATGAACTTCTTCCTCTGCAGAATATTTTTCTCTTGCTTTCCTATCCACTACTTCTGCCTTAAGAACAGACGGTTTAAAGATTATGCAAGCTTTTCCTCTGGGAACCTCCTCATCTTCAGTGTGGGGTTCTAGGTCAATATCTTTTCTCAGTGCTGGTTCAGTCTCCTCAGACAGGTCTAAGGAATGTAGTTCTGCTGATGTAAAGTCCAGATTCTCATCTATCTCATCGTCCTGAATAATTTCCATTTTCTTTGCTTCTTTATTAAGAATCTTATCTATAGGAATTTCAGCTACTGTGGTAACAGATTTCTTCATCCTTTGAGTTTTACTTTGTATGCCATGCTCCCTCATGGATTCTCCAGGAGGAACTTCAGATTTCTCTAGAGTAAAACCTCCTCTCTGTTCCTCAATTCTAAGCGGAAGAGTTTCAGCTATTCCTGCCTCTGTGATATCCTTTACGAATGAAGTTTTATCCTTAATGTGAAATTCTTCAGGTTGCAAAGTGATTTTTGATTTTCTCTCTTTTCCTGTAAGTCTTTTCTGGTCCCTGGGCTCATATGGCTCTCTGGGTGTATGTTTAGGTACATAAGTTGACTCAATTTCCTCTTCTTTTTCATGCACAGGAATTTTTCCTTCGTGAAGAACACTAAACTCGTCAGAGACGTTCTCTACAGCGCCTTCCCTATGAACAATCAATTTAATTTCATCCCCCTTTTCTTCTCCAGAATCTCTTTCCACATGTTCAGATGCTATAGAAATCAATTTAAATTCCTCATCAGGTAGTGGTGGTTCATCCTTTGCATAAGTAATGTGATCTATTGCAATTTTTATTTTCTCACCTGTAAGGGTAGTCTTTCTTGAAACTATAGGTGTCATTTCTGGCTCCTCTTCTTCAGGAGCCTGGGTAAAATATTTAAGAGCCACTTTTTCCTGCTCATCTCCCTCTGGCTTCAGTATTGTATCAGCTGTTTCCAGTGAGATTTTAAACTCAAGTGGCTCTACTGTCTGAATGTCCAGAACTGTCTCCTTAGGACTTACTCTCTCTTTTACATGCAAGCGTTTCTCAACCAAAATCTTCTTTAACACAATTGATTCAGGCTTTTCTTCTTCCACAGGGGGCATTTTATCTCTATGCTTTAGAACAGATGGTTCATCAGGCTTTTCTGCAGCTACAAAGGTTTCACAGGTAATTTAGAGAGTTAAAATCCATAAGAATAAGCATCAGGAACAATATTAAGACAAAATTTCCAGCTATACCTGAAATAAAACGAACATAGAACACTTTTCCTCCACACAACAGAAAACTTACAACACAGTCACAAAACAAAAGAAAGATAAGAAGGGCACACACAAACAATACAGAAGACCTAAGTAAACCACTGTTATGGTACAGAGCATTGTCCCACTAGTTTGCCAATTTAAATCCAATCCAGGTTAAAAGTAGGAGAAAATGACAGCTTTCTAAGCCCTATCTGGCCACCTATATAAAATGGGATAGTTATGCCACTGCAGGCCTGGCTACATCACCAAATCAATGGCCAAGAGACATTCATGATTAGGCTTCTCAAGTGCCCAAGATCTGAGCTCTGCTGTAACATGAGGCCCTTTGAACGATGGGCGAGCAGCATGTACATCAGCTCTACCGATGGACCTCAGGCTCAGGGTGCTCCAGGGGAACTGAAGTCTTCACAGTTCTTTTTTCACAGCAGGGTATGATCCGGGATCCTAACCGTATCAAACGAAAGTAGCAATACTCTAGTTCTTCAACACCACTGCCACTTTTCCTCAGGACTTCAATAACAAATTAAAAGCAGAAAACCAAACAACACAAGAATTTTTTAGAAACATGTGTAACCTTTCTTTTGCTATACAGAATATACAAGATGCAGTTCACAAGACATACATCAGGACATAAACAACATCAAGGAATCAACAGAATACACAAATTTAATAGGAGGAAATAAATATAGACACACATATCACCATCCAGAAACAAGAGCACAGATTCATCTCTATGGTATATCAGACACTTGTCTTTTAGATTAGGTGACAGTACCTAGAATAACAAGGTCCTTGAATAGGGCCTCAAATCTTCCTGTAATGAATGAGTTATATGACTGTACAGCTCTTCATTCTCTTTATCCTGAAGGTATTTAGTTATGTCAGAGAGAAAACCCCTATAAATACCATATAATAAACATAAATACCTGCTTTCTTTCCAACCACTGGGACTGTCACTGGAGTAGTAACAGCTGGTGCTGGTTCTGCTGCTGGTTTTGGAGATTTTAGAGCTGTAGAAAAAAAAAAAAGAGTTCTCATATTTTTAATAAATAATATGCTTTTACGTATGATGTTTTTTAAAATGTTCTGTAGATTGTATGAATGTTCCAGTCTTATTAATACTAAAGACATTTGTTTAATGTCCTTTTAGCCAGAAATCTCTGAATGGAAAATACTAGATGCACAAGAAAGTCTGCACAGGTATTCATGACTAAAGAATTCTTACCTACTGCAGGTTTAGGTTCAGGCCCAGGAAGTGGGATAGCTGCTTTCTTAGGTTCTGGCATTTCAAACACAACAATTACAAATAGGTTAATTTACATGTTTTGTAATCCCATTGAACATTAAAGTTAGAAGCAATAATACAGAGAGAGTTAATTGAAGACAGAATTTATTGGTTTATATTTTATTTAGCCAGAAAGCAAGAAATTAACTTGAGATGAACTCTTGTAAAGCAAGATACAATGGAAAAAAGATTAATTTTTCAAGCACTGAAGAATTGAAGACAACAAGAAATCCAGAAGAATGCAAAGTCATTAATCATGACACAGTAATGATGGACACACTGGATGATAGGTTAATATAGCATGATATTCAGCGATGAATATCATTTAGTTGCTGCAATAAGGAAAAAGAGCACCACACGTCTGTACCTTTTGGTGGTTCAGGCACATGTTTCTCCTCTTTTTTTATGACAGGTATCTCAGTTTTCTTCTTAGGAACTTCTGGGACTTTAAAATATTATTTTTATTTAGTAAGATATACTGAAACAGCTTGAATCCCCAAATACAGTTATCTCCAAAGTATTTAAAAGTTTTCATTCTTTTTAGACATAAACAGTTTCAGATGTTCATACGGTTTAGGAATATGTATTTTTAAGAGTGAGATTTGAATAAATGAGAAACACTAAATGGACAAAAGGACAAATATTTGCAAAACGTTAACTAAAAGAATGTTTGGATTAACTGTTTTGATGTAGTTATACTTTTATTAGTATTATAAAATATTTGTAAAGTTCTCTTCTATACACAGTGAAGATTGAGAAACAATCCCAAAATGCAGAATTCAGACCCAAATGTGAATGTCAAATTTGGCTGTGCTTTCAGCAAAGCTTTAATTTAGACAATTAGGTTAATGCAAGCCATCTTTTAAAATCTCACTTTCATTCCTCAATTTCAGAGAATACTACTTAAAAGTAAAAGGGATTTTTTTAAAAAAATTATACTTTACCAGATAGATTTGAATGTAATCTAGTACCTTCAGGTTTCTTAATTTTTTCTACTGGTGTAGGTACTGGTTTAACTTCTGGTTTAGGTTCTTTTTCTGGTTTAGGTTCTTCCTCTTCTGATGTCTTTTTAAGAACTTTAAAAGAAAAGGAATTTCAGTTTTCAAAGCACAGGTAAACAAAAGAATAAGATGGTGAAAAAGGCAAAAGATTAAAAATATATCAACAATCATGAAGAAACAGGAATGTAAAATATATAGTTCAATATAAATTGAAGATTTTGTGTTACTATTCAAGATACTATTCTGAAAGCCTTTTAAAATTCAAAGTCATCTAGAGTGAAAAGATGTTTTTATTAAAAGCAGTCCACCTGTGAGGAAAGATGTCAATGCTAACTGTCTATGATAGAATAAAATTTCTTTTAGTATCTTATAATATATTTCTTATAATATTTAAATGATGAGTTACTATACATAATTATGCATTATTAACTGCAGTTACAGGTGATTTTCAGAGAAAAAATACAAGATTATGGATTAAACTCCTGTTGACTTCAGTGAGAGAACAAGACTGAATCTTCAAGTGTTATATTTGGAGAGCTCAAAGTTATATAATGTCTGTTTGTCATTTCACTTATTTAACTTATTTTTGTCCTGTCAGGTATCAGTCTTGGATATCTAATGAGACTGTCATCTGAAAAACTGAATATCTATATCTTATGTTGTCTGAAATTTGAAGGTCGGCTGCAAGGTATATGGGCATGAATCATCCCACTGTGGTATTTCAAAGAAAATTGGAATTAGTGCTTCCTTTTTATAAGCAATAATTGAGCATGAAGTGATTCAGAAGGCTCCAGACTTTGCAGGAAAGGGGACTGATGTCCAACAGTACCATGGGGTTCTACAATCTGTGCAGCACTTCTAAAAGAAGAATAAAAGAGACTACAGATGCTACATATGTGACTTTAACAACATTTACACTGTCACTGGAAAATATTTAGGGGTCCAGAAGCTGAAGACAGTGGAAAACTGTCAACTCCAGTATAGGCTTTACAGAGATTAAGAAAACAGGAGAGAGTTATACGCAACCAGATTTTCAGTGTTCTGCTCTGTTTTCATGACAGATCCTTTGGATCTGACAGATTTTCAGGATATTCCCGCTTCATCCCTGTGACTATAAAGGCCTTTCCCAAGAAACAAACATCAGTTAGTCCTTTGTTCTTGTAACTTTTCATGCCACACACATAAAACAATGTTACTTAAGGGAATACACTGAACAATGTTAATATGCTGGGTTTTTTAAAACAGAGACAAGTTACTATACCTCTTTTCAAAACAACTTCTTCTTTTGGTGGAGGAGTAACTTCGGGAATTACTCTGCGAGGTTTCTTTACAAGTCCAGGAACTTAAAAGAATATTATTCTAGATTTTATTATGGGCTCATAACAGTACTAAGAGCTAGCCAACAACTAACCTTTCCAAACACACAAATTAAATACTGGTCCACTACTGAATATTAAAAGCAAAGGTAAAACTGCTGAGATTTAAGTTGATAGTTTTAATACTTTTTCTATATTATTTGTGTATAGTTGTCTTCTAGGCTTATGCATAAGAGGAAATTTTCATACAAATCAACAAAAGAGAAGTATGGCTTGACAAAACTGTAAAGGTTATGTATCCAAAGAGAGTTATCATAGCAACATTTTTATCTCCTTTTCCTCTTTCATTACAGGCTTATGTTACATATCTTTTCATCTGAACTGTCTATCTATGATGTTCATAAGGATCCAGGTAGTTTAATTTCTAAACTTGGAACAGCATTAAGAAGAGATGTTCACTGCTTAGCTGCTTAGCTTGTCTTAAGCTCCAGTACATATGAAAAATACAAGGCCATACTTGTAAGGTAGCTTGCTCAATTCATTATTCATCTCCATCTCTGGAAAGTGCCTTCTCACAAAAATAAGTTAAATTTCAGATAAATAATGAACTAAGTATGTTTGAGCAATGCTATATATATTTAAACAGTATTATTTTCTATTTCTCCCTAAGCAAAGAACCAAAGTGAGCATCTACACAAGTGACAAAACTCATGAAAACTCTCTCTCTTCTGTGATTCTGTCTCTTGCATCTCATGAATTGCATGATGGGAGATTAAAGTGGACATAAATATAACATGAACATACACATCCAAGACTGGAGTCCACTGTTGAGCATAATCTAACATCGATAGCTTTTTGATATTTCTGGGCAAATTAAAGAAGAAGAAGATACTGAGAACTACAACTTTGGGCTCATGAGAGGCTTAATTTAAGTAAGATTCTTATATTAGCTAAGTACCTTTAGCAGGTGGGGGTTCCAATTTCGGAGGCTCACCAGGTTTTGCAGTCACAACTTTCTTCCTTGATTCAGGAGCTTTAAAGAAAGTTATTTGAATTTTACCACACACATCATTAGATTCAAAAAGAAAAGAACTTTCAAAAAAATCCAAATAACTGATTAATACTATTGACATAAGAGAAAGACAAGAGCTACAAAGCTAAGATTCTGGCTGATTAACTGTTTAGAAGAAGTCAGATGATCTGTAGGAAGCACAGTTGATCTGGAACCCATTTTCATACAGTAACACCAGCAAATTATTGCTGGAGATTCTTTTCATTTGTAAGAACACATTAAAGATAGAAGAATTACGTTAAGGATAGAAGAATATGTTAACTTGGTTAAGATTTTTTTTTAATAAATTGATTTTTTCTGTAACTATTGAAAAGAACCCATGTAAACTGACTTGGCATAAAACTGGTAAAAAATCATAAGGGATTGAGCTTTAGTAAGGAGCACCACTAGAGTGACAGTAAATTAGAAAAAAAAAAAAAAAAAAGATCCAAAGTGATATTTTTAAAAGCATGTTTTTCAAGATTCATCAGTATAATTTAAAAGGACTATATGTTTGAGTTCTCACTGTTAATTGTGGCTTCAGATGATTATACCTTTAAGTAGTTCTTTGGCCAATTTAATGTCTTCTTTTGGTGGAGTAGGCGGTCGTGGTTTTCGCTTTTCAGGGATCTTCTTTTCAGGTTCCGGCACTTTAAATAACATTAGGTAGTTTTAGTATAAATTTTCTACCACAGTAGTTATGTGACGAGCAATGTACAAATGCAGACGGTCATTTTCCATTTTCAATGAAGCCAGTGAAAAAATCTCATTGAATTAAAAGTGAGTATGAAAGAGCCTTAGGCTATTGTTTTGTAGCATGCACACAATATAAATATCCAAGTTGATTTAAGAAACTGTGTTAATAACATGGGAACAAAGGTGGGAAACCAAATGACAGGAAGACTCTCGTTGACAAGAAACAAAGTGAAAGCATTTAAAATAATCGGTATGTTGTACTTAGAATTAAGAGATCAGAACTCATTTCCAAAACATAGTAACAGAGGAAGAATTATGTAGAAACCTACAACATACAGGTACATGTGCAAAGAATGACAGAGCAAGAAAAAAAGCTGCACAGTAATGAAAGAAAGATGTCCAGCAGCCTCTAGGTAGGTAGGTAGGTAGGTACTTTGTACTTTGTATACCTTCAATGGGTAAAGCTTCTTCTACTTCTGCAACTGGAATTTCTTCTGCTTCTTCAGGCTCAAGCTCCTTTATGATTTCATATTCTTTAAAGAATATTGACAACGGGTGTAAGTTTCCAGTGATAAGATCTTTTCACATGAACAATTATGTAGGTATCACTAAAATGAAAGCTACTCCAATAGACACAGACAAATACACATTAGGATAAGTAATCACTCAGTATCTGTTACCTTTGCAGTTAATGCATGCTTTTGAAAAACTACACTCTTTCTATGTAAGAATGAATCAGGGTTGTGTGAAGGATATTATTTTTTATGCATACAATACAATCTAAATATTAATTTTTTGTATGAGTCATTGCAACTGGAAAGAACAAAAATTTCAATGCTCTCAATTAATTTAAGATTATAACAGCAATATAAATACTAGGTTTTAAGAGATTCAAATTTAGTGGGAATTGATTATTACCTTAAAAAGTGACATAATTTGTTAGGAATATACTGTGTAGGAGCATATGTCACTTAAAAATATTTAATTTTGAAAGTGATATTTTACTTCCAAGTACAAAAATATAATAGTAGATACAAGAAAAATAGACTGGTATAATCTAAAATATGAAGTATGAACAATTGACAAACATTACAATGGGAAAAAAAGGACAACATCTATCTAAAAGCTTATGTTTCGAAGAACAGGACAAAGGATTGTTGTTACAGTAATATATATGATGGCTTGTACCTTCACTTGGTAGTGGTTCAGGTATTTTAGGAACAGCAACAGGTACTTTCTCCTCTGGGACAGGTTTCTTAGGCACCTCAGGCACTTTAAAAAATATTAGTTCCTTTTATTTGTGTGTCCATAAATGTACATATGAAACATAAAAAAGACAAAGACACATAGCACACAGAAAATCACAGTAACAGTGGCCATAACCATGAAAGACTGTGCCCCAAACAGTGTTTCCCAAGGTAATTTACATACAACTGACACATTTTATAGACTCAGTTACAAATAAAGAAAAGAGAGAAGAATAGAAAACATTTCTTCTCAGGAGATGCCTCCTGGCAATATATACCTTTGGTTGGAGGAGGCTCTGGTTTTTTAAATTCTGGCTTTTTAGCTGTTGTAAGAGGCATTTTCTCTTCTGGAAGAGTTCTCTCTGGCACTTCAGGCGCTTTAAAGATATTAGTAAATTTTAAGTTTTGTGAACATTAAGATACACATATACATACAATAGTGAAAGGTGCAATGACTAAAAAGAGTCATTCAAAGGCATTCAAAACATGAAGAATAAAATTTTAAGAGACAGATTATTCACTCAGATACCTAAGCACTGTGTACACCACTTAAACAATGGAAAAAGTATTCAGAGAATAGAGAAAAGGAGAGGCTCAGTCAATTATGTATGTACCTTTAACTAAAGCAACTTTATGCTTTTTAAGGACAGGCACAGGCTCTGGTTTCTCGGGCACAGCCACAGGTTTCTTTGCTACGGCCACAGGTTTCTTGGGCACAGCAACAGGCTTAGGGGGAATAACCACTGCCGCCTCCTCTTCTGGCTCTTCCTCCTCGGCCACCTCAGGCACTTTAAAGATATCAGTTCCTTTTACTTGACTGTGATAAAAGTCAGGCATATACAGACACAACACAACCCAATGCAGCTCTCACCCCTCCCCACAGAACACAGAGGGGCAAAGAGCACTCAGTACTGCAGCAACCTGGAGGGCACAGCAGCTCTTTCAGAACACCACCGTATACCTTCAGCTGGAGGAGCTTCTGGCTCTCCAGGCTCAGCAACTGGTGCCACCTGTTCTGGTGCTTCCTCCTCCTCTTCCTCTTCTGGGACCTCTGCCTCAGGTATCTCGGGCACTTCAAAGATATTAGTGCGTTTCATTTTACATTGGTGAAAACACGTGCCAAGTAGGAACAAAAACCAGGCCAACGCAGACAGAGAACATCACAACAGCCATCTCAAAACCTCACACACACGTGCAGCACTGTTTACCCAGCATGCACAACCTTGAGAGTCTCAGCTTGGAAACAGAGACAGGCCAAGAGAGGGTAGGAAACGCTTAAGAGAAGAAGATTAAGCATCTTCTTTGTTAAGTTATCCATGAAGACAGGTACCTCTGGGTGCTGGAAGCTCTGGTGCTTTGGCAATGGCCACAGGTACTTTTTCCTCACGAGTAGCCTTCCTGGGCACCTCAGGTGCTTCAAAGATATTAGTAACAGTCAGTTTCATACATTAAACAGGAAGATGAACAATGAAACATAAAACTAGAGATGTGCTCACGAAAGCAACCAAACTGGTTTCACGGTATCAACCCATTTCTCACTCACTCACTCACTCACTCACTCACTCACATACACAGAAAACCACACACGGGCACAGGCACGGGCACAGGCACAGAACAGTGATGCCAAGCAGGTTCTGTGAGAAAACTGTTAACTATGTTTAGGTACAGCTTGAGGGTGAGGTGTCGATTAGGATACCCCGCTCTGTACTCGGCAGCCTTCTTCCCTCCCTGAGAGGAGAGACTGTCATTCTCAGCCCCACTGGGATCTGACTCTTCCCTGGGAGCAACCTCAGCCCATATCTTACCTGTTGCCATTCCTCATGAAGCTGCCCATGTTTTGCATTCAGCAGCATGGGCAGTGACAGCGTGAAGAACCCAGTATTTCTCCTTTGTCCCTGTTACTGTCCTTCTCCATTTCCATTCTGTTTAATCTTTTCTTTTTATTCGCTTATTTTCTTATCCTGAGTAGCTCTCTTGCCTCAATTTTCATTTCACTGTGGCAACTTCCACAGCCTGTTTGGTTCACTGGATTTTATAACCATTCCTTCTTCTTTATAAACTCTAAAATTATCAGCATTTCTTTAAAAGCTTGATACACTGTCAGTTCTTCTTACTGCCCTCATATGTGCATTTCTGAGTAGAAATTGGGTTTTGATTTTGAAAGATTCATGTCTATCATATACACCAAGACTGTCAAAACAGTCATGGAGACATTCACTGTGTCAATTTAAGATAGCAAAATTGGGCAGTAATCTGAAAAAATTATTATCAAGTTTTAAAATGTAACATCTTAGTATCTGCTGATTCAGAATATGAAAACAAACCAGTAGATTCAAAATATCACTTGGGTTGTTTATACAAAATACTAGATAATTGATTTCCTAACTGATACACAGCACAGAACGTAGAAATTTCAGGTAATCACAAATGGACAGGATAAAAGACATCAGAAGTAACATGTAAGACAGGAAGAAACAGTCTCATTCAGGCTGATGCACAGGGCAACAGGTACCTCGAACTGGTGCAGGTTCTGGCTTTTTTGGCACAGTTACAGGTATGGGCTCTTCCAGAACACCTTTCTTGGGCACCTTGGGCACTTCAAAGATATTAGTATATTTTAGTTTTGTGGGCACTGTAGATGTATATGAAACAATAAGACAATCAATAATACATGCATGCAGTCTTCTTTGAGAAAGTGCTGTGGTTACATTCAGTCATTAGTTATGCTTTGCCTCAAACATGTGGAATGACCAGGGTGTCAAATAAGTCATGCAGGAGATGGGAATTCTGTGTTTAGTTTCTGTTTCTGAGTCAAGGTGGAAACACAGAAAATATATGCCCTCTCTGTAACAGCAGATCAGAGACTTATTTATGGAATCCTACTGTAGTTGACTATCAGTCATGTATCATTCATGACTACTTTGCCATTGTAACATAATTTTTATAGGAAAGTAACATTTGCTTTATCTTTACCACTTTTTTCCTATCGATTATTTCCATTCTTTACACCTCGTCTTCATTTTCAGTTCCTGTCTTTTAGATTCTATTGTTTAGAGAAATATATACTTCCTCTCCTCTCTTTTAGATTGTATTAATGACCCTTTCATGTGCTAATAAGATCATCAGTAGATCAGTCTTTTGATAGCAAATCTGCCTCATGTATAGTGGCATTAACTTACTTTTAAAGAGGTAGAGAACTGATACTGCTGCTGTCATCCAGCAATACAGTCTATTAGAAAATTCAGGGATGCAACATTATTTTCTTTAAACTGAAGACTTATTTGCAGGCTCTTCTTCAAGACAACATGTTATTCTATTTAAGCTAAGCATTCAGTAAATGTTAATTCTTAAACTTTAGAAAATGTTCAGAAAGCTGCAGATATTTTTCAAGGAATTGAATCTAGTTTTTCTGTCACGTTTTGAAACTCCACATTGCACTTTATATTTCTGACGCACCTATCTCTGATAGGTCATCACCAGAAAAATTAGTTTAGCTTAAGTCCAGGAGAGCATGATGTTTCTTTCTAATGATGATACTAATAGTGATGACATGTACCTTTGGCTGCTGGTGGTTCTGGTTTTTTGGGTACAGCAACGGGCGTTTTTTCTTGCGGGACAGCTTTCTTGGGCACCTTGAGCACTTTAAAGATATTACTTCCTCTTAATTTCACAGTTAAAAAAATACAAAAGATCATAACATTTATGATAAAATCAAAGAGTTTAGATATTTCTAACACTGTAACATTCCTCTAGTGACTGGTTGGTTAGTCACATGTGCAAAGATAGGCACAGCAGAGACTAGACTAGGGGTAGAGGACACATAATGAATCTTACACAAAAGAAGGCATAACAAATGCAAACATTAATCAATACACTAAAATAAAAAGCAACTCCCTGCAGAAGATATACCTGTAGCTTGTGGAGCTTCTGGTTTCTTTGGCACAGCCACAGGTTTTTTGGGCACAGCAACAGGCTTAGGGGGAACAACCACTGGCACCTCCTCTTCTGGCTCTTCCTCCTCGGCCACCTCAGGCACTTTAAAGATATTAGTTCCTTTTAATTGACTGTGATAAAAGTCAGCAAACTGCCAAATCGTAAGCAGCAAAGCAGGAAAGTAAACCCTTGACAGACTACCAGAGAGTCCTCTTCAGACAACCACTCTTCCTTCAGGTGGACAACTCGCAGCAAAGAGCCAAAGTATGGGCTTATGAGAGAGCCCTTGCTGATGAGCCACACCCTCTCCTGCAGGCATGTACAGGCACATACAGACACAACACAACCCAATGCAGCTCTCACCCCTCCCCACAGAACACAGAGGGGCAAAGAGCACTCAGTACTGCAGCAACCTGGAGGGCACAGCAGCTCTTTCAGAACACCACCGTATACCTTCAGCTGGAGGAGCTTCTGGCTCTCCAGGCTCAGCAACTGGTGCCACCTGTTCTGGTGCTTCCTCCTCCTCTTCCTCTTCTGGGACCTCTGCCTCAGGTATCTCGGGCACTTCAAAGATATTAGTGCGTTTCATTTTACATTGGTGAAAACACGTGCCAAGTAGGAACAAAAACCAGGCCAACGCAGACAGAGAACATCACAACAGCCATCTCAAAACCTCACACACACGTGCAGCACTGTTTACCCAGCATGCACAACCTTGAGAGTCTCAGCTTGGAAACAGAGACAGGCCAAGAGAGGGTAGGAAACGCTTAAGAGAAGAAGATTAAGCATCTTCTTTGTTAAGTTATCCATGAAGACAGGTACCTCTGGGTGCTGGAAGCTCTGGTGCTTTGGCAATGGCCACAGGTACTTTTTCCTCACGAGTAGCCTTCCTGGGCACCTCAGGTGCTTCAAAGATATTAGTAACAGTCAGTTTCATACATTAAACAGGAAGATGAACAATGAAACATAAAACTAGAGATGTGCTCACGAAAGCAACCAAACTGGTTTCACGGTATCAACCCATTTCTCACTCACTCACTCACTCACTCACTCACATACACAGAAAACCACACACGGGCACAGGCACGGGCACAGGCACAGAACAGTGATGCCAAGCAGGTTCTGTGAGAAAACTGTTAACTATGTTTAGGTACAGCTTGAGGGTGAGGTGTCGATTAGGATACCCCGCTCTGTACTCGGCAGCCTTCTTCCCTCCCTGAGAGGAGAGACTGTCATTCTCAGCCCCACTGGGATCTGACTCTTCCCTGGGAGTAACCTCAGCCCATATCTTACCTGTTGCCATTCCTCATGAAGCTGCCCGTGTTTTGCATTCAGCAGCATGGGCAGTGACAGCGTGAGGAACAGAAATCCCATCATCATTACTATTTCTCTCCTCTATTTCTGTTCAGCTTTTTTCAACTCTTTCGCAGTATAACTATGTGGGGGCTTTTGACTTAGTGAGGCTTCAGGGCTTTTGTAATCCTGTATTTAGAAATTGCATTTGGCGAGGGTAAAATGGCTACCTGCAGAGTGAGCAAGTTTCCTTGCTCTCCTCCTTCGTGTGATGCAGAATTGTCCTGTGCAAATACAGAAGATCTGGTGGTCTTGTACCTAATTACTATGTGTAATTCAATTGTAGATTTGCAGAACTCACTTTCTTGGGTCCCCATGAGCTTATGGTAAGAAAGAAGTTACATCAATGCATGACTACAGCCTTTTGTTTTTCTCATATGTAATTTGACGACAGAATGAAGACCATCGTGATCTACCATGCAATTGGATAAGCACTGCATTTACTAAAGAGTTTGGAGTATCTGTTATTTGGGATCTAGGTCCAGATCACATATGCCCAAGTCTTAAAATACTACTGTCCTGTCTAAGTATATCCCTCTTTTTTCTTTGGGACTTCGTTTCCCATAACAACCCCAGTTCCTTCACAGTCCATTGAACCTGGCTTTCCTCCTTATTCTCTCTGAAGTGATCAGATTTTATGGGGGGTTTTTTGTTTGGTTTTTTAATATTACTATGTCATGACTGTGTCTGGTTGTTACTATGGCATAATAGGACAGAGTTGCCAGTTGGTAGTGGTTAAAAAAAATACTTTGGCTAAAAAAACCTTTTATATTACTTCAGATTCTTGGCAAAATGACAAAGACAGAAATTTACATTAAAAATCCAAAGTAGAAAGCTCTTTCCCATGTATCTTACCAGTTTTGATATATAGAATTTTAGATTCTGAACACATGAAGGAGATTGGGCAAGTCCCTCATGTTCCCTATGTATCTGCCATGCTAACAATAGAATTTGCACACAGCACAGAACGTAGAAATTTCAGGTAATCACAAATGGACAGGATAAAAGACATCAGAAGTAACATGTAAGACAGGAAGAAACAGTCTCATTCAGGCTGATGCACAGGGCAACAGGTACCTCGAACTGGTGCAGGTTCTGGCTTTTTTGGCACAGTTACAGGTATGGGCTCTTCCAGAACACCTTTCTTGGGCACCTTGGGCACTTCAAAGATATTAGTATATTTTAGTTTTGTGGGCACTGTAGATGTATATGAAACAATAAGACAATCAATAATACATGCATGCAGTCTTCTTTGAGAAAGTGCTGTGGTTACATTCAGTCATTAGTTATGCTTTGCCTCAAACATGTGGAATGACCAGGGTGTCAAATAAGTCATGCAGGAGATGGGAATTCTGTGTTTAGTTTCTGTTTCTGAGTCAAGGTGGAAACATAGAAAATATATGCCCTCTCTGTAACAGCAGATCAGAGACTTATTTATGGAATCCTACTGTAGTTGGCTATCAGTCATGTATCATTCATGACTGTATGTTCCGTGCTGTTTTTGGCAGTCACTGTCATCTTTTTACTTGTCACTTGGATTTTATCACTATTTTTATCCTTCAAGTTGACTTCACCTTTCTGTTTCTGTCTTTGTGTGTTTCCTCTCTTTTTTTGCTTTGCACATTCTTTCCTGTAACAGCTCAGGCTTCTGTTCTAATCACTAGATGCTGCTTATTACTGTTTCCTATTATATTCATTTAAATTATTTAAATGCTTTACATATCACCACTGCGAGGTGGTACTTCACTTGAGGAATGTCATTGTATTTCAGATGGAGAGAATCTGGTGGCAGAGGGAATGTTTAATTCTCTGGCCAGTGCTTGGGACTTTCTAAAGGAAATGAAAAGATGCAGCACTGCATCAAATACAGGCAAATTATAATTAGCAGTTTAAAGAAAAGATTATGCTCCATGATGCTACCCATGGCAACACAGGTACACAGTGATATTTGCAAGTAGTTTGCTCTATATACAGAAACTGCTTCTCTCTGCTGAAACCTTCAGTTTCTGCTTATTTTGTCCTTTCTCGTAGAATCATAGAATCATTTAGGTTGGAAAAGACCTTTAAGATCATCAAATCCAACCGTAAACCTAACACTGCCAAGTCCCACTAAACTATGTACTTAATCACCCCTACTAATAATGCGAACAATAGTTTATCCATTCATTCTCTTGTTAGCATCCATAAAGTTCTGGCATTTATTGGTAGACAGGAGTTCATCATATGTGCTTGATTTATTGCTATAGCCTAAGAAATCAAATCTTACCTCCTGAACTTTTGAATATGCCAAAAAAACAGTACAACAAATGTTTGGATGGTTTTAGATGAGGAAACATTTGATGCCCCTGCACAGCAATTCATGTTTGGTACATCTCTCTCACATTTTAGATATTAGAGTATACAGTGAATGATCAATTTAAAATGAGATTAATTTTTAAAAAAAAAACAACCTTCCTTATGTTGATAATCATGGTGGCATGTACCTTTAGCAAGTGGAGCTCCTGTTTTTTTAGGTACAGCAATGGGCACTTTCTCTTCTGGGACAGTCTTCGCAGGCATCTCAGGCGCTTCAAAGATATTAGTGAATTTCATTTTACAATTACAATGCAACTGAACATAAGTCCAGAGACTGAAACACAGAGGACAATATAAATGTTCTGAAGTAACAATTTGGCACACACTCATACTCAGTGCGATTTGTTTAGCAAGCATCCTTTAAAACCTCAGATTCAAAATGACAGACAAAACAAAAGAGGTTAAGATAATACTTAAGAAGATTAGGTGTGTTTATCGTGTACTCATGATAACATGTACCTCTGGCTGATGGAGGTTCTGATTTTTCAGGAACAGCTACAGCAATTTTCTCTTCTGGGACAGCCTTTTGGGGCATTGCAGGCTCTTTAAAGATATTAGTATTTTTTAGTTACATGTATTAAGCTTTAAAATAAGCAGTAAAACATAGTATATTCAAGAGAAGGAAAAGAGATCCTATTCATAAGAGGTACCTTTAGACCGTGGAGCTGCTCGTTTTTTAGGTATAGCAACACTCTCTTGTTTTTCAGCCAGCTCAGCTGGTGGTGGTTCCTCAGGTGGCAAAACAGTCTCTGGTTCTTCGAATGCCACTTCAGGCTTTGGTTTTTGAAGTGCCCTAGAATGCTCTAGTTTTTGGGGTGCTAAAATTGGTTCTGGTTCCTCAGGCACCACAACAGGTTCAGGCTTGCAGGGTGCCACAACAGGCTTCGATTTTCTGGACACTGCAATAGGCATTGATTTTTGGAAATCTGCAACAAACTGTGTTTCTTCAGGTGCTACAAGCAGCTCTGTTTTTTGGGGTGACACAAAAGGTTTTGGTTTGGGGGGCACCACAACATGCTCTGATTTTTGGATTGATGCAACTATCTCTGACTCCTCAAGTGCCACAGTGAGCTCAGGTTCCTCAGGGGCCATGAATGGCTCTGGTTTTTGGAGTTCCATAACAGGCTTTTGTTTTTGGGGCATCACACCATGCTTTAGTTTTTGGGATGCCACATCAGGCTTGGGTTCCTCAGGTACCATAACAAACTCTGGCTTCTCAGGCACCACAACATGCTCTGGTTTTCGGGGTGCCACAACAGATTCTGGTTTTGGGGGTACCAAAACAGTCTCAAGCTCCTCAGATGCCACAACATGTTCTAGTTTTTGGAGTGCCACAACAGGCTTTTGTTTTCGGGCCACTCTAGCAGGTTCCAGTTCTTGAGGTTCTATGTCTTGAGGCTTTGGTTTTGGGGGTCCTGCAGTGGGCTTTGGTTTTTGAGAAACTGGAACAGGTAGTTTCTTTTCTGGGAAAGTTGTCTTGGCCACTTTATGTACATAAAAGATATTAGTTCTAAATTTAACAACTGCACAGACAATCAGAACAAATTTAAGTGAATCATAACACATAAAACCACAATTGTAATGAAAGCATTAAAAAAATATCAGGTATCAATCACTTATGTTGGCCTTTTAAGGATGATCATACCTCATTTTGGCTTTTCTCCCTTTTCTCTCAAATGTAACCCACACCCCCAAGCCACATGCCCCCATATGCAAGTGCACATGTGCAGTGATAGTATAACTTAAGCTATAAGTAAAAATCTATGATAATTATGAACAAATGGACAGGACAAAAGATATTAATAACATTGCAGGTAATATGCTGAAGACTCTTTCAAGAATTAGCAGTGATGGCATCCAGTTCTTTCTTGGTGGATCTCCTGGTATTCAATTATATTGATATCTTCTGCTCTTAGCTACAAGAACTGGTACTTTCTTTTCTTCTACTATTATCACTTTAAAGATATTAGTTGTGGTTGTTCTCACGGACCCAATTGGGTAAAATAGTAAGAATAGTCCAAAACAGTAAGAAAAATTGAAGTATAAAATACAAGCAATTCAGACATCCAAGATTTGTCGCTATTCTTCAAAAAGACCCATGTTATGTCTGTTTTACACACATATGCAGATACATAGAACAAGTATAATTTAGGATCTTAGAAAACAGAAGGCCTGGAAAATCACAGTGTTAAAGAAATTGGAAAAATATTGCTTTTGTTATTTTATTAGTGTTGAGATTTACCTTTCTCTGGTAGAGGTTCTGGTTCTTCAGGTGCAGCCGCTGGTTCTGGGACAACCACAGGTTCTGGTTCTTTAGGCACAACCTCACGTTCTGGTATTTTAGGCACAGGTATTTTCTTTTCTGGAACAACTTTCTTCGGCACCTCAGGTTCTTTAAAGATATTTATTTGTTTTACTTTCAGGAATTTGAAGAATAGGAATTAAAAAAGTGACAATAGCTCCAAGGTGAAAATTATCAAACAGCATCGGAAAAAAAAATACCCCTTATAAATAGTCTGTGTTTTTTTCATCTTGCTTGATGCACACCATTAATAGCCATTGCTGCTTACTGAGAGCTATTCACAAGTGAAGAAGACAACACAATCTGTAACATTTATAAATATTAGAGTATAAAAAAAGAGGATAACACAAACTTTAACAAGATAATATCTAGAGAAACCGATTAAAGTTTCTGTGAATATTTAAAATAAAGGTGTCACTTTCTTTGGTACCTCAGGCACTTGAAAAATATTAATAACTCTTACTATAAGAATTTCATAAACAATATTAAAGCATAACAGTAGAGCAGTATTCGTGAGAACACTAATTACCAAGATCTATTTTATTGGTATTGAACATGTACCTTTAGGTGGTGGAGGTTCTGGTTTTTTAGGAACTTCAATGTGTACTTTTTCTTCTGAAACAACTTTCTTGGGCACCTCAGGCACTTTAAAGAAAATAATTAATTTTATTTGTATGAAATTCAAACATGTGTCTGCAGTGTTAAGACACTAAGAAAAAGTAAAACTCAGGGACATCAAAAGCATCAGTGGTTTTGGATGTGAATATCAACTTTTTTCTTTGCCTAGAGAAAATACTCTCTGATGTCTCACTGAGGTACAGATGCAAAAACTGTAATTTAAACAGCAAAAATATTTTTTATAGAACATTTATAGTAAAAGTAAATTACCAATATGTTAAAATGCTACCCTAGACAATGAAGGGTTTTTCTTTCATTAATTGTGTACAGCAGTTACCTTTAGTTGGTGGAGGTTCTGGTTTCTTTGGTACTTTAACTGAAACCTCTTCTGGGACCACTTTCTTTGGTACCTCAGGCACTTGAAAAATATTAATAATTTTTACTATAAGAATTTCATAAACAACATTAAAGCATAACATCAGAACAGTATTAGAGAGAACACTAATTACCAAGATCTATTTTTTCAGACAATACATTTGTTCACTTGAAAAACCTTTGACAACAGAAGAAAATTCTAACAGAGGTCTTGGGTACTGTCTTCTATAGTGTTAAAAAAATAAAACAGTGATGTGTTTGATTCTGTTAATTTTGTCATGACAAGTACCTTTAGCTGGTGGAACTGCTGGTTTTTTAGGCTCCGCAACTGGTATTTTCTCATCTGGGACTTTCTTGGGCACTTCTGGCACTTTAAAATTAATAACTATGTTAATACTAAGAATTTAAAGAAATTTAAATAACATTAAAGTGGAAAAAGGAACAAACAAAAGGACACCAGGTAACATCAATTAAACATAATACCCTTTACCAAGCTTTTTGCTCTCAATCTTGATCGAGAGTCATTTGGGAGGACTAAAGACGCTGCTCCCAAAAATGAAATACAAAAATCACACTTTAAACATAAAAAGATGGGGAAATAGTATAAAAAAGGTCTTATCAGTGAAAATAAGACAAATTATTGCCACGGTTTTATTAATGACAAGTACCTTTAGCTGGTGGTACTTCTGGCTTTTTAGGCACGGCAACTTTGATTTTCTCTTCTACAACTACTTCCTTGGGTGCTTCAGGTACTTTAAGGAAACAGATTATTTTCAGTTATTATATGGAATTTTACACCTACGTTCAAAACTTTGCAGTAGAAATTGCAAAGTAAGGAGGTTCTTAAAGGAGCCATTGATTTGACATGTTTATTGACTTAAGATTCTTTTATGTCCCTGTAAAGTCTGAGGAAACACCTCATAATCTTTTGGAGTTTCTTCTCCTTCTACATTACATTATTTTTCCATTTTATTCAACCACTTCCTCCCGAACCTGCATTTGACTAGGGCTGCCATTGTCCATTCTGTATTCCTTGTCACATCCTTCTATGCATAATAACTTCTTGATATCAATTTTTCATCTATGAACGGAGGGTTTTCTCCTGTGTTAGACATCTGTATTGCTTATTCTATACTTTGAAATTATTAAACTCTCGGGGCTAATTTTTCACTGTCAGTCAGGGTATTTCAGATCAGAGAAGCTCTGCTTTAAGATTTCTGCTGTGGTTCTCAAGTATCAGTCTCATCTCTGCCCAGCCACACCAGTATTTCTAACACACTTATACACTGATTACAGCTATGATTCAAAAAGAAGAATTTTCAAAACAGTAGCATATATAGAACCGTGGGCACAGAAAATAAAGGTAATAGGACAACACAAACAGTCAAAAATCTAATCTGCTCAATTAAGGCAAAGGTTTTTTTCTCTTCCAAATTTTAGTTATCTGTAGTGCAACATACCTTTGGCTGGTGGTGGTTCTGGTTTTCTAGGCACAGCAGTGGGTACTTTCTCTTCTGGAATTTTCTTGGGCACCTCTGGCACTTTAAAGAAAATAGCATTCATTTTTGTTATATTTAAGGCATTTAAAATATGTAAATTATTAAGAAAAAAGAGTCTCACAAGAAGCATATCAGAAAGAAATGTAAGATCAGATATAAAAAGAGATATGTCATGCAAAAAATGTATGCTATTACATATTACTAGGATTTTTTATAAGTGAGAAATAAAGGGTAATTTTTTCTTTTACTGTAAACCCTACTGCCCAAGAGAAAGAGAAGTCTCCTCCTCAGAGAGTCACCATTATTGATGTATAAGCTTTAGGTGCTGTTAATTTTGGCTTTTTAGGCACAGCAACATTTACTTTCTCTTCTGAGACGGATTTCTTAGGTACCTTGGACACTTTAAAGATATTAGTGTACTTTTAAGAATTACAAAAATAAAACATGCAATACAGAGAAATAAGACAAAACAAGTAGATATATAAGGGTACTCTGACAACAGATATATGTTCTGAAAAGTCTCCATGGTTCTATCCCTCTGGCAAATAACAGTTTGAAGCAACTTTGCTGGGGATCTTTTGTCATGCAGTGGTGATATGCCACACAAACTGCTAGTTCACACAGACTTCTAAAATATCTGAATAAATTGTGACAACTGGTTTCTGTGCCTAATGCTATTTCCATTCAAAATTAAATCAATTGACCCAGAAGTTTAACATGAGCAACACGAAAGAGGAAGCGTATATACTTCTTGCTTGAGTATTGATAGAATTTCTGAGGCTGTTTACAGTACATATGAACATTCATGACGTGAAAATGTTTATTCTGTAAATCTCACTGCTTGTCAACTCAGCTAGATTTTTTTTCTTATTTTTAGTCCCTTTAACTAGTTTCTGATATAATTTCTGTGCCATCACAACGGATTACTTTTGGGTAGAGGAAACAGACAAACTCAACTAATTTTTGGTGATTTAACAACAACAAAACAAGGGACAGAAGAAACTTGAAAAAGGAGAAGGATATGTTGACCTATACCTTTGGCAGGTGGAGCTTCTGGCTTTTTAGGCAGAGGTACAGGTTTCTCTTCAGGAATAGTTATCTTGGGCAATTCAGGCACTTGAAAGACATTTACCGACTTTAATTTTACTTTTATGACTTAAAGACAAGTTGAGAAAGAGGAAAAAGGACACATACAACACTCCACAGATCTGACACAAGCGGACCATGAACTATTAAATTAGAAACATCGTAAGAAACAGAAAAGATGTTATCAGCAAAAGACCTCAGTTCTATTAGGCTATCAAAGTACCTTTAGATGGTGGAGATTCTGGTCTTTTAGGCACAGGAGTAGGTTCTGGTTTTTTAGGCACAGCAATAGGCACTTTTTCTTCTGGAACAGCTTTCTTAATGACTGTAGGCACTTTGAAGATATTAGTTTGTTTTAAGAATTTATATAGAATGGAAAGACAAATCATAAAAAATCCCGAGTTTGTAATGTAAGTAAGGTACTAAAAGAATGAACACAAATATTAGTTACATTGAACAAGAACTAAACCATGAACATGAATAATTTAATTTTCCTGGAGTTCATGACTAAAAATTGAAGGAAGAGATGATGAAGAAGATATATACCTCTAGGTGCTGGAGCCTCCTCTTTTCTATGAACAGTAGAAATTTCTTCTTCTATGTGCATCTCCTCATAAACTTCATGTACTTGGAAGATATTAGTTTAAATACTTAAATTAACTTAGAATATCTTCAGAAAACAAGACAATGTGAAATATATAGAACAAATACGGTCAAATATTGAAGCTTATCTTAAGATACCCAGGTCTATTTTACATCTACCCTCAAAATTAGGATTCTTCCAAATCTGGGAAGAAAAAAATCTCATATTCTACCCTGATCTGACCTCTGTAGCTTGCCAGAAGAAAGATGTGTGATATGTCCTAAACTGAGCTACTTGCTTGAGTGCAGAGAGATAGGCCTAGTCTATCTAAGCTGTCACTTTTTCTATTTTTTTTTTCCCCTTGGACCGATCTCAAGTAGCAGAGTCCCTTGCAATTCTTTCTTTTGCACGTAAAGCTAATTTTCCCATAAGAACAACTGCAGGTGATATTATTTTTAATGTTTTTTTTTTAATGAATTTTATACTGTTGCAGCTTACTAAAGCTGCCAACTAAACACTAGTTTATGGTTTCCAGAATGTTCTCAAAATAATTAAAGATTGATATATGAAAACATATTTTTTATCCTTCAAATCCTACTCAAAATTTCTTGTACCTTTAGGGTGTGAAGCTTCTTCTTTAGGTAGAGCAGGAGGTATTTTTTCTTTGCGGACAGCTTTCTTTGGCACTTCAGGAGCTTAAAAATATTGGTTTATTTTAGAAATTTGCACTAGGAAATAAGTAGTACAGTTTTGTAGAACAAAAAAAAATTCTACTAGAACAATGTGAAAATACATGGTAATAACCATGTATGAATACAACTCAACAACTTCACTTTCTGGAGTTCACTGTTTTTCTAACTCCTAGCACTTACAGGTCTGAATTTGCCCTTCTCTGAAAAGATAGTAGTTACGTTTTTTTTCCCTTATCAAACAATCTTTAGGAATTTTGGCAACTTAAAGGTTTTTTGGGGTTTTTTTTGACATTTCAAAATTACCTATAAAAGAAAGGCAAAACTCCAGTGCAATTAAGTAAATATTATGTTTCAAACATCTATAGAGTTCTTCAGCACTAGAATTATATTAAAAACCCATGTTTCTATGAAAAAAATTTTGTGGCTTTGTATTTTGTCCTGATTTAAAGTCTTACCTTAATCTTGACTTTATTAAAGCCCCTGACATGACTGCAAAGAGTGCTTCTGCAAACAAGTTTCTGCCACAACCTTTTAGATTTATTGTTTTTTTAATATATTGTCAGAGAAAGTATTTTGGGAAATAGAACATGAGACAAGAAGTCAAAAAAATATAAGACTAATCCCTGGCCCTGCTATGACTTTTGTGTCTACTAATTTTCTTTGTATTCATCTAAGTTTGTTTTTTAAATTTTAAATTCTTGATGCAGAATGTATCAATCTGTTTGAGCACCTGCTAACACAAGACAAAAGTAAGAGCTTATAGAAAATATTGCTTGAATTTGTTTTCCTGGATAATGAATTATTCTGTCTTAATAATTGTTCATTAATTTAACATATGAAGATGCTGAAATATTTTTTGAATTCTTTGTAAATGGTTGCAAAATGATTATGTTTTTAATCTCTGATATCCCCATATGTATGCTCTCTTTCTAAGACAAAAACAAACAAAGAAACAGACAAAATTTAGTCTTACAACAAGAGATCAATGCGAGAAAACAGTGTATATAGCACCTGGTCATGTTGTTCAAAAAACCCAAACATGTTGGGTTTCTCACTTGGTACCTCACTTTTGAATGAGGCTAGAGAAAATCCATTTGGAAGTCATGTACCTTTAGCTGGAGGAGCTTTTTCTGTAGGTACAGCAGCAGGTATTTTCTTCAGTGGGACAGTTTTCTTTGTCACTGCAGGTACTTCAAAGATATTACATTGTTTAAAGAACATTATAATACACAAAATGTAAGTAATAAAGAAGCAATGACAGACACATAGCATCTAAGGAAACATTAGAATGAACACATTAAATAACAGACTAGCACAAGGATGGAATGGTGAAGATGAATAACTAATTTGTAGGGAAAGTATTGCTTTATAGATTGCTTGAATAATACCTTTAGCTGCTGGAGCTTCTGGTTCACTAGGAGTAATAAGAGGGACTTTTTCTTCTGTTGGAACTTCTCCATAAACTTCAGGCTCTTTAAAGATATTAGTTTATTTTATGTATTTTAATATTATTTACAAGACAAGATTAGAAAGACAGCTTATAATGCAAAAATGCAGACATGTATATGGACAAAGAGCTGTTTGAACATAAATTATCTAAATATCGCATTTCAGCCTGATCATTTACCTAGTATTGTTAGACATGACCATTCCCAATTAGTAAAATACAAGTTTACAGAAATATTTAATTTTATTTTCTAGTTACTTATTTCTGTGTATTAGAAATTGTAATTTAATTTCACATGTCCTCATCTGGCATTAACTATCTCTATCCCAGCTCAAAAATGAAGACTTACTCAGGATGGCTTTTAAACCAGTATCTACTTAAGTTCATTTCTTTGGTCCAATGTGGCTAACGTGCTTTCCTGGGTCAGAAACTTAGTTTGTCTCCTATTTCTGTTTCTTTCTCCCATTAATAGAGGAGAAAAGAACATTTAAAAAATGCTAAACTATAACTAAAGTTGGGGGGAGAGAGGGTCTCAAAGACATGGATGGAAATTACTTTTAAATAATTAAAAAAATGAATTGACAATGTCTCATATATTACAGAACAATCTAGAGCATGAACTGATATATTATCTGCAATTTACTGCTTAGTAGATGTGTCATTGATATACCTTCATACAAAGGAGGCTCCTCTTCTCTAGGAATAATGGTGGGTACTTTCTCTTCAAGGACAGCTCTCTTACGAAACTCAGGAACTTCAAAGATATTAGCTTTCTTTTAGTAACCTCAACATAATTTCCA
Source organism: Nipponia nippon (assembly GCF_047370975.1). Lineage (NCBI taxonomy): Eukaryota > Metazoa > Chordata > Aves > Pelecaniformes > Threskiornithidae > Nipponia > Nipponia nippon. The sequence continues at coordinate 74,651,333 of NW_028262369.1, read as the reverse complement.
ACTTTTAAAAACCCAAATAGAAGTAAACCCAGAAAACTAAGTTCTTTTGAGGTCCCAAATACTGTGTCTTTTTGAGAATGAAATATTATACAGTTCTAGAACTGTGTTGCTGGAATAATTAATTATGTGAAGAAATTTATAGTTTCTGTTCTCAAAGAGCATAAGCCATTTGCTTTTCTCACTGTATCATCATGCTTTTTATTCTGTCATGTGTAACGACTTTAATGGTTTTAACTTGCCAGCTCTTGCCCTATTACTTCTCCACCAATATCATGACCAATGTATTGGCTTCAAAAACCCAGTTTAAGCTAAATTCACAACTATATTACAAATATAAAAGCACTGAAGGTTTACATACTGGTAGTGTAAGTAGCGATACTTCCTCAGTGTGTTTTCACTCATAAATCAATGTATTTACTGTTTAGCACATGCATAGCACGTATCTGAAATGTTTGCCTCAGAGTTTTCAATTTATCACTGAGAGCTGAATCTGCACTTAGAGACTAGATGCTCTTGCCATGGTGGAAAGAACATGAGGATCATTTTAGAAAGTATTAGTTGGAAAAAACAACACAAATATTTCCTTTCCATAAAATCTCATATCAAAAGTTCCTTTACCTTTCATTGGTGGAACTTCTATTTCAGGTGTATGTGTAGGTTTCTTTTCTTCGGGGACAGTTCTTTTGAGAATGGCTGGCCCTTTAAGATATAATTTACTCTTAGGGATTTCAAAGTTATTTGGAAGAAGTTAGAATGAAGAAGAGCAAATCTAACAAGGAAAATTCACAAAATAACAAAGGATTAAATGCTTCCTGAATGAACATCTATGTTAATTTTGAAGATTAGACAGAAGAATAACATATTAAAAAATATTCTTGAAAGATGGTCATACACTTGGATGGTGGAATCTCCTTCCTTTTCAGAAGAAACAAAAATATTCTTTCTTACTGAGCTACTTTCAGATGTAGCTTAACGGCAGAACACACATTTTTTAAAGCGACTCTCACATATTTTCAGCAAATTACTTGAAACCAACAGGCAAAATAGACTCAATCACAAACATTTGGAAAAAACACTGTGGGACATAAAACATATGCACATCTTTCTCCGCAAATAATGAAGACAAAAGACTGAAATCAGAGTTCATGATTCACAAGGACAATGCAGAGGAAGTATACCTTCAGCTGGCGGAGTCATTTCCTTTTTAGGAACAGCAGGTAGTACTTTTTCTTTTGGAACGGGTTTCTTCGGCACCACTGGCACTTTAAAGACATTGGTGTTTTTTTTAAGAACTTTTGCAGTATGAATATTATGTAAGAATAGAAATTAAACAAAAAACAAACAATGCAAGAGTCAGAAAATTTAGAAAAATACAAAATACAATGTCCACAATTTCTATTGAGTGGTGACATTGCAGGCCACCCATCTGGACTATGGATTCACAAGGCTAGAGCCTTCAGTATTCACTGAAAGAAAAACACTGCTCCTGTTGGGTCAATTTTTGCCTGGGATAAGCCATAACAATTAGGTTTCATGAACTATCAGCTCTAATTTATGCCAGCTGGGACTATGGTAAGGTTTTAATTTCCCATCAACTAACTCCAAGCCTTTATGCAAAAAAATAACCCCTTTCCCACTGATTTAATTCTGATAATCTGTATGAGAAACAACTGTAGAAGTTAGCACAAAATGAATTTCCAGCAAATTAAGTGCTCTGAACAGAAAATTACAGAACTCCAAACTAGTACAGAAACTCTACTAGCATCCACTGACAATTGCTGTTCATGACACTTATCTTTTGTAGAGCCCGATACAGAGAACACCTATTAAGATTATATGTATTCCAGCACATGATTAGGTTTAAGAAGGTCCTAGATTTTTAGGATTCTGCAGGAAACTAGAGTTTCACTGATATGGCACTATAGCTCAACAGATTTTTATTAATTTAGTAATCTGCTTGTTTTCAATGATTAGTTATAAAATGTCACTAATATTGTGACAGCAAAAATCAAATTTTGAAGGTCCTGCCTGCACTTCCTTTGTCCTCAGAAAGTAATTTGTCTCAGTTTTGATTTGTTAAAGAAATATATATTTTTTTTTTAGTAACTTAATCCCTGTCTTTGTACTGTGAAAGAGAGTTAAGGATCCAGCAGTCAAACCAGAATACGTAAATTACTGGATTTGGGGATTCAGAGACTCGGGCAGAAGGCTGTGTTTTTAATTTTATCTAATAGCTGGTATACCTTTAGCTGGTGGAGCTTCTTTTTTAGGAACAGGAACAGGTACTTTTTCTTCTGGCAGAGGTCTTCTAGGCACCTCAGGCACTTTAAAAAATATTTCATTATGGATTTTAAGTTATTCTTGAGGAATTACAACAGATACAAAGACATCAAGCAGAGTAAGCACTCATTTGTAGAGGAACCGTCTCATCATTTATGCAGAGACAAGTGAACAGCCACTGATCTCAGAGTTCTTGAGCAATGAAAGCTAAAGAATATCAGCGTACATCTTTCTGGTACATTTTAGATGCACTTTCTGTTTGGCATGAGGGATCCTATGATCATAAATTTAAATGATGAGAAGGAAGCTCCTACATGAGTTTTAACATCTCTCTAACTCACAGGTGCTAAACTGGGCAAAAGAAACAAATATTGACACATAAAAATATTTAACTCAGGCTGAAGCTGAACTGCATCAGAAAATTATCATTTTCTTTGCTTGTGCTGTATCTATACTAGCTCACTCTTGGGCAGTCAAATGGGCAATCCTCCCATTCCACTCTGAAGGGAAGAATTCCTTAGGAAGGAGTAGGAGAGAAACAATCATTGAATGGATTTATCACTACCAGCAACAGGCACACATAGGACCACAAATGGGGAAAAATATAAATAAACACCCAAAGGAGGCTTAAGCCATAGCTGGGAACTCAACAAACTATAAGAACAGAGAAATCATGACTTGATGTACCTAGAGCTGGTTGGATTTCGTAAGCCTCCTCATATACTTCCTCATATTTCTCATAGATCTCTTCCTTCTCCTTAAACTCATACTTTTCATAGACATCTTCATTCTCCTCAGCCTCCTCTTCATATTCCTGTTCCTGAATCTCCTTGTATCTCTCAGGTTCTTCAGGTTCCTCATATGCCTCAATTTCTTCAGTTTCCTGAACCTTCTCAAACTCTTCAATATTTTCGTATGTCTCGTACTTCTCATACTCTTCATATGTATACTCATACTTCTCCACCGCAGGAGCAGGGACTTTTTCTTTCCGGACAAGTTTCTTGGATACTTCGGGCACTTTACAAACAGTATTATTGTTACTACCTTACAATTATTTAATTTTTTTTTACAGTTAGTTAGGACAATCCACATAGAACAGAAAATGTACATGATAACCACAAGCATAAGTTACATTAAAATATAAGAACATGCTCTTGAAACAGTGTATATATATTGTAAAAGATTTTAGGAATGAAGAAGAAAAACAAATCTTTCGGAGGAATAAAAAGAAATATATCTGTACCTTTTGTCGGTGTTGGTTCTTTGGGTTTGGGCACAACAGCTGGCACTTTCTGTTCTGCAACAGCTCTTTTACGCACCTCAGGGACTTTAAAGATATGGATTTCTTTTAGGAATTTAAAAAAATACACCTCAAAGCAGTGTAAGTAAAAAGGCACAAGAAACACAGCTTTATGGTTCTGCAATGCGAACATTGATAACGAAGAGTTTTAACATAAATTCAGGCAGAAATCTCATACAACAAAGACAAAAGTTAGAAAGAAGAAGGTCAAGAGCATTTTTAAATTAAATATTAATTATAACCAGGAGCACATATACCTTTTGCAGCTGGAACCTCCACTTTTTCAGGGGGGGCAACAGGTACCTTCTCTTCAGGAGCAACCTTCTTAGGCATCTTGGGTACTTTAAAGATAGGACCTAACTTCAGTGTTCTTTTCCACGATTTTTAAATAGACACAAACCCAGAAGCTTACAAACAGCAGAACAGAAACTTACAAACAAAAAAATAGTGACAAATATAATACAAGACAGACATACTAAAACATCCCAAGCTCAACTTGTATGAAGAATGTTATCTATTAATGATAACAGCATTTACAAACTGCAATACCTTTGGCTGGTGGGGCTGGCACCTTTTTAGGAACAGGTTCTTTCTCTTCAGGAACAGGTTTCCTAGGCATCTCAGGCACTTTAAAGACATGATTTTATTTTAAGAATGTCATCCGCCAGTAGTATGAGAAAGACAACAGAAAACATATACAAATAGACATAACGAAATAAGAACTGATCTGCAGAATATATTTTAAATGTTTTAAAGATGAAACAGAAATAAAAACAAAAGACACTTTATATACATAGGCAGATTTCTTGAACAAGTCAAATCATTTCAGAGCTTATTTTTCGCTAGGAATTTGACAGGCACTCTGAGACATCAATACAGAAAGGCATCAGGGACACAAAACTAACATAAATAACAAACAAAATAAAATAAATAGAGACACTGAATGAGAATAACAACACATTGTTTTCCTAGGTATTAATTTATGTACCTTTTACTGGAGGAAGCTCCAGCTTCTCAGGAGTGGGTACCAGTATTTTTTCTTTTGGGACGGGTTTCTTAGGAATCTCTGGCTCTTTAAAGATATTATTTAGCAAACACATTTTAAAATCACTTTCAGAGCATTAAAAACATGAAAAAACATGAAACAAGATCATAAGCTCCCTCAAAACATCATTAAGATTTACATAGAGCTTAGAACAAGAAATAAAGATGAATTTTAATGAATGCAAAAGATCTCATGAGTAACTTGCAAGAAAAGATCGTGTACCTTTTGCTGGTATAGTTTCCTCTTCTTCTTCCTCAGGAACAAAAATGGGAACCTTTTCTTCAGGCACAACTTTCTTTGCCACCTCAGGCACTTTAAAGATATTATTTTAAGAACTTTACTTTCACAACACCACAAAGAAAAATTCATAACATAAACAAGGACACCAACTTTAAAGTAGCAATAGTAATAAAAATAAGGGAAACTCTATTAGTTATTTTTCACTCCCTGAAAACAGCAAAGTGCAATTGGGTTATAAGGATTAGCTCTTTTGCCCAATTCTTAATTACACAGCATCATTGCCAATGGAAAATATTAGCAAGATATGCCACAAACAAGAGGTTGGAGAAGGTTATTAGCATCTAATTTTTTACATAAAAACCTTCCAGTGTCTGCTTTTCATTTTTTTTCTAAAAACTTCAGCTGCTTAGGTAGAATTTGCTCAGCACCAAAGGGTGGCCTCTGCAATAGTTTGAATCCACTTTGAATTTCACATTTAGGGTATATCTTCTGGTTATTTGTATGGTGAGTTGTGATTTGGTTTTATTTTTACATAAGTTTAGCTAAAAGCCTTGAGATTTTAGCATACTCTCAATATACATGTCAGAATGATCTCCCTGAATTAAATTTCCAGGTAAAGGTCCATAAAATATTGTTCCAAGTATTTTGTTTAAACAAAATTTAAATTAATTAAACATTAGTTCTGAATAATGATATCACAATGAATTATTTCATTCATAGCAATCACTTAAAATGGAAAACAAGCAGATCATCCAAGGCCTGATTCTCAGGCCACTGAAGTCAATAACAAAATAGACAATCAAGCCCTGCCTGAGACCTAGCACTGCTCACTACAGGGCAGCAGCAGGGTGCTGGAACTAAGGATCTGACTTTACACGAGTATAAAGTTATTTTTAAAATAAGGTTTTACTAAAATATGAAAATGTAAGAGAAAGGAATTATCTGCATACACCACAACGTGATATACCTTTAGCTGGTGGAATTTTCTTTACTTTAGGAACTGCAACAGGTACTTTTTCTTCTGGGACAAGTCTCTTGGGCACCTCTGGCACTTTAAAGATATTGTTTTGATAAGAAATTATCAATTACTTTTAGAGCATCAAAACTACTAAAACCACAGAACAAAGTCACAAAGACCAATAAGATGAAGAAGACTCCTCTCAGAAGGATAATTAAGGTTTACATCCAGCTTAAAACAATCAATAGAGATGAAGATCTTTTAACGAACTCAACAAAGCTCTCTGATAATTTTCAAGAAGGAACAGTGTACCTTTTGCTGGTATCTCTGGAATAGCTTCCTCTTCCTCCTCTTCTTCTTCAGAAACAAAAATAGGTACCTCTTCAGGGGGAGGTCTTGGTATTTCTGGGACTTCAAAGATAGTATTTAATTGTAGAAAACGTAGACACAACATCAGAAACTGAGAGACAACTTACACAGAAGCTAAAGAGTATGAATTAGCACGTACATTTGTCACAAACTGCTACAATACTTCAGTTAAATTCTAATAACAAACATACGAAAACAATAAGAAGCATCATCCACATGTTCAGTTATAAGAAGAGATACCTTTGGCTGGTGGAGGTTCTGGCTTTTTATGTACAGGGACAGGTACTTTCTTTTCTGGAACTTTCTTGGGCACTTCAGGCACTTTAAAGACATTTTTGTTTAAGAAATTCATTTTCATGTAACATAAAACATAATAAAATGATAACTGTGTAAATGATATTAAGCTAACTACACAAATATGATAAAATTTAATTGTGGATGAAAGATAACATTGATTTTATCCACAGATTTATGTACGGATGTTAGCTTACAAACATACAGACTACAGCATCACAAATTGGTGTAGTAAGGCTAAGGGGGTAATCTGGCTGTTTAGGTACATTGTTTATCTTTTGGAGCATCTGTTTTTGAAACAGCAAGTAATTTTAAATAATTTACATATATATGATCCAAAAGACAGAGACAATACAAGACACAAACATAGAAATTTTCAAAGTATAGGATAAGCATAGCACCCATGACTAATAGAAACGGCCACAATACAGTGTCCTGATCAAACATAAGTCAGTGAGTGGTTCAGTATCAAACACACTAGGACGAGGAATGGGATTGTTACTTGCAGTCTTCTAAAGCTGAAGAAACAAAACTAGAATTATGCAGTTGAACCAGAAACTGGTGTACCTTTGGCTGGTGGAGGTTCTTCCACTTTTTTAGGCACTGGGACAAGTACTTTCTCTTCTGGCACAGGTTTCCTTGGTACTTGAGGCACTTTAAAGATATTGTAGTTTAAGAATTTCATTTTTGAACCATAAATTAAAGAACAATGATATAGATCAATAAAGTGGAATGACAAGAAGAACTGTCAAGAACAGAAAACTTTTCACTCTACGTTACATTAAAGAAGAAGGGTGAACAAAGACCGATGTTTTAAATAATTTTTTTAACACATTCAGTCAAGGGCTGATATACCTTTGGCTGGTGGAACTTCCTTCTTTTTTGGTACAGGAACAGGAACCTTCTCTTCTGGCACAGGCTTCTTTGGCACTTCTGGAACTTAGTAAGATATTATTGTAAATTGAGCTTGGCATAAGAATCTAAAACACCATGACGTACAAGCCAGTGACACTAAACACTTGAACACAAACACAAAGAACCACAATTCTTAAGAGTGACAATCCTTTTACTATCCCAGTGTTTAACATAAGTGAGAAGATAAATGAAGTCTAGAAGACCTTGCTGATCACAGCTAATTACAAGTTCATATACCTTTAGCTGGGGGAGCTTCTTTCTTCGGCACTTGGACTTTCTTTTCAGGTACAGGTTTCTTTGGCACCTCAGACACTTCAAAAACATTATTTTGGTTAAAAAATAATCCACAAGCTATTCAAAACAGAAGTGAAACAAAAAAAGACAGCAGCACAAACATTTCACAGGAAGAGCCCCCTCCAAAAAAGAACAGAAAAAAGTAATGATCAAGTAAGGCATCTGAAAACTACTGTGGATTACATACTCAGGGGATGTCTGCTAACATAAAGAGACAATATATACCTTTTGCTGGGGGAGCTTCTTTTTTCTTCAGAATAGGTATTTTTTCCTCTGGAACAGGCTTCTTGGGAGCCTCAGGCACTTGAAAGATACCATTAATGTTTTAGGTATTTAGTTCTAAAACAACCGGAACATAAAGTACAAGCAAGTATCACAAAGACATACCCAAAACATACAGCTATGATTTAACAAGGTTTGATCATTAAGACAAAATAAAATAGCAAACAGACTATATTAACTGCTATTATGTCCATTCTCCCTGCTCGGCCATTGAGGCCATAAATAAAAATGTTGTTAACTTCAAGGCCTTATTTGCTGATCAAAGGATTGAGTTAAGACAGAGTTTGACTTTTTAGAACAGCTATTAAAGAAGATTAAGTGTCATGGTGGGAAAACTTGCAAAGATACAAATTTAATTTTACAAAGATACAATTTTAATTTTTCATCCAATTTTTGCAAGTTTATTACAAACATTATAATAAACACCTATTTAATTGCTGTATTAGATATTTAGTGGTTTTACTACTTCTCCGTATTTTCCCCTAGAGCTATGATCCTAACACTTCTCAGTAATAGGTTGCATCTGATCATGTTGAATAAGCCAATTTTGCATATGTATTGAATATATATTGCTGATTACATTTTCTTCCTCAGAAATTTCCAAGTAATTCTACATGGAAAAAGCAAGCACATCAAGTTTATCAACTGATCTACTTCAAACACAGAACTATGGACATATTATAAGTACCCAGCAATTTATACCACACTTTGTTGGGTAATGGTAATGTTTATGAGTAGTTTACTTAGATGAAAAAAAACATAATCCTGACTCGGCTGAAATCAACAGATTTTCCCTTTAACTGCAGTGAGGCAAAGGTTTCAACTAAAATGTGTCTTAATGTTTTCTGTACTCCAAAACCCAGAAACATCCATACAAGTTTTAGGATGACAGGAGAGTAATCCCACTGGCTCTGAGCGTACTGAATAAAGTTTGAAGCACAGAGGAGTTAAACTTACCTACTATGATAGAGTCAAAGGAAATTTTACCTAACTCTACTCTTCCTGTTCAGGATTAACCTGGCTTTTGCAGTGTACAGCCTGGCCTTTTCCCTACTAGGAAACATCTGCTAATAAATATGTCAAAATTCTTGTGCAAACAATGTTAAATATAGTTTTGGCATTCATTAATTAGGCAAAAGAAATTCTGAACTTCTTTTTGGGGAAGAGACACTATAGAATGATTTGAATCAGGACTGGAAAATATATATTTTTAAGGACTTTTGGATGATTATGTAATTTTGGAAAATCAGATATAGTTAGTCTATACCTTTATATCACGATGTAGAAAGGCTTTATTACCAAGATCTTGGTGTGACGTAGTTGTCCTGTCTAAGTAGTAAATAGTATGTTCATCCTGTACTAAAAATGTTGAAAATTTACACAAGTAGCATAAAAATTATTCCTAAGGAAAATACATAAAACTAAGAGTATTTAAATATGGCAATTTAATAGAACTTTTATATCCTTGCTTTCCATGAAAATACATTATTCTCTTCAAGAAATAAATAAACAACTATAGGATTGATCGAAGATTTCTGAGAGGAAGACAATGCGACTTGTGTTTCTAAATCACTTATTTTCAAGTACCCTACCTATTTTCTAGATAAACATGTTTTTTGACTGTGATTGCAGAATTCTCATACACATTCCTAAGTATTTCAAGCACAGTCTGACAGCAAAATTGGACCCCAAACGAGGATGAAACAAAGCTCAAGTAAATTTTCTGAGTGGGTTATACAGACTTCATATGAAGAGGAATGAACATACATGACATGAAACATTCAAATTTATAGAGGTAGTAGTAAAGAGTAGACATACAGCCATTGCACACTTTCTACACTATATACTAATTAAACATCTTGAAAAAAGGCATACTGTAAAGCACACTGTAACATATTAAACCAAAACTTTGGTACATTAACGGAATGAACAGATAGTACTTTTTCTCACGCAAATCCTAAAATTAAAGTATACCTCTAATGGATGGGGGAGCTTCCTCTTCATACTGGAGAACTTCTGGCTCTTCCTCCTCATATTCAGGAACTTCCTCTTCATAATAAGCAGCTTCTTCTTCATAACTGATGACTTCTTCCTCTTCATACTGAGGAACTTCTTCATACTGAGGAACTTCTGCATACTGAGGAACTTCCTCCTCATAGTGACTAACTTCTTCATAATGGTGGACTTCCTCCTTGTAATGGATTACTTCCTTCTCGTATCTGGTGGCTTCTTCCTCTTCGTATTTTGCAATCTCTTCTTCCTCTTCATACTGAGGAACTTCAACATACACTTTTTCTTTTCGGACAACTGTCTTGCGTACTTCAGGCACTTAAAAAGATATCAATTAAAAGAATCTTAAAATTTGGCACATAGAGATCTTGCTAATAATAAGGATCACAAGGCATTGCCAAATAAGAATTAAACCAAAGGAAGAACATTCCATAGAAACAAATCAGTATTCACTGTACATTGAACATACAAGACACAAAAAACATTTACACCATATTTCAATATTCTATCCAGTATACCTTTGGCTGGTGGTCTTGCCATTTTTTTAGGAGGATAAATTGGTACTCTTTCTTCAATGATAGCCCTCTCTGGTACATCAGGCACTTAAAAGATACAGTACATTTACATTTAAGAATTTTTAAAAGTGTTTAAAAGCAAAAACATTGGCAAGAAACACAAAAACATATCTTACAAATACATGGCTGATATGTAAAAGACAAGTGTGCTTATGGACACTGGATATGTAATTACGGAGGCCATTAAGCTGCTATTCAATTAAGTAACAACAAACATTTCAAGATCCCAATATAAGCAACTGACATGACTCCTGCTTCATCCACTGCTGCCAGCAGTGAAGTTAAGCTTGCTAACAGGCAGAACTCAAAATCCAAATTCAACCAAATACAAAATCACTAAATCCCACTGTCCTCTGTGGCCCACTCCACAGCAGTGACACTTTGCACTACCTCAGTAATAGATCAAGATTCCTCAATCACTGGTAACAAAAGATTTGCATAGGAAACTCTGGATGAAGATGAGGGAGCACATAGAGAAAACCTTTGTGAGTGACAGACAATGGATAAGAGCTCTGGTCTAACTAAAGGCAAATGATTTAATTGCTCAGTGAGGAAGGTATTTTTCCTCTTCTGTTGATTGCTTTACAAAGCGGCTTGTTTGTTCAGTCATGGCAAGGAGCCATTCCCTATAAGAGCAGTAAAATTTCCAAAAGATTAAGGTGTGAATATGTTCACGTTTTAAGATCTATTCAAGAAAGAATGCATGTTATGTTCAAGCAACATATTCTCTTTTTCCGAACAGCAGTTCATGGGTCTTGTCTTCTGAGGCAGATGTCTTGGGAAATTTTTGATCAATATAACTGGAAACTGCACAGAAAATTACCCTAGCATTTTAACGTCTGGGAGACTACTAGACTTGCCAAGTTAGAGAATAACTTTGGCATTTTCTTAACAGATTGGAGATCTTTTTTGATCTTCTTAAGAGGTGGAATCCATTCTGTCAATGACAGAGTTGAGAATTTCTACATGCTTTCTTCATAACAAGCTACAGTGAGCGTAGATGAGTGGCTGCCACAAGTCCTGATGCTTGGTAAGTGGGTATTATTTTGGGGGCAATGTGAAGACTGACCAGCTCTTTAAATATTTTCTGGCAGAGCCCTGCTTGATATTTAATTGTAAGTGCCAAGTACATCTGCATTTGAAATCTTAAACTAAAACTGATTTGAACTGGTAACTTTGATTGATTTGATAACAAAAATTGCATCGTGCATGAGTGCTCTTGCCAGGAAGCTCAGGTTCCTTTGTATTATTTTGTCCCAGGTACAACACCTCTATTTGGTATCCCATGGGAGAACTGTTGCATTTAATGTCCTTATTCTTTGACCCTTTTTTCTCCAGACCAGCCAGCATATTACCCCTGCCTTACAGAAAGCCAGTCAAAGATCCTCTTCCATCCACCTCTTAGTACTCATGATCTGCCTGTTACCCCATTGTTCTCCAATAGAGAGACTAAATAGATTATTTAGCTTCACAGTGATGTGATTGTATTAATCTTTCTTTATATGAATATGATAATGCTGTTTATCAACAGCAGCAGATCTGAAAGTAGTAAGTATGAGGCATCTTGCAGCTCATTTTTCATAAATCAATAGATTGCCTCCTAAAGTGATAGAACAATGAATTTTCTTTCAAAGCTGTGGACTTTGCTCAAAGCCCTTCAGCTGGCAGGTCCAATATGTGGGATTGTGCTAAGTGTCTCAGCCAGGCAGGCAACAGCAGAGGTAAATGTTTTTTCTCAACCTTCAGATTTAGCTGAGGAATTGCTGTCACAGAACAGGAAAGGACAGGCTTTCTTTTCAGAAGAGGAAAGCATGTTAATATAAATGAAGGAAAAGGCTGCCCTGTTTCCCCTCAAAGGCTGGACAGGTGGCAAGATTTGCAAAGGAGGACCTAATGAAATTTTTGGGCTTCCACTATGACAACAGCAGTAAGCCAGGAGGAAAGATTTAAGCCTTTTGTGAGAATGGAATACTGTCCTGTGGTATTCTACAAGCTTCACTTTCAGGATAAACTGGTGATCTGCACAGGACAAGAAATTGTGTTTTGTTGTCCTTTTTTTGTTGTTGTTGTTGTTGGTGGTGGTGGTGGGTTTTTTAAGTAAATTTGGACATAGAATCTTTTTAGTCTGTTCGTACCTGTGTATGAAATCTCCTTTTCTGTGTGAAGAGAAATGGATACTTCCTCTGACATAGCCCAGTGTTCTTCTTCTGTTGGTACTTCAAAGACAGAGTCTAACATTAATATTTTTCTCTGGTGCAATATCATGTACAATAACAAATATCCCATTTGGGGTTTCTTAGAAAACTAGTTATTATTTCCTGACACCTCCCACACCCAGAGTAACTGGGAAGAATATGTCTCTAGTGCTTCTCAAAGACTCTGTTAAGGTTCCCTTGGGACTATAGTGGAACATAGTAGTGGACTTTGTAGCGTTAGGTTAACAGATGGACTCAATGATCTTAAGGGTCTTTTCCAACCTAAATGATTCTATGATTCTAACATTAGAACTTCAAGAACAGTGCCGGACCAGCAGGCTCGAAGCTCCGGTAGTATTACATGAGGACAGTCTGTTCATAGGTTAATCCATGGGCAGGAGTACCTTCTGGTGGCAGAGACACTTTTCTTTCTGGAACAGCAATGGATACTCTTTCTTCTCTGGCAATTTTCTTTGGTGCTTCTGGCACTTTAAAGATAGTAATTGTAAGAATACTAAATTCTAAAAGAAATCACACACTTTCTGAAGTTCATACAAAAGAATTATGGACAAACAATTACAGGGAAATAGTAGACATTTACATAGCAAAGATACTTATAATAAACACAACAATCACACCAGACATACAAACATATAGACATTCAAATTAAAAGAGAAATTGACCAGCCAAAGCTTTAATACATAATAGCTAGATATGCATTAGGTATTTTGAAGACCACTAGTTTGGGGGGTTCCAGGAATAAATTCCCCAGATAGACACTTTGAAACAGCATGCAATTTTAGTAACAGCAGAAATATAGTTAAATATTAAAATAATATCTATTAAAATAATACATATTATATCAGAACAATAGATATATAGACTAAAACACATCTAAAAGCAAACAGCATATTCATACATCATGAAGTATGATGGAATGATTGAGATGAAAGATGTAAATAATTTGTGTCTAGGCTCTTCAGAAATGTAATTAAACCACAGAACACCACGCATCCAGAATACATTAAAAAATCACTTTTCAGAAACAAGAAAATGACAGAAACAGAGGACATATTTGTGCCTTTCACTCAATATTGACAATGTTATAAAATATGGACAGCTTTTTTCTAAATGTGTTCATATTTATTTCACTTCTTCACTGAGTAAATGTCTTCACTCAGCTTTCCAAAACTCTTAAGCAGCCAGAGTGATCAATGAAATTAAATAGTGGCTAGAAAATGCAAGGAATGCAGGTGTGTGACTGTTCTCTGTCACCTCCTGCATTCGTTTGCAGGGGAGAAGACAAAGTTCGTTTTCATTTATAATCAAGTCAGGAGAGACTGGGATTTGATTAACCAGGCAGATGGTGAGTATGATGCACATGGATATTTGATATTTAGAAACCTTCTCTACTTTCAAAAGAACGTGTGTACCTTTAGCTGGTGGAGCTGCCACTTTCCGTGAAACTGGAACAGTTACTTTCTCTTCTGGCACCGGCTTCTTGGGCACTGCTGGCATTTTTTAAAAAAAGTTTATTTTAAAAGATTTTGAATTAATCTTATGAATTAAGCTTATGAACATAATCAGATGACAAAACACAAATGCAGAGACTTGGCATTTCTTCAAGTCAAATAAAAAAAGACAGGAAACACTGAACATTACAGCTTGTTTTAGAGAAGTAGACATTACAAATAAAAATCAGTATTCTGAAACAAGACTTCTCTTGTGTAGCTCTGAAAAATTATATACCTCTTTTTGGTGGAGCCTCCTCTTTTTTAGCGACTGCAACTTTTTCTTCTGTGATAATTTTCCTGTGCACTTCAGTCGCTTAAAGATAATAAGTGTAAGAATATTTAATTGCAATATTTGCAATGCAGACATATGTAAGTTTTTTCTACTTAATCTGATTTTTTTTAAAAAGAAAATGCTAAGTAAATTTCAACAGCAACAAAAATGAGACACTGCAGAAGGGTGTACTTTACAGCCATAGCACAAAGATGAATAAATAATCAAAAGAAAGGGGAGATCCAGACAGAGGTTACAGATACTAACGAACAAAAAATTATTTAAGTAAAATGCTTAAACACAAATACTGGAAGAGCAAATAAAAAAATCTTCATGATAATAATATTCTCAGTTTGTTTACCTTTGGTTGATGGAGGTTCTTCAATTTCTATCTCAAAAGTGGGCACCCGTTCTTCTGCAGGTTCTTAAAAAAGATTGTGCAACTTTAGAAAATTTGATTTCACCAATAGGCATAAGATAAAAGATGAAATAACACATAAATCTCATCAAGACGACAGCAGGGCACATTGTAGACAAATGGACATAAGTACATGCTTAATGTTGAAGAAATTTGATATATGAGACATATTTTTTATCAACATGCATATATTTTAAAGACTGAATGCAGCAGAAAAAGCATTTTTTGCAACAGGAACAAACCACTGATATACCTCTTTCTGGTGGAGCCTCCAGTTTTTTAGGCACAGGGACAGGTACTTTCTCTTTAGGAACTGCTTTCTTATGAACTTCAGGAACTTTAGAAAAATGAGCAAGATGAGAAGGAAGATGAGAAAGAATATTAAGGTGTAGTATTTGCAATTGTCTACTACATCACGAAGTGTTTTACTGAGTTAACACAAACAACACTTTTCATAGTACAAGATGGAATATGAGACAACTATTCATCACGGGAAGCAGGCGCTACCCACAGCGACACATACAAACAGGACAGTAAGACAAATATAATCCCCTTGAAGATACATCACCCAGATGAGGAACTGGTTTATACCTTTAACACCTGGAGCTTCCTTAGGGACAGCTGGAACTTTTGGTTCAGGGACAATTCTCCTATGCTTCTCAGGAACTTTAAAAGATTACAATACTTAGTTTTACAAAGAGGAACAGTATCACTACAACAGGCACACATTTCCTTAATACAAAAAAACACAAATGGAGATAAACATATAGTGGCAACATAACGCTCAGAATGATGAAACAACCAATATTTTGTAATGAAAAGAACGTATACCTTTAGTGAGTGGGGCTTCCTCTCTTTTAGGAACAGTTACCCTCTCCTCTATGTAGTAAGATTCTTCTTCAGTCACTTAAAAAAAAATAAAATAAGAAAATACTTGAGTTTAAGTATTTGACATCTATTGTGTCTTTATGGCCCTGGTAAGAAACATAATATTTGTAAGGCAAACAAGCAGTGTGCTTTACTAACAGACACCTCTGGTATTACAAAATCTGCACTCAAATCATCCTGCTCCCTCTGAAGCCAATGGAAAAACTCCAAGCAACTTAAATGGAACTGAGATTGAGCTCTCATCTTGTATTTCTGTGGAATTTGAAAATGCTCAGCATTCAAAGTACTAGATCAGCACTTTCCATTCCTCTGCCCACTAGTTCACTAATGTTGGAATTTGTTCACTTTGAGAAAGCCTTTCTCCCAAATACTGAGAAAATTCCTTGACTAAAGCCATCCCTTGAAAATACTTTGTACAGTGTCACTTGTAACAGAAACGGAGTCAATCAGTGTATGTTACTGTCCTTCACAGTATTATGTTACCACCAATAAACTTACAGGTGGAAACAATTTAGTCATTTTATGATTAAATGGTCCGAGGAACCAGAGTGCACCATGATATTCTGAAGGACTTTTACTTCACCCAGGCAACCTAGTGGAAGAGGAACTTCCAACAGAGAATTTTTGTAACAAAAAAGAAGGACTGATAATTCTTGATATCCAAGAGATACCTCATTATTTGCACTGTACCAAAACAGGATTAACTACTACACTTTTCAAAAGCAAGTAATAGAAATTGTCGACATTCTTAGCATTAAAGTTTATAAGATATGAAACATATTTATATAGTAGCAAATTTTTCTTTATTAATAGAGTAGATATTAATCCACACTATTTTTGTTACAAAACAAAAAATATGTTTTGCTTTTGGTTAGTATTCCTGAATTGTGGTCGTACCTTCAGAAATCTCTTTTCTGTGAATGGAAATAGATACTTCCTCCATTTCTTCCTCAGCCCATTCTTCAACTGTTGGTTCTTTAAAGAAAATTATTAGTTTTAGTATTTTTGGTGGATGGATGGATGGATGAATGGAGGGAGGGAGGGATGGATGGGTGGATGGAGAAGCTGAAGACCAAGTCTTACAAGTTCTGTATGTCAATGACAGGTATACATACAATACAGAAAGTGCTGTGCACACACATATGTATGATTTGCTCTAAAAGATGTGTTTTGCCCATGCCCCATGTACCCTATTGTATGCTGTTGTATCTCTCAAATATCCTTCACTGGTCAACTGTCAGTCCATCAGAATACCTTAGCTCTCCAAATTTCGCCATCACAAAAAGGGGGGGGGGGGGGGGCGGGGAGCGGAGAGTCAAAGAGTTAGAGGTTGCTCCTTGGTCCAGCTACATGAAAGCAAGGAGGACAGAAACAAGATGAGAAGGGTAGGTCAAGAATTGAAAGGTAAGTCTGGCATGTGCACATCTACAAATGTGACTGTATCAGGGAAAACAACTTGTTCTGGGGTAAAAGGTTAATTTTCAGGAGACAAACAGAAATTAATACTGCACGTATCCATATGAATATATATTTGCATGTTCATATTTTAGATAGATAACTTCCATATCTGCTTTTAAAAACTCATTTATGCTTTTTAATAGAATATGCAAATTTTCTTGACTGGCTAGTCAAGATATGTATACTGGGATATAAAAAGAGTCAAAATGTTGATTTCAGCTATCTTGAAGCAGATATTTTGTGGAATTATACTAATGTGAAACAACTGATCTCAACCTTCCCTGAGTATGCGAATGTGAACTAAAAGAGCTGGTGAGGAGCTAACACTGCAGAAAGAAATAGCATTGTTATCTGCAGGGCTACAGAGAGCTCTGTAGGGAGTATGACAAACGGATGGTTACAGTCCTAATTAACAGCGTCTAATCTCAAGACTATACATCCATACTTCTTACTATGATTTCATGAGAGCTTGAGCCAAGGATCATTGTATTCAGTGGTAGAGTTTCATTTGTGTCAGTGAGGTGGGATCCTGGCATTCAAGACTGAAATGGTAAAAGGCACTCAGGAGGCTCTGAACTGCCTGCAAGTCTGTAAAATGTTCAACACAAAACTCATACAAGATAACTAACACAAAATTTTTGTGTATTTTGATCTTGGTCTTAGAACAACAGACTTGTAGACAAAGCACAAGTTTCTCACTGTTGTCTGTTTATAGTGTACCTTCAGGTGGTGGAATTTCCTCTGGAATGGCAACAGATATTCTTTCTTCTGTAATAAGTGCTCTTTCTTCAAAAGTGGCTTTCTTCTGCACTTCAGGCACTTTGAAAGATAATAACACTAAATGTATGTTTTTCTAATTCCATTGCGAAAGCAATGTTGCAGAATGCTAAATCTAAGTTTCCAAAGAATTGCTTAAGGGTACTGAGCACATAACAGAAATTAAATATTTAGAAATAGTATTTTTATAAGTATTGCACAACACATACAACATACTGTAATGATTCCTTGTCACTAAATCGGAACAGCAGAATCGACAGAGGAAGCACAAATCAATGACTGATAACAGTACAGAACACATAAACATAAGCTGAGAAACATATTCTTTCATTCTTCTGGAAAGCATACCTTTAGCTGGAGGAGCCTCAACTTTTTTAGGAACAGCAGGAGATACTTTTTCTTTAGGGATAGGTTTCTTAGGAACTGCAGGCACTTTAAAAAAAGTATTTAGTTTTAGGACCTATAAAGTGCAAAACTGGCAAAAGCATCATGTAACAGAAATGTATCATTCAGAAAGATTACACATGGAATATTTTGCTTACAAAACACAGCAGCTGAACAAACTGAGACAAATGCAAATCTAAAGACTACAGTAAACTACAGTAAACTATATTACAGAGAACAATATTTTACCTTTTGCAGGTGGAGCTTCTTCTACTTTAGGAACATGTGGTATTTTTTCTTCTGGAGCTGGTTTCTTAGGTACTTCTGGCACTTCAGAGATAAGAAGTATAATAATAATAAGTAACTAAAATGACAGGTGTTTTAAGACTGCATCTATAGCACAGTTATCCACAAAACTGACACAAAAGAGACATAGCTAATGTAACTAAAGTACAACTAAAACCAGATTCACTTAACCATCAAAACCAAAATTGGACCAAGATGCTTAAGATAACAAGAAAAGAATGTTATTTACTTAAGTGTACCTTTAGGTGGTGGAACTTCCTCTCTTTTTGGAACAGTAATTTTTTTCTCTGGGGGAGCTCTCTTAGGCACCTCTGGCACTTAAAAAAGATAAAATGTAGGATAACTGAATTCTGTGTCAAAGATTTATTGGAGTATTATAGAATTTCATTAATCCATTTATAAGAATATCACGGCACACCACATAACACATTCATACACTTAACATAGAAAGGTATGAGACAAGAGCAACATATATTTGAAAAAAAAAAAAATCAAACCAGTCTCTGGAAGCCTATCAAGTGCTTTAAGACTGATTTCTTAACTGAAGAAAAAGCTGCTCAAGTATGTTACCTGGCCTTAAAACTGTTACATATGCACAGAGAATTATACATAAAAAACCAATTTCTAACACAAACATATGTACGTACACACTAACAAACAAAAAATTAAAAAGATATTCAACAGGTACATGTCCACTCTATCACTAACTATACCTTTGGCATGTGGAGGTTCTTCTTTGGGAACAGGAACATGTACTTTTTCTTCAGGCACAGGTTTTTTAGGCGCTTCAGGAACTTTAAAGGTATTAAAATTTGTTTAAGTAATCTTTCTAAGGCTTTTGGGTTTGTCTTAGATGAGAACAAGCATACAACATAACACATAAAGACTATATTTAACATATGCTTATATTGAGAATTGAATAGTAGTGAGGAAAACAGCACAATAGTACAGGACTGGCTAAAGCTCACATTCAAAAGATGCTGTACCTTTTGCTGGGGGAGCCACCTCCTTTTTAGCAACAGCAACTTTCTTTTCTGGAACAGGTTTCTTAGGAACTTCAGGCACTTTGGAAAACATTGTCAAAGTGAGAGAGCTTTAGTTTTTGGACCACTTATCTAGATTCCAGTAATCCAAGATTGTTTTATAGAACATAGTGTCTGGACAAGGAGCTGAGCACTGCAACACGACACAATGTACAACCTTTTGGACATACAGTAGACTATATGTGAAAGACACTATGATACAGTATAAAATTCCAATGTTAACACTTCTGCACTATCACCTTTCATGGCACTCTATTGAAGTAAATACACCCTACCCTTGTCTGCAAAAGCCACACAACCTAAATACAAACAACAAGCACAGGATTGTTAGGAAAGAGAAGGGCCAAAGCTGAGACAAATGCAAGCTGTAAGATAAGTTATAGCACAAATGAAAAAGTGAAAGTATGGAGGTAACAGAGATAATGCAAAATCAAATAATGCATATGGAGATAATGCAAAACAAAAGCCACATAAAAAGTATATTCATAAATACATTCAAGAAAACATGAAAAATAATATAATGAAAGACAGGGGTTTTTTGGGTTTTTTTTTGTTTGTTTTGGTTTTTTGGTTTTTTGTTTTTTTTTTTTTTTACTAAGAGAGTAGAAATACCTTTAGCTGGTGGAGCTTCTTTTTTAGGGACAGGAATGGGCTTTCTTTCTTCTGGAACATGCCTCTTTGGTACCTCAGGCACTTTAAAGAGATAGGTGGTGAACACTTAGGAGACTAAAATTATTTGGTAAATCACAGTAGGCTACTTTCAACACACTGGGCAAGCAAATATTAAGTGTCAAAAAATATGCTGTTTTATCAAACAGATACAATATGCTCATCACAAAAAAAAGCTATTCAGAATTATTTAAAGCAGTGATAAAGAAGAATTAGATTTAGAAATGCATTAGGGCTTGAACTTTTGAGAGCAGAGCCATAGAGAGATGGAAAGATCTCAGTTCTGATATGCTGTCCTTTGGTAAAGAGTGGTACAGGCAGATAATGTGAAAGTTCAGAAAATGGAGCGCATGATGATACAAAGATTTTATTCACCTTCAACATGAGGGATCTCCAGTTCTGTAGAAATGACTTCTTCTTCTTCTTCTTCCTCCTCCTCCTCCTCCTCTTCAACTTCCTTATGTGCTACAATAAGAATTTTAAAGATATTAAATTTGCAGATAGGAAATATCTATGTCCACAGTAAATCTGGAAAGCTTTTAAGAAGATATTATGTGTGTCCAGTACACAAAGATCACTGAAACACTTATGCTAATACATAAAAAAATTTAATCCAGAAAACCAACAGCATGTGCAAATCTCACAATGAGTTTTGATTAACTACAGATTCAAATTGTTTTAAAAATCTTAAATATTGATTAGCCTCTCATTCTTAATCAATCTACCTTCAATTGGGTAAACAGCTTCAAAGAATCTTTCTTCAACTGTTTTCTCATGCTCTGTTGGCTCTTCAAAGAAAAGCATTTAAACAATGTTAAGATAAAATAGTTGAAATGTTGACATATATTAATCTAAAGAAAACTGAGGCTGCATAACACAATGAACATAAAGAAGCAATGCATATTGAAAGACAAATATATGATGTGTCTAAATATGTAACTTGCCATACATAAAAATAGATTAAAAGAAACTCTAGTAGGATTGAAAGATTGTTTTGATTTGGGTGCACAGATTTTTGGTTTTGTACATACCTGTGACATATGAATACTCTTCTTCTCTGTGGACAGAAACCGACATCTTTTCTTCTGAAACAGTCCATGTTTCTACTGTCGGTACTTTAAAGATAGGATTTTGTTTTAGTACTTTATATTCTAGATCCACATTAGTGGTAGTCAGCATGTGAGTTTTTATCAAATCTGTTTCTGTATTGCACATTTAAGTCTTAGACATATTTAGACAGTCAGTATTCATATTCTAAAATACTGAACACAAAACAAGCATACAAGTATAATATTTAGTATCTGTTAAAGACTACAGACACAGACACCTTTAACCAGAAAATTTAAAATCAATGCATGCACAAGCTTTTGGAAATAGCATATCAGAAGAATTCCAAAGGCAGTTCTTCAAAGAAATTTTGGGGCACTAGGCCATTATTGTGTAAGCATAGGCCAGCAGGCAGAATAGATGAAGAAAAAGCTGAATCACACTGCAATATCCTGTAGGCTGTTTAAACAAGAATCAAAAGGCTAGCCACAATCATGTTAAAAACAGACTTTATGAAAGATAAAAGCATGGTACACATACTCTTTAAACACTGACAGTAGTCACAGCATGATAGTACAATAGATCCAAGTATGTCGTACACACAGACCCACATATTCACAAGAAGCACAAGAACACACAGGGTGCTGGAAAAAATGTAAACTGCAATTGAAAGATGCTGATCTGTACCTTCCTTTTTCATAACTTTTTCCTCAACGATCATTGGTGTAGGTTTTGGTGGTAGAACTTTCTTGGTAACTGTTGGCATTAAAATTTTGTTACTCAGCCATACATTTAGCGAAGAGATCAAAATAAGTCTACAGCTATCTAGCAATGGTGTTGAAAAACAACAAACAACACACATAATCTAACTCAGCAGCTAAGTCAGGCTCCTTGGAACTACACAAAGCAACAAAATGAATGTGTTTGCTTCTTTTTATTGCTGCCTTCTAAAGGGACTGGGTAACTCAGGACATTTAGTACACGAGTCATATCCTGACATATCCC
Source organism: Nipponia nippon (assembly GCF_047370975.1). Taxonomy (NCBI): domain Eukaryota; kingdom Metazoa; phylum Chordata; class Aves; order Pelecaniformes; family Threskiornithidae; genus Nipponia; species Nipponia nippon. The sequence goes on along the minus strand of NW_028262369.1, from coordinate 74,628,796 downwards.
GAATTGCAGCCAACAGACTCATGCTGCAGGATGGGAAATGCTATACAAGAGGAGGTGGTTAACAAAAGAATAAGGATGCATCTTTATTTCATAATCAAACAGTTAACCAAGACATCCTGGTAGACAGGTCAAGATGGAAATCTGAGGAATATGGGGATTTCACATCTTCAGCTTAGAGTGAAACATCATTTCACCCAGTACAGTTTTACACTCACTTCCTTTCTTAAAGCATTGGTAGTTAGCATCTGTGTTTAGTGTTTTCCCCTAAAAAGTTTTTCCATCTTCCTTTTATACAATTCAGCAGAAGCTTTTATTAGATGTTTCAAAGACTGAAAAATTCATCAGACCCATGTTAAATGAAGACAAAGCATACGCAGATCAGCTAAGAAAGAACAGCCACTACCTTCATTCTAAAGATGACATTAAGGCAATTAAACAGTAGTTACCCTCAGCCCGTTTGACTTTTTCTTCTGCAACCTTCTGAGTGGTTATCTCGACTTTTTCTTCGATGGGTTTCTTGACAACTGTAAGTGATTCAAATATATTTATTATTTAAATCAACTTGCAAATTGTTTTCTGGACACAAATGGGGTAGAACTGGCTATTTTCATGTTTAGGATGTTATAACCTTTGCACATCCTGTGCATTGTTCAGCGCACTGTTCACTGGTGGTGAAGGCACTTGTGAAACAGGTGATCAGTCCCACCCTCCCCTGAGATGTCTGCAGTGATCTAAATGGAGGACACTTCTCAGAAGCACAGCGTTCACTGGCTCAAAAGCACCACCCATGCCCAAGGCTAATACACAGTGAGAAGGAAAGATAACTGAAGCTCAGTTTGATTTTGCCAGCAATTCTTGGTTTGCTTCAACCACCATTGCCACTGTTCTTTCTCTGATCGAAAATATGAGGTGGGAGAAGAGGAAGGGTTGCCATAAGCCTTGTTCATGTCACTGTCCAACATAAAGAGAATTTTCTCCTTTTCAAGGAAATGTGAATAACCACCACAGTTCAGCTTGAAGGAGATGCATGAGAGATCTTAATCTGCATGTTCCTGTTAGTTTTGCAGGAAAGTCATACCTTTATGAACTGTTACTTCTTTCTTTTCCTTCTTTTCAGCTGTAATTGCTGGTGGTTTTCGCTCAGGCACAGGCTTCTTAGGAACTTCAACAACTTTAAAAATAATAACATTGCTTAATGATGAAAAATGCATTCTCTAAAGGCTTGATACACACAAAAGTTATTAGTTATACCATTATAAATTTATGAAGTTGAAAAACACACACAGAGTTTTGGAGATCCAATTGTTGCAGTAAATTTTTCTGCTTATTTTCAAGTTTGATGGTTTCTCATCAGAGCCAAATTCTTTTCCTAGAGGCATACATGTTACTACTACCCAAGACGGTTAAAGCATGCAAGGAATTGTGAAATACAGCTATTAACATCAATCAATTAATGTGTGAAACATTTAATCTAAATCGAGTTTGTCTAGAATACATGAAAATGATAGAAGAAATATCCAAAACAACTAAAAATGACACATGTTCTTACACACTACTAACTTGTATTAAGTTTTAAAGATGTCCCAATCTGCAAAGTCCCTTGGCCACCAAATTATAGTGTATCAATTTCTATCTGCATCTATACCTCACCATACTAGAGTTCTTGTCTTATCATCAAGTGCCAGTTAAAAGTTGGCAGCATAATAAAGTTAAAGTTATTGTAACAAAAAAAAAAAAAAAAGAAAAAAATGTTGCCTGGCTCAAAATTTTTGAGCATTAATAATAGATATGAGAAAAGAGAAGAATAAAATAGTATGATAATTAAAGTACCTTCTTCATGAATTACTCGTTTTTCTTCATAAGTCACTTCTCTTTTCTCATAAGCTTCTTCCCATTCCTCTTGCCCTTCATCATAGCCTTCTTCCTTGACATAATAGTCATGGTCTTCTCCATAATCTTCTTCCCATTCTTCATAAGTTTCTTTGGGCTTTTCATATATTTCCTTCTTTTCTTCATGAATCTCTTCTCGCCTTGCCATGGATGTTATTTTGATCTCTTTGGGCTTCTCTGGCAGCACCTCAGGAACTTAAAAAAAACCCAAAAAATAGGCTTTTTACATCATAGCCTGGAATCTGTGAGGTGTATTGGATATTCACAGTTAATGGAATGATTTCACCCTCACAGACAGTTTAAAGAAGTGACTGTCTTTTAAGCAGTCCTCATCAGCTTAGATTTTAAATGTGGCTGTTTTTAACAAAAAGACAAAAATCAAAGAGATTTGATTGACTCAAGATAATTTGAAACAAATTGCCTTGTTTCCCACAAAGTAATTTTACTATTTTTAAAACAGTTTTTTTAAAAAAGAAAAAAATTACCTTTAGGTGGTGGGACTTCTTCAGGACCTTTTTTAACCACCTTTTTGGAGACTTTCTTTACTGGAACCTTTTTTTCTGCTTAAAAACAATGTATTTTAAAATTTAAATTAAAAAAAACCAACAACAACAACAAACAACAGTCATAATGAAACTTGTACACACTGTCCAAATACTTTAAGTATTCTTACCTGGCTTTTTCTCCTCTGGTGGTGGAACAAGAGGCAGGAGAATAGGAATAGGGGCAGCTTGTAGGAAAAATGAAATATTTAGAATAAAATGTGAGTATGATATTTTCTTGTAAATGAAGAAAAACCCTAGTGCATTTGGAAAAGAGATGAGATTATTTCATTGCAGTTGAAGAATAAAAGCAAACATGGTACTCATTCTGATAGTTCACTGTAGCTGGAAGGAGATATTTTGAGTGGGAATTCCCAGTCCACCTTTGTTTGAACCCTGACCCTCCTCAGCTTTATTTTCTTTACTGCTATCACTCTCCTATCTTTGCTGATAACAATCAAATAAATATCAAATCTAAATATCAAAATCTTTCCCCTCCTGCTGCCATTGCAGGCATTTACTGAATTATCCTGGAAATAAAAACAAGATGACTGAACTTCTAAGCTTCATAGTAAACTATTGAATGTAACAGAAATATACGTAATGTTTGTAGTCTGTAGTTCAATACCAGAGCCTGGGGAGAGACCATTTGCAATAAACATGCAATCCATTTTATGTCTTTAAAATAATACTTATATTTTATTTTCTTCTATTTTTTTTTTTAGGGTAGTAATTCAGACAGCTTGTCTAAAAGATATTTCTGTGGCAAAAAGCAGAAAAGGTGAAAATAAAGAATGATCAGAAGAGGAAAATGAAAATAAAAGGAAGATGGAATGAACAAGAGACTGATAAGAAAATAAGATGGAAAGGATAAACTCTTTTTAAGAGAAAAGGCTTCATTCCTACCACTACCTATGTATAGTTTTCACCTTCCACACAGCAAAAGAAGCCTATCCAAGCCAAGCCTTGCTCATACCATATTTGTATAGAGACAATTAACTGGATCTTATCACTGAGCTGTCTAAGATTTTTCTCTGAGGTTCCCACTGGCCTGCTGCTTCAATGCAGATATAAAACAGCACTGTGGAACAAGTATGGTTTGTTACCCTACCTTCCACTGGTTTTTGAGGTGGAACTGCAACCTTGGCATCAGGGACATCTAGAAAATCAAAATGTTTAATTGACTTAATAAAAAAAATAGATTTGAATATGCATGAATAGTAATTCATGGTGCTTTAATGTTTCTGTTCTAGCATACAAGGATTGTAGCTTGTTTTTCAAGAATAAGCTAGCTGACCAATAGATAACTAATTGCATTAATCTTTCAGTCTGGCCAGACTCTACGCTGTTTCATTTTATTTCTAAATAATTCTTGCATCATTTTGGAGTAACCTTTTAAGAACATTCAGAAAAGAAGATCATTATGTATCATAAGGAGATGCTTGCTACCCATTTTTCCTCCTTGGTTATTTTTTTTCAGTTGTGCAGAGGACATCGAATCTATTCATTGGTACCTCTTAATTGTTGTATTCCTCAGTCATACAAACAAAAATAAACTTTTGTGTTTTAGAGAATGTGGTTTCCCATATTGTACAAAATAGGACCCCAGACACATTAACTGATTTGGGAATTATCACAGTATTCATTGCCACTATTTATAAGAATAAATAGTTCCTCATATCTATGGATGAGGAATATTTTTTCAGGGTGTAGGTTTCACTTACTATAACCAGGAAAAAAGGATTTGAAAATAAAAAATAAAGCAGACCAATGCACTAAATCTATGACAGCATACAGACATGATTTTGTGCCAGTCTTGCTCATGATCTTTACCTGGTGGCTTCAACTCCAGTTTGATTTCTGCAAAAGAATATTAGATTTCTTTTAGGACTATTTATTTTTCCAGAATCATGTTTCAAACTCATAAATTTGGAGATGGCAATGATCACAAATTTGTTTAGCAAATTCGCTAACCTTTGGTTACTAGATAGAGCTCTGCAGTGCTTCTTGCTTCTCCTCTTGGTTCAAGACGAGCAATAACAGAATATACACCTGCAATAGCCAAGAATGTTCATATTTATATGCCTTTATCATTAAAAGACCAGACAACAAAATCAGATAAAAGAATGGTAATCAGCACAAATATTGCATGCGTTTTTACCTTCATCTTCTGCAGTAACATTGTGAATAGTCATATAATGACAGCGACCTTCACTTCTGAAGCTGTACTTGGGACTCTCTGTCAATTCAGTGGGGCCTTTATACCATGTCACAACTGCATCATCAAAAGACACCTCGCACTCAAAGGTTGCAGACTGGTGTTCACTCACTACAATGTTCTGTATGCTCTTTGTGAACTGAATTGGTTCCGCTGTTTTTAGAAACAAAAAAAATATATCAATTGTTAGGCACCACCAGGCCATTTAGTTTATCTAATTCCTTCTCATTGTTTTCATAATAATAGCTACATTATAATAAGAGGTAATAAGAATAGATCTTGAAAAAGTAGAGTAAGAAAAAGGAATTCCATCTTCTATGAAGTTTTCTATGTAAGAATGAAGATTAGAAGACAGAAGAGTACAACTATAACAAGATTACTGTACAGATAAATTATACAAGAGAAGTCATTAAGGAAATTAAAGACAAAGAATAATTAAGAAAAAGAGGAAATGCAAGGAAAGTGTAAGAGTGTCAGAGAAAAAGAAAATAAAAGCAAGGTTGACTCAGCTTGTTTGAGGGCCAGGGGACATTAGTAATGATGATTTAGTTAAAAAACTAACTTACACAAGCATGTCACATATTATTCAAAGAGAAAGGGCAGCAAAATTTCTTGTTTAGTCCGTTTCCAAGTTTGGGAATATCTCTTTAAGAAATTCCTTTTATTTTAATTTGTTCTGTTAATGGAACATCCAGAAACTGTTTAGCACTACCGTAATAAAGAGATTCTATATCAGTTTACAAACCTTCAATGGCCAGATCTGCAGTTGTTTCTAGATTGTCAAGCTTGCAGGTATACTGTCCCTGGTCTTCTGTTCTAACATCCTTGATGATGAGTTTGTGTACTTTGTCAGAGACTTGGGTTGAATATCTCCCTCCTATCTTAATGGGTCTCCCATTTCTATACCACTGAGACTTGGCATTTGGAATAGAGAACTGACAAGACAGCGTGCATGTGTTTCCTTCCTTGAAAGTAGTGTCATGAAGATGCCGTTCAACTGCAGGTTCTATTAGCATGTTAAAACATACATTTTAGCAGACGTCAGACAGTAGAATAATTAAAGTGTAAATTAATTCAAATACATACTTCAGAAGTACACTTACCAATCACAGTTAGCCTGGCACTGGCAATGTGTGGTCCACACACTATTCTGAAATTTCCCTGATCTTCAAGTTGGCAGTTCCTGATTCTCAGTATGTGGCGATCACCTTCAATTCTAATTTCATATTTGTCATTGGAGTCCAGTTTCTGGGTTCCCTTGTACCATGAAAGTTTAATTTCTGGGTAGTTGATTTTAATCTCACATTCAAAGACAGCATCCTCATCTGTTAAAACCATCTGATTTTCAATGTCTCTGATCAGAGTAATAGGCTGAAAAATATTAGTTTAAATTAATTTCAAGTTCCTTGTTATGAGTTTGAATATTTCACAAATCAGTCCAAAAATGTTACCTCTGTCTGTGAGAGTCGTTGCTGAATAAAAGCTACAAGTTCATCGAACTCCTGATCTTCTCTTCGAGCTTTTTCTGTGAGCTCAATTTCCTGTAAAAAGGCAGAATATACTCAAAGATTAAAGGATACTAAATGTCAAGCTGTCATGTTTATCCAACATAGAATTAGTTCCTACATCAATTTTTCTGTAACTGTACTGTAGCTAGTGTATCTTCCCATCTTAAAAATTGCAGCCACGTTGTGAAGACACAACATACTTGGCCAGAAGGCCCATTCCTTCTTCTTGGGTTTGAGCATGCAAGAAATTGAGAACTGTCAGTAAATGATCTAAAGAGGAACCAGAAATTCCTGCACACACAGTAACATCCGAGTGTGGACACCAAGTCTGTTCAAAGGAACTGTGTTACTCCTAACAAAGCCAATGCTGCAGTCACGCTGTATCTTACCAATCTATGGCTTTCTTCTGCTTGAGTTTGCTTTAGTAACTCAAAGGCTTGCAGGAGGCCACGGAAATCTGTAATTCCATACATGCGAGCATATTTCTCATATTCTTTGGGATCTACATTTTTGAGAAGTTCCAAGATATCAATAGGTTGCTCTTCCTCTTCTTCCTTCCTTTTTGTTGGAGCGCTATTCAAATCAACGACATAAGTTAAATATACAATGCTTCATTCCTATGAAGTTGTTCACTGAAAAAATGAATCAGCTTAGAGCTGCCCTGTGCAGTGGAATCCTTTAGTTTAGCCTAGTCAGGCGCTTCTATTTTTAGTACAGTTATTAATATTTAACAAATATTAAAAAAAATATATCTTGATCTGAGATATATAATAAAAAATGTTTCTTCTGTGTTGATGGCAAATAAATCTATAAAAACTTTCCATATACCTTTTTAGTTTTGCCCTGAGATCCCCTTCAACAACTTCTTTCTTTCTTTCTTCAACTTGTAGGTTTACACTCCTCTCAATTTCACCATGTTGGTTAAAAGCTACACATTTGTACATGCCAGAATCGGTTTTTATTGCATCCTTTATTTCTAGTTTGGCTTCATCTCCTCTCTGCTGGATTATAATGCGACCTCCCTGGTTGAGTTGCCTCCATTTTCCCTTCATCCATTTAACATTTGGAACTGGGTCTCCTCCAACTTTTGCAATAAATCTTGCAACAGTCTCTGCAGAAAGATGCAAATGAGGAAGCTAAGTCTTTCCAGCTGTCTTTGACAGCAGGACATAATCTCAAACAAAAGGCATAGGCAAATAGAAGACAGTGTACTTTTTTGAAAAGAATTCTTACTTTCCATGACTTTGATGCTCTGAGGCTCTGACACAAAATAAAGTTTTCCTTCCACTTCTGCTTTCTTAGCTGCTGGTGCAGCTGCTGGTTTTTCTAAAAGACAGAGTCAAACAATTAAAATAGATAGTTTCATGTAATAATTTATGTTCATGCATGATGATGCTTCCAAAGGAATTGTAAAAAAGGAATTAATTACAGAGATGGAACAAAATACTATGCAAGAGAGAAAAATGCAAAATACTTCCATATTGTTTTAATTAACTTATATTTTACTTTCCAGATGAAACTGAACACTGTGGGCCATATTGTGATGTTCATTAACTTCAGTTAGGTCACTGATACTCTGCGTGGATGGAAATTCATAGATGGATATGGAAATAAGAAGCCTCATTTTCTAAAATGGATCAATATTTAGTGAGGTATTCTGTTTTCTCTCTATTTCTGGAAATTTCACCCTCAGAGTTACTTGCATTTTTTTATCAGTGATCTGTTAAATTAATTTTTTTCTTTTGTGTATTTCTTAGCCTTGCAGCTACCCATGTAGTGAAAAAGATACTATTTCTACATATTACTGAACTCTTATGTCTTTTATGCAATGGTAGGACAAGACCTACATAGAAGAACTCATGCTTAGGCAATATTTACTTTCAGCTAAAAGGTCAAAGTGTCTTAAAATTGTAACAGTCCTGAAGCAATTAGCCTCTGAGGCCACACGCTCAATCAAATGTCTTTTGTATTTTCCTTTAATAAATACCACCCATCCTTTCCATAAAATGTGCATGTCCAAGTGATTTCACTCATTCAGCATGCATTTTTCTTAAATTTGGTGTTTAGATTTAGAAACTAAATTTTTCATCTTTTTGGTAAGAATATACTATTGATTTGACACTGATCTCCCACTGTTTATGTCACTATTTATATATAAATTATTGTTAAATATACTGTCATCCCAGATGGTACAGTTTTGCAAAGAACTAAAAGATGCTAATTGTTTACTATTAATTATTAACATTTTTGTTCCACAGAAAACAAAGCAGGATGGAATTTTGTCTTCAATTTCCATCATATGCCTTGATTTTCTTCATGTTACCGTACCTTTAACTGTCACTTTAGATTTGCAAGTATCAGTGCCAGCTGCATTTGAAGCTTTGCATACATATTCTCCTGAATCAGATTTGGTAACTGCAGCAAGTTCCAGAAGAGCTACTCCGTTAGCAAAGCTGAAGTTGCATCTGTCTGAAGCTCTTATTTCTCTCCCTGCCTTCAGCCACTGAATACGGATTGGCTGCGATCCTTGGACATGGCAGCTGAGCTGTAGGGTATCACCTTCCTCTGCCGCTGCTGGCTGAAGAGCCTGGTCAAAAACTGGAGGCTTTTTAGGTTCTGGAATATGAAAATGCTTGAGTGAATACTCAAGGAAGGAAAGTATGATTAAGAATGTAAGAGAAAAAGATACACATGTGATTCTTAAGAAGACAATGGCAAGGAATGAAGGAGGATAAACAGAAGTCTGAGAATGTTGCTCATAGTTTTAGAAAATGGAATAAATATCAGAAGAGTACGTTTTCTATGCAAACATGCAAGAAATACCTTTTCTCCATGCAACAAGGACGTTCACATTCAAAAAACAGTGTAAGAACTAAAGCACTGCTATTAGTCTGCAAAACTATATAAGCACCTTTAAAGAAACAAATATGCAATCTCCTGCAAGAGTATTATGATGAAGTGCCATGCTGCCACAACACAGTCAAGGCTGCCCAAGCTTAGATGTAATTGCACAGAAAAACTGTTATTCCATGAAAAGAAAATTATTAAAAATTCAACAGAAATGTCACATAAAGATTTCAATGTTCACTTTAGATCAATCATAGCAAATAGTGAAAAAATAAAGAAGCCTCTCCCTGAAAAATATTGTTTTATTTTAATCACAAAATTAAAAGAATTCATTGATTTTGTGGTTTAACTCAGTTTTATCTTGTCCATCTCAGGACAAATTACTGCTAAGGTAAGTAAAATCAGCTCATAAGATAGAGGCTGTATATTTGCAGCTAACATACAACAAACAAAAGTAAGAAGCAAAGAAAAATAAGACTTCAACTAACCTCTGATAACAACAGAAGATGTACACAACACGCTTCCCGCTTCATTGGACACTTTACAGGTATATAAACCAGCATCTGATTGCACTACACTCTTTATATGCAAAAGTAAGGTATTGTTTTTGAAAGATATTTCACAATGAGGGCTTGAATGAACTTCCTGATTGTTTTTATACCAAGCAACAGTGAAAGGCTGAGAGCCGGAAACACGGCCCTCAAGTTTAAGTTCATTCCCTTCTGTTTCTTCTACTGCTTCAGACAGTTTCTTAGTAAAAGCAGGTGGAGTTTTTCGTTCTGTAGAAAAAAGAACATATTATTCAAATTCAATGAATCAAACCTGAAATGAAAAAATTCTAAAGAAAATGTTTCAAGAAAAATTTGAACATTGGGAAATTGATACTTGCTCTCATTTAAATAGAATTTTTTTTAAGAAAGTATGCCAAGACAAACAGCAGGTGTCTTGCTCTTACAGTCACTGCCATAGCCAATTTTCTTATTTGAAAAAAAAATCCTCTTACATTGATTTAAGTCAAATGCCACTTAAAAAAACCCAAGATTTTTGTTGGGTTCTCAAGAAAGAAATAGGCCAAAGCCTATAAAGAAGATACTCTTTTATTTCTCCTCCCATTGTTGTTAGTGACCCTTACCAATTCCCTTAAGAGACCCATGCGTATCTCCAGAAAGGTACTTTCAAGCTATATCTTAAAAGTTTTTCTCAAACTTATCTTGCAGCAATAAGGCTAACTTCCTTTATAATTAAAGGAAGAAAAATGTACACACAATGTATTATCTGTTTAGTACCTTTAACACTCAGTTGAGCTGTGCAAGAGTCCTTTCCAACTTCATTGCTAGCATAGCATGTGTACTTTCCAGAGTCTCCCCTGTCAACTCTCAAGATGGTCAAGTGGGCTGTGTTGTCTACATAACTGATCTGGTAGTTTCTTCCTGTTCTGATCTCTTGGTTATCTTTTGCCCAAGTGACTCTAATAGGCTGTGTTCCAGAAATGTGACACTCAAAGTCAGCACTTTCTCCAATAATACCATCCAGGGGTGTAATTGGGATGTCAAAGAATGGAGGAGTCTTCCCTTCTGAAGAGTGAAAGAAATAAAAAAGCATCACTTTAAAATGTCGATTTTCTGTAAACCTCTGTGAAATAAATATTATTTGTACAATATTAAATCCATATATAAAGCAAAAGTGAGTTTTAAGATATTTCCATTAAATATTTCACAGCCCACCAACCTGTAAGGACAAGCCTGCCACTAGAAGAAGCAGTCCCAATCGCATTGGTAGCTGTGCAGGTATATTGCCCAATAAGGTTCCTATCTGTCTTCAAAATCCGGAGGGTTGCTACATTATCTACGAAGGATGTGTGAACATTGTAGTCCTCTTTTACACGTACACCATCTTTAAACCAAGATACTTCGATAGGTTCTGAACCAGCAATGCCGCAATCAAATGTAACGGGTAAGCCAACACTTTCATGAACATCTCTTAATTTTCGTGTAAAAGAAGGAGGAAGTTTACGCTCTGTAAGAAAACAGGTATTGTACAGTGAGTGCTTTCAGAAGATATGCACCTATTGCTGTACTCACCAATAATCACTGCCTAATATACTACAGAGTATGCTGGATTTTTGCTCATAACCTCTGATTAAAAATGTTATTCAGCATATCATTTATTTGGAACCTGATGTGAAAAGAGCACTGTGCATATGGTTGCAGGAAAATACATAACCATTCTGCCCTCAGTTACACACAGTGAGTCTATTTAACGCTCAGGACTGCTAATGGTGGAAACAATCAAAGCAATACCCTCAATGGGGAAGGAAGGTGCAGAAGTTTGTATTTCTACAGAAGAACTGTGGTTAGTAAGAGACGTATTTCGACTAGCTTTACTGGTAGGCCTTTGTTAATAGAAGACAGTGCCACGGGGTATCTTACATGTCAAGAAATAGTAAAGTGTTTAACAAGGAAAAGGTAATCTTTTTTTTTTCAAAATAGCAAAGCATACTTAAGAAAAATAGGGCATTTTCATATTTTTTAAAATGAAATATTCACCTTGAACTGTCAGTAAAGATGATGAAGCAGCCTCCCCAACAGTGTTTTCTACTTTGCAGATGTACTCCCCACTGTCACTACTGTCTACCTGGCTGAAAACCAGAGTGGCAACTTGGTTCTTAAAGTGCATTTTCACAGTAGCAGTTCCTCTCAGCTTTGTATCGCCTTTGTACCATGATACAATCATTTCTGGTGTTCCAGCAACCTGGCACTGTAAGGATGCAGAATCCCCAACAGTCACCCGCACTGGCTCCAAAGGTGTAATGAAGTAAGGTGGTTCTGAAGAACAGACATACACCATTAGCATAAAAGGGTATTGCACAATGAGCATTAGTAGTTCAAATAACACTTGAGGAAGTGATGGTGGCTTGACGCACCTAGTATCGTGATTGCGCCATGACAATTATCTTGTCCAGAATCATTTTCAATATGACAAGAATATTGTCCCTGGTCTTCTAGTTTGCTACTAGGGATTTCCAGTATGGCAGATGTTTCTGTAGTGGTGATGCTACACTTTTCAGAGTGCGTTATTTTTACTCCATTTTTCTTCCATATCACTGAAATTGGTGGAGTACCTGTATACGTGCATTCCAAGATTAAATTTTTCCCTTTCTCTACACTTAAATTGTTCACCTTCTTCACGAATTTGGCTGGTTCTATAATGAACAATGGGAAGAAAACAAATAAAATAAAGCCAAGAGATCATTTTTAGAAGCATGAGAAGCATAAGATACAGTAGTCTGGACAAACCTTTGACAAAAAGATGTGTTGTGCAAGAAATCTTCCCTGCCTCATTAGAGACCTGGCAGGTGTAGTCTCCACTCTGAAGTGGATGTACATCAAACAGCTCCAGTTCTGCAATTGAATCTTGCAAGGTGATATTGCATCTGTGTCCTGGTACTAGCTCAACACTACCACTAAACCATTTAACTTCCAATGGAGAGGAGCCTTTTATGATACTGGTAAAGGTTATGTTTGACCCAGATAAAACATTCAGTGGTTCAGGCTTCTTCACAAAAGATGGTGGTTCTAAACATGCAAATAAAACAGACAGAGAAGTACATTTGAATTTTTGATGAAGAGCACAGTAATCAGAAATATGTAACAAAGCAAAGAATAAAGTCTTTTTGAAAATAAATTTGTGCCCTCTGACTCTGGCTTCTTGTTGATACTGACCTCTAACACTCAAAAATGCACTGCATTCATCAGACCCAGCTACATTAGTAGCTGTGCACAAATAAGTTCCCATATCAGATTCCTGAAGTCCATTCACTTTCAGAGAACAGGTATTGTCTGTAAGGGTAGCCTGATACTTGTCTCCACTGGTAATCTCCTGTCCATCATGAAACCAGGAAACCAGAATAGGTGGTGACCCATAAACTTTGCACTCCAGTACAGCAGAAGAACCCAGATGACCATACGTTTCTTTAAGTTTTCTTGTGAAAGAAGGAGGTATAATACGATCTGCATTTGTTTAAAAAAAAAAAAAAAAAGAAAATTACCATACAGGAGCTTAAAATGCAAAAAGTTCCCCATGCATAATAAAATAATTTAACTTTCTTCTGATATTTCTGCTTTAGCAATCTGGTCCTACACACCTAAGTCACTGAAAAATAGATAGTTGATGGTTAAGAATATGCTGGAGCTTGCACTCACACTTTTTGAGGGACACCTTTTATTTTTGCAGTTCTTTTTCATAAGCAACAATATTGCACCAGCTGTCCAAGAAGACATGTAGATTTACGCTGAAGAAATCAAGTCCTCGCAACAAGTCCTGCCCCTCAGAGGTTAGGTAGGCATCTATTCTTGATGCCTGCCAAAGTGACATGCCAAGTACTCCCAAGATTATACAAGTAATGAGTGTCTCAGGCTGCCAGCCATGAGAAAGAGTTTGCTATCTGAAGGCTTTGTAAAGGAACTGTGAAATCAGATGTGACTCAAAGAGAGTAGTCAACTAACCTGAAACATGCACTGAAGCTGTGCAGCTGCTTTTACCAACACTGTTTTTCACCTCAAAAGTGTATTCTCCACTGTCTTCTAATCCTGCATTAAGGATCTTAAGCCCAGATACTTTGTTGAAGAAACTGATTTTATACTTATGGTCAGTGGACAGTTCATTCCCATCCTTAAACCACCTAGCAGTAAGCTCTGGTGTGCCGTCTACTGTGCATTCCAGAGTACAAGAGTCTCCAGCTGTAACTTTGACTGGGCCTGGCTTCTCTACAATGACTGCAGGTTCTGCAATGAGATGCAAGTCACAACATTGTTAAAAACAACAGTGCAATAGTTATTAGTATCATAAAACTGAAATTTTAAAGCATCTTAAAACACATTGTGTTTTTTATCCCATGCTACTAACCTAGCACTGTCAGCGTGGCAAAGCATTCCTGAACTCCAGCATCATTTTTTATCTGACAAATATATTTCCCAGCGTTGGCTGGTTCTGCATTTCCAATCTGCATAGTTGCAATGTTTTCTGAATAGGAGATCCAAAGATTATCACTTTCTCTAATGATTTCCCCTTTGTCTTTTAACCACAGAACAGAAATGGGCTGTGATCCTTCTACTGCAGCCTGCAGTTCAATCGAATCCCCAACTACGACAGTGAGATCACTCAGCTTCTTCACAAAGGTTGGTGGTGCTATTTAAAAGAAGATATTTAACAGTAAAAAAACATGACAGGAGCGGAAAAGTAGGAGGATAATGACAGGAACAATGAAATGCCAAGAAGGTGCCAATCTTTATACAAACCTCTTAGTGTTACAGAGCCAATACAGGAGTCACTTCCCACATCATTTACAGCTTTACAGTGATATTCACCAACATCTGCAGTGTCCACACTGAGAATGTGAATACTAGCTAGGTAGTTCTCAGACATGACCTTATACTTCTTGCTGCTCCGAATTTCTCGTTTGTCTTTATACCATGAAATCTGGAATGGAGGAGTGCCCTGAAGCTCACATTCCAGGTGAATATCAGACCCTTTCAAGGTCTGGACTGGATGGGGCTTCTTGGTAAAAATGGGGGGTGCTGTAAAAAAAAAAAAAAAAAGAGCTTAAAGTTTGTGTTATTTGAGCAAAGGAGATTAAAGAGGACAGACTATTCAAGCAGCTGTTCTGGTGCCGAACAGCAAAGAAAAAACATAAATAAGAAAGATCTCCCACAGCATAACAAACAGGCAAGAGGTTTGCCATCTATTCAGACTGGTTTTGGCCTCTCTGACTAAAGAAAGTGGGATTTAATAGCTTTTCCACAAAGGAGGACTCATACAGATAGAAAGGTAAGGAAAGAACTGGGATTCTGACCTTTTACTTTCAGTGAGGTACTGGTGCTTGCACTACCCGCCGGATTCTGAGCTTCACAAGTGTAGTCACCGCTGTCTTCAACACCGAGGTTGTGCATTTCAATGACTGCCACCGAATTCACAAAGGACATTCTGTATTTTTCACTGGGATGGATCTCAGTTTCACCTTTGTACCAGGTGACTTTGATTTCTGGAGATCCACCTATTTTGCATTCATACTTAGTGGAATCATGCTGTTTCACAAGTCTTGAGGAGTCTAGTTTCTTAATAAACCTTGGTGGTTCTGGAAAGCCAAAAAGGGAAGATGATACTTTAAACTTCACTGATTCTTCGAATAAGCAGGGAAATATGTAACAGAAAATATAAGCTCTGGGGACTTGTGCAAACATTCTAATTTTGCAGTTGCTATGAAGATGATTTTTTAGATGATTTCAAGTTGGTCCAAAATCTAGATTAGGAAGCAAGCAAGTTCTCTATCTGCATTTCAGTTAGTTTCTCCTTGCTTTATTGTCCCACTCTACTTCTCCTTCTATGTATTCAGTAAAGATCAGCTGACATGTGTGGTTTTCTTTAAGTAATATCCTCTTGCAATACATGAGTAAACAAAATGCCTGATGGAAATGCAAGAATCCGAACTGTTCAGCTAAGAAATATTATTAAAAGCATTTATGCTGAGTATTATAGCAACTGGTTTGTATCTTAATATGTCATTAACAATTGATATAGTCAATAAATGCATCTGCATTATAACCCTTCACATATTTATTGCAAAGTCAAACATAAAGATGCATATAAGGAGCAAAAGTCAAAGAGCTTAGGTAGCAAACAAAAAGAGGTTCAAAATAATCATGCTGAGAAGAATTATGAGATGGCTGGTATTACAGAAATGGGTGTTAAAGGTCCTGTGACTGAAAAGTAAACCAGATGGTTACATTTTGTTTTGTAAGGAAAGAAAGGGGTGGAGGTTTGACACTTTTCATCAAAAGTACCATACAGATGATTCAGAATCACAAGACCGAATGCTCATAGATCAAAGATATAACTAGTAAAGCCAAGAGGTGCTAATGTGGGCACAACAAACAAGTCTCTCTTTAAAACAGGATGAAGTGCCTCTTTGTGCATCTCTCTGTAAAGTGTAGGAAGAATATCTATTTTATTGTGGGTTACTTCAACCTGTGGGACATTTGCAGAACATCCTATGTTGTTAGTAACAAAACTTCCTTAGACTTTCTAAAAATAGAAATGATGGCTTGTTAACACAAGGACTCTTGGAACCTTAGTAGTTTACTATCAGATTTCACTACAAAAAAGAGTTGATCATCTATCTGCAAACTAACAGTTTCTGAGTAGTCACACTCTAATTACATTCCTTTCCAAAAATGAGGATATACAAGTTAGTAAGGTAAGTACTTAGGATGTAAAGCAGTTTCTAGAACCTAAAGCAATTGTTAAAACTACAGATTGGGAACATTAGATGTTAAAGTGGGAAAGTTAATAAAAAAACAGGAGATTTTCAAGATCAATTGAACAAAAGATCTTAATTCTGCAAAAAAAAGGGCTGTGTGTCATAGAAGTGAGACAGCATCTGCTCAAATTAAACACATGCAAATCAATCCACACAGAGAGCTTGCCCTTCAAAGTTCTATAAAAACTAGCTGACAAACAATGAACATCATTAATTTTACAGCCCTGGGGAAACTGTACAAATTCTAAAGGACTGAAGTGAGTGCCAGTGTAAGTTCAGGATTAAAAAACAAAATCATAATCCTGAGGTGGGGAAAAAAAAAAAATCAGGATTTTATGAGTAAATAGTTGAAGAGTAAGAAAATAAATAAGGTTAATTGGGGATCATTCTATGAATGGTAACTCTGGTCAAATAAACCTATTAGTAATGTTATCATTAATAATAAACAGAATTGTGATTCTGGTGGAAACAAGCTTTAAATCTTTTAAAGAGGTTAGATTTCTTGCTACAATCTTTCAATGCTTTTTGTAAGTCAAGCTACATAATAACAGCATCCCTACTTGCCACTAAATCCACAGATAATTCAGTCTGCCGCACTCTTCCCACCCCCACCAATAAATCTCTGTGGATAGAATATACTCTAGATATATATAATACATTTGACAAGCAATTATTACAAAATCTTGCTAGAGGTAGTTCAGCTTCTTGTGTTATTTGTCTCAGAGAGTAAAAGTCATAGTATTTACTCTTCAAATGTTTTCGGGTTTTTTGCCCCAAATACATACAGAGGGGAGAAAAGAAAGTAAGCACTAAACCAACAGGGACATTTGAACTCATGCATAATTTAAGTAGTGTATTTTACATTTGTTCTTTTGTAAAATCAGTAAGAATGAGATATCCGGAACAGCTATAAATAAATCCAGTGTTCCCACCTACACTGAGGAAATTACACTAATATACAAGTGTCACTTGGACCAAGACAGTTTGATCCAGTAATAAATTTAGACCATTGAAATGTATAAGATCCACACACTATATGGAGAAGCAAAGTGTTGGCGGAATGGATATTTGTCACCAAGTCTGCCCTCAGATCCTCCATTTTTGCTGTCTAGAATATCAGTTTTCAATGTTTTCAGTCTGTGAAAGAGTAAAACTATTTACAGGAGCTGCACGCCCAGTAAAAATACATTTAAGTCTCGTAAGAACTGAGTTTCTCTCAGCTACCTTTCCCTGCCCTGGACAACAATGAATATCAATACTGGAGAAGGAAGATAGATTTTGCTGGCCAACGGGGTCATTCATAAAGGTGCAACAGGGTACTAAGTCAGAGTTAACATTTCAATGGAAGCATCCCTTTGATAAGACAAATCATGCGCTATACCAGACCAGAAGAAAGATGAATAAGTATTCAAGTATTACAAAAATATTTAAATGAAATAAGACATCTCAGTGTAGCCTCTTGTAAAGGTTGTTAGCTTCACACATCTGCATTCAAGGCTTTGTTTTCTGGGTGTCTGCCTTGCAAAGAACACTAAAGCTCACAGCAATACCTTGTACAGCCAGCTGAGCTGCGCATGCGTCCTTTCCAACACTGTTGCTGGCAGTACATGTGTAGAGTCCAGCATCCCCTTTACCGACTTTTAGGACCGTCAAGCTGGCCGTGTTTTCCACCAATGTCATCTTGTAGTTGCCACCTGGGCGGATCTCTCTGTTGTCTCTGGTCCAATTAATCCTCATGGGAGCAGAGCCAGTCACGTGGCACTTAAAGGTTGCACTTTCCCCTAGTGCCACATCAATAGATACTGGCTTGATGTCAAAGAAGGGAGGTTGTAGGTGTTCTGCAAAGAGGAAAGCATGGCAGAGCTCACCACCAAGCCCTCCTCACCACACACCTCATGATGCCATGATCGTGCTCCCTGGCCACCATACAGTGGGCAGAGTGGGAAAAAGGGTGAAGAAATAAAAGAGCAAAGACATACAAAAGATCTTTGTCTAAGTGTGAACTACAAACCTGTGAGGAGAAGTTTGGCGCTGGAAGATGCAGTCCCCAGAGCGTTTTGGGCTGAGCAAGTATATTGGCCACAGTAAGCCATACTAGTTTGCAAGATCTGGAGAGTTGCAACATTATTTAAGAAGGCTGATTGCATGTTATCACTGTCGCTTAAGAGAACCCCATCCTTGTACCAAGACACCTGGATAGGCTCTGAGCCATTTATGCGGCAATCAAATGTCACTGGGGCACCAACTGCCTCCTGAATATCTTTCAATTTTCTGGCAAATGTAGGGGGAAGTTGACGTTCTGCAAAACAATAATAAACACCACTTTAAGTAGGAAGCCACCCTGTCAATCTAGGATAAATTAACTCTGAAATTAATAAGAACCTCTTTCTGTAGACAACAAAGAGTTCCCACAAACTACCCCAGGAAAGAGTGGCCCTCGGCCCATCACCTTTAACAACAAGCGAAGCTGTGGAGGTGGCGAAGCCAACACTATTTTCTGCTTTGCAGATATATTCTCCAATGTCACTTTCCTCCACAGTGGAGAATGCCAGTGTTGCCACATTATTCTTGAAGTGCATTTTGTAAGCCTGTGTTGATCTGAGCTTGGTGTCATCTTTATACCAGGACACCTTGATTTCTGGTGCACCACCGATCTGGCATTTTAAGACCAAGGGCTCGCCAACCTTCACTTCCACACGATCCAGGTGTGTGACAAAATAGGGTGGTTCTAGGGAAAGAGAGAGCATGGTGAGCAGAGGCAGAGCATCACTGGGCTACCTTAGGGGGATCTGGGGTGATGCGTACCTAAGATGGATACAAGGCTGTGGCAAACATCCCCACCCGCCTCATTTGCCACCTCACAGGTGTATTCGCCTTCATCACTCTTGGTGCTGTTGAAGATTTCAAGAATGCCAGATTTGTCAGTAGTTGTAACACTGCAGCGTGGAGACTGAGCAATGGTCATGCCATTTCTTTTCCAGGTGACAGAGATGGGAGGGGTGCCTATGTAGCTGCTTTCCAGCACAATGGACTTCCCCTGCTCCACACTGAAATCACTTAATTTCTTCACAAATACTGCAGGCTCTGTGGGGAGGCATAGATCAATAGTGAGAGGGACAGATGTGGCAGGACTGCAGGCAGAGCATGAAGGGAGATACCTGTGCGTACATGCAAACACACAAACGCACCTTTCACAAAGAGTTGGGTTGTGCATGAGGCACTGCCAGCATCATTTGTGACCACACAGGCATAGTCCCCGCTGTGGCCTGGCTCCACGTTGTACAGCTGCAGCTGTGCCACAGACTCATCCAGAGAGATGGAGCAGTTGCTGTCTGGCACCAGCTCCCTGATGCCTCGGAACCAGGTTACTTTGAAGGGTGTAGTGCCCTTGATGTAGCTGGTGAATGTCACACTTGATCCGGGCAAAACTTCATGGGGATCAGGTATCTTCACAAAAGAAGGTGGTTCTACAGATCATGCAAAGAATTGAAGAGGGAGAAAGATGTTAATAGGAGAATGTCTGTGGAGGAGGAAAACTGGAACAGGTTTGAGCCAAAAAAAGGAGAGAAAGAGGGAGGGGGGAAAAAAAACAAACCAACCAAACTTGAAAAAGAAACCATGTGAAACCGGAGGGAAGGAAGAGAAGAGGAAAGAATTTTGTTGAAGGGGCTGTAGTATCCTTCCACTGACCTTGTACAGTCAAGAAAGCACTGCATTCATCAGATCCAGCCACATTGGCTGCCACACAGGTGTATGGCCCTGTATCTGTGACATCCAGGGCATTCAGCTTCAAAGCACAAACGTTATCCAAGAATGAGATTTCATATTTTTCTCCACTGACAATCTCATTCCCATCCTGAAACCAGGCCACAGATATGGGGGATGTGCCAGACACTTTGCACTCCAGAAGCACTGAGGATCCCAGCACCCCATTTGTTTCTTTTAGTTTTCTTGAGAATGAAGGAGGAACAAGACGATCTAAGTAGGACAGGGCAGAAGAATAGGAAGAAAAGTGTTGGGTTTTTTGGGGGGGAAAGGAAAGGGGGAGGAAAAAAAACTTCCTTTAAAGACAAGTGTGAACAACAAAGATATACAGCTGACCTGAAACATCAACTGAAGAAGTGCAGCTGCTGTCCCCCACTTCATTGTGCACCTCAAAAGTATACAAGCCCCTGTCTCCCCTGTCTGCAGAAAAGACTTTCAAAGTGGATATATTGTTGAAAAAGGTAATTTGGTATTTGCGGTCGCTCCTTAGTTCTCTGCCATCTTTGTACCACTTGGTGATAAGTTCAGGTGTTCCTCCTACTTTGCACTCCAAGGTAAAAGGATTGCCAGCCATTACTGTGATCGGCTCGGTCTTCTCTAAGATGACTGCTGGTTCTGAAATAGGAATGGAGGGGTCAGTGTGTCACCAGGAAATCTACCCACAAACCAGTTACCACAGGATATAAGCAGAAAATAAAGACTGGTAGAGACAATTGTGCAAGCTGTAAGATATAGTACCTGTGAAGCAGGCTATACCCACCTAGGACTTGTAAAAAGGCAGAGCACTCCCGCATGCCAGCATCATTTTTGATCTGGCAGATGTACTTCCCAACATCAGCTCCCTCTGCACTGGCAATCTCAAGAGTTGCAATGTTGTCCATAAACCACATTTGGACATTTTCACTCTCCCTAATAATTTCACCCTTGTCCTTGAGCCAGACAACAGAAATTGGTGGGGATCCTTCCACCACTGCCTGCAGGGCTGTTGGCTCCCCAACGAAGATTGCAGTGTCACTCAGCTTCTTGGCAAAGCGTGGGGGTTCTGATGGCAAAAACAAGGAGGCAGAGGAGGGTTAATCATGCATGCCTGCTTGGAAGAGGGACAGCCAGGAGATCAAGAAAAGAGGGCAGTGATGCTGTTGATCCTCTAGCATACAAACCTTTGAATTTCACCGGGCAGGTGCAAGTGTCACTTCCCACTTCGTTCATAGCTTTGCATTGATATTCTCCAGTATCTTGAGATTCCAGATTGAGAATATGAAGACTGGCAACGGAGTGCTTTGTTGTCACCTTGAACTTCTTGCTGCTCCTGACCTGCCTCCGGTCCTTGAACCAAGCCACCTCAAAGGGTGGAGTCCCTGCTATCTCACACTGGAGGATAACATCTGAGCCTTTAAGTGTATCCACAGGGCTCGGCACCTTGCTAAAAACAGGTGGTTCTATAAAAAAAGAATCACATCATAATGTGTGAGCCTGCTTCCCTGGGTGGCTTTCTGTATAGTAGCAGGAGGCAACATATTCAGGAAGGGGACCTACACTTACTCTTGTAAACCCATATTTAGCTTCCAAATATGTGGCCTCACATCTGAAAAATGCTGAGCCTCCGGCATCTCACAGCAAGCCATCCCAGTACTCAGAGTCCCAAGGGCAGAAAATGTGACACTTCTGCACCTGTTTGGAGTTAGTGCTCAGTGCCCCTCCCCAAAAGCCACTCTCCCCTCTCTCCAGGACCACATTCCAGCTTTCCCCACCTTTTTCCAGTCATTAAAGCTACCATCAGTGAGGTTCAGCAACACAGCCTCCTCTTCCGTCTTAAATTGCATCCCTGCCGGGATCACTGTGTATAAAGAGGAAGCAGAGGGATGGCTGCAAAGTATGCCCAGCTCCCTCACCATGGCTGGTGCTTCATCTAGTCCATGCTTCCCCTGTGACCTGAGAAGCATGCCTTATTCGGCTTGCAATTGACTTAAATGGGGAGACAAGGGAATGGCTGCACAGTGCTGAACACCCACCACTATTTCCTGCCTGGTCTCCGCTGCTTAAAGACAGCAGCATTTGAATGTGAGAGCAGCTGGAGAGACACTGCCCTAGCAGCCACCAACTGCCATAGCAGGAGCTCCATGTCCAGGGGGATGTGCAGCTGGGAGTGAGCCCAGAAGCCAGGGATTCTGGCGGTGTGTGGAGCCATGCTGCTAACCTTTCACTGCGACTGAAGTGCTGCAGCTGGCTGTGCCAGCAGAGTTATGGGCTTCACATATGTAATCGCCGGCATCTTCAGTATTAGCACCCAAGATGGTTAACGTCGCCACGGAGTCCACAAAGGACATGTGGAACCTGTCGCTTGCCTGGAGTGCCTGATCATTTTTGTACCACATGGTTCTGATCTCTGGTGTGCCACTGATTTTACATTCAAGTTGAACTGTGTCCCCCTGCTTCACGAACCGCAAAGCTTCAGGCTTCTTGATGAACTTGGGAGGTTCTGCAGAACAGAATAGGTATGTAGAGAGTGATAGGATACCTGTTTGCCATGTGAAATCTACAGTGCTGAGCAAGAGTTATGGGGAGCACAACAAAGTAAGCTTGCCACAGCAGCTGGCTGTATCCCCAACCAGAGTTTCCTCTCAAGGAAAGACGGAAGACAGAGAAAAGAAGGCAAAGACAGCTAAAACTATGTTCTGTCAACTCTGGAGCCTGCTGCGTCAGACAGCTGGTGCTGTAAAACACACATGAAGGATGATTGCTCCACCCAAGGGAAATTTTGCTGTGACCTTTGAAAGGTGAAAATATCCCAAGGCCATCATGAAAGATTCGACAAGCCCTTCACCCCCAGGAGCAACAGAAACACGGTAGGGATAGTTTCACTTGCTTACACATCTTCAAAGCATATTTCTGCATGAAGAACTTAAGTGATTCATAGTCTAGATTAAATCAGCAGGTCAGAACTCTAACTGAAATCTTTAAAAAATTTGAAAGAGTCACCAATGCTGGCCTACAAATGCAAGGTAGTTGCATTTACCATATCACTGTTTTCCATACAGTAATCACTATGTGTGAATACCACTGTGACTGTAGTTGAAGCACTAATGACAAAGTAAAAAGCAGGGTGAGTGCAACTCTCCATACAAACAGCTTCACAAGGGGACCTTTCCCCTTGGAGATTTTGCAGGCACACAAGGCTTCTACTGTCATGCAGTATAGTAAGAGAAGGTCTCCACATGGTATATGTCTGCTTTCTGGAAAGCTACTTTCTATATATTTCCAAACTGGAAAGGGTGGAAGATGAGACTCAGTAACAAAGAGGTCTCTTTGTCCAAGAAAAAGAAAACACACAAATGAAGGTGACTTAATACCTTTGACACTGAGTTGGGCTGAGCAAAAATCTTTCCCAGCTTCATTACTAGCTTGGCAAGTATATTGGCCAGAGTCTCCTTTACCCACTCTGAGCACTCGAAGGTGAGCTGTGTTGGCTACAAATGTAATATTGAAGTTTCCTCCAGTTCGGATCTCCCGACCATCCTTGGACCAGGTGATGTGTATTGGCTGGGATCCAGTAACATGGCATTCAAAGTCAGCACTTTCTCCAAAAGGCACATCAATAGATTCTGGTTTGGTGTCAAAGACAGGTGCTTGCTTGGGTTCTAGAAACACAAGAAAACAGTGTAATACTCATACCTCACGAAAAAGCTAATCCAACATACAGATACTGTCACATGCGTGAAATGGGAAGGGGGAGCCTGTGATCCAGGCAAAAGTTTTGTAAGCCAACACACCTGCCACTGTGAGCCTAGCACTTGAGGTGGCAGTGCCCACAGCATTGGTGGCTGTGCAGGAGTACTGCCCAGTATGATTCATCTCAGTTCGCACCAGTTGCAGCACTGCAACGTTATCTACAAAGGATGTGTGCACATTGTGGTCATCGCTTAGCAGCACACCATCTTTATGCCAAGTCACAGTAATGGGTTCTGAGCCATTGAGCCGACACATAAATTTAAGGGGTAAACCAACAGGATGCTCGATGTCCTTTAATTTTCTTGCAAAGGAAGGCGGTCGTTTGCGCTCTAGAAGAAAGCAAGTAAAGGATAAACATGCCGAAGGAAGCAATTTTTTTATAGTTTTGCAAGAGCAAAAGAATTTGTAGCAAGCTAATATAAAATCATCACCTTGAACTGTTAAAAGAGCCTTTGTAGATGCAGTTCCTACACTGTTTTCTGCCTTGCAGATATATTCTCCACTGTCGTTGCTAACCACTTTGTTGAAAATAAGTGTAGCAACATTGTCTTTAAAGAACACTTTGTACTCAGGAGTAGACCTGAGTTTTGTATCACCTTTGTACCAAGACACAGTGATTTCTGGTGTTCCAGCAACGTGGCATTGCAATGTTGTATAATCCCCAACTGACACCTCAAGAGGTTCCAAGTGTGTAACAAAATAGGGAGGTTCTAAAAAAGAGAAGCAATTAGATAGGCTCATTATAGTGCCTGGCCTTGGAAAGCATACACTTGAAAGAACAGGCAAGAAAAAGAAGCAAAGGAAGCACACACCTAGGGTAGACACTACAGCCTCACAAACATCTCTTCCTGCCTCATTTTCAACATGGCAAGTGTATTCTCCTGCATCTTCTTTGGTGCTGTCCAGTATTTCCAGGATGCAGGATTTTTCTGTGGTGGTGATGCTACACTTCTGAGATTGAGTGATGGTGTGGCCGTTCTTCTGCCATGTCACAGAGATGGGCAGGCTGCCTGTGTAAGTGCCCTCCAGGATGATGGGCTTGCCAGGCTCCACATACTGATCGCTCAGTTTCTTCACAAAGACAGCTGGCTCTGATGAAGGGTAAGAAGTCACAAATGTTGAGCACAGCAGGACAAATGGAGGGAAGGAAACAAAATTTTAAGGTAAATAGAGAGGCACAGTCTTTACAAACCTTTTACTGTAAGGTGTGTTGTACAATTTGCCCTGCCAGCATCATTAGTCACTAGACAAGTGTACTCTCCGCTTTGGAGAGGAGTTACATCAAATAACTCAAGCTCCACAATGGAGTCCTCCAAGTAGATATTGCATTTGTCCCCTGGCACAAGCTCATTGGCCCCTTTAAACCAGTTCACCTTAAAAGGAGGGCTTCCTCTGATAACACATGTAAATGTGATGCTTGTGCCTGGCAAGACATCCAGAGGCTCTGGTGTCCTCTCAAAAGAAGGTGGTTCTAAAGACACAAGAGAGAAAGAGAGATAAGACAGGTTGCTACAGCATAACCCTGGCATTTCCACACACCTACTGAAGATAAAGAACAAAATCTTTATTTTCCAGTCAATAATTTTCTCTGAGTATATTTACAAAAGACCATAGGCTATTTCAAGAAAGAAAGAGAAAAGAATAGCTCAGAGAGATTCCTGACCATCATATACTGACCTTGTACGGTCAATACAGCACTGCATTCATCTGAACCAGCTATGTTGGTAGCTTTGCAGGTGTAAGTTCCAGCATCCGAGTCACTCAGTGAATTCACTTCTAAAATACATAGGTTATCTGAAAAGGAGATTTGATGTTTTTCCCCATTGACTAACTTAAGTCCATTTCGGAACCAGGCAACAGAAATAGGAGGTGAACCCGACACTTTGCATTCCAGCAATGCTGAGGAACCCAGGGCACAAGAGGTTTCCTTTAGTTTTCTTGTGAAAGAAGGAGGAATGATTCGATCTGCATAAGAAAACATAATAAATCCATGGTTAGGGAGAAAAGAAGGGAAGACATGGAAGAAAGGAAAGAGAACACGACTGAAAGAAAGTTTTTGTAAAAGACAGAAGACAAGCAACCCAACCAACCTAGAACATCAACCGATGCTGTGCAACTGCTTTTCCCCACGTCATTCTGCACTGCAAAAGTGTACAATCCGCCATCTTCTTTTTCTGCATCCATAATTTTAAGTGTAGATACTTTGTTGAGGAAAGTAATTCTGTATTTTTGGCTGCTGGTCAGCTCTTTGCCATCTTTGAACCATCCAGTGGAAAGCTCAGGTGTGCCTGACACTTTGCACTCCAAAGTACAGGCGTCTCCTATAGTAACTCTCATTGGCTCTGCTTTCTCTACAATGACTGCAGGCTCTGGAAGGAGAGATGAGTAACATGTATGGTGAAAACAGGATTTGATTAGTACTAGCTATAGGTACAATAGCACGATAAGATAGGGCTTACACATTTGATACTAACGATATCTCAGTTTGTTGGGCTGGGGAATTTTTTCAGCTCTGTTTTTTCCACTTTTTATTCTACCCTAAACTGGAGATTTCACATGCTCTCCAAAATGAAGTAAAAAATATTTTTAAACTCCTAGGAGAGAAATGCAACTGTCTGTCCCTCTCCAAGCAGGCATGAGCAGAAGACATGACTTAGAAATCCAATCAACTGGATCCCATCACAGTGTAGAGGCCTGTGGTTCCTTTCACCCCTATCCCTGGACAACTGGAAATAAGGCACCTGACTACTGCTTATTGGGGACACGAGGATTCTCTGTTTTGATTGTTTTGAACTCAGGGGCATAAGCAAAGCATACAGCTGACACTAAATAGCCAAATTCCTAACTTTTATGAACTTGTGCTTTTTACCAACCTAGAATAGTTAAAGTAGCCATGCACTCGCGACTTCCAGCATCATTTCTGATCTGACAGATGTATTTTCCAGCATTTCTTGTCTCTGTGTGCACAAGTTGTAGAGTTGCAATATTTTCTATAAATGTGATCTTCGTGGTTTCACTTTCTCTAATAATTTCCTCTTTGTCTTTAAGCCACTGCACAGAAATTGGCTGGGAGCCCTCCACTCTTGCTTGTAACTCTACTGGTTCACCAACCACAACAGTTACGCTGTTTATTTTAGTCAAGAATTTTGGTGGTTCTGAAGAAGAAATATGCAGTTATAGTAAATACTCACAGTGTCTACATAAAGAAGAGCAATGCAGTGCCATTGAGGGCACTGCAGAAGGCATATGTGCCAATACTTTACCTTTCAGCTTCACAGTGCACAAACAAGTGTCACTTCCGACGTCGTTCTGTGCTTTGCACTGATATTCACCAACATCTGCAGCTTCAACATTAAGAATGCGAACACTTGTGTGGTAGTTTTTGGTGGTAACCTTATACTTTTTACTACTGCGAATTTGTCTCCTGTCTTTGTACCAGGTAACGTCAAATGGTGGTGTTCCTGAAATCTCACATTCCAGGCTAACCTCAGTTCCTTTGAGCATGTCTACTGGAGAAGGCTTCCGGCTAAAGACAGGAGGTTCTAACAAGGGAAGAAAGGAACATTTTTAGAAAGGAGTCTGGAGCTATTTGACCAACAAACAGTTTACTAATACCAGCTTCTACACAATGAGACTGCTGAGAAAATCAACAGAATGGGCAAGGACTTTTCTCATTTTCTGGGCACATTATGAAATGACCTTGCAGGTAGGTGAACATTCAGAGCTCTTAGCTCCTCTGTAGAAAAGGTAAACAGGGGTGACCCTTGGGAGAGAGGGTATAGGTCTTTTTTAGCTGGTAGTAGTCTCAAATACAGGGTGTAAAACTGGCACTGATCAGTTTGGGTCTGTTCTTTTTCTTCATATTTCAGCTCCTTGATATAACAGTTCCCACTATGATCTGTCTTGGATGTTGACAATCATAGAACTGGGGAACACCTGGCTTAGGACTCATCTGCATTAAGAGCAACATCTCTCTTGTTCAGGCCCTGGCAGAGGGGGTGAGGGGGCATCAAGAAACAAACATGACATGAAGAAAACGGCAGTCCTGAAATAAGAAATTAATCTCATATTCCTGTGAATTTCTAAGGGATAAAACCACCAGGGAAAAATATGATGTAGTCAGAGAACAAGACGACAGCTAACCTTTCACTGTGACTTTGGTGCTACAGCTGGCCTTGCCGGCGGGGTTGTGAGCTTCACAGATGTAGTCACCACTCTCATCAGTACTGAGATGATTCATTTCAAGCACGGCCACAGAGTCAATGAATGATGTCCGGAATTTTTCACTGGCAACAATTTCATGGTCATTTCTGAACCATAGTACTTTCATCTCCGGAGACCCACTTACTTTGCACTCAAGCCGGGCCGAGTCACCCTGCTTGACTACTTTTGCCGCCTCTAGCTTCTTAGAAAACTTGGGTGGTTCTAAAAAACCGGAAAAGTGGGGTCAGGAAGGTCTGAATTAATACTGGAAAGAAAAGAGAATGGAAAAGAGCCAAACAACTGGGGATTGCAACCACAGGGTAGGGAATTCACTTGGCAGTATATCAAAGATCACTGAGGTGGACTTCGCAAAAATGAAAGAAAAGAAATAGATGAAAAGACTGCAACATGACAAGAAAGAGTGCACACCTGTTACCATCAATGTTGTAGTGCAAGAGTCACTGCCAACGTCATTTGAAACATGGCAAGTGTAGTGCCCGCTCCTAGAAGTATCCACCGAATAGAGTGTTAAGAACCCAGTTGACCCTTCAATTCCAATGAAACAAGTTGGACCAGATACAAGTTCTAAGTCTTCTTTGAACCACTTGACTGTAAAGGGTGGTGTTCCTTTTAGTGTGGCCTTAAACTCCACTGTGGAATCTGGGATGGCTTGCTGGCTTTCAGGTTTTACTAAGAAGCTTGGTGGCTCTGCAGTTTTTAAGAAAAAGAAATATTCAGTTACATCAGAAATGTCTAAGAATGAAGAAAATTAGTGAGGTAAGCATGAAGACCAAGTTTTCAGTATTAATATTAAGAGGTATAAGAGTGTTATGTTAGCATAAGATTTAAGGTATTTTCCCAGCATCTATCACAAATAAGAAGAAGTAGTAAAAGAGTTTCAAACCTTTCACAGTCAGGACAGCACTGCAAGAATCGTTCCCAGCAACATTAGAGACACTGCATGTGTAATTTGCACTGTCTGCCAGCTCTAGATTAGCAATCTCGAGCGACACAGTGTTCTCATGGCAGAGGCTTCTATATTTTGCACTGTCAGTTATCTCTTTTCCATCCTTAAACCATTTTGCAGTAATGGGGAGTGACCCAGAAACTTTGCATTCCATTTGGATAGAAGATCCCAGAACGGTATCCTTTTTGGTTAGCTTTTTGATAAATGCAGGAGGAATTGATTGATCTGCCCAACACAAAAAAATGGCAAAAGCACACTGATTACCTTCTTGCCTACTTTCCCAAAGAGAGATTATTATTTTTTCATTCACTCCCTGCTGGATTGGTGAATTTGCCAAATGACAATACAAACCTAGCACAGTCAGAACAGCTTCACAGGTGCTACTTCCGAAGTCATTTTCAACCTTAAAACTGTATGTACCACTGTCCTCCTTTGAGACGGGTTCAATCCTGAAACTGGCCACATTGTTTTCAAAGCTCATTGTGTAGTATCTACTGGGCAGGAGCTGTTTGCCGTCTTTGTACCATCTTATTCGGAGCTCTGGTGTCCCAGCCACAGTACACTCTAAAGTCACGGGGTCTCTTTCAGTGACTTTAAGTGATTTAGCCTTTTCTATGATCCGTGCAGGTTCTGTGGTATAAAGTGTATAAAAATGGCAGTTAGCTACACAGATAGGGGACCGACTTTCCAAGTACTCATCAAGGATGAGTTTGAAGGGTCACACCTTGTACACACCTTGTACAAAAAGCAAAGCAAAGCACTTCTCCACACCAGACTCATTCTTTGCTTGGCAGGTGTATCTCCCTCTGTGGCTGAGGTTAACATTGGTAAGTTTCAGTGTGGCCACGCTGTTCTCAAAGGTAATATGGTGGTGCTCATCATCTTCTAGTATTTTCTCATCTTTTATCCATGACACAGATAAGGGTTGAGCACCTGCTACAACGCACTGGAAGAATGCGGTACCCTTCAAAATGCTAGTGACGTTCTCCAGCTTCTTGACGAAGGAAGGCGGTTCTGTGGTGTGAGGTTTTGTTTGTTGTTTGGAAGAGAAGTCATGGAAAGGGAAAAGGGGAAAAAGAGATCATATAAAGCCATCCTAGTCACTACAGTTTAGCTAGAGGATGTAATGTTTGGGGTATACTTCCTAGAGGACTGACCTTTCAAGCTGAGCCTTGTGCTGCAAGAACAGCTCCCACCTTCATTTGATATAATACATTGATATTCACCAACATCTGAGACATCACAGTTAGTCACATTAAGAGTAAATACTGATTCTTTGGTGGAGATGGCGTATTTCTTGCTGCTGAACATCTCCTTGTTGTTCTTCAGCCACTTCACCTCAAATGGAGGAGTACCAGTCACCTCACACTCGAGTGTGGCCTCCAAACCCTTCACTACCTCGGTGGGTCTCAACTCCCGAACAAATGTTGGAGGCTCTACAAAGAGGAATGAGGGGAAAGTAGATAGTAACCTTGAATGGTTTTGAGGGGAGAAGTCATCTCCTCTCCCCCATCACCCCAATTATGTGGCATAGCTGGATGATGACAAGATGTTAAAAACCAACCTTTTACTTTCAGCTCGACGCTGCAGCTCTCACTACCTGCATCATTGTGGGCTTCACAAACATAAATCCCACTATCTGACACTCTGGCTTCAGTGACTTTCAACGTGGCTAAACCGTCTATGAAGGAGATGCCGTACTTAGCTTGGTCAGTCACTTCGTTCCCATCCAGGTACCATGTGACGCGGATCTCTGGCGTGCCTACTACCTGGCACTCAAAAGTGGTGGACTGTCCTTCACGTAAAGCTACTACAGAAGTTGGCATCTGAATAAATCTGGGGGGCTCTAGAAGATGGACAGAAAAGTTGAGGCTTTATAATATTCAAGGTGGTTTAAAGAAATACAAGAGTTTCCTACCCCCTCCCCCCAAATTGCACAGAAAAATCAGAACCACAAAGATGAGAAGAATGTTGGGTTGCACACCTTTTACAAACAGAGCTGCTTTACAAGTTGCGGTCCCCACATCATTGCTTATCTGACAAGTGTAGTTTCCGGAGTCAGATGTCCTAGCTGAGAAGAGCTCCAGTACACTAGATGTGTCATCCTTCCAGACAGATCGATTGGCTCCAGAGAGGAGCTCCTGGCTGTCTTTAAACCACTTTATTTGCAGGGGAGTAGAGCCTTTCACCAGTGCTTTGAACTGAACCCTAGCATTTGGCACAACCTCTTGGGACTGGGGTTTTTCCACAAAATATGGCGGTTCTATAACATGCAAAAAGGAAGAAAGAGGATTACTCTGAGACAGGGGAATTCCAAAGTTGTGAATGAGAGACCTAACACAAGACAAGGAAGGAGCTCAAACCTTTGACTGTTAAGAATCCACTGCATTGGTTGCTTCCTGCCTTATTTGTTGCTTCACAGGTGTAAGAGCCACTGTCTGTGCCTTCCAGTTTATTGATTTCTAGAAATGCAGTATTATCATGGAAAGAGTATTTGTGCTTTTCACTTGCTGTTATTTCTTGGCCGTCCTTGTACCACTGGATACTTATAGGATGTGAACCAGACACTATGCACTCCAGGTGGACAAAAGACCCCTTAATGCTGTCCATTTTCTTGAGCTTTTTGGTGAATTTAGGTGGTATAATGAGATCTATCCAAGACAGAGTAGAAAGACAAAGTATGAAATTCAACCTTGATTGTGGCACATGTCAGCTCAGGAGAAAAGAATTTGTATGTAAAAGCAATGACAAAAGAGAGCCCATACACACCTAGGACGTTAATGCTGGCAGAACAGCTACTCCTCCCAACGTCATTATGAACCTCAAAAATGTATTCCCCACTATCTTTCTTTTCTGCATGAAGCACCTTTAGGACTGAGACAGTATCTGTAACACTGATCTTATATTTTGGGCCTAACGTCAGTTCCTTGCCATCTTTGAACCATTTGGCTGTAATATCTTTCGTTCCCGAAAATTTGCACTGCAAGGTTGCTGGGTCTCCCTCAGTCACATCTATTGACACAGCCTTGTCCATGATTGTAGCAGGTTCTGTTGTAAACAAGGAGATAGAGTGTTAAGGGCATCTGTAAAAACCACCAAAGGAACCATCTGAGATCACTGCAAGCCCTCAGGGTAGGACCAACCTTTGACAGTCAGCAGAGCAGAACACCTCTGAATTCCCGCCTCATTTTTAGCCTGACAGAAATATTTCCCATCATGTTTCAGTTCAATAGACCTCACCAGAAGAGTGGCAACATTGTTCACAAAAGTCATTTTGATATTGTTGTCTTCAATCACTTCATCATTGTCTTTCAGCCAGGACACAGTGATGGGCAAGGAGCCTTTAATAGCAGCCTGAAACACGACTGTGCCCCCTCGAAGGGAACTAATGTTTTCGATCCTCTTCAAGAACTGTGGGGGCTCTGGCAAGAAGAAAGTGGCTATGTAAGTACAGGTCTGGTGCATGACAGTGTGGCATGGAAACCACACTGGGATAAGAGCATGCTAGTGGCATTCTGCACCTTGCACTAACCTTTCAGTGTGACCTCCGAACTGCAGAGGCAGCTCCCGACATCATTTGTTACTCTACACTGATACTCGCCAACATCAGAAGCATCAAACCTGAAAACATGGAGGCTAATCAAAGATTTCTCAATGCTTATTCTGTGCTTCTTGCTGCTCCGCACGGGTTTATCATCTTTCAACCAAAACACTTCAAAGGGAGGTGTTCCAAGCACCTCGCACTCCAAAACCACATCAGAATCCTTCAAGACTTCCATGGATTGAAACTCCTTGCTAAAATAAGGTGACTCTACAGTGCAAAAGAGAGAGTGCAGTTTGTGTTAATTGTACTTTCGAAGCCTGTAAAACCGCACTGAGTTTAAAGAGACTAGCTGGGTGGCTGGATGTCACACACACCTTTGATTGTAACAACACTACTGCAAATATCTTTTCCAGCATCATTTTTGGCCTCACAAATGTATTCCCCACTGTCTTCAGTCTCAGCCTCTGTGAGATGGAGTATTGCCAAGGATTTTGCAAAAGACATCCTGTATTTGTCACTTTCTTTTAGTTCTCTGTCATCCTTGAACCACCTGATTTTAATCTCTGGAGTACCAGTGACTTCGCAAGTCAGCTCAGCGTATCCACCTTTCTTTACCAGATGGGTTGGCTCTAGCTTCTCCTTGAAGGCAGCAGGTTCTGTGGATTTAAGAAGAATGTTCAGGAAAAAGAAGGCAAGAGAAAGTGCCACTGGGTCAATCCAGCAGCTGAAAGTTTAAAAGAGAGTAAGAATGCAAACCTTTTACAAACAAGTTTGCACTGCATGTTACTGAACCAGCTACATTGGAGACTTTGCAGGTGTATTTTCCTGAGTCTGTTGGTTTGACTGCATAAAGCTCCAAGTAACTTGCTAATGCTTCTGTCATAATGTAGCAGGCTCCTCCTGTCACCAGCTCAGTATCACCTTTAAACCATTTCACCGTCAGTGGTGTTGTGCCTTTAAATGTGCCTTTGAAACGTACGGTTGATGCAGGCAATACATCTTGGGACTCTGGTTCTACAGTGAAGCTGGGTGGCTCTAGATTGCATTGAAAGGAAATAATTGTCAAGAGTAAGACCCATGGCCCGCACTTTGGGGAAGAAAAGTATTATCACATGAAAAGTAAAACTCCAAGAAATGTAAAACAAATTGCCAAACCTTTTATAAACAAAGTGCTACTGCTGTCTTTGCTACCAGCAGAGTTTGTGGCTCTGCAAATGTACACCCCAGCATCACTTGCATCTAGGTGTTTTATTTCCAAAGATGCAGAGCCTTCTGCAAAGTGTACTGTGTACTTGGCGCTTGAAGTTATCTCAGTGTCCTGCTTAAACCAAGAGACGGTCATTGGAAGAGAGCCTGAAATTTTGCAGTCTAGGCGGCACGAGGTGCTAACGATGCTGTCAATATTCTTCAGTGGTTTAGTAAAGAAGGGAGGGAGAGTGCGATCTGTTGAGAGTGAAAAAAATGAAAGAAACCACACATGAGCAAAACGGGCACGCAGTTCTGCTTCTGGCTCTGTTGGGCTCAGAGCACAGTAGCAGGGCTCTTTGCAAAGCATCAGTACCAACCTAGCACAGTGAAGCTGGTAGTACAAGAGCTGATGCCCACATCATTGGATATCTCAAAGGTGTACTCGCCACTGTCCTGCATTTCAGTGGCATAAAACTTGAGCTGGGCAATGTTATTTTTAAAGCTGATCCTATATTTTTTGCTGGCAGGTAGTGGCCTTCCATCTTTGAACCATTTGGTTTTTAGCTCTGGAGTGCCTGTGACAGTGTACTCCAAAATGGCTGGTTCCCCTGCAGTTACCTGGATCATTTCAGATTTTTCAATGATTTTGGCAGGTTCTACAACAGAATTAAACAACTGGTGTTAAGGACAAAAAGAAATTGCTCTTCCTCTCAGGTGGGAGACAATGCAGGGATCACAGCACTACTCCACTGACCTTTCACTGCTAGTTCACCAAAGCAGGACTGACTTCCTGCATCATTCTCAGCCACGCAGGTATATTTACCACCAGAGCTCAGCTGGACACCGGTAATTTGCAGCGTTGCTAGACCATGTTCAAATGTCACTCTCACTTTGTTATCATCTTGAATAATGTCTTTGCCCTTCATCCACATCACAGAAATAGGCTCTGACCCTTTCACCACAGCCTGTAACGTAATACTATCTCCAGCCAGAGCTGTCACATTTTCAATTTTCTTAACAAAAGATGGTGGTTCTATTTCAAAGAAAAGAGACAAGAATAAATACTCATCTGCTACCACATCATCCCATGAAATCTGCTGCTTAAAGATAGTTTTATGAGACAGTATTTGCAGTACCCAGCACAATTCAGCTAAAGAGCAGGCAAGAAGAAGAGCTGCATTCCCCAGCTGGAAGCTAATACATGACCCTTTAAGCTCAACGTCCTTCAAATTCACAGGTTTGACACCAGATAAGAGTTAAGATATACACAGAATTTTAAGAGAAGAAGAAGATACTCTCCCTCCCCACCCTCCCACAAATCCAAAGAAAAGATAGTTTAAGAAATGAGAGGTTCTTGCCAATCCCTTCAGTAAGTGGAGTTTTCTCTCTCCCACTGACCTTTCAAGATGTATGTTGCACTGCATATGCACTTCCCGACTTCGTTAGCTATGACACACTCGTATTCACCAACATCCGCACTATTAAATGAGGACACCTCCAGAGAAATAACAGCTTTCTGAGAGGTCAACCTGTATTTTTTACTACTGCGAATCTGTTTCTTGTCTTTGTACCAGCTAATCTCAAACGGTCCAGTACCAGCAACCTCACACTGAAGAACGGTGTTTGTTCCCTTCACTACCTCTGCTGGTTCAAGTGTTCGGATGAAAGACGGAGGCTCTATAAAAGCAGTGAGAAAGAGTTAGTCACCCATGCAAAAAAAAAAAAAAAAGGAAGGGAATGTTTTTCTCAAGAATGGACTGGCAGCAGCAAGAAGAACAGACCTTTAACAACTACTTCAGTGATGCAGCTGTCACTTCCAACCTCGTTTACAGCTTCACATGAGTAGCTCCCACTGTCATCAACTTTCACCTCAAAAATATCTAACACAGCCACAGAATTGACAAAGGACATCCTGTGTGTGTTGCTTTCACGGATTTCCTTATTGTTCTTGAACCAAGTAACCTGGATTTCAGGAGACCCTTTGATTTTGCATTGAAGGCGTGCAGAGTCACCTGGGGTCAGTAAATAAGACGGATCGACCTTCTTCACAAAGGATGGTGGTTCTAAAAATGGGAAGAAAAGGGAAGAAAAAGGGAAGAAATGGGGAAGAAAATGGAAAGAAAAGGGGAAAAAAAGGGAAAGAAAGGGGGAAGAAAAGGGAAAGAAAAAAAGGAAAGAAGGGTGAAACACAAAGCTTTGAAAGATTGGTTCCCAGTGCAAGAACAAATCTCTACTTCAGAAAAGATCAGCATAGTCTTTGCTGAGTTGCAGTTCTTGTGGTTTCTCTTGCCCTCCCCATCCATCTGTCCCCTGCATGCAGGAGGAATTCTTGGATCTGGCTGGTGAAAGAAATATTGAAGCAACACACAGAGCACGAAAAGGCAGCAGGAGAAACGAGCAAGAGGTGAATGAACCTGATGGCAGGTCTGAGAAGAGTTCATAGCATGATTTCAGCCCAAAGAAGTCTTTTGCCTGCAAAAGAAGAAATGGGGAACCCAAGAAGAGCAAAGGTAAAGGGGGTGTAGGACCATCTTACCTCTGACTGTGACACTGGCAGAAGAGGAGCTGCTTCCCGCCTCGTTTGAGGCAGTGCACACATAGTGGCCTGAATCCTTAAGCTTAGCCAGAGGAATCTCAAGCGAGGCTATTTTGTCTTCAAAGTAAATCTTATAATCTTTGCCTGGAGGAATTTTGTTTCCATCCTTTGTCCACCCTACTGTTACTTTCCTGTCTTCATCTACCTGACATTCAAGACGTATTTTTTTATTGACTGCTGACTGCACTGACTGCAAAACCTTAATGAAGTGGGGCTTGTCTATAATGACCATTTCAGCCTGGCATATGTCAGCCCCAAACTTGTTGGAAGCTTTGCAAGTGTAAACCCCTCTGTCACTGGTGGTGAGAAGGGAAATTTCTAATACATGTTTATTTTCCACTTTGGAGATCTTGTGGTGGTCCGAAGGTGAAATGGTCGTGCCATCTTTCTGCCAGGCGACGTCGATGACTGGAGTGCCCGAAACAGTACACAGGAACTTGGCACTTTTGCCCACAAAAGTAGTGATAGATTCAGGTCTGGTAAGAAACGTTGGCGGAAATGCTTCTGCAAAACAAAGGGGTTCAATGTTATCCAGAGGTGAGGACCAGAGCTTATGCTCTTTCTCCACATTTGCCAGGGATGGAGAGCAAGAGGGGCCAGTTTGTCACTGGACACTCTCAAGCAAAAGCAGCTAGCAGTGAAGGAGATAAGAGATGTTAAAGATGATGAATTTTGGCTTTTGGTTTGGTACTTCTTGGGTCAGTATATTGCTCCAGAGCTCGAAGGCATTTTGAATCTCTGGACCAATGTACAAACGAAAGGAAAATAAACCAAAAGCCAGAACTTCCTCCCCCAAGACTGACGTGTTTGTGCACCATTCCCTCAAGATGGACAAGTTTGCATACATTTCGTAGTTTGTGTGTCTTTCTTTAGTCTCTAGCATCTGGCACTTAGCAAAGACCACAT
Organism: Nipponia nippon; assembly: GCF_047370975.1. Classification (NCBI taxonomy): domain Eukaryota; kingdom Metazoa; phylum Chordata; class Aves; order Pelecaniformes; family Threskiornithidae; genus Nipponia; species Nipponia nippon. The sequence continues at coordinate 74,591,578 of NW_028262369.1, read as the reverse complement.
AAAGACTCCTCCCACAAAAAGAAAAGTCAGAGTAAAAAAATCACCATACACTGAAAGTCCAAAAGATGGTGTTTGGTTGTTGGGTGGTTTTTTTGGTTTTTTTTGTTTTTTTCAGAAAAAAATAAAGAAGACAATGGTATAGCTCTCAAAAGACAAAAAAGTTTGCAAATTGGAACAGCTTTAAACTTTCTTTTGTTTGTTTAAGAAGATCTGTTTCCCCAATGACACAGAATTCCCCTCTGGCCATGGCACACAGATGTTCAGATATGCATAGCTGCATAGCCTGCCTTACAAGTATAGCTGCAGGATAAACATAGGGTGCTAGGATAAACACACAGTGATTATTACACCAAAGAAATCAGATTTAGAAGTGTATGTTTTCTTGTTGTCTGGAAGTTAAATAAACCTTCTTCAAGAATGTATTCACAAACCAATCCCATTCTGTTGACAATCTAGTTCCTCCCACTCTCTTTCCCCCTTCTTTCTTCCCTTCTGAAACTTTTCACACTGATTCCCTTTTCTACCATAAACATTTCTAAGTATAGCAGTGAAAGCATTACAATATACCAAGATATTTAACAGAGAAGTGGTGCTTGGAAGTCTGTACTTACCAGTTACTGTTAAAACGGCTGTAGAGCTTACGCTGCCATGCTGGTTGGAAGCCTTACAGCTGTACTCTCCATAGTCAACAACTTGAGGCCTCAGGATCTCCAGCGTGGAGAGGTAGTTGGAGGTACGAATGGAATATTTGTCCCCATCATATATCTCTCGTCCGGCTTTGTACCACTGGAACCTGACATTGGGAGCAGTCTCTACCTCACAGGTAAACTTGGCCACGTGATTTACAGCCACCTCCAGAGATTCAAGCCTTCTCCTCAGGATCGGTGCAACTGAAATCAGAAGCAGAGACGAACTCAAAGCCCTGCCTGCTGACATTCTGAAAAGTAACATTGAAGTGACTGACTGAAAAAAAAAAAGGTGATTTACTTGCAATCCACATAAAGTGACTGTAAAAGAAAAAAAAAATATCTGTAAGAAATGAAAGCAGTACACAGGCTCGGTGGACAGACAGTGTTACGGTGCATAATGACATCAGGAAACACAGTGGTGATACTGGAAAAACAATGTGCAATAACAATGCACAATACCAATGTGATACAAGCATATGCCACACTATCCTGCAGCTGTAAGAAATTATGGTGTAAATGAGAAATTGTGCTAAAACTGTGCAATGACTCTAAAGAGTGAGAGAGTGTGCAGCAGTGAGAAAAGTGGGAAGAGCAGGTCCACTTCACAGGCAACAATGGGAAGAAGCGGTCGGGACTGAGATACACCTTGTCCTGACTGTACTTGTGTGCTAAGAACAGGAAGCAACAAAGTTCCTGACAAAAGACTGGGGTGAGGGAAGTGAGAGACTTTGCGGTGCAGTAAAAGGAGACCATAAATCCAGAGAGAAAGGGGGCCCTCTGATTAGCGGCATGATGGTATTAATATTGTATCTGTATCCAAAGATACCAACACATAGTAGGGCAGTTTCATTAGTAGAGCAGTGTATTAGAAAGGCAGTATTTTATCCCCATAATCCAACCTCTTTTAACAACTGTGAGTTTTGCTGCTGTTGCTCTTTTTCCACCTTGATTCAGCGCCTCACAGGTGTACTCTCCTTGGTGAATCTCCCCACACGCTTTGCTTATTACTAGTGTGTACGTGTCCTGATCTTGCAAACACTTGAATTTGTCGCCTGAAGACACCAGTTTACCCTCAAAATACCAGCTCACCTCTCTGACATTTGTTATGACAGACACCAGACTGACAGTCTCCCCTTCGTCCACAACAGTGTCGACCAGTTTGCTGTGTATGATGGGATAACTCTCTTTGCCCAGCTTATCCTCTGTCTTCCCAGCTCCCGTTTCCAGACCCTCTTTGCCCTCTTCCTCACATATTTCTTCCCTTTTCTCCTTTGTTTTCAGTGTTTCTGTGGGTGTCTCAATGGGAACACCTGCAGAGGCTACATCAGCAGTGGCTGCAGCTGCACCCACATCCTTGATTTGACCATGCCCAGTCACAGTGTTGATTACTTGTGCAGACAAAGACTGCTCCAGGGGTATTTCTGCCTCCATAGTCCTCTCAGCCTGCTGGGGCTCCAGCTCAGATGTTTCATCACAGTATTTTCCTGAGAGAAGTGGACTGGGATGGACGGGCAATGCTTTAGATTTTTCATCTGTCAAGAGATGTTTTTCTTCACAAATAAGAGAACAGAAAGCCTCCTTCAAGACCGTTTTCTGGTCAGCTGTCTGAATGCTGACTTCTCCCAAGGAGACTGGGATTTCTACGGGACTGAGTCCTCCCGTGGTCACAACATAGGTGCATAGGGTGTGTTTATGTTCCTTCGTAATGTTTATTGTCTGTACTTCAACATTTTCTTTATCAGCCAACCATTCTGAAAACAAGAGGTTTTGCTCACTTACCACTGCAGCTTTCAGTGCATTTCTAATCTGAGACTTTATGTCTAAGTTGCAGCTCTTGGGAACCTCAGCAATGAGCTGGCTCTCTTTGTTGAGAACTTGGCTTGGCTGGAGCTGGTGAGTGTACATTGTTTCATGGGGTTGTCTTCCTGCCCTTGGATGCTGCCTAAGTGGGCTGGCAAGATCGATGACATGTTCCTCCTCCAGGGGCTGGTTTTCTTCTAGCAGCAAGGGAAATCTCACAGCCTGTCCCTCATGGATTCTTGCAGCAAAATCTTCCTCTGCTGCTTCCAGGGAAGAAATGTTCTCCAGGGGGATAGCTTGGCCCTCAGTGAAGGCCAATTCAGAGGGAAATCTGGGTTCAGCCTTCAGCTCACCTTGCATTGCCTGAAAGCCCTCAAGGACCTGGATGTGGTCACCATCTATGGCACAGCTCTCAGTGGTGCCTGACACCTGTAGAAGGGCTTGGGAAGCTTCTGTCTTCAGAGCAGCCATTTGCTCTGCTGCCTTGGGGATGACTTGCTCTTTGGGCAAGAGTATCTGTGCAGCCACAGTCCCAAGGTAGCCCGGCAGTTGTGTCTCCATCACTGCTGCAGGCATGACATCCTGGGGGCCAGCAGGGAGGGTTTGCAGTGGCTCTGCCAGAAGCCTCCTGGTCTCTTGTGTTGTGGCCACCTGTGTGAGCATCTCTTCAACACTCTGTGCAGCCAGGCAGGCTGGTGGCAGGCCAGGCAAAATGTCCTCCCTGGGCAGCACGTGCTCTGCCTGGCTCGTTTGGAGCTGAAGGAGGGCCGGGGGCTCCCTCATGGCCTCAAGGCTGAGTGCTTCTTCCATGGCAGGAAGCTCACCAGTCTCCTCATAGGAGAGGGGGCTTTGGTCTTCTGCCACCACAGAGTGCTGCAAGGCTGGACTCTGCCTGCACACAGCATGCTCCTCAGGCAACACAAGGAGCTCAGCAGAGCACGTGGCCTCGCCCAGGGCACTCACCGCTCTGCACGTGTAGAGACCACTGTCCTCCTCCATGCACTCCCGCACTGTCAGGGAGCCCGAGCCGTTGGGGTGGTGAACTACAGAACGACGCACATCGGAGAAGAGCTGCTCAGTCCCCTTGAACCACTGCACATTGGGGCATGGCTCCCCAGCCACAGCGTACTCAAAGATTGCGGTGAAGCCCGGTGCACATCGCACGCTGTCCGGCTCCCTGGCAAAGCAAGGGACCCCCGGTATCCGCTGCTGCACGTGGAGGTGGGCACTGCATGTGATCTCACCGTGTACATTGCTGGCCACGCACATGTACTCACCCTCATGCTGCACACCCACATATGGGAGGATAAGGCTGTGGTCATTGCCAGCAAACACTAACTTACAGTCCGTGGATGAGGTTAGCTTCATACTGTTGAAAAACCACTGGATTTTGGGGGGGGGGCTGCCAGTAACGGTAACAGAGAGCCTAGCTACATCTCCCTGCCAGACTTCAACATTTGACACCTGTTTGAGGAAAACAGGAGCTTTGCCCCCCTCCTCCATTTTCATCTTTGCTTTGCTGGAATAAACTGGTTTTTCAGGCTCAAATTCAAGTGTTTTCTCTCTATCAGGCAACTGAAGGCTGCTGCTGTAGCCTTCACTTCTTCCTTCCTCAGAAGACACAATAAGAGAGCTAGCGATGTCTGTATGGAAAAAAATTGTTTAGTTTTACTAGAATGTTTAAGAGAACACTTATAAATAGCAATAAACAGTGTTAGTGCAACTATTTTTGTATATCTGGAGGCTTTCTCAATACTGTAAAGCAATTAACAATGAACATGAGGTCCTCTTGCTGTCAAATACACACCTGCCAAAATCAGCAAGACATGCTGTGCTGTCAGGTTACTTATGAACTTCCCATCTGGATCAACATGGGTGTCTCTTTAAACCTGACATCACAGTACTGGTTAGACATACCCCCAGGGTGTACAGTGCAAGTCACAGTCAAGCAACATTGGTGCATTTCACAAATATAATTAAAGTGTATGTACCATACATATTTGTATGTACACTCATACAAACAAGTACGGCAGAGCAGTGCTAAGACCCTGGTTTAATTCAAAATACCAAGAAAAGGCAGAATGCCAGAATTAGGATTGGAAAAATAACACAAACTTTTCAGTGCATGACCTTTCTTCTGGTGCAGTTAGTTCATGTCTTTCAACTCTAACTTTTGTCTAACACACTAAGATATCACCTCTCCCTTATCAGCTTTGTCCTGTTTTTGTCATTAGACCCTTATGCTTACACCACCATTATTACTAAAGTAATGAGTTTACACCCTTGATTTAATGTCATTGATTTAAATCTCTGCTTTTAAACTCCTCCCTGCCACAATGTTACATATTAAAACTCCCACAATACCAGAGAAAAAGAGGACAGAGTACTTTAAGATTTTTCTTTTTCTTGCCTTTGTGAATTTAGACATGTGTTGGACCACTTTGTTCTAATGGTCGTTTAAAAATGAGAGGAAGCAGACATCAAGAACATGTTATTCTCTGCAGACGCTTAACACTAGAAACATCAGTGAAATCTGAGACTTCCAGGAACGGAACAAGCCATCCATGAAAAGCACGGCGCAATGAAAACTTTCGGAAATCAAATCCTGTTGTCCTCACTGAGTCAAGTTTGCTCAGGTAAGGCCCACAGTATTTGGTGCTGGAAAGATATGAGAGTTGTTTAGAAGAATAAAAGAAGTGTGAGTGGATAAATGTCTCCAGGCACTCTAATGGTGAACCTTGAGAAGTCTCTCAGTCACAGTGTCTTAAATTCCAAAACTTATTGTGAGATAATTTTTGCTACACTCCAATAACAACTATAAAGAAGAATAGAATATGCCATACCCAATTCTTTCTCCTTGGTTTTAGCAATTATTAATCTTGCCACAAATACCATAATATACATGACATAGCACAGTGCATACAGTGAATAACTGCAGAGAAGGGATGTTCAGGTAAAAAAAAAAAATTACACCAGTCCTTCAGTATTACCTACCAGCCTTGTTAAAACAGTAGGGCAGTTTCCCCAGAAATACAATGTGCTAGTGAAGTTGAGAATGGGTGGCAGAATTGGGCTCATAATAAAGTATAAAAATTGCAGAGTGGAACCTCTGCTAACACACATGAGAATGCTTTATATACAGGAGTGTGGCAAAAATTAATGCGCTTTTGTGTGTTCCTGGATATTTATGACAGAAAAACTATACAGATACTTTTTCATGTTTTAGCTATGTCTGTGAAATGAATAAAGTACGAGAAGTGACGGACTTAAATCATTTACATATTTATTTCACAAATTAACCATACATGTTAACATTCAATACACATTGATGACAAACAAACATAATTCATCCTTTTTTTGAGATAATTCATTTGTAGAAATGAAGACGACACTAAACCTGACAATGAAATTGTGAGTTTTGTAATTCCTATGAAAGCACAAAATTTTGAAGAGAGATGGTCAATCATGGCTCTAAACTATACCAGTTACCCCAGGGTAAGTTTATTCAAAACTAGAATTACTCCAGATTTATATCATTGAAGCTTAGATGAGACTTTGTTTGTCCATAAGCACATGATAGTGCTCCTGGTTAATGTATGAAACTTAAAACAAGACTTTTAAACTTACATAAACCACAAACACTACGATACAGGTACAGATAAAGATGCTTGGCCATATATTTCAGATGTGAACATGAACTTGGACCTGTTTGGCTTATGGCTTCAAAAACAAGTTATGGGCCTGTTTCTACTAAAAATTTCAGTTCATTTACATGCAAATTAAACACACATCATAATTGCTTAGGACCTAACCAAAGGGCCTCTGACCCCTTAGGCTTTGGACCTAAAAGACCGTCATGTCACAGCTGATGTGTAGCATCAGACAATTCATACCAGCTTTCCTAAGGTCCTCTGCTTTCTAATGAATCAGTTAGTGCTACACATCTACACAAGGAATGGATTAAGGACACATCATGAAACAATTCTTTCCCAGCACAATGTTGGGTCAGACACTCATGCGTCTCTTTCCTACCACCATTACCTATGAGAAATCACAATTGTCTCTGCCTTTTAACATCGTACAAATCTTAAATATTTATCATGGGGTCATGACTGGGAAGAAGCTGAAGTGACACACTGGTATTAGCCTAACCATTCCAGTCATTCTCCCCGTGTACTGGTGGTGTGGTCACAGGGTCATTAGAACTTGCCACTCCTGACTCTAAGTTTATATTGGGCAACACAATTGGGCAAAGTGAATCTTTTGATCAAAAATTACTATCCCAGGTGAATGATGGGATAATCTTAAAGATTATTGAGTTTTTGAGGCATGCTGACCTCAGTGTGAGGACACATCAAACTCAGAAATAAGAACATGCATGAACATAACTGAAGGTACTATAGGAATAGTTCTTTTATGCTTAAAATCACCATGCTCCTTAAAGCAGTTTGCAAGGCAACTGACAGTAACTTGTAAATAACTGGAAGAACCTCATGAATGGGTAATCAAAGTAAAAATATTTTTTGCTTAGGGTTGTTGAACTCAAGGTTTCGCCTTGGCATACAGGTAACTGGAAAACTGGCACATGCATTAGAGAGTTATTTAACTTCTGACAAACATTAATTAATAACTGTCGTACTTTTAACATATTTTCTTAATCAGTTGATCATTGTTTATGTAAGACAGATTTAGTTCTGATTTAATTATGTCAGCTACTGCTGATTCTGCTTCCTAAATATTAGCATTATTTATAATACAAAAATATATACTCATATTTAGAACATTAATGTAAAAATCTCTTCTGCTGAGAAAATGCTACAGATAACAATTGAATGTATTCTACTTATTTCTGGTCATCTTGACACATAGCACACTTAACTATTACTAATTTAAAAAAAAAAAAGAAAAAAGGAATATGTAGAGATTTAGTTCTAATGTGAAACAAGAATACTGCATAAAAATCCCTCACTTTTATACTACTGTGTATTTTTTATGAATGACACTGGAATACGGGGACAACCAAAACTATTTTAATGAATTTACAGTTACATCATTGATTTATTATGCTCCCCCTCCTTTCCTGTTAACTTCTAAAGATACAGTACAAAATACGTTTTCACGTTTATTACTTGGTAATAGAGAAAAAAAATCCTGTTCAGTTGCTATTAATGCAAAACTTTCATTTTCTTCCCCTTGTGTTGCTTTTCTTTGCAACAGCATAATTCCATTGACGTAAAAAAAGTCATTTAATTCCATGAGTCAGTAGAATGAAGCCCATGGATGTTAAGAATTTTGCAGTGATAGAAACTGTAAACACAGGATTTGAATCAGTGAGACTCACATGTTCTGAGACAATATTGTGAGAATGGGGAACATCAATTTAAGGAGTTCTTTCACAGAACTATAACTAAACAGCAAGCATAAGTTAGTATTCCATACCTTTAGGTTACAGGAAAAAGGTGGTTTCTACATTTTCAGGTGATTTCTAACCTACATAAAACAATAATGATCGCACTGTTACGGACACACAGGAATATGTACACTATACGCAAAAGTTAGTCCTACGTAAATGAGTGTCAATTAAAATATCTTTACAAGAATGAGTAAGGAGCTTGGAAGGAGCCTGAAATATACCTCGGTGCAGAAAGTGTGCACAAGACTTATGCACAGATTAAATCTCACTTAAATTCCCCAAGGAAGGCAAGTTTAAGTGAGACAGAAATATGCCCACATAGAGTGGTTTTCATCCCTAAAGAGATGAAAAACAATGCCCCTAAAATGAGTGCTGCATTTTTACCTGCAGCGAACAACAGCATAAAAACGTTTAGTGTTTCAAAAGAGACTCTAAAATAAATTATGGAAATTTAGTATAATGTTAACACAGCACAAGTCTCAGCAGTTCCTGCCCTGTTAGTAGCTATACATTTGTATTGCCCACTGTCACTTTGCATCAAGTTTTCAATAGTAAGGCTATGAGAACCCCCCTGCTCTTCCTGTGCACAGTACCTGTCCCCTTCCAACAACACCCCATCCTTGTACCAGTGGACACTTGGGTGGGGGGAACCAATCACAAGACACTGGAAGCATGCTGAGGCACCTACAAATGTACTGTAGTCAGAAATGAGCCTCAGAAATTTGGGAGGGGCATCTGTAACCTGGAATTCAAATCTGCAGCTCTCCAAGTCCTCTGCCATGAACTCAACCTGTTCCTCTTGGGACGGCTCTGCAAACACATCAAAACTAATGTTGACACACTTCTCCCCTTCCACTTCCTGCCCTTCTTGAGTCACCGCAAGTAGTCGGATCGCTTTCTCTGAGTCGTCTATGTGCGGCTCGAACTCAAACTCCAGCTCTATTTCTGACTGGTCACCCAGGCTCACAGTCTTATTCAACAGCAAGTCACACTTCTGGGGCCTGTGTGGTTCACTGCCTGTGACTGTCTCACTGCTTGCCATAGCACTTGCTCCCTGCTGAGCCATGACTACAAGGGAGCCTTTGCATGTTGCTTCTCCCAGCCTATTGACTGCCCGGCAGCGATACCAGCCACCATCAGAAGGACTTACATTTTGGACCTTCAGACTGTGAAGTCCTTCCTTCTGACTCAAAACATACTTCCCTGTGGCAGGTGTCACACAGGTGTCGCCTCTGAACCACTGCACTACTGGGACAGGAGTACCTGTTACCACACACTCAAACACTGCCTCCAAGCCTTCTGTTACCTCGACATCTGCAAAGGGCACAGCAAAGCGGGGAGGCATTTCAGTTACTTGGAAATCAATTTTTACATCCTCATTCTCCTCTGTGGCCAGGCCTGCAGCTTGCTCCAACAAGGCAAGTGGAAGCACATCCAGGGAAACCACCATGCTCTTCTTATCTGGGCTAAACTCAGGACTGGTTATGATTTTGACCTGCTTCTCAAACTCCTTCACCTCATTTTCATCCAGCTCCACTTCCAGGAGGATTTCCTGTGGTGAAGGTGACCTTGAAGATGTGTTTTGCTCCATGTCAAAGTGTATAACATGCTGGTGGGTGACAGGCGGTGGCAGTGCTAGTGACCGCCCATCTTCAGACAAAACTTCCACCTGTGTGATACTTTTAGCTTCCCCGACAATGTTCACTGCATGGCACAGATACTGTCCTCCATCGGCTTTCTGGACATTAGTGATCTCCAGCGTGCATTTGTCCCCATCCTTCTCTATCCGCACTCTCTCATCCAGCTCCAACAGAGATTTATTATGATACCACTTCACCCCTGGCTTGGGCACACCCACCACCTCGGCCACAAAGCTCAGCGTGCTGCCCTCATACAGCCTCCTCCTGCTCAACCCCTTGAGGAATGCAGGTGGCATGTCCCTGCCTGATGGCTCCAGGGCTTCACAGGGGGTCCTAAACACCTCAGCCTGTGGCTGTTCTGGAGCCTGCTGCCTTCTTTCACAGAGTGGGAGCATGGCCAGGGCGTCCATATACTCCCCGGTGGGTGTCCGGTAGCGCTCTGGTGGTGTGCTGTCCCCCGATGCAGAGCAGGGTCCCTCAAAGGGTGTGAAGTAGCGCTCCGAGGGTGTGTTGCATTTTGAACCCTCAGAGGGTGTGGAGTAGTGCTCAGGTGGTGTACTGTACACAGAGCCTTCAGATGGTGTGGAGTAGCGCTCGGGTGGCGTGCTGTACCCTGAGCCTGCAGATGGTGTGGAGTAGTGCTCGGGTGGTGTGCTGTACCCTGAGCCCTCGGACGGTGTGGAGTAGTGCTCAGGTGGCGTGCTGTATCCTGAGCCCTCAGATGGTGTGGAGTAGCGCTCAGGTGTGCTGAGCGGTGTGTGGTAGGATGCTGATGAAGCAGTTTCAAAGATCTCCACTGAGGAGGGAGGTGTGTAAAAGCGGTCTGAATCAGGTGACTCCTCTCCGCTCCCACTCTCCAGCTCTATAGACATTTCTGACTCAGGAGAGAAGGGCCGGGCAAGTTCCTGCTGGTTGTTGTAATAGTCATAAACCATGCTGAAGGTAACCTCTTCCACTTCCAGTGAAGTGATGGTCTCTCGTTGCTCCTTCTGAACTGTCCCTTTGAGATCTGGAGTTTCCTGCATCCCAGTTGACCTTAAATAATTGGCCAGGGACAAATCAGGCTCCAGCTCTGAGGCTTGAACAGCACTGGGTTCTGGACCTGCAGAAATATCCTCCCCTTCTCCATCCAGGCTATTCTCAGAGGCTTCCTCAGTGGGAGTCCTCTTCTTGCCCCAAGATTCCTTCCTTTGCTCCTTCTGTGCCACAGGATCATCCGTTATTAAACCAAGTAAGAGTTGCCCAAAAGAGAAGCCCTTTGTTGTGTTTGGTTCCTGTTGGGTGTCCCTGAGCATCTCCTCAGGGGATTCTGGGCTTTCTATCATCTCACAGGTGGAGCTGCTCATTCCTGTCTCAAAGACCTTTTCTATCCCAGAACCTTCTTCCTCCTCAGCCTCATGCCCAGCCTGGGGTTTCTTTTCACGTGCAGCTTTTTTCAAGTCGATGATGAAGCTGTCACTCTGAGAGTCTGTGGTCTCCAGTCGTTCCCCACTCTCCCACACATGTGTTTCCTGCACTCCTCTTTGGAAATCTGCTGTGGACTCCACCAGAAAACTATGAATTTGTCCCTCAAGTGAATCCTCCCCACAGACACTCACCTCTGACTCATTAATTTCTTCAGCAGAAGATCCCTCTTCAGCAGATATTATGATGCTGCCAAGGTCCCCGTTAGGGATTTGCAAATCAGCCCTTCTGATTTCTCTTGGCTGTGCCTCTTCCTGGGCTCTGAACTCCTCCTGCTGCATCCTGTAGCCCTGATGCAGCTCCTCACTCAGAGACGTCTCTTCCACAAGCACATCATGTTGGTGCACAGGAGGGATGATCCCAGTCACTCCTACCTCCACAGTCTCCAGGGCTGTGGGAGTTTGTGCCTGTTCTATGTCCACAGTCTCTGCAGCTGGGAAAGGCTCCACAAACTTCTTTAGATCAAATGTGATATTGGTCTCATCAGTCTCAGATGGCAACAACTGCTCTTTGAAATGCACTTCTTCTAGGTGAACCTCAACTTCCTCAGTAAAATTCTGACCTGAGTTCTCTATGCAAGGAGGAGTAAAGATGAGATCCAAAGAAGAGCTGCCTGCATCAGACTCCATTTCTTGCAGCATTTGTCCATCACTGTGCATTTCCCAGTGTGCAGCATCCCCAGCATCAATCATTTCTTCTTTACAAAGATGGTTATCAACCTCGATGTCCTGTTCAATATCAACTGATCTCTCTTGCTCCTTGGCCTGTTCCTTCTGTTGCTCTTCTGTACAGAAGTCAAAGCCAAACTGCTCCTTTGTGGGTGTGCTTGCAATATTGTCCTGTAGGTGGGGCACACTGGGCTCTTCTACAAGAGGCACATCAGGAGACATTGCCTCCCAGGCAGTGGCATTGCTCTCCTCCGTGTAAACATCACTCCCTTCTTGCCCCACAGGTGATATAGGAATGAAAAATTGTGAATCCTCACGCTCCCTTGCCAGAGCAGACTGCTCAGAGGCATGTGTTTGCCCTTTCACTTTCATAAATGGTGACTTCAAGATCTCCCAGGACAGAGCATCTGTATGTGGTATCACCTTGTCTCCTTCAGCCTCCAGCTCCTCTGAAAAGTGACCTGAGTCCTTGGCCACCAGTTCATGCTCTTCTCTGGACATGCTGGGGTGCAGCTCAGTGGCATCAATTCCAAAGCTGTGTTCCTCGGATACAGCTTTTCCCCTGTGCTGCCTCATCTCAGAAATACCATCTGTATCCCTCACGCTTTCTTCTGTATAACCTGTTTCTTGCCTTGCATAAACTTCCATGATATCCAGCACCATCGTTTCCTCCATCTCACTTTCCCTGAAGTGAGGAGTTTTCTCACACTCCTCTTCCAACTGCTCACCAGGAGATGGAGACATCCTCAGAGACCAGGATAGGTGGTCTTCCTCCTCCTTGGAGCATGTGATCTGTTCCTCTTCATCCTTCCCAAGTGTGCTGAGGCCTTGGAGGTGCAGAACATGGTCCATGGCAGGCAGTTCCTCAGTGCCTCCATCCTTGTTATGCAACCTGGGTGCACTGGGCTGCACTGTCAGCTCAGAGGCAGTCTGCGCTGTTCCAGCCACATTTTTGGCCACACAACAATACAGCCCAGCATCTGCAAAAGAGACCCCTCTGATGTATAAGCGGTACATGCCATTCTTGCCTTCCTCAAACCTCAGCCTCTCGCTAGCAGAGAGGCTCTGGTCATTCAGGGACCAGGCCACAGCTGGTGGGGGCTGCCCAGACACAGCACACTCCAACACCACTGCCTCCCCTTCATGGCAATGAATGTGTGCTGGGGCTTCTGCCACAATTTGGGGTGGCTCATTTCCCACATCAAATGAAAACTTGAACTTGTGCTTTACAGTTGGAGCAGCCTGGTCTGGAGAGGGCCGTGTGGTCTCCCTCATCTCTGTGTCTTGCTCTGGCGTTGGAGTGGGGGCAGTGATTTTGATTTCCACAGGCAGTGACAGCAAATCTGAGTCTGGAACTGCACTTGGCAGTCCCTGCTCTGCTGTGAAGGCCAGACCAACTTCTTCTTCCTCCTCCTCCACCTTCTCCTCCTTCTTCTCATTCTCCCCTTCTTCTTCCTCCTTTACCTTCTCCTCCTCTTCCTCCTCCTCCTCTTTCTTCCATTCCTCTTCCTCCTCCTTCTTCGTGGCTTCATAGGCTGTCGTCCGCGGCCTCACATGGAGTGCAGCTGAGGTACTGACTGTGCCCAGCGGGTTGAAGATCACACAGGTAACGGTGCCACCATGCTGCGGGAGCAGGGATGGGAAGGTCAGTGTAGAGTGGCACTCTGTGGTGTGAACAGCGGTGCCCCGGATGCGCCCCACGGGCTTGGTGTTGTTGTACCAAGTGACTGTGGGCGGTGGGCGGCCATGGAAGAGGCAGGAGAAGGTGCATCTGTGCCCCTCAGCAGCCTCCTGGGGCTTGACCTCCTGGACAAAAAGGGGTGGGCAGGGCTCCAGGAGCCCACTTGGCATCTGCCATCTCTCCCCTGTGGCCTTGAGCCTGTGGTACCCCTTCACTACTTGCACTGCAAGGGGCTCCGAGCCATCCATCGTGGCAGCCACCTCAGGTGGGCTGGGCTTCCCAGGCAGGCCCCCTTGGGGCATGGACATGAGAGATTCCTGCTTCTTTTTCAGTGCTGCCCTCTTTGCCTCCCGCAGCCGCTGCAGCTTCCAACGGATCTCCTCATCCAGCAGCTCCTCAGCATCTGCCACTGTGCCACTATGCTCCCTACTGCATGCTAGCCCTGGATGGTGAGGCCCCACCAACGGCAGCCTCTGGAAACGGATAGTTCGTACCATGCCCCGGCCTGCGGAGAGCTCCCCAAGCAACTGCTCGGCCTCCTGCCCCTTGTCAAAGGGCGAGCCAGTGCAGCGGAGCACCACCCGCAGTCGGTCCTCCCGCCGCTGCTGTAGCAGGCGCTCCCAGCTCTCCCGCATCCACACTGCTTTCCCTGCGAAACCCAAGCCCTGCTGTTCCCCACTGCGTGCCACCAGCAGTGAGGCAGTGGACTCAGCTGAACCCTCACTGTTAATAGCAAATACCCTGTAGCTACCAGCATCATGCTCCCGCACATCCCGCACCTCCAGGCTGGCACGGTGCATGTGCTCCTCGCTCTCAGTGCGGATCACCTTGCGGCAGTCCTGGCGGACCGGCCGGTTGTTGTGAAACCAGGCCATGTGGGGTGCCGGGCATGCCACCAGCTTGCACTGGAAGAGTGCAGGATCCCCCTCCAAGACAGACCTACACTTGAGGCCCTGTGTGAAGGTGGGTTTATGGTTCTGGGTGCAAGCCAGCACCTCCGCTGTCCCAGGTCCCTCGAGGTTCACCTTGCTGTGCTGCTCTGCAAGAGAAGGAGACTGGGTTACAACATGCCACACTCCACCTGCCATCTGATTGAAAAAAATGAAATAGCAATATATTGAAATAAAAAATGGGCATGCAACAGATTTCATCACACACCCAGGAAAAAAAAGTAATTCACTCACCATATTTGTTCGAATAAACGCAACGCCTTGCTCTGTTTTAAAGATTGACACGAAAATCGTTCGTTGTCTGTTCTTTCTTCAGACTGTGGAAATTTCTTCTTGAACAAGCAAAAATTAATTTCAAAATAACACGTTCTTCTTTGTGTATGTTTTTGCTGCCTGGAAAAGCTGTGTATCTTTGGGTGGCAAAGAAGAAAATCTTACCTGACTTGCAGACAGTAGAATAAACGCCCTTTCTGACCCTTCTGTTTGTAGATTAAATGTTCAAACAATTGAGAAAAAATATTTTGAAAGATATTAAAAAAAAAGTAAGTAATTAGCTAACATGAAATGAGAAGGCGTTTATTCGAACTAATACAGCCACTAACTTCACAATGTTATGCACAGGGAAAAAAGCAAGCAACATGAACCACGTATGCTATCTGCAAGCCAGGGTAAGAGATGTATAATGATAAATTAATGTATGTAAAAAAAGTGCAAGGAATCAATGGGAATGTGTAGCTTTCACATATCCTAAACAACAAATGCTTTCTAGTATATTTCATCCATCCATCTAATAGTGTCCATTGAACTGATAAATGTTAGGTTGCTAACTTGTTTAAAAATAATATGATTAAGATTTGTATAACTTCCTTCTGAAGTAAACTATTCCATGCATTCAAAAGGAAATTGAACAAATAAAGCTTTGTGAACAGCTGCAAAGCATGAAGTAAAAGTTAAGAATATGGCTGCAAAATTATAAATTTGAAGTTTTAAACATATTTTAAAACTTAAATAACCTTATAATGCTCGTAACCCCTTGCATATCAAAACAAACATGCAACATGTTCCAATATGCTTTAAAATGTGTCTTTCTTTCCCCATCAGACACTACATGTAAGCAGATAAAAGCTTTTCACAGTGTTACTAATTACTAGTACTAAGTATTCAGTGTAACATCATTGGTGACTGTACCTTTCACTTCCATTTCAATCTCTTCCTCTAGCTTCTCATGAATAATTTTTTCAGGAGCTAGAATAAAAAGACAAAGATTTTTGAGCTATAGTTGCTAAATATGCCAATCAACACTTTATGTAGTAAAAACATTCAATTTCTCTTGCAAATGTACAGAAATTCATACATACATACACATAAATGCATGCCAAACAATTCAAACACTAGACAAATTTTGAGAACAGAGTAATCAAATGCTTTTAAACTTGTTTGCAATGTACACTTTTCTATAAGATTTGCTTTCTTTTTTGCAGGGTGGGGGAAAGTTTCTAATGTAACATGCCTTTATCATGCCTTAAATCCCTGAAGAAAACATTCAACAATCCACAGACTAATGAGATGCTTTTCGTTCTTTATTATCTCCCAGGGAATGAATGTACTGGAATGCAATGATTCTATGCACAAGGAATTGATACTTGGAAGGAACATGCAGTTGCCAACCTGTCACTCTCAGATGGGTGCTGCACTCGGCTTGTCCTGCAGAATTAACTATTCTGCATTTGTATATACCCTTGTGGTTCTGACCAACTTTCAACAATCTTAAACTGCACCGTGGCCCATCATGTTTTAAGGAACACAATGCAGACTCCTCAACTATTAGCTGATTGCACAGCCAGACCACGCAAGGTGTAGGCACACCCTTCATTATACAGAAGAGTAACACATCATCTCCTTCTTTTACAGTGGTTTCTGAAGGCAGAGTTTCAAGAAACTCTGGTGCTTCGGCATCAGTTTCTGTGATGTCTTCACATGGCACAACATCAGGATAGTAGACTCTGTTTCTTTGCTTCTCAGTTTCATATGGTCTTTGGGATGCAGATATAAACAAGCTCGAGGTTTTCTTGGAAGATTGTTGCTTAACTTCAGATGCTTTAAACTGACAACCTTTGGCTGCTTTAAAGCTTTTAGTATCTGATTCAAGGGTATTTTTTGTTACTGCTTTGGCTTGTGCTTCTTTTGCTAGGTAAGAATAAAGTTAGGAAAAGCATTAGGTCAGATGTTTTGTGGAATAAAAGATATCCTTACACTTAGGGGGCAAAAAACCCAATAATTATTATTGAAAGAATGTTCAGCATATTAGTGCTACAACAACACTATTAAACATGAGTGATTACACATTTAAGAGCTCTATTCCTGCTGGGCTAATTCTAGGTACCGGTTAAGCTTATGAGACTTCCATGGGACTAAGACTTGGTCTGTAATGCCTAATACAAGCATATCTTTACTTTTAATTGAGAGCCTTAATTTAGAAAGTAGCAGCAGCAGATTATGTAAAGTGCTTTGCACAGCACAAGAGTGGAGAAAAAACCTTCAATATATAAGAGCCAAATCAAGAAGGTCAATGGCTTCCTCATTATTTATCTTGATTGCTGCTCTTGATTCCTTTGAGCTCAGCAGAAATACTATCACCTGTCTAGTGTGGTGATAACACATATTTGGGTCTTCACTAGTGGTAACACTACTGACATTTTAATACACTGATGTCAGGAAGAAGTGGAAGGAGTCTTAGCAAAAATAAATACTTATATCTCAGGGAGAGTGAAGGGTAGAAGACAATTCATTAGTGCAGTAGCACAATACTTGCACCCATTAATCCTTTCGAGTACATTGACCTATATTGGCAACCTTGGAATTGGAACCTTGGATTTATTGGAAACAAGTTGAACCCACGGAGTTTGAAATGACCAGGTGTCTAGTTCAACATTGCTTATCTGACGTACTTATCTTCCTTAAACACCAGCTTTAGGAATTCTTAAAATGTAAATATTCTTACCATCCTGTTTTGCTTTACATCTTACTGCATATCACGAAGGATATGAGGAATAAAAAGCCTCAGACATCTGTGACTTGCTGGGAAGAGCCATGAAGTCAAAATATCAACTTCCCAGTACGGCACATGTCACTTATGAATAGAGCTGTAAATGTGGAGGAAAAACCTCAAAGCATTATTACTAGAGCTTTCTCAATTAAATACTGGTAACAAAGGAAATATGAGGGAGCTGTAGGTAGTGATAATGAAGTTGCAAAAGGTAAGTCATAATGTTAAAAGTCAGATAACCACCTTTGACTGTTAGTATTGCAGCAGTTGTTGTGCCTCCGTAATCATTATATACAGTACAACTGTACAGTCCTTGATCTGTCAGCTGGGCATTTAGAATTGTGAGCAGTAGGACACTTCCATTTTGTGAGATCTTCAATTTTTCAGATGCTTCTATCCTTTCACCTTCATGGGCCCAAAGAAACCCAGAGAAGAATTCATTTTCTAAGCTGCATATGAACTGAGCAGTGTCACCACATTTCACAGTTAGGTCTCTGAGCTGCAAGAGAATCTTTGGAGGGACATCTTTCATTTCCTGAGCAGTAGCCATAGAGATCCTGGTGCTCTGAGATGTTTGGGAAAGGATTGTTGTGTGCATGGCTTCCATTTCTTCAACTGATGTAGCCTTCATGGTCAAACTTTCTGATACACTTTCAAAAATCTGTACACCCAGTTTCTGTGATGGTTGTTGCACTGATTTAAATTCTTTTTGATAAGATTTAATGTTCTTCTTTGTGAGAGGAGCAACATGAAGTTCTGATATAGCCTGTGACTGGGCAGACTCTTTTACATCTTTCCCAGAACTTTGCCTATCTAGGACTTGCACTGTGTAATCAAGTAACAAAAATAACAACAGTATTAGTATCTAAAGAACTTTACTGGGCCATGCTCTGAACAAAATCAAACAGCATGGAGGATGAAAATGAACGATCTTCATTTGAAAACTCAGCATGCCAGATGCATTACGCTCTTGACACAAAGATTATCCATTCACATATATGAATGACAAGTGATGCCTAAGCTATTCATGCAGTTGATACACAGTTGATGCTTGTCTCTTCTTTCACTGAAGTTGTCTATTTTAGTATTGGAAACTTACTATGGAATTTTTTAAGGAGGTATTTTCTTTTTTTCTTTCCTACAGATAGTGCAAAATACCTCAGTCAATGCTATAACGATCACTTAATTACTTGTTTTAAAAATCTGAATGCCTTCAGTAAAATTATTCTATTCTTTGACCTATATCACGATACAAATTTGTAAATTTCCAAATGTTACAGCTTAAACAGAAGAAATAAGAGTGGCTGGGTTACAGACGGTAGGTACTACTAACATTAGCTGGTAAAGAAAAGGTGTGAAACAAAGAAAGAAAAACATTAGTAACAGCATAAAAGTGTGGTATACAACAAACTGAGTCCCTTTGAAGTAAAAATGGGGCTTTACCTTCTGCAGTCACTGTAAGTGTAGCTGTACAAGTTGTTTCTCCAGCACTATTTCTTGCCTTGCAAGAGTATTGGCCAGCATGCTCTAAGAAAGCATCTACTATTATCAGTATAGCTGTGCCTGTAGACTCATCAAAGTGGAAAACTAAGTCTTTTGTTGGCAACATGAGTTGTTGATTATGAAACCACTGGATTTTTGGTTTGGGCATGCCAGAGACTCTAGCTTGAAATCTGACTGATTCCCCGCTGAATACCCTGCAGCTTGAAATAGGCTGGATAAAGGTGGGCCTTTGGCCAACAGACTCCTCCTTAAGTGAAACAGATGAAGAAACATGCCAATGGGACTCTGATGTAACTTCTTCAACCTTTTTAAATCCTGAAAAGAAGCATGCCAACTTTTAATTTCTTACCCTACACTATAATAAATTTTCTCTCTCATTCAAGATTTTTTTTCTAACTTGCAACTTAACAGCATGAATTATTCTAATTCATCATTAATAAAATCTGTTGCAAAAAGAAAACAAAATATTTATAGTTAAATAATATCAAGGACAATATAGAACTTAAATAGCAAATTCTCTAGACAATATTTCTGCTCTAAAACTTCGGTCAATGTTTTGTCAATTCACATGAATGTAAACTATTTCTTTTATCTGCCCAAGTACCTTGTACACACCTCTATTTAACATGTTTTCCAACGGATTCACAGTAATTTATTTTATACAAAAACTCTTGCTAGGTTCTCCTCACAGTCAAACCAAAGAATGTGTAAAAAGCACTTCCGTTAGAAGTTCTACTATGTTTGGTGCATGATAGATTCTAATACTGGAAAGAATGAAAAGGTGAGGTGCATGGAACATTGAAAAATTGTGAAATATGTTTTCCTGTGCATGATCTATATTTTGGAGACATAAATGTATGCTGTGGACATTGTAAATGGTAGCAATTAATTGAGTTAAAAGACAACGTGACAGACAACGACTCACATATAATCATCAGTGTATATTAAGATTAGTATTGGAACATGACCTAAATAAGACATCATCTTTAATTGTACACTGTACCTTCTAACTTCAAGGTAGCAGTGCTTGTCACTTGGCCTACAGAATTACTAGCCACAAAGGTATAGATTCCTTCATCCTCTGGATAAGCTTCAGCAATCTCCAGCTGGTAAGTGTCTTCAAACTGAGTCATTCTAAAAAAACGCGATGGCTTGATCTCTCTCTCTTTGCTGTACCAAGAGACTTTCAGATCTGCTCAAGCAACAGAAAGAAGAAAAAAATGTGTAAGTTATGACATTAGACTAGTAAGTAAACGGTGTTTTTATATATGTCAGAAATCTTAACCTCGAGTATCTTTTTTAAGTTTAAATGTGCCTTGTATTACTTTGGTAATGTATGATCAGTGGCAAGTGGCCTACTTGTTGCTTTAAGTTTTGATTTCTGCATTGAAAATATTTGTATGGGAAAACTGATTCTGGTGCTGCTATATTCCTAGGTAAAAATAATTTTTCCTTTCCCTCTTAACATATAAGTTTAAAAATATTTTACTACTACTAAAATCAGAGAAAGCCTCAGTTTAAAAAAGTGATTCTGCTACAATTGCCCCATTAAACAGGTTATAAAATCACTAGGTTGAGCTGAACAGGTTAAAGAAATTAAAACGGAATATCCTTTTGCTAAGGACAGTATCTTGTATCTTTTTATTGCAAATATAAATTTTACATCTCATATTTCTCAAGAAAGATCCTGTCTTTGTACCTTTGTAAAATTCCTATATAAAATGCTGTGTTACTTGACTTGTAAAGATTCTTGTAGACTTTGGAAAGAAGAGGACTGAAGCAGACTTTAACCTTGCCTCTCCACCTGCCGCTATATCACATCATGAATCAAGTGTTTTCACACAAATAGTGTGCTATTACTGTCATCTGAAGAAAGAGACAGTGTTTTCAATAGCCAGTTGCATAGTGTGTACCGTTAAACATGATTTGCAATCATGTATTACCTAATTAATATAAATGGTTTTCACAACACAAGTGAGAGGTATGCAAATCCATTTGGATACAGTATTCAATAAAGTAAATTTTTGATAGGAAAAATTTCTTCACCAAAACAGTTGTCAAGCACTGGAACAGGCTGCCCAGGGAAGTGGTTGAGTCCCCATCCCTGGAGGTATTTAAAAGACAGGTAGACGTGGTGCTTAGGGACATAGTTTAGTGGTGGACTTGGCAGTGTTAGGTTTACAGTTGGACTTGATGATCTTAAAGGTCTTTTCTAACGTAAACAATTCTATGATTCTATGATTTTATGAAAGGTGACCTAGATGAAAGGATCCTTATGCTCTGTGCTGTAAATGCAGCTTCCACGTTCACATAGATACAGTTGTTGTAAAAAAAGTTAAACTAGCATGCTTTGCACAGAGGGCAGGCTAGTCTTTCTAACATACATTTTCTGAGTTTTAGCACCACTTCTAAAGCAGAATCAGATTTTTTGTAAAGATTTTTAAAAAAAAATTGGAGTTTGATTTCAAGTGATGGAAGTGCGACTTACATATATTTGCATATATATGTATCTTACCAATTTTGTGTGGATTTTTATACAGTTATCAATCAGGATTATTTTTAAATTTGGAATTTTATTTATCTTTCAACAATTGTAAATACTTTGGGATTGGAACTGAGTCTTATTCTGCAGTTTACCTTGTGAATATTTTATTACTAGTCATACTCAAGGCCATTTATTGGGATGAAGAAAGGTAGTTTTATTTGGTTTTGTGTTAACTTGAAAAGAATTATTTTAATTGTAGAATGATATTTTATGTAACTAAAACTAGCAAACTTATTTAAGGAAAATCTACACTTAAAAAGGCAATGAGCAAACACATTTTTATGCTAGGAAAAAGAATGCAATTGCAGTTTACTGTTTGCAGAGTGATATGAGATACTTAAGAATATTAGGATAAAGGCTGAGGCACAGTTTCAGTCTGTTTGCTCAGTTAATTGGCATGACACTGTGTGTCATCCGAAACTTCATTATGTTCGTTAAACATGATAATGCTTTTCCACCATGATACTCTGTGTTTTGAAACTGCATTTTACTCACTTGACACAGTTTTCCAACATCAGTTAGCATTTGAAATGCTGAGAAGTTTCCAAAGACAGATTTTTTGAAACAGACCTTCTTTTTAGAAATGCTTCATGACAATTTATAACTTTCATGCTTAATGCCATCTTTGACATATTACTTGCTTAACTGATAGTTGTCAGTGAGTAATACTTTGCTGTGTGCGTATATCAAATAACTGTACTTCTAGGGAAAGACTGATATCAGCACATATACTGTTGCATTTTTTCTGAGTTCAGGATGAAAAATTCTGAGAGATGAAAAGTAGTACAGGATTTCATTAAACCCACCTGTTCCTGTAACTCTGCACTGAAAACGAGCAGACTGTCCCTCAGATGTAACAGCATCACGTAGTGGTATTATGACAGCAGGTGGATACACTGGCACTTCTAGCTCAGGAGAAACAACTTCTGGGACTAAATGATAAGAAAAAGAAGTCATTTTTAAAGATGAAGAAGATTACACACATGTTGACAATCTTATTTCACAGACATTGTTATGAGCACAGGAAACTCACTTTCCACTGAAAGTGAAGCTGAAGTTGTAGCAACTCCGTAGTCATTTTTTGCTTCACAGGTGTACACTGCTGCATCTTCAGGGAAAGTTTCAATCAGCAAGAGAGTATATTCTTGTGCATCATGAAGAAATTTGCACTTGAAACCTGGAGAAAGCTGTTGATCATCTTTGTACCAAGAAATTTTGGGCTGGGGTTTGCCTGATACCATAGCACAGAAACGGGCAGGTTTGCCAGACTCCACTGTGGTTGGCTCCAGCTCCTGAATAATCTGGGGTGGCTCTGGAGCTGCAAATTGGGCAGGAGGAGGGAAGGGAAGAAAGGAGGAGAGAGAGAAATCTCAGTATTGATATTTATCAAGTCTTCAAAAACATTAGCAAGGATTTTTTTTTTTTTTAAATCTTATTATTCCCAATCTTGCATGCCCATGAAAATCTGCCCTTTTCCTTGATACAGGGGGAATGATCTAGCAGCAAGTGCCTTAACATAACTAGCTGCGTTGGCATAAGCTTTTTCTGGCAAAACATGTCCAAGAATTCTCAGGCTGATCCCTCTGGCAAGGCATATTTGTCCATATGAACAATTCAGTTTTATTTGGATTTGAGAATTTCCTGGTCTAAATAAATACAGTGGGGAAAAGAACTGCTATAACATTTTCATCAGCTAGCTAGCTATTTCAGTAGAGCAAGAAATGTCCATGTACATGAGGATTTTGGCAGTGTTCCATACATAAGATTCTCTTTGGATTTTTTTTTTTTTTTTTTTACTTTCAGAGTTAGAATTCCAGAAAAGCTATACAGAAATCAGAAAAACACAGGGTAATAAATACAGTCAAAGCATTGCTTGTGGGGACACATACCATTCACATAGAGAACAACAGAACTCCTATTCCGTCCTGCAACAAAAGTATATTCTCCAGCATCAGAGTAAGTGGTTTCAAAGATGGTCATTCGATGAACTCTCCTTTCCACCACATAACTGTATCTTTCCTCATATTGGAAATTGATCTCAATACCATCCTTGTACCACTGTGGTTCAATGTCATCTTCATTGACTTCAAATTCAATTTCAGCTCTTTGTCTCTGAATGACCTTTGAACAAGTAGAATAAATATTAGAAATAGCATTTATATTTACAGATGGTCTCATGTTCCGGTTTCCTAGAAGAAGGCCCTGACCTTATGATTACAGATTTTTGTGTTAGGACTTTTGCTGGTTAGATATTGTTGCTCTTTCTTTACATTGTTCTTTGAGTGACAAAGTTATGAAATATTTATTCTTCTGTATAGGCCATACCTGAATATCTTTACGAACGCTTCTGATACGAATGTCACGACCTTCCACTATCAAATTGGCACTGGATGTGTTTCCACCTGCTACTACAGTGTACTGACCAGCATCAGACATTCTTGTGGAAGGAATGATGAGACGATGGACATATTTCTCTCTCTGAATTTTCATCCTAAGGACATCAGAAAAGAAAACGAGCAAGTTATTTCCTGGGGGAAAATACATAACAAAAGTCAATATGGTTAGAAGCAATCATTTACCTGTCACCAATCTGGAGTTCTTGTCCATCCTTCATCCACTGGACCTGAATGTCAGGTTCTGAAATTTCACACTCAAAAATAGCCCTCTTCTTCTCCACAACCTTGATGTCTTTAATATGCTTCCTAAATTCAATGTGACGAGCTAGGGCAGAAAAAAAGTAGAATGAGTGCCATGATGCTATTTAAGCCATTAGAAGTCACTAAATATACAAATCAAGAGAGAAAATACCTTCCACATATAAAGTGGCTGATGAAGCTGCTTTTCCAGCAACAAAAGTGTATTCTGCAGCATCACCAAAATGCACATTCCTTATGGAGAGGGAGTGCGTGAGCTTCCTTGTTCGTATCTGGCATTTGTCAGTTGATTTTATTTCTACCCCATTCTTTAGCCATTTATATGAGATACCTTCATAGTTAACAGTAACTTCAAATGTTATTGTATCTTTCTCTTCAGCATTGATGTCTTTTAGCATGGAAGTAATTAGGATGGCTAAAAGAAAAGAAACAGACATGGTTTGGGTTTGTTTTGTTTTGTTTTATTTTAAACACGTTAACTGGATCAGAGATGTTTAAAATTCTTTAAGACAGATTCTGATTTTTGGTACTATTAAAAGGTAGAATCAATACTACAATTAAATTTCCCAAAACTTCTGAATGACATAGGAATCCAAATGCTGTCTCCTATGGTGACTTGACATTTAGGCATGTTGGCCTAAACAGAAGAATCCAGGATCTGACTTTCAAGTTCACAGCTTCTAGACCTGTTTTAAAAATGTAATTGAGGCTGTTTAAGGTTATTTGAAAATACTTCTAACACAATGCTGGTTTTGTCTGAATTGCACCAAGTGCATGTATTAACACAACTCTATTATTGGTAACTGTAAAATATTCTGGTTAATTTTGTTTTTACTTACGTTTTACAGTCAGAGTTGCACTGACTCTGTCATTTCCACAGATAAATGTGTATTCTGCAGAATCTTCACTGCTTGTGTTCATGATATTGAGCTGATGGAGTTTCCCCTGGACCACTATTTTGAACTTTTCACTCATTTCAATCTCCACACCATTTTTCAACCAGACAGCAGGCACATTGAAATGAGAAACTTCACATTGAAAAGAGGCAGTTTTGGTCTCAGGAATCTCAATATTTTTCATGGTCTTTGTGATGTGTATGGCTAAGAGGGGGGGAAAAAAAGACAAAAGAAAGGATTTTTTAAAAGTCAGTATGTGTGGAAGACCGCAAACCCACGGGTAACAGGCTATGAAGTGTCAGGTCAAGTTTTTCAACATGAGTTGGTATAGCAATTCATATAATTACTTGCTTACAAACTTACAATACTTACTTTCCACAAACAGTTTTGCTTTACACTCAATTTGCCCAACAAGAGCTGTGTATTCCCCAGCATCAGCAGGAGATATGTTATGCAGCATAAGCTTGTGAACTTTCCTTTGAGAGATCATCTTGTATTTATCACTTTGTTTAAGCTCAACATTTTTGTGGAACCATCGGACTGGTACAGTATCATGGGATACACTCAGTTCAAAGGAGGCAACAGCATTTTCCAAAGCAGTCACATCCTTTGGCTTTTTGATGATCTTGACAGCTTGAGGAAAAAAGTTAGCAAGATTCAGCAGCGTGTTTGATTTGAATTTAAAACTACACATTAAAGCAAATATTCAAACCAGTTTGACTTACTTTCCACATGAAGTCTGGCATTTGCTCCTATCTTTCCAAGCTTAAAGCTATAAACAGACTCATCAGTGACAACACAGTGTTTGATTTTCAGTGTGTGAACAGTTCCTTTCACTGAAATTTCATATTTGTCGTTTGATTCAAGTTCAACACCATTTTTAATCCACAGAGCTCCTTTCACATCAGGGTGGGTCAGTTCTACACTGAAAACTGCCTCCTGGGTTTCTGTCACAGTCAAGTTCTTTAGTGTCTTCTTTATCTTAACAGCTAGGAAAAAAAAAAAGAAACAAAAAACTTGACAAAACAGACCAAAATTAGAAATTATAGTAAATACAATAATCTTAATAAAACTGAATCATGGTGCTTCATTTTAAAATCTAGTATGTATATATTGATTTATACAGTTTCCACTGAAGTAGTGTGCTTGGAACACAAAAAAGAACATTTACTTGTAACATCCATGAGAAACAGGTTTTTTATATTTGATATGTTTACTACACAACTAGCAAAGAGTGAATTTCTACCTGTTAGCCAGTACCTTGAATAAAAAGTGTTTTTATTAAACTACCATACTAAATTCGAAATATGGAGACTCCAAAATACAGTAAGTTTGCTACCTCAGAAAGTGTATCATAATATAAAAATATTTTCAAAAAATGAAGCAAAATATACTTGTATCTTAGGGCCTGATCCAAGACACAGTGAGTGAGGCTGGACTGAGTCTTAAAGACATCAGTTAGTTATAAAAAATACTGACCTTCAACCTTCAGTTTGGCAGATGTCTTTGAGCTTGCTATTTCATAGCTATATTCACCCATATCATCCAGTTTCGTGGCAGGAATATTGAGCCTTCTCTTTACACCATCAGATTCAGCACGGTACTGATCTGTCATAGGTAATGGTTTACCATTTTTTAGCCACTGGCCATCTGATTCAGGATTTGCCACCTCACATTCAAAAACAGCTGTCTGAGACTCAGCCACAGTCAGGTCAGTGAGAGGCTTTGAAATGGCACCACCTGTTGGGAAGCAAGAGCACATGTTTTTGTTGTGTTGCTGTTCAACCTTCCCCCATACGGAAATGCAACCATGTGAAAAGTTCATCCTGGAATTCTTTGCCGTAATTTGCAGCATGCCCATGGACATTCTGAGTTTTGTGAAAAATCAAGAATAGAATGTGACCTGAACATCACAAAAATATGTTTCTTACTTCTATCCTAGTTATTCTCATTTATTATTTTTGTTATCAGCACAGGTATACTGAACATTCAAGACAAAAAACTTCTTTTTTACATTAATTACATCAAAAGCATACTACAGCATTCCATACTATGGCTCTGATTTGGCAAAACATATAAACACTTACTTAAAAGCTTTGTTGAATTCAAATTATACCAATTACAAAAGATAAGGGGAAGAGCAAGGAGAACATAGGAAAAAAAGATAAAGACAAAATAGTACAGAAACAGCACAATTGTTATAATTACAAAATACAGCACACCGAGCATTGTTTCTAAATCACAGTGAAATAAAAATCTTGGACTTTAACTCTACTAACCTGCTACGATAAGCTTTCCAGATGTTTTCTTCTCTCCAGCATAAAATACATATTCTCCTTCATCATCTTTCATCATCTTCACCACTGTCAATTTATATATTTTGCCACGTGCTTCAATTTTATATTTAGGACCAGCCTTGATCTCTTTGCCTTTGAAATGCCAAATTACATCAATCCCTGAATGGGAGAGCTCGACCTCAAAGGATACATTCTGTGTTTCAGTGCAGGTGATGTCATGAAGACCTCTAATAATTTGAATTTCTATGAAAAGAATACATTACAAATATATTAATTGCTTCCACAGTTTTGTATTTAAATAAATAATTTCACAAAGAACTGTGCATCTTAAAGGAAACCTACTTTCAACTGTGACATTGCAACTTGTTTCAACTTTGCCAACCATTAGCTTATAATGTCCTTCATCTGATGCATGAGTTCTGGTAAGCACTAGCCTCTGTTTAGTGCCTTTACATACAGATTGTACACGTTCATCAGGCTTTATTTGATGATCATTTAGGTACCATTTGGAGGAAGACACATCAGGTGCTGAAACTTTGCATTCAAGGATAGCTTTTGTTCCTTCAACTACGTGAACATCTTTTAGAGGCACCACTATTTCCACACCTGTCAAGTTACAAAAATATTCACCATGAAAAAATTATGCCTTTAAGAAATAACCCTGAAGGACCCAAAAAATCAAACAGACCTTCAAAATCGTGATAATGACTTACTGTACACTGTGATCCGTCCAGTGGTTGACAGTCCAAGACCAGGAACACTAAAAGAATAAGTTCCACTGTCTTCCTTGGTTGCATCTTCTATCAGCAGCATGTGTGACTGTTTATCCAACACAATGTGAATACGATCACTTGACTGAATTTCATGACCATCCTTCATCCAGACACCTTCCACATTTTCTAGGGAGACTTTAACTTCAAGTTGTACAATATCTCCCTCACAGACTTTCTGATCATCAAGTCCTTGAAGAATAACCATGGGACGAGCTGTGGAATGAAATGAAGTTAATTAATCCTCATAATAGAGAAGCAGAATATTGAATATTAAGACAGCATGGGATATAGTGATATAGCTATAATATATGCTATAATATAGAAAATCTATAATATAGAGACAATATAAGTATTAGACGTGCTTACGCTTCATCTTCAGTTTGCAGTGAGTCCTTTTCCCGTCAACAACAAAGCTATACTCTCCTTGATCATCTTTATTAACATCTTTAATAGTGAGGATTTGGCGACCACGGCGGGATGCAATCACGTATTTATGATTAGAAGTGAGTTCAACATCGCCATGATACCATTTCCCCTCTACATCTTCTGGGGAAACCTCACATTCAAGTTCACCTGAGAAGGATTCTGGTACTTCAACATCCTCAAGTTCTTTAATAAATTCAACCACAGCACCTACAGGCAAAAATAATTACATGCATGAATAAGCTTGATTAGATATCCCTGATAAGAACATTTCTTATTAAATGAGCTTAAGGGAATTAATATATATATACGGTGTAACCATTTTACATAAATTATCTCCAAGCTTTCATATTGGATTCCGAAAGTATGAAAATATCTTGAACATTTCTTAGTGTTAGACATCAGTTTAAATTTTTTTATTTCTTCCTGAAGCTGATTTCACTTTAACAGTACTGCATGATACTGAGCTGTGTGCTTCTTACCTTCAACAGTAAGCTTTGCAGTAGTTTTTATGGATTCATCCTCTACCAGTGCACAGCTGTAGTCATCAGCATCAGACATTTCAATTGCTAGTACAGAAAGAAAATGAGCCTTTCTGTCTGAGTGCATCCTGTATTTGTCTCCAGAATGAATCTCAATTCCATCCTTAAACCATTTCACTTTGACAAAGGGTTCTGATGTCTCACATTCAAACGTCGCCATGGAGTCTCTCTCTTTAGCAACAATATCTTGTAACTTCTGGGTGAAGCTGATTAACTGCTTGGCTGCAAAACAATATGCAATGCATCAACAATCCACTGGCCATATAGACTTAACACACTGATAACCAGTAGGATAAAAATAAAAGATTTTAAATTACCTTGTACTAACAGGAAAGCATGGCTAGAAGTTTCACCAGCTATATTGACTGCTTTCACCATGATGCTGGCAGAATCATCAGAAGTCACATCTCTGATGACTAATTCGCAGACATTATCTTCAGGCCAGTACCAATACACACGATCAGTCCTTTCAATCTGCACACCATTTTTGAACCACTGGCACTCAGGGTCTGGTTTTCCCACCACTCTCACACGGAAGTGCGCATCTGCCCCCTGGGCTACAGTCTGGCTTTGAATTCGTTCAAATATCTTGGGAGCCTCCATGCTTGGACTAAGCTCAACCTTCTCTGGTTTGAATGTTGGAATGGTGATTTTGCCTTCAGGAGGAAGTGCTTTCTTCTCTTCCTCTGGGATCTCTTTGGTCCAGTGAAGAAGTTCTTCTTTTGTCTTTTTTAACATTTCTTCATATGATTCATCTTTTTTGCGAGACTTAAGTTCCACAGCAGTGATGGCTTCATAATAGCCCTCTTCTGTCCTACGCTTGAATTTACTACGCAGCTCTTCAGATTCCTCTGAAAGCTTCTCATGAGTGATTCTTTCAGTCCTTTTTAGTTTCACCACTTCTTTGGTTGTTGCCTCTGCGGGTTTGTCTACCTTCTGTACCTCAAAGAGAAGTTTTCCAGGCTCTGTCATTACAGGCTCATGTTTGGGTTCAGGAGCACGACGAAGAACAGATCTGAAGTCTTCCCTCTGCTGGATCTCAAGTCTCACCTTATGTTCAAGAAAGCCTTCTGGATTCTCTGCAGTGACTTTCACCTCTCCTGTGTCGTATGATTTGCAGTCCACAATATCCAGGTAGTAGATTCCATCGTAACGGAGTCTAAACCTTTTGCTCTTACGGATGAGCTGTCCATTGAGGTACCAGTTGACCTTGGGCAAAGGATAGCCAGTCACACGGCAGCGGAATCGTGCCGTTTCACCTTCAAGGACTCTTGCGGGTTCAGGAACCAAAACAATTTCTGGTTTTTGTTTTTCCTTTTGGTCCACTGCAACTGCAGGAAGAGCACCCTCATGGGCCATTCTTTCTAACTCTTCAATTCGCTGCAGTCCCCTTCTGCCTTCTGGCAACTGGGATTCTTCCACAAGGCTTTTCTCATCCTT
Organism: Nipponia nippon; assembly: GCF_047370975.1. NCBI lineage: Eukaryota > Metazoa > Chordata > Aves > Pelecaniformes > Threskiornithidae > Nipponia > Nipponia nippon. Next base: position 74,561,154 of record NW_028262369.1, on the reverse strand, counting down.
CACAATCAAAGTAGCAGATGTATGGTCTGTACCGTATTTGTTAGTTGCCCTGCAAGTGATCACTCCACTATCTCTGGAATAGGCTACTCCATAGTCCAGGCTACAGTACCCAAACTCATTGATCATGCGGAGTCTGTTAGCTGCTTCCAAGGGTTTGCCATCATGCAACCACTCCACCACCATGGTTGGGTCACCAATTGGTGTAAGCCTGCATTCAAAGTGTGCTGGTCCAAATTGCTTGAGCCTTAAAGATGTGAGTTTCTTCTTAAAAAATGGTTTCTGTTGCTTTTCTTTGTCATAGAGATCTCCTTCCTCCCATTGCTCTTGACCATAACGCAAATGGAGAGGCTCTAATTCTGGTGCTGCAATCTCCTTGGCTTTGTAAGTTCCTTTTGGAATGATTAATCTCCTTTCTGGTTCAGGTTCTGCATGTTCAACTTCAACATTTACTTTGCACCGAGTAGTGTCCCGCCCAGCTTTATTGATAGCAGTAGCAGTATACCATGCAGCATCTTGCCTGGCAGTAGATTCAATTTTAAGGGCAGCTGCCCCTTTGGTTCCCTCAATCCTGAAATATTAAAACAATTTCTTTAAATTTTTTTGCACTTTGTCATTCATTTTTGCCCTCCAAAATTACGTCAAAACGTCCAAAGGCAAAACTATGGAGAAATTAGACATGTTGTTTATGTTTATTCATGTTTATGAGTGCAGTGCCTAAGAATCCAACAGATAAGGATAATAAAAACCAGTCTTGAATTCAATGGCAGTTTTGCCTGCAGAAACCTCAAAATCAGACAGATAAAGGTTCCCTAATTCTCTGTTGTAAAACATTGGCTTTGCACATACAGAATAAAAAAGCACACAAGCTGGAGAAAATGGAGTGAGTCCTACAAGATATTTTGTATCTCTTAGCCTTTCTGCAATGCAAAAGCTGTAAGTAGCTTCAGTAGCCATTGGGCTAAGCTCTTAGTGAATCCCGTCTATGGAAGCAAAGGTATTCAGCACACTGTAGGAGGCACTTTGCAAGATGGTGATTATTAACTCCTTTACTATTTAAATAAAATAAAAATGCTTACTTTATTTTGGGGTATTTATGAGGTACAATGATGTCACTGTTCTTCAGCCATACAATGTCAGGATTAGGGTTACCAGTAGCTTTCACTGCCATCTCCAGTCTAGAGCCCTCCTTTACGCTAACATTCTTCAGCCTTTCCACAAAGTGTGGTCTGACTAGGTCTTCCTTAGCTGAAAGAGCAAGGGTAAGTTATCACAAGAGGAAACGACATAACCATGGTTTTTAATAAGAAACACTCCTCAGCCTCCTAAAAGTAGCATGCACAGTAGATACCTTCCACAGTCAGTGTCATTGAGACTGAAGCTTTGCCTGCCCTATTCTGAGCAATTACAGCCCATTCTCCAGAGTCATCAGGCATAGCAGGAACAATGATCAATGACTGGGTGCCATCTTCTTTAATCACTATTTTATGGGTGTAGTCATTAACCACTTGTTGACCTGCAGATACACATGAAAAAAAAAAAAGTTGGACTCCAAACAGTGTCTCAACAAGATGTAAAATGCATATAAGATTGTCTTTTAAGATTCTTTGTTGATGTACCATTATGGAACCAGTAAGTCTCTGGCATAGGTCTGCCAACAACTTTTAAGTCAAATCTTGCTGTCTGCCCCTGTGAACATTTAAATGATGTAGGTTTCAGCACAAAAACTGGCTTATATAGTCTCTCTAGTTGTCCTTCATCAGTTTCTTCTAATCTGCGGGCAGGAGAACGAGAAGGGGAACTGCGGGCAGGAGACCGGCTTGGAGACCGTGGAGAAATAGACCTGGAAGGAAAAGACAAGACAGATGTGTATGACAACATCATATAGCATTGGGCTGACATGATAAACAGAGTTCAACTTTTGCCTTTAGCATAATTTATTTTAAAGAGGTTAACCAATTTATTTATGTGAGAAGTTGTGACAAAATTAATTTTTCTTTGTAGTCAGTTTTCTTTAGGTTTTTCACAGCTATTTGTATAGCTGAATAGTGTTAGGATACACCAGAGGCAGGGCAATTTTTGGGCTTTGGATACTGTACAGATATGGGTGTAATCCTGTGTACGTTTGTGCATGGGTGTGTATGTATATGGAGACAGAACACAGTACATGGCAACACTGTTTTTTTTCTGTCATAGAAATACAGCTATTTGAAAGGCGGGAAGAGTTGCACACAGTTCTAAAACTCCAAGTACAGAAGAATTTTTTTCCCAAAACATGAATACTTCAAGAAATAAATATGGTTGCCGAGATTGTAAATCTGATACTGTGGCTGGATATGCATGTGAATGATGGTACTCTGGGAACCGCATTGTTCATTAAGAAGGAAAATCAGACAAAGAATTGGCACATAAATCAACGTAAGCCATGAAAACGGCATTTAGAACTTCTCTAGAGGTGTGCAAACTCCAATAACTTAAGCTGTTTAGCTGCTGTGTAATGAGTGTTTGGACCGTCTATCACAGCAGACTGAAGTCTCATTAAATTTATATATTACTGTGTACCTACCTATATCTTCGCATAACTTCTGGTCCTGGCATATAACCTGGAGTTGCTGTGGGTGCAACTGGCTCAACGTAGAGTTTTGCTGAGCAAATGGCATTTCCTTTCATATTACTCGCAAAGACAGTATAAATTCCTTCATCTTCAGGTAAAACAACAGGCAAACGCAGACTGGCACTGCCATCTTGCAGAACTTCCATGTGGTAGCGCTCTCCATGCCTTATGCGCTTACCATCTTTGTACCATGCAACCTGCATGGAAAGAAACAGTGGAATGCTATGTGAGCTCTCCTAAAGACAAAGATCCAGTAATGATCCATGCATACAACATATTACAACTTCCTATTTTTCAGCTGATGCATCATCACAGCCTATGTATGTTTTAACATTAACATTTTTACTTGAAATAAGTAAGACTAAAGTAACATGCTTTCACAGTAGCCTGAAACACAAGTTTTGGAGCTAGAAACTGATATAAAGCCCATTTTGATGAAGAGCAAAGTGACCTAGACTGGACTTGCTACTATGTTCCCCACTTGTGTGGGCTAACTTGGAGATAATCAGAAGCAAGACCAACCTAACTGGTAAATCTAACCTACCTCCGAACTGGCTAACCAACCTAACAATATTCTATTAAAGGACAAAAGGAAAATTCAGCTTGATATCAAAACAAAAGTCTGGATTTCCTTTGAGATTTGCTGTTTTCTGTGCAGAATGTAGAATGTCTGACAGTGAGATGTTAAAGGATTTTTCAAGAGCACCAGATGTTTTTTTAAATAGATTAATGTCATACAGGTTTGGGGTACCTTTGGTAATGGATATCCAGTCATCTTGCAATGGAAGGTAACTCCTGTCCCTTCAAAGGTTCTGTAATTCTTTAATCTTAAATCAAATCCTGCTTCTGTAGCTTCAGATTCAGAAATATCAACCATCATCTCCTCTCCATCTTCTTCAAGAAGTTCATCTAAGGTGGTCTTAATAATTCTTAGTTCAATTTCCTTGATAAGTCTTTCTTCAAAAGAAGAAATATGGAATTCCTATACAGAAAAGCAAGATCATTAGTTCTGTGTGTCAGATAACGACCTTGTAAAGAAGTGATTTGTACTGGTGAAATGTCAGTATACAAAATGAGTATGGAGTGGTAGACATACCTCATCTTCTACAAAAGTTCTGACCATCACTGTATCTTTCGCCATTTTCTTCCTAATTAGGGCTTGTTCTTTTTCATATTCTTTTTCAAAGTCACCATATGAAATAGCTGGGGCTACCTCAGCCACTTTAGGTTCCTGTACATATGCAGTCACCTGAGTTTGGTACATCATTTCTTGTTGTGATTTTATGTAGGCTTCATAATCAGCTAAGAATTAAGAACACATTAATTTTGATAAGTTTTTGTGGTTTTCACTGCATTGAATAGAGACAAGTACAGACTTATTTTACTGGTTTTGGTGATTCAAGCAGAGTTTCTATCTGTTTAACTAATAAAATACAAACAGCAATAAAATGCAAAGACTGATGCCCTCAGATGAGCTCTATAAACAGGTAAAAGTTTTACTGTGCTACTTAGGTGTTCTAGTTCTCAAAGTGGAAGCACCTGTAGAGATAGATACTATTTTACAATTTCTTCACTGTGGCTCTGTCTCCTGCAAATTTTCATGCATTTTTACAAGAACAATTTAAAAAAAAATAACTTAACTTCTTTCCCTGCAAGAGAACAAACTATTACTCGATTAACCTCCTTTCCCCACATCGCTCTCTGAATGTCTTATGTTATGTAGACTGTTGTGGATGTCAACAGAAGGAGGTTCCTATAGCTAGCTACACATTCTAGCAAAGAATACAAGTCCTTCAAGAACCTGCTGTCAAATACTCTGTCTTGTAGAAACAGAGCCACCAGATCTCCTGTTATGCTTCTTAAATTGACCAAACTAAGCTGCAAAGAATTTGCAGCCCAATTTAAAATATTTTTCCCATTTTAAAGTTAATTTTAAGAAATATTTTTCCTACTTCTTTAATCTACAATGTACCTTCTTCTAGTAAGGAGACCGTTGCAGAAGCTTCTCCATGTTTATTACGAACAACAATAGTGTATTCTCCGGCATCGTCGGCAAAAGTCATGGAAATTTCAAGTTTGCATTCCCCAGTTTCTCTTTTGTAACTCACTTTGTATCTATAGAAAACATAAAAGTACAAGCTCTCTATAATTCTGATGAACAGACTTCTTAGTGAATTTGCTTTTAGTGATACAATTAATGAGAATCACTCCTAATTTGTACAAGACAAAAAAATAGAAACTTTTGCAGGCAGTTCCCACTCAATGAATCTGCAGAACAGCGTAGGAAAAGTAACCATGCTGAAAGTAGAGTACAGGTCTACTTTGTTTCTCTTGTCACTAAAATAACTGGGATGCAAACATGAGTACTGAAACATCAGAGATCTAGTTATCAGACACAGTAAAATCGTACATGCTGTGTGCATATAGTTTGGTCTAATATGGGTCATTGTAGCATGATATATTTCAAGAATGCTACAATTTTTTTTTCTCTGCTAGAAAGTATGTGGCTTTCTATAGACAACATTTGCATAGACACAATGCAAACATTGCACAAACAGGATAAAACAAATGCAAAACTTCTTCCTGATTTGTTTTTAAGGATATGTAGCATTTCTCATTTTATGGTCTTTTGAGTATTTATATTTTAAAACTTAGCAGCCTTCTGAAGTCTCACATTAAGACATGATCCTATGATTTTTCCATTTGAAAAATAAAATTTCACAGAAATCAGTGATGTTATTTGGCTCAGCATCAGTAAGGGAATCAAAATTATGGTACTGTTAGTTAAATATTCTTAACAATTATGTTTAAATAGTTTTTGAGCATTGTATTCAAAGTACCTGTAGCCAGTCGTTAGAGGAACTCCACCTTTTTTCCAGTAGACATGTGGCTTTGGGTTGCCCCCTACTTGGCATTCAAAAATAATGCTCCCACCTTCAATTAATTTATGTACTATGGGTTTTCTTATGAAGAAAGGAGGTATGGGTTCTCCCGATACTTCCTCTGCTGCAGCAGAGACATCTTCCATTACAATGTCCTTTGTCTCCACGTAGCTGAAATAAGATTTCAGGTAAGTGAGCTGATGTCTGAAGCTCCCATAAACAGAGTGCAAGAAACTAATGACCACAGTAGGAGCAGTCTGTTTAGGAAAGTAACTTTACCGTTTCTCTTCTGTAACAGCCTTCTCAGAAATGGTTTCTCGAGTCTCAATTTCTTCTGAAACTGCAAGTCAAATACGACATAGTGGATTTTAAAATACTTTAATAGTGCCTAAGCAGTGAGTTTAGTTGACACAAAGAGAGAGAAGGTTAAGTAGTTAGTTGGCTCAGAGGGCCATGTACTTCCACTGGGGAAGCAGGTTTAGAGTCTCGAACAGCCTGTAATAGGTCTTTTCCTCATATTCTTACAGCCCTGTTACCTAACAGCCCTGGAATAAAATTCAAGGCATATGTTCTACTTGGGAGCTGACAAAATGTCTAAGTTACAAGTAATATGCAGTTAACAATATTATAATCTTTTTACAGTGATAAATATACTTACCTTTCACGTATAGGTGGCAAGATGTGCTGACACTCCCAGCCTTATTGGTAGCAGTGCAGGTAAATCTTCCACTGTCTTCTGCAAAGGCTTCACGAATCACAAGGCGAGCAAGCCCTGCTTTGAAAGTGATCTGGAAGTCCATTGAGCTCTCAATTTTGTAGTCTTCCCTGTACCATGTCACAGTAGGCTGAGGATGACCAGAGATATGGCACTCCAGAGTGACAGACTCACCTTCAGTCACAGTCTTATTTTTGAGGCCCTTTATGACAAAAAATAAGTATCACAGTCAGTATATATTTTCACTACTAAACAGTCATTTAAATAACTAAAACCTATTTGAATGGAAAATTTAATGTCTACTTCAAAACAGTGTTCTGTTCAGCAGTGTATCCAGGAAAAAAAGAGGCATTTTCCAAAGGGAGGTATTTGAAACTGGATTTGAGATCTCTGAACATTACTGTTATTAATAAGAAAATGAAAAGGTAGTTGATGTTTATGCAGATCATGGTGAGAAATTGTTTCACTGCAGCAAAGGTTAACCTACTATGTGACATAATTGTGAAGAATCACCCCCATATATTCAGAATAGTTTGTATAAGAAATAAATTGGCTCAGTAAGTCTAATAATTGGCTGAGTAAGTCTAATACAGAGTTAAAAAGATGAAATAAAGCCAAATTTTCATGGTCAGGTTTTCAAAGATAAAAGTGAGAATACAAAACAGGTGAAAACATAGTGTAAATCCCCTAATCTACATACAAATTACTTACTGAGACTAAGGTGGGTGGAGTAGCAGGGATTTCTGCAGGCACAGGAACTCTGGCAGTTTCTGTCACCTATGTTGTTTAAAGCACAGTTAATGAACACATACCAAAGCCAAGGACATAAACAGCAGAATTTAGATAAGAAAAGAAATTAGGTAAAGAGAACTCTTTGCTTGTAATAGGTAAATATTAGGTCCTTAGAAAGATTTGTGTAAAGCAACAAATATAAAAGTCAGCGGAATGCTGTAAAAGTGCAAAATTGCCATGAGGAAACAGCAAACAAGTGAGGCTATGCTACGTTTTTAAGATGAAATTCAGTCAAAGTGATGGAAATTTGCTTAATAACATACCTTTGCTTCACCTTCTTTCCGCAACACCAAGTGTTCTTCCCGCACTGCTTCACCTTTAATGCTTACACCTGTCTCTTTTTTAGTCTCAACATCATAGCGACTTTTATAGGTTTCAGCAGCCTCTCCAAATGGAAACTGTGGAGGGGCAACTGGCTCTGCTTTTATCCTGACTTCATGTGGCTTTAGCTGAGGTGGTTTCACGGGCTTGGTGATCTTTTGCACAGCTGAAGTAGCTGATAACTCTTTTTCCAGAGTGGCCATGGCAGATCCAGCTATTGAAACCTAGGAACAGAAGAGAAAGGGTTACAGCTTTGTTGTTCTCTTCTTTTCAAAGGAGACAGTATATTTCTTGAGCAGATTGCATACGCTCCAGTTGCTTCCTTAGTTACTTATTTGTTGACACTGTAAAAGCAATATACACAAAAATTACTTCTAGTTTTAGATTGCAGTAGTAGAATACCAGATATATAATCTCCTTGTATTATTTCTGATGTTTCTAACATTCAAATATTTTCTTTTTTTACTTTAGAATTCAATCTTTAAATGGTCAAGAAGCTCTTAAGTGCAACATGAGAAATGTCCTCTAAATTTATTCACTTGAGGCTTTAGCTTTCCGTTTAATCAGTCTGATACAGCAATAAACACTACTACTAATTACATAACTGTCAGTGATTAAAATAACTGAAAAGATTTCAAAATGTTATTGTAGGTGTAATAACTTTGGAAAGCATACAGAAATCTTTAAAGAGAAAAATATTTTAGGTAATTTTTATAGTGTTTAATTATGTTTGAGGGAAAAAACAGTTCATTTTTAAAGTCCAGGTGAGAAAGTATGCTTGAATGAGAAAATTAATTAAATAGGAACTTTTCATATTATGTGAAGGAGTCAAGCAGAAGAATGGAACAAATAACATTAAAAATGGATGGTGTCATATTATGCAGTCTGGATTTTTTTCTATTTCAAAAATTAGCTTAGAATGTAGTAGTCTGCAAGGAAGAAAAAAGCACTATTTCCAATGTCCTAGTGAACCGATGCACACAATAAGATTGAAGAGGGATACTTCTGCTCTTTAAAAAATGTAACTTGCATTACAAATGTTTATGATTTCACTGTATGACATGAAGTATTTAAGCTTCATCCTTAAACAGATGAAAGCTTGTTTAAATAACTAATAATTGCAAATCACACTTTAGCAGTTCATGTGTCTGTTTACAGCAGTGCTCTTTATTAGTCAAACAAGCCAACAAAAACAACTGTAGAGAGCATACAACTCTCCTTCTTGGGAAAGCACCATACTAGAGTGGGAGGAAAAGCCAAATGGAACGGGTGACCTAATGGTTATTATAAATGAGCACGCTGGTGTTCTTGGATACAGTTTTCACCTCTTACCTCATATGTATGATCTGGTTTAGGAACAGCAATTTTGGAGACTGTGAAGTGAGGACTTGCTGTGCGGGGTCGCGGGTGCTCAACATGAATTGTTTTCTCAGTCTTAGTTTCTGTTGCTCTTTTTATCTACACAAAGCAATGAAAAAAGTTGTTGAGAATGTGATGCTGTTCTCCAAACTGAAACAGATTTCACCAGGACATAGTTTTTGGAAAAGAATGCAATGTAAACTGAGTCTAACCTCTGTTGATACATGAACTTCCTTCTTTTCAGCAGCTGAGATATGTTTCTCAGGAGGAACATAGACAGTTTTAACTTCTTTAGTGACAACGTGACGTTCTGCTGGGGCCTGAGCAACATGGTCTGTTACAGCATGCTCTTTATAGCCATATTCCAAAGTTTTCTGCTTTACATAAGCTTCATCAGCTTGTTCTGATTCCCAGGGTGATCGAACGCGTGCCTGATCAACTGCTGCAACAACTGTAGCTACAGCTTCAGCCTTTTTTCCAGCTTCAGTCTACAGATAACATTGGCAGAATTTATACAAATATTCATCATTTTAGTAAAGGCTCGCATATCTGGCAAATAGTTATAAATATAATGCTCAGCAAAGTATATTCCAAAGAGAGAGTGCATAGACACGCAAAAGTAATAATGTAAACATCAAATGTGTTCACCCATAAATACACTTCGCAGTCAGTAGATTCAGATATAGACATATTTTTTTCTAAGCTCTATCTATGCATGTTCAGAACATATCTATGCTTGTGTGCCTTATACATATCAATATTTGCATGCAGGACCACTTTCAATACTTTATAGTCTAAGAGTACAGCAGGTACGTAAATGTGCACATAATTTAAAAGTCAGTATGCTCATTCATTAACTAAGGAATATACACACAAAATTTTTTACCACAGGCATATGTTAATTCAGGGCTAATCTATTTTAAATGATTTTACAAAAGAAGGAAAACTGAGCTTTCCGAGAAATCGGAAATAACGCATTTGTATCAGAACTTTTATTTGTTTCTAATAACTGATAAACACTGTTAACTTCTATGTTATCAGGTTCCAAATTTCTGCTCAGTCAGCCAACGGTAGGTAATAGGATGATTACTACTCGGGTTTATTTTTACTGTCATAACTGATCTGGATGTAGCAACAGAGCACATGAAATGTACGCCTTGTAGATGGGAAAAAAACCTAATAGATAATTTCATGCTGATTTTAAAATCATTATGACCTTAAACCAAAATAACTTTAGCAAGGCCAAAATGTGATTGTTTACAGAGATTTTTGTTTTATTATTAAAGTAGTGTTCAGGTAACAGGGATCTCTTATTCAGTATTGTTGGTGATTTCAAAGTCATTGTTTTTACCAACTTGAATTTGGCCCTAAATTTAAATAATCTAACACGTAACTGTAGTCTCTTAGCAGTCTGACTCCTCTGAGTGACTTTTATATGCTATGCTCTTTTAATTATATTTTATAAAAGTATTTTATGAATGTACCATACTGTTTCTAACTAAGTAGATGGATAGACTTTAAAAGCTCTTGGCAGCTATGC